>NC_060208.1:104575357-105882500 GCF_021130785.1 Homalodisca vitripennis | reverse complement strand
AATGGAACTAAATGAACTTTCTTTTAGAGTAAATACAATTTTATGATAGAAATATATAAAGTTTTATAAAAAATAAAATGTTTACAGGTGCTAGGGTTAATTAAATATAATTTTTATATATTTATCTATACATACATACAACACTTGCTGTAAGAATGAAATTTAGTCATAACAATGTTTGCTCTACATACATAAAATGATTATCCGTATTATATTTCCTCAAAAGACACACACACACACACACACACACACACACACACACACACACACACACACACACACACACACACACACACACACACAATACAGTACAGTCCATTTCCTTGTTTTCCAATCTTTTTTCCCTATATCATCTTATTATATTTATAGTATACACTTAGCTCCTACAGTAATACCGTTTCATAATGTCATAATTTCGAGTACCTTATGTAAACGCATACTTAATGTAGTTAACTAGTTTAATTATATATGTTTAATACAATAATTGCAAGAAAAATCTGACTAACTAAAAAGATAATATCAAAGAATTCTCCACGATATGTAATCGTATTGACAACAGTTTTTTACGTTAAGTTATGCAGTATGCCTATACTTCACGCCTGAAGGTCTTTCTGAACCATGTTGTAAGCAAGGCACGATATTTATTTTCCATATGACGTTATAATTATTTGAATTAAACAGCTGATCTTTATTTTGTTAGTGTATTGAGAATAATGTGTGTGAGAATCACTGTTTTAGCAATCAGTTGTTTTAAACTAAACTAAAATATATTCATAAATATGTGTCATTGAAACTTTGGAAACCAGTTGCTCAGAGGCACACATTAGAGAGCTTACTTAAAAATATTATATCCACTTAATAATTTAAAACTCTCATTCACTTTCAGCTAAGCAACTCCTGATCAAAATCCTTTGCAATGTGGCCAAGCATTGGAGATAACACAGAAAAAGGCATGTATGACAAGTTGGTAATGTACTCGACAAGACATTTTTGATGACTGTGCTATAATGGATGTGGTTCCCTGAGTTCATAGCAAGGCCGAGGGGAAAGCCAATCGGCATAGTGACTATCTCCGCTCAATAAAATCGCTACTGACTGTTCCCTGTATGCAAAAGCTAAATGGTATTGTTTACTTTACAAGACAGCCAAGAATGTCGGAGGGAAGACCCAATTGGCATAGTGACTGTATCTCCTCCGCCCAGTATCGTCGCTGCTAACTGTGTTGTATCTGAGTCAAGAATACCTGAGGGAAGAGTCTATCTGCATAGTGTAGTTGAGAACTTCGTATCCAATCTTGTTATTGGGCGGTCAGTCGTGTCTTCTGGATCAAAAGTTTTGGTTGGTAGTCGAATCAAACAGAACGATTTAAGAGGTCCGATAGGAATTTATGCAAGCTGCTGTGGTAAATCTGCCTACAATGTAATTGCAATTTTGAATTAAACAATCTTTATATCAACCTAGGACGTCTAATTATTTTAGAAATTAATTTTTACCGTGATTAAACTATAAACGTTGTTCTAATTAAACATAAATACCTTTTAACATAACATAAAACATTATTCACCTTTTTTTAATGATTCGTTAATGTAATGTTATGGAATCGCTTTCTCATAAAAAATTAGGAAAACGTTAGAAAATATTATCCGCTGAGCGATAGTCCTTACTATATACCGTCAATAATAATAATAAAATAAAATAATACGCGAATTTGTACATTAGTCTGTACTACATTCAGTAGTGTGTTTTTGTAGTGAAATATATCCTCACAAACTCTCATGTAGTGCTCTAGTTCCAGTCTAATTTCCCTCGCTGCAGTTTTTTATGGTCAGCCTTTGTGTTTTTGGAAACCAACCAATAAAATAAGCGTTTTTCACTGGTTGACAGTAAAAAAACCAACTCACTTGTTAATATTTTTGTCTTTGGTGGTATATGGAACGAGGAGATCAGTCGTCTGAATGAAACTTAGTTCATTATCACAGTCAGTTTCAAAGAATGAATTATCGCTTTCTATATTGAATACTCAATTCGTTAATCATTTTGTAGTAGTTTTAATCAGAATATTACTTAAGGTTATAAAAACACAATAGTTTTAAATGTTAATTCAATTTTTACCAATCTGAAAGCATTATGAAATTTCTGAATAAAAATTTCTAGCATTTGTAGTTTAACCGCCCTAAAATTGAACAACTAATGTAATGTTTTATGTTAAGATAGTTAAAGGTAGAAGAATCAAGTTCAGACCAGGTACGAAGTTACTGAATCAAACTGTATTATCTAGTACTTGTTACCAGCGGCTTCGAATACAATAAAGTTAATTCACTAAAAATCCAAGTTGTAGTCAAGGAGCGAACGGCTCTTTGAGTCATTTTAAATACTGGTGTCTCTGTTTTTTTCTACAGCCGTGCCACAATGTAAAAGAAATCCAATGTCGAGTTAGTTACGTACATGCATGCACATTTTTGTTTATTGAATAGAATTGTATAGCATATTCAAATACAATCAAGAATATACTCACTCCCAACTATCACTTTAATGTTCCTTTGGTGCTTAAGACTAGTTTGATAAATCGCTATAGCAAGCGGTACAATACTGAAATAAAGGTGCTTTGGAGCTCAAATAAAAAAATAGGATTGTCGTTTCAGTCCAGTGACCAGTGTTTTCATATTCGGTAAGGTTTAAAGCTCGTGACTAAATACGGTGATGAAAATGATACTATATATTAAACTAACTATGAAACGTATTTTGATCATAAAACACTGTTTGGTTGAAGGTAAAAACTTGTTATTTTTGTTTTATAATGTATGCATTAACTTTTGTTCTCTCAAAAGTTTCGATTGGTTTACCAACTTCTAGATGTTACCTATTCATAACATGACATTTCTGAATAGCGGTCGTCTGATTTGACTTATACCCTTTTCCTTGGAAGGGTATGATGAAGAGGATTCAATTATTTGTAAAAGTTGTCATTCTATGATATCATAACATGTTCATGAATCAAATTGAGGTTGTGGTAAAAGATCACGAAAGAAATCACTGACTGGTAGGGAGGACTTTGTAGCTGTCTTTATTGTCGGTCTAGAGCATGACAGGAGAAGGGGAGGGGAGGTTAATTTTAACTTTGTGTACCCTCTCCCTAGTTCCTTTAATTTAATTTTATTGCTTCAAAGAAGTTTATCTTTACAATATAGCTCATTTTTCTCCGAAATTTTATTTAAAATATAATATAAACCGTTGTAAATGTGATGCCATGTTAGTGATGGTCAGTTCTTATTAGCTGTATTAATAAAAATGAAAATTTGAACTGTTAAACCTGCCAACCCTGTCATCACAACATGATTACACTAATCTTGACACGTGACCTAAATCAAGTGTCCATATTATATTTACATGTGTACATTTGTACTCTTATTGACATTTGCCTTCCATAAACATGTCACCTTGATGTCACTACATGTGCAAGGACCTTCTCCTACTTTTAATTTAAACTTCACTCTCAAAAATAGAATTTCAACCAATTGTTGTAATATTTTTAGTTGTAACTTAAGTCCTCCATCATTTAAAGAAGCTGAGTTTAAAATACTGAATGTATGAGAATGCAGTTTACTGACTGACACTTATTGAAACTTAATAAAATTATAAATGAAATGGATAGTAAAAAATATATCCTAAACTCCCTTCTTACTACGACTATTTTATTACAAAAAGAATACCCTAAGATATTATTAAAATATGCGTTTCCCTGCGTTGAATTTGTTTCAACATGGTACATATTTTAATTACTCACACCACGAATTGTTTCTAATCGCTGCTCTATAACATATTTGTTATACGTGGTTTAAACTGTTTCTTATTTGTAACATTAAGAGTAAACTGTTATATAAATAAAGTTATAAGCGTGTTATATCATGTTCCATTCCAATACTAGAGAATTTAAATGAGATAATCTTGTGAGAAATGTGTATTCAAATATCCGTAAGAGAAATTAAAGAAAAACATTTGATACTTATACTGGCAAAAAAGTTATTGTAATCAATAAAATACTGACGAATTAATGAACAAAGCCGTGCTGACAATTGTTAAGCAGGGAATCAACAGAACTGAACAGCAATATTGATATTATTGGATTAAAAGGTAACATCACAATATAATAAATACGATAATTCACCCACCACTTCCAGTATTAGCAAGAGTTAATTGTATTATTATTATTATTATACATGTGAACCTGTAATATTGAACAGTTAATTTGTCGTCTCCTAACATGAATATATTACAGTTCGAATGAATAAGTTACAATTAGTTTAATTAGTACCAGTTTTTTATTTCAAAAATATATCATACCTTGTCCATAATATTTTCTTTTACTTTTATTCAAATCATTCTGAAGTTAAAACGTTGACATTGATGAGAGACAACAGATGTATATTTTAAGAAACTAATATAAAGGTTAGTATTGTTTGGTAAAGAAAGTTAGAAATGTACAAGTTTATGACTAAACCCTTGACACTATGATATATGGTCAATATTTAATTAAAATCAGAGTAACGCAATTGGATAAAGAAAAATATACTCTTGCATTCCGTTCTAAGTGTATTGAGTTATGGACTTAATATTTTACTTTTAGCTTTATTTACTTTTATCTTGCACATAAGTATAGCACTGCAGGAGTTAAGTTTAATAATATGCATTCGTTTTGTTTCGATTAATAAGTGTGATGAAATTAAATGCTATTTTTCCGTCTACGGCCTGAATTGCATACCAATTGTAAATACAGAGAATAATAAGTTTAATTTGACCGTTTAATAAACAAGAGTATTGTGTTCAGGACCGAAATGAAATTTTATAACATTCACAATCATTTACTTCATTACTAGCTTTCCCATATAAAGTTCAATGAAGAATGAAAGGAAATTGTAGGGTTGTTCCTAAGCCACGACCGCCCGCGTCGTCTTGATTGGGTGATACATCAAGTAACGTGACGACGCGCGATCAGCATGAGTAGTGACGCTTGAGCGTACTTTTAATCTTTAAAATTTGTAAGAGAAGTTTAATTTAAGAAGTTGATAGGGCGATTAAACCCTCAAATATTATTTATCAATCTTAACTCGATTGTATCTGTTACTAAGGCAGTATTTAATACAAATCGAACTGTTCGATTCAGTAAGTTATCTTCATCTCAGGAACAAGTACCAAATCATTTAATGTTGGTCAACAACCAGTTTATAAATATCTTATGTATCTATGTCTCTATGTACATCTACATAACATTATTTGATTTTACACTAAGGCCAGTAGATCCGGTAGTTTAAATATATTACTTACAGTGGGCGGTTTTAGAAACTGATGCTTAAAGCAGCTCAAGTTACGTGGATATATCTAATTCAATGTTCTGAGAATAAACTTTATTTACTCCCTTGAATCTAAAACATGTTGCAGAAATTGATACTTCAAGCTTTCCAGGTTTTTACGATCAAAGTAATATTGTACATTGAGGAAGCACGACAGTTTATTTCCTATCCTTGAAACCTTTATTAAATAAGGAAATCGGAACGTGTTACTGTCCCATAGCCATTGTAGCTTTAATAATTTTAATAGTAGGATACTGTATTTCATATTAAATTTTGTGTATTTCGAGTAATGCTATACGTATTTAAATATGAGTAGGAATAAAAAGGTGAGTGAGATCTAATCTTGTAGCAACCAAAAGGAAATTACATGGATTTAAATTCATTCCACTAATAATCTATATATATATAAAAATGAATGTTTGTATGTTTGTCCTTTATGGAATCGTGAACTATTGGACCGATCATGATGAAAATTTGTACGTATATGTATTTTTCCACGGAGAAGGTTTATAAGCTATGCCCATCCCTTTCCCGATTCAGGATTCCGCCCCACTGGTTACAGAAATACCCATAAGAAATGCATTGCAGCAAACATATGTTAACGTCTTTTCAAATTTTTAATCAGCTGTTCTTTGTAAACATATATTACACTTATAGTTTTAAAGCATAGAGTAAGCTTAAGAGAAACGACAAATTTTGTTTAAACTGTTTTTGCAATCACTGTTAAACATAGACTTTACTATCCAGATAATACAATTCAAATTTGACGTAAAAATTCACCTTTAACTGCAATATTTATTTAATATAAACCATGCTCATGCTTGATCAGAAGAGTAATGCAGATATCATAATTACTATCTTACGTTGGCTACAAATATAAAGAATGTTATAAAATCAACCTTAGTTGTTTTTTTTTTGACAGAAGTATGGTTCTCAAAACTCCGTGTGTACATATTCTCTCGATCGAGACAACAAAGCAAGCTCAATCGTGGCATCGGAGATATAACTAATTTAATCTAAAATTTATTATAGTAAAAAAAAAAAATTTACTAAGTAATATAAGGACTTCGGTTTCTTAAGATTTGCGTGCGAAGCCGTGGGTAACAGCTAGATAGAGGCAGGAATATGGTACATACCTTCATAATACGCCCAAGAGGCTCACGATGGAACGACTATCAATTATCTCAGCAATGTTTAGAATGTGATAGAAAAAGAATAAGTGAATATAGTGTACTGTTTTCAACGGGAAATTGCGTGCGAAGCCGCGGGCAACTTTTGCAAAAAATTATTGAAATGCGCAGCAAAGCGCGCCGGGCCCGCTAGTTAATAAATAAGTAATTCCTAACTACTGATATTCCCGTATTAACTAAACGTTTGTAATTGAAAAAAGTTTAGTTCATAACTTCTTAACACATCCTCCACCAATAAAAACTTTAAATGTGCTATTTAAGAGTAAGACATTGTTGAAGGTCGAGGAACTAAAGAATTCTATTTTTAGGTTGACCTCTCTCGCTCTCTCGAGGTTTCAAATGAGTGGATATAAAACCCGAAGTCTGTTCACTCAGACTGTCTAGAGGTTACTGCGATCGTTGTGTCATTTCTTTTAAACATGCCAAGGTCCTTTAGTATCCAACACACGATAGTGAATATTACTTTGTATGTAATGTCCACTCACCGGTTTACGAGACAAAGGGCTTTGTCAGCGTTTTATATTTTCCTTTCATATTGGAATTATAGCTCTTGTACTAATCCAGTCCCGTAGATAATACCAATGTGCTTCAGATGCTGTACAGCAAAAAAATAATGGAATTATAACAACTCTGCGTTACTCTCTTTTGGGTACTTATATCTATTACCAGTTGATGATGAAGTTACATAATGTAGAAAACAGAATAAATTAATGTTTACTCTTGGATGCACTGACGCTTTGAGGGGAAAATCCAACTTAGTGTAAAATACTCTAAGCGAAGTAAAATAATGTTTAACACTCTGGACCCCTGGTAAAGTATAGTATAAGATCATTTGTCGTCTATAACTGGTACATTGTGCTTGGAGCTCAGAGAATTAGGATTACTCAATACGTATTTTAATTCATAGTGAACTCGAGTATAAAACATTAACAAATATATCACTCCAGGGGCTTAATTAAAAATTTCGTTTTTGTTCATCTGTCCTCACAATATTTCAAGAACTGATGGTCTGCAGGTTTGAAATTTTGCTTAAAGCTTCATTTTTTTTATTGGTAGCTCTTGAGTTCTACGACAGGCTATATCAGTCCATCGAAACACTGAGTTTTAGAGAACATTTGTACGTTGGGCTCATGGGTGACAGTGAAGTGGCAATAAGAAGATTAAGGATTAAAAAATGTGTGGACTGTGTCATTTGGAATTTTAACAAGTAGCATAATAACACATGTCCGCAATATGTTTTAAGGAAAAATTTCAAGTATAACTTTAAATTTTGCATGCAATTAAATTTATACACATGTAATGTTGAGTTCGATGACGGTCCACGTCCTTCCATGACGTATAGCTGAGCGGAATTAAAGCATGTGACTCAGTAACTCAGTAGACTAGCTCAATTTCTCTTCTGTCTGCCTGGAAGCTTGTTTCTCTTCTTTCTTTTTTGTGTGTGATTCTTTGTCTACATCTCAAAACCGAAATGTACTATAAACTTGTAATATTTCATCAAGTTCAGTGAAGCTTGTTACACGACATGTGGTCTGGCAACACTCTAGCTTGTTCGTAATAATAATTACTATAAATAGTTAGGAAACTGTTTAAAAAAAACAATTTAAAATGTATTATTCTTAAGCCGATATAATGGAGTAAAGGACCTGAAAAAATGTAGCAAAAGTCTTAGCTATGTCACATGACAAATGTCATATCGTTGTACTCAGTTGTTTAAAAGTTAGTTTGTTCTGAATTGTTATGTTACCATAATTTTTTACCCGTAAAACCATTGTAAAAGTTTTAGAGTTTAGTTTTTTTCATTTTTCCTTATTTTTTAACTTTTCCCCCAAAATGAATAGAGTTCCTCTTTGAACCAAGATCCTCCTCAAGAACCAAGTTCGTCTTTGAACCTCTGTGTTAAGAGATATCGCACAAACGGACAATAACATTATTTTTTTAAGGTTTTGTCCAGTGCTTAATAACATGCTTCTGTCTCTTACTTTATACTGTATTATTCAATCTTAACGATATTAATTTGTCAACTAAAACTTCATAACACTATATTTGATTGGATTTATAATATGATAAGTGTATAAATTATATGTCCTTTGCTTAACTTTGTATGATTTCATGACGTATTTTTTTTATTTTCCCTGAGATATCTCTAGAGAATATTTGTAATTTTTAGATAACCGTGTATATAAGAAAAGAACACTTTAAAATTCACATTAAATAAAAAAACACTATATCTATACTACATATATATGACATATATTCATTATTTACAGTTAATTGAATGTAAATAACCTTAATTACATGTGTTCAATATTATTATATTACTCTCACGGAATATTATTGGAGAAACGCGAAATTTGATATTCAGATATATAAATCATATTCCTGCTCTTAATAAATAAATAAATAAAAATGCCTTTATTTTGAAGCGTTTCTCAGGTACACTGATTTACAGAACAACTCAAGTCAATACTGTACATAGTTCCATTAAGATATAAATAAATTACAAGTGACATACTTACTTACTAATGAGCATTTTTCTTAATATACGTTTGAAAGTATCTACAGATATGTTTTCTTTAAGGTTTGAACGGATTCCTAATATAATTAAAAATATATCTGCCCTACAAATAATATTACATCTCCTGTGCTTCTGTGGAGATCACAGGTGTGCTTACGGATTTAAACTTTTTATCTCATAATTATATCAGTATATCGATGGCAAATTGTATGTTGCCTCAGCAATTGTACGTAAATCAAAAATCTAATTTGTTAAACTTACCTTATGAAATGGCTTCCGAGAGATTTGAAATCTTTTTGTACGCATTCTATTTTAGATGTAATGAAACATTTTTAAGAAATAATAGATTTGTAATTATAATCATTTTTACTTTTTATTAAAACGCACCAAAAGAAAGTAATGGCATGATAATATCCAATGTGGAATCAGTTTACTTGAGAGTGTATAACAGTTTATATACTTAGTTATGTCAGACTTAATACAAAGCTATCATCTCCCCTCCCTCCAAACCTTCACTTCCAAGACAAGGCGACTCCTAATCTCATTGGCGGGAGGTTATCTCACTAACTTGAGACATTATCTCCGACTCTGATGGTTGAAGGTTTCTGCTGCCAATTTTCAACCCTTAATATTCTTGCATGATAAATGAATATTTTTATAAATACAAAAAAACTACATATTTCTGGTTTGACATTGGAACCAACAACAGATCAAACTATTATTCCACTTATTAATAACCCAAATACTAAAGCATTTCCCTTTGAGTAACTAACTAATCATAGCGATATTGCAGCATTACGCTACGAGTAATTAAATACTGGTGACTCATAGCATTGCGGTACGACTAATCACTGCAATATTACAGCTCAACGGTGAGACTAATTAATCACTGGGATATCGCTATTCTGTTTCATCAATCAATAGTTGGAATATTAGAATATTTTATTATAACTCTTCGCCAGGCGCATATCAGTGCAAAATTACAACAATAACCGATAGGATATTGTTCATTGTGAGATTAGAGCAGTCCAATACTTGTGAATAATCACAATAATGTTACTGTAAAACACCACTTGTCTATTATATATATATATATATATATATATATATATATACAGGGTGTACATAAAGTCCTGCACAGGTATAATATTTTCTGAACGATAACAGATAAATCAACAAGATTTGGTACATCAGCACTTCACCTAAAAATCAACTTTTTGAAGGAACTATCAGTTTTCTGTAATATCATGGGGACGTCCCGCAAGGAGTCAGAAGGAAATCTTTAATAGGAGCATAGGTCAATCGATTTTAAAGGGCTTATCTAGCAGAGTTTAATGCCGCAAACCGCACTCAAAAAGATTGATCCAGTACAAAATGGCGGCTGTTCAAAGGTTTTATTTAAAAAAGATGTTCACTTACCAAATGTTTTCAGAGTAAATGTTCGAATTGTACACCTCCGGTTATTTGACAGTTGGAAAGACGCACATAAAAACTATTAACAGAATTTTGCAGGGCAACTTGAGGAATCGTCTGACATTCTTGAAGTATTCTTTGTCTCAGTTCATTTAAATTTTGAGGCTTTGTTTTGTAGACGTTGTCCTTAAGGTAACCCCAAACAAAATAGTCTAATGGGGACAGATCTGGTGAACGCGATGGCCATTCTACAGTCCGTCTATAAAATATACAGTCTCGTTATAAAATTTAAAGAATAACAGGATTTCGAAACTTTGCCATTGGCATATGTTACACAAGGTATAATACAACGTTTTGAGGATTGGAATCTGTCCTATTCGTCAGGTGGAGGAGGTATTAATACATACAAATATAAAGAGCAGAAATAAGAAGAAATGAAATAAAGAAAAATACATACAAATATTTTTACACGTATTAAAAATATACCTTCCATCGTCAATAACAAACTTTAAACGAACAAGGTAGAGGCTTATTAGCAAAATTATGTCTGTAGCATTTAACAATACGTAACATTAACATTAAAAATAAATAGACAAAATTAAATTTATACCTTTTCAATATTTA
Source organism: Homalodisca vitripennis (assembly GCF_021130785.1). Lineage (NCBI taxonomy): Eukaryota > Metazoa > Arthropoda > Insecta > Hemiptera > Cicadellidae > Homalodisca > Homalodisca vitripennis. Next base: position 105,871,407 of record NC_060208.1, on the reverse strand, counting down.
AATTAGTAGGGAACAAGCTTTTGAATAATTTATCGCAGTTTAATCTGAGGACTGACTCCGCAATGTTATTATTTCATCACTGATGGTGAATACCAGGAGAAAGGGTAAAACTCTCACAGTAAATCGGATAACTTCAATTTACCGTCAGTCCCTATTGTGTCTGATCAAAGAAAGGCTGACATCGCTTTCAGTAGGTTAGATAGACGTTTCAGTTCAATGTAGAGGATGAAGTCACAATAATATTGTGGGTCGATTCTTATTCCTTGTTACATTTGATTGAATCGTAAATTAATCACAATTGGTAGGATTTCACATTGAACAATTTTATTGCGATGATAATCATGCAAAAATATCGACATCAAACATGTTCCGTACGTTTCAAAGCCTTAGGATGAAACGCAAAAGTGCAACGCAACATGCGTTGCCAAGTTGTAAGTTATTTCGTTTAGGCCCTTCGACAGACCAAATGAAACATTTATAAACTTGCCTTAATAACACCATTTTTAAGAAAAGTTCCGCTAAATTAGTTCAAGAAATGTTATTTTGAAACAAAAAAGCAAATGTTTTCAAAAATACTACATTTATATTTGTGAATTAATGTTACAGGCAGTTTAAATTTGATACTAGTTTAAGCCTGTGACGCTTTTTTCCTAAGACATTTTTTGGATATAGAGTATAATCTGGCGAAAAATAGTTTTTAATGTGAGGCGTACTTGTTTCCCTACACCTTATAAACCATCACCATTAAAAGTAAAAAGAAACAGTTTCTAATGGTAAAATGCCATAGCGACGAATTACTTTCGTTATTTTCATAAATACAATGGTTCACATTATACCAATTGCATAGTACATGCCAACAATAGTTCATTAGTTGACTGATGTTTAATGACGATTAAATGATTATGTTAGAGTTTTAAAACTCGTTCATCTCTCTGAAGCCTACAAAATATTTCTCTCTGTGGTGCAGATCTGTTAATCTGTCTAATCATTACTGTATGTGATAGTGACGTGAGTATTAACGTGCAGGTAATGCGGGTAGGTAGAGTATAGCTTTTTGTTAAATAAGATAGTAATTCTTAACAAAACTGTCACCGTAGTTCGCTTCAACCACACGAGATTGTTGTAATTTTGTGAAAATTTTGGAAACTACTAAACTTTAGAAAGCCTTTAGACAGTTTTTTGAGTGAACATCTGACATTAGGCTGATCTTCCCCAGTAAAATACCTCAATACTATAGGATAAAGGATGAAGTTGCATAGTAAAGGACAGCTTGTCAGAGTAAACAGGATAGCTCTGATGTAGAGTGAACACCAATCATGTAATGCTTTTCATTACATTAGTGGTAACGTTTGTACCAATGTAAGTTGACATTCCGCCTTCCAAACATGACAACTGTATTGAAAACTTACTGCTACAGCCTACTGTTTTATATAATATGAAATTCCAGGATTATATCATAGGTTCCATAATAGTTGTGGTGATGTTTAAGGAAATTTATGTCGTATAATACATTACTACGTCAAACAGTATGTTTTTCTCACTATTTTCAGGCGGATGTTCTCTCTAATCATCTTACTATATACGAGTATAATATATGAGTATATCTTACTGTACAAATCTATTAAAGTTATCTATTGACGCCTTCCATACATTCGGCAATGACTCGTGTATCTCACTGTATAGGAGGTGGAATTAAACCTTGTTGGTACATTTATCGAGGTATTAACAGCAACACTTCTGTAGAATAATAATCTCCAATCAACTCTAACATGTGTTATCGGTTGCATCGAAAAATCCTTTTCACTACAACCGGACATACAACTCCTATATTAGGTTCCGGACTATGTGCATGAAATTTATGTAAATAGTCCGGAACCTAATAACCTTCAACAAAAACTTTTCCCCCTGTAATATAAAGAATCATAGAATGGGAAATATATCATTTTCTATTCTGTCCTACATCACCGGACCTGGAATCTCTTCGGTTTTAAAACAGGTAATTCAAATACTAACTAACACAGTGAAGGGGTGGGGGTGTTCCCGGTTTCCCAGAGGTCAGAACCTGGCGTGAAGAAAAATACCCATCTGCAACTCGGAACTATTTCGTTCCACGGGAACGTCTTTAGAAATCATCACGTCTACGCCGAAGACAGTAATATGCAATCCCAAGAAGTGAAGCACTAAAAGAAATATATGCATTTTACCTCAAGTATAAATTCAAAGTTTACCAGATGAATTCTATCCGTTTCTCTCATTATACTCAAATGAACAAGGACACAACCCATATTTTTTATCTCACTCAAATCTTTATATACAACGACGTAGTTTCAAAAATAGACATTTATTTTAGCTCCTCTTCAATTCGTCTCTACTGTCGTTTTAGTATATCTACACTAGCATATATATTCTACATTTCATATAAAATTTGTAAAATTAACTAAATTATGTCAATGACGTTGAATGAATCTCACAAGCGAGTTATTATAGACTCCAGGTTAACATAATTTTTTACGCACATTTATTAATAGGTTAGTATTGAGCGCGCCCGCACGCGCACGCACACACACACACACACACACACACACACACACACACACACACACACACACACACACACACACACACATTGTAAAACTTCCTACAGCTACGATACTTATACAAGTACTGCAGCAACTTGAAGAGTTTAGAAACCATGATTGTGAAATTTGAAAGGAAATATATGAACTGTTATAAAAATATTCATAATGTTAGCCCTTAAAAGTCGTTGGATTATAAACAAGTATATAATATACATAAAAAATCATAACAATATGAGGAGTTAATATTTATCCATCCCGTAAACTATGATTTTGATATAAAGTTACAATTAGGAGAGAAATATTTGTGTATTTAGAGATAGACAAATGTTGTATAACAGTAGCGCCACCCTGTAATGAGTAAATTACTTTTGTATTTAATCTTTTTACAAAAAGTGGACGGTTTTTGTAATAAGTTGGGTTTTAATAAAAATAGGACAAATAATAATAATTTTACATAATATATTTGGGAGGAGGGTTTAATAAACGGTGGTAAATAATCGTTTACATCCTGTAAAGTCTCCTGGCGTGAGTATACGGGCCACGCCATCACAACATCACGTGTGGGAGCTGAGTAGCTTTTAATCCTTCAATCAAACTTGGATTTCCCAAAATCAATCAATCGGTTCTGTAGACGCAGGGATCTCATCAGCAGAGTCATGACATTCTTAAAGCTCTGACAATAAGAAAGTGGCAAAATGTTGTAATCATATAGTCTAAAAGTTTTATAACAGTTTTTCTTGTGTTATATATTCAAAACTAAAACCGTTTAAACTAAAAAGAATGTTATATCTATTAAAATAGTTATTATAAATATGAAACAATATTTCGAATTCAAGGGGTTTTGGGAGGCGATAAAATAGTTTTTAAAGAAACAAAACGGGAGAGTGGTGGGAAATATTTCAGTGAGCCAGTGGGGTTGCACATTTCAAGAGCCTGCGAAATCCCCCATTTATTATCAAATTATATCTGCTATGCAGAACCACTAATTATGAATGAAACCCTAGATAAGGAACTTGATATAGTTGAAGTCAGGGAAGTACTGCGTAAAGCTGAGGGACGATAAGGCTCCCGGTTACGACAGAGTCCCCTACGAGTTTTTTAAATACGCTCCACATTCACTACTTGAAAAATTACTTACTGTTTACAATAAAATATATTTAAACGGCCAAATACCGGACAGCTTTAAAAAATCTGTTATTTTTCCAATATACAAAAAGGGCGAAATCAATGTAGTAGAGAACTACAGGGGATTATCATTTATAGATAGTGTATGTAAAATATTTTGTAGCATAATTTTAAACAGGTTAGAAAAATGGGTAAATGAGAGAAATATCTTGACGGAATTCCAAGCAGGGCTTTAGGAAAGGCTATTCTACTATAGATAACATTTTTTAATTTAACTTGTATGGTAAACTTACAATTGGCAAAAGAAAATTGCAAATTATACTGTGTTATGTTGATTTTTTCCTCTGCATTCGACACAATTCTTATTGATTCTCTATTGTATAAGCTGTCGTGTCTTGGGTTGTCGACTCACATGCTAAAAATACTCAGAGAAATGTACAACGGAACTTCGGCTGGTGTTTGGTTGTAAAGAGGGGGTGACGCCTGCTTTTAAAACTGAAATGGGTTTAAGGCAGGGCTGTGTAATGAGTCCCTTATTATTTTCTTTATTTATTAACGATTTACCGGATTTGCTGGGTGGAGGATGTATTTTTGGGAAAAAACCAGGGTGAATATGTTGCTTTACGCGGATGATATAATTCTACTCGCACCTACAGCAACAAGCTAGCAATGTATGATTAATAATTTAGAAAAATTACTGTAAAAATTGGAATCTAAATGTAAATTTGAATAAATCAAAATAATGGTGTTCAAAAAAAGGCGGGAAACGGAGTAAAATTGAGAGGTGGCGGGTACCAAGGGACAGAGATCGAGGTTGTAAATGAATACAAATACTTGGGGGCTCATATTTACATCACAGTTATCGTGGAAACAACATTTTAAAGAAAAAGCAAGGGTTTCAAAATTAATTATAAATTCAGTTTGGGAATGTCTTTTAAAAGATAAGAAGGTGTCTCTGTTAGCAAAATTCACACTTTTTTAATGCTGTTGTCAGGTCAGTTTTGTGTGCTACGGAGCCCAAGTATGGGATACAGAGAATTTGACGCAATTGAGGGAGTTCAAAGAATGTTTTTTGAAAAAACTTTTTAGACTCCCTTTAACACACCACCAATTACACACTTTTTTGTCGAAACTGGCTCGGAAAAATTATATTACTTTACCCTTCAATTAAATCTAAATTATCTCGGAAGAATCTGGAGCATGAACGCCCAAATCGTTTACCTTACATATTAGCAAAGGAGATTGTATTAAAAAAAATTTTTCTGGTTCAGGGAGTGGAAGAGCTTAGGAAGTAAGTGTGGGAATCGAGGTAAATTTTAATGTTGACAACAGCGTTAAGTTGGTGGGCCAATTGTCTAGGGTGGTTGAGGCGATGCGAACAGGCTGGCGAGTGGAACGTGCAGGGCCGTGCTTGTACGTCTGTCTATCATCCACATTATCTAACAATAAACTTGACCTTGGAGATAAGACATTCCTGAAAGATTGTTATGATATGAATATTATGTCTTGGGCAATTAAGGCGCGGGCTGGGCCTGGTTGATTTAAATTACAAACCTTGGATTCCTGATAAAAATCACGTATGTTCTTTGTGTAACCGGAATGAGTATGAGACGGTCTTTCACTTTGTGAGTATTTGTCCTATTCTGGCAACGATTCGGAGAAAATGGTTTTGGGAGTAACGTGCTAAGCGAAAAACAATTTTTTGACTACCTTAATGGAAAGGATTGGCTTCAATTTGGAAAATATATGAGAGATGCGTGGAAAAGGCGGTGGGATTTAGTGTATGAATTTAATTTTTAAATATTGAAATATAGATGAAAAACTTTATATGACAGTTGTAAGGATCCCAAAATAAAAATAAAAAACAAATATTATATTATTGTGTGTGTGTGTGGGCGCGCGCGCGCGCGTGAAATATTACTTTTTCCTTTTCTTTTTTCCGATATTATTTTGAACCTTATTTGAATCGCCAAACTTAAAATATCTATAGTTGTGGTTAATTAAATTTTTTGTATTAATTGTAGTTATAAGAAGTGTACAGAAGTGCCAACCAGACAGACGGTCGAAATGACCATTGTATTTAGTGCAAATTTTTGTTCCCTTACTTAGGATAAATAAATACTTATTTGTTTTAGTGAGCTAAAGCTAGTTTCTATTAAGATTATTGAGGGTAATATTTTGTTTTTGTTTATTGTACAAATAAAGCACTGTTTCTTCTTCTTCTTCTTCTTCTTCTTCTTCTTCTTCTTTCTTCTTCTTCTTCTTCTTCTTCTTCTTCTTCTTCTATTAAAATAGTTTGTCCTACATTTCGTCTATACAATATATAAAACACACACACATAACACACATATATATATATATATATATATATATATATATATATATATACATTTGAATAGTACTTAAAATTTGTCCACATCGGTAAACATTTCATATTTGTATTATTTGTATTTTATATTCATATTAACTCCGACTCATTAAATATTAATACAAGTAATATATATATATATATATATATATATATATATATATATATATATATATATTAAGAGTTCGATAATACTTATATGAGGTGTAATTTTGTGGATTTCAAAGGATTAAGAGGTTTTGGTCCAACATTAGCTATACATAATAAAAAATTTAAATCCTAAAGTCATTTTAGTATCTAGCTCAAGATTTATCTGTATTGTGTATACGAGTACTTAATTTGTATGGTTTAATAAGGTAAATGGTCTTTGTAATTTTTTGAAAATATTTCCACAAATTTCATCCAATTTTGACATCCAGAATGTTCTTTGTAGACCGAACATTCTTAAATAAGTAAAATCGTTCAGATAAACTTGTTAATCATTTTCATGAGATGAAACATAAAATACCAATGCGTTAAAAAAAACTTTCCAAGCACCACCATCTGAAGATAAAGTGAATGAACAAAGAAAAACAAACACTTTTTTATTGGGTCTCTGTTGTAATACCCGTCCTTTGCCATTTGGTACATTTAATGGGTTTTAAATTATAACTGTTTAACTAGTAATAAGACACCCGAGCTGAGCCTACTAGGACATACTTATTACATGTTACTTATCGGCGATATATTTTTGAAACAAGGTTTAGCAATAACTGTTTCAGGTATTTTTGTGGAATTCAAAAGATTTATGACGGTTTGTCGAGTTACTGCTATTCACAATTTAGTATTAGATTAAAGAAATCAACATCAGCCATAAATATAAAAAAGAGTTTTAATTCCTAAAGACGTTTTAGCATCTAGCTCATTTCATCTGACGTCTTATTTATATTTAACGCCTTAGTTTCAAAAAGTATATCGCTTTTGTGAATTTTGAAAAGGTTTACACAAATCTCACTCAATTTTGACATTTATAATTCCAAATCTCACTCAATTTTGACATTTATAATTCTTATTGTATTCCTAAATGAAGAATATCGTTTAAATGAAATATTTAATATCCTTTGAGATGAGACCTTAATCATTTTCATGAGGTAAAATATAATATTCCAATTAAAAAAGTACTTTCAACACACCCTCACAATAAAATGAATAAATAAGGGACACCTAAAACCTTTTTATGAGAACTGTGTTGCAATCCCTGTCCGTTAACGTTAAACATTTGGCTCTCATTAGAATCCAATTATTTGTTTTGGAAAAAGAGCAAGGAAACGCGAAAAAAACTCGATAAAAACTATGGAGACGATCTATTGGACGCTGTCAAACATAGAAGACGCTGTTTCTGATCCAGTTAAAACTGCACAAGGCTTCTTTATTGATATTACGATAATTATAATTCCAAATGAGCTAGTGTTAATGCATTTTTAAACAGCACAGATGAGGTTTGAAATTAATAATATTGTCAATATAAACACAAAAATATTCCGGATGTGATGACATCCTATCCTAAATGTTACAAGTTTGCGTTCATCCAACATCACTGTCGCAGATCATAAATTTTTCTTTTAAATATGAGTCATTCCCAGATATCTTTGGTACATTTAATGGATTTTAAATTATAACTGTTTAACTAGTAATAGACACCCGAGCTGCCTTTTGAAAAATACCAAACTGAACTTGTAAAATTCCTATTTCATCAGCACAGTCAAAAATTGTTTTAACATTTTTTAAATCTCTGAAATTTTTTCATTCTCAATGTTATGGTTTGATTTTGGAAAATTTTAACTATTGATGTTTTCATTTATAGCAACCGTGTTTTATCCCCACTGGAGTGAATAATCTAGCAGCATAAGTGTTTTGTGGTCTCTTCAAATCCCTAGACCTTGTGCATAATTCATGTTATCCTTTTCAAAGAAATTAAACATTATAAATATAAGCGAGATCAATGTAGTCATGTGCCTCAGGGGCCAGTTTTGCAACCTGTCTTGTTTTTTTATACTTATATGTGAATGGGACTTTTTACGACATTTCAGTGATTCGTTTTGCTGAAGATACCACATTAACAATTAATTATAAATGCACAAATATGTTGTTTAGATGTTGAAACACCATAATTGACACCTGCTAAGAGTATCTCATCCGTGTTAAATAATCATTATAACATTCCCGTCAATGAGATTAGGAGATTATGCCTAGAGGAGGTAAGCGATTGGATGGAAGAGAGGGGAAGATGTTAACCTCTGAGTTAAGTCTGACATAACTATTTATATCAACTGTTATACTGTCGTAAGTACACCTATGTAATCTATATAATCATTTGATTACTTTTATATTCAGCTTTATTGCAACATTATATTTTAACATAAAATAAATAAATATATATATATATACATCGCTTTTGCTAAATTTATGTTTTTTAATATCTACAAATCGGAATACAGTGGTAAAAGTATAATATTTCTAAGACATTATCCGCTACGATTACTTCCACTTCCATCGTACAAAATCCCTACGTAAAAGACCTTTTCTGTTATTTCAACAATAGAAATAATAAAATTGGAAACCATGTTAAGGAAATTTTTATTAAACTGGAAAGAGTACTGTCGGTTGGCTTGAACCAGTGTCGGCCTTTCTGTGTCACCAGTAGTTCTGAATATTCTTTCGGCTGATAGTGAAAATTGTTTAGGTCATCTGTTTTACAATCGGACTGTTAGTGTAAACCTGTATCAACCTTTATATGTTATCCGAAGTTCTCGATATTCTTTCGGATTACCTTTGTTATTCTGGGACTGTTGGTATGAACCGGTATTGGCCTTCCTATTGTTAAGAATATCTTTTGATTGAAGTGGAGATTTGTAGATGTTGTTTTTTCTCCTCGGTAGTTCTAGTCGTCAGAAGGTTCTATACCATCCAGAGCCGTACCGTATCATCCTTACTTCTATGTTTTGTGACTCGTCCTTTTTTTATTTTCAATCCAGGTTTGTCCAGTTCACTACAGTTAAAGTTTGAGAGAACATCTCGAGCTAGATTATTTCCTTGCTTTCTTTTCTTTTATTGGTTGTGCGCCTTGCATCGGTTTTCCGCTTATGAGTACGTATTTAGGTCTTTTAAGTTTTATTGCAATCTCACTGAATAGTGAGCAATGCAGCAGTATGAATCTAAGATGGTATCTGTAATTTAGGTAATAAAAGGTGTGAGAAATCGGTTTTTCTGTGTCACCTCAAGTCCTGAATATTCGTCAATTAACGTGGAGATTTGTATAACTGTCCACGTTAACGTTACTGCATTGGAACTGTAAGCGTGTAGCTGTATTTCTGTACCATCTAAAGTATTCATTATGACTTCAGCTGACGTAACATCATCCAATCACCTTTATTTGACTAAAAACTATGAATACTATTTATGAGTCTGTACTTGTAGTAAGCGAACATCCCAAACTTTTCCATTTTTATGCTCATTAGTCGAAGGCAAATTTGGATTATATAAGCATACAGACCATGTTTATCTCGTGCAACAGATAAAAGAATTTCTATAGAAAGAAATTGATTGTAGCCGCTTTAATTTGTTGTGGGATTCGAGGTTGGTGGGTACTGAAACAGGTAAAAAATACCAAAATAAAATGGTTTCTTAGATTATCTGTCACAACCATCAGCTACGTAAATTATCGTTAAGTCAGCCAGCTATATGAAAGTTACTGGCAGAAATGATGGCGTTCAGTGTCTTTATCTTCATTGAGATAAAATTAATGTTACCCTTGTATTACTACTAAATATTTAAAGCCAGTTATATCAGTGGCAATCTTGACCCAATCTCAAACTTGTTGATGCCCTTATTTTTAATCGTAGAATTATGGAAATTATCTCATTTTATAAACATTCTTAATACGTACTCAAAGCTTTCAGATAAAAAAATGTCATTGATTATTCATAACATGAATGGTTTTTATTAAATCCCCAACGTTTTGTACTCATGGTTTGTATATATAAAATATTATAAGCTTTAAAAGAAAAATCACAATAATTTGTCGAACAGCCAAAGAAGTGAATATCATGAGTGTCCCTAATGGACGCTAATGGGTAGAGATACAACAGTTGTGACGTAATCCTACACGATCCAGTGTTCTGTACAAAGTATGCATTTAGGTAAATACAAACACAAGCACTTGCCACATCCACTTTTTTCATGTTTTACCAGTACTTTTTTTCACCAACTTCATAATAATTCACAATATACAAATATTATAATTTTTCCATATAAAGTTTTAAAAAATTGAACTAATGTTACATAATCAAACAAAAAGGACATTTAGAACAATTTCGTCACAAACTTCCACTATTCCTTCAACATTACCAAAAATATTTTTAAATGCTTCGTGTGGAGCAAAAATTATAAAATCCTGGAATGAAACATCAGTATTTTCATATGTAGTTAAAAGAACACACTGGATGATTGGTGTATTGTAAGTATCAGCTGTAGTCTAGCAACAGTAATATGAAGATTTAGACAAAATCAAAGGCTACACACTATAAAGGGCCCCTTTCTGCTCAGTCAGAAGAAACGTAGATTTCACGTGTGCCTCTCGTATCGAAATGTCGAACTGAAGATGCATTATTTATGTTTGACATTGAATTTCCACAACACTGATGGTATGATGACTCTCAAGTTTGGTATGTAAACGGGTTTTAACATATAAAATAATAATAGCAATTATTTTTATATATAAACTCTTTGAACGGTCGCCATTTTTGATACCTTAAAGAGTTATTAAAAATGAGTAGTTACTTGATATCGATTATAACTTTTTTTACATATTTCCCAATGTTTTTATATTGTGAAATTCACGATATAAAAATTTGTACAAGTAACAATGGCCACCGTCTTAAAATATATAAAGATTTTGGAAAATTCACTGATATTAAAGTTATTTTTAAGTATGTAATATTTATTGTAAAAGTATGATTCTGGGTCCGTAATAGAAAATAGTTAAATTGAATCTTTTGCACAGATGCAAATGGCTGCCTTCGTGAAACGTTTTGGAAAAGTCTTAGCTAATGAACTAATCCAAGCTATGTGCAGATACTTTCTTAGTACCAAGTTTATTCTGGATCTATGAAAAATTACGGCACATGGAAACATTGATGTTTTCTGGAAGATCTGAGCACCATATAAATGTAATTTTGAATTAATTAAATAATTATTCTATCAACCAAACACGTCTAGATAATTAATTTTTAATAAATTTGTACTGTGATACTCTAATAAAATAGAAATATCCATTTTATTGGATAAAATACGTAAAGTTTACTGGAAGCTTATTTAAATAACATTAGCAAGACAGTAAGACATGTCTTCAGTTCTATCACTATTGTATACTGTTGGATATCTCTTACTACATACTACAAATAACAATAATAAAATCAAATAAATCATAAATTATAATAATAACAAAGTAGTATACGAATTTTTATATTATTCTGTAGTACATTAAGTAGTGTGTTTTTGTATTGAAACGCATCTCCCCAAACACTCATGCAGTGCTCTAGCTCCAGTCTAATTTCCTTCGCTGCAGTTTTTCATCGTCAGTCTTTGTTATTTCGGAAACAAACAAACAAAAAGAAACATTAATAACGCGTATTTCATTGGTTGACAGTAACAGAAACAGCACATGTTTAATATTTCTGTCTTTGATTATATGTGGGATGAGGACAGCGGACGTCTGAATAAAGCTTAGTTCATTATCACTGAGTTACAGAGAATGAATGGTCACTCTCTCTGTTGGATAATAAATTAATTTGAAGTAATTCTAAACAGAATATTACTTTCGGTTTCAGGAAAACGCAATGGTTTTTAAATGTTAATCGACTGTTTAACAATTTAACGATTTACTAAATATTTGACTAAAAATCTATTAACATGTAGTTCCACTTCCACCCCACAATTACGAACATCTCAGGTAAATGCTTAATGTCAAGGTAATTTAAGGTATGAGAACAGACTTTACATCTCCTAAGTTTAGACCAGGTAAGGAATTTAACTTTTATTACTGACTAACTTTTAGCCGCAGCTTTGCGTACAATGAAGTTTTTCCCTAAAAATCTTAATATTGTGGTGAATTTCTCAGCGATTCCCTTCGCTATAATCAAAGGCTCGCTGCGCTCGCCTGTTTCATCAAGCTGTAGTCAAGGAGTGGAGGGCTTTAGTCGTGTTAAATACATACAGCCATGCCACAATGTGAAGAGAAGCCAATGTCGAGTAAATTACGTACTCACAGGTACAATTTTGTTCATTAAAAAGAATTGTATAACAATCTTCAAAATACAATTTAGGATATACTAACCCACCCACCCACCCCTGTTCTTTTAGTGCATAAGACATATTTGATACATCCCTATAACAAGGGGTTCAACGCTGAAGTAAAGGTGTTTTGGAATTCAAATTAAGTAGTACTTTGTAAAATAGTTACATTGTAGTCCAAACCAGTGTTTTGATATTTGGTAAGGTCTAAAGCTCAAAGACTAACAGTGAATAGTAATTAAAATGGGATTATAATACTGAATCGTAAAGTACCGTTTGGTAGAAGACAAAAATTACTATTTTTATTTTATATATATATTTACTTTCATTCTCCCGCAAGTTTCTATTAGTTCACCAACTTATAGTGGTTTTCATTCATAACATAACAATTCTGAATAGCGGCTGTCTGATTTGCATTATACCTTATTCCTTAGAAAAGATGATGAGGTTTTCAATTTTTTGTCAAAGTTGTCTTTCTATGATACCATAAAATGTTAGTAAGTCAAACTGAGATCGATTTAAAGCACCACGTGAGGGTTCTGGACAATACTGAGAAGAAGTGCTGGAAAATTTCCCGATCTTAGTTTCAATTACACAACGTGGCGGACCATGAGACAAGGGTAGTAAAGAAATCACTGACTTTGTAGCTGACTTTATTGTTGCCCTAGAGCACAACAGGGAAGGGAACGGAAGGGAAGGCTAATTTTAACTTGGTTTTCCCTCCCCCTCAGTTTCTTCAATAAGATTTTACAGCTTCATACAAATCTTTGTTGAGAGTATAACAAATTATTCTCCGAAGTTTAATGTAAAATTTAACACGATCTTGTTGGATATGTTAAATGACATTATGTTAAAAGCAATCAGTTCTTAGTAACTTTATAAATAAAATTTTTTATAAAATTCTTAATCTATAGCTCTGTGTAGTAAATCTAAATATCGAACTAAATAAGTTAATTATTTTAATGTGACAGTGTAAAATTAAAACAAGGGACAAAATGTTGCATCTGCTAGTCCTGTCTGACACCACAACACGACCGTATCAAGTGTCAATGTTATATTTACATGTGTAACTTTGTACCCATATTGGTATTTATCTTGCATAAACATATCACCTTGATGTGCGAGGTCCTTTTCGTATTTTTATTTCAACATAACACTCTAAAATACAATTTGAATAAATCGTTATATGTTTGGTGGTATGTAACTCAAGACTCGCTTCATTTAAAGAAGGAGCTAAGTTGTTTGAAAGCTAAGTTTGAAATTCTGCATGTACGAGAATTTAAAAATATTTAACATTTATCTCCTACAAAAGTACGTGATAAATGAAATGACAAAGGTATATTGAAAAATATATTTTAAACTCTCCCTCATAAAAAAACTATTTCATTACAAAAAGAATACCCTAATGTACTGTTGACATATGTATTTTCCGTACAATACTTTTACAATATTTTTGAACATAGTACAAATTTTCGTTGTAAATTTGCATTACTCAAACCACATATTGTACGTAATCAAAGTCTCTATATATATTAAACATGGCTAAAACTGTTTCAGGCTTTAACATTATAAGCAAACTAAACTTTCCAAAATATGGTGGTCTTATTGTTATACAATTATGATTTTTTAAATTTAAGTGATGCATTGCTAGGAATTTTAACACATAATATGGTGAGAAAGGCATGTATACCCCATACACCCTTAAGCGGAATACAATTAAAACATGTGATCCATATATATATATGTATAAACAAAAGAAACCTTACATATATATGTTTGACCAATATTTGTCAAACAAAAGTTATTATAATCAATATAATTGCAATGAATAAAATAAATTAATACAACCGTGTGGACATAAATTTAATCAGAGAATTAACAGAACTCAACAGCAATATCGATATTATAGTGTTAAAATTAACATCACAATATAAAGTCATGATAATTCTCGCACCACATCCAGTATCAATCAGCAAGGATTAATTGTAATTTAATCAGAGAATTAACAGAACTCAACAGCAATATCGATATTATAGTGTTAAAATTAACATCACAATATAAAGTCATGATAATTCTCGCACCACATCCAGTATCAATCAGCAAGGATTAATTGTAATTTAATCAGAGAATTAACAGAACTCAACAGCAATATCGATATTATAGTGTTAAAATTAACATCACAATATAAAGTCATGATAATTCTCGCACCACATCCAGTATCAATCAGCAAGGATTAATTGTATTATTGAACATGTAAACCTTTAGTATTAAACAGCTCATTTGTCACCCCCAATATGAGTAGTTTGATTGAGTTACTATTCTGCTGTTTTATATTAAAACAGAATCATAGCTAATCCAGAATATCTTCTTTCACTTTTTTCGAATCATATTTGAACGGAAACGTTCCCTAAACACTAGAAAATTGCTGGATTTTTAATTATGGCTTGCAGAAATGTTTTTTATTCACAAAAATATATTTGTGCCTACACGTGAGCTTATTTAAAAAAACTATTGAAGAAGTGAACGATGGGAAGAGTGAGGTTTCACATTCATTCATTTTATTATAATCACTAAGCCTGAATACAATTTAAATAGTTTTAAATTTATTTTATGCTTCTTATATAACCAACATTATAGGTTTTAAATGTGATTTTTGGTTTATGACTTGAATTGCATAAAAATTGTAAATGAAAAGAATAATGAATTTTATTGGCCTAATATTAAACAAGAATATTGTGTTTACAACTTAAATTAAAACTACCAAAATTGTATTGCATTCACAACTGCTTCCCTCAAAACTAGCTTTTCCATACAAAGGTCAATGAAGAATGAAAGGAAATTGTAGGGTTGTTTCTTTGCTACGACCGCCCGCGTCGTCTTGATTGGGTGATACATCAAGTAACGTGACGGCGCAAAGTATCAATAATGACGGTTAAGCGTTCCGTTTGTTTAATCAAAATATTTGTTTAAGAAATTAATTTTAAGTGTTTGATAGAAACTATATATATATATATTTCACCTCCATATATATATATTGCACCTCCATCGAACCTCCAACTGAATATATATATATATATATATATATATATATATATATATATATATATATATATATATATTGAGCAGTGGACTCAAGTTAGCTCAAGTTATGTATACAACTTATATTCTCAATCAGCTCTAATGTCATGTAATGTGTGTGTAACAACTACAATATGTAACAAACTATATTCAATGTCCTAAGGTAAAACTTTATTTACTCCAATGGAACTAAAACAATTTGCATTATTTGGTACTTCAACCTGGAACCTTCACTATCAAAGTAATATTATTAATAATTGGGGAAGCATGATCTCTTATTTCGTATCCCTCTGATAGTGGGACTCTTCATATTTTGTGCATTTCAATAATGTTATATGCATTCAAAGATTAATAGGAATGACAGGTAAGTGAGGTGTAATCTTGTAGTAACCGAGAGGGACTCATATAGATTCAAATTGTGTCCTAACCTGTTATTCTTCTTTTAAATGTTTTGATTGTACTTTTCCAGCTCTGAAAATTATTTCTTAATGTATTAACCTCATCCAATATAAGTTAAAATGTGTTATTGAAGAGAAAAACATTGTTGAAGGTCGAGGAACTAAAGGATTCTATTTTTATGTTGACCTCTCTCGTTCTCTCGAGGAGTTTTATCTGAGTGGATATAAAACCCGAAGTCTGTTCACTCAGACTGTCTAGAGGTTACGACAAACTCTGTGTCATTTCCTGTAAAGATGCCAAGGTCCTTTAGTAAGAAATACACAATAGTATACAGTTTTTCTTTGTGTGTAATTTCCACTCACCGGTTTGTGAGATAATGGTCAGCGTTTTATATTTTCCTTCTGTTATTGCAAAAATATAAATTTAAGTGTTTAGTATTTTTACTCTTCCCAATAATGTAAATACTCTCATTAAATTTATGTACTATAAAGTCAACAAAATTAATGGTATTGGTATAAATCCGAGTTACTCTCGTATATCTATTACCTGTTGATGACATTTTTAATAATTGAAATTGATGAATAATTCAATTTCACTATTCGCTGTAGCTTCCAGGAAAAATAAATATGAAATTATTAAAAACAAGAAGTAGTAAAAAGTATTAATAAAAAACTGAACCTATGAGTTGAATGTCTTGATTCGTTTATAAGTGTTATAAATAAATATGATTGAATAATAGTTACTGCAAGTTCAAATGCAGAACTCCAGGCAAAGAATAGTGTGTGACCATTTGCGCTGCAGTACCATATGACTCATAGTAAAGTAACTATCCTGATGCAGAAGATTTTGATGTATAACAAACAACAAGACACAGAAACTACCCAATAACCAAACTTCACCTATACCAGAGTGGCTAATTACAACTTCAGATTAGCCAATCACAGAAGTTGGTAATGGTTGTATAATGGGGAAGGGGGCAACTTAGCTCACGGATTAGCACGGAAACGCTCACAGGGGGTTAGAGACCACACCTGACGTAAATTGTATTCCAAATATAGAATATTCACCCAATTCCACTATAGCCACTCGGTAAAAAATAAAATAAAAGTTTAACAGAGTATGATACATTGTTAGTGTCACACATGTGTACATATTACATTTGTTTTTGAATCTGGCACTATCCAAATATCGTGTTACATGTCTACATGGATTATATTAATTTACAACTAAGAAGTATAATGATAACTAAAACATTAACTAGAGGTAAAAGTACAAAGTATTACCGGAACAGTGATCACCGGGAAGCTATTGTTATTTCGCTACGAGAGGTTAAGTGCTCCACTGACAGGTAGCGAAAGCTACTAGGGCTTTGATCCCTCGAGACACAAGGCAAAAGCCTAACCGGCAGAGGCCTTGAAGGATGTGGGGGCTCCACCCCCCCCCCCCACAGTCACAGCGACTTGGACTTGGACTTGGTTAAGTGCTAAGAATCCCTCTCTGATCTCACCTCAGAACCATTGTCTTAAAGATGACTTCCGAACCTCCAACTATGGGCGAGTACGCGGTCTCTCTCTTTCTCCTCTCTTTGTTTGAATAAAAGAATTACTCCTTTTAAACTATTTCGGTTTACAAGGCGTCAAAATGCTAACAAAGTTAATTTAAGTCTGACACTAAAGATACGTACTTAAACTAAGATTTACGTTTTTTCAATCAGCATTCATTGATTTTCCAAGAGGTGGAAGGGTTTTTAAATTCAAAGATGGACTTATGCCACTACAGAAAGGTGAAAAACGCAAATCCCATTAAAGTTCAAAATTAATTACACATTAGTAACAAAAATTACCCTCGGATGTAACGGAAAATTCATTTAAGTTATTCTCCCTCGGGATCGGTTTTACAGCACGAGAGATACGTGACATTGCTTACTGTGGGCAGTCTGACTGTGCTGGCAGTATCAAGCCTTCAACATTACATTATACGCTACGTTGTAAGAAAATCCTGCAGAACTGAAAATTTTAAAAATAATACTGATCTGTAGATCACGAACGACTACTTCAAAACTGATTCGTAGAGATAAAATTATATTGTATGTACTAATACATTAAATATATTTTATGTATTCAAAAATTCTAGGTTATATAAAATTTGTTATTTCTTGTGGGATGTGTTAAAAAAAGTCACTTGGAGTTTGGTAAAAATACATCACTGTAAACTTGAACACACTCTATCATCATTATCTGATATTCAAATATATAAATTATATCCCTGATCTTGAACGGATCTTTTTTCTAATGTAATGAATACATATATTTGGATACAATATTTTTATGTTGCCCCAGAAATAAAGCCTAATTAAAATAATATAAGAAGAATTTAGAAAGTAAATACTTGAGTATTTATGTTTACAGGAAAAATCGTATTTTCGGAACTTACTTGATGAATTGTCTTCCAAGAAATTTTAAATTGGTTTGAATGCGTCCTATTTTGGAATGTTATGAAACATATTTCAAGAAAGAAGATATTTTATTTCTTATAATCATTTATTACATTTTATAAAAGCATGCCAAAGAAGTATCGATCAGATAATATCCAATATGGAATCAGTGTACTTGTGAGAGTATAGCAGTTGATATCCGTAGGTATAATAGACTTAATACAAAGTTATCTCCCCTCACTTTCAATACAAGGTGACTTCTAATCTCTTTGGCGGGAGGTTGTCTCAGTAACTTGAGATATTGTCTCTGACAGTAATGGTTAAAGGTATTTGCTGCTAATTTTGAACTCTTAAAATTCTTGCGTGATAAAGAAATTTTCTTATGAATACAAAAATGTAACTACATATTTTTAGTCTGTCACTGACACTATCAACTGATTAAACTATTGTTTCACTTATAATAACCAAAATATTACAGCATTACCCTTTGAGAAACTAATCACTGCAATATTAACAGCATTGCTCTACGAATAATTAAATACTGGGAACTCATAGCATTGCGGTACGACTAATCCTGCATACAGCTGAACGCTGCGACTAATTAATCACTGGGATATCCCTATACTGTTCGTAAGTAATAATTAGTTGGCCTTACGCTTATAATATAACTTATTATAATATAACTTTACGCTATGTGTATGCAATATTACAACAAGAAGTGACTTAATACAATAATAATAGTCCACTACTTACGAATAGTCATAGTAAAACACAATAATTACCCAGTGCTAAGTTAAAACTTTGTAGGAAGTTATTGGCCATTAGAAAATTATAACTCTGGGCCCAATATTTTCTGTCACCTCGCCTCAAGTACCTAAAACCGTATTGGGTTGTTGGTTATGAGATTCTTGCCTTCAAAATTCTTTAGCGACGAGATAAAGCTTCATATAATTCAAAATTGCTTGTTCGTGTAGAAAAACGTAACTAGTGGTAGAGGTTAAAAGTGTAGTAGGCTAACTACCACATTAGGGTATTACAACAGAGCAAGCTACTGTGACAGTAAATATGCGTTACAGTAAAAGTTGATAACAGCGGTGGCACGTACCAAACTGCTTGAGTTGCTAACTTTTCTCTCTCATCGTTTTTAATCTATCATTATTTATTGATCCTTGTCTTATGCTCCTGTATGCTCTGCAGTAATTGGTTGCGAAACGTACATTTCTGTCCACTCATATTATTATTATTTAACGTGAATAGCAAAATTACTACTTTAAGTTAATCCTCATACATTTTAGCTAGACAATGGTGGTGAGATTGAATGTTTGTTACTGTAATAGTTTATGTTGGTTTCCTACATACCCAAATAATTTCTTCGAAGTCATCACGTCCAAAAATGGCATTATATTATGTCGTAGGAAATAATCTAAGCTATCTTTATCACAATATCCAAACATCATGTACGAATAAAGCTATAAATTTGGCTCCTTCTGCGGTAATTGCAGTGCGATCTTTACAAATATTTGAACGTTTGGAATCACCACTAAAGGTGACGCTATGGCGGCCGTCATGCGTCAGTTTGTTTATTAGAGCTCTCATTACAAAGTGAGGAGTCGGTTAAAGGCATAGTTCATTAAAATCAAAATGTCTCAAGTTTTATATTTTGTTCTTAACAGTAAAACTTATCGTAAGTCATCATAACGACGACCATGTAACTCTAAAACTGAGGTATCACATCTACGTACCTCATATCATGCAGTTTTATAATAAATAAGGATATTTTTTATTATTCGTTGCAGAATCGAACTTTAACGAAAAAACCATACTTCCATATTTAATATAAAATGTAGTGCCTGCGTTTCAAGTAATTTGTATTGCACAACTATAAATGTTCTACTTTTGCCTATCGGAATTTTAATAATAAATTATATAACACTTCAAAAAAACAAATTTCTTTTAATTAATAATTGAAACTGTGTGGTACGTTTTGAACATTAGTAATACGTTAAAATGTTACCACTGTTTGGAAAAAGCTGCCAGTAATAATTTCAATACTTGTATGCACAACATTTAGTTGGTACAGCCACAATTTGTGTTTATACCATATATAAAACATTTTTTGCGTAAACTATCATGCATACTTAATTTTCTGAACAAATATTCAATGGGATATGCTGTAAAATATGATAAACCCAAATCCTGTTAATATCGAACATCTTGTTAATATCAATATTTACTTTTATAGTCAAGTGGGTAGCTCGAACATATGAATGTAAAGTAGGAACTTAGTTGTTGACTTGTAACTCAGATATGTGGAAGGTACTCTACGGCCAAATAGATACTTGGAGCAGAAGGGTGTTCAAACTAAAGGAATTGCTCATTATCATCGTTGACGTGAACACAGATATGTAGGAGATTTGTGATCAAAGCTATTCTTCAACCAAGTAGAGCTGGAGTGCAAGGATGTAGGTCAAAGTAAGGGAAGCACTTAATCTCATTGTTGACGACGAACAGACTTTTGGGAAATTTGTGATTAATGCTACTTAACATTCCAACTCTAAGTCAAATATAACTGTGTTTTCCATATTTCACGTATATAGCCTATTTCTTCTATATATAAACATTATATGAATTGTACATTATTTAAAATAATAAATAGTTAAAATAAATAAATTGTAAATATTAAAGGTTTAAATTGAAAATAAAATTGTACATTTATAACATTGAAGGCTATATGTTATCGTATGTTACCCATGTATCACTTAAAATATTTTAGTATTTTTTAAACTGTTTTTAGTTTACTTTAACTATTTACAATTTTTGAATTTAGATTCTATTTTATTAATAGGAAAAAATTAAATGAAAACAATATATATATATATA
Source organism: Homalodisca vitripennis (assembly GCF_021130785.1). Taxonomy (NCBI): domain Eukaryota; kingdom Metazoa; phylum Arthropoda; class Insecta; order Hemiptera; family Cicadellidae; genus Homalodisca; species Homalodisca vitripennis. Next base: position 105,850,214 of record NC_060208.1, on the reverse strand, counting down.
TATATATATATATATATATATTATTTTATCAATATTTATATTTTAAGATCAAAAAATTTTATTTTAAGTTAAAACATTTATTATATTTCTCAACAAGAATGTCCTCACAATTTTGTAATTTTGCCCTGTTCCGTAAATTGTTTACCCTCACGTTTTAATGGAATATTCATGGAACCTTACGTGTATACTAAAATAGTAGTAATAGCATTATTTCATAACATTATTTGTAATTTGGTTTATACATTTTCAATATAATTATAATAAACTGACATGACAAACATTTTTTTATTTAAAGTTTTGGTCCATCTGCAATAGTTCAAAAAAGCAGCTTTAAACGTAATTAAAAATGTTAACTGATAAAATAAATAACCCCTAGCCATTACATGAGCTGCGTAAAAAATGAAAAAGACATTATTTAGATTTCAAAATATGGTTTAATTTGAGTAAAAATGGATAGAAACTACACCTTAACAGTAATAAAGGAAACACGTTTGCTAGGGCTTTGCGAAATTGCGTGGAGATTTGCAGTAAATTTATCAGTCGAGTAGATTTGAATACTTATATCATTACATTCGAATATTAAATTTGATTCTTAAAATTATATCTCACAGACGCCTGATTAAATTGGGATATTTTTTCAAAACCGATGATATTTTTATCGATTTCTTTAGGGTCAAATTAGGGAGTGTAAAGACACCGTTATGGTTACTTAGTATGATCTGAGAAAACACGGTTTGCTTTGCTGCCAGTTTCCATCAGTGCACTGTAGCAGTGTATAAACAAAGACGACGCTCCTTCCTACTGCGCCTTTGATCAGCGCGCCAATCAGATGTGTGTTTCTCTCACACAGCTACTTAAAACAGTCATCTGCAATAGGCTGACTCACTATACACCACTGATAATTGATAAACATAATTGTTATTATAGTCGACTTAATCAAATCGTTTTCAATAACATTTTGTTTGGGGATTTCCAATAAAACTTCTGCTTTAATTATTGCCCTCCGCCAGTTGTTAAGGAATGAAATCAGATTTCTGTCTGTACGCACATAAGGATCGAACGGTTGGATAAAGCATGGGATAAACAAACTAATAAACACAGTATAATGTAAATATTAATTATATAATTTTCAGAAACATTTTTAAAACGTGATAAAGTTATTTTGTTGGATTAGTTTATATACAATATAATTTTCTTAGTAAACAAACGGTAAAAGATTTGTTTACTGTGTTATGTGGACTGGGATTACTGATAAGACCTGGGATGAAACTCATGTATTATAGTTTAAACGTGACCATCAACTTACTTTCTTATCTGTGGAACATAGCCCAGAACTGTAAAACATTGCAATAATGTGCAAGTTGAACATTAAACATATGCCTATGAAGTATACAAGTGCTCTGCACATTCCTGGAATAGTATCAACTTACTTTCTTATCTGTGGAACATAGCCCAGAACTGTAAAACATTTCAGTAATGTGCAAGTTGAACATTAAACATATGCCTATGAAGTATACAAGTGCTCTGCACATTCCTGGAATAGTATCCTTGTAACAGAAGGTAATACCTTTTTTCGTGTATTACCTTTATTTATATTTTATTATTTATATTCAATGTTTTGTTAAATAAAAGTATATTTGTGTATAGAAGAAATTGTTTAACTTTAAGGTCTGAAATTTTGTTTCAAACCCACACCTATTACCTCTATTACTATATATAAATAGAAAAATGTAAAAAGCAGTTCACTGTAGTAGAGGAAAGACGATGCCTCCCACGTTGACCCGAACTCTGGTGTAACCCCAACCTTGTTAATAATTTATTAGAAACAAATCTTATTAGCTTTATAACTATAACTATGTAAACATTAGCGTCATTAATTTTCTGCATATACTATAAGTCAGTATTATGTGTAAATGAATTAATTTCTTCTATAAATTAAGTGTATTCTTTGTTCTTAGATTATACGTGAATTTGTTTTTACATTGAGTCTTACAGTACCTATTCTTTAAAAAAGCAAAACACATTAATTATTGGGTTCACTACTCTTTACAATTATCCAATATTAATTAAATTTTTAGAATTCCTACATTAGATATAGAAACTGGCTTCACCATAGCTGAGTTGGCAGAAACTGGTCCTGGATTAATCTCATTTACAATCTTTGTCACCTTGTAACGAAAAGAATTGAATATTATCCATTTTCGGAAGACTGCTTATAAAATTGGTAAATGGTGTAGCCAATATATGGGGTAATCCCTTAAGAAATATTGTTGTATGTCATACTAACCGAAAGATTCGTGTTTTTTAGGTTTATCAATTTATTATAATTATAAATTAATTAAATAAAATATTTGAAATTAAAATTAATAGTTAAATATTTAAAATATAAATAAAACTATTTTAAATTATAAAATTTATGAATAAATATATAAATATTTGCAATTTTTTGAGATGAAACAGAAATTCATTGAATTCTAAATGTACATTGTATAATAAAAATATATAAAAAGTGTTAAAAAGTTTATTATAAATAAGAGATTGAATCTTGAGTTCAATGTTGGTTGAACTTAGTAAAGGCTACGCCTTTGTGTTGTGACCTAGATTACTATAATACCAATACAAAGGGTATCGAAGGACGGACATAATAAAGCGAAAGAATTCTTGCACATACAGGTGGACGGGTTACCCTTTTTTCAATAGACTTTTTCACAGGATCAAGAGAAACCTATTTAGCAGGTTTCAAGTCACCAGGAATCTTCTAAAAAGAGTTATCGCGCAGATGGACTAACACAGATGAAAATCCCTTTGAAAAGGTTTTGGAGTCTTCCTTGAAACAAGAGAAACCTGTGTACCACATTTTAAGTTTCTAAGGCCTATCTATCAAAACTATCACACGGACGACAGACGATCGGTCAAATGGTTTTAAGATAGCTCTGTCAGGTATGTAATGATGTGCACGCGAGTTGACAGCTCAGTGATTATGCCATGAGATGTTACTCCACGATCACCATAAGAGCGAGGTGACTGATATGGCGATCGCATTACAGAAGGCATTCGTACTCCTATAGAACAGAATTTACAGTCTGTAATCCCTAGAATACAGCGTGCCTTCGACTTAACTACAATTTTTTACATAATTTATGAAGGAGCCAAAGGAACTTTTTATATTTAAAGCCCATAAATTAAATTGCCTTCCAAGACTTTACATGTACAAGATAACTACTCGATCATTTATACTTGCATAAAGTAGTTTATTATTTAATGCGTTTTTATAAGGAGTAGACTTTAATATTTAATAATATTATCAAAGGCAATCTTGTTATAAACTTGAAAGAATAACTGGATTTCGAATATTTGTCGTCGTTATATGTTACTCTTAATACCTCTTCGTCGGGTGGGGAGGTATTAATACATACAAATATAAAGAATAAAAAGAAGAAGAAAAGAAAGAATAAAGAATATATACAAACATATTTGTACGTATTAATACTAATTACGTATTAAAACCTTCCATCGTCAATAACAAACTTTAAACAAAGAAGTTACACACTTGTTAGAAAGTTATATATGTAGCATTAGCATTACCTAACATTAACATTTATAATAACCAGAGGAAATTTAATATCTACATTTTAAAGATTCGAATTAGAAGCAGACAAACCTTTTTAATAATTCATCGCAGTTTAATCTGAGGACTGATTCCGCAATGTTATTATTTCAGTGACGTTGGTGAATACCAGGAGAAAGGGTAAAGCTCTCACAGTAAATCGGATAACTTCAATTTACCGTCGGTCCCTATTGTGTCTGATCAAAGAAAGGTAGACATTGCTTTCAATAGGTTAACAATGACGCTCCAGTTCAATATGGAGTATGAGGTCAAAGTAAAAACAATAAAATTGTGGGTCGATTCTTATTCCTTATTGAAGAGCCTCAATTGTATTGCATCGTAAATTAATTTCTATGTGATAGGATTTCAGATGGAAAGTGTTTATTCGTAAACATAAGTTTCAAAATAACAACATTTTTAAGAAAATTCCCGCTAAACAAATTCAAGAAAAGTTATTTAAAAAATAATATTTTAATTTTTGAAAACCACTATCTTCATATTTGTGAATTATTGGTATCAGGCAATTCAAATTAGATCCTGACCTATAATGATTCTTTCCATGTTAGTAAGAGGTGAATGTGGGCTGTAATCTAGAAAACATTTTTAAATTAAGGCTAGTGAAATTATGTTTCCCTACATCATTCATCATGAAATTCAAAAAGCCTTCAAACCCGGTTTCAAACGGTAGAATACAATAGTGATGAATGCTTGGGTTATTTTTAGAAAGACAATGTTCTACATTCATATTCGTTGTACAGTAGGCCTACTGACCACAAATTAGTTCACTAGTTGACTGATTTTGGTTTGTGTTATAATTTTAAAACTTTTAATATGTCAATAGTACCTAACAAAAGAGTTGTCCCTGTGGTGTAGGCCCGCTTATCTGTCTAATCATTATTTGATTTAGTTGATCAATAGTTATGTGTGAATTAAAGTACAGATAATACCTATAAGTAGGGCCTAAGTATTTTTATATAAAAAGCTTTACCTTAGTTCACTATAACCACGTGAGGTTATTGTAAGTTTATGGAATTTTCAGAAACTACTAAACTTTTTAAGCGTTTAGACATTTTTTTGAGCGAACATCTGACATTAGGCTGATCTTCCTCAGTGTAATACCTCAATACTGTAGGGTAAAGGATGAAGTTGCATAGTAAAGGACAGCTTGTCAGAATAAACTGGATAGCTCTGATGTAGAGTGGACACCAATCATCTAATGCGTTTTCATTACATTAGCGGTAACATTTGTACAAATGTAAAATGACATTCCGCCTTCAAAACATGACAACCGTATGGAAAACATACGGCTACAGTTTTATATAATAGGAAATCCAAGGATTCCGTAATAATTATGCTGCTATAAATGCACAGAATGTGTTTCAAGCTATATTCAGGAAGACGTTCTCTTACTAAGAAACATGTAGGTGAATGTACCTCAGTACAAATCTATTAACGCCTTCCAAATATTTGGCAATAACTCGTGTATTCCACTGACCAGAAATGTATAAGTATAAATGGTACAATTAAACCTTGTTTATATATTTACCAGTCGTTTTATAACAGCAACACTTCCAAATTCAGCACCTCACTTGCACAACGATAGTCATCAATCAGCTTTATTAGGTCCACATAGTCCGGAACCTAATAACCTTCATTCAACAAAAACTATGAAATTGAGTGATTCCTTTACTTTGACCTAAATCCTTGCTCTCCAGCTTCCAACTTGGCTGAAGAGTAGCATTAATCACAAATCTCCTACATGTCTATATCTGACGTCAGCGTTGAGATTGAGTGATTTCCTTACTTTGATCTAAACCCTTGCTCTCCAGCTTCCAACTTGGCTGAATATTAGCATTTATCACACTCTCAAGTGTTCCTTTACCTTTAATTACGATAAGAGAGAAAAGAGACCAAAACAAGTAGTTTGGCACTTACTACCGCTATTCTCTAACTCTACTGCCACACATATTTGTAATCTCCCAATGAACAATATCCTATCGGATATTGTTGGAATTTTGCACTGATTATCATACGCATGGCGAAGAGTTATAATATAATATTCCAACTATTGATTGCTTATGAAACAGAATAGCGATATCCCAGTGATTAATTAGTCGCAATGCAGCAATATCGCAGTGATTAGTTACTCAAAGGTCAGTGCTATAATATTTTTGTTATTAATAAGTGAAACAATAGTTTGATTTGTTTTTGGCTCCAATCTCATACCAAAAATATCCTATTACTGTTTTGTATTCCTAAATAAATTCCTTTATCACGCAAGAATATTAAGGGTTGAAAATTGACAGCAGAAACCTTAAACTATCAGTGCCGGAGATAATATCTCAAGTTAGTGAGATAACTTCCCGCCAATGAGATTAGGAGTCACCTTGTCTTGGAAGTGAAGGTTGGCAGGGAGGGGAGATGATAGCTTTGTATTAAGTCTGACATAACTAAGTATATAAACTGTTATACTCTCTCTAGTACCCTAATTCCACATTGGATATTATCCTGCCATTACTTTATTTTGGTGCGTTTAATAAAGAAGTAAAAATTATTATAATTAAACATTTTTTCTTAAAAAGTGTTTCATTACATCTAAAATATAATTCGTTCAAAATGATTTTACATCTCTTAGAAGCCATTTCATCAGGCAAGTTTAAAAATAAAATGTTTTAGTTATGTTTAATTGCGGAGACAACACAAAAATGTTGCATCTATATATTTATATATTTGATTAACAGTTTTCTCAACTATGTTCTCCACAGGCGCAGAAGAGATAAAATATTGGTTATATTTATATATGTGTATATCAAATTTCGCGTTTCTCCAATAATACTATATATTCCGAATACTGTATATCGATACTCGATGTATTTTTACCTTCCAGAGACTGATTCTATACACCCCATTAGATATATCATATTTTATATAACCTTGTTTTTTACTAAATCGTAAAATACATTTCATACATTAATATAGTGATATATTATTTTATACCTAAAAACATTTTTGCAGTAGTCGTTCGTGATGGACAGATAAGTATTTTAAATTCTGGACTTGTAATAGTTCAGCATTTTCTCGCAAAATACCACACATTTGAATGTTGAAGGCTTGATTCCACACAAGATTGACAACTAATTGCGTTTATTTGTGGTTAGTGCAATGAACTACATCTGTAGTCTCAGGTACTTAATTTGAAAGCTGAAAGTATATTAGAACGAGAGAGAGAGAGAGAGAGAGAGAGAGAGTGAGTGAGAGAAAGAGAGAGTGAGAGAGAGAGAGAGATGAATTTACTTTGTTAGATTGGCTGTTGACACTTTTGCTACATTATTTCAGGTCTTTAGATACTCCATTGTACCTGCTTAAGAATAATACATTTTAAGTCTTTTGTTGGCACTTTCCTGTGAGTGAGAAGGGAGGGGGAGGTTCCAGATTTTCCGGGTGTCCAGAAAATTAACAACCGGGCGTAAAGCTAAATAGCCATTTGCAACTCGGAAACTCGTTTCTTCCTACGGGAACGTCTTTAGCACTCATCACTTCTAAGCATAAGATAGTATTATTTAACTAAAAGACACGTATCTCATTTTTGAATTCAACGTTTATCTGATGGATTGTATCCGTTTATTTCAATATAGCCTACTTATATAAGCTAAGGTATAATCCATATTGTTCATGCAAATTTTAAATACCCTATACAACGACGTAATTTCAAAAATAAATATTTAAGTTCCCCTTCAATTTGTATAAACACAATCGAATCAGATTACAGTCGTCTTAGTATGTATATGTGAGCATATATGTTATACTTTTGATTACAAATAAGTTAAAATATATCAATAACCTTGAATGAATCTAACAACCAAATTAGTATATACACCCGGTTAATATACCCTTTTCACATACCGTTATAAATAGGTAATACTGAGCATATACACATTTGTTTAAATTCCTCTAGCCACACTAACTATAACAGTATTGTAACAACTTGAGGAGATCAGAAACCGTGATTGTGACATTACATGAATACGGAAATAAATGTACCGTTATATTAATATTTATTATGCTTTTTATCTAAATAAAAAATATTCATAATGTAAGCTGCCGAATCTGGTTGGTTCATAAACCAAAGTATATTATATGTACATTAAAATCACAACAATATAAGGAGCTATTATTTACCCATCCTGTTCAATATGATTCAAAATATATTTACAATAAGAAGAGAAAGAATTGTGAAGTTACAAATATACAGGTACTGTATAACAATAGCTCCATAAGTGCCAACCAGTAATATGTACGTTTACTTTGGTATTAATATTTTCGAATGTATTAAAAAGTGCTTTACATTAGGATGGTTTTTAATAACAAAAGACAAAGAATTAGGAATAATATATTTGGGAGGAGGCGCATAAAAAACGAGTAGATAAAGGTCTACATCCTGTAAAGTCTTTCTGACATTGGGTGGTACGGGCCGCGCCATCACAACATCACGTGTGGGAGCTGAGTAGCTTTTAATCCTTCAATCAAACTGGGATTCCCCAAAATCAATCATTGGATACAGAGGATCCCACCAGCTGAGTCATGTCATTCTTAAAGATCTGTCAATAAGAAGGTTGTAAAATGTAATCATATAGTCCAATAGTGTTATAACAGTTTGTCTTATGTTATAGATTCAAAACTAAAACAGTTTAATCGAAACAGAATTTTATTTGTAATAGCCCGACAAAGTAAACGTACTATATCGACAATATATTTTATACCAATGTAACCAAGACCTATCATTCGTTGAAAAATATAAATTTCTTGGACCTGAATTCCATAATTAATTGTTAATTAGTTTCATAAATACTTATTGTTGTATTTATGAATGAAAGTATGAAAGAGCGGATCTCATTCAGTAACAATACTAATCTCACTTATTCGTTAGAGTCATATTTTCATCCGTATAAATAATGCCAATAGCACAAGATACGAAAGCAAATTTGCATTGTATAAGCATGCAACCTAATGTATCTCGTGCAATAGATAAAAGAATTTCTCTTGAGAGAGAAATTTATTATAGGTGTGTTAATGTTATTTGGGATTCAAGATTAGAAACACTTACGTAAATAAAAATTTGGTCAGCGGCATCCAACCGTAAGAATGGCCTGCAGAAATGACGGTTTTCAGTCTCTTTATCTCATTATGAATATTGTTACACTTGTATTACTATTGAGTGCTTAGAGCCAGTCATATCAATGGCCATCTTGTAACCACGTTCAATCTCAAACTATTTTCTCAAACATCCTTATTTTTATTCGTAGAATCATGGAAATTATCTCATTTTAGAGATATCTTAATACGTATCCAAAGGCTTTTGAGTTTTTATTGCTTATTAATAAAAATCCCATCTTTTCTTATTTATTTATTTTTTAATATAAACAAAGCAAACAGAAAAACAACAGCAAACAGAAAATTTGGCGAAAAGCCAAAGAAGCGAACTGCATGAGTGTCCCTAATGGACGCTAATGAGTAGAGATTCAACAGTTGTGACATAATCCTACACGAACCGGTGTTCTGTACAAAGAATGCACTTAGGTAAATACAACACAAGTACTTACTGCATGCACTTACAGATCTCTAGAGAACCTGAATTCTTTCATGGTTTCCTTGTGTTTTCTTCACCGACTTCATGTAACTCAAGATACACAAACATTATAATCTTGCCGCGTAAATACAACACAAGTACTTACTGCATGCACTTACAGATCTCTAGAGAACCTGAATTCTTTCATGGTTTCCTTGTGTTTTCTTCACCGACTTCATGTAACTCAAGATACACAAATATTATAATCTTGCCGCATAAAGAATTAAACATATTTAAACTACTGTTATATAGTCAAACAAAAACCACATTTAAAACAATTTCATTGCAAACATCCACTATTCTTTCTACATTATCAAACAATAAAAAGTCTCTATAAGTGTAAGACTTTCATGAAAGTTTGTTCGTGTAACTAATGAATCTCACGCTGGAGAATGTGTTTTACATTTAATCTATATATATAAAAATGAAACTGTTCGTGTGTAACAGCATCACTCACAAACGGCTGGACGGATTCGCCTAATTTTTTTTTAATTTGTTCGTCTTGATCTGTAGAAGGTTATAGGATACTTTTTATCCCTTTCCCGATTCAGGATTCCGCCCCACTGGTTACAGAAATACCCGTAAGAAATGCATTGCAGCAAACATATGTTATTAAGTGAAAGAGTCTTTTCAAATTTTTAATCAGCTGTTCTTTGTAAACATATATAATGCGACAAAAAAAAAATATTTATATATAATTTAATTACTATTTTAAATTTTCTTTACACTTATAGTTTTAAAGCATAGAGTAAGCTTAAGAGAAACGACAAATTTTGTTTAAACTGTTTCTGCAATCACTGTTAAACATAGACTTTACTATCCAGATAATACAATTCAAATTTGACGTAAAAAATTCACCTTTAACTGCAATATTTATTTAATATAAACCATGCTCATGCTTGATCAGAAGAGCAATGCAGATATCATAATTACTATCTTAACGTTGGCTACAAATATAAAGAATGTTATAAAATCAACCTTAGTTGTTTTTTTTTTTTGACAGAAGTATGGTTCTCAAAACTCCGTGTGTACATATTCTCTCGATCGAGACAACAAAGCAAGCTCAATCGTGGCATCGGAGATATAACTAATTTAATCTAAAAATTTATTATAGTAAAAAAAAATTTGCTAAGTAATATAAGGACTTCGGTTCTTAAGATTTGCGTGCGAAGCCGTGGGTAACTTATTGAAATGCGCAGCGAAGCGCGCCGGGTCCGCTAGTATTTACTAAAACCGTTATTTTTGTTGTGAATAACTTCGGCACGTTTGAATTTTTATTAGTTTATTATTATTAGTTCAAATTTTTTTGCGACCAGTGGTATTGTTAACATCTCAGTTTCAGGTAGGTTCACACTCCGTCGAACATTAATCACGCAAATAAAATCTTAAAAATTTGGGCCTCGTTTTGGTGAACCGCATGATCTCACTATACTGAGGAGTATAGAGGGGTGGTGTATAACGTATTAGTGTCGGTAACATCGTTATTCAGTGGTAACCTTTTACCAGAATAAGGTATTGCCAGTAACACCCTGTTATTTCTGTGACAGGAGGGCGGAATGATTTGGCGTTCTCATAATATCTTTCTGGTATTAGGTTACTCAGTAATCTGGTTACTGAGTAGCAGCCGAGGCTAGTTAATTAAAACAAACCCGATGTCTATTTAAAAGTAGCCTACTAATCTAAATATTACATTGTAGTGAGTTATTCAAGTGTTTGTATCTTAACTATTATACACAAAACTGCTTGAATTGTGCAGTGAAATTTTTAAATAACACGTTTATAATTAGTATATTTCATAGTAGTCTATCAGTCTAAAATTACATTGTTACTGACAGTTAAATTTTCGTACACTGTATGTCTAAGTAGCCCCACACATGTAGATTTAGTCTGACTCAGTTTACTTGCAACTTAACAACGTCAGTTCAGTAACAGCATGATGCTAATACTGAGAGTACGTCAGCTGGTAACATGTTACTACGGTAATAGGTTACTGGAACGTAATACCAAGTAACCACGTTATTTTGGTAATATGTTATTGACAAATAATGGTTTCCCCATCTCTACTGAAGAGTGTTATTTGCCGTTCCTAGGATGTACGGAAGATAGTTCAGTTTTGGACATGCTTAATTTAGACTTCGATCTAAATGCGGCACATTGTGACGTAATTGGAAATTTTGCTTCAACGTCTGTTGACAATATCTATATCCAGAATATCTGGTTCTATGTAACGAAACCAAAATATTAAAGTATTATATTACGAGAAAGTCTCTAGACAAATAATCTTTATGTGGATGTTTCTTTAGACGTACGGTACATAGTTAACCATTTTAGTTTTTTTCGTGTACATTCAGTTTTGTATACATCAATAATATATAAAAATACGTTTGCCAAATATGTTCTTGAACATGTAATTGTAAGAATTGTATGAGGCGGGACATAAATATAACTGTCTGTTATTGAAGTAAACTACACTGAATTACAAAATACATCTAATATATACTAGCTGTAGGTCACACAAAACCAGAGGGGTAAATGGGGTCGCACTTAGAATATAGGCTGTGTAATTTTGGTAAGTTAAAAATTATTGCCAATTTCATTATATTACTTGTTTACTTCGTTATTATTTTATAAAATTAACAAATAATACTTACTTAAGACGTTTAAAAAAATTTGTTTGATAAAACAGTGACAATTTCCTACATTTATTTCTTTTGGGGGTGTAAAAATTATAAAATCCGGAAGTCTATCACGTATTTTCATACGTATTTCAAGAGCCATATTGAAATTTTATGTGTGTTTTGTAAGTGACAGCTGTGGACTAGAGACAGTAACAGATAGTTTTAGACAAAACAAAAACTACATAGTATAAAATATCCCCTTCGGCTCAGTCGAAAGAAAGGTATGTCACTAGCACCTGTCGTCTTGAAATGTCAAACTGAAAATGCATTATTATGTTTCATATTTTATTTTCTCAACACTCATGGTACGACAATTCTCAAGTTTGGGTTTTAATAAAGTAGCGACACTTTCAAATATTTAAAAACTTTGTATAAAACATCATTATAAACGTATACATTTTTTACCGTATATTTACCTTTAATTACAATCAATCTGAAGTTATGTTTCTCAACATATTAAATTATAATAAAAGTTATTGTATTATATACAAATAAACCCTTTGCACTGCATCCATCTAGTAATCTTAAGAGTTATCGAAAATGAGTAAGAACAAAAGTTAGTTGGTATCACTTATCATATTTATAAAATGTGTAAATTTTTGTTTATATTCTGAAATATCCAAAATAAACATTTTTATAAATATGAAAGGCCGCTATCTTGAATTGTATAATGGGAAATATTTGAATTAAAAACCTTTGCACAAATGCAAATGGCTTCCATCTGAAACGTTTTGTTGGTTAAGTCTGGCAAACGAAACTCATCCAAACTATATGCAAATACTGTTTTGTACAAAATGTAGTGTGAATGTTTAAAACAATATAGATTAAGTTTATAAATGTTGCCGTTAAGGAAATCTGTACATATGAACATGTAAGAACAAACATTATTTTAAATGCCCAGAGAACTCTAAAATACTTTTATTCTTTGCCCTACGATAATAACTGTGAAATAACGATTGCTAAAATCTGAACAGCCGTTATCTTGTAACCTTTAGAGATATCGAAAACAGTACTATAATAAAAGTTATTTTTTTAACATATGATATTTATAAAAAACTTTTCGCTTTAGGTCTATGGAGAGAGTTAAATTAAAAAACCTTTGCACCAATGCGAATGGCTTCTATCGTGAAGTGTTCTGTTGGTTAAGTCTGACTAACTAACTCACCCAAGCTACATGCAAATACCGCCTGAATCTATGTAACATCACGGCAGTTCTCGTGTTCACAAGCTTACGTCATGCGGGTGATGGGAGTAAACAGATTTCTAATGTACTTAATAGGAAATGGGACACATTCTATGTATCATTGTCTCTTAAAGGGTTTTAAATGTCTCCACGAGAGGAGACTTCTATATCCATGTATACCTAAATTGAAGTATTAAGGGAGTTTTGCTAAAGTCTTTCTAAAAACGTATTGGTAAAATGGGGGATATAAGAGATTTAATTGTCATCCCTCACCTTGACCAAAGACTAGAAATTCTAGTTCAAAATAGTTTCTTTGGTTGACTGTTCTGACAGTTCCATGATTATGAGGACCGGAAGCTTAGTTCATCATTTAGCACCTTCACTGCGACACGAGGCATGTCGCATTAACACCATCAACGTGTTAATCTTTGGTGTTCTTTTAATCGTGTACCGTAAATTAGTTAATTAAATTTCATATAATGTAAATTTCGCAACCTAGTCAGCCAGTATAATATAATATTATTTTACATCCAATGTTCCGGAACTAAATTATTGGGCGGAGTAACTACCTAATTGGCACGCGTATGAATATTTTCTTCTAACCCTTCGTAGCAGCCCAACTACGTGACCGATCAGACCTCGCGCGCTTTGTCCGCGAGTTCACGTAGCTCACGTAGCTGATGTATCTCACGTGTTGTTTGAGTAGATGGCTACCACTTCCCAACTTCTACTCCTCTTCTAGAAATAACCGTTCTTAGACTACAGCTTCAATGTCTCGTGCCAAGACGCCGACACCCGGGTTGTGAGTCTACATATTGCGAAGGGAAGTGAAATATTATTGTTTTGTAAAGTAAAACGTCGTATGCATAATTCCATAGAACATTGGATATTTTAGGCCCACCTAGAAGATATACGTTTTTAGTTATTATATTCTAATTGGCAGCAACGTGGCATTACATAACTTTTCCTTTACCATCCAAAAGTGGTGCTTGTAAGTTTTCATAATTAAACTGAACTTATAAGTAAACTTTGCATTTCGAGTATTTATTACTTCGACCTCAAAAGTCACCACCCCCAATGTGTTATCGTCATACGGTACAATCGCTATACTCGTATAAGTGTGTTAGGAACTGGTGCAACCTGAAAAGTCTTTCAGCTTCAAAACCAACTAGCCTATCACTTTAACTAGTTTCAATTAAAAAAGTGACAACGCCCTTACAATGTTCAAACGAAGAGTCACTTTGTCCTACAAAAAGTAGTAGGACGCCTAGGAAAACTTTAAGTAATTACCTTCACGCACAATTTTGGGAGCTAACTATTAGCCGAAGTTGTGTTCTAGGTTTATAGATTCTTTGGAGGCCATACTTTATTATGTAGGATTTATTAATGATGTTAACTTAGTTTAGATCTGAATTTATCTGAGAAATAATTATGTTTTTGAAGAGTTTCGGCTACTTTGAGTTCAAAGGCATCTGTCGAATCCTTATTCAATATATTATATTCCCAAGCTTTTAGTGTGTTCAGAATGTCTCTGTATACGTCACTGTGTAGTATGTCTAGTCGTGTAACTAATACCATAAAAGATAATAGAACAGAGATGTTTCCTTTTCCCGATGGTAAGATTTTGATTGCATCATATTTCCAAGGATCGATTCAGTCTCGAGTAAAATTAGGTTTTAGAAGAGGATTTTTCACAGTACAACATTAGCTTTGCGCCAAACCCGGTCATCCTGTTCCTTAAATTACTGTGGACTCAATCCGTCACGAAATCCAGTTCTGCTGATTTTTAGGCTATGTAACAATTTAACCTTGTTTGACCACATGGCAAATTATGTTTCATTTAAACCTCTAGATGATAAATGTAGAACAATTATTTTGTTGTTTGCATCCATATTTTTGTTAATGATGAAGTACTTTCATCACCGTATATTAGTTAAATTGTTTATGCTGTAGTATTTACAACTGAAAAAAACGATATAGTCTTTGACGTCGTGTACCATTACTGCAACACTTAACAATACCAAATGACCGTAATTATGCTGTTCCTACAAATCACCCATCATCCACAACTAAATTTAAACAAATATATGTGTTAGTTAAGCTATTAACAAACATACAGTAATGTTTATGTTTTCCATTAATACATTTGTTTCTAGCCCTCAGTATTACACGTTTCAGAAGTATTTTTCTGCATTTTTTGCGCACCTTGGAATTCGTTTAAGTTCCATTTTAACTTTTGTAAGAGGAATCGAAGCTAATTCTTTCACACTGATCCCACAAAACTATAGATGCTCTCGTGTGTACTTTTAAAATAAACACGCGTGTAAGTCCCAGATTACAATTTACTTAAAATTTAATTACAATTGTAGTCATTACCGTACGTGTTGCAACATCTGCGTCAGTAAGAAAGCATGTAATGCATGTATTGATTAACAATTTGTAGGGAATAAAATATGCATCGAGATCCACAAAGGCTTACACGCGCTAGGGTTGTCTTATTCGTAGAAGACCATTTCTAATTATAAATTCTACTACGTTCTGGTTAACAAGAGATTGGATTTGACTATGTTTTAAAAAACTGTTGCTGGCTGCTACTATAAAAGTATAGATGTTTCACAACTTTAAATTATTTTTTAAGGTGTTTGGAGAATATTTCATACTATAAAGAATCCTTTATTGACCACCAAGAGAGCAAAGGGAATTGTTAGTCTTAAACAATGTATAAGTTACAGTATATATCTAAAAAAGTAATTCATCAAGATTCGGACTCTAATTAAAAATTTGTTCTTAATTTAAATTTAATGCTCTTTCAAATCTAGAAACGCAAAATTTAATTTACAACAAAAATGTTAATCTTTATGGAAATCTTCAAACAAAATGTATACTTTATTAATGTCTATTAGTTTAGCTAGCAGTAAATTGGTTTTAATCCAATTCTAATATTTTGTAAATTGCTGAGATGTTTTAATCTACTTAATATATTCGGAATAATAGAAGAATGTGTTTATACAAGGGGAATGAAATTGTATAACAATTGTTTAAACAAACAAAAGTGACGTCGAAGTCTGCCAACTTGGCTTGTCAAATATTGACAACCGACTCTTTTGTTGTTTTTCCAAATCGTTGATTTTTTATAAGAAAATGTCAAAGCTTCTACTTCGGTTACTTTTAACACCCGAGGATGACATTGCGTTTAACGTGTTTATTTCAATGTTTATGCGACTGTTAACTTATTGTTCAACTATATTTGCCACTTTTTATGAAGGAAACTAATCATAAAAATAACAATAATACGTGCTAGTTAAATCTTCAATTTGACAAAGGGAAGGGAACAATCTACTTTCAGACGCTAATGTAGACTAGAGCGCTCCTGCCTATATCTGTATTGTGTGTATACTCGCACCGCATGCTACTTGGAGGGCTGTTTTAGCTGAAGTTCTCAGATTTAGTAAGCAAATATGATAAGAAGAGTGCTTGAGTTCTTGATAAACAGAAATAAGGGTGAAAATACGACAGTATTACACATTTCAGCAACAAATAACAATAATCGTTGTAATAAATATAAGTAAGAATATCAGTTTGTAGGTTAAAGAATTTTATGATACATTTATACTGATGGGAATAAAATAAAATAGATAATTTGTATTATATTAAATAAAGAGTAGTATTACATAAAAGAAAAGAATTACAAAAAAATATTGACTGTAAACATTTTATTATTATAATTTATCTAAAAATAGTTTGGTTTAGTTTGGTATCGTTATGTATGAATCACGTGATTTTATTAATGACTTACAGTAGGATGAGTTAACCATCGACTACAGCATAAAGGGAATTGCTTTCTTTGATATTAAAAGTGCCATATTGTATTTCAAGAATTGAATAGGTAAATCGACAAAAAAGTCTATATTATTCTCATGGAAGACATAAACATTATATATATATATATATATATATATATATATATATATATATATATATATATATATATATATATATATATATATACAGTAAAAGCTTTGTGGCTGCACGCTCACCCGAAAAGTGAGAGATCCGACTTAGAGTGTCAACACAGCAAGTACTTTTTGTGATTCAATCAATCTTTATTGAAATTAAATCAGGCTAGTGTCGTTCACTAGGGGTGAAGTTGTTTCTCAAATTTCTAATGTGTTTGAATTATCTTTTACATTTGGACAACTTGAACAGTTGAAGATTTATCTCATTGTTGGTTAGGATATTTTGAAAATGTTAATGCACTGATCTTTTATTTCTATCTTCTGATTTTTCATAAACTTCATGAAGTTTTCTCAACATTTTCTCCAATGAAAATTGATTTACTCCAAAATAAAGCATAGGTGTATAACGTCGTTTTGGGCAGCTAGCGGTTCACAATAAAGGCTGATTTCGGTAGTTTGGTACTCTTTTATTAATAACTGTAGAAATACATTATTAGCCATGATAAACAGTACTTAAACTGAATCAGCTGTAGTTGCCTTCTCGATCAGCTGATTCAGTTGTCGATTGTTGCTACGGCGTCGTGTTTATTACTTCTTTCTTATTTGAGGTTAGTTTTTGCTAACATGGTGCTAACAACGGCAGAGAAAGTTTGTTATTGTAGAGCATTATTTTCATTCATACGGAATTGGACGTGCGGGTGGGCCACGTTTGTCATACACTGCATTACGTTTTCAGGAACATTTTCACAAAAAACCCCCTAGCAATGCTGTGATTCATAGTATTGATGAAAAATTTCTAAGAACAGGTAGTGTTTTGACACAGCGCAAGGGCTTTTCAGGTCGCCCAACTACTGTTTTTACAAATGAAAGCGACAGAAGAGTGTTGCAGCAAGTGTTACAGCCTAAAAGAAGCCTAATGCGAGCTTCCCTTAAACTGAATATTAGAAATACGTCAATGCGAAGAATGTTCAAAAACATTGGTAAAATCGATATGTTATGTTACTGTGTTTACCATTATAAAATATTACAATTTCAGTACTGTTTATTTTGGCTAATACCGTAATACACTTTAGCTGATACTAAACGTTCAATAACATCTATGAAATATAAATCTATATTATAACACAGTCGCACAATAACAGAACATAAGTGAGTAATTAAGCTGTTCTCGCAAATATTTTGAAGGCACAAGGGATCGAAATTTAAGCTATAATAGCTTTTAGGAGATTTGGTATTGAGCTTAACGAAATTATAGCACAGGATTATATCTTTCATGTAATATTTCCATATTTCCTACATAAAAACTAAACATTACCTATGAAACTAATTTCAACCATGGCACAAAAATTTAGACAGTCGATTTTTAAAAAATAACCACGCACACATCACTTTTCCACTTAAAAACATTGAATGTTAAAAAATATATCATTAGGTTACTTAAGTTTCTTTTTATACCAATACTAGTATGGACTGTTTTGTTTTAATCTTATACACAATACATTTTTGAATCACCTGTGTAAAGTCTTCCAAAGCAGGCTAATTTGTATTGTTACACATAACAATTAAAACACTTTTTCTAAGTGACTTGGTCCTTTTAAATATAGGATATAACAAAAGAGAATAATTTAAAAAAATATATTTCTTCCTTGATTGACCTACGCATAACTTATATCTTAACTAAAAACTGGTGGCACTAAAATATTTATTAAAAATATACGATCAAGTGTCCAATGTTTAAGTCATCTATAGAATCCATTATGTTTATTTGGTTATTAAAAATATAATCGAGTACATTGGCAAATAACCACTACAAACTTCATACCCGTTAAAACGCAGCACGTGTACCATTGTTTACATACGAGAAACGTACTCGTACTAGAAACGTTCTGTTCTACTTTCAAGTATTGTTTGTTCACAACAGACATGTCTGTTATACGAGCTAATAATAAAATAAATAGTACAGTGCTATATAATCATATTAATATTATAAATTGAAAAATTTGTGAAGAATGGTGTTTGGATATTTTATATTTGTAGTGTTAGTGCTTGGATGTTTGATACTCGTCCAAAAAAACAGTTAACTGATTTAGATGGAATTTGTCTTGGATACTGCTTAGATATCATAAAATACATAGACGTACTTACCCCAACATACTACTTACAATAAAACACTTATTCCAGAATATTTTATTTACACCAACATTGTACTATCTGTCTAGTGTGCTGCAAATAGCTATGGCAATAATATTGTCTTACTTTTACTATAGGTGGCATCAGTTACGAATTCAAAGCATTTGGTTTATTTTAAACACTCAAAAGTGTGTTCTATGAATTGTGGGATGGCATATTTACAATACCTAGAAGTGAAATTGCTTGAGTCACTAATATGACTCAACGAACAAGTCGTTCTGTGACTACAATTTGAGGAAACAAACGAGCGCAGTGTGTCAAGAGATATCTACTTGATACATGTCTATTTTCGTTTTAAAATCATCTCAGGGTTTCATGATGTTATATTATAAATATTTGTAAAAAAAAACTACGGACTTCGCTTTATTATTCCTGCACATTGACAAAAAATTTTCAAGTGTTACCGGTACTGAAATAGTTGGAGATATTCTATCAAATATAATGTAATGTAGCAGATAAATTCGGTGTATACCTTTGTACGTATAAAAATACTTCACTCTCCAACTCCTGAGCCCAAAATATTATTCTTTAAACTTAGAGCCCAATTATTGGTAATGGATCATGAAATTTGGAATATTTTCTAGTGATTAACTCTCATCACAGGAGTGTTTGCTCTGTCGTTTGATAATGATATGCCTATGACTTCCCTATTATTCAGTAGGAATTTGCGAAGCCGCAGGTAACTGCTGGTAATGGTAATACTGCGAGCTATAAAATGTGCCAGATGGTATATGCTACCATTCTAAATAGTTATCTAGTTCTATAATGTTAATTATTGGCTTAGCCTATTAATAGATGGTAAGGGTATATAGGTAAAGACGATATTGGCCTTTCTTTCAGTACAAATCACTCAATACCGGAAAAGCATCCTAATTGTCCACTCTTTCTCGTCACATAAAATGGCAACAAATTAATCATTGATAAATGAGACAATAGCAGAATTAGTAGAACACTGTTGCGAGAACAAAACAACAACCTGATGATGACGGTACAACTCCCACCCCACTCTCTCTATCTCTATCGCTCTAATGGCAGGTAATGGCATGATACCTAAGCGCCATTTCCATTATCAGCTTGAGAACGCCTGCAATACTTGCTGGTAGGCATTGCCCGCATTACAGGTGCGTAGGTGTATCACATAATAGGCCGCCCTTGTTTAATAGATTCATAAATTTTCACTTGGAACTTAATCTAATCGATAAATTAAATGTCATTCCAACCTTTGTTTATCTGTTCCCTGTCTTTACTTACTCATTTAACTATAACAATTAATACTGTATATTGTCCTCTTAAATTAATCGAAACAGTGCTACTCAATATGTATTTTAATCAAAAAAAATTATTGTTTAGTATAAATCATTGTTTACATAAAAAGGTATATACTACAGTTCAATTAGACTTTAAAAGTTTGTATATTTTAGGTATATGTTTATATAAGGCAGATGCCTGTCATAATAACCTTTAAGACGGAATTTCCGGAAGATTTGGTATGCAATTTCACCAACGAGACTCCTAGCAATTTCACCAACTGTAACCTGAATGTTATTACCCACCAATACCATAAATAAGATAATTTTTTTCTGTCCATCATCACTGTCCTGTGCGAGGAATCTTGTCCAACAGAAGTGCTATGATCACAGACAGATTTGTCTGTATAAATAAATGAAACATTTCAAGATGTCGGCCATTCAAATTTTCTAAAAGATACAACTATATCTGAATAGTAAGTTAATATGTTGTGCATTATAGGTGCTAGTAATGTAGCTATTCAGATATAGCTATTACTTTTCGAAAATTTGAATGACCGCCATTTGGAATCTAGGTAATATACATCACAGCGCAAAACGAAAAAAATTTGATATTATTTGTTCTTAAAATTTGTTGTCGTCTGAGGTTTTA
The DNA here is from genome assembly GCF_021130785.1 of Homalodisca vitripennis. Classification (NCBI taxonomy): domain Eukaryota; kingdom Metazoa; phylum Arthropoda; class Insecta; order Hemiptera; family Cicadellidae; genus Homalodisca; species Homalodisca vitripennis. The sequence continues at coordinate 105,829,075 of NC_060208.1, read as the reverse complement.
AAACTGCAGTAGTAGAGAGCGTTAATACATATGCAAAAATAGACGGTTGGATATCTAATTTTATGTAACTGTATGTAACTGATTATAGGTAATTTATTTAAACCAAACTTGGTACTTACATGATATTCCTTGGATAACTTCGTTAGCCGGTATCAACCAATTCCTTTTTCAATACTGCAACCGTATGCATTTATGCAACACCTTTATCTAATATATTCCATAAAATACACAAAAAAGAAATGGTTTCAGAAACTCCAAATACTATACATCCCAATCTAGAAAGGCTTTGCTCGTTTAAATTGTTAATATAAAATTATTTTATTTAAATTTTTATATAGTATTGAACGAAATCAATGAGAGAGATTTTCAAGTCCCAAGATAACAAGATTATTTCAAAATAACAAAGTTTGCTTTTTAAGTTCAATGTGGTAGCCGTATACAATTTAAGTTCGACATCCAGTATCAATCAGAAGTGTTTACATAACGAGCGATCAAATTTGTGCAAACATTTTTTTAACTTGATTGCTCCATGAAAAATGGTTGGTAGAAATTCAATCGAAATTTTTAACACACTATAATTAATGATAATATTAATGTTGATATTAATAGGTGATGTAAAGGAAAGTATGACGGCTATAGAATACTCAGGTTTTTAAAAAAATCGATCTACAAACAAATAATTTACGTTTTAACCCGAGTTTTTATATTTTCACATTTTCAGTATTTCTTTAGGTTTGAAAATTTAGCGTCTTTAGGTATTTCTTTAGCGTCCGTTCAAAGTTACGAAAGGGAATAATTAATCTTAATTAATAAACATCTAGAAAAACACGGAAAGAGCTTTAGAATTCTCAAGTAAGTGTTCTATAAATTGGTGTTCGTATGTTTTAACATAATCACGCCAATCTACCACTGATGCGCTAATAAATATTTATCTCTGATAGTCTTAAAATTATTTTATTTCCGTATTAACATGCCAACCATTCGTCGTACAATTTAACTTGAAGGAATTAACTTAACTTATTAATAATGCATAACACATCATTAATATATCATCAATTTCAGTACGTCGAAATAAATCAAATATGACCTACATCCTAACTGTGCTAGAAGAGACATCTTTAGTTTCCAGTTCAAACGTTATTTTTATCATCATAATTTCCGAACTACCAAACCGATTTCGAGATATTCTAGGTCTCATTTTAAAGGACACGAAGACGTTCGTTAATCAGATAATTTAAACTAAAATGTTATTAAGCTGGCGACAAGTATTTTATTAATTACTTTAGTGATGACACAACCTTTTGAGTGGGATCCGCTACACCTAACCGATAGATTGCTATTGGGAAATTGAAGGATCAGTTTAATTGAAGGATTATAAGGTACTCCGTTGCAGTACGTGATACAAACATAGACAGCGTGGTACCGCGTAATCTCACGTTTACATAGAGTGTGAGGAACTATTAAAAAAATTTACCGTACACGTTGTTATATTCTCAATAACACAATTTATAGAAAAGGAATTCCTTTGTCATCATTACGTCTTTTTTGTCTGATTTAATGGGGAATTCTTTTTCTTCTTCTAAAGAAAGGCTTATTACCAACAATAGTAAATATTTGATTTACTGATTGTAAAATGTGAAGGGTGTAATTTATTGAACTATTTACGCTTGTTTAATACAAAACCGTGCGACAGGAGCTGTTCTTCATAACCTGATTGTAAACAGTGAGGTTATGTAGTTAGTAGAACTTTTTATATGCTTTTTTAATAGAGAAACCTGTGGTGGAAGCTGTTCCTCATAACCTGATTGTAAACAGTGAGGTTATGTAGTTAGTAGAACTTTTTATATGCTTTTTTTAATAGAGAAACCTGTGGTGGAAGCTGCTCCTCATATCCTGATTGTAAACAGTGAAGCTGTCCTGTTAGTAAACATTTTTTTAATAGAGAACCTGCGGTGGAAGCTGCTCCTCATATCCTGATTGTAAACAGTGGAAGCTGCTCCTCATATCCTGATTGTAAACAGTGAGGTGTGTAATTTGTAGAACTTTTTATACGCTTGTTTAATAGATAAACGTGTGGTGGAAGCTGTTCCTCATAACCTGATTGTAAACAGTGAGGTTATGTAGTTAGTAGAACTTTTTATATGCTTTTTTAATAGAGAAACCTGTGGTGGAAGCTGCTCCTCATATCCTGATTGTAAACAGTGAGGTTATGTAGTTAGTAGAACTTTTTATATGCTTTTTTAATAGAGAAACCTGTGGTGGAAGCTGCTCCTCATATCTGATTGTAAACCGTAGGGTGTGTAATTTGTAGAACTTTTTATACGCTTGTTTAATAGATAAACGTGTGGTGGAAGCTGTTCCTCATAACCTGATTGTAAACAGTGAGGTTATGTAGTTAGTAGAACTTTTTATATGCTTTTTTAATAGAGAAACCTGTGGTGGAAGCTGTTCCTCATATCCTGATTGTAAACAGTGAGGTTATGTAGTTAGTAGAACTTTTTATATGCTTTTTTAATAGAGAAACCTGTGGTGGAAGCTGCTCCTCATATCCTGATTGTAAACAGTGAGGTGTGTAATTTGTAGAACTTTTTATACGCTTGTTTAATAGATAAACGTGTGGTGGAAGCTGTTCCTCATAACCTGATTGTAAACAGTGAGGTTATGTAGTTAGTAGAACTTTTTATATGCTTTTTTTAATAGAGAAACCTGCGGTGGAAGCTGCTCCTCATATCCTGATTGTAAACAGTGAGGTTATGTAGTTAGTAGAACTTTTTATATGCTTTTTTAATAGAGAAACCTGTGGTGGAAGCTGCTCCTCATATCCTGATTGTAAACAGTGAGGTGTGTAATTTGTAGAACTTTTTATACGCTTGTTTAATAGATAAACGTGTGGTGGAAGCTGTTCCTCATAACCTGATTGTAAACAGTGAGGTTATGTAGTTAGTAGAACTTTTTATATGCTTTTTTAATAGAGAAACCTGTGGTGGAAGCTGCTCCTCATATCCTGATTGTAAACAGTGAGGTTATGTAGTTAGTAGAACTTTTTATATGCTTTTTTAATAGAGAAACCTGTGGTGGAAGCTGCTCCTCATATCCTGATTGTAAACAGTGAGGTGTGTAATTTGTAGAACTTTTTATACGCTTGTTTAATAGATAAACGTGTGGTGGAAGCTGTTCCTCATAACCTGATTGTAAAACAGTGAGGTTATGTAGTTAGTAGAACTTTTTATATGCTTTTTTAATAGAGAAACCTGTGGTGGAAGCTGCTCCTCATATCCTGATTGTAAACAGTGAGGTGTGTAATTTGTAGAACTTTTTATATGCTTGTTTAATAGATAAACGTGTGGTGGAAGCTGTTCCTCATAACCTGATTGTAAACAGTGAGGTTATGTAGTTAGTAGAACTTTTTATATGCTTTTTTAATAGAGAAAACCTGCGGTGGAAGCTGTTCCTCATATCCTGATTGTAAACAGTGAGGTTATGTAGTTAGTAGAACTTTTTATATGCTTTTTTAATAGAGAAACCTGCGGTGGAAGCTGTTCCTCATATCCTGATTGTAAACAGTGAGGCGCGTAGCTTGTAAAATGCTTACGTTTGTATTATAGGAAATGTAAAACGCATCTCGCGGTCGGAATATCTTTTCAACTTTATAGTAACTATGTTTTTATACACGATTTTAATTTTTCTTCGTATCCTGTACTTCTATTCCATGTATTGGTTCTACACAATATTGAAATTAAAAAAATGATTTACTCACTGGATTTTTTTATAAATTTGTATTAATGCATTTGCAGTAAGCGTTTAAAAAATATAGTAATGCAATTATTTCCTCCAATTACTCGACCTAATCCCGTAATTATTTAGTTTTATTTCCAGAAAACTTACCGTCTAACATACAGACTCTGAATTGTGCATGAAGCTTAATTTCTATATGAGGAACTCTGAGTTCGATGGTGGTGCAATGGGATTTGACTGAGCGTTAGAGAATATTTTTACATTAGTCTTATGGGTGACCATGTTAGAAACGAGAAAATAGCAGAATAATTAAATTTTTTAACAAACTCAATACACCTTTAAGAAATTAAAATATGTAAAAAATTAAACTTGTAGCTTTAATACAACACATATAAAACTGATATGAAACCCAATGTAATAAACAACAATCTGAATGTATCATGTGGCAAACTATGTCAAGAAGGATTGTGTATGTAGACATTAAATGGTGCATGACACTTGATTTCTATAAGAATGGTGCGTAATATTCATGCCAACCTCTTTTGGTGTATGATTGTCTGTTTGGCTATTTCTCAGCAGGAAATTTCCACAAAGAAATTAGCTATAAGATATGAAGTTTTGCATACAATCTCAACGAAGCCACATTTTGCGTGATGTGGCCTCATTGTATCATACTGTACTCATACTTGAAATACTCTTTATCATTATTTAGAGATCAATTTGATTTATTTGAGACATAGGTTAAATTTTAAAAATACAAAATCAAAAAAGGTTAAATTGGTATATACTACTTAATTCTAAACTTAATTAAATAAGCCACATTTCATTACAATCAGATAATTACACACAAACGCGCACACACGCATGCATACACACACAAACAGTAACACTTCAAAGTGACATAAGACGTGACGCCTACACTCCGGCTCGGTCTCAGATCACACACGTCAATGTATTCTTTACACTACTCAGCGATCTGCTCATGTTGAGCTTTCAAATCGATGCGACCCTCTTAGCCAATCACATTGCTGGACATCGCGTGCCTTCGAACCTTAACCCATCGTTTGTTCAGTTTGTTGACTGAATGTATCGTGATTCAAACTGAAACCATGATAGATTAAACAATTGACTAATTTCATATGATTTCCTTTAGTAGAGAACAAGAACTGTTTTTAAAATAGTTATGTCGAGAAGTAAAGGTAGATATAATTCATTTAGTATTTCATTTATATGGTCCTGACGATGTTTTCTTTGAAAACAAAAGGCCTTACATAATAAAATTGAATGATTATCGGAGTGTTTGTTTTTAAATTAAGTAAGAGCAAATCTACTCTTACTTAAATTACAAATCTATGATTTAAGTAAGTAATTAGGTACATTTTTTTATTTACAGAATAAAGATTTAGCGTTTATTGCCGTAAATTCAGGGTAAACTACATTTAGAGTAAACTGTATTTCCGATACACGATGGGACTCCTGCACATACCAGTTCTGCATCCTATGGTAGTCATTTACAAGTGTCCAAGTGATCTGTTATTTCTGAATGAGATAACATTTGGAACTTTTACGTCGTTTAAATTTTAACTTAAGTTAACCTCCTATTTCGAGGAATAAATATCCAGAAAACAGAATAATGAGTACCAAAGATCCGTAAAAATCTGTCCCAGGATCCAAAATATTTCCAAAGCTATTAAAGAATACCCTAAGATGTGTATTAAACCAATTAATGCTTTCTATACAAACATGCCAAATTAAATTAAAATATTGTATTCAATTTCGACTACAAAAGTAAAAAGTATGAAAATGCATGTTCTATTATGTGTACAAGTTTAGGAGGTGGAATGTCACAATGTCACCGTTAATGTAATGAAACACATTACATGATTGGTTTTTACTACACCAATACAACAAATCTGACAGTCTCCTTTCTACCATATTACTTCGGTCTTACAGCTAATACAAGTTTAGGAGGTGGAATGTCACAATGTTACCGTTAATGTAATGAAACACATTACATGATTGGTTTTTACTACACCAATACACCAATACAACAAATCTGACAGTCTCCTTTCTACCATATTACTTCGGTCTTACAGCTAATACAAGTTTAGGAGGTGGAATGTCACAATGTTACCGTTAATGTAATGAAACACATTACATGATTGGTTTTTACTACACCAATACAACAAATCTGACAGTCTCCTTTCTACCATATTACTTCGGTCTTACAGCTAATACAAGTTTAGGAGGTGGAATGTCACAATGTTACCGTTAATGTAATGAAACACATTACATGATTGGTTTTTACTACACCAATACAACAAATCTGACAGTCTCCTTTCTACCATATTACTTCGGTCTTACAGCTGTGTATTTGTAAGTATACCAGGATATTTGCCGCTGTGAATTGTGACATTACATTGACATCTGTGTAAATAACTATTCAATTGCTTTCGTTTAGACTATTACATATGCTTTGAAGATCTAACTGTTCTAATTTAGTTATGACTTCGTTGAGATAAAAAAGTGAAATTTGTTTTTTGCTCCTTCTATAACTGCTACAAAAGTTAAAGTTCCAAGGGTAACTTCGAATATCTAGATGAATAATACTCAGTTGTACACAACTATTGTCCTATCGGGATAAAATCATTAACTTCAAATAAGTGTGTTAAGTAAAACTAAATCAGATTTTGGAAGACCTGTATAGTGTAACTATAATGTTACGTTACTAATTATTTCTCCTCAAAGAGTGAAATTACCTTCAAAAGTATTTAATTTTGTTCTGCATTTCTATTCTGTAAATGACAGGAGGCCACTATGAAATGAGTTAGACCTATTGAATAATGTATGGAGCTTACTTGTATCTCAGCCTCCTTAACAATTACATTATGATTTTACAGAGTGTACAGTTTAGTTCAGCTAAAATACCAATGTTAATACGTGATTATTATCTAATTAATACGTATTATTTCTTGCTTTGTTTAACTTTTGAAAGCCACAATGTACGTACATTACAGTGTTGTACTATTACATGAACATTTATCTCATGACAATTATTTTTATATGAAAAAGGAAAGTAATCGTTATATTATTTAATTGGACGTTTTTAAGATTTAGCATTAAATTTGGAACGTGAAACAAAAGAGAGAAACTTTTTTTCCTCAAAAATACGAGCACGTCATCATAATTAGGTTAAAAATAATTAAGACGCACATTTCTATAGATAAATTAAATACGCATCATAAGTAAATTGATTGAAATAGCTCTCACGAGAGCGGTGGTTTCAGCTCACAACGCTACGAGAGTCTACAAAAACGTGCTCAAGAGAATAGTTGGCATTTTGCCTAATCCACATAATACTAGAGTTGCGCCATCAGAGCCCTAGATAACTCTGGTAGTCGAGTTGACCTAAATCCCTGCACCCGAACAAGTAGTAGTCAACTTTTACAAACCTGATCTGCTTTACTGAAAAGGTTCACGAAGTTCAGTCTAAGTACTCATCCAATATTATCTTATATGAAATAAAATTGAGAAATTCTACTCGTGCCTGTAACTTATGACATGTCAGAGCTTGTACGATCTGACATGTTACAGCACGCTCCATCTCACTCTGCAGGCTGGAACATGTGGCGCCAGATGAGGTCGTGTGTATTGAAGATTATCGGAATATACTGATATCAGAGACATGTTCCTTCACATTTGTATAAGAGTAATATGTCAAATATTTGAATTTAAAGTAGTTTTTCGACATGCTTTCATTTTTAGAATGCTTTATTCAAGAACAGTGTTCACTCATATTATAAATAGAGGAAGCAGACTTTCAAATTTGAAAAATTTTCTTTACTTTACATCTGAAAAAGAGGTCAGATGTTTGAAACGAAGTTTTATTTTATTTTATGACGTAATTATTGTAAACCTCCGTAAGATTATTAGCAACATATAAACAACGTTTCTGTATTAACGGTTTTAAAATTTGTCTGTTTGTGAAACTGTTGTTTACTCTTATTATTGAGGCCACAATTTTTTTTTTTTTCTAATAATGTACACCAATATGAAGTAGAACGTAACAATACTTTAAACAGTAAATTAATTCAAGAGATCTCGAAAGAGTTTGAAAGACTAAATTAAATGTCAGCATTTCAAAATTCATATTTGAATTAAATTTGACACTACTTTTTGGCCCATAAATGTCCTTGCAAAGGAAAATTTACATCATATAAATGCTAAGCTCGACATTTAAGTTAAAGCAAGATAAATATTATAACACTTTAACTGAAGAAATTGAATAATAGGTAATACATAACACTAATTGTATAATTACAGTAATTGCAAACACAGCAAACTAACTAAGTGTGTTAATTCACGACGTGATAGTTACGGTTTGATCTTTATTTCTCCCTTCACAAAGCACATATGCAAAGAGGGATTTTTGACGAGAAAATCTTATTTGTCGTGTTAAAAATGCTATTTAGAAATTGATTCCACTATCAACATTAATCTTCATTACGTAACAAAATTATACAAAACCCTATTCAAAATATCGTTTAACACAAATTTAAAACAATTTTTAATATTGAGTACAAAGTTGGATGGAATGAAGAAACGAACGTATAGTTGATTATGGTTACATTTGGAGCCGGTTAAGTCTGATTATATTACAATACGAATTAGTGTTCTTGTTTGTCTGAAGTTAAACAGAAGAAAGCGCTGGGAAATGAATTGAGGACTGACTGTTAGCTCCAGAACTACAAGAAAGGGCACGGCGGCGTGGCGGTGGCGTCGCATTTGAATACCTTAAGGGAGGTGGCGGGTTGTATATTTAGTGGGAGAGAAAGAGAGAGAGGAATTAATGTGATGTTTGTTCATTCTCTAAATGTTCAGTGTAAGAGAGGTGGCTTAAATTAACCCTCCATCACTCGATAGTGTTGTGGCACAATGAATATGAATATATTAGCAGCCCTGGAATTATTATCATTAATTTATTATATTTCATTAAAATTGTATTTGTTTTTTGTTTTTGTTATTTTAGCGGTATAATTACACTCAAAGGCGCATAAGACAAAATTACGTTTTGAGATAAAACACAAATAAGACTCCGGTTGTTAATATCGCCTAAGAAGATGGCTGCAGCATAATAATGGTAATTTCAATAGGCAGGTCAACTGTGTTTCAACTTGTTAGGATAACTTAGAGAAAATTTTTACTTTGGTCTATTCAGCACTAAAACATTCAGAAGTTTTATGGTAAGTTAGAGACTATTTTTATGTAAATTTATTTTACGGGTTGAAAAATAATAGCGAGATTTTTATGTGGTAAATCCTTTAGAAATATACAAATGTGAGTATATTTGAGAAGTTCTAAACCACGCTATAGAGATTTGCAATATTTATTCTTTACTTAGCATTTCCTTAATAAAGACTAGTCTTGTAGGGTGAGGTTAAAACTAATAAATATAATTGAGAGAGTGTCATAAAGCACATTTCGTAGCTCACTTGAGAGCTTGATTTCCACTTTTATATTCTTTGTTGTGAGGAATCCTCAATTTTTTATCATCTCGTTGTGTTACTGAGCTCTAGCCTCCTAACAGGAATATCATATTCCCTCACATCTGTAGTAAGATTTCGTCTATCTCGCTGCACTAGATACATAATCTTTGGATCTCATAATGAGGCGTGATCGGAAACCCTTGCTGTCGCATCATTTGTACTGCCTGTTTAGTCTTTGGAGGAGCACTTCACTAAGTTTCGTGATTCTGTGTAACTTCAGACACATTTCAATAACGTATTTTCGACCATTGATATTACATATATGAGGCACCTGATGCATCAAGAAGAGGTTTCTTAAATTGCTCGTAAATTTATTGTAAAGTGTCCTCAACTGTAACATATCTTTGTACATAAATTATACATGTTTATGTAATTTTTAATTTAATTTACAAAGCGTAAATTACAAATATGTTCACAACAATATCAAAAATAGCGTTTAAAATCATTGCGACAATACAACCAAACAAGTCTATGGGAGAGATAACATTGACACACGAATTCAGCATTTACGAGTAGTAATATTAAATTTTTGTATTTCAGAGAGGCTGAGGAAAGCATGTTTATCCCCCGATCATCCTCCATAGACTCCATGGTCAGCGTAGACTCAAGGAGGTGTAACCCTCTCTCCCGCCGCACACCCTCACCACTGCTCATACCCAAGCCGTTAGATCGTCCTCCTCCTCTGTCACCATCCGTTGCTAGAAGACTGAAAGGACAGCGTGCTGTTACCGGTAAGTAAAACTATCGTCATCTTAGTGACTACTTCATCTTCGTGGCTATTTTAAGTTATATAATATCTAGCACCTTATGGTATAACGCAACGTGATCGTATGGTATTCCACAATGTTTTATTTTTGAAACATATTTCTTCCTTATGTCCATAACATAACAACGGTTGAAAGACGTTAACGGCACTTCCTAATCACCTATGCTGTCGTTATTGACTAACATAATATATAATATAGTGTAATTAATATAGTAGTAAATATAATATATATTATATGTATAAATATATAAAATATAAAAATATATATATATATATATATATATATATATATATATATTATTTAGTGTAAATATAATATGATTTCTATAGTCGTAAATCGTATACTTTTACGTTATCTTCTGACTGGTTTCCTTTTTTATAGATCTCCGTTACAGCTATCGCCTACGTAATAACATCATTCCAGAATGTCGCTATGGTATGCCACAAGGTTGCCCTCTTGGACGATTTAAATTCTCAGTATACACAATCCATAACTAGGATAGAAAACGTCTATTTTTTTAATTAGTACTGTATTAGGCTTAATTTAAAAATTAACTTGAATTAATAACCTCGCTTGTCAATATTTGTTTTATCTTTATATATGTTATACAATGCTGCAAATCTTTACAAATCCTTATTTGTTTTTAAAAGAGTGATTCCTAACCTAGGTATTTTTATGAGAATTCAAATCGTTATGGCAACAGAAACTCAGTGAATTTGTATTCGTATCTTTTATTGCATCAAGTGTTTTTAGTCAATTCAATATTATAGTTTTCTTCCTTAATGACAAGAGAAATATTTATCGTCCACTTCTGAAATAACACTTGGTTTCTTGGGATCTGGGAATATCCTAAAATATTACAATATATTTTGATCAAAGTTCAAAAATGTTTAAAAGGGATAAAGTTTTCTCTATGTATTCATGAAACCCGTGAAATATCATCCCACTACCTGTAGATTATTTTATTGTTTATATAAAATAACCTTATTACCAAATAGAGCATTTTCTTTAACATATAATGGGCCTTATAAAATTCAAATAATTACTTTCGTATTTACCAAATAGGGAGAGGTTGTAGGCGAAAGAGTAAGAGTGTATTCATTGATTACGGAAGTAAATTGATTACAACCCCAAATGGAAGGGCATGCATCTACTGGTGTAGTGCGAAAGAGAAAAGGTCAAGATCGGCCTGGTGTGGACAAAGATAGATTTTCTTGTAAAGCTGAGAAACACTAAATTTAACTGTACAAATAATGTCTAGCCCTTCTCTTATTCTAAATTACCGCCACGCTTACCCTCACCATCTGCTCCATTACAACGTGCTTTTGTTCCCACGCAGTCGTCCCTTCTGCAACATTTACAATTTTCTAAAGTGGAGCTTTTAAATATTCGAAACTTAATTTCGGCCAACACTCTCAAATATTTTACTACAATTTGAAATTACTTGCTGGTATTTTTTAGTTTATTATTCATCAGTAGCATGCATGACTTAAGAAAAGAAAACAATCTTCTTTATCACGCAATCAGTGCGAGAATGAATAGCGATACAAACCCGTAATAACGCTAATGACAGTAAAGCAGATGCGGCAGTTGTCTCAAGATGGCCGAATAGTGGCTGCTGCTTGGCTGGGTTATCGCTGAGCGACCTTATCCTTTCAAGCAGTCCGCCTGCCCGGCCGGCCATCGGTGTTGATTCAGAAGTCACCTTTCAAACTTTAATCCTCAAATAATGTTATAGATATGGCTTCTCAGCCCAAACTTCACCTGATAAAATAAAATATTCATCGACTTTATCTTTTAACTTTGCTTTATTTCATTATATATTCTTTTATATTTTACTCTCGATATATACCTCTAGAACTAGGTGATTTGGAGAGTCCGCATGATCCAAATTTATACATTATTTTAAAGTGTTTTAATACATTTATTAGTAGATAATAACCAATAATAAAATTAATTTTAAATAAAAACGAGTTTAATAGTGTTTAATAAATTAATCTGAGTTCAATAACAAAAACCAGTTTGTATTGCAATATTTTAAACATGAAATATAAATTTGTGAACTTACTGGGAGATCTGAATCATGAGCTTTTACAGTAATCATCGGATCCTGTGAGCAAATTCGGGACAAAGTACTATTAAAAGTGTTCTTAGCTATTTTTAACTCTTAAAACGTCTGAACTGTTATAGACTTTGGCTTTCAGGAACCTGACTCTTGACTTATTGACAGAAGTTAGATAATTAACCTAATTTAGAAACTAAGCCATATGAAACTGAGACAAACTTCAAGTACACTGTCTTGGCACTGTGTTCTTCTATCTGTACATTCTTAATTAGAGTTTTCGAAACTGTGTGCCAAGTTCCTATAATAGGACTATGTGGTTTGTTGACAAACCTCTGCGTATTCGATGTGAGAGATCCCGGATTCAAATCTATTGGAAGCCATCTGCAAATTCTGTGGTGTAATCATATAAAATGCCTCTGCCCCGGTGTGCCCTACCAGTATCTTCCCGTACTTATCCGGGTCACATTATTCTTTACCCTCGTCATGGAGTTAAGAGAACATGGACGTATTACATTGTTAATGATGATATAATTTAATCATAGGATCAAGTGAGATATTTATTTAATGAAAGATTTCGAAATTTATTACCCTATATCGAAATTTGCTATTGAAAAAAAAAACAATAATAAGTTTTGAAGAAACAGGCTCAGTGAAGAATCGGCCTAAATCTGGAATGCCGAGATCAGCAAGAACCAAGGACCATTATTTGGAGTTATTGAAGTCTGTTATTGGAAAACCCACATGTGTCAACTACTGCTCTGTCAGGAGAAGTGTGTATTCCTCAGAGATGCGTTTGTAAAATGTTACATGAAAATGAACACAAGGATTACAAAATTCATCTTGTACTGATCGAAGATGACTTCGATCGAAGAGTCGAATATAATATTCATGAATGATGAGTAAAATAGCTAACCAAACACTTAAATTAAATGATATTGTATTAATTGGCGAAGCAACCTTCAAGCTTTAACCGCGAGGTTAATAGACGCAACTACCGTCTCTTGAGTTATGGCAACCCTTACTGGGTATAGGAAAACAACACTTTACATTCTGAAAAGATTTAAATTTGGATAGTCGTGGTAAGGTCACGGGTTGTTGGACCTTTCTTCAATGAATGGAACCTTACTGGTGATGTGTACTTAAATATGCTCCAACAACAGATAGTTCCAGAAATCCCGAGGTGATTTTGAACAAGTTTAGTTCTAACATAACGGAGCACCCCCACACTACAGCGCAAGTCAGCCATGACTTAGGTGATGTTTCCCGAAATCGATGGGTAGTTAGGTGGGTCTATTGAGTGGCCTGCCAGGTTACCAGACCTGTCGCTCGATTATTTCATGATGGGTTATTTCAAAGACAGGATGTACCAATTAAGGGTTATTTATGGTTAGCTTGTAAGTAGTTACTTCTGACTTCTAAAACTTTCAATTGCCGCCATTTTGCACTGGATTAAGAAAGAGATCTATAATTTGCGTTGTTAGTTTTCTTTGTTAGATTACTTCACTATTTACTTTAAACGCCTTCCGTTCATTGTAGGACAGTGAAAAAGTTTCCTTCAGTAATTCATCTTTAGAAAATGTGTCTAAAATGCTGATGACTAAAACATTTTAATATGTTATAATTAACCAAACCGAAAACCGATTACAATACCTTAAATCCAGTATATTTTTACAACTTACATATTTAAAGAAAAAAATCATCAAACTGTGGAGTAATTTTAGCTGAATTGTTATCTGGATTATTAACTTTTTATCAAACATAATCCACGAGATTGTACTATCGAACCTAAATATATCTTCCACTTCAACTGCGTGGAGCTTAGTCGATGTTTTGCTTATGAGTAGTACATTTAGCTAGATATATCTGAACGGATTTTACCAACAGTTTCAAAAATGGACTACGAATACGTACATCTGACATTTTCCTGTTCTGGACAGTGCATTTCACCGTATGCTTCATACACAGGTATAAATATTTTGCAATTAGTATAGTGTCACATACATAGTGAAAATAAGAATGAAGAAAACATCTACCATTGATTTAAAAATAACTAGTAAACAATAATACTCGAAACGATCACTGCCCAAATGATCATAATTTAAATTATTTTACCCTGATCATGTATCACATTTTACTCAATAATGATTTGTTTCATTATTGTTTGAAACGATTTCTTAATTTATTGCTTGTTGATAGTTTAAAAATAACAGAATTCTCATTGTCAATTTTGGTTTTATTTGGTAGTGTTCCACAAGAGTTGCAGAAATTATTCGGTAAACAGATAATAAAGTTTTATGATGCAGGTTCTGTAGAGGGTATGTACGGTAAGCCCTGGGGGTAAATTAGAATGCGAGAGGTTCTGAAGATTATAATTTAGCGCTTTCCGGATTAGCAAACATGATGTTTTAGTCCATGTTACATTTATCTTGGTTTTTACTGCTTTTATAATTTTATAATCAGAAGCGTACGTTTAAGGATGCCAGATATTATTTAGTTCTTTTAACTGTTTCATATTTTATAATAATAAATCTTTTTGCTTAAACACAGACTTAATTCATTACTTCACAACCAATACTGCGATAGATTACTATGCTTAATCATACGTATTTTACCAGAAATCTCTTAGCGCCTGTAATTGAAAGCTAGAATTATTTGTTCAAAATTTATTGAGGATTTATAATGTTTGAAAGGATACCATGATTTCAGACATTTTCTATTATGTAACAATTATAGAACATTGCGTCTTTACGATTGGAATCCATCCTTTTCTTCAGGTATCATACACATGACACGTGAGGTTTAGGAACCACAAACCAATATATGTCGATGAACTCACCAAAGTCGAAACATTGTATAGCAAAACAAATTGCATGTCAATAGATCTTGTCATATACCTAAAGATCCCTTTAAACAAGCACTAGAATTCAACATAGGTTTACAAAAGTTTCATATATTTCCATGTATCCAAGGATAATAAGAGAGCTCTTAGAAATTATCAGAAAAACATTTCAACAAGAAGATAGTGTAAAATTGCCAACAATCTGACAAACTGTGAAAAAGATGCATCTTTGGTAAAACTGTAGACAACCACAATACTACACGACCACTGTCAACTCATCTGTAGCAAGGCAGTAGCAATTTCGCTTTACATCTGGTGGTTGAAGATGGCTTACCACAGAGAGGCCAACATATTTAAAGAATTGAATTTCTAAAGCTGTGTTAATCGGGAAATGTTGCTGTTACTTCATATATTGTTTACTTCCCCTACTCTAATATGATACATATAAATGGCGTTTATCTCTAGTAAAAATGCCCAAATTTCGTTCTTGGGCATCTAATAAATCATATTTTTAGACCTATAAGTATACATACAAGATATACTAAACAAACTATAACTTATATAAAGAGTTAATAGATTATATAAGTTAACTCTAATTTTGTCTATAGGTTCATATAATGTTTACTCTCCTGCTCTAATATGATACATATGTACTATTTGTAATGCTCTAACGTGATCATTGTGTTAACGCGTTTGTAACAAGAAACATAGTTGTGACAACGGTTAAATACTCGTACATTTAGTAGAACCACGACTGGGGCTTGACTCCACCACTGAATTGTTCCAGTGCTTTACGGTTAGGTGTACGTAAGCAAAACCCAATCTATCACTAATAAATCAACATTATTTGAATTGTAAAACTAAGAATTCATAAGATATTATTGTGAAGCAAAATCTTTGTGCACATTTGCCACCGTTCAGTTATATAATAAATCAGTAACACTACGTTTCGAGATCTGCAGTCTGATCTCTTCCTCAGGTGGATAAATAACTCAGTACTAATAGCAATAATAACACTAATAACGTAACAAAAATCTAGGTTAAAATAAACAAAACCTATCAGAGCACTGTATATATTCATAAGGCAGTATCGCAATAACCATATTGAGTGTAAACCCCATACACTTAATATAAACCAAACGCTCATTATTAAAACTGGACTAAATAAGACAAATCAATGAAACTGCTCTGAACGATTAACGACGTGGTTTAAAAGATTTCAATGTCATATTGGACATAATTTTATGATATTCTTATTTTGCATGTTTAAGTAACTTGATTTCATAACATGCTGTACATAACTATAATACTAATAATAAAGAAAGTACAATCCACAGTAATATGTGCTGGTAAATAAATATAATATGTGGTAAATCTATGACAGATCTGGTAAATACGAGAATAAACTCGCCTGATTATAACAAATAACGAAATCTAACTGTGCTACTCTTTTTTTAGAACGTTTTTTTAGACACAGGTACCTCGTGTTGCGCTATTTTAAATGGAAAGTGTTTTGTTCATCCTTCGTATCGGCTTTAACAAAGACCGTGTATATGCCATAAGGTCTCATTTTTATTACTTACTTGTTAAGGATTTTCAGACGCCTTTAAAGGCATTCTAACGCTGTCGATGCTATACTTATATTAGGTCAAGGTTATACTTATATAATTAGGTCAAATTAATGACTGCCCTTCACCTGTCTCATCATTATCTATTGAAAATCTCTATATAATACTCAAATTTAATATTGAGCGAGCAGCAAAACTATAATTCTTAAAATACTTTAATATTAACTTCTTACACATTGTTATTACTGAAACAGCTAATAACGTCAAAGACTTAAGTGCCCTGTGTCCAATGTATTAACTTTTTATCATGTATATATATCACGAGATTGTACTATCAGTACCAAAAATATCAGCCACTTCACCTGCAAGAGGCACAATCAACGTTTTTCTCACGAATAATAGATTTTTGAGAACTCTTTGCAAAGCATTAATTCTCATGCCTTTTTAGTAGGTAACGGGATAAAAGGGACAGGATTTAAAATATATGAGATCTTTAAATGTCGGTAAACGCTATATAATTAACTTTCTTATAATTATTATAACTCGTGCATTTCAAAATATGTAACGTTTAATCCCATATACTGAGCATTTTGGTGCTCAGATGAAGTACTTTTCCTCCTAGACATCTTAGTCGACTACGTCATCTAAACCCACCGTGATTGGTTTCGACCGCAGGATTAACCGATTATAAAACTTGCTATATCAAAATCTGATTAAATCGAACCGTTAATTTCTAATCCATGAATCTATTTACAATGATAATATTAATCAGTTTGTATTCTATGTTTAATACATGTGGCTTGAATAAGTTGAAGACATTTTTAATTTACGTGCCAGCCTCAGAGTTCCTTCAAAATACTTTTGTTGCATATTGTTTTAACTAAATTAAGTTTCTTCCAAAACGTCAGTTATATTGATCACTATAACAAATTAAGACTTAAAAATAAAATTTCAATTTTTTTAAACTATTTAAGTTACAAGACGTTTATAACTTTCAAGATTTAGTTTTCTCTTTTAATTAAAAAAAACCTTAACTTTTATCTTAAATGAAAAACACGAGTAATAAATGTTTAGTAAGATCAGTATTTGCAAGGTATCGTTTTCAATTTACCACGTTGATTTAGCAGCCATTTGGATATCCAGTTGGTGATTTTATAGCTTCCACCATCGAGTTATGCTGTAATTCTGGAGTCGGTGGGATGCGCTCGTTAAATATATTATAGGAATAGGTTATGGTTTATTCAAGATTGCAAGTGCTTTTTCTGTCTCCAACGAGACCCGGTAAAAATTAATTGAGGCAGAATTTGAACTATTATTGGAATTGTTGATCAACACACTGAAGAAACTTTTAAAGTTTTACCCTATGCCCTCAGACTATTAAACACCGCTACGTACGTACATTTGATGTTAACATAAGGAAAGGTTAAGAAAACGTACCCGCTGAAGAAAGGTCAGTGAAGACAGTCCCTGAGGAAGATGTCCTGTGCGGTCACGTGACTAGATGATTACTTTGGATAACTTTGGGACTCCCAGGATATCGCCGTGGGTAGAGAAAAGGACGAGATATGTACGTCAACCAAAACTACGTGTCGTTCTAGACAAATTCCCCTATGTCCGACTTCTCTAAACTTTGTACCTGACGTGGATATACAGTATTTGTCTGTTGTTTGATTTCAAAGAGATTTGCCGGCTTTGATCCCTTCAGTCAATATTTGGAGAACTTCTCAACTTTTCTACAGAATATGCATTTGCGTTCTATTACACTTTAAGGTTTCTGGTAAAACAGTACCAAACCAAAAAACAAACCTTTCTTAGAAAACATTTACAATTTAACAGTAGATTGTATACAACAACGATAGTATATTTCACAATAACTCTGTGTTATTGCACAACGAACACGAAGTTTAGTTACGTTCATTATGTATATCCCAACCATGTTACAATTTCAAAATGCGTGATCCAGTCAGTTAAGTCGATAGATGATGATAGCACGTATAGCGTGGCTCGTAGAACTGTCAGATTTGTCGGTGCCAGCATTCTTCTTATCACACATTTCTCGGGCTCTAATCAATGGCCTAATGTATGTA
The DNA here is from genome assembly GCF_021130785.1 of Homalodisca vitripennis. Classification (NCBI taxonomy): domain Eukaryota; kingdom Metazoa; phylum Arthropoda; class Insecta; order Hemiptera; family Cicadellidae; genus Homalodisca; species Homalodisca vitripennis. The sequence continues at coordinate 105,810,468 of NC_060208.1, read as the reverse complement.
CTGCAATTTACGTTGGTGTTTAGTCACTTCAACATTTAAGTAAATGAAAAAAGTTAGAACTAATCAACAAAAATTTGATTTTAAATTAGCTTTTTATTCTTTTTATTACTGATAGGTATTATTCAGAACTAGAATCTTAATCACAAAATACACTATCACTACCCATTAAAACGCTAAGAAATGTCGTTAGAACCACCCGGTTTTAAAAGTGAGGAAAGACTAAATTGAGAAAATTGAGGGATTTTGGATTTTGCAAACATAATCATTAAGTTATTATTTAAAATTTACTTGTCTCTCTCTCTCTAAATTATTTTTAACTGCATTTATATTACACAGTTCTCAGGTTATGTACTGATACAAACAGGATCCTACGTGGCGGTTAACTATAGAAGTGGAAATTTATAGTTTACCGCTTTGAATTTGCAGTCATGCAAACATGAGGCTGATAATTTCACGACTTCCGCCCACTGAAACTCTGATTCATGCTGGAATGTTAGGGACAGAATAATGCGCTATGGAGGTCGTGGCTCATTGCATGAATGTCCTCACAATTACGACTATTTGGCAAGTTCTCACTTAGTAATTGGTCCATCAGGTCGTCACACATTCTTATTCTTACTCTATGGACACATGTAATATAATACAAATAAATTATGTTGTCCAGTGCTGTCTGTGACGTAACGGTTAAGTGCGTAGGTGTTTTACTGACAATTTTAGACCTAACGAATCTAACAAGTTGAGTAATCGTTTTGTATATGGGTGATGGGTGTCCTAACACATCAATTTTAAATACTCCATTAGGACATAATCCTGGTTCCGAATCGTCAGGTTAGTCAAATACGGCTTAGAAATTTTTTCATTTACTCTGTGTAACGTGTAAATTCCAATAACGATTAATTTTCTTTTGTTTTATTAAAATTTGGCTACCTCATAATCTTTTTCAATAATTGTTTCTCTGAGCGAAAATTGTCAAAAGAAAGATTTTGTCTCACGAAAACTGCCACTTTGAGAATTAGTGGACCAATACGTAGTGGCCAATATAAAATATGGAATATGACAGCGGTCAACTTTTTGATATTGAAACCGTTCTCATTGAGTGACTACTAGAACGTGTGCTCGCAAATCCTCGCACAATAGTTGTAACTCGACTAATTTTTTGCTAGGCAATTGCCCATTTTTATGAAGCAGTCTTATCGAATCTTTATTGTTAAATGTTGAGTATGTCTGTTTTTGTTGAATTACGTCAATTTGATCCTTTGCTGGTAATTGGGGTCCCTAGAAACAATAATTTTGGTGATGGTTACTCTGTTGTGAAGTATTAAGCGAGGTGTATTGTCCAGTGGGTTTGTTGATGTGGGTTTGCCAGTGGGTCCTACGGCCTCCGCTACTGTCACCAGCCGCAATGTCGTTTACCCTGCAACCAAGACGCTGCACCTATCTGGAGTAGGTGGGTTGCTATAGTTGATTTGTGGTAGCCTGGCCTCTGCCTTACAGATAACACAGATACCCTCGTCTTTGCCACTCTTCGTTACTAAACCAAACCAGTGAGGTATCGAACGTGGCTATCCCACGCGAGGTCAGTCTACTGATTTGCCTAGTGGTCTCCCAGTCGTATGCGATAAACTCGTCAGCACTACAAAATGCTTTAGACGCTAAAATACGTTTAAAACGAGTTTTTAACGCCTTGGGCGTTGGGGTATTCTTTATTGAGTTTGGCAACTTGTTGATAAAATGAACCCCTGCCTGTGAGGGTAAGTGTTCGTAAACCCCCGCCCTGTGCTCCCAGTTCGGTAGGTGTCTCTGTCTCTTGTCTCATATCTACGTATGTCAGGCCTCTTGTCAGATCACATTTCTCTTAAGAACTGACAATTTGCACTACCCTCTTCCTCACTACAACACCATCCCGGAGGTAAGGTATGGGTAAATCAAGCCGTAATATGCCGTCCTCAGAACCTGAATATGGCAACATTCGGCTAATAACTTCAACACATAGATGCCCTAGGACAGTCTAAAGCTTAATTGTCAATATGAGCATTCCAAGGTAATCTCTGATCTAAGAATATTCCAAGCAATTTGAAACAATCCACCGCATTTATCATAGTATCATCCAATAAGAAGGCTGGCTCGTCATTAGAAGTGAGAATATTGGCAAGTATGAGTGGGATATGAGAGCATAAATGTATGTTTGACTGGTGATAGTATTTTTGTGCCTTTGTTAACATTTTAAACAACGAATTCCGACGATTTCTATACATTCTATAGACATCTACGGCAATAAATAAATCATTTGAATTTGAATTTTTGAACTACGGCTTTGCGCACGGTCGCCAACGGTCTGTATACATGGTTTGTTTGTGTTTGACTTGTTAAGTCTTTTTAGAGAAGTGAAATTTTATATTTAATAAATTAGTTAATTAATCTGACAATTATATCATTTTAATTTTTTTAGAATTCTCCAAAACGCATATGGATATAAATAACGTTTTATAATCAAGGCATGTAAGTTTATATTGATAAGCTACAGTCGATTGATACTTTAATCATTATTTTCGTTGTATCACAATATAGTGAATGGATTTATAACCTACTATAACATGTTGTTCTTGTAAGTATTTTAAAGGTACATTTGGCAATTCAAAAGAAAAGTTGTAAGGTTTCCCGTTGAAGAAAGGTCAGTGAGGACAGTCCCTGAGGGAGATGCCCCTGACGGTCACGTGACCAGATATATTTGATAACTTTAGGACATCTCATGACATTTCCCGCGTCCAGTTTCGCTTAACTTTGTACCTGACTTGGTTGCAGAGGATACGTTTTCGTTACAATTCTAAGAAATCTGTCTTTATCGATCGCTAATGTCTCAGCACAAGGAAAAGTTTCTTGATTCTTAAACTTTTCCTCCTCCACCCCGACATTGACTCACAAAAAAGCCTCACATTCGAAATTGTATACGGACAATTGTGGCCCTGTAAACAGACGTTTGACGGTCAAGATTACAATCTCATGATAACGTTATCAGATTTGTTTTATTCCAATTAGTTATCTTCGGAACGTGAACAAATATGCAGTTCGTTCCTTCCGTTAGCTCAGTGTTTATTAACTTTTCTCTTAGATCTTAATTATTAACCTAGATTAAGAGTACCTAGAGTTAGATTTTAATTAAGTAACCTTCTTGTGACGGACGAGATAAAAATAATGAATGTTTTTTTAACTCTCATAAAATATAATGACTTCTTAATTGTTTTAATAATTTCTACGCTAATATTTTGTCTACACGATGTCAAGATGTTAGTGTTTGAGATATTAGAAAACAATTACACTGTAATATGTTTGCCAGTACACGTATTGTACTATATCAATAATTAAATTAATTAAAGATAGTGATGACAAACAAAGCCTAAAGCTTTGATAAAATCCTTAGTTCTTTATAGTTATAAATATCACGGCTTACGGCTACTTTCACACGAAATGTATTTTTATTTACGATGGAAAATTTTTTATATTATCTGTACTTACATTTTACCTTACTGTATTAACTACCAATTACTCAGAAAGAGTGAAGTGGGGATTGTAAGTTGATTAGACAGTTCCTAATCAACTAGGCCTACAGTTACGGTTTGTCCATCGCTCAATTAGCTAATGGCTACACGGCCATGGACTTCAAGTCGACAGGTGCCTCGACAGCTCTGGACTGAGACACCGTAGCGATTTATACTTAATCTACTAAGTACATTCAGTTTCCAGTAGACGCATTACGGAAAGGCAATCGGTTTTGTAAATTGAAAAACGTTAACCATGATTAAATCTTAGAAATCCATAGGTAACGAGACTTTGTGTGGATTTTTAATGCAACTTTGGTCAGTACCAGTATAACAACATGTTTGTAAACAATAAACGTAATAATGAAATATAGTACGAGCCTATTAAAGATCATTAGCTTGTATATGTAAAGCTTTATTTCAAACATCGGTAAGGATCACAACGTTAAATATATTATTTGTAATTACAAAAGAATCATTCTCAACAGGGTTGTAAAAATTACTTGTTGAACAGTTGTATAACAAACAAGAATGGACACACTAACATTGTAATACAACACCAAAATATGTATTGTAACCCGGATGACAATAGTCCGGTGATATTTGAGGCGATGTTGCCATATCGCTGCTGACCACCAGCTGTCCTCGGCATGAACATAACCACATGCTATTTGCCTGATTTACATGTGTCTGCAAAACAGAAAGGTGAAATTAAATTTACATAATTATATTTTTTACGGTAAAAGCTGATGATATTTGTTTAATGCAACAGATTTTGAGACGGACCAGTCATTTTCCACACACGTAGAACTGACAACAGTGCAGGGTGCGGGGGGTGGAAGGGGGATTAAGACGCGCCAACCACTATAGGACTATATTCGTGTGGGCTGCTCTAGTACATCAAATAAATGTAATATAACATATACTTGACACACATGAATGACCACGCAGTTATAAGACAACGTGAAAAATTAGTGGTAAATCGGTAGCGTCATCTGCTGCTAGTCATAGAAGGAAGTACTTTACCTTTACAATTTGCGTAATTTAATCCGTAGTTATTTACCTAAAAGGTTCGATTATTCAGGGAATTTACATTTAAAAGACACAGTTTCAACATGATCTATGTTAGATAGGTTCGAGGTCACCTCTTTCAAACGTTAGCCCATAAGAGAAAAGAACTTTTTTGCAAAACCTGAAACAACAAGCAAAAATGTTTCATGTCATGTAAAAGACCTGCCAATCGAAGATACAAGATATGATCATATTTTGAATATACTTTCTATTTCTCTTACACATGATATTGCTGTTCTAGAGGAATTACAATATGTGTGTTTCTCCCCTTATCCCTAAATTTTTCATATAAAACCTAAATTCAAGCTAATTTTAAACGTACTAATATTTTTCATTTATTATAGTATGATCCATATTATGAGATCAACATTGATTATTAGATTTAGAAAAATAATAAAAAAAATCACCAATTGACAAAATACACATCGATTTGGAGTTATTACAACTGTAAAATTGTAAAATTGTTTAAAAATTGTTATACTACATAAATTGTATAGGATTTTACATGATGCCAGTCGACCAGTGAATATTTTGCACATGAGTCCTACTAATATATGGGTAATTACATAAGTTATAAGGGAATTTGAATGCAGTTAAAATATGCATTAACTTGGTTACCGAATGACAAGAAAACCGTCCTTCAAAAGCTATTAAAGCTTCAAGAAACTTTAGATAATATGACAGTAATTAAATATAAACACTAAGTTTGGTCGTAAACGACAAATCACGACTAATAAACATAATTAAGTTGCGGATTTAGGTTGGCAAAATACAATGTGAGAATGGACAATAGAACAAGGAATTTGCAGTTACCACTTAGAGTTGGCAGCATTGCGGACATCCGGTTGGTGATTCCTTAACTTCCTCCAACAGTCGTTTAAATCTTCCTACTGAGATTTAATTACCAAATCTATGTATTACGTGCAATAAATACCTAATCGCGTAACCCAAACTAGAGCCGGCGATGTCATACGACCAAACTAGATTAGAATGAATTTGTTTTATGGATAATACTCCCTTGTCTTTTTGATTACTATTCAGACTATTGTGAGGGAACAAGAATGAATAAAATCACTTTCTTACGCTTCTCATTAATTGCATTTGTATTTTATAGAATACGCCTTAAACTGTTTTACAATAAAGTTTACAACTTTAAACATAACCAATCATACACCAAATATTGATGTATCGTGGAATTATTTCATAATGGATTTCATACAGTACCTCATTCTAATACAAACAAATGTTTAGTCGTAATATAAATTCTTCATGCAGAAACGATGATCGGACATTGCACCAAATACTGTTTAATGATCTGATGACAATTATTTGAAATCACGACATTGTGTATTAACCCAGGATTGTAAGCTTTGTTTTTGTGTCTGCAAAGAAAGAGAATCAGTCGTGAGTATTATGAAGTGTATAACGCTGCCACAGCTACAAGTAGGAGTATGTGTTTTAATGAGGGTGCAGTGTCCTGTGGCTGTGTGACGCTCTTATATACATACCCACGCTCTGAGTTAGTAAACAAAAATGTAGCTAAGGAACTAAATAAATTACGTAACTCCAAACTACATTACAATACTGTTTTTCATAAATGACATCGAAATAGGTTGGGTTTCTCGACAATGGCTGCAACTGGTAGAAACAAATACAATAATACCGAGTATCATCCTCAAAAAGAAATTTTATTGTAGAATTATCTTATTCTGAAACGCATTGGTACTCGGTTAAAGTACCTATTTTAAATTGTTTTACAAATAACTTTTCAAGAACATAATAAGTTTACTTTTAAAATCATAATTAAAATAATATTTAATTATTTTTACAAATACTATTCGCATACATTTGTTTCATATAATATACTAATCACATACCTTCGGTTTTAAGGTAAATTCTTCTGCAACTTTCCAAGTATTTCAATGAATAGTACCAATGGTTTCAGCAACACGTCAGACCTATATTATTTTAGGCCAATGCCGAGAAAACCTGAAGTAGAAGTTCGTAGCTTTCTTAATAAAAGTAATTTTATTATAATGTGACACGATGTATTCCTGTAATAATTTTAAAACGGAATTAGGCATATACCACGTATATCAGGTATATAATTTTCATTGAACATGGAGAATGCCACAATTATAACAAACAAATGAATATCATAAACAAAAACGTGTCGCTAATTGATACCTTATAAATAAAATTAATTGCTAAATGTGTTGCAAAGTGCTAATCTCAAAAACTGTTGGGAATATTCGGAAAACTCTATTTAAAAGTATTCGTTGAAGTCCGAGGAAGGCTTATGTGAAGTAAAAAATTAAAATAATTTCCCGGAATACTTTAGAATTAGGAAAAATAATGATAATCTTCATGTTTTATAAACAAAATTTAACTGTGAACAGCTGTTGACACTTTCAGCTTTCGTCAAAGACGCTGACACATTTCTTTACATTTAGGTTTTATAAACACTTCGCTCGTAATATCGTAGGTGTTGCACCTGTGTTAGCACTTCAGGTTCAAGGGACTTATATTTCCGACGCCAGTGTTGTGTTTGCTTTCTTGCCAAGGTGATGAAAACATGTAACAAATTGTATATTTATGGCCATTTAAATTTACTACGGTCTTATATTATATATACATATATGTACATACATATGTACATATATACATCCACAGCTCTGAGAAGCTTTCTTATGTTAAAATAAAACTAAGATAGATTTCATAACAGTCTTTAAATTTTTAGTTAATTTTAGATAGTAGCCTTGTCTTTTACATTTAACACTTAATATTTACTCAAAATGTAGAGTTAGAAATACGTTAACAATAAAACTATTAACGTGTTTGTTTCTTTATAAATTTTTAAATATTTGTTATATTTTAGAACAATTAGAACTGGAATTAGTACATTATTTCAAAAGCACAGTCCAGCAAATCTAGCATAGTTCTTGCCGACTGCTTCAAAGGGAGACTTCGGAGTCAAATTCTGACCATCTTAGGTTTTAGGACATTTTCTAATGTAGATGAGTACGTACCTAACCGCTGAAATCTAAAAACTGCGTGAAAGTTAATGGTTGCTCCTTAGCGAATTTACACACTATAAATGTAAACAAATTTAAAATATTGCTAATTAAACATAGGATCGTCTTTCATAAAACAATGTTTAGACAGAACAGTTCATTACATTAATATTTCGCAGCTTCAGGACCAAGATCAGATTTTTCGCTACTTTAAAGACCAGTGGGGTGTAGCCGGAGTAATTTCCCAAATAAGAATAGGTCTATGTTAATACCAGAGCCCGTAAGATTGTCCATGTAAAATTACAATCGGTTGAATAGTTTAAGCGTGAAAGCAAAACGAACACACAAAGGCACTTTCGTATTTATAATACTAGTTAGGGTGAAGTATACGGAACATGATTAGTAATGTAATGCAAACAGCAGTCAAAGTTACTATTTCACTCTTATTCCACATTGCTTCGTAACGAATCTAAAACATTTGAGACATTAGAAATACCATTTAAACACTGTTTAAAATTCTTTCTTTGACGATACTCCTTATCGCACAAAGATGTGAACGCTTGCACATAAGTGACTCAAAACTGGTTGGCTTTCTTGACATTGTGGTATGGCATTTTTACAGTGGCTTAAGGATAAACTGATGAATGAACATGCCTCTAGAAGGCATTCTTTTTGTGAACTACAGAGAAAAAAGCAACCAGACGTACAACGAAAAACCTGTCACAAACTATAATTTTGAAATGTTGTATGGACTTATTCCGGAAATAGATGGGTTTTGACGGTAATAGGCTTCTTAATTAATCGTATGTATGTATATTTTGTTCATTTGGACACTCAATTATGGGAGTGGAAATATCGTAGACTAAAAAAAGATTAGTTGTCACCGTAGTGAGGTTTCGGGGGGGTGGGGGGGGGGGGGGGGGGGGAAGGGGGAGGGGCTGGGGGGGGGGGGGGGAGGGGGGAGGGTGGGGGGGTGGGGGGGCGGGGGGGGGGGGGTGGGGGGGGATGACTTGTCTTCAAATTCATTTAAGTAAAAATGCTGAACGCACGAGTTCAGATCCATAAATGCACTAATTCCAAATCTTTTGATGATTTACTTTTAAAACAGACTGTCGTGCCATAATGTCAGAGAAGAATTATTGTTTCAGAACACTTTGTTTACTTAAAAACAAAAATAAAATTTGATCTTAATGTATTCTGTCTTACCCCATAGCTTGCTTGGTTAACATTTTTTAGAGGGTTTTAGATTACATACCTGTTTAAATCTAAAACAAAATTTCGACATATTTTCACAGAGGACAGTTTCCCAGAAAACATTAAGGAAAGAAAGAACGATAGCTAGTAGCATGACATAGATTGGAATATGCCTTCATGTGCAGTAGTAATGTTTGATTGATTTAACACAGTAAACCATTTCTTGGTGTTTTAAGTCATCATTTTCTAAATACTTTTTATATTTTATTCATAATATTTTTAAAAAGTTAAGGTTCAACTTCCTCCATATCCTCTCTCCCCCCCCCCCCCCCCCACCATGAAATACGAGTATGATAAATGATGATGGGTTTGTCTCGCTAACTGAAATCCTGGACACGGTAGACTATTCATGCAACTGGTCTACTTGTGGCCGGCCGGACTGTACGAGGACCGTCACCCTTCAACCCGAGCGTACATCAGTATGCTAAGCCGAGAGGCTTCTGACTTCCGCCCCAGATTCTATAGCATTGAGGATGAGAAGATGACCACTCAGTTACTGTCACGTAATTAGAGGCTGGGGTCAAAGGTTCAGCCGAGGACACAGTGTTGCGTTTGAATCACGAGGAGTTCGAACCAACTAGAGTTGAGCGACGGGCACAGTGGCATTGATTATATACCTATATAAGGTATCGAACCACTCTGAGAAGTTTTATTGTGTGACCTGCTGTTAAATTTATTTTGGATAATAAGGTTCGATTTACTATCAACGTCGATCTACCATGACGTCACGTCGTGACTGGTGGCTCCAAAGCGTGTATTGACTAACGTCAAGGTAGAATTATAAAAATAAATATAAACTGTCTTGTTTTAACATGGAATATAATAAAATTGAATTACAGGGTGGGCCATGTCACTTGACAAAAATGCATCGCGTTGTCTTGTTGTAACAGCTGACAGGTTACAACTAAAGTTAAATTGATACTAAGTGACTGGTAGTGTCAAGTGACTAATGGCCCAACCTGTATATATATATATATATATATATATATATATATATATATATATATATATATACATATTGTACTGCAACATTATTTGCAAACTAATTGTATGGCTCAAAACCAGTTAGTTACTAAAGTGTCAAAATTCAAACTTGGCACATTTGTCAAGCAAGAGATATTCATCTTATGTTTGGCTGTACAATACTTATTAAACAATGTGCAAAGCCCTCTGCATACATAAATACAAAGTACAGCATTTTTGATCACAGCTAAGGCTATAGATCATCAGTATTGTATATACACTTCATTAACGTTTGAGTCCTAGTAAATGAATCCATAGCAGAACTCGTAAATTATTAACAGTAACTAGAGCTGAAGTGGCGACGCCTTTACGCTCTGTGAGTCCGATGAAATATAAAGGGAGCATTCAATATTCACAGTGAATCTCATTGTCTATCAGTCTGACTTGATGAACAGCTAATAATTCCATTTTCTTCTTCTTTTCAGTCGGCAATATCCTGGTTGAATTGTTGTTTGTCTCCAAAAAGTTTTCAATGAACAAAACTCAACGTTTTCAATTTTTGATATAATTTGTGGTTTGTAAGAAGTGTCTGTATCTTCAAAGTGTCGCGCAGAAAGCAGAACAATTTAATAATTATGTAAGCGCTCCATAATACAGAAAACTACGGAATACACCACTGCACGCACGATAGTCGAGTATTCATGATTGCACGCTTCGCAAGCCAACCCTGACTTTTTGATTTCGTTACATAATTTATTTAAAGGCTAATTATTAATTTTATTTTGAAGCACCACAATTATGAGACAATGTGATTAATATTTAACATACTTTACTATAACTCAAATGAGGCTTATCCTCGAGAATGTTATTAAGTTAGCGTAAACTTAATAATTGAAAGATGTTTAGGTGATCTTAGCATAAGGAGGACAACGGCACCACTTTACAATTGGTTTTATTGATTTTATATTGTGACAATTTATCTTTTTAAGATGAAATTAAATAACAGAAGGTTCAAAATAGCGTAAAAAAATTGTTACCTGATACCTTATATTTTAGACTATCGTATACTTGGTATTGTCTGTTATTTCCTAGCATAAATAATATAGGTATATACCAGCATTGTCATTAATTAATAATATAGTAGTTCATTGTTGAATTCATGTTTACAAAATGTTTATTGTCATAAAGTACTTCTTAATGTAATTGCCTAATGTCTACAATGGAATCTTACTACAAAAAGTACATGTCTGAAACTGTAGTTGATCATAAATGTTTCCCTTCAATGCCAGACATCCCAGTTTTTGAGAACTTAATTAGCATTGTTTTCACTAAAGGGAGAACCGCCTGAAACAAGGCCTTGAGACTTACCGAAGTAAAAAATTGGAAAATGTCGTTTGACGACATTTTTATTTAGTTCATGATGAAGCCTGTTATGTATAACAATGTTTTTACTTTTATTACTGGTACTTAAAACACTTTTACCACACGTGTTTAATGACCTTCTCGTATCAGTTGGCCAGAAAGAACAGTGATCCTGGCACAGACTCTTGGGGAACCCCACTAGGGTTTCCAGTCTGATCAAAGAGTCGATACTACTTAATAGTGATACAAAAAAATCATTAAATCTACTTCAGATATAGCCTAAATCAAACTAACTTTACTTCTCCAGAACGGAAATATTACAATATGCATGATAAAAGTATTGTCCTACAACTACTATAAAGCGCCGCGCCGTCAGAATGTGACCACATCAAAGCCTGTCTTTGTAATCCTTCGTCATTCCTTCCACTAACCTGATCACAACATGAACGGCTGCAAAGCTTCTCCAAATCCACACTACTGGTTGTCTGTTGGACTGGAGTTTCCACGTTGGTTATCATTTGTATGCCTGTTATGATTATAGGGATTTTTTTAGAACAATGAGACAATTTAAATTGACGTAGGTTTTGTAAATCATCTTTGTTGTATTCTTAAATATTAACAAAGTTTTGGAGGCTTTCAGGTACATTGAGAACAATCTCTGCTGTGTTTATATATCAATCTATCAAGACTGTTTCCAATGGTTTTGTGTCTTATTAAGGATGGAATTGCTTAGTTTTGCATTGTGATATAAAAGAATTTTCTTACATCATAAATGAACAAATTTCGCTGAAAAAATGTTTCAAAGCTTCCAGAAAACATTTTGCTAAAATTTATGGAAACATAGAAACGACATTCTTTGTATAACCTTTTATTACTTGCCATTTTATTTAGTGACAACTGTCAGCTTCTTCCGACTTTATTTATTTGCTATATTCGTTTTTTTCGCTATTACAATTCTTTAGTCTACAGACCTTGGATATTGTTAATCACACGGACTACGTTACGTTAATTAATAGAGTTAATTTTTTTGCATTATTTTTTTATTTATTAGGCCTAATTTTGTCATAAGTTTGCATAATTTGTTACATAGTATGTGACAACTAAACGCAACTTAATGTAGGTCTCGTTCTATTCCAAAATTCTTAATATTCATCTCACAAGAGTGTGTGTTTTTATAATTTGGGACAATGTTTCACAATGTATACATTGATTAACTGAATTTAAATAACATTTGTAAATATAAACTGAATATTTTACTACAAGTACGTGTCCTATTATTATTTCGTAACACATTAATATGAAGTATTTTTTTACGTTTCACATCCCACTCTAAAGAAATTGAGAGCATATTCATTCACATTTATTTCATACACAAATTTGAATAGTGAACGAATTATTAGTCAATGAAACAGCTGCAGATTCCATTACAGACTTTTGCCCGATTTGATCGCTGGTTATATTCGTAATATCACGGCTAGCAAGGTATTAACAAAATAGAATTTGAAATATATTGAATAAAGTAAGAAAGTTTTAATTCTCGAGGGCAGTGGCCATGTTTGTGGAATGAAACATAGGCTTGTAAAAAAGGATTATACAAATGTCATTCCATTTTTTACTGTAAATAGCCAATCGGTAACTAATATTATCAAACTATTATTATTGAGGTTGATTGGTAGAGAAGGCTTGATAGCTTTAACTCCGCCTCTTTACTAAAGGCATTTTTCATTTCATTAATTTTCTTTCATTATTATAAAACTATTATCAATAAGCTTCATAAAGACACTAACTGACGGATCTCGGTGTTAGCTCTAGGATGGTATTACGCTATAAACGTTATTATTATTATTAATGTAATTATTGATTTATAATATTACTTGTAATAATCTTGCGCATTGGTCAATGAACATTTAATACTCTTGTAATAATACCCAAGGGCAATAGAAGATAGCAGCAGACCCCCACACAATGGTTATAACCTTCAACGGTCTCGGGCCGATTCCCTAATCTATTGTCACGATAATTACCGACGTTTCATCGACTCATCTTTCTTGCCGTCGTCAAGGCCTCTGCCAATTTTGCCAGGTAATTCGCCAGAAGCTGTTTCAGAAATGCGCTGTCTACAGACGTTCTTGGCCCCCCTGACTATTAATATTTATCGGTCATTTTTCGATTATTTATTAAATGGTTATGAAGTTTAATTGTGTCTTGCTAGGAACTACTTTTTCTACTTCCACAAAAAGTTAATTTTGTTGTTACACTGGATCCTGGGCGTTTTTACTTAGTTTCAAGTATCATAATCGGGTTATTTAGAACATGATCGTTTAGGAACATTAAAATCAATTTACCAAAATCAAATTTCAAACACCTACAATTTTTAATTTAGCAGCAAATGTTCGCAAGCATGTTTAAATTTTAAGAATGTTTTATTATTATTTATAAATTGTTATGATTAGATAAATGAAAACACTTGGTGCAGAACTTGTCCTATTATTTAATTTGATAATTGTATGTACATTAGCCTGAAGATATGGGATATTGTTTTATAATCTTTTATAGGTTTGCTGAGTCAGATACACATGTAACTTGTAACAAATGTGTCACCAAATGGTCAAAACTTCTTGTCCCACAATGTTTTATAAAATCTCAATTTTTAGAATAATAAAACTAATGTTATTTTCTTTTAATATAATACCTACTGTAACAACCGTACAGATAACAAACATAAATATCTTTTAATTTAAAAAACATACAAAATGGCGTGTGGCTGCTAAACAAAGTGGTACTTTCAACAAAAATATTCTTCATTTTTAGCTTAGAATAACACATGGAATCTGAAAATTCATAGCTAGTACAACATTTGCGTTACACTCTGTATATAGCATGATAAAATTAACATTTGTCATGTAAATTATATGGTTTTGTGGTTTGGAATATACCAGGTTATATGTTATTCTCTCTCCTTAATTAATCGGAATCTCGAAATTACTAAATTTCAAATTTTAATCGCTACAGCATTCATAAGCTGTTGTTTAGCAGTATGTAATGTACGCAAGAGTGAAGACTACCCTACCAAGATACATTGTTACAACCAACACATTTCTCCGCGCATTCCTTTAGCCCATAAATTAAAACATATTCGTCTGAAAGGCATACCACTCCACACATTTACTATAAACTTATTAAACGACTATCATCACTTATTTACAAAATGTACATGCAACGGAACTAGGGGGAGTCGCCTTAGTGGGTGAAGATGACGGGTTACGACCCAAATACGACGTTCAAGGCTTGATCTCTCTCGTAAATTTTATGTAAAGGCGTAGACCATAAAACCGTTAATATAAAACCTTTTCGGGGCCCCTGTTAAGGGAATAGCGTAGATTTATCTCGCGTTAATAAATCCTGATGACTACCTACGAGTAGATTCTGTGGGATCAAATTACAATCGAATTATTTGAAAAAAAAGACACACACCCAGTTATATTCTTAGCAAAAGTGTTCCTGTATTTCTGAACTATTATTAATTTGATAATGATTTTGAATTAAGAGTTAATTCATATTCATCTTTCATTGAAAAGTATAGATAACAATGACCAAATCTCCAAATATCTACTACCTTGAATAAATGATGACTTTTTACACAACGAAAAATCATTGCAACATCTGCATTGACGAAATTGGATTCCAATTGAAGAAATGTTTTTTAAGTAATACTAATCAAGTAATTTCATTTTTTTCGTGTTGTATTGGAAGGAGTTATATGTAAGTAACATTCATGTCTCACTGTCACTATATGTTACTTACATACATTCTAAGACGTACACATGTCACTTTATTGATGGTTGGAATAATAAAGGACCAAATACCTATGTGGGAGTGAAGTGTTACTGTATAAATGAGGCCGAATTGTATGAAATATGTATAATATGTTCATAATGCTCATGTATCATTTTACTGATGACCTGTAACAGCGATGTATTCATTGAGTGGAGTGGGTTGTCCCCCAAACCTCATGAAGTATGAGTTGATGTGTTAGAAGTACCCCTCTCAAACTCGAACTGTGGACACGCGACTGCCTTGTAGAGCTCTGAACATACAACCCTGAAAAAGCTAAATTTAAAGAACTGTAGAATTTAATATGAATCGTATAAAACCTCTTAAATTATAGTCATCGACAGCAAACTCGTCGTTGTGCATAAATATTTGGTATAGAATAGCTATAATTATATTCTAAAAGGTAAAAAAAATAGTACGTTATCACGGCTTAAAAAACAATACTATCGATATAGGTAAACTTTCTATACCGTAAATAAAATATTCAGAGACAATTAAACTACAAAATGGCTACTCCAATAATTGTTACTGCGCTGTCTATCTTACAAGCAAGTTTATTGAAACCAGTTGCTCTGTCAATACTATATAAAATATTTAAGATGATAGATGTGATCTCCTTGTCTCTTTATAGTAAAGATTAAGTTAAACTTGCCTAGAGTATGAATGAAGCTGACTGATGAGTGTAACACGTGTTGTCTGTAGACATTTGGATGTGTTCTCTCTTTTTTATTTTTAACACCGAATATAGAATTACCTAATTGATAAAACATATCTAATTAATACGGCCTGCAAAATCATTGAAACGATGTAGAAGAGTTCTTACAATTGTCTATGAACCTAGAGCTAATAATTTGCGTAGCACAAGTAGGCCTACACAATCTAGTTTTTTTTTTTTTATTTTTTTTTTCTGTGATAGTCGAAATGAAATCGAAAAAGGAATACAATTATTGTAATATTTGGGTTTGCAGATGACTTGCTATATATTTTGATCATTTAAAGTCTTTGATCGCCGCAATATTTCGATGTAGCCTATCAATAAAACTATACAAAAATGTAAAAAAATCAGTTGTAGAGTTCATAGACATCTTTAGGTTCTTTAATCTGTATTTATCAAGAAGTGAGTGCTGCAAGAATAAATGAAATAATACGTATTGTAGATCGGTTGTTTCAAGTCGTAGGCGTCGGTCTCCCCCAGTCGATGACCTGAGCTGCGTCTGTCAAATTCTTTCTCGTCACCGTGGCCGGACAAGGTTCGCGGAGGTGGCGGGGGAAGTATGTTGAGGGGGGGAGGGCATCTAGAGTAGACTGACAAAGCCAGCAGTGAGCAGACAAGATTCAAAACCAGTTTTCCGTGCCGCGCCGCGCTGAGTTGCAGTCTGTCCCGCTATTCCGGTGCCCGAGTGAGTTTCCCATCCATTGTTCCCATTCCCATCCCTTTCACGTCATCCGACTGTGTGCGGAAAGTGAAGTGTATCAATCAAAATCGTCCTATCTGTGAAGTGAGCGTGAGCGTGAGGAAAACATCACTGTATTGTTTTGAGGTTAGGGACGTTCTGTTTTGTTTTTGTGTGGTGCGGTAGTCTGTGATTGCGTTGCTGGAGCCTGGAGGAGGTTTGTCATCATCGCCTTTTGAGGTTTGAAGGATATTAGGACTAGTTTGTGCCAACAGTCGCCTTGAAGCCTATAATTAAGGGTTAAGAAGGTTATCCACCTACCTGTCGTACCAAGTCTGAAGTCAAGGTCAAGCGTTTGTCTTGCTTTGCGTGACTGATTCTTCTTCGCTTCTCTTTGAAGAAAAATTGTCCCATAAGTATACTGTTAATTGTACAACATATTCGAAACCGAAGTAGTTTTGTAAAATGTTATATGAATGCGAATTTATAAATTACCTTCAAAGAATATTTTTATCGTATTTTACTTTTCATTTCAAGACTCAGTAAATCACGGTTTTTAGGCCTACTACAGGCTGCAGATATTGCTGTTAAAAACTAAAATGTTTTTGCTTGCAAGATAATAACATTTGAAGTCAGGTTTTTCAAAATGGCACAAATCATATCTTTAAAAGAACTTGAAAGAGA
Organism: Homalodisca vitripennis; assembly: GCF_021130785.1. NCBI lineage: Eukaryota > Metazoa > Arthropoda > Insecta > Hemiptera > Cicadellidae > Homalodisca > Homalodisca vitripennis. The sequence continues at coordinate 105,793,356 of NC_060208.1, read as the reverse complement.
TACTCTTAAAGCGTATCTTCTTTTCGCTATGAAGATAACATTTTGATTTTGTATCAAAATGCGACTGATACCGCAGGACCTGCAACGTTCCCAAACAACCAACCTAGAAACCTATAGAACTCTTGCAGCACAGAAATGCGGAATATCCCTTAATTTTGCACTATATAATGGCACGATGTTTGTTTTTTGCTTCACGATTAACGATTGACTACCTATTATTATACAAGAGTAATATCGTTTCTAATGATAAGCCCTAATACATAAATTTTGAATTTTATTTAAATTTTTGAAAAATTTACCTAGTTCAGCTACGTGTGGACAGGGCAGAGACTTCACATAATGTAGTGTGCATAACAAAGCGCTTCTTCATAACCAATATATGTATAATGCAAACATTTTATACATTGACCGTTTAAATTGTTTTAAGGAATGGGATGGTATGAAGGAGATTAATATATTTACATAACCGCAATTACGCGTTACGAAACCTTTAAACCATAAAATTTAAATTAACCTTGATGGACCAGTATAAAATGTCTTAAGGATAGTATGCTGATTGTTTTGACCATTACCATGAGCAAAAAGTTGAGCTGACTCTAAGAACCAAAATTAAATTGTTTACGTAACACAAGTTTATGAGACAAGATATAAAATATATGGCGGACTAAGAATTGAACTAGAGAACCTATACGTGACCCTTCTGGTGAACGGCTGTTAGGAGATCTAAGGTTTGAAGGTAGTTTGAGGTTTGGATCAATCGGAATCGCGTTGACTGGAAACTGAACCTTGGAGCTTTGTAAAGGTCTCTAAATCATCTCTTGATTAGAAAGGAAGGAAATTTTAGTTGGCCAGTTTTTTGAAGTAAGCCAGTTTTAGTTGGTTTGGATTCCGCCTTACTGTGGAACTTCTTGTGCTGTTTTCGCTATCTATCATCTATTGCTAAGAGACTGGATTACAATGCTTATTACAAGTCTACACATTAGTCGTCCTCCATGTTGATACCTCGAAATACCGTATATCGGCATCTGTGGTTCGTAACAGATTAACCACTTTGACCATATTGCGCATATTGCGTATTCTCTTGATACACATTCTGAATTCTTGATGCTGGATGGCGGCATCCAAGTGCTTTTATCAATATAGTACTATATATTGATAGTTTAGTATGTATTGCTTTTATTTATAAGTTGTCCACTGTTTCATACCAAAATGAATACAAGGACCGCACTAAAACACACCTGCCCACCTTCTATTGTTCAAGATGACAAGGGAAGTAGGCAGCGAGTGAATAACCTCTCTTGCTCACATCATTGATAATTTGAGCGTTGATATGTATACTGTATATGTATCACACGAGTTAGTGTCCCTCTCTCGCTGTGTACAATTCTCACGGCAGGAGCGCTGTATACAAACAACAATAAACCGTTCTGGGAAATGGAGTCCTTAGGTCAATTGTAGCGCTGTAGACCCTTTTTGTTTATTCAGCAGAGCACACCTCTCCCCCTCGACAGAAACAGGTGTGAGTATAGTCCCATTCTCAGTCCTCTGTGGGAGACAGTACAGTCATTGCCTGGTGAAATTAGACCATATCATCATACAGTGTATTTGAACTAAATTATAATAAAACTATGCATCGAGAATAGCTGTTTTATTGTGACTTGTTTCTAAACTTTCTGAGAAAGATATAGATAGGTCTGTAACTTACAACTTTGGTTTTGTGTAATTTATCATATCATAAACAATTGTCATTATAGAATGAAACTGTAGCCAACTATGTACTATGTACGTAAAACGATTTAACGTTTAAAATACTTATAATAATTATATATTGAGCACGCAATGCGTAATTAAGTTCTGGTCATCAGAGTTACATCTTTAGGCGTAACTTGGTTACAATTTAAATAAATATAAATTACTACATTAGATTTCTATAAATATAATGTTGTACTCTGATATACACTTATTAATATGTACCCTGCCTTCTGAACATTCATGTTCTGTGGACTAGCTATCATTATAATATCTATTATTTCAATGAATAGGGCAGTATCATCCATAAAAAGCGGCTGTCCTTTAAGTTGTTGATTCTTAGTCCCACGAAACGTATTTACTTATCTCTGCCAAAAACTTGCAATATTAAAATAGTTATGCATTTTCTAAATAACATAAATCGTTTTTCTTGTTATCACAGTTCTTAGATCGTCAAAAGCAGCATATCAACAGCTATAGAGAATGTTTTCAGAAACATTGGCAACTTTACATTTTTTATTTTTTTATTTCACCGCAAGAGGAGGGAAAGAGACAAAGGCAACTAACAGTTTAAAACAACATTATACATATACATAGTAATTAAATTAAACATACAAAATAGCCATTAAACGGTATTAAGTGTAATGCGATACAACTGTAGTTTCGTATAAAGCAAATGGTAATTAATATCGGTAACATGCCTTTATGGCCTTTTCCTCATGTTTTAGCTCAATCTCAAATAAATATTCTTAATCATCTCGCCAAAATACAATAATGGGAAATTTATTGTAAATACATGATTGGTATTATATTTTGGCGAGTTTAGAGCGTTTTTCCCCACTGTGGTGCGCCTCTTAACACCAAGCCGTTCGAAAAACTAGAAAATCCCTTAACAAAGAGAAATAATTGTACATCTACTAATAACTTGTCGTACGTGTAATATGTTTTCGTTTTAAAGATAACAAATTCATTGTTTCTTTCACCCCATCTTATGGCTGGGATTAGAACCCCAGATTTGGCTCGGCGGGTATGGTTAGACGGGGGGAAGGGTCTAATCGAGATACCTGAAGCACGATCGTAGTATTCGTAATGTAGACTCGTGGGTGGCGTTTATTTATTCGATTAGAACCCCTTTTTTATTTAAAACACGTGATACGGATGCCATTAAAGTAAATAACAATACTTGACCACACTGGACGAACATTTTAGTGTTCGCTGGCGAATGTTAGGTGTTCAGTGAGTATGGGACGAACATTTTTGGGGGTAGCACGCCGCCATTTTTCCCAACTAAAATGTTCGTTCTATGAGCGAATTTTTGTTGCGTTCGGTAAAGAGACCCTTTTGTGTTGCATTCTGTTTGGAATTTGTATTCTGTTTGGAATTTTCAGGACCTACTAATGTTGTCTGTTATTCATAATCAACATTCAAATAAAGTTGGAGAAGTGCCAATCATACGTCAAGTTCGCTTTGATGTCTTCACCACTATTTTCGTATCGTCTTCTTAATAACTAACTGCCTCTGCCAACACCGACGGCTGATAACTTATAGAACAGAAACAATCGTTCAAGCTGGTACATACCGATGCGCACCGACATCCATTGTTTACCGGCAACGCAAACACTAGCCTACATTCACAGAGAACACAATAATTTGATTGGCAAACATCAAAATAAATGTATGTTCAGCAAACATTTTTTTGCACTAAATTAGTAGACTAGTTTGTTTGTTCGTCGAACACGTTCGTCACGAATGTTTACCCAGTGTGGACGCAGCTTAAATGTAACTACATTAGAGACCCGATTCGGAGTTACTCAAAGGCAGTGCAGGTACTTACTTACAAGATAAGAAAAGTAAATATGCTGATTAGTTCACGACATGTACCTCCATTTAGTAAACATAGCACAAGCACGTAACTACTGTAACTAGTTGGCGATGGAAACGTGTAAAGGTAGAAGTCAGCCATTGCTCAAAGTTTAGGCTCACATTTTTCAAACACTACAGATCTTAGAATACTTACAAAAGAAGATGATCAACCTGCCCATGAAATGTGATTTTATGATTTGGCATCCCCACTCTCCAATCCTGGATACGATACCGATTTACCTGATCGTAACTAAAATATAAGCGACGATATGTCGATACACGTTTTAGCAACGCCCAAGAGGAAACCACTGTAGGTAGGTGGTAGGATGATGTGGGGAGGGGGAGGTAGCGATTCATCAAACCGTTTTACACGCAAAGCAGGTTCCAGTTTATTTCTACAGCCCTTGGTGTGTAACCGGAACGTGGATTGAATTCTTTAACGTGCACACTTAATTCTCTTACTCGTCACTTTTTTGTTTTTCTTTCTACATATTGATTTTTGACATAAAAATGTGTAAATCAGTACGTGAAATCATGTCGGGTTCGAGCTTATACCTAGTTAGAGATTGCAAGAGAAAATAAACTAGTCCTCAGAACGTTTCAATGATAGTGTTTTGTTCGTTGGATAGTGTTTTTGACCTGGAAACTCACTCTAATATTGCATACAGTAAGAATAATGCCAGTTTCAAACACTTTAATAATCATAAATATTACGCTACTCGGCTAAGGGTTAGTGATCGTTTTTACAATGACCTTATAGGTAATCATTTTGTCAACAAATATTGCAGAATAAATCAATTTTTAAACAAAGTATAACAATGTGACATAGTAACAGCATTGCCTAATGAAATGAGTTACAGGCTTGAAATTTCACGAAACCTTATCGAAACCTTTTACGCTTTATGGACTTGAAACTCCACATGAAACCTCAGCTAAGCCTTTTACGCTACACGTGGTGTGGCGTACTCTTACCTTGTTTATAGTATCGGAAACAATTTCTCTTCGTAAAGCTCACGTCAACACTGTATAGTACAGCAGTGATGGCAGTCACCTTTACTTTACTAATCATTAATACTATACTCGTGTACTACTACTCGATATTTCGCCTGCCAGCAGTGAATTGGATACGACTAAAGAGAAAACTCCCAAAGTAATATGTAGCAAGCGCGATTGCGCATGCGTAAGTCAGACTTGAAGGTTTACACCCACGTCTACAGATAATAACTCATTACTGACCGAGCTGTCAGCCATGAAGGCTGGCACTGTTCTAATAGGGTACAGTAATACATTATGTCACTATATTTTAATATATTTTTTACATTGTCGTTCTGGTGCTAAAAAAAATACTTTAAAAGCACATAACATGAACCAATTATTTATAGGTTATAAATAAATAATTTGTTATAGTACTTTCGGTAACCATCTCAAAGAATGATTTAATCTAAAATGTTAGGGAAGTTCTCAAAAGTCCGCATAGTTTAAAAATATAATTACAGTTGGCTACTTTGAAATGTTTTCCCTTTCACAGTAAAACTAATAGTTCAGTTCAAAAGCGAAATACGCCATTCTGCTAGTTTCCTTTACCATATAAAAGCTTTGCCCGCAATGAGTACGAGGTGGAGTAGTACGAGTATTTACGGTACGAGTAGCTTGCGTGCGTCTACCACAGAGGAAATTCATATACAATTTGGTATAGAAAGTGAACATTTTTGTTTACAGTTTGTTAATGTCTAATAAGCGTGTGAACATTGAGTGCGTTTGTTGTTCCTACATTATCCTACATGTAATAATTAAAAAATATTTGAGCCAGTTATATGAAGGCGGAGACAAATTCTACTTTAGTTGCGTCTAGAAATAATTACCTTTGGAATAAAAATCTTCGTTTTGAATTATCAGAAAGGCAAAATGTAGAGACAGGCGAGGGAAAAATTCTGTTTAGTGACAAAACATCCATAACTCACCCGTAACCTCTCGGTTAGCCTTGTCTCTCGCCTACATAGCATATCTTGTATTTACTCACAGAAGTGGTTATTTGTCTTTATACTTTCCTTTAGGTATTTTTATTTCTAATATAGGTACCTCAAAATGCAGATGTAAAACTAATTTTACCTTATTCTTTCCTATATTTGGATGACGAAGTTACCGAGTCAGCTTTCCTTTTATGAAAGAAAATTTTACTTCCTAGAATGTTGATAAAGACACCTCTTTATTTTGAAGTATCTTACACCTAACACATTTAGCTTCTTTTCAACTTCGATCATAGTTAGTAGTAATTTCAAAATGTATGAAATAGAAAATTGTGCGAAAGACATTTTCAAATGCTTCTTTGCAAATATAAATCGCTGAGAGAAAAAAGAGTGTCGGCAGAATCACTTTTTTAAGGTGGTCAGGTTATTGACGTAAATAACAACTATTGTACTTAGCACTCGGTGTGGGTTTTATTATTACAAAAATAAACTATTCGTAACAAATTTTTGACAAACAAAAATACAGATACATAGTGGAATTCAACCTAATAATTCTTCAGTCTAGTTAAATATAAACATTTAGAGAGGCATTCAACCCATACGACATCTTGGTACACTTTTGACACGTAAAACCTTCTCTTATTTTATCAAATAAAATACATTATTATTTGTTAGTCTAGCGAACTTGTTACAATTCAATTTTTATTACTCTCCTGAACTGTTAGGCGTACTGCAGCCAGCAGTGACTATTAGCCGATTTTAAAATAGTTTAAACATGATACAAATGAGTGATTTGTCGACATTTTTTGTTTCCGACATGTACTATGTTAGCGTGGTATATTGTCTTTCATTGTAATTATTATTTTCTGGAAAAGTATGGACTCTGGAGTGGTGATTCCGCTTTCAAACCGTTGAAAATATGAATAACACCTTCAAAAAATGTTACAGTTGCTCAAAACCCAAAATAAACCAACACGAAAAAATAATTATAATATGAAACTCTAAATGAACATGTGTTTTTAACAGTTTATCTGCAAAGCATTGCATAGTACCATACAAAAACTTACTCTTTAAACAATTCACTTTCGGTGCATCCACCTCCTATAATGCCTTTCCGTAAAGAGCCTGCGAAAATCTTAAAATGAAAACTTAGCTCAGTAACAGTTGCATATTTTTTTAAAAGCCTGGGTGAGATATATTTATAATTATTTTAAATACAATTATGGTAACAGTAGGACACTTTATAAGTTACTGTCTTTTATATACTTCATACTAAATGGAGCAAAGAATTGTAATGAATGTGCCAATTAAATAACAATAGGTTTTCAATGATCTTTCACATGTTTTATATTAAAATACTGAAAATGAATTATCTATATTCTTTGTCCACGTTTCGCTTATGCGAGGTTTACAACAACGGATTAAACTAAATATAGAGATAGGATAAATACAGCTAAATCTTTTGTATTACTGTATTACTAGGAGAGCTTCCAATAAAAGTGGGGTTTATTCTGAAAAAGCGCCACTCTTCCCGTAAATACTTTTTTTATAAAAATCACTTAACATAATTCCTAGGCATAATCTCATCCGGAATCAACGGTACATGATATTCGTAAAGACCATCTGGTCTTAGTGTTTCTTGAAAAATAATTCTCTTAGTTTTAGTTTATACGGTTGATTGTGATTCTTTCATATAAACATGCTACCACAAAGTATAAAACCCTAGAACGGGGATTAAATCAACAACACTGCATGCTGTTATGAGACAAATTCGTAAACCGTGTTAGAAGACACGTCGAGGAAATAAAGATCTTTATGGGTAGGAGGAAGATAAAGGAATTCCTTTTACGATCGGTTCTTTGCTTTGCCTGAGGTGCTTTGTCAGTCAGCCTTTCATCGTTTGAATGTGCGTTTGTGAGCTGCTGCGTAAAAAACTGTTACAACTGTCATAAAACCGTTTTTGCGATGATCTAAATCACGTGATTGCCTTTAAATGCTACAAAAACAGGTTTCAGCAATTTAGTCACATTTTGACCTTAGCATTGTTTACAGATCCAGTGTTACTTGACAGAGCTTTCTATAAGGTGCTCCCTCTGGCAGGTGAGGCTAAAATCTGCGCTGGTCCTACAAGAACTTTTTCTGCTCAGATAACATTTAAATACTTGAGGTATAGAACATCGATTTTTGGGAATAACAATTGGCGAAAACGCCTCGGAGAAAGTGAGTTGGTATTTTTGAGAAATCATCAGAGAGTGTTCAGTAAGCCTCCTCGTAAATACCTTTAATTGTTTTCAACTAATTTAAACATCAGTGAATATTAAGAAATTATTACACAATGTGTTAGTGCGTGATTTATCGTTGAACATATTTGGAGTTCCTTGTTAAGAAGAGAAGAATAAATAGTGAACCGTAGTGATTGAGATTTGACTTTGCCAACATTGGAGGAAACCTGGTCTTACTGACTGGCCGACAATCGGTGCCTCTCTAGACACCCTCCACCGACAGAGACTCGGCCAACAGTGTCATGGTCCTCCCTCGGCCGGATGAGGGACCACGGAGAGACTCTCTGCACCGGAATGATCTGTTACATGCCTAGGCTCGACAAATTCTCTCACCGCCACGAAGGTAAGTTTACCACAATTGACAATTATAAACCCATGTCATAATTGAACTTCCAATCACCTCGCTTAAATATTCTCCAGCTTGGCCGGACGAGCCACTAAAATATTTTGAATTTATAGTATTATTATGCATGCAGTACTTGACGTCCTGTTATAAAAAGTTAAGTTATATTTCAATCCTACACCATTATCTTACCTGTTGATTAATAACGTGAGAGGGGGTTTTGTAACGCGTCGTAATCAACAGAGTACATTTTTTTTTAATTCAATAATTAATGAAACATTTTGTTAATTTTCAGCATCAAGAGCAGTTATCAGCAATCGTTAACAGCATCTGCATTTATAATTCTTTTAATATGTATAACTTTGCACATTTTTCATTGCCTTATGATTTACAAGTTTTTTCTAGTAGCTGTGAGTGAAACAACAAAACAACTCAAAACAGTATTACTTATGTGGCTTTTTCTTTCTTATGTTGAACTAACAGTAACACTGATTGCATCCATTTTTCTACAATCCAGACTCTGTAAAAGCCTTTCGGCAGAGCTAGGAGTGCTAAATGGGTTTCAAAAGTAAGTGACCGACTTCCATGAGATATGTTTTGAGATATGTGCTCACCGTAGATATGGCCTTTAAGATTGAGAAATAGTAAGGCTATTGTTTGGACTTCGCTGACGATCTTCTATCGTTTGAGAAATCAATTTGGGATATTCAGAAATGTCTAAATCAGGTAGAGCAGGTGCGATGCCGGCAGCAGATGGTTGTCCTTGTAATCCGGTTAAGTGCAATGTTTTCTAACTTGACCGTGGCGACTAAGTTAAGCAGCAAAGGTATTCAGTTATAAATCCTATCTTCACATTATAAAAAACTTCGTTCGTGCTCCAGAAGTGATTGGAGTTGTCTTGGCATGCATTTCAACATATAATAGAACTGAAAAAGATAGATGAGTACACTCAACGTATCGTAACTAGTTAAGGCTTCTTTAAAGTGGCATCACTATCCTCACCTTCATCAGTTTTAAGCTTGGAACAGAAACATTGGAAACTATGTCCTTGGATCTTCGGAAACTTTTTTTATATTTCACTTCGGTGATGATCGCGGGCACTTAAACCATAGCTACTAGTTTAATTTTCTCTCTAAAGTATAGGGCAGTGAATTAGTTGTACCCCAACTGAATTCTTCCATTGTTGGCCATATTCTGTACTGGCTGTAAGCTTGTACGAGTCACTATTACTAGTAGCTGTTGTATTTTTTTTCCAAATGCTATGTGAAGCGAATCACTTAGACTTGGAAGATATGTATAGCACTTGGAATTTGGGTGCGATTGTGTTTAGTTCGTCGAGAAGAGGAAGGCAGCATTTGAATGTTGACCCAGATGTAATGTGTCAAGAATTGCCGTTCCGTGATATAATATTGCCACTGAACTTTGATGACCAATATCAAAAGTTAAAGTGCTACATGCAACACGGTGACTGCGACTTTATTTTAGACCGATGTATCATTAACGTTCAGGTGGTAACTGGATTTACTATGCAGAGCGGTTAACCCTAGTTTAGAGATGTCATCTGTCTCAGTAGTGTAATGTCTCCGCTAATAACATTGTCTTTTCGTTTAGAATCTCTTAACGCTGGATTTGATTGTCTCAGAATGCTGAAGGTTTTGGGTTTTGATAAGATTGAGTCAACAATTCGGATCTAAAAGGGAAATAATCAATAGAGTCCTCCTAGGCAGATATGTAACTTTTTCATGTGGAACAAAACGACTATCAAGGCTTTGGGGTCAGAGAGTATGTCCCGCGTACCAGGAGTTTGCTGAAAGAGCCAAGTATTGTAGGTACTAGGGCCCTTTCTATTAATCCTTACCTATTATTATCACTTTCTTTTTTGTTTTCATTTCTATTTGTTGGAGAAGTCGGAAACATAATTAGTAACATAATAGTTGCCAGGCAAATCTCTTCAAACCGCTGTAAAACAAAACAATCATTACATAATTCAGTGGATCCATCTTGGAATTTCAAAGTAAGATATGTTTGTATGACTGTTGAGGGCTGAAAGACTCAAGAAAATAGTATGATTAAGTTTGGTGTGGTATAACATCAGAGTTTCACGTCAGACTGGCTTACCCAGAGTTAGGGTTTACAGTAGCATGGTGCCCTACAAGTCAGATCGTATCGAGTACACAGAATCCCAGTAATCAAGATAATAGACCACACTTTTCAGTCATAGAAGAAGAAATTAAGATTGATAATGGATATTATTTCTGGTTAGCTAAACCGTATTGTTTATATCATTTTACAGCATCCAGAGTTTGTCACCTGAGAGAATCTCACTGAGAAGGTTTCAAAGTTTATACAAATGCATTAACTTCGAAATCGGTTTTCTTCGATTTTTCTGAAGCAAATCCCATATTGAATATAAGTATTCTCCTTTCAAGTTTCTTTGCTTCTTCGAATTCCTCTTTGTTTAGATTCCAATGCAATAAAATAGTTTTGATTAAAACTTCTAATTTGTGGACAAATTTAGAGCCAGCGAAGTGTCATGCAGATTACAATCTGGGCACAAATTATAGTTTGCATCTTTTGTAAGTTTAAGGCTTTTTAGCATAATAAACAAACATAAATCAACAATGCGACAAAAAGTACGTCTTATAAACACAATGTGAGGTTTCCTTTCATATATTTATCAATAAACAAAATCTAAGGTCTCGGAAGTCATTTTGTAAACCTAAAAATGAACATACAAAATTAATTGCAACGCTGTTTAGTAAGTTTGTTTATCTTATCTCAATGACATACATGAGGTAGTTTGGGAATTAGAATGTGATACATCAAATAAACATTACGTTTTTGAACTTGATATTTTGTAGATGTAATCATTAGAAGATGTGGAAGAGGGAGAACCCAAAATATTGAAATAATAACATTCGGTGCTTCTAGTGACAGAATCTTACAAGAAAAAAATACAAAAAAAGAATCGGGATTGGGCAAATGTTTATATTAATTCCTCCCTTTACCTTCTTCCGGGAAAGTCTGATATCAAACATTTCTTGAAACCCAACATTCTGAGAAGGTCGTGGAATTTTTTTATTTTTTCAGCCACATTATATTTTGTACCGTTATCCTGTCCTATATACCTGAGACGTTATTCCGATCACTCTACACACAAAGCTATGCCGATGACGGATAATCTAGTCCGTCTAAATGCCTGAACGAAAGACCGCAGATGGCGAGGGATAAGTGTTGGGAGATGGGTGGGATGAGAGTGAAATTATGTGTAACAGCGGCAGTTGAAGACGTCTAGAGGCTTCCTCACGTACAGAAGTGAGCGAAGCGAGCTGTTGCCTTCAAGGCCGCTTCTGTTCCACCATCCTGATATGCCGACTCCGGTCGTGTCGCTACTTCACGCCGGCGACCTGGATACCACGGCCGGTGTCAGAAACAGCTGTTTACAGGGCCGTGCGTAGACTATCGGGGCCCGTAGTTATAACAATTTACCCTCTCTCCACCCAATGTTCTCTACCAACAACTCCCATTGGAACATCTCTTTAAAAAATATATATGTTATTCTTCCAGCCCTTGACCTACTACAGGGATCCGCATTCTCACCGTCATTTCACACTCCTCACGTGACTTGGTTTCTTGTTTGGTTTAAAATTAATGTAATTATAGATTTTTCATGATTTCTTTGGGACAATACACGATAATATGGGAAATATTGATAATATGGTGTCTGAATTATATTATTAAACCAACTGATTAAACCAACGATAAATTTGGTTAGGTTCAGATCAGTGTTATAATTGTCGCTAACCTTTATTCCGAAAATGTTAGGTTTTAATTTCGTGATCGAACCAGAAATAGACAGTCAGCTGGGTCATTGGCGGAAAGGGAGATTGTGAGTTTAACATAGAATACAGTTTAGACCATAAACATGTTAAATATCTTGTTTTCTCAGATAGTTTACTAGTAGTAAAAAGAACGATCTCTTTTCTGTAAAAGATGTTTTACTGGCCATTCTGCCCCTCCATGGCGCGCCGGTAGTTACGGCCTTGGTTGTCCGAGACGCCAGATAAGAGCATTCCAGATTCTTTCTACCGAAGACTTGCGCAAATCTTTCGCCGTGTTCAGTAACAGACATGATCTGCAGTGCCCTTACTTCTTAGAGAAAGTTAAACGTATCCGCCGGAGTCACGTAATATTTTCGATGATGAATTATAGGACTTGGAGAGATACATCGGTGAACGTTAGATTTATTAGTCAGCCCGTACTTACGTAGGTCTAAGTCCATATGACTCAGCTTTCCTGGTCATTGCGCTTGTCCCTTGTTATGGAATAATCTTTTAATCATCCATTAATAATCCTTTGTCTATTGTTTAAAAATAATGTTATTGGCTGAGCGTTAGCGAAGCCTATAACTCGAGGCCAGGAGTGAGTTTATTTTAGATTATCTTTTTCGAGAACGAACTGACCAATAGACTTTAAATTTTGCATGAAGTTTCATTTCTTTGTGATCAACTCTGAGTTCGATGATGACGCGTGTCACTCAATAGTGTTAGTAAATGTTCCTACACTGGTCTCATGGACAACCGTGACGGCAACGAGAAAATCGCAGAATAAGTAAATGTGTAAACAAACTGAGTACAATCATTTGACATTTTAACACATGTAACCTAACGAAATGAGATATAGGCATGACATCGTACATGTAACTTCAGCATCACTCAACCATAGATAGTAACAAGACCGTACGGGTTAGGTACACTCAATATTGAAATGAGATATAGGCATGACATCGTACATGCAACTTCAGCATCACTCAACCATAGATAGTAACAAGACCGTACAGGTTAGGTACACTCAATATTGAAATGAGATATAGGCATGACATCGTACATGTAACTTCAGCATCACTCAACCATAGATAGTAACAAGACCGTACAGGTTAGGTACACTCAATATTGAAATGAGATATAGGCATGACATCGTACATGTAACTTCAGCATCACTCAACCATAGATAGTAACAAGACCGTACAGGTTAGGTACACTCAATATTGAAATGAGATATAGGCATGACATCGTACATGTAACTTCAGCATCACTCAACCATAGATAGTAACAAGACCGTACAGGTTAGGTACACTCAATATTGAAATGAGATATAGGCATGACATCGTACATGCAACTTCAGCATCACTCAACCATAGATAGTAACAAGACCGTACAGGTTAGGTACACTCAATATTGAAATGAGATATAGGCATGACATCGTACATGCAACTTCAGCATCACTCAACCATAGATAGTAACAAGACCGTACAGGTTAGGTACACTCAATATTGAAATGAGATATAGGCATGACATCGTACATGTAACTTCAGCATCACTCAACCATAGATAGTAACAAGACCGTACAGGTTAGGTACACTCAATATTGAAATGAGATATAGGCATGACATCGTACATGCAACTTCAGCATCACTCAACCATAGATAGTAACAAGACCGTACAGGTTAGGTACACTCAATATTGAAATGGTTAAGAGGGAACACAGCAGGCCACGCATCTAAGGCTCCGTCCGCTTTTATCTCGGCGTTACTTGTAAAACTGAGTTATGTATAGAAAGTCGTTTTAGATGTATACTTATTAGATCACGCTAAAATTGTGAATTATTTAAAGTTTCTGAAGTGTAACATTTATGGAGTTCTTATTTTATAATACAGTTTTAAACTTTAACCCCATGTTAAAAGCTGGGAATATGATGCGCAGCCAGCAGCTGACTAATACCCCCTCTTAAGTGACACACAAAGGATGTTATATTACAGGAGAGAAGCCGGTGGGTGGAGAGTGAATGCTTCTGTCCTGATTGGACAACGAAGACTGCTGTGTAACCCGAGCAGCACTTGACAATTGGTGCTTATTTCTAATTTGTCGTCTTTTAACTGTTCAGCGGGTTAGTGGAGTAACTCTGAGACCACTCGATCACTTTGTACATGCTTCTCTTCTGTGTTGTTGAGTCTGATAACGGGTGTAGGCCTATAGCTGCTGAAAGCCTCAATTCAGGTTATTACTAAGATATGAGCAATTTAGTACAAGTCGATATCAGCGTAACATAATTAACTGCTTGGCTTACTCAATGTTGCAAGCTAAACTGAATATAATCGGGTCGCCATGTTACTACAACACCCCTCAGTTACTTAGTGTTGGTTATATTCTGATTACTCAATGTAGTAGATTGGTAGTAAAAATCCTTAAAATTAGCAGTAAAAAACGTTTTATATTATTGTCATTTTAAAAATGAAATATTGTATCTTTTGCCAACACAGATTTATTAAAATTATTGTTTGAGCGTAATCGAAGCTTATCACTAGAGGGGCTGGAAGAATTTAATTTACGTTTTCTCTGCCCATCTGTCCGCACGTTATTTCGAGATCGAACAGACTTATATATCTGAAATTGCTCATGAAGCTTCATTTCTACATAAGAAAAATCAAGTCCGATGGTAGTGCATTTCGTGCCATAGGATTTAGTTTAGGGTTAGTAAACTAGTTTTACATTTTCCCAAAGGTGGTAAGGCAAAAATGGATTCTAAACAGACAAGAGTGCAATCATATGACATTTTAACATATGAGATTTGATGGTCAAGACTTAGACAGAGCTTTATTACTGCCACTAACGAACTTTTATCGATCGGTTGACTTATAATGGTAGCGCTAACCCCCAAATAGTTATTTCATTGCATATCGGGATCTATACAATTAATATTTTTATATTATTTTAATATTGTATAACGTAAGTAAAACTACTCGCCCTTCTCTCCTGCTATACAATAAGGATCTCAGTAACTGCTGTCATCGTTCTGTAGTTAAGATACCGCCATGTATCACACGAATATTATAAGGGGCAATATATTTCCAGCACTGCACGATGATTTCCTGCGGCGCTGCGCTAGAATTTATTGTTACAAGATAGAGGTAACTCAATTTCATTCGCCGAGTGGTGGAATTTCCATTTTGTGAAGTATGTGCCAGTAAGCGTTATCTGATATCCAAGGAATCTTATAAAAACGCTCATTGAAAGATAGAGACAAAATATTTTATTTTATATATGTGCTTGAAGAATGTTAAACCGGAAGTGTTTAATACAAAGTTATGTACATGGGCTGGTTTTATATTGATTATTTTATTTTTTGAGAATTATGGCAGAGCGTGATCCCTCCTATAACAAGGCCCGCGTTTTAAATTGATAGTTTATGTACGGTCGCATTTTATCGCATTTTACTAATTTCCGTTGTTGTTAGAAATATTAAAAATTTGAAAAATGACATAGGCCGGTCTGATTTGATTTATCAAGTTTATTCAAATGATCAAAAGATTGTTTTAGGATATTAGTAATAACACAATAAATAAGAGCATCAACATAACTTTGTGACGACTAGTCATTGAAAACTTGGTTGTGTTTATCTATAGTGTGCTGCATTAACGTCCGTATGGGTTATGTATTTCTATTTGTATTAAAACAAATTGGAATAATACTTTCTTATAACACATACAGGTTTGTTTGACAATTAAAAGCTGTAAAAAGATTATATGACGCCAGTGGTGTAACTAAGAATTGAGTACCCCCTTGATACCTTAAGGGACAGAAAATCCCTCCTACAAAGGCCTTAAAATTATAATAAATTCGTACAACTGCAATCCAAATCTTATGGAATACAGCATTTAAATTACTTTGAAATTAGGCCCATATAATTAATTTAAATCTCGATTTATTCATATTTATCAAATCGTTGCATATTCAACGGCATGTTAGAAAATTACTTAGTTGACACACTCAACGAATTTGGTTATAATAACTAGTACTAGCTGCATTTTTCTCAAACTGTTTGACTCCTTCAAATAGTTCCATACTATTACAGCACTGCATGCTACAGCGTTTTGCGGCCAATCGTGGTCGGGCGATTAATTGCTGCCCAAGTCCGTGCATTATATGGCAATTTTATTAATTTATGGTGCTGAGCGACGTAGTATGTAACTAATAATTCATAAAATTGATGTTTTATTTCATTACTTACTTAAAACCCAGCAAACTTTACCTAAGATATTTACTAAATATGTACTGTTAGTGGACAGGAAGCCTTATAAATGTGCCCACATCACTCTGTTGTAGTCCTAAATTTTTACATTGGGTTTCAACATATCAAAACGTACATATAAAAGACGAAATGTGTGATTGGAGTTCCCATAACAATATGACACTGTGCCATTTGCTATTAACAAGGCTATTTGTTAGTTACTTATAGTTATAATTCATTATTATCTCAATAGTAGTTTATAGTTTAGTCTTAAATGTGCCATTCATTGGTTTTTTAATCTGTAAAGAAATATATTTCTACGATAAAAGATTCAGGACAACCAATTATATTAAGGTAAGGTCCGTTTTATGCGAATATCGAGGAACGCACCCAGAGGGTATATCTATTACGTCATATACTGTATTGGTATATAATCCATTTGCAATCAAATGCATGTCAATCGCTCCTAGCTCGAGGCTATTCACTCCACTATATCGTAAATGTAATCAACGGTATGATAGTACTTACGGTAGATACCACTCATTACTACCTATTACGTATATACCGCCCGCCCCTGAGTCTGGAAATATATTTCAATTAACAAAACAGTTCTTAAACCTGTCTTTTGGGAGTTGTTATTAACAGACAGCATTTTCTTAGATAGATTACTTATTTCATTAGTACTACAGTATATTATATAATATTCTTTATTCTTAATAGTTTATTACTTTGATTGACTGAGATCTTTGTGCTGATTAATTGCTGAAAATTTACGTTTAGTATTTAATCAACACAAAACTTTTGCATCCATTAAAAACCATTTATGAATCGTGTCCACAGCCCAACAATGCGACAACATTGCGATAAGATAGTTGTTGGTATTATTATACTATAATATTTTAAAACGCGTTTTAAAATTGATATCTACTTAATGAAACTATTTGAATTTATAATACATGTTGTTAAGTTACTATATAATATATGTCTACTAGATTTATGTTTCTATACACCAATAGTTATAATTACATTCCATCTATTGCAAATATAAAAATAAAATAGTGATAGCACAACAAATATGAATATATGATATTTTATAATAATAATATGATGCGGCAATAATATTAATAATAGTATATCTGGACTAAGCCTAAGGAGCTCCTACCAGAAACTTTCAAAATCCTAGGAAAGGTAAAATAACCCTGATAATTCTGTTCGAACTGTATTTGGTCGCTGGACTTTGCCATTTTTGCTCTAAAAGCACTTCTTAATTATTCTCGAAAATACAACCTGTATGTACAAATTATTTATTCAAATCCAGTAAAACTCGCAATTGTGAGGAAAACGTGTACGCCCCCTTGTACTCCAAGTCTGTTAAACTATCCTAGATTAGTATTGATTCCATAGAAGTTTCAATCTAATTTTATTAAAATCCATGGAACTATAAGGCGCCTGTAGGGTAGAAAAACGGGCTTAAATTTGGAGCTTCCTTCCTTTGATTTGATTAGTCTTAACAAGCGTACCTAATTTAGTTATAGGCTCTCCATCCGATTTGGGTGAAGATCCGTAGAGAATTACGAGAACAATCAAAATGATACGTAGATTGAAATGTGTTACTTGATCTATATACGTAGATAGATGAGAAATCTACCTAATGTCGCTCGTACTAAAGAGATTCCAAAATTGCCAACCTATCCTATCATCAGTTCAGAACGCAGTGTTGCCAACGTCAGCTCATTACAGTGTTGCCAACTTGGCGATGTTTGACTTACCTTGTTAGTATGGACCACTTCGTGCAGCACAAGCCTCTTATCGTATCGCCCAATTACTAGCCCACAACACTAAAGCTATCTTGGACGTAAATATTGCAGCTAACAAGCTATTCATTTATTTTTTAATTGCTATTAAGGCTTACAATAGCTAATAGGCAACCAAAATAAGGAAGGAAAAGAACAGTTCATGTTAAACGAGCAAGAAAACAAGAAAATTCTGTTATCCTCAACATTATAGTAACTTACTTTAAAACCCCTTGTCAGGCCCATTCAATTTCAATTGTTATATCATCGCTTATTATAAAATATGTATGTATTCGACCCAGAATGTATGTATTTATAGAACACTAGACTTCTGCATAACAGGTATAATTTACATTATGAACCGCTGGCGGAACTTTATTCACGCGCTTATATAGGACAAAATATTTTGTCTTCATCTTCCGATGAGCATTTTTAAAACATTCCTTAGATAACCGATAACGCTTACTAGCACATATTTTGCAATATCGAAATTCCAGAGCTCGGCGAATGAAATTGACTTAACTCTTTCTTTTAACAACAAATTCTAGCGCTGCAAGAATCATCGTGTAATGCAGCTTGGGTGATACCAGGCGATACATCAACTAGGAAACGATGACCAGGTACTGAGGTAAGGCAGGAAATATATGTGAGTAAAGTGGCCAGCCATTCTCCCATTTACGTGAAACGAAAGTGGACTTGCGATTACAAGAAAAGTAAAATATATTTTAGCCTTAGGACGAACGAACTGCTGAAAAGATACATCTTTACTGTTGCTATTAAACAATAAATTATTAAGCAGTTAACAACTATATAAGTTACTGTTAGTTACTATATTTTTACTGTTAGAGAGTGAAGGAAACAGGATTTTCCGACATTTGCCATCGTTCAGTGAAACAAACAAACAAAAGTAACACTACGTTTCGAGATTGCAATCTGATCTCTTCTTCAGGTAAATAACTAACCTGACATAAAATCTAATCTTTGTTGTATTGTGACCTGTATTTTGTAGTTCTGTTTTAATGATTAGTGTTGTGTTTAGTTTTTTATTAAGTACATGTTTTAGAGTTAGTAAAGTTGATACACAACATGGTGGTTATGATTCCTGACATAGGCGGTCACAACGCTCTGGTATGATTTGTTTATTTTAATTTTAAGTTTGTAATTATGTGTAATGTTAGTTATTTATCTGAGGAAGAGATCAGATTGCAGATCTCGAAACGTTGTGTTACTATTTTTTTTGTTTCACTGAACGATGGCAAATGTCCGGAAAAAATCCTGTTTCCTTCACAATCCTTCTATTGTTAGGGAGTCTTGAACATGTGGAATGTGAAGTTAAAGCAATTCTCGTGCTAATAAATCTGTAAAATCTGAATGAACAAGTGATCACGTGAACGGTCCTGTGCTGCTGCTCCAAGCCATGTCCTACATTACGTAGACGTATAATTGATAGAATAATGGTTTAATGATAATCGTATTCATCGGGTAGTGACAACTAATTACACAGATTTTTCTATTAATAATAAGTATTAATAATAAGTTCCATTCTACAATAAATAACACTAATAATTTCCGTTTAAGCACTTAACAAAACTTCCTGAAATACACTCCATCAACACTCCGGATATTATTACAAAGCAAAATTATTCAGCAACGCTTTATAACATGTGTTAAAATGAGAGAAGGAGTTTATTTTATATAGTACAATTCCTCGCGCCCCGACAATATTCAGGTGGCGCTGGCGGTGAAGTATGGCTGTTGTCAGACCAGCTGACACCCCTCCCTCGTTTCTGGCCTTCCGTTCTCTCCTTTTCTGGCCACTTGCTCTATAGGAGAAAATCAACTCATAAGGACGGATCGGGCGAAAAAATTACAAGTCCCGCAACACTGTGCAAGTAGCACGAATCGTTCGTAGGGTTTTGAAACCACTAATTTCAAAATGTATTGCATCTCATCCAGTGATCTCGAGCAAAAATTCAGTAACTTTATAATGATAATAAATTAAAATACTTTTAAAAATTGAAAATTTTGATTTACATGTCATTATTTTATTATTCAATTAAATGTTGACAAAAATTGTATTTTAAATATCGTAGACATTGTTCTGTATAAACTCATTTTTATGTTTTTCTTTATATTTTTTGTTGATAAAGGGGGGTTATCGAAATATAATTGGATTATGTATCTGTCTAAAAAATGTTAATACCTCTTTTACTTATATCTTCAATTTTTTTCCTTTTTTACTTCTCTTGGTTATTGTAATGGTATTATTAATCAAGAGCCTTGTATAACTTTGTTGTTCTTTAATATTTATTCGTAACAAACAAATGTGAATACTTAAACAATGACTACATAATCAAAAACTTAGAAACTCATCTTAGATATTTTCTAATAATCTAGATAGTACCTACAATTTGTGATGCAATTGTTACTATTAAGGATATTTTTAGTTTTAAAATTATATTCGTTTAATTTTTTTAACTGGAAATTTATAATTTTGTATACTTCCAAGAATCGAAATATTTAATATTTAACAGAATTATTATTGAATACATTAGGCACACTAAACGTCAGTATACGGAAACATTGACTGAATTGACTTAATTATGTTTCAATCACTGTTACAATACCAAATATACAATTATAGAATTTGTCAAAACAAAATTACTTGCAAAAATCCATCATTAGGCACACTAAACGTCAGTATACGGAAAAATATACCTTAGTAAAACATTGTTACAATACAAAATATACAATTATAGAATTTTTTAAAAAAAGTACTTGCAAATATCCGTACTAGGGTAATGAACGAAACAATAAAAATTATTTAGAAGAAAATTTAATAAAGAAAAATTTGAAATTGTCAAAAAAGCAGTTTGTAAAATTCATATTAATAACTGTTTTTTGATACTGGCCTTTGATTGGTTAAACTATAACCAATTACGTTAGAACTGCGCCCTCTTCAACTCACGTGTCAGAATCAGAATCAGAAAATTTATTGTGGTAAACATTTTCACAAATGCGACACAACGTCATGCTTAGGCTTAATGATTATTTGACTAATTACTAAGTCTATCTACCTGACTTATTAAACTAACAAACTCTTCAATATTGTAACAGCAGAAATCCAACAACAAACATGTAATTTTCATTTTAAAAGGTCTTAAGCTAAGTTGTTGGATATGGTTTGGTAACAAATTATACAGTTTTTTGCCTATTTCTAAAAAGTTTGATTTAGTGGAATGATAGTTGTACTGATCTAATCTAAGCATATTACAGTTTCTTGTGAAATAACCATGTGCAGAACTACGCGTATTAGTTGGCTCAGAATTTAAATGAGTTTTTACATACAACAAACATTCCAATATAAAAATAGAATAAACAGTTAAAATCTTAAGCTGTCTAAAATATGGTTTACAGTGAGTTCTATTCCCCACCTGACATATAACTCTCACAGCCCTTTTTTATAATACAAGTACCCTTTTTACATTCCCATCATTACCCCATACTAAAATTCCATAGGTTAAATGGCTATGTATATGGGCATAATAAACAGCTATTAACACTTCTCTATTAACAATTGATCTTAACCTACACAACATAAAAATTCCTCTAGCCATCTTTTTACATAACATTTCAATATGAACATTCCATTTAATATTAGACTGTACATAAACACCAAGAAATTTATTATTATATATATCAACATCATTTCTTAAACTAAACATAAGATTTTGGGTTTTACTCTTATTCAAACATAAAAAATTTGCTGCAAACCAATCATTTACTATTTGGTCAACACTTAACAGCACACTATCAGGTAACAAATTGGTATCTCTTTCAATACTTATCTGTAAAGCAAGATCATCAGCAAAAACAAATGATCTCAAACAATCCATTTCAAGAGAAGCAGACAAATCATTAATATATATTATGAATAAAACCGGGCCCAAAATTGAACCTTGGGGCACGCCGGAAGCTACAGGAAGATACTGAGAGTAACAGTTATTATAACATACTGCTTGATGTCTTAGAGAAAGGTAAGATTGTACAAGTTTTACAGAACTTTTATCAAAACCATAGAAAGTTAACTTATTTAATAGTTTAGCATGTGATACAGTATCGAAAGCCTTAGACATGTCATAAAACCTACCATACATTTTGTTTTTCATATCTATACCGTATATACAGTCCCTCATAAACTCTACAATAGCTTTACAAGTCCCTTTATTAGATCTGTAACCGTACTGACAATCAGTAAACAATAAATTACCCTCAAAATACCTAACAATTTGACTATTTAACAGTACCTCCAAGACTTTGGATATAACTGGGACTATTGACACTGGCCTATAGTTATTACAATCTGAAACTGCGCCAGACTTATACAATGGCACCACTTTAACCCACTTCATGCACAGCGGAAAGGTTGAACTTTGTATACACAAATTAAACAAATAGCTAAGGACTTCAACAATGAACGGAGCAGCTAATTTTAAAACTAAAGAATTCAGACAGTACACATCCAAGCTTATGCTGTTATAGTACTTAATGAGTGAATAGCTTGATAAACCTCCTCCCCTTTAACACAACTAAAACTAAATCTATTTACAGCACACACAGGCACATCTTTGGTAACTTTACTCAGGTATTGTGACATACTCTGATTTGAGTTTGGAATACTATTTATCACAGAAGTAACATTATTTAAAAAGGCAACATTAAACCCATCTGAATTACAAGTTTCAGCTTTATATCTATGGTTAACTGCCTTATCATTATTGTTAAGATTCTCATTGATAATTGCCCAGACAGCTTTAGGTTTGTTGTTGACATTCAGAATCCTATTACAATTATGTGTCAACTTAGCTTCTTTTATTTTGTTTTTATACATATCTTTCAAACTTTTATAATAATCTCTATCATAAGCAGAACATGTGCGTTTAAAGTCACTATAAGCATCAAGACACTGTAGTTTAAGGTCACTGAGTTTCTTATCATACCACTTAGGAGTACCTAGTTTTGGTTTTTTTACAGGCACATACTTAACAGGAAAAGCAATATCAACCCTACCCAAAAAAACACTGAGAAAATAATCAAATTTTTCACCTAGAGTTGTTAAAGTGTACAAGTGCAACCAATTTCACTTTTTGAATCAACAAAGAAAAGTAACTAGAATTTAGACTATCAATAGGTAGGCCTAACTAATTTTTTACCATTACCCTCCTTAGGTCTATTATAGGCCAGTTGCAACTTACTTCTAAACACAAGTGCGCAATGATCAGATACAATTAAGTTCTCATACAGACACAGACATGACCCTATCAACATGAATGGTTGTGGCAATGTTATCAATACATGAGCCCTTACTAGCATCCATCATATTAGGCCTAGTTACATCATACACTTTTAATGAAAGGTTAAAACTTAACAACAAATTTACAAACACAGTTTTTTTCAAATCGGAACAAAACATATCAACATTAAAATCTCCAGACAATATAATAGATGCATTAGTTTTGTTTTGGTAACTCAAAACACTTAAAACATTGCTTAATTCATCAATGAAAGCATCAAAATTACTGTCATCAGGAATGCGGTACAGTTCTAAACAAATCAAATTCATTTCAGGAATATAAACAGCAGCGACTTCACAAGTATGTGGAACAGATAAATTAACTATGTTACTAAGCTCTTCACTTTTGATACCACTCCTGATAAATACAGCTACACCTCCCCTCCGTCATGACCGTCGACAATAACAGCTAGCAAGGTAAAAACCAGGAATAGAGATGTCTTTGAGCTCTTCAAAGCTCAACCACATCAGTGTTCACAAATACCCAGTACATCAGTGGTGTGCTTTAAATTCAGCAAATTAACCTCATCGACTTTCCCCAATAGTCCCTGTACATTCCAATGCACCGAAACAAACACATCACCGGTCACTGATTTTGAGTCGCTATTCACTACGTATAAATAGACATATTTTATTGGCAGTTTCGGGTTGACATCTGTTGATTAAGATGGCGCTCCATAACGATGTTGAAATATTTCAAGAATGTATTTGTGTTAGTTGTGATTTTTTTAAGGCGTATATCCAAAAACAGTCGCGTAAGCTTAAGCACTAGTAACACCGCGTTATGTAAAACAGAGAGAAGCCATTTAATTTATTATTTTAACCATCTCAAAAATTATTTTATGTATATCAAAGTTTACAACATCTCAGTGTTACCTCAGTTAACCTCGACCTACTAGTTGTCAACTAGTGAGTGGCTGGGAACTGATTGCTGATTGATTGGCAATCAATCAGTCAACCTATCAACAAGATATAGTTTGCGGGCGTATCGCTGCGGCTACGATTGGTATTACTGACCACACATCGATATCTACAGTATTTAGCGATTCTGAGATCGCTCAATTTAAACAATAAATTAAAAGAGTTATAGAAACCAAGACCAAGAATTGTGTTGTAACTATAATATGTTATAAAATTCGGTAAAGGATAATACTGAACCTTTTAAGAACAAGATAAATAAATAAGAAGTTCATTATACAAATCAAGCATCATAGACAGAAAAGGGAAATTATTCTGAATAAGTTACATCGGAACGGTATCATACACGTAGCATTTGAATGATTCCGTTATACCTTTTCAATGGGTTACAGTGTTGAAATTTCCCAAAATCGTGCAAGATTCCAATCTGATTTTATTCGACTGAAAACAGGTGCTCCTCAAGGTTCAATACTGGGGCCAATATTGTTTTTCCCCTTCGTCAATGATTTACTATCTACTAATTGTTACTAATGCAATTATATATATATATATATATATATATATATATATATATATATATATATTACATATGCCAATTTATTTAAGATGCCTCTGTTGCAAACCTCACCAGTGTCGCACAGTTTTTGATATACTACGAATTGGCCAGAATCTTATAAAACTACCACAACTATTGTTATTGCAATTACTGCATTTACTGTGGCATCTTTAAATTCCACGCGCAGAAGTCATCTACATGGCAACCGGCACATTTAACATCTACAACTCTGTATTTCGTATTATTGTAAGCAGTTATGTTGATTCAAACTTTGAAAAAACCGATCATATGAAATTTCGTAATTCTGAAATAAGCAAGTTCCCACCCACGCTGTTATGGCAGTGACTGTTTGACCCTGAGATTAAAATCGTCCGTTGTTCTGCATAGTTCTCTGGCCTACCACTTCTCTTGCACTTAAGCTGTAAACTGTTATTCTCCACCATCCGGAGTAAGAGCAAGCCGAATCCTACAAGGAAACTACCGTAACGAGTATAATGAAAGGTTATAATAGGTTCAGGGTAGGAGTACGTCACACTTTGTGTCTTGTAATAGGCTTTGTTACATGGACAACTTCAAGTCATCGCTCATTTCAGGTTAAGTGTAAGAAAGGACTATGTAGTCCTAACTTCGCCTGAATAAATAAAGAGAATTTTCATTTCATTTCATTTCATTCTCGAGATGTCCTGGGGACAGACAATCAAAAACAGAAAACATACAGAAAAGAAATGTTTGAATCCGATCGGCAAACAAAAGAAAAATTGTATCAACCTACTGAGAGATAGGCTTCAATGACGCTCAACCAAATTGCAGTGTTGGATACGCACCATCATTGAACTCATTCTTGTCAATTTAGAAATGAAGTTTCGTCAACAATTTAAAGTTTGAAGATGAAATCTTTTGCAACATATATTTTTAATATTCGCTTTCCACTCTATTTTTTTTCTTTTTGCCCTTTAAATAAAAGTCTCTACGCAAAATTACCAATCGATATGTTATATGTTAAGATTTCATCCCATTATTTTTCGAGATCTCGTATAGACATACAGAATGGAAATTTTACCAGTCTCTCCAGTGATGGGCTTTACCAACACTCAGCCAATTAGTAATAGTAAAGTAACCTCATGCTTTCAAATGCCTTTGCTACATCCAAAGTAAGATTGTGCTCTTTGAAGAAGATACTTTTATCATTTACGTAATCAATAGCTTTCGCTTCACGCAAGCGCTGACCGGAGATTGTAGAGAGAAGATGGCTATCACCAAATGATGGTGGCTTCGCTCGAAAGTACGCTGGTTTAGCTGAATTAAGTACGGATTTTAGCAATAAAATAATCATAATAACTGCTCTCGGTAATATGTTGTAGAAAGTAAAGGCTTCTGCGCAGACATCGCCTCTTCCCTCGCCATGAAACGCAACTCTTTCAGACAGAGTACATACTCGATCTGTTTAATTCTTCCAACATCTCACGTGGTTTTGCTCTTCTATTGTAACGCTCCGATCCAAGACAAGAAACTTGCATTTTACTCTCGTAACTCCCTGCACAAGGTTGTTATAACACACCGATAAAGTGAAAGATACATCATAAAACACAGGACACAGTAAGTATGTTTGAGGCAGGTAATAGTAGAGTATATCATGCAGGACGATGCTGTTAACGGCCGCCTTACTGCGTCATATACGGCTATGACATGCGGACCCTAAGCTTCTCCGATCCAAGACAAGAAACTTGCATTTTACTCTCGTAACTCCCTGCACAAGGTTGTTATAACACACCGATAAAGTGAAAGTACATCATAAAACACAGGACACAGTAAGTATGTTTGAGGCAGGTAATAGTAGAGTATATCATGCAGGACGATGCTGTTAACGGCCGCCTTACTGCGTCATATACGGCTATGACATGCGGACCCTAAGCTTCTCCGATCCAAGACAAGAAACTTGCATTTTACTCTCGTAACTCCCTGCACAAGGTTGTTATAACGCACCGATAAAGTGAAAGATACATCATAAAACACAGGACACAGTAAGTATGTTTGAGGCAGGTAATAGTAGAGTATATCATGCAGGACGATGCTGTTAACGGCCGCCTTACTGCGTCATATACGGCTATGACATGCGGACCCTAAGCTTCTCCGATCCAAGACAAGAAACTTGCATTTTACTCTCGTAACTCCCTGCACAAGGTTGTTATAACACACCGATAAAGTGAAAGATACATCATAAAACACAGGACACAGTAAGTATGTTTGAGGCAGGTAATAGTAGAGTATATCATGCAGGACGATGCTGTTAACGGCCGCCTTACTGCGTCATATACAGCTATGACATGCGGACCCTAAGCTTCTCCGATCCAAGACAAGAGACTTGCATTTTACTCTCGTAACTCCCTACACAAGGTTGTTATAACGCACCGATAAAGTGAAAGATTCATCATAAACTTTTTCACATTGAAACAATTGCATATGTACATATTCAACTTCGGAGTGTCCTAGGTCAAACAGACACATCACTGATGTGTATTTATAACTTTACAGGTTGTGTGTGGAGGAGGGACAACCTTAAACATTTTCATATAAAAATCTGTTGTAATACATTGTTAGAAACAATAAAGTCTAACAGTTTAGCAAAAATTCAAGATGTTTATTTAAACTCGCTTTTTAACCATTTAAATTATTTAAAGGTTTAAATAATTCTAAATAAATAGTCATTGGTTATATTAATTTAAACATTCGGGGGAGAGTATGAACATTGAGCGCATGTATAGGGCTTACAATTTGCCGCCACCTTATTATAAGAAACAAGTCTGTCTGTGAAACAAATCCAGAAGGGAATTGTCATCTCCAACAACAGGGGTGTCAAGACTTGTCACTCTCCAGCCTCGTCTCAACGTGTTCATCTTTCAGGGACCGCTGAAATAGCTTTCCTGAGGTCAAATAAATTTCTTGGTTAAATCATATCTAAAATTTTCTCTGATTAAAATTGGGTGTTTTATTATATTGACATTTATTAAATGTGACTTATTTTATTAAATAATTCACATTTCATTTTTTAGCTTTACATAAAATCCTTGGTTACAATATCCCATCCCAACATGTTTTATGAGCCATTTCATGTGCCAAAACGTAAGCCCTTTTAATGAAAATACATCCCCTATATTTAATTTTTCGATTTACTACTTTAAAAGATGAAGTGCAGAGTTGACTTTATAGTGACATTGTATTTTGAACTCAAGTGTCGAACCGTTAATTCTCCTTAAAACGTTAGGTAGTAAAAGTTCAAGTTAAAGACCAAAAGAACGAGTTGAGACGAAGTTTTATATTGAGTTTGGCTCTTAGAAGTTAGTCTATAACTAGACACTATAACATCATTATTGTTTCTTACAGGACTTCAGGCGTGATAACGATAACTTCTATAAACTTCGTTTTGTGCTTTCATAATTGTCAACTTTCAGATCCCAGTATATGGAACTTCCCTTTTAGTTGAATGAGTAGCACTCGGGTTCGAATCCTAGTTCGGACGCTAAAGTATTCATGCGATCCTAGCCAGAAATAATATGATGCACGGCTCTGGTCTAGAGGATCGTCCTTCCAAAAAAATTAATTAATTAATTAATTAAAAAAACGGAATGTGCGTTCGTGAAGAATAATATACATTTATTTGAGGACTCAAATAGTTGAAAACTTACTATTTCTGAGATCTACAATCCAATAACTAACGGCAACCTATGGATCTCTACGGTTTTCTGTATATTACAATGCCACTTCACGACATGCGTCTCCATTGTTTAAGGTAACGAATACACGTATATAAGATATTTGTTAAATTTATTTATTGCTAAGTTATTTTTCAAGTTTAAAAATGTTTCTGTTTTGTTTTAGGTGAGTAGATGTTCTATTCGTTCATGAGTTTGGTAAGTAAATGCAGAGTACACCAAAATCTTGATCAATCGGCTTACTGTGATAACGACGCGACAACCGAGCTGAATACCTACAATTTTGGATAATAAGAGTGCAATAACGGAACTATTAAACATACCCTTTATACCGTCCTACAGTCATCTAAACTACAATAGATTAATAATTGCAATTTTCTATAAAAGTCTGTAGCATTTTTTAGTTACCTTTACTCATTGTGTGAATTAATATTCTACCTATACAAAATCTACTAAAATCATATATTTAGTAGATAGTTTTAGGTATTTTCATTCATAGTTCAAAATCAATTCATATAATACGTTTGTATAAATCTAAAATGAAGACATTATTCCAAGAAGACAATGAATTCTCTACTATACATTTTTAGTATCGATTGATGATTAATGTCTAAGTCGGATAAAATAAGGGCCTGGCAATCTGAATATGGGGTTCCTCTTTATTGGATTCACGACTTAGATAAATGTGTGTAGTCACTTTAGCTTAATTTAATTTTAACTATCTATTATATCACGAGTAATAACGTCCATGTTAATTCCTAAAAATCACACTCTAAATGGGCTATTCGTCGTGCTATTTCATTTGCTGTGTTAAATACATGAACCACTAGTATATTACCACGGGGAAAGCACTCACATGATCATCTGACCCATGCACAACACAACACGAGACTGGAATATGAAACGTACTGGTTAATGATCCGGAAACTGGTATTATGACCACTATGATGTTCTATTGTCTGCTCTAGAGGTTCAGCGTGCGGTAAGATATGCTATCCCTTAAGGTTTATTGGCAGGTCGGAATCAAACTGGACATTTGAAACATTAGACAGGTTCAAATAATTCAGCAAAGGCTAGCAGGAGACATCAACATTCACTTTTTTAATCTAACATAAATCATTATTCAAGAGATTTTAGTTTATCAGCAGTGGGTTTAGCCACATAAAACATAAGTAGTTCTATATCTGCATAAAGCTGTTCAATAAGTGATTGCAAATTAATGTGTATATCGGAAGTATCAGATCTCGGACGCTGCCACTCAATGCAGAGGAAGTAAAGTGGAGCTAAACTCAACATTCGGACTAATAAATGGTTTTGTATGTCTACGGAACATTCATTGCCTTTGTTCCAAATATTGTCTTTGTAGTAACAAAACATTTAAAGGCCAATGTTTTAGTATAGTAATCACTTTGTGCTTTGTTTAAAGTCTGTTTTTGACGATGGAAGGATTGTGAAGGACACAGGAATTTTTCCTCTTTGCCGGATTGATAAACGTAAAAATACAGTACATACTAAAACTGCAAAAAGAAACGACATAGTGCACGTTCACATTTATACTTGTAATGACATCTCATGTTCTATTTAGAGATTCTATTATTATCATAAAACTTAAATCTCTCAATTACTCTTAAAGTTTTTTTTTTTTTCAAGAAGCCTGTTACGATGTTCATTGTAATACCAGGTTTTATTTTATATTTCATTTACTAAAACCTGATTCCAACACTATGTATAGTGAAATACCAGTCATATTTGCCAACCATCCGAAGAGTATGATAAAAATCCCCTTCTAACAACCATACAAAAAACTGGTTCTTATGAATTATTTTACTTAACCCGCGAGGAAAGTATAATATAAATAGTATCAGTAAAACATATAATTTCTTTTAAATAAGTAAAGGTGGGTCGTTTCGATAAAAAAAACTTGAACCCTGCAATTCCTGTTTGCTGTTCATGAAAAATGTTTCGGTATAGAAGACATTTCATGCAGTTTATATGTAAAAAAACATTGTAGCCTACTAATAAGAGAGCTGTAGCAGTTTAAACATTTTGACAAAAACACTTTTCGGGCCCAACGAGTGAACGACGCAACAAATAATCAACTTCACCACATTAATTTGTTGGTCTTGTTTGTACGCACAACTTTTTCTATTTAATCTTTGCTGTATCTCTCAAAGTATCCAAGATCCCTTCAGGGTTCATACAATTTGGAACACTCGGTATATTAAACGTTACGTACATCTCGTACTGGACGAGATTTACTATACTATAGCGGCTATACAATATTTTATAATATAGCATAGCCGCTTTATGACGCCTTCGATAAACCACATCGGCAAGGATTTCGTTTTAAATCAATTACACATCAAGGTGAAATTAAAGTAAGCAATCACTTACCAGTAGTCGTTCGGCAAGTTGTAACTAAATGTATGTACCTAGTGCAGGTGAGAAGCACAAGGAATGTTAGGGCAATGTGTTCAAGATTTCGTATAACAATTGAATACAATCAATCATCTGTATGAAACTTTTTACTTTGGTTTTACGGTAAGGGGGACTATAGGGGTTAGCCTATAAAAATAGTTTTTCCTTCCTTCTCATCCTTCACCACCAATGAAGAATTCTACACAAAGTATCCTCATACTTTCTTCTAAAAGCACATGACCGGGGGTTGACTTATCGATACACTTTTTCAAGTCACCTGTCGAGTAATCTTTCCATTTGAAATTTTTTTTAAATGGTCCATGTTTACCCTACAAGCTCTCCTTTTTTCGTACGGTACGATTCTCTGGGAGCTTATCCTGGACAAGAGAGTATTTAGAATTCAAAAGAATGCATTCAGAATAATCTATAAAAAAACGTTACTGAGAGTTGTATAAGGATGTTTTCGTCGAACTAGGACTATAAAATTTGCCATAAAATGTGCTGTAGTGAATAGGAAGGAATCCACGATTACCAGACAAGAAACTATCTTACTGTATATAGCGACGTAAAACTGCAGTATTTGCGTGATTTCAGCGTACTCTAAAATCAATTTATATTACATTGAACGGTACAATTCCCGAGAGCAAGTAATGTTAAAATATTCTCAGGTATGTTTTATTTTCTGAACGATTTCCTTTCAGGATAGATAATCACTACGATTTCAATATTTGACTTCGATGGAGAATTCACATTCATTATCTCATTCAAGAGGGAGAGATCATGTGATGTAATTATTTTGTCAAATTATGTATTAAAGGTGCAGGGTGTGGGGAAAATATGAACTAAAATATATGAGAGAAATTGTAATGGATTAAACTATACCAGAGATTAGTTTATTCTACTTTACAAATGGTCCTTGACGCTTGGTTTAGCACCTACTCTTCTCTACTACTCGTATGTTGCAGTCATCTGACCTTGACAGTACTAAGGTTACTTTCACTGTTGATATACGTAGATAAACTAGTATAAGTGGCAGACCTCTCCGAGAAAACCCCCCAATCAGGCCTGGTTGTGTAATCAACTTATACCTAAGTGCATCAAACGTGTACAAGTGTTATCTAAGAAGGTATTGGACGTTGATATTTAAATTGATACTAATTTTATTATCAAATTAGTATGATACATTAACTTTTTAATGATAAATGATTCATTATTAAACATACTGTTTATATTGTACTAAAGCATACAAATTTTTAAGATGCAACTAAATAGACATAATAAATTACTGACCTAGTCTTCTCATGTGTCTATAGAACCTATGAACTATATAACCTTTCTAATATATAAAAGTTGTATTTGTATTCCAAGATAAGTTATATTGAATAAACGCTTAATTTTTAACAAAGACTATTTTTACAACTTAAATTTAAAACTGAATTAGTGACTGTATTAAAATTAAAATATTTGGTTTATTCAGATCGTACTACTGTTTTTTATCTGAATTAAAATAAGAAAGTGTTTTTGATAATAAGTCACTTTATTTAATAGCTTTCTTTAGAGTGTAGGCCTATCCATTTAAATAAGTAATATCTCTAATTATAATTTTTTAAATCTGGATATCCTACTATTTATGGTGTGAAATAGGGTAAACTGTTGTATTAGAGCTGAAACATGTGGGTAAGTAATTTTGAGAAGGCTACTTCAATTTCACAGGTCTGTCAAGCACCCAAGCTTCGAATCAAGACATAGACAGAAGCAGCCTGAGTCTGTGGTAGTAAGGGGTACGGTCGCGTCGGACACTATGGCAATTGCGCGCGTGCGTGTGGTACCACAAGAAAAATGTTCTGTTGTAACCTGCGCCCCCCCCCTTGCAATAGTTCCACGACACTCCGCTTAGCGCTGCTCGCCGGTCGCTGTGGCGTGTTTCTGTCGTTCAACCGCTGGATGGCACGTACGTCGAGGGGTTCCTAAACGGAAACAGCTTATGGCATTGGACAGTTTATCTTCTCAGATAATTTTCATAATCAATAGTGGAAGTAAGCATGCTAATATGTCATTTGAACACAATTTTCCACTTTAATATTTATAATAAAAAGTGCATGGAATTTGAATGCATGTGAAAGTTATTGGTAGTACTATTCACCATCAAAAAAATATTACACGGCTTCGAGGAACCAGTCTCCTTTCGTAGACCCCTGAATACGACGATGGAAACAATTTTAAATAATGAAATATCATTAACTGAAAGGTCCGAGTTTCATAATAAATGAATGTTAGAATTAAGGAATAATTTGGGATATAAATTAAGATTTATTTATATTATAACATATATTTTCATAACGCTGATTATTATGCATTCATAGTTTTGCCTTAAAAGTTTAAAACAATTATATTTTTCCCTTGTCTTAGAATATCTCAAAATCAATGAAGACGCGGAATTTCTTACTTACACCTAAATCTTATACTTTATATATTTTAAATTATATTTTTCCTTTGTATTTGAATACTTTGAAAATAAATGAAGGTACGAATTTCTTATTTACACCGAAATCTTATACTTTATATGCTTTCAATTTATGCAAAGTGTTAGTTTGTACATCATTATAGTTTTTAGATGCGTCAACTACAATATTAATACACCACTTAGTTACTTAAAAGTTCTTCGAAACATCCGGTTTTATTCTCCTGTGATATCTTTTGCGGTTAGGAAGGGACAGGTTGTGCGATAATTTTATATGTATAACGTTCGGTCTCGCGGCTATATTCGGTTGGCCATGGCAGTGACGTATTACTCCCCTCCCGTAACCGCACTTCTCCTCTGGCCACTAAACCGTTTATATGCACGCCACTACGTTATTTATGGTCCATATTTCACCCCGTGATTTATCATTGTCGTTATGTTGAATGGTTGTAAAATCTGTCTAAACTAATATGGACAAAAATTAACGGCGTGGTTTATTAGTAATGTGCTAAGGTTACATATTGTATAACACGTTGTACAATCTTCCAACATATTCAAACGCTTGATTTAAATTGCAAAAGAATATTGGAAAAGATAAACCTGGCTAGTGCCTTAAATGTATGCGAGTACTTCACACATTTGGAGGTAGCGAGGTATGAATTTCGGTACAGGCAAGCCCAGCTGAGTAACCTATGTGCTCAAATTGACAGTTTTGTACATAATTCAGCTAAACCTATTTATTGTTTTAAAATCAAATTAAATATAGTTACTAAGAAAAATATGTAAGTGACCAAGCTCATTTAAGTATAAAATTTACTATTTCCATTTTACTCTAAAATCAAAAACATAATTTCTGATCTTTGAAAAAAATCGTAGTAAAGGACAATTGGATTTGAACTGGATCCAATAACATAAAAGTCGTAGAATGTAGGATTGTTATTCGCTCTGTGATTTTTGTAAGTTGTTTTTTAAAAAAGTCAGTTTTGTTAGACGTGATAAGTCTACACATCCAAAATCCCATTTCGTGAAACGGTTATGACCGTATATACTCGCACAACTACATTTTATACAGTGTTTGTTCTTATGATAACTGAATAAACTGTACGCTAGGAGACGTTATGTGCACTAAACATACGTCTGCAGTTGTAAGCCAAACTTATATGAACCGCCCTAATCAAAATTCATCAAGGGGTGGATTCGTTCTCCCCGGCTGCCTGCCCCGAGCATCGCTAGACGCAGTATACAAAAATTTGGCAAGTACCCAGGAGACTACAATTTAAAATAAAATTAGAAGAATATGTGGGAAATTTGTTAACTTTAATATTAAACCTTGTATCATTTTATTTAGTAAATGAAATTCCCAAAGTTGCCGATGGACTTCATTACTAAAGTTGTGCATAATTTTTTTTGAAGATCATGTACTCGCGCAACAAATGTTACTAAATGCTGCATACTTGTCAGTAGAAGTGTAACAAAGTATGTGAAAAGTAAAAAATAGTGGGAATATAGTGTGTTTCACATATACGAGTATTTTAACATGTACACGGAATTTTAATAAAAAATATTAAATTTTTACAATGCAACCAAGTCACAATCACCACCTCGTATATATTTTACTAATACGATTATATGTTTGAACCAACGAGCCGATTCCACAAAGTCTTGTAACAAGTAATTGTTGTAGACTTGTGTATTTAAAAAATGTTGCATTCTGTTTAATATGATTTTAGTTCTTGGAGTTTCACTTAAAAAACATTTTTTAAGGTGCTCCATTTTGAAGTGGATGAACAAAACCCAACACATTTTCCCAATTCACACCATTGTCTACAGTTTTCCAAGTTTCTACAAATATGTCCGTGTTTGTCGGTAATTGGTCAGATACAGATTTTGTAAGTAAAATCTATAAAACTGTGATTGGTTTTAAATCCGTTGGAAATTTAAAACAGAACTTTTTACCAATACTAAGTGTAAACTCCCAAATATACTGATACCAGTTAACTTGGCATTATTCTGGTATGTTGTACAGGTGTGAACGTAGCAAATACAAGACTAGAAATGTTTGGCCGTTTTTGTTTTGTAAGACTATGCGGGCACCAGATGCACAGTCTCATGGCGGTCGCGTGGCATCCAGGTGCCACACGTCATCTGCTGCCCTGCTCTCTCTACCGTGTATCTCGCGAGTCGACCCGTAGCATATGGTCAAGGTTTGGCCACGTGGGGGGGGGGGCACACGGTTGTTATTATAATCTATAATATGCCGGCTACTCAAGATTAGGCCAAAAACTAACATAACATAAAGTCTATACACTTAACTAATGAATTGTAAAACAGAGCATCCCAACCCCTCTATCTTCAACCCTTGTGAACTCGCCAACATAGTAGTAGGCACTCTGCACCGCTATATACCTTCGCTTAAACAGTAGGTTCTTGAATTTTGAATCATTTCTTTGAATATTTAATTCTTATGGAAAATTAAATTAAAATATTAAAATCATTGAATTTTTGCAGAGCTTTGCCTTTCCACTGGATTCAAAGGGCTTTCCTGTTTGTTATTGCATTATTCAACAAGATAATAAAGATGGCTTTACGTTATTGGTGTAGATAAAAAAATAACCAAGAATTGATTCCTGTGTGTTAATGTGTTTTTCAATTATGTTCTTAGTACATCCATATTATAGAGGACGTCCCAAATTCATATGCCTTGCATGTGGTATGGTCAAATGCTCGACCGTGGAAATGATATAATGTTTGTTTGGTTGGTAAAAATTTGAGTCTTGCATAAAACTATATATTAATGGCCCTTCTATATTGTATGATCCAGCTTGGTGAATTAAATTGTAAAGAACTGTTTAGTTCTATGTGTATATTTAAAATATCAATTTTAAAATCTCAATGACGTTCATTCGTTGACTTTGGAAATAATCAATCTGAATAGTATGTTTATTAGTTATGTAATTTTTAATTTATAGGCCTATTTTATGTATTAATTATAATTTTCTAATTGATGTAGGTAGGTTTATTGTAAGTAATCCCTAACTTTACCTGTGTAAATAAAGGATTTATGTATCGTCAGGATATAAGACCGGAATCTCTCTGGTTCGGATACTAAGTAAAATAATCCTAGCGTTGGTTTCTACTTATTGTTAGGCAATTTAACAAGACACAGGTAGTCTCAGCCAGTAACAAGACTACACCTCGCTCACTCCTTACACTGTAGCTTGATACTTACCGTGACTGGAGTTTATCAGCAACTCGAGGTCAGTTAAACGAAAGGTCAGTTTGAAATTTGAAACTGTTTTGTCAACAGTAGAAAATATCTCCCAGTGTAAAGACCTATTAGTGATGACATTGAGGACAGGAAACATCTTGTCAATATCTGTAGTTCTGGTGATTAGAACCAACTGTCGCGTTTTTTATTACATAGTTTATTCCAAATAAAATAAATATTAAGTGATCTTGAAAATGATGCCTTGTTAATTTAACATGGTAATAACTTTCCTTTGTTATAAATTAATTTTAAGGAATTCAACTTTCATGATTATATAAAAAAGATTAAAAATACATTTATATGAAAAATATGTACGATTATAAAGATTGCTTAACATATTTATCCTTTAATACATACAAATTTAATGAAAACTAAAAGTGGCTTTATTTATTAAATAATATTGAAAACAATAATGACAACAGAAAAAGGCTCTTCAAGGGAATATGTTAAAAAATTGTAATAAAAAATATTGCATTATCCACTTTAAATCAGTTTGGTTTAGAATAATTAATAGTGAACTAAAACCCTTTTTTTAAATTAATTTTAATTTTATTTAATACACGTGGGTCGGTATAAACCATCTTCAAGTAATAACATAACAGTTTGGTTTAATAATAAGCTCCTTATTTCTTGATTGCTAGGTTTCCACAAAGTTCATGGAACATTCACACATAAAGTAAAGGCATACATTTATGAAGCAACATAGCGTTACATAGCGTATTTTGGTAATATTACATGTTTTTAAGCTGCCGTGTCGTAATCAAATTAGACTTTATCGTTACCATTCTGTTAAAAAAAGTCTGAAACATAAAAACATAAAGCTGTCACAGAACATAATTCTACGTAATGTAAATAATGGTTACGAGATTACTACCAATAATCTGTCATTTCCACTATTATTCTCACAAAATTAACAATCGAGTTTGCATTAGTAACAAAACAGTTAGTATAAAAAATTTCCACTGTATTTTAAAAATGAATGACCTGTTTGGCGGAAATTCTTGAGGGACAAAACTGTCTGTAAGGGGACGTAAGAACAAGTGCAGTTTTTTTAAATTTTCGAAAAATGTTTCGATATTCTATCAAGCTTTACATTTAATATTTAATTATCTCCATCTTTCCATTGATACTACAATTGCAATCAATTTGTTTGTAGTTCACTTTATGACAACACAGTATGATTCCATAATCAAATTTTATGTATTTTATGGTTTTAGAGATATATAAGACAATTGGATGGCATTAAGAATAAACAGTGAGGTCAGATAATTAAAGCCATGATCCAGGTGTAAATAAATCTTATCACTAGATTTATTATTTAAGTAAGAGTAAGAGTGTCATTTACACACGCTGTTACAGTGCCTTAAAACGTCTTTGAAATATATAAAAAGTAGCAGGACTGAATCCTGCATTAGGTTATACTGCACGGATATGCCATATAATATAATGTGTTACTCACTTGTTTTTACAAATTGTTGCCGATTCTTAATGTACGATACACACCAATAACATCATGTAGTCCAACTTCATATTGTCTGTATATATTACATTTTGTTGCTTTAATATTATTCAAATTGTTCCAGTATTAAATATATATACAAAAAAGATATATAAAAAAGCTCGTACTCGAACAACTGTATACAGTAGGCAAGCTCTTCGGCGAGGACAATCTGCCCATTGACCCGTAGTAGGCAGCCGATCAGCTACACGGCATTGTTGTGTGGCATTGTATCGGGGCATTGTAATAGTGCATTGTAACTATTACTGTCTGGACTGACCTAAGATAAATAGTTGTTCCTAGTAGCACCTAATTGAGGTTTTATAAAACGTTAGTATATAAGCCTAATGTGATAGTTTAGAAATAATTCGTTTGTGTCTGTACATTCACTGTTTATTGGTAATTGAGTGTTAAATGTGACAAGCGTGCGTAACTTCAATTACTTTTCAACACATTCTTATCTATGTATAAATGAAGTTTCATACAAAATTTGAAGTCTATACGAATGAAATTGTTCCCTACATATCTTGCCACATGATATTATATTCCAAATGTGTTTCATTAACGTTACTGTTAAATTAATTTATATTTCCTATTTTACCAGTGTTAGAATTATAAAAGTTCCTGTGACCTAGCTGGAGTGCTACAGCGCAACAATGCTCGCTGAAATCATATCTTGTCAAAGACATATAACATTCATATTCCACTCTATTACGTTCTCGTTTTATTCTACAAATAACATGTCACATGTTCAAATCACATATGGTTGTACGTAGTTGGTTACAAATTTATTTATTCTGCTATATTCTCTTATAACCATCATGGTTACTAATGCAATACCATCATAAAACCAATATAATTTTGTAACTAAACTAAAATATATTAAAAATTAAGTTTATTTGACACACAGGGGGTACTACAGAAAATCGGTGCATCATCCTTTAAAAATTTAAAAATAATATTGTTGTAACCAAGCATATTTCTTCTGTGGTAGTCCCAAATCGAGCTCAGAAGTTACTCTAATATTATTGGAATATTTAACAAACTGTCCAGGAAGTTGAAACTGTTAAGAATTACTAATTTCGTTACGGTTGTGAGTTTTCTTCCGTTCTTGTTCCGGTGTGAAGGGGGGGGGGGTGAGGCGCGTGCTTATTTCCGCATCTGTCGCCTCAAGTCACGGTAAGAAGTTACAGATGAAAATATAGGAGTCGGTAAGGCGTTTCATCGACCTCTAGCTCATACGCACATACTCGCTCCCTACTGGTCGCCAGTCCCCTTGCAGCTGCCGCCAGTATACAATACAACCCGTGCCCCTCCAGTGTGCGTCCCCTGTAACGGACTTGCAACCTTCATTATCCCGTCGGATCTCGTCGCTTCCGAGTCGCGTTTCCGTTTTGGCGCGCGCGTACCATTGCTCTTTTTGCAGTGATTTGTTCCGTGCGAGGGTGGCATTATTTTACAGTGCGGAAGTTATGTTTTAAACTTAGGGGTTAAGTGTGTTGTCGGGGAGTGTTGTGATATCAGTGATCAAGATGTGTGATTAACTGTAGAGGTAAAATTATCTGCTAGGTGACAAGGTCACACATTTCATGCCACCATTTTGATTTCAATCTCAACCCGTTTATTTTATTTTTTTTAA
The DNA here is from genome assembly GCF_021130785.1 of Homalodisca vitripennis. Lineage (NCBI taxonomy): Eukaryota > Metazoa > Arthropoda > Insecta > Hemiptera > Cicadellidae > Homalodisca > Homalodisca vitripennis. The sequence goes on along the minus strand of NC_060208.1, from coordinate 105,753,471 downwards.
GTTTTTTTTTTTACTATGTTTTTAATTTGCCACCTTAATATTTCTTTAAATACAAAATTAACTAGTGTAATTGTACATTAAATGTGTTGAATTTTAATAGTTTTAAATATTATTGGCACTAAAGATATTGGTCGAGTGTTAGCGTGATGGGGTTCCTGTATTTGAGGGTGCTCTCATCAAGCAATTCTTTTCAAATTTATCAATTATATAGTTTAGGTGAAAACTGTGTAGTATTCTAAGTTACGCAGTTAGATAAACCCAAAATGAAAGGAATGAAAAATATACCTCACTTATCATCTAATTATGTCTGTATTCTTAAATTGTATGATATCAATTAGGTAAATTAATAATTTTATAATAGTAACACGTTTTTCAGTGTTTTACTTTTTCTATGAATAGTATAATATTATGAATATCTCCCCTGATGTTTAGTTTGGTCTGTCCATGCAGCTATCTATCCCATATATTACAAAAATCAAACCGTGGTATACTGGAGAAATAGAACGGCTTAATTTAATATATAATTGATCACATACTATTTTATAACATTGTGAAAGCACTGTTGTATCAGTTTTATTCACTTCAGACGCTCACGGTCAGTTTTTAAGTACATTATAATGAGGGCTCCAATCTAAGAACAGGTTTAATTTGTTACGTAATAAAAACACAATGTTGATGAAAAACTAATAAAAAGTAAAGGAAACGAAGCGCACAAAGTGTTGCTCTAAATTGAACCAAACGTGTTATTTATTCAGCCGGTACAGACGGAGTAGAGTTGATAGTCCGGCGTTCCCTCCTCCCCCTAAAATCATTTGTTTACATTACTTGTGCATCAGCTGATGCCTACCTTTTTGTTTCAATTTACCGCGACGACAACAAACTATTCGACACATACGTTAGAATTCTTCCTTTATCACTGTTACTTGGACAAAATCTTAGAAGAAATTAATTCATGAATATTCTTCTAAAACTATTGTTCTACTAATATAAGTTGCCATTTTATAATACACCATCATAATTTTACGCGTTTATTAAATTATTTCGATTCGGTATTCCTAATTCTTGTAAACTACAAATTTACAAGCTTTCACAAATAAAACTTTCTGAAATGTTTGCCAATTTCCCCTAAATGCAGGTTGTGAATTAGGTTAAAATGGCTATCAAAACCCAAGGCAGGGTTTGATTGAAATCTACTTTCAATGTAGGCCTACTTATCTCAGAAATACGTTATCAATAGTTTTTAAAAGCGGTTACGCTTTCATTTTATATGTGATATAATATATGAAATTCAGTAACTACGCGAAAGTTTTAGTTGAAATATTGTATACAAATTCTTAATATTTCAATCCTCTTGGCCGTTTTATTCTTGTTTTTGAAATTATCTATTTCACTGTTTTGACGTTTGTTTCTCTGATATCAGGCCTAAACTAATTATTATCCTATTGAACCTGTTAATGTGTCTTTATAAACTACCGTTTTAATTATACCCAGGGCATGGCGTAACCAAAATTTTAGTGATGTATCCAAGAGAGCTCATATATCCTATGAGGAATCTTGAATACAGTGCTCTCTTTTTATTTAATATGACGTATTCACGTTAGAGGATAGGTATACTAAATTTATGAGAAATGATTGATGAATGTGTATAGATAAAAAACACCATCTATATACCTTTCAATCGTTAGAAATGCACATAGAAGTTTTTCTGTTTCTATAAAGTTGTTTCTATAAATATCATGAATTAAATGACTTGCCTCAAAAGAGGCATTCCCTTCTGGGAGTTCCTATATACCCTGTTACAGTAATCAGTTTCCAGTTGTAATTTCAAATTATAAACTTGACATATCCAAGAAATCAATAGACATCGCTCCATTAAAGACACACGTACTCACTACCGAATTAACTTGTAAATACTAGGCACTGTGACGCTCGCTAGTTCGTGTCTAAATCCAAACTTAACACTCAGAGGGCATTATTTTCTGATAGAGTGATTCCTAAAACGTTTGTCCTATACAAAAGGACTGCCGTTTAAAGGTTCAATATTGACCTTATTTCAACAGCTGCCAAATGTCGTAATGAATAAAGATTCTGAAGTATGGTTTGCGGCATTATATTCTATTATCAAAGAATTTTAAAATAATACGCAATTTGACCCTAGGCAAGCATTTACGATTTCAATGGCACTCCCCACAGACCGCCCTGCCGATTTAAGCGTATGACGGTTAATGCGTAAAAAGTATGTAAGATAATCGAATAACATTGTCCAAAGTTCGTAGGTTTTGTGTGTTATGGTTTTAAAATTATCAAGGCGTTGTCAAAAATATCATACACCCTTTGTATTAATTGCGTATAAATTTAGAAAATTGTATTTCAGTTGGAATCCTATTTCGAGATATTTTCAGAGATGACCGCCATTCACAGTTGTCAGTAATAATAATTAAGCTGTTCATCGTATGGGCCTAAGCCTACATAACCATTTGTCTATGATTTGGACCAGCTTTTACACACCATCTTTTACGCAACGCATAATATTCAAAAAAGAAGATGGTGATCCATCCACCTCCCATTATTTTTTTTTCGAGCCATACAAAATAAATCTTTGAATACGCCACTAATTTGGAGTAAGCACATCCAACTGTCCCCAAGATGAAGGTGAAATAGAACCCACCTTGCAGAATGCTAAAATCCGCTGCATACAACATACGATATTTGTTCATTTAATTTAATTTATAAGATTCATTTTTATTTACATTCAAGTTAAATTGTTAAAAAATTATTATTTATAAAACACAACAATTTACATTAAACCTTGAATGAAATTGGGTTTTATATGTTATTTTTGTAAACTGTTCCATCTGGTCAATAATTTTTATTATAACATTTGGTCCATATCGTTAGTTATACCTCCATTTTTGCAAAAAGTATATATCTGCCACATTATTTACAAAATTGAGCTATGACATTTGGCGGGCGAACGTGAGTTATTTATTCATGCAACGTTGGCAATACTGGCGACAGCCAGCTGTTTCTCCTCTCTCACCATCAGTCTATACGAGTACAGTCTCCTCACCCCTCCAATCTACCATGCCGATCCCATCGTTCGGTTTTGTTTATTTTGTGATCAGCTGTATTGGCTTTATCAGCGGATTTATACACTCCGTGTTTGCTTTATCGGTAACAGTAATATTGATTGTTTGCTTATATCTACTCCTGTAATGTGTATATAAGCGCCAAAGGTAAAACTTTATGTTTGTAGAATTCCAGAGCTATGAACATGGCATGGATAAAAAATATAAATTTGATAAATAATTTTCGTTTCGTGTGAAATGTTTTATGATTTATGTGATTTTTGGTCGTCTTCAAGGTGCGTTCTATCTCGTTCTACCGATGTTATTACTTCCTTAGTGGTGCACGTAAGAGTTGAGTTTGCCCCCCATGATCTCAAACTGTTTCTTTTCTTTGAAATAATTTTCTGAAATAATTAATGAAGTATTATAATCTTGTATTCAATATGTATTTGAACATGCAATCATATAGATACAAGGGTTACAGTAGGCATTTACTCTAACTTTTCACTAGGCACAATTGTCGTTTAGTGTGAGTTTGATAGCGAAACACAGTAAATCGATGGCATGCGCTCTTTTGTGTTATTGCAGATTCGTCGGTGCTCTTCCTAAGATACTCTTTCAAGTCACAAACATTAGTTTCCTTTTACGATAATTTTAAGGTTTATCAACACAGCGTTATTAACCTTGCTTTAATGACAATACATAGCTAAACATAATTCAAATCGACAGTCAGTGCCGCATTTCCCTATAGGCCCACTAGGCCCAGGCCTAGGGCGCAAAATTTTAGGGGGCGCATAAATTTTAAAGTACACAAAAGAAAAAAGTTGCGGCGGCGGGTGGTGTTGGCGTTCGGCGGGGCGGGTGGCCCAGGTCAACTAGGTCCGGGGTGCGACGTTGACTCATTCATTGGTTTAATGCTTTTATTTATTCAAAACACTCCTATATATATATATATACTATTGTAATTATCTTTCATCAAAATTACGTAATTAAGAAATTTACTGGATTTCTACGTCAGTGTAATCAGAGTCCTCTGGGGGGGGGGCGCTCTTTGGTCTGTAGGCCTAGGGGCGCCGAATTTGTAAATGCGGCCCTGTCGACAGTGTTAATTAATTTTTTGCTGACGTAAAATATAACAATACTAATATTATTTGCAACTGTTACTAATTTTCAGGGCCATTACTCGTCCAGTCAGAAAATTTTTGGTATATTCATAATGATAGGAAATTCTCCGTAACATTTGCATTTTTATTAAGAGTTAATTACGGTTTGGTATTTAAAAAAAGACTAAATTGAGTCATCATCAGACCGGACACGTGTGATAGGCAAGACGAGAAAGCGAGCTCCATTCGTTGCCAAATGTACAAACCCCAAGTAGAAAGTTAAAACGCACGGAGTGTAGGAATGCTAATTCTCTAAGTCTGTTATGATTTTAAAGTCATTAACAAGTATGGTACTCATATAGCGTTGGTAACATTGCTTCGACCTGAATCCTGGTTCCCTGCGTACCAGGATTCGCGTCCCTGCGTATTCGCGGTGATTCTAAAAATAAAGGTTCTTAATCAATGAGAATCGATACAAGTACAAATTTTAAATGACTAAATGTTTTAAGAGAATTGTGTTTATCTTGTAAGATGAAACCGTTTGGTAACAAATGTTGTCTCCGTTCCCGAAGCATCCGAACCATATCCATCCATCATCCATACATCCATCCGTCATCCCATCCATTAATCACGACAACGAACGACATAAGTTCTGCCATCAGCTGAGAGAATACTAACAGTAAACATATTAGTTACGTTATGGCTTGTCTCGTCTCCATTTGTTACAGCACTCGGTGTTGTGGCTTCGTTAAGAGAGCTGGTGATTTTAGGTTCGATGCTTGTGTAGGATACGAGTTTTTGTCTGAATATAGTAGTATTAGGTACAAATCCCATAAAATAAGGATCCGAGGTACAAAGTACCAAAGTACAATTGCTACAAATTGTTATTCAAATTAGAATTTTTGACAACAGGTAGATTTCAAGAACAAATTATCCAGAGCCGCAAATTGACCAAAAACATAATAGGTTGGACATCCTTAAAGGGTCCAGGATCTCATATGGAAACCCCCTCCTCCCCTCTTCTTCCTTTTCACACCCCCGAGGACAATTAGTTGATAGCTTGTTTACCGCCAAATGGCTGGGCGGGTCGTTAGGGCTCCCGGGCTAATTATTGTTGCCCTACAAACATCCCCTAGATTACTTAATTACCACCAAAAACACGACACTTACAATATCTATTCTAATTAGTCCAATTTTCTCGTACACTGACCAGATATTGTTCAGTTTTGTCGACATCGTATTAGGGTTATTTCGGTTTATTGTTTAATTATTCTTGGTGTGGTGCAAACTTGTATATATTTAACATAAATTCGAAGCAACATTATTCATCAGCCTGTGGTTAATAATCTTAATGAAACTAATAATGGATTAATAAACAGACAAATTCCAGGTTAAATAATTGATTTAATACAAATAAATTTTAATAAAATGTGTGTTGTCCCAATATTTGTGTTTTCATAATTTCTGAGTCGTCTGTTTATATATGCAGTATAATAATAAAATTTAATTAATCTAAATAAGAATCCATTACTTAGTTTGTCTATCTTGATAGTAAACAATAATTTGGTAATATTATTATTGTAGCCTTTAATTACGAAATTTACAATAAAAATGCAATATAAAATGTAATAAACATCTATGTTTTTTTTAAATGTATTTTAGTATTTAAATTTAGTTTTTTTTTCCAATTTTCTCAAATCCAATTTATTTCCAAAGCTTGAAAAATTCAAGGATTTTTTTATAAATAATTGTACTCAATTTTATTAAAAATATGTTTGTTTATTTTCCTTACTTAACAGTGTTACGAGTATGTAATATATTTTTCTCGTCACATATAAGTCAACAGCCGATATAAAAGATAAACACCGCGAAGTTTAATGAATGCCATTTATCCGTATCCGGAATTTCCCTTGTGCCTTTGTCCCGTTTAAATTCAGCCGATCATTATACGGGGGTAAAAATAGTAGAGGAAAATTATTTGTTTAAATTTTAATAAAAGCTGTGTGACCCACATGTATTTTTCCCCTCTTAAAAGCCATACAGGGAAGTCCTAGTAAGTAGAAACATAGTCTGCAGCTTGTTTGCCATTTTCGTGGTTTTAATTACTGAAACAATAACAATGATGATCCAAAGTTTTCCATAATCTGGAAATTTTACAATTTAATACTTGATACTACATAAGCCATAATATACTTTTATTAGTGAGATTTTTAGATTATTGTGAGATGTTTCCCACCAGATATTATGATGCTCAAAAAGGTTTTATCACATTACTTGGAGGTTTTATTATATCTTAAGGTGAAAAATATTTAGACAATTGAATCATCCTTTTTGACTAACTCGTACTTATATAATTATTAATTTTAAATATATTTTTATGGCCTTGTATATACTGTACAATTATATTAGCTATTTAGTGTTAAATTGTTTAACTTTAAATCGAATTTATTTGTATCCTAGCTCAAAAATATTTTTAATATATCATTTCTTCTGGTCTAACAAAATGTTCCAAACAATATAATGTATTTACATTTTTAAAGATTTACCTCAAATACACTCGGGGCTCTCTCCCGAATGTAGTGAAGAACTGTTGTTCAATGATGTCTACAATTTAGTATTATTGATGGAAGCATTAAAACACCAATGCTCCATTGTGTTATTAACTAGTGAATTGACGAGAGAGCAGACTATGTAATCAGGAAGGTCAGTAGCTGCTCGTGTAGACGGGTTCTAATGAGAACACCTTATTTATCGCGGTTATCGTAAAGCAAACGAGCCAACTCAAGTTTCTGTGCAGCCTTATTAACAATCTTATCAAGCAAACTCAGCAAGTTCAGATTATTACCACAATGTTAACAGTCGACTTTAGCAAGCTCGGTCGATATTAAGGATAGTGCAAACACAGTTGTTTCCCTGGACAAGGATGTAGTAAAATACGTTCGTGATGCACATTGACTCGGCACTATTAGAATAACTAGATGTCAGATACCGATGTAAAGTTTCCTTTTTTGTGACAAATGTATTTGACATATATGGGTGACTTTAAAACTAATATCAGTACTAAAATCTTTAACTCTAGTATTATGAGAAAAATCCGTTTTTTCCCTTGTAATGCTTTATGTACGACACACAGTCTCGTTCATTTGAGATCATGGGTGTAGTCATGCCGTAAGACAACCGGAATCGGATAAAGCCAATACTGCCGTGTTGCATACAGCATCAAGAAATCTAATTACTGTAAGATTAATCAATTAAAGTTTATAAAACTCAAAACTTGGATTTTCCAGCTATTTCTTTGCAAAATAACATTATTAATTTATCTAATTCTTAATACTGACAAACTATATATAAATACTCGAAATATAAACTATTATATTTATAAATTAATTTGATAACTTTGTACCCTTTCACGCCACAGTAGTTAAATATGGGATAAACACTCCTGGCTTAAAACAAAAAACAGTAGATCTTTGGAGGAACTTAGAAATAAGTGCTTCAGTTACTTTTATTTAGTTATGACGTTCTTGTTCCGATATTAATCAAATTGTACTGTCTAAACTATCAATTAACATGAATACTTGTTAAGCATTTATATGAAAAGTAAGTTATTTAAAAAAGCTGGAATTAATAAGGAAAAAAGTAGTCACATTTAAGTCATCCCTGCTAGTTCTCGAGATTAATTTAAAGTTTCTACTAATCCTCTCGTTCTATTCAACGACACACAATTAAAGTCCGTTACTTTTATTAAAGTAAAATTTTCTCTAATAATTAAAGATTTCGAAGTTTCCATTAACTCCTAACCTTTCAGAGTTACATGTTAAATTTTATCATAATGTTATCATCGCCATCGTCTGTACTACTGTCTCAAAATTGCATTGTACCCAAAATTATAATACAATCTTATATAGCTATTTAAAAGAAAAACTTGGCACCTTGTCAAAAGTCTAATTAGCAACTAATAAAAATGTAATCGTATTTGCTAGATATTTTCTTGAAAAGCTTAGTTTCTTTAGTATTGTAACTAATTTGTACAATAAGTTTTTAGATAAATTATAAAAATAATTATTAAAAAGATGGGAAATAGTCTGTTGTACAACATTATACACATACTAATTATATGCCAATGTTGAGCCGATACTGTCTGGAGGTGTTGCAATCCATATACTTACACACAATTTGATGTATTAACACGTTCTTTAAATTTCAGAAGACTAAAATTTAGTTTGTACAACAATCTTACTTTCTTTTTTACTGACTGTTCATATACTTCGGTTTGCAAATAAATTCCGGACTCTTGTTTATAAGCTATCATGGACAGTTTATCTTTTATTCATAAAAAATATCTCACTCCTCCAGTGATCGTTTATACGGGTATAATTTGCAAATTCTTATCTTCAACAGTTTTTCTTAGAACATGAGTATGAAATGCTGCTAAGTAATACTTTGAATGCAGACAGCTCAAATAAATGTCTAACGGTATTCTATTTTTCTTGGCTTTCGATATCTTAAAGAGCCATGATTACAAGTGGTTTTCTTCATTATTATTGAAAACCATCGAAACCGAATACCGATTTGACGCCTTAGTTTAGGTTCGTAACTCTGTAATTGGTTGCTATTTGATATAGTTTGGACTATTAGCGTAGATATGAAATCAGCTACGTAGTAATGAAATGACGGGTGGTTTGATTCCGTAAACAATAGAATCTGTTTACACATTGCTATGCCGACTTTGATTTATTAAATATACACAAACTAATGTAATATCAAGATTATTCATTTGTATTGATTTAAATCAAAATGGTGGAAAATTTATTTATTTTTTACAGAAGCACTGTGACTTGCCTTTCAACACATACCTGATACGTATCTAACCTATAAACTGATTTTTTTAAATCTTTATTTGGAAAAAAGTTAGTGAAAGAAAAGATGGTGTTGTCACCCCCAGGAGGAACGGTAGGATTCAGGAGAAGAATGTCCTTGAGGGATTCCCTGCGCAGAGTAGGCAGCAAGATCAGGCAGTCTGCCGGTCGGAACAGGAAATGCCGACCAGCTGTTGAGCCGACAGGTGTAGCGGAAATAGCCCCAACCGTCAAAAAGTGTAGGTTAGACTACAAGCGGCTGTCCAGTGTATCGGAGCGTGCAGACAGTCCGGACGGTAACTGGGAAGAGAGAAGTATCGACATTGTGCGAAACCCGTACGAAGTTGTGAGAAACGGACCGGAAAATGTGAGAAACGAACATGAAGATGTGAAAAACTGTTGTGAACTAGCGAGAAACGGGCATGACGTTTTAAGAAGTGGGCCGGAAAGAGAACGAAACCTTTCTGAAACTGTGAGACACGATTACGAAGCGGTGAATCACTGTTATGAAGTGGTTAGAAACACGCAAGAACGAGCTGGAGAGAACAAATACGAGGTCGTCAGGGACAAGGAAAACTGCTACCAGGATCTTAGGAACGACTACGAAGTCATCAGGAGCGAAGTCAGAAGTCCTCTGAGGCCTGTGAACAACTATGAGGTCCTGAAAAAAGACAGTGGAAGAGCTAGTGTCACGCGAGTGAATCCGGAAAAGCGCGTTGTACTGAAGAAAGAGACGATCAGTGCGGGAAGAGATAATGTGTTTGGACCTGCAGCTAACGAATACGAAGTGTTGAGAAGTATCAAGAAGAACGACGGTGTCTTGATTGATGCCAAAAATAATTATGAAGTTATAAGGAAGGAATCGAGGAAAAGTACAAGAAAGACATTTTTCGGCGGAGAAGTAGACAGTCAGAAAATTGGTTCGGACGGTGTAAGAAAGGAAAAGCACAAGAAGAGACATGCGCTTGAAGGAAATAATAGAGGTAAACACTATTATGATACTAATAATGATTACAAATATGCTGCTCAAAATTGTTGCTCAAAAGGTTTTAGTGAATATGATCTTGTTGATGAATACCTCAATCGGCCTGAAAATAGAGGCACATTGAATCCTGCTTTCGAGGATTTCACTTTGAAAAGCAGTTTGGTTTCTACAAAGAACAAATCAAGAATCCCATTCCAAGAGATAAACGTACCTTTGGACGATAGTTTTAAGGAAAACATAGATCCGAAGAGCGTGACTGTCAAACGGAAAAGAAAGTACAGTGTCCGGTTTGACATTCGAGAGGAAGTTGAGGAAGAGGTAACGACGACCAGGAAGTTTGGAGATGTCATCTTCGAAGAGAGTCAGAGGAGGCCTTCGATTCTGAAGAGTTCAAGACATCTCCTTGAGGAAGAGAACGATTCAACAGAGGAACTGTTAATCCGGAACTATGAGTTGTTGACAAAAGACGGGAATACGACTCGAGAGGAGTCAAACACGTCGAAATTTGTGAGAAGAAAGTTCGAGGTTGTCAGTCAGGACGAGAAGGCAATAACTTCAGAAGAAGAAACAGAGGGTCTTCCACTTCCTGTCGTTAGCCTCTACCACGCTCCAGAGGACAGAATGCCTTCTAGGAGAAAAAAGAAACCAAAGAAACCTCAAGATATTTTAGAAACAAAGACTTCGAGTGATCTGAGGGTAATATCAATCTCGACGGTCGACTCTCTTAACCAGCCGGCCACGCTCAGGACAGACAGGTTGGCGAAAATTGTGCAGAAGTTTGGACCGGAAGTGTTGATGGCCATGGGGGAGGACGGGGGCGACTCTGTTCTCGCTCAGTTCAAGAAGAGTTTAGAAAGAACCAGAGAAGATCCGATTATTGTACAAGTTGACGAAAAGGAGGAGAAGGGGAAGGAAAACGTCAACGGAGAAGAAGAGTCTTCCAGGAGGGGCAAGAAGAGAAAACACGTAGAAGACATCTACGGTAAGTCCTAAATATTTTAATTTGTGGTGATTTTATACTTTTTCGGAGTATATTGTTTTGGAATGTTTATAGATAACAATTTTGATGGGAAAATTAAATATGATTTCTCCAAATAGTGTTTTTCAACGGAAAGTGACGGAAATGCTCGACGTAACTTTTTATAGATATGAAAGCAATAAAGATGTTGTATCTGTGCATAGCTCATAATTAGTATTGTAGATATGAATCAATGTTGGATATAAAATATATTGGGAGATTGTGTTTTGAACATTCGTATTATATAATTTATTTTTGTATTGCACTATTCAATGTGACTGACGAATAAAAAGCGTCTCAAATGTTTCTGTTTTTCTAGTTTCGGTATTATGTTAAAGAACCAAATACAATGGAAATTCTCAAACAATTGACCTTGCCTTATATAGGCACTTAAAACGGTTGTGTTCTGCCTCTTTGGCGATTAAACTTAAGTATATTTCAAATAAAAGGCTATGGCGATTAAACTTATATTTCAAATAAAAGGTTATGGCGATAAACTTAATTATATCTCAAATAAAAGGCTACAGTTAAATACCATGATTTTGCTTACACATTCGTACGCACTTCGGTATTCAATTCTGGTATACAGATTTAATGATTTAATAGGGTGTGGGATACCGTTTAGTGAATATCGTTACCACATGAATTGTTAGAATGTGTTTGAAATAGGTTATCTATGACACTCTTGTATTACCGTGTAAGAGGTATTTAGTAATAGATTTGTAATAGTAGATATGTAGCAGCGTAATGTTTGGGAATGCCTTCCAATATTGTCACCTCTTCTGGATCGGGAATTGAATGGTACTAGTTAATTTTGGCATCATTGTTTATTGTTTTATTTGATCCCCTTTTCCTTGAAATGTCTGCCTTAGTTATGATTCTTCTAAGTAAATGTTGAATAGCAGAATAATGAAATACCAACAATCGAGGTTGTGATATGGCGGAACACCTACGTTGGAGAGTGTTAAGTAATAAAGCAGACTTCACTGATTATACAGAATCATATAATCTGTGACCCAACTGAATGTAGACTTTTAATGGCAAAGCTAAAGGAAGCTAACTTTCTTGTTTAATTGCAAACGACCCTGCGCCGCAACTGTTATTCGTCTTTGATATTTTTTAATCTACAAACAATTTGGTTTTCGTAATGAATTAAGTTCAAGTAGCAGATCCAAACGAAAGTTTTAATAAATAATCATCCTTGTCGCAAAGGAAAAGAGTTGTTTAATTGAGCTGTGCTTATTAAATCCGGTTGATGGTACACTAATTAATTGAGTTGACTTCGATCGCGATGTCTCTTGAAATTGTGTTTGCCGAGGGAAATCACAGTTGTCAATTAGAGCAATCATGTTCTTAATTGTTTGCAAATTACTGAACTAATTGTTAAATATGAGTAGTTGTGTTCGAATTTGTGGTCCTAGCTAGATTAATGTTTATTGTTTTATATCCTAGAGTACTATCTGTAATTATTAAAGTTGAGTGAGAGCTTATTCTCTTTTTTATTATATTAAAGATTCACACAAATAAAACTTTGCCTTTATTGACTTATCATTTAATTAATAACAATAAATACAATAAACTAAATTGTTAATGACTCCAGCACTATGAACAAACGAGCTCCATGACCGTCGCTTAGTGTCGGATGTGTCAATCAATGTAAATAACGACAACATGTGGTAACCAACGATATATATCGTTTGTCATGAGCTTAGACTGACCCTGTCTATCATACTGTAAATAATCGCCCTCCAGGATTACTTTTTGACATTTATTACTGGGCGAGTGGAGTTAAAAGCTTGATGGCACACTCACTGCTAGTCGAGAAGTAGAGATATTGCTCTTTTCGGTCAGTTCATTAAGCATTCGTATACAGAATGTACTATTTCACTTACTGAGAATGAAGAAGAAAGATTAATCGTGTCTATTTAATAGGGGTTTATTACTAACATCTGGTTTATAATTGGTTGAGCGTTAGCAAAGCACTCACTCGAGGGGATTTTAAAACTTTCATTTCTGTCTAGATATCTTGAAAACGAACTGACATATATGCTTGAAATTTTGCATGAAGCTTCATTTTTATATGGGCAACATCAAGATTGATGATGAAGCATGTCACTTAATCGGATTTGGCTGAGCTTAGCGAATCGTTTAGGCCCTAAAGGTAACTATAAGGGCAACGGAAATGTAACAGAATAAATAAATTTGTAAACAAACTAAGTACAATCATATTGAATTTTTAAATGTTACATAATACAAAAATTGTGAATGTATTATGTGGCAGGAAATCTGGAGAAATATTTTGTATGTATGTATTTAATATTGCATGAAATTTCATTTGTACATAGACTAGAATAAGTTATAAAATGGTGCATGTCCAACCTTGGGATTTGGCTGAGGGTCATTTAAGCCTATCACCCAATAGGCTAGCACAATTTAACTTTTTTCTTCTTCTTTATGATTGTTTATCTATTTAATTGTACGCGGGACTGAAATCGAGAATGAAATGAGTTATAGATTTCATTTCAACTTCAGCGAAAAGCCTGTTACGCGACACGTGGTGTGGAGGACTCCTACCTCTAGTGACTAGAATGTGAAAATGTACTTATAATAAAGTACCATTAGACTGAGACGGGTAGAGTCTAATAGTCTGCCATATGGCTCTGTTACCATTGTTACAAATGTACTCGAATATTAGTGACTCAATTTATTGAAACACTAGTGTTACCTGCAGCTTCGCACGTCATTTTCTCCTAAATAACAAGGACTTCACGTGGCTATCCTTTTAAGAGTAACAGTCAGAGAATGGCTCGTTGATTATGTTAATGCTGTGTCCTTTCGTTTTTATATTTCTGCTACTGTAAATACTTGGTGCCATAATTTCAATTTCAACTCAACTTCTTCTACCTTTCCAGCACATATTCACAGTTTTGTTTATTAAATTGAATGTTGTAACAATTAATTATAAAATAATACACAAAGCAGTTTAAATCCGTGACTGGCGCCATCTGTAGTAAATTTTAGATAATACAATTGTCAATTATGTTTGTAATACACTACCATCTCTCGAAATTCATAAAATTCTCCATGTCCAGAGAACTCCAGAGAAATATGTTTATATTCAAAACGTTTTCAATTTTTCTTTCCACAAGAACTTACTTTGGTTATAAAGAATGTTTCAAAACAAACAAAAGAACAGCCCAACTAGCCCAGCCGTTCTGAGATGATACGCTTACACACTCATAGAATTTCATTTTTATCTATGAAAGATTGAAAAAATATTTTAGTAACAGATGATATATTATGTAACTTTGTTTCAACTTAAAGTCTCCATCCATTTTTAAAATCTATTTTTACTCTAACTATAAATTCTGAGCTGTTTATTCCAGTTGAATTCTCCCGTCATATCTTTTCAGTCTGCCTGTTGTCCCGTACCTAAATGCAAATAGAGAAGGAATACGCCGTATTTGAATTCGCGTTCATGTAAACCCTTATTTGACTACTCTTACTTTACACTAAACATAAACTATAGTCATCGTATGTTTTTTTGAAAGTTAGGATTTTACAGTCCACACACTTTAATTACGTCCTTTATCTTTTATTATGTTCTGACATTTTGTTACACACTTTATCATTTGTGTGCTGTTACTGAATGACTACTTTGTTTCATTTACTAATGTACCGTTTCTTGATACGTTTGTGGGAACGGTCGGATTGTTTTGTTTTGTTTTTATATACATTTACAGTAGTATTTCGTCTTTACCATTCATAAATCACGCTTTGTCTTATAATGTAGATTAAACCATTAATGATCATTCTTAAGCAAAATGGAAATAGGGAGTGAAAATAGGTAAATACAATTGACTCTACCATAGTTTTTCACGTCTAAAAATGTGTAAATGTAAGCAAAAAATAACCAACTGTAGAGGAACTCCGAACTAAGTTATGCATTAAGAAAACCTTAGAGCCGTTGCAGTACCGGTTCCAAGATTTCAGTTGACACTGACAGATTTCTATTAGTGTTTTTATAAACTGCTTTGAAATATAGAACAAATGCTAGTAGTACCTTCATATAACCCCGTTCTAACCGGCAGAGCCGTCTTGATATATCAAAAGTATTCCAAACTTCGATTGATCGTCTGTATTGAAATCGAGGGGTTTAATTACTCAGATTACTCAGACCGCTACGACTAGCTTGTATTTAATAATCGGTAGATGTTTTTTGAAGTTATTTCTGGGAAGTTTGAAAAAGAGCTCATTTTCCCAGAACGAGCTGAATATTTGCAACTGTGTAAACTGATTTAATCCAGATATTAATTGGAACACCGAGCTTTATCGTTGATCGTTGATGGTTTTAACTGGCAAACTGGAGCATGTTTCTGAAGCTGAATATTTGCAACTGTGTAAACTGATTTAATCCAGATATTAATTGGAACACCGAGCTTTATCGTTGATCGTTGATGTTTTAACTGGCAAACTGGAGCATGTTTCAGTAACGAAGCTGAATATTTGCAACTGTGTAAACTGATTTAATCCAGATATTAATTGGAACACCGAGCTTTATCGTTGATCGTTGATGGTTTTAACTGGCAAACTGGAGCATGTTTCAGTAACGAAGCTGAATATTTGCAACTGTGTAAACTGATTTAATCCAGATATTAATTGGAACACCGAGCTTTATCGTTGATCGTTGATGGTTTTAACTGGCAAACTGGAGCATGTTTCAGTAACGAAGCTGAATTTGTATTGGTTTGCATTATTCGTTTGAGGGCCGAATGATTGGGTTAATTTGTATCGCTGCACCGTTTGTGTGTAATCAACCTTTTGATATTTTCAGCTTAATGTTTTAATGTTTTTGTTGGAGTATAGTAAAACAATCCATCCCTCATACTCGTATTTATAAGTATTTAATGTTAAAGTTGTTTATTACAAGATACAGAATCATCAACAGTTGAGGTCATGTCAAGCGCCACGCAATGCGCGCTATAGCGGAAAGGTTTTACATTCCATAAACGTCATTACAGATTATACAGTCTAGTATAATCTGTGTCTCAGCTGACTACGGAGGATTAATGACAGAGCTAAATCAAGGCAACTCTCTTGTTATTAACTGAGGCCGTCTCGCCGCGTTTACTGTTCGTCTCGGAGATTTCATAGATTATAAACACGTTCGTATTTAATCAATGCATAAAGTTTACAATGAAGATTTTATCAACTTACAATTCGGAATTAATTACAATCTTAATATCTGTCGGAATTACAGAGATCTGTTTAATGAGCAATGTTAATTTATTGTTGTAGTTTAATGATACACTAATTGAGTTGACCTAGTTTGAGATTTCTCACAAAACGGTATTTGTTAAAAGTTATAAAATTCTAGAATGCCTGGGCGTTTAATTGGTTTTAATTAGTTTGGCGTGTATTGTGTAAAGTAGGAGTAATCGGTATTCTAATTGTTGTGATAATAAGAAGAGCGTTACCTTGTTTACTAAAATAAAACTTGTATTAATGCCCAAATCTTTGCCTATTAAAAATTTCTTTCGTTGCTAATTTACTACCTTGTGATTTTTTTACAAACCTTTATTCGAGCAGCACGTAACAAATAGGTTATGTGATCTTCACTGAGCATGGGACAGTAATCAACATTGCTGACTAACGACAGACAGCATTTGGCAGCTACACAACTTTCTCACTTTCTCTGTCTCTATCGTTATTTGATCTTCACTGAGCATGGGACAGCAATCAACATTGCTGACTAACGACAAACAGCATTTGGCAGCTACACAACTTTCTCACTTTCTCTGTCTCTATCGTTATGTGATCTTCACTGAGCATGGGACAGCAATCAACATTGCTGACTAACGACAAACAGCATTTGGCAGCTACACAACTTTTCTCACTTTCTCTGTCTCTATCGTTATGTGATCTTCACTGAGCATGGTACAGCAATCAACATTGCTGACTAACGGCAGACAGCATTTGGCAGCTACACAACTTTCTCACTTTCTCTGTCTCTATCGTTATGTGATCTTCACTGAGCATGGGACAGCAATCAACATTGCTGACTAACGACTGACAGCATTTGGCAGCTACACAACTTTCTCACTTTCTCTGTCTCTATCGTTATGTGATCTTCACTGAGCATGGGACAGCAATCAACATTGCTGACTAACGACAGGCAGCATTTGGCAGCTACACAACTTTCTCACTTTCTCTGTCTCTATCGTTATGTGATATTCACTGAGCATGGGACAGCAATCAACATTGCTGACTAACGACAGACAGCATTTGGCAGCTACACAACTTTCTCACTTTCTCTGTCTCTATCGTTAACCAGAATGTCATTTCACACATATAATAAATAATTGCTTGTCTGGGATGGAATGCAAGTCAGCCTGATGGTTGTAACTACAAATATTTGCCGTCACCGATATCGGGAGTAAAATATTCGTGTCTTTAAAGCGGGAAAGTTGGAACCTTTGGTTCCCATATGAAGACTTCGTCTATACCTTCGAGAGCTATGACTGGTCAGTTAAATAAATAAATTAGAGCGAAGCGAAACCAGTGGATTTATCCAAAGATTGAACATAGTTTCTGCGATAAAATAATCCTTGATCTAGAACTACGTCTGATAAAGTTTATTTATTTTTTACTATCTAACTGCCAAATGCATAACAGAGTCCAATGATCCCACATTTTCCCCCTAACTGCTGTACATCACGCGCGAGATTACTTTGTGACAGTACATTGCAGAATCATGATCATCACAACTCGAGTAAATTAATGTTAACATGCCATGTTTACATCGTAGATGTGTTTTGTTATGTTCAAACATATTACTGTAGCCATTATTACACGCAGCAAAAATGCTACAGTTCTCCGATTTAACAATATGTGAAAACGATCTATTTTTCCTCAAAACGTGTTTAGGACTTACCATCAAGTTTAAAAAAATTGTATAAATTAATCAGAAAAGTGTATTTTGAGTGTAATATTTTCGTTATTTTCGTATTTTCGTGTATTAAATCGAAGTCTAAATTTCATTCTTGTTTAGTTTAAAATCTTAGTTGGCATGAAAATATTGTTTTTTAGGTTATAGACGTAAATTGCTTACTTCCACTCAACATCAAAACAGGGACAAAAATTTGTGACAAAATCGTTTTAGCGGCGGCATAGTTTGCATGTCCACGGCGCGCACTAATCCAAATAAGCCCACATGGAAGCTGTGCCAGAAAAGTTGTAATTAAAACTCGTATATTTTATTAACTATTAGATTAACTATTTTTATTAGTACACTCGTAATAATACAGTATAAATACCGTAGAAATCAGTGCGGGAAAAAATACGTTCTCTAAAATTTAAAATGTTTGAAAAATAATAATTGATTGTTTTTTGTGCATTAAATAGTATTAATTTAATAGATTTTAGCTCTAGAACATTTGACGATAAAAGAATAGCTGCCATGAAAAAATATTATTTTCATTCGAATACGCATAACTTTCTAATAAATAATACAATATCTTCTTATGAAAATTAAAAACTTGTTTATGTTATAAATAATACTTAAAATTACAGTACATATCGTATTCAATCAAATTTAACAGTAAACATAAACTTGTAATCAATTAAAGTGTCCAGAATTGTCTATGGTCTCAATATAGAACAAGCAGTTCTAAATCGTTTGGGCAATAGATGTTTTAAGATCAAAGATGGCATACATTTCCACGCATTTAATTGTCGCTCTGCTAAACACATACCTTGTAATAAATTATCAAAATATATCCCCACAGAATTCAAAAAATTACTAAAGGACACGTGAGAGTGAAAAATCCAAGAATGCGCGTGAGACTTTAAGTATAAATATTGAGTTTTTTTAGTTTTATTTGTTTTAGGCTAATCATAAATTTGTGTGAAATAATAAGGTCGGGAAAATAGTTCAAAATCTCTAATTTGAGGGCATTGATGTTGTGCAACAAATACTGGGTAGAAACACGCGTTCAGTCTGTACTCATCGTACGCACGTAACAGACAAAAATTTATGTTTTCCGGGTTATACAATGATGCGTGCTGCTTTAGTTATTCTTAATTATACTCTGCTAAGCAACTTTTTGATCACACTGATGATCACAAGATGTAAAAATCGAGGTATGATAGTCACCGCACCAGGACTGGAAAGTGTCGCGTAGTTAAGACATCATAAATTATACGATCTCGTAAAATATGAGCGCTAGGTGAACCCAGATTTTCAATGTCAAAACTACATCTAGGCATCTCTATTGCTAATTCTAAAGTTGTTGCGCGGCATTAAGTTTTCATCTCAGAGATTTTGTAACGATTGTAACGAGAGAAACCCCCACGACAAAATATTGCTGCCAGGCGTATGATATACGGCAGTTTGGAGATAAGTGGCGGAACAATTAATATAATTTATTAGACAGCAAAAGTGTGATAAAAATAAATTGAAATCACTATTATAAAAAAAGAGACAATTTATTCAGTCACACTGAGAAAAGATCGTGTAACATAAGAGAGATCTTTGTTTTCACTGCGAAAGCTTCAGTGTATCACTGTAAGGCCAATAACTTAAAGAGCGACTTAAAAGTTAGAGCAATAAAATGTCTCCTGGAGTTTTATGGCAATTCAACATTTGATTATGTTAGTTTAATTTTACGGTTCTACTGTCAAACCCATGCTGTATAGAACAACGAGTAATTCTCTCCCCATGTTTCTCCAATCCTTCGTAATTGATGTACGAAAGCGTAAAGATTTCTCCGCCGGTAATATTTCAATCGTCTCGCTGTAAAATTTGTCCGTTGTAGACGTAATTTGGTCGACGCATATCGGCCATAAATCTTGAGCTACATGGTTCTTTTCAATAGTTATTTTTGAGCGCTTAACATTACTGTCCCTGTCTCCAGACGGAGTAAACATTCGCATTTATGTAAATCGTCCTCAGCCACCAGCTGATTGCGAAGTCACGGCGAGGTCGTGGCCACGCGTGGTTGTTGAGGTTTTACATTCAAATTGAAGCATGTTCCGATCCTCATAGTAATTGATGATTTTTTATCACCTTTTGATGTATTGTTTAGTTTTAGACCACGTACTTATTTATACACAATCCGATAAACTGTCTTGCTTCTATAATTTTGTATTACCTTTGCTAGGGGAGTTTCACGTGACACAGACGACGTGACAGAAGTATAATCTGCCCCAGCTGACTGCAGACATTTAATGAGAAAACTAAAACAAGGACAGCCTCTACTGTTAATTGTGAACAATGCGACGCCTTGCCGCGTCTATTGTTCGCCCTCGAGATTTTATAATTTTTTCATAATACATAATTTGTGAGAACTCAGTGTTTTATTTTCTTCGGTTCTGACGAATATATAATTTTATATTTGTTGCAAGAACAAGAAACAGATGTACGTCTTACTGAGTAGGGACTATTCGTTGTTATAATAACTTCATGATATAATAACTATATTTTATCTAATCTCAATTTCTCTTCAAATTCTGCTTAAAAAATGTGATTTTAATTTTGTTATTTGAAATATTAATTAAGTCCTGTTGCTTGAAGGTACACTGAGTTAATTCCAAACGTGAGTTGATTCAAATGGTTTTTAGGGGAAGTCACTATTTGTAACGATTTATTATAATTAATTGAAGTTACACTGAGTTGATTGAATCGAATTTTCCCTGTTTCCGTGCATGTCTGGAGTTAGGGGACCCCCGTGGCATCGTAGCATCTGGGTGTGCACCCATGGCTGCTGGTAGACAATGTATTCTATGTAACCCTGTGAGTAATTGTCCTCTTGAGAGAGGCACCTGCAGCATTTAGAAATACTATTTGGCAGACACTTGTGTGATGTAGTATAATCTGTTTTTAGTAAACTTATTGTTATTTCGTGGTACATTAACTGAGTTGATTGCAATCACGAATGTTCCTAAAAATGGTGATTTCCGGAAGAAATTGTAGTTCTTAATAGTGTCCCTTACATTAAACTGATCTTCTTGTTTGTTCGTACACTATCTGAGTGCTGAGTATTGTGTTAGAAGGTGTGGAATGTTACACCCATATTTATGTGTTATACGTGCTTGATTTATCCCCGCCGCCGCGTCGTAAATTATTCACATTGTAGAGGTGAACGTACAGATTCGTGCTGATCATAACTCTTCAGATAACCTACAGAATTTTTTTGTATATAAACATTTTATATAAACGTATGCATAATTTTGATGAATTATGAAATATAATACTTACTTTGTAATCTAAAGTGTATTTTACTTTGCTGAAAGCGAAGGCAAAAAGATTTTACATTGATATCTCCATAGAAACAGTCGAGGAAGGAATGTGGAAATAGGACCACAAATTGAACACACAAATTAACCCTTAGAGAATCGATCACAGATAGGGTAGAGAGATGTTTGGTAAAGAGGATTTTGTCTCTAATAAAGAGCATGCAAACCTCTGATAAAATATTGCTCTATTTAAAATTATCAAAAGGCTTACGCAGAAAGCTACGTCACTACGTGAAAGCTAAAATAAAAAAGCCCAAGCAAAAAGCCAAGCACTCTGACACCGAAGAATCACGTACCAAGTGATTGATCGTGCATGATGATAACATATTAGCAATATCCTTATTATTAAACATTTGAAAAAGGCCACTTCTTCTAACATGTTATCTCGATGTTTGACCACTGACACAGCGTGGGTACCACACACCATACCGTGCGTATCGTGCAACACACGTGAGCACCACACAACACAGCGTGGGTACCACACACCATACCGTGCTTATCGTGCAACACACGTGAGCACAACACAACACAGCGTGGTCACCACACACCATAGCGTGCGTATCGTGCAACACAGCGTGGGTACCACACATCATAGCGTGCGTATCGTGCAACACACGTGAGCACCACACAACACAGTGTGGATACCACACACCATACCGTGCGTATCGTGCAACACACGTGAGCACCACACAACACAGCGTGGGTACCACACACCATACCGTGCTTATCGTGCAACACACGTGAGCACAACACAACACAGCGTGGTCACCACACACCATAGCGTGCGTATCGTGCAACACAGCGTGGGTACCACACATCATAGCGTGCGTATCGTGCAACACACGTGAGCACCACACAACACAGCGTGGGTACCACACACCATACCGTGCTTATCGTGCAACACACGTGAGCACCACACAACACAGCGTGGTCACCACACACTATAGCGTGCGTATCGTGCAACACACGTGAGTCCAACACAACACAGCGTGGGTACCACACACCATACCGTGCATATCGTGCAACACACGTGAGCACCATACAACACAGTGTGGATACCACACACTATAGCGTGCGTATCGTGCAACACACGTGAGTCCAACACAACACAACGCGCGTACCACACACCATAGCGTGAATATCTCACAGACATTCGTGCTTACGACACTACACAGCGTGCACTCGACACTACACACTGTGCATACTATATTCCATAGCGTTCGCGCCACACAACACAGCGTACGTATCACATAGCACAGCATGCGTATCACACAATACAGCGTGCGTATTACACAACACATATTGTGTGAGCTTTATTATAAGTATATTAATACATAAATTTAATTTTCACCGCCTGAGTACCACCTCACATCCATCCCTTCATGTGTTGGGTTCCTGTATCATACTCGCTATATAATTTAATGAATTACACAACACATATTGTGTGAGCTTTATTATAAGTATATTAATACATAAATTTAATTTTCACCGCCTGAGTACCACCTCACATCCATCCCTTCTTGTGTTGGGTTCCTGTATCATACTCGCTATATAATTTAATGAATTACACAACACATATTGTGTGAGCTTTATTATAAGTATATTAATACATAAATTTAATTTTCACCGCCTGAGTACCACCTCACATCCATCCCTTCTTGTGTTGGGTTCCTGTATCATACTCGCTACATAATTTAATGAATTACACAACACATATTGTGTGAGCTTTATTATAAGTATATTAATACATAAATTTAATTTTCACCGCCTGAGTACCACCTCACATCCATCCCTTCTTGTGTTGGGTTCCTGTATCATACTCGCTACATAATTTAATGAATTAAATTGGACTGGTTTGTATTGTTCGGAGATATTTTCAACAATTTACTTTGAAACGTTTAAAACCTCTGCCTTTCCGACAGTCGAATTGATCATTACATTTGCATATACTGTATGTAAACTAGTCTCATTCACCCATCGATTGCAATGTCACGTTTCACCATGAGTCACACATAGTTGGATGGTTAAGCCTGTCCCAGTCATCGTAGCGCTGGGTGAGTTTTCTGGTTTACATTTATTTGCATTTATTGTTTAGTTCACTTGTTGAGTGTATTCATGCATGATTGTTGCAGTTTCTCCCTGAGACTGTTGTGGGCATGGTAGTTAATTATACCCTTATAATTAAAACGACAATTTATTCCATTTTTCTAATATTGTTTTTATATCCGAAGAATATTTACTAATCAGTTTTGACAACGCATTTAAACGGAACGATGTTCATTTCCGAAGTCGGCCATTAAAAACAATCTTGTAGAAAGGTTTAAAATAATTATCTTTTGCTATTAAATGGCATTAAACATCCGTGCCACGTACTGCATGCCACAGAGAGCAGTGGCGTGCGACTATTGGCTTTGATAACTTCCTAGGGTTGCCTGCACACACGCTCTCATCTACAGATTTTCAGGTGTTTCACGGTGGCGTTAAATAAACAAAATTAGTGAAAAAAGTTTAAATAATGGAACTCCGTTGCCTTCTTTGACCCCATCATTAAAAATGCAGGATTTTATTAATTAGCTATCATTCTTTTAAATGAAATATATTTCTTGTTGTTTTTTATATAATTTTAAGCGGCAGAAATTCTTACACAGTATAAGTAATACAATGGTTCAATTGTTTTTTAATTGTGAATGTTAACATAGATATATTGATACACGAAAAGCGAGAAAGAATATTCTCACAGGGAGTTTTTGGTTTTACTGCATCCATTTCACCGTTAAGTACTGACGGATCAGTGAATAAGAACACGATAAGAATATGCTAAATTAACAATAAGGAAAATTAAATAAGAAATAGTTGTATTTTGTTATAAGAATTCGATGTCGTATAATGTTTAAAATTATGAATGCATCTTTACACTGTTTGCATAACCACGCACTCTCGTACTGCCTACTTCACCACACTTTGTATTGTCGCTGTTTATTTGTTACTGTATTTAGCGTAGCATGTAGCATGGTTTTGTTTTAGTAGTTTTATGTTTTATGTCCAGTCAATGAAACTTTGGCAAGTCACATTGTCAATCCTTAAAGTAATATGTGTCTGACAAAATTCGGGATAGGATATAATGTCCTACAGATACATTTGGGTGAATTACGTGATTGCTATTTGTAATCTTGGCTTGTACATTATTTCAAAATAATTGCGATAAGACTGATTCCTCCCATAAACAACCAATGTTCCTACTATATTTCCAAAAAATGCAATATTTATCTGTGAATTGCATTACACATTGGGATGTGTACGTATGTATATCTACATTAACTGTTCACTATAAAAAGGTGAGATGAGTAATGGAAAATGAAACAAGAGGGGAGTTAAAGACGGTATAGGAGAAACTAATGAAAAATTACAATTTACAAGCAGACATTTTTAAAGGAAAATTTTCCAATCAAAAATATGAGAACGATTGTTACTTATCGATCCTCTGTCTCATGGTGCTATTGTATTTTAAAATTCATTCCTAATATAAAATATTTTTAATTGTAAGGTGATACCCAAGAATTTTATCGGTCCCAACACATTATAAATATGAAAAATTAACTGCAAATGTTTTGAGCATTTTACTTATATGTAGGCCTATCCACTATTAAAAATAAAACTTTTTCAACTTTAGTGGGTTTTAAAGAAATTAAATTATACATATCAGAACGTATGTTTATGGGAAGAAGGTCTTACTGTGAAACCTTTTTTACGCAAAGTTAAGACAGGATAACGGGACCAAACATCGGATGTTTCTCTACAGAGTTGACATTGTCAAGTACCAAACCGTTTTAAAGAGCCTTTAAGTTACAAACACATTTTTTCCAAATGTTCATTTTCCCTTCACTATTATGCCACTATATGCCAATTTTGTATACTTTACGTTTACTGGTAAATAACATTTTAAAGGATTTTTACGCTTGTAAAATACAAGTACATTTTTGCACTTAATTTTGCAGTTAACTGTAGAAATTTAAGAAATGTTAAACTGTTCTTATTGAAAACTATAAAAAATATATAAACGTTATGAAGCGAGTTTTCAAAATAAAGCGTAAAAAACTTGCACCAGTATTTCACTTCTTGCTCAATAGTTACATTTAGAGTTTGGCACTCGAAGGGTTAAATTATCCAGTTATCTTGGATTTTTTAATTGATTTTAAATTGCACTCACGCCCCACTATATCTCGTGTCAAATAAGTTGACATTGCCAAGGTTTCTGGGACGGACTGTATGGTAGTTGCATGGTGTGACCCGAGCTTGTGTTGTAGACCCGGGGCCGACTGAGGGTCTCATGGAGGTGTTGGGGCGGGCCGCCAGTCGCAAGAAACTCCCCCACATCGACATCCATCTGCACGGTAAGTCCTGGTGGTCTGGGGTCGTTGGTGGATGCATATAATACTACCTATAAGCTAGTACGTTCTTATTCTCGCTCTCTACCATATATTTTGTTCCAACAATACTCGAAAATCATATTGAAAATTAAATTAAATTCTACAGTTGGTACTGGCCCTAATTATAAGCTTTATTGTTTTATGTTACGGTGGTTGATATTGTAAAAGAATATTACTTGTAATTTAACTGTAAGTTTTAAATTGACATCCATTTTTGCAAACATTACTTAATGTATTATCCACTAAGAATAAAAAGTATATAACCAAAATAGGATCTAGGATTAGGCTACACCAAATTTGGTTAACGGAGTCGTATGATCATGATTCTCGTTTAACCATATTTTCTTGGTAACGGTGAAATCTGGAGATAGTTTTTTGAACAACCGTGTATAGTATATAAAGTCACGGAAACTTGGCATATATTAAATAATATATCTCTTTAAATTTCATAAATGTCTATAAATATATAGAATATTAAGGAACTCATAATTCATAAATTAGTATCCAATGAGTTTGAATGATATGTAGTTCAGTAGAAATTTATTAGAATCTATAAGAAACTGTATTGTGGATTTCTACTTCAGAAAGGCCTTAATAAGAATTAAAAATTTCAGAAAAAATAAAGTAGTCTAATATACGTTCTTAAGAATCAGAGTTAACACATTTCAAACCCTTTAAAAATTCTAAAATCACAAAAATAATTAAAAAAATAATAAATCATAAATACAAAAAACAAGTTTTATTTCATAAACGGAACTCCAGATAGCCATAAATGGATAAGCGTAATGTTTTATGACCGTAATTTTGTAACAAAATTACAGTGTGTGTAGTTTGTTATCTTTTCAGTGTCTAATGATTCACTGGCGAAGGAAATGAATGACACAGCCGTAGATTTATGCGATCAGCGTGAGGTAAACAAGAGGAAGCAACCTTTAGTGGAACAAGTCCCTTTTGCATATTCAAGACTTGAATTTGAATGCGACTTGGTATAATTAAATTCCCGCATTCCCTATCTAAATATTGTTATACTTGCCTCTTTAGTTAAGCGGGATGTGTAAATCTAAAGTTGTCATTTAGCGCACTAGATTGTTTTATCGTTTAAGTCTGTAAGTTTAAGTTTTATTTTAGGCCGGTCTCCCGTCAAACCAGCAATGGCTGTCATGCGACCTTAAGTCAATTGTTCACAATTTCAATAATCCAATTTTCAATAATAACCTTGACCATTTCCATGTAATCCATTATACAAGTACTACTTTTGGTAATACTCATATATGCATTAGGGCTGATAAATTATTGTTATGTTTTTTTATACGTTTGTTCTTTTGTAATATATGTTTATTTACTTTATTGCCAAACTTGACATAAACAATAAAATATCTGATTTTTCCTCCCTTTTCCTGAATAATAATAAATAAAATATATTGCTTCAAAAGTTATGACCCTGAAGATAAATCCTCAATAAAACCCACATTGCCTGTTTCAATGTTAAGTAAACGTACCTAAACCTAAATTTATACCGTTATTGTATTCTTGTAATCCATTTCTTATGTAAAAAATAGTTAGTTGTTCAAAATAAACAAAATTATTGCACAAATAATTATGTTATAATAAACTTACGTTTTGTTAAACAGTTTTTAATAGAAAAATAAAATTGATTTCTCAAATTTATAAAATACTATTCACTGTAGAACCAATACAATAGTATTTTAGTAACGTTGTAATTCCTGCAGCAGACTTTGTTTCAAAAATATGTACATATTGAATCGTACCAATTATTATTTTCTATACACAAATTAATACTTTTGTTTAACGTCAAACGTTTTATCCGTTATGACAACTCAAACTTTTCACAGAATTTTGCAACATCTTAAAACAAACATTTATGTGCTGTAAATGTGATAAATTGGCTTCTGAAAGATATTTTTGTACATCCTTCATTGACCTTGTTGCAGATTTACTTCACTTTGACTAGCAATCTGCAAAGTTATTCATTTCGTTCTTTATCGAATAGAACTCAAACTGAGTCTATCAGTTATACACAAACTGTACGTTACTCTAAATTTATCACTTAAAACAAACCCGTTCCAGTGATAAATTGCATTAATTAAAACTGAATGCATTTCAATTAATCTATGATGGTTGTATAACTAAAACGAAACCGCTCCAACTGTATGTATATTAAACTAACGCTGTCGTTTAAACCGAAAATATTGCAGTTACTGTTGTGCTAACTTTATCTCTAAATCCTAAAACGTGTATTTAATTATTTATGGTGTTTGAACTGAAACTATTTCATGCATAGGAGTTATACTAGTATTGTTGGAAACTGATAATATAATTTTTTTACTAGCTTTTTCATTACAACTGAAAAACATCAGTTATATATTGAACAAACTAAACCTCTTTTAATGATAATGTACTGCACTTTACCTGTAATGCCAATGCGGTTTCAACGCTACATTACACACATTATTTATTCATGTATTACCAAATGTTTCAAATGTTTAGTTGTTGTCACTATCTCTAGTTATTATCACTAACAGCCCATTTGTGTGTTTATTTTATATTGTAAATAACGAAAGTGACGTCATTAATCCGAAAAAAACCAGTAAAGTTTTCTAATGAATCTTAAAATCGTAAGTTTTATTGACCATTTTAGTAAACTTTATCTGGAGGCATAATTTGTTTTACGTATGTAATTTTATTGTTAGTAAAATCTGTATTACTATTGTGTATTATGTACGTATTATTGCTAATTACATTGATCTTATCTCTAAAACAAAGCCATTTCTAAATAGGCTACATCGAGCTATCTGTCTAACCAAACCACAACTGAGTTAAGGTTGTGTGCGGTATAAGGACTGAAGTAATTCATGCAGACTGCAGAACGGTCAGTCAACAATGCCGCAACCCGATTGGCCGGGCCGTCAGCCAATCATAGGAGAGCGTCTCTACACTGTTAGTTGTGTCTACAACACTGTAGCTTGAGAGAATATTCTCCGTTAGGGCTAATTGGGTTATAGCTAATCATCAAATATAGAATGATTACACTGAAATTTCAATAGATAACTAATAGCTTTCATCCACTATTGTTTTACTACTGACAAATGTCCGTAATAATTCAAATTTAATTCCATGCAGTCTTTTGTTGTACTGATTTACAAAGGATTTCTTAAGACCTTTAAATCTTCTTTCTTTCAGAGAATCTGATTTGCAAGTTTTGCGTTGCTTAGTAATCACAAAGGATTATCTTTATTTAGTAAGTTTTGCGTCACTTGGATATCACTAACTATAACGTTTAATTCTTAGTCCAGAAATTAACTGGAAACTGATGAGATTTTTCAATATTCACAGACCTCCTTTACTAATTTTTAAGCATAAAAAAAAGATTGAAATTAAATTTGTGGTGGAAAGGAAGATTGTGGTGGAGAGCAGCATATTTTTCAAATATAAACTTCGATTTATAAGAGTTAAAGGAAATATCAATGTAAGGTAAGTATGATTAATAAGTAATAACCTGGATTATGATGTAAAAGATTCCATAATCTAGGGTAATAAGGAGGTAGATTAAATTTGGTCAGGCTTCATTGGGCAGGTAGGTATGGTAGGAATCGCAGGTTAAGCATATACAACACATAAACTATGTTGGATTACGTTAAATAGGATTGATCATCTATAGATCGGCTGAGAGCTTTTATCTAAGGCAAACTAGGTTATATAGGTTAGGTAATAGTTGTAGATTATCGGAGTTAAACTGTATTAGGTTAAGTTAAATGGAACTGTGCATCTCTACATCAGGCAATAGATTTTATGTTAGGCAAATTAGTTTAGATAGCAGTTTCTATTACTGTTAGTGTACAATGTACCCGCTGGATGGACAGTTACATTGTACACTAACAGTAATAGAACCTGCTAAACTACTCGTAATTTGCCTAACATAAAATCTATTGCCTGATGTAGAGATGCACAGTTCCATTTAACATAACCTAATACAGTTTAACTCCGATAATCTACAACTATTACCTAATCTATATAACCCACTTTGCCTTAAATAAAAGCTCTCAGCCGATCTATAGATGATCAATCCTATATAACCTAATCCAACATAATTTATATGTTGTATTGCTTAACCTGCGATTCTTACCATAACGACCTGCCCTATGAAGTCTGACCAAATTTAATCTACCTCCTTATTACCCCAGATTATGGAATCTTTTACATCATAATCCAGGTTATTACTTATTAATCATACTTACCTTACATTGATATTTCCTTTAACCCTTATAAATCGAAGTTTATATTTTTAAAATTAGCTATTCTCCACCACAATCTTCCTTACCACAAATTTAATTTCAGCTTGAAAAGTGTATCATGTTTAGAGAAAACTTTTGACTGTAGAAAATAATTGATTGTATAACAAATAGCCTTACGTTTGTCTATTTTGGTTTTATTGTTACATGACCCACTGTCCTGCAAGGTTTTACTAATAACTTTTGATAATAATTCAATTGGAGTTACAAGTTGTTGCACATAATGATAAAAGTACTCAGGCGGTTTTACTACATGCTTAAAATGCATTAAAAAACTATTAAAATGTCAGTCCATTTTATGAATACTTTGTAATTGAGAGGAGGAACTCCCCAAAGCACAGAGTAACAAATTATATTGTTACTCTATGCCCCAGAGGTTCCTCTTCCTCATTCCCAAGTTAGATTACGAGCTCGCGGTAGACCTCAATAAAAATATTTTACTCTGTGATATTATCTTTTTATTAATTTAAAATCTAGAAATGTACAGCTTCAAAATACATTTAGAGCTCTTATGACAATAGAAATAACATAAAACTTTATTATTTGTGAGGGTGTGAATTCTGTTATGAAATGTATACTTAAAATTTTAATTCTGTGAGAAAATGTTGCAATTTGGGCATACAAAATGTAATTAGAACATTTTTAGAGCAGGAGTGAATACAATGTTTGGTTCAAACATTTCCTCCAAAGCGCTTCCTACTCCAAGTACACAATTAGTGTGGAAGTGTGCTGTAATGGACGAAGCGTGCTCCCTTATTAAGAACCTTGTTTATGTCCCTATCCTAGTTTCTTTTCCTCAACCTTCTTATTGTCTGTAACTGGATCTTATTTTCTCTGAATATGTTTCGAGTTATATTTCGCTATATGCTTCAAAGTATTAAACCTGTTATATGCGTAGCCAATAATGTGTTTTTATATAAACTTATTTACATACTGATGCCATAACTTAAATTAAAACGTAATTTTCGAGCACCAGACCTTGTGGCCTATGACAACATAATATTTCTGTACAAACAAAAATAAAGGTTAATAAGTGGATCTTAATGCTGCTGGAGAGCTCTGTGAAGGCTTTAGTTCTGGTTCAAAATTAATAATTATTAGTTATACAAATGTAGTTTATTTAACACTTCCAAACTTAATTAGTATATTCATTAATTACCTTGCCAGAATGATATGAACATTCCATAAAGTCCAATAAATTCCATTTCAAGAAACGTATTAAACATTTGTACAGCAATTCCACGAGCATCTGTAACTAGTAGCACATGGATTAACATAAGATTCACAAGAAAATCAATAATCACAAGCAGAGTAGATACAGTAATGCTATTGGAGCAATATCAAACGCCCTTAAAAGACAGGCAGTCAGAGAGTTTACAAAAATAAAATTCATTCAAGAAACACTTTTGAGAATTAAAAATAGGACTACTAAAATTTAAACGTTAATCTAAATCAATTTGAAATGAAGAGAGCTAAACTGTTATTGGCATAAATAACATTAAGTCGTAATTATCAATGTTTACCCTAAAAAGTTTTGCAACTGTAAATTGATTTACAAATTATACAGTTTGTTTTAGTTATTCAGTCTCACACTGTTTGTCATAACTAAGATTCTATAAGATTGCTTATGTTGTAAGTTGTCACCCTCCACAACATTCGAGTAAATACATTTAAAATATATGTTAGCCATATTTATTCTAAATACACTTTTTGAAATATTTTATATCAACCTAAAGTTTAAAACCATATGGCTTACGTGAATTCAGTATTCACAAATTGAATTTAAAGTAACTGCACTTTGTTAGGCTGCAAATTAAATTTTAGTCATGCTATTACTCTCGTTTCATGTTAGTTGACATACAGTATACAGTACGAGACATGTAATTGCAAGCCTTGCCGTTTGGCTATGTTGTTTATGTGTAATGTAGAAATATATTAATTAATAATTTTAATACTAGTGTTATCGCAAGGAACTAATCTTCTATACACTTGGAGAGGTTTAAAAATATATCTCAGGCATATTAAACAACAGTTTATTTACCACAAGCCAGGCTTGCAGTGATGTTTATCGTACCATAACATGTTTATTTTATGTCAATAAAATTAAATAATTAAAAAAAAACTTAAAACCAGAATGCGACAAAACTTAAATATTGTAAACTGAAAATACGGACAGTGAATACTGAATTACATTTCAAAAATTCCTATCAATATTATATTTTGTTCTCATAAATAATAGTTCTTTTTGAGTAAATTAATCTTTGTTTGTTTTAACCTAATTTACTATTAAATTATTCTCTCATTAGTTGTGCTCTCAAGGGGAATGGAAACTAAACATTAGCTTTAATCATTAGCGTTAATAAACACGAAGGCTCTTTGGTGAATTGGAGCGAAATATATTAATTTCCAGTTCTTTGAAGTCTAGTTAAATTCTCCTCTCGATAGCGAGTCTTTTGCAAGCCCGGTCAAGCGTAAAGAGGAACGTCATTTGCAGACAAATATTGTCGTTACGTCATTACTGTCATCATTGTAGGCACCTGGGTCATTGTTGGCTCACTCTGCGTTAATTGTTGTCTCGGCATTGTTGACAGCACACGCACTCCTGTGTTGGGTTGACCAGAGCGGAAGGTTTGCTATCATGTTTAAACGATTTGAGCAGGACTGTGCTCAGAGGCTTGTCTGTGTGATAAATTACTAAATTATTTAATAAGGTACTTTACATTAGACAGAATTAAAGTAACAATGGTACAATAAAATTCATGGTACGTAGCCTACACGGTGACCAAAGAAAACAATAATTCTTTAACGATTAAACTCACAGCCGTAATGCTCTACACATCAATAACGGAGTAATCGGTGGGAAGGTAGTGAAGAGTATGTAGAGGACAGTGAGCAGTCAGCGGAGAGGATCGGTGATAAGCAATGAAAAGTACGTAGAAGACAGTGATGAGACGGTGAAGGAGTGATGATAGGCAGTAGAGTATGTAGAAGGCAGTGATGAGTCGGTGAAGGAGTGTTGATAAGTAGTAAAGAGTATGTAGAAGACTGTGATGAGTCGGTGAAGGAGTAATGATAGGCAGGAAGATCATATTGAGGTCAGCAAGCTGTGAGTAGAGTTCGGTGACGATAGGTTGCGAAGATGATATAAAAGATACTGAGCATTCAACGTAGAGGATTTATGATAAGTAATGGAGAATATGTAGAGGACAGTGGTGAGTTGGTAAAGGAGTGATTCTAGGCAGTGAAAAAATATATAAAATATATAGAGAACAGTGAGAAATCGCCGGATGGGAGTGATCATAGACAGTGAAGAATATGTACAGGACAATGATGAGTCGGTGTAGTGGGTTGGTGATAAGCTATGAAGAATATGTAGAGGACAATGATGAGTCGGTGTAGTGGGTTGGTGATAAGCTATGAAGAATATGTAGAGGGCAATGATGAGTCGGTGTAGTGGGTTGGTGATAAGCTATGAAGAATATGTAGAGGGCAATGATGAGTCGGTGTAGTGGGTTGATGGGAATATGGTGATGAAGCTATGAAGAATATGTAGAGGGCAATGATGAGTCGGTGTAGTGGGTTGGTGATAAGCTATGAAGAATATGTAGAGGACAATGATGAGTCGGTGTAGTGGGTTGTTGGTAAGCTATGAAGAATATGTAGAGGGCAATGATGAGTCGGTGTAGTGGGTTGGTGATAAGCTATGAAGAATATGTAGAGGGCAATGATGAGTCGGTGTAGTGGGTTGGTGATAAGCTATGAAGAATATGTAGAGGGCAATGATGAGTCGGTGTAGTTGGTTGGTGATAAGCTATGAAGAATATGTAGAGGACAGTGATGAGTCGGTGTAGGAGTGATGATAGGCAGTAAAGTGTATGTAAATGACAGTCATGAGGTGGTTGAGGAGATGATTGTATAGTGTATGTAGATGTAGTGAGTAAGTAGTAAGCAGTGTGTATGAGAAGTTTGTTATAAGCAGGGAAGAATATCTAGAGGACAATGAGGAGTCTGTGTTGGAGTGATGATGGACAGTGGTGATTATGTAGACGGCAGTGAGGAATCGATTGAGTCTGAAAGATAGGTTGCAATAATTTATCCCTCATTTTAGTCTGTCTCGTGTTGTATACAGGTGCGTTATTTCCTCGCTATTCTTTTAAAACGTGCCTGTGATCCAACTAAGCATGCTCTATTTGAGAAAAGTTAAGTTCTTTTATCACATCTGTCCCAACCAACTCTGCAAACTTCCAGAGGCAATGCACGAACAGGATTACTTCTCCACGGCTCAATTACTGCATAATATTACAGACAAAATAGCGCCGAATTCAAAATTACTCCGGACCACGGAATTGTAAAGCTGGATTTTTTACGTTCGGATTGGACGAATAACTTTACAAGACCTGAGTTTCTCTTAGCTTTGGAGACATAACTACTAGTGCCGAGAGAAGGTCATCAATGAGAACACCAAGATGTTATATATGTAGCTTCTCTTGGTCTCACTGCTTGCAATCCCATATAAAAAAAGGATCGGTTGTACGAGCGAAAGTAACTAATGTATTTCAGTAATTTTATTTTACTGAGTATTAGGCTGAGATTAGTGAGATTGAGTATTAGATTGAGTATAGTTTGAGTATTAGTGCTGAGGTTCGAGCATTACTGTATCATAGTGTTAATAATATAGTTATTATAAATTGAAATTAGTTTAAAATTTCATTTGATCTCCCGTCAAACATTCTTTCTAACAAAAAAATCACTCATTAATCCTTAATTATATAGCGTGCTAACTGCAGAGAATCTATAACCAAACCGAGCATAATTCGTGAGCAAGCATACCCGAGGGAAGCTCTTAAAATTATTTAATAACTTGATAACGTTGGCTTGTCTGATTAATTACCAACTCTGGAAGCGAGAGTTCTTAGTAGTTTGTTCAGACAACGCTTTCCACTTCCAGGAACTGGCAAACGCAAGGCTGCATCTTGAGGCTTTTGCCACGTTATTCACTAACCTCGTTATAGATTTAATTTATTTTTAGTAACGGTATTTTATGTTATCTTTTTAGTACTTATAGCCTATTTAATTATTTTAATTGTGTTCATTGTATTGTAATGTTGTACGACTGACCTTTTAAATTTCTCACCTGTAAAGGTTCAAATGTATCCTCCAGAATAGTAATTTTAAAATATTTTCTATGATTAGTTTTGCTGTAATAATCTTGAATAAAAAATTTAAACTCTTTTCAAAGTTACTACGTTTTTATGCGCTTCTCAATTACGTATATTTTGATGTGACTTTTCAAATAATTACTAAAGTACTTAATATTGTCTATTAGTTATTCACGTAGAACTATGCACAATGTATGAAGTTTACATAAAAGCATTTTTAACAAGACCTACAATCACAGTCTCATGTTTAATGCAGTAACTAGCGCGCTTAATTCTTAACCACGCCCAGTAAGCCAAATACAATCTAAACCAAGACGTCTCACTGAGGTTAGTAACTAAGACCTCACAACATTCCTAGCAAGACTTAGAGTTGAGCCTCTATGCTGATCTTAACCTTCAGGAATTGTGTAATGTAATGACGACACAAACCAACTTATTAGAAACATACGAGGACAAGTTACTGACAGTGCCCCGACTGAGTGATAAGTTGAGCCTCTATGCTGATCTTAACCTTCAGGAATTGTGTAATGTAATGACGACAAACCAACTTATTAGAAACATACGAGGACAAGTTACTGACAGTGCCCCGACTGAGTGATAAGTTGAGCCTCTATGCTGATCTTAACCTTCAGGAATTGTGTAATGTAATGACGACACAAACCAACTTATTAGAAACATACGAGGACAAGTTACTGACAGTGCCCCGACTGAGTGATAAGTTGAGCCTCTATGCTGATCTTAACCACCAGGAATTGTGTAATGTAATGACGACACAAACCAACTTATTAGAAACATATGAGGACAAGTTACTGACAGTGCCCCGACTGAGTGTTAAGTTGAGCCTCTATGCTGATCTTAACCTTCAGGAATTGTGTAATGTAATGACGACACAAACCAACTTATTAGAAACATATGAGGACAAGTTACTGACAGTGCCCCGACTGAGTGTTAAGTTGAGCCTCTATGCTGATCTTAACCACCAGGAATTGTGTAATGTAATGACGACACAAACCAACTTATTAGAAACATATGAGGACAAGTTACTGACAGTGCCCCGACTGAGTGTTAAGTTGAGCCTCTATGCTGATCTTAACCACCAGGAATTGTGTAATGTAATGACGACACAAACCAACTTATTAGAAACATACGAGGACAAGTTACTGACAGTGCCCCGACTGAGTGTTAAGTTGAGCCTCTATGCTGATCTTAACCTTCAGGAATTGTGTAATGTAATGACGACACAAACCAACTTATTAGAAACATATGAGGACAAGTTACTGACAGTGCCCCGACTGAGTGTTAAGTTGAGCCTCTATGCTGATCTTAACCACCAGGAATTGTGTAATGTAATGACGACACAAACCAACTTATTAGAAACATACGAGGACAAGTTACTGACAGTGCCCCGACTGAGTGTTAAGTTGAGCCTCTATGCTGATCTTAACCACCAGGAATTGTGTAATGTAATGACGACACAAACCAACTTATTAGAAACATACGAGGACAAG
This sequence comes from Homalodisca vitripennis, assembly GCF_021130785.1. Classification (NCBI taxonomy): domain Eukaryota; kingdom Metazoa; phylum Arthropoda; class Insecta; order Hemiptera; family Cicadellidae; genus Homalodisca; species Homalodisca vitripennis. The sequence continues at coordinate 105,716,738 of NC_060208.1, read as the reverse complement.
TTACTGACAGTGCCCCGACTGAGTGTTAAGTTGAGCCTCTATGCTGATCTTAACCACCAGGAATTGTGTAATGTAATGACGACACAAACCAACTTATTAGAAACATATGAGGACAAGTTACTGACAGTGCCCCGACTGAGTGTTAAGTTGAGCCTCTATGCTGATCTTAACCTTCAGGAATTGTGTAATGTAATGACGACACAAACCAACTTATTAGAAACATATGAGGACAAGTTACTGACAGTGCCCCGACTGAGTGTTAAGTTGAGCCTCTATGCTGATCTTAACCTTCAGGAATTGTGTAATGTAATGACGACACAAACCAACTTATTAGAAACATACGAGGACAAGTTACTGACAGTGCTCCGACTGAGTGTTAAGTTGAGCCTCTATGCTGATCTTAACCTCCAGGAATTGTGTAATGTAATGACGACACAAACCAACTTATTAGAAACATACGAGGACAAGTTACTAACAGTGCCCCGACTGAGTGTTAAGTTGAGCCTTTATGCTGATCTTAACCACCAGGAATTGTGTAATGTAATGACGACACAAACCAACTTATTAGAATCATACGAGGACAAGTTACTGACAGTGCCCCGACTGAGTGATAAGTTGAGCCTCTAAGGGTGATCTTAACCTCCAGGAATTGTGTAATGTAATGACGACACAAACCAACTTATTAGAAACATACGAGGACAAGTTACTGACAGTGCTCCGACTGAGTGTTAAGTTGAGCCTCTATGCTGATCTTAACCTCCAGGAATTGTGTAATGTAATGACGACACAAACCAACTTATTAGAAACATACGAGGACAAGTTACTGACAGTGCCCCGGCTGAGTGTTAAGTTGAGCCTTTATGCTGATCTTAACCACCAGTAATTGTGTAATGTAATGACGACACAAACCAACTTATTAGAATCATACGAGGACAAGTTACTGACAGTGCCCCGACTGAGTGATAAGTTGAGCCTCTAAGGGTGATCTTAACCTCCAGGAATTGTGTAATGTAATGACGACACAAACCAACTTATTAGAAACATACGAGGACAAGTTATTGACAGTGCCCCGACTGAGTGTTAAGTTGAGCCTCTATGCTGATCTTAACCTCCAGGAATTGTGTAATGTAATGACGACACAAACCAACTTATTAGAAACATACGAGGACAAGTTACTGACAGTGCTCCGACTGAGTGTTAAGTTGAGCCTCTATGCTGATCTTAACCTCCAGGAATTGTGTAATGTAATGACGACACAAACCAACTTATTAGAAACATACGAGGACAAGTTACTGACAGTGCCCCGACTGAGTGTTAAGTTGAGCCTTTATGCTGATCTTAACCACCAGTAATTGTGTAATGTAATGACGACACAAACCAACTTATTAGAATCATACGAGGACAAGTTACTGACAGTGCCCCGACTGAGTGTTAAGTTGGGCCTCTAAGGTGATCTTAAACCACCAGGAATTGTGTAATGTAATGACGACACAAACTAAGTTGTTAGAAACATACTAGGACATGTTACTGACTGTGCCCTGGTTGAGTGATTATATTTCTTCGAATATTATTACTACAGTTCTGATTTTATTGCGGTGAAATCATATTACCTCCTTTGCCGTTGTTAGGTAGAGAGAAATTCACTGTAATTTATAAACTCAAGAACTGTCTCCTCTAGACATGGAAGTTGAAGCGAATCCAGTGAACAAAGTTCAACTGTATCTGTGAGTTGTAAATGTAACGTGAGTGAGTGACAAGTTTATCGTAAAGTTTAAGTGGTTCAGTAAAGTGATTGAAATAGAGAATTTATGATCTCCAAGAAGTGCTTCGCTTCGAACGAACTTTGTTTTAGAAACAAATTTAATAAGTCTCTCTTATGATATAATTACTAAGTTTGGAATTCGAATGGTGAGAGTTATCTTATGTCTTCTTGTTTCTATTCCTTACTTATTAGTGGAGGTAACAGTATTTTTTTCCGGACATTTTCCATAGTCAAGTGATATAAGAAATAATAAACACTACGTTTCGATATCTGCGATTCGATTTCTTCCTCACAACTAGCAATTAGCCTAGAATATACCTAAAATCTAGCTTAAAGTAAACCAGTCTTACACTTTAACACACATGTTGTGTCAACTCCACTATCTCTAAGACAAGCACGTAGTAAAATAAACTCTTATTATTCAATGCTAAACTAAATCATATAGGTACAATATATTAATGAAAGAAACCCTTATTATTCAACGCTGAACTAAATCATATAGGTACAATATATTAATGAAAGAAACCCTTATTATTCAACGCTGAACTAAATAATACAGGCACAATACAGGTATATTAATGAAATACATCCTTATTATTTAAAGCTGAACTAAATAATACAAGTCACAATAGATCGGCAGTATCCAACCACTTAAATTGCGATATGTTGTTACCTTCACTATCCTTCTATTGTAAAAAATAAACAAAGATTTAAAGTGTTGTTGTTAGCAACTCTACGATTAAGTGTCCTAATAGTGCCTGAATAGTATAAAGAAAGCAAAGTCAAATGTACAGTACATTGTGTATGTTAGTGTCTAGGTCCAGTATTAGAAATAACCACCAGATAGCGCTGTATACTGTATAATGAAATTCTCGTAGTAATTCAATATTTTTCCATTTAACATTATGGGTAATGTCAGAGCGCTTATAAGTCGAATTTGATGTAAATAAATGTATGTTTCTTTTGTCGTTCTGGAGTCTAAGATCATTTATACGCGGTTAGAAAAACGAATGTGGAAGCTAAATTGAGGTTTGATAAGGAGAGCTGAGAAGACCTTATAACATTGCCGTACTTTTTACTTTGTTTTTATTGAAAACGCGTTACACTTTTTAACGTAACATGAGTTCAATACTTAGACCGAACAAACAAGGCCTGGTAATGTGCCAGCGTGAACAATCCCGTACACCGTCAGCCTAATGAGCGTATTCCGTAAAAAGTGGCGTTCGCAGTAAAACAGCTGATTGTATCTGTAGGATACTTACTTTTTTACTTTCGTCAGCCGTAGTCTTTCTCTTGTCTTGATTGCACAGGACTCGTCATGTGTAGTTGAATCCAATAATTATTGTGTCTTATAGAAATTTTAAATTTTATATAAAGTAACAAGGTAGTAATACGTAAACAAACTTGTCGCGCCTAACAGGTTTAGCTGGATTGCATTCTAAATGTCTAGTCCATGGGTCATTTTATTTTCGAGATGTCCCACGGACAGGCAGACAATCAGACAGAAACAAATCTTTTTTACTACTACCAGGTGGACAGAAGAGAAATTTTGCCAGCCTACTAAGTTGGTTCCAATATTGCTCAGCCATATCCCATGAATGGACACATGCCAACATGGAATTCATTTTTGTACATAGGTAGAATATAATTATTATACAAGTTTACAGAAGGAATGTTTCTTGAAACATCTTTCGGGTAGTTAGGCTACGCAAACGCTCAGCCAGATTCCATAGAGGGCAAGGCCAACATCAACGAAGTAGCCTACGATGAAATGGTAAACAGATTTCAAGGCCATAATATCTCAATTACTTCACGAGACATCCAGTGGAAACAAACAGTAGGAAGGTAGACAGAATAACATTAATTTTGTCTAAACCGTTACTGATAAGAAAATATGCATTATTTTATGTTTATGGCTTAATTTATTCTCGAAGGCATAACTCTGATGCTTTGCTAACGCTTGTCCAAATCTGGAGAGAAATGCATTTTTATCGAACTCCACCTTGTCTATATTTATAAACCTATACAAAGAAGTATCGAAGATGTCGACAGAATATCTCCCCATTACTTGTGTTGCTATGTCGCATATTAAAATGTCATATAACAGTTTGATGTCATCTGACAGTTTGTTTATCAAAGGTTTGGTCTGTTATTTTCTAGTTCCCATTATCGTCACACATAGGACTCACGTAAAAATGTTCGCTAACACTCAGTCAAAGTCTAGAGCGTGACACACACCATTATATATGTAGCCTATATACAAATGAAATGTCTTGCAACATTTCAAGTCTGTAGGTGAAATCGTTCTCAAGGTATCGTGCGGATAAACAGCCAGGCAGAAATAAAAAAAAATCCATTCCGTAGACTACACGGTAATAGAATTCGTTATGCTCAGCCAATTAAAATTGATTTTTATTGAGCCATCCGGTGTCTTATAAAGGTTATGATTATAACAAGAATATAGAGTGTTAAAAGTCAGGAAAGGTCAACGATTTATATTATAAAAATTAAATTCGTCACATGTATTTGGGGCCAACGAAACTACTATCTACAGATTTTAATTTTGCTGCGTTAATTTTTTTGTCACATTAACACCTTTTAATTGATAAATCAATTGAATTATGCTTTTATGTGATATTTCTATTCATTTCAAATTGTGAATCATAAATTATTTAAACCATTTAAAGCTTAATAATCACTTTATAGAATTTTTGGCGTTGTTTTCGCCTAAATTATAATTGTGTGCCACAATAAAGATATTTATTTAAGACCTTGGATATATTCAAGTAACGATAGTGAAGTCGCTTCCGTGTAATAATGATACAGTATAATACTGTCTATTTATGCTGTGCGACTTTGACAGTGTGAGAAATGCGGCGCTCTGATTGGCTGACAACAGTGCCTCAGGCTTCTCTGTGATTGGTGTATCAACAATGCCTTCTACCACAACAATGGGAATAGAATATAGTCTGGCGCGTTTGTGAAATGCAACACAGAAGTCTAAACACACCACATGAATCTTGTTATCAAAAAGTCTTTAATGTAATAAGTTGTTCAAAAAGTTTGAAACATCTACATTGATTCTTCAAACAACTATATTTGAAACTAATTTTTTGTGGTCTTTTAATTAAAAACTATATTCACATATCCTTTTACATGTTCCTGCTGTTTTTATAATTAGATACGAAAGTGTGAAAATAAATAATTTGTCATTTTCATTAGAGTACACGAAAAAGTATATACGATAAACGACAACTAATGAGGTTGTCCAACAAAATTTTCATATTTTTTAAACACAAACACTTTGGAACGTCATATTTTAGTACCCATTGCTTCAGTTCAGAATTACGGCAACATTTATGTCAAACAAATTGAAAAACATGATGTGGAAAGTTCTTTATCCAATATTTAAAAACTATAAACGGCCGCCATTTCTGTACTTTTATCCAACACTTATTTCTTCATACGGATTTTCTCGTGTCGTAGGAGGAATTGGTGTGGTCGAGGCAAGAATAGGGTTCAGAGCAGATATTAAATAGGTTAGAGAGTAGACATTAAAATAGTATAAGTTCGAAGTGAGGACATCGAGTAAATATTGAAATGAGAGTATAAGGTATATTCAAAGCAAGAGTACAAAGGTAGAAGATGTTAATGACAAGTAGAAATAGATATCAAAATGAGGGTTGAATATAAAAATAGGGTAGATATGCATAAACTTTTGGTAGTACACATATATGTACAAATTTAAACTAGAGTTAGATTTAAATTAAAGTCAGTCCAAGATAGTCAGTCAGTTCATCTTATCTCCAAAAGTGATTTTTATAGTAGGAGATAGGTTTATTGAAGAAAATTGAAGCTGCTTGGGTTTAAGATTTTTCTAAGTTAATCGAAAGTTTTCAACTTATTGATAAACTTTGAGTCCTCGGAACTTCGGAACTTTCAGTCGGTAACCAACTTCACTTCTTCACTTCACGAATTATTGTAAGAAGTTTGTAAGAAAACCAAGTAATGCCAACGTCTGAGAAATACCCCAATTCTTGACTCCTTTCTCCTACTAAAGTGGTAACTGAGTAAGATAAATACACTCATTTATTGAATTACATTACTTCCATAATCATAGTTTTAAACGCAGGCAACCAAATAGGGTTCATAATTAATTAATACACAATTATATATTTTGTAAAATCCAAAGGTTTATACTAGCATTTAGATTACTTTAGAAGTTCTTTATCATACGAAGCAGAGCACATTATACACCTGGTTCAGTGATTTTGTTTCTTAGCAACAAGTATATCACCATTAATTTTTTTTTGTTCCTCAGGATGAACAATAGCAGTACTTACAACCCCCAAGCACCCGGGTTTTCAATACTGATTCAATACTGATCATTATAACGTAGTAAAATAGGAGCAAAATAGGAGCTACATTAGTGAATACTAAACTACTGAAACTTTAAACAGGCTTTGAAAAAATTTATACAAAAATAGCGATGACATTAAAATTGTACGAATATGTTAGCAGAAGTTATTCAACAATATTTAGTGTGTTTTTTTAATAAGATTTCAAAGTGGCGGTCGCACAGTATTGAAACCCTATCGTAAAATAACAGCAGTACGGTACAAGAGAAAATGGCCTCTACCGTGCAGAGACACAGTTTTCCATCCCATTAAAAATATCAAAATGTCACCGATTTCTACAAATTTGTCAAACATTTTTCCACAATATTGATACTATCATAAATTATTTAAATACATACCAATTCTTAACCATTGAAAATTAATAAAATAGAATTTCTAAAAAAAGGGATAAAGTATTTACAAAACTATATATTTATATAACTCATTTATATGCTTATAGCTAATACATCTTATGAAATCCATTAAAAAGATGCCATACCATCAATGTCGCGTGGTACGAATAACCATATAAACCATGCCAATTAATGCATTGTTGTTTAGCGATTTCAATATCACATACACACATGAAATGTGGTTATCACTTTTATTTAGCTTTCGCAGAGGGAATATTGAATATCTAGATTTTTTGCTCCTGTACGTATTAAGTATATAAGTAGTTTACAATGCAAATCGATTAACTATTTCTGCTTTTCAATTGTTTTTTCGTATAAACCCTGCCACAAGAGATCTGGAAGAGGAAAGTTTCGGCTGTAGGTTTGGTTGACTCCAACCTAAAATTGCGCTCAGCAAACTCCGGTGTAAAAAACGAATTTTTAAACCTGATTGACTTGGGAAAGTAGGATTGATTATCTTGGTGACTGAATTGTTGTTGTCGGCATATTATCAACTGAGAACTAAAAACATATAACCAAGTAAATACATACAATATAATAAGTACAAAATGAATGAAGGACAATTTGTAAAGAGCTATTGAATTCTAACCTTTTTACTGTCTGAGAATTGCTGTTTCTTCGTAACGTTATTAACTAATGGCAATGACATTCAATAATGAGATAGGTGATCCTTATTACTGTCTGAGATCTGCTGTTTCTTCGTAACGTTATTAACTAATGGCAATGACATTCAATAATGAGATAGTTCATCCTTATTACTGTCTGAGAATTGCTGTTTCTTCGTAACGTTATTAACTAATGGCAATGACATTCAATAATGAGATAGGTGATCCTTATTACTGTCTGAGATATGCAGTTTCTTAGTGCCGTTATTAACTAATGACAATAACAACCCATAATGATATAGGTGAAGCCTTGTTACTGTCTGAGATCTGCTGTTTCTTCGTGACGTTATTAATTGATGGCAATGACAACCAATAATGAGATAGGTGACACTTATTACTGTCTGAGATATGCAGTTTCTTAGTGCCGTTATTAACTAATGACAATAACAACCCATAATGATATAGGTGAAGCCTTGTTACTGTCTGAGATCTGCTGTTTCTTAGAGTCGTTATTAAACAAAGACCTGACAATCATGAATGAGCTAGGCTGTTATTTACTGATATCGTTATTGACGAAACGCATAACAAACAAGAATGAGCTAAGATTTTACTGCCAGAACTGCTGTTTTTTACTATCATTATTAACAACAGTCATGTTAAACAATAACGAGCTAGGTAAAGCCTTATTATTTTCTGAGATCTGCTTCTTCTGAGTGTCTTTATTAACTTATAGCAATGTCAAACCAATAATGAGATAGGCGAAGTCTTATTAATATCTGAGATCTGCTGCTTCTTGGGTAGTACCGGTTTTAATAAGCATTGTTACCTAATGTCGTTATTACATGGGTTATGACAACCAAGTGTGAGATCCCTGTGACCTTGTTATGGATGGAGATCTTTAGGTGTTTAAACCTTAGATTATTAGTGTCTTATGTTAACATATTATCTTCACTTCCCATTCTTTTAGTACTCGGTTATTGAGTATTCTACGAAAGTTACACAACAAATACCAGTACATGTATGCCTGTTAAAACAATAATTAACAGTGCAATTCTATGAATAGTTTAAAAATTCGTAGTATTATTGAATTCTGGGTTACATTTTCAAAAAAAAAAGTTACTTTATTAATATTTTTTGTAGTGGCTAAAAGCTTCAACGACTGCCATTTGCGTGGTTGTAAAGCGATATGCGATGGTAAAGCTTAATCGACCTGAATTTTAAATATAACTTACTAATGAAAATGTGTTAAAATTGTATTTTTGTAAAGTACAAACAAACAGAAAACTAAATATGTTTTGAACAAATGAAAGCTCAAGTGCATTCTCAAAAATATGGATGTTACTACGAGAACAGCCAGTAGTTCAAATAAACTATCCATGTTAAATGTCGTAGTTTATAAAAAACTGCTTCTCTTGACTGCTAGTACGGCATGTGACATGAGTAAGTTATGTGTGGCTACCAGCATAAAGTCGAATAGACAAAGTTCTACTGTCGGAGTTGTCCAAGTCGACTTAACCAGCGAAGTTTGTGTCAAGCCAATTGTGTGGAGAGGATGCGATGAATCGACTTCTTCTAGAAACAACTTCCAGGACAGAATTATAGCAGGGATAAAATGAAACTTGTAATAACAGTTCGGTCAGTTGGTATGATTGTGGGGCGGTTAAAAATTAAATACATCTCCATCGATGCTAGTGTTACATTACATCCTGACAACTAACTTTCTGGTATGGGATGTGACTTAAAGCAATTTCTATAGTTAAGTTGTGTGTAAATTAAAGTTGAAGAGAATGAACTCAAAATATGACACGAGAAAATCCGTATGAAGAAATAAGTGTTGGATAAAAGTACAGAAATGGCGGCCGTTTATAGTTTTTGAATATTGGATAAAGAACTTTCCACATCATGTTTTTCAATTATTTTGACATAAATGCTGTCGTAATTCTGAACTGAATAGGTACTAAAATATGACGTTCCAAACTGTTTGTGTTTAAAAAATATGAAAATTTTGTTGGACAACCTCATTAGTTGTCGTTTATCGTATATACTTTTTCGTGTACTCTAAACTTATAACTATTATTTATTACATTATTTATTCGTTAAAATTTGTTGTGTTTGTGTAACACTCTGAGTCGCGTTCACAACATACTCGCAGCCAATTAATTTTACCAAAGTCCACCATGTTTATATGAGTGTGATTCTTTAGAGCAACAGACGAATCTTGCTACATATAACCAGATGCCGAACTTTGTAAATAAGAGTTATCCAAAACTCGTCTGTACATGGTGTAATCCATATTGAAGAATCTACAGATTGGACCTGTAATTGGATGCAGTGAATATAGCGACGCGACGTGGATGGCCAACTTGTATTCGTCGGACAAGCTGTCACGTGGGTTCATGTCGCTACATGTCGGATGGCCCGATAATATTACACAGCTAACATGTCGTGACTTGTTCAACCTAAAGCAACTGATCGAACTGTCCATCTTCATCAGAATTTCGCAGAAAACAGCTCTATCTGTTACAGTCAGGGTACCTTGTCGCCGAGTAAATCTATTTTGATCTCAACGATAGAATATCACATATTTATCTTATAATGTTGGCTAACTTGGGATTGTTTCTTAAAACGACTTGTTTGGCACTGGTTGACATAACTGAGAGTTTAAAAACTGTAATGATATTATCGAATAAAAAGTGTGATAGTCTGTAATTTTTTAGTTTAAGTATTCTTTGTTTGCTTTCGAGTGATCTTTGCTCACATAAGAACTTTAATCTAATCAACAATAATTAACGTAGTCACTTATTAGATGAGTGGGAAAGTTGAGTGATTACAGCATTGTTAGCTGAGATCGACCGTTTGTTAGCGCGTCAGTATTTGATACGTCAGTAACTTAAAGCAACCAAGGGGAGCCTCTAGTTTTACTGTGAGGTTGAATTATGGGAATCTGAACAAATCGGTAAATTGCTAAACTCCAGGTCTCATTATCAAAAGCCAACTCTGAACATTTTAAAAGGCTACGTGTCATGACCATGATTCGGTAAATTCCCAAATTTAGGTCTAACTACCGAAAAACATCCCTAGCCACATTTACAAGTTTCCATGGCATGATCTCGATTATTTCGGTAAATTGCTTAACTCCAGGTCCTACTACCAAAAACCATCCCTGGCCACATTTACAATTTTCCATGGCATGATCTCGATTATTTCGGTAAATTGCTGAACTACCAGGTCCTACTACCAAAAACCCATCCCTGGATACATTTACAAAGCTGTCATGATCAGATCAATGAAATCATCAGGTGACGCAATATGCTGGATTGCAATACACCTTCAAACTCTTTTCAACATAATCAGAGTAGATTAATTATAGCATAGTTCCGCCAGTTATGAGTTGTTCTAAATTTAACAAGTCTAGACTGCCTCTAATGAGCCCAACAAATTGTACCTTATACATCCAAATTTTTCCTCTTTCGATTTCGATAATATTATGATTATTACAGTATTATTTTAAGAAAGTTTAACGTGTCAATTAGTTAATCAGAATTTGTGTAACTTTCGAGAAGCGCGCTACCGTAGTTTATTATAGTGTGAAATAAATCCTCAAACCGCAATAGTGTGAGGATTTAGGACCTGTTTGTGACAGGTATGTTGTTTTCAAAAATAAAATTCAAAAAGTTTTACAAGGAAGATAATTGAGAAAACTGATCTATGCAAACATAAAGAATAGCTGAATCATTAAAATATAATTCAATAATAATTCACCCAATAGTAGGAGGACCTTCGGCTACTATTTGTAAAACCCAAAATCAAGATCATCATGGCTTGTGGCCAAATCTTTCGTAAAGTATGTAGCCTAGTTGTCAGAAAATTCCAAGATTTAGGAAGTCTCAATTTTTTAAATTTCTTTAAAATTTTTCACTCATGAAAGAATGATACCTTTAATGATAACATTAATATGTTCTGTCTTCTTCTAGACTGGCATTATTTCAATTTAAGTTAGAACGCAAAGTCCTGGATTCTATGTTCTGAGCTCTACATGCAAGGAAAGATCAGTTACATAAGCTTGTCAAATGGTATTTGACGATTTTTAGTTAATCTAGGCTCAAAGAACATAGACTAAATTCAAAGGAAATTGGTTTGAGTGTGACTCCTAGTTTGCACTTAATATCAAGATTTTGGCGAATTGTGTCGTATTGCATTTTGGTAATATTCCAGACCTATATAACCCTATACACTTGTTTACATTTCATATCGTAACGATACTGAAGATAAAACTTTACACATCTCTATTAACCTACTCTCGTTTATCTTACTACACTCAACTACAACTCCACATCAACCGACTCCGCCCCTTTTGTCCTAAATAGCGATCTGGATAGTTTCCTTCCAACAATGTAATCTTTTTCTGTTTTCAAGATCGTTACATTGAGGTATTTATTGGAGTCTAGTTATCTTGTTGGTGCTACAGCTGCGAGCTGTTAGAACACGTTGTAATGTTACAATATTTGATGGCCAGTCAAGCGTAAGGAACAAAATATACTTTTAATAACAACGTCATTCGCTTTTATCACTATGTCAATCTCAGATTAACATTTCCAAGTAAATCTTAATACACCAGATTTCTTAGGTGGTACCCATATGTCATAGAACTGGTTGTCATGTCGGCCAATGACAGTCAATTGTATGGCAATAATAACCTACATCAAATCTCATCTCGCATGTTCCCAATATCATCGTGTACATATGTACGGTTCTGCCGATTTGGTGTTTGCAAGGACTGGTGTCGAATTCAAAGCGATTGGGATCGGAAAAGGCAAATATTGTCTAAAGATGATTTCATTGTGTTTCTACGGTTATAATATAACAAAACCTGTGATTTAGATACACACAAGATTTTCTTTCACTAACTGATTTCAACGAAACAAAGGCTTATTTCCAATTACTTCACTCCAAATCGCCGGTGCTTATTTTAAAGTATTTTGTATTTTCACAAAACAGACAAAATAGTGAACTCTTTTATGTTTGTCTTCTTCCTACCAATATATGGAAGTCTCATTTCTTCTATAGATACCTAAACAGTTCCACTGTTATCGTTATATTTGAATACATCATATTGTTAACGTATTGTAGTATTATAATACGCAAAGTCCACAAATTAGAATTTATGCATTTTATTTATGAATGTTTCTGAGAATATAGAAAAAAGACAGTTCGATTAATCAAATAAACAGTTAAAAATAAATCATTCACAAGAACATTTGTATTTCTGTAATTTTAATTAGAAGAGAATAACTATTTAAACTGAGATCAAATTTTATATTGTCCTAACTTTAAAGTTTGTTATTGACGATGGAAGTTTTGAAAGGATAAAAGAGTTTTGGACATTTGCCATCGTTATATGTTACAAAAGATCATTGTTTATTGTTATACATTAACAATTGCAAATATATTATCCTTTTGCCAATATATATTATTATTGCCAATGTAAACCATAATATTGTAACATAGACCAATACGAAATTCTTGTAGCATTCCACAAATCGTTGGTTTCAGACTTTGCGCTTTAAAAAGTATTAATAATCTTTGCGTCTCGTGTAGCGCAAATTTTAATTGATTTTCATTATTGATACATTTTTGTCGTATTTAATTTGTCGTATAAACACAAGGCGAAGTTGTTTAATGCACACATGTACGACCTAACATGACCATTCGCTTTGTCTCGACTCATGTTTGCTTCCCACATTGTTAGTTATTGTTGTTGTTGTTGACCATTATTGTTTTTGTTGCAGCCCTGTTTGCCGCAGTGGAGCACGGTCACGTGGACAAAGCCAGAACTATCCTTGAGTCAACGGACGTCGACGTCAATAGGTAAGTTAGATCTGTGTAACTAGATTTTGTAAACACAACTTCTATGTCTGAACTTAAAAACTTGATTAATTTCACAGTGATTTAAATTACAGTTTATTGATTTAAGTCAACACACATTTAAGTTAATTTAAGGATGATCATACCTTTTTTTCGTTTGTTATTTTCTTTTTTAACGCCCAAGCTAATTTGTTAATGGTAGCACATTGAAAGATGAAATTTGAGGGATGTTTCTATGTCAATACTGCTAAATTAGTGACATGTTACAAACCACTGGACGCTATCCTCTCAAAGAGGGGTTAGAACATTTAACTTAAGGTAAATAAATTGTAATTTTTTTATGGTACAGTTTTTAAAGGTGATATAAAACTAGGGTTTTGGGGCTAACCGAATCTCTTCAACTTTTTCTGAGATATTTGAGATCTAAGGTGAAATCATGTTTTACATTCCAAGGAAATAAAATATTGCTGCTAAATGCTCAGATATCCGGTCATTTTTAAATAACTTTTTCTATAAATAAATGTCGACCGTTAAGACAAGTAAGTCCCCTTGCGCCATTTTTCAAAACGACAAGAGTATAATGTTGTCTAATATTACAATTATTAAACTTCTAATTCCAAAAATTCAAATCTCCTTTCAAAACGTATCGAATTATAGTAAAAAATAGTTTTCCATAGTTCAATATTAGATTTGTAATATATAATTTATGTTTAATACACGTTCAGGTTCCAAACATGAGTCTGTCATAATCTAGTCGGTGATGTTTTATTTTCCCGCAGGATTTGTGAATTTTTGTAAATAGTTTCAGTTTGAACTTTGATTTGAAATATTTCGAAACCAACTAAAATAAAGATATATTACTGTCGCCAAAATCCGTATTTTTATATACCTATTTCTAAAACAGTGTCCCAAAGGAGTATTGTAGTTATTAAGTACCCCCCCTCTCCCCTTTCAGAGAGTAACGTTCGATAATGAAATGTTCAATATATTAAAAAAGTAAGCTCTATTAATCTAGAAAAATCCTGCAAAGTTCTATTGTCCTGTCTGAAATTGTTCAAAATTTAGCAGAAAAGAGACTATATAACCACAAACTATAACCTAACTAACTATACTATAAACTATAAATAAAATAACTACTTAATAAATATAACCATAACTCAAGTCTCCAGTTAGTTGTCAAACACCGATCTGTACTAACTCATACGAACGTGTTCTGTTGAAAGTCAGGGGCTGCTATTTAAATGTTACAAACATATGGAAATTTAGTTCCCTATGAATGGCTAAATTTCATTACAAGTCTTTTGCTTATTGCCTCCCTTCGTCTGGATTATTTGCATGGAAACTCCTGAATGGTTGAAGTTTGTTCAGCTATTCAATAGCCGGCGCGTGTTTGTCGTTATCGTGGGACTAGTTAATTGTGAAAGCTCCATAAAACTTTGATTATTTGAATATTGGAACATATCACACTTCACTATTAATTTGGATATTCTTTTTCAATGGCAATTAATTTATATTACTAAAGATTTTTAATCTCTGTTAGGAAGATTTTAAAAACAATTTTTTTTTAATATTCACGAGAGAGATCTTTTCCTTGGAGGATTTTTACAAACCACTAAACCTGTAATTTTTTTGCTCAATAAAATAAGTTCCAATGTTAGACTTTGTTCTAAAAGTATGACAAATAATACAGTATTTTAAAGCTTCATTTGTTTGTTTGGCTTTTTATTGGTGTATTACGTCCATAAATTGCAGTGTTTGTACTATCTATGACACTTTAGGCTTACGTTATTTTTTATTTATATATACATTTTGATTTCATTAGGTTTTTTATTCATTTTACAAAGTACATTTGCGGCATCTTTTTTTCATAAGAAAAATTCTTAACTCAAGAGAAATTATTCAATGGATAATTTGAAAGCTTACAACCACAACTCGCGTAGCACGCTTCTCCCAGGTTCCATTCTTGATATATCGTTCTGACTATTACATGCATACTAAATTTTTACAAATTACCTTATTTATCCTTACGCAGGAGGCTTGTGTAATAATTCATATCTTCTATAGAACTTACTACCACGGTATACATATACTGAGATGGTAGAGTGACACGGAAATGGAATGTCTGATCAGATCCTGTCTCTTCCTTTGTCAGTCTGATTCTCTCAGCGCTGCATATTCATCACTCCTGCACATAATACTGGCTATCACGGTATACGTTTCATGGGATGAGACAGTGGCACGGTGTTGAAATAGAATGTCTGAACAGATTCTTGTCTCATCTTGCGTCGGTCTGATTCTGATCTGTTGGTAGCCCTGCATATTCATCACTCCTGCACATAATACTGGCTATCACGGTATACGTTTCATGGGATGAGACAGTGGCACGGTGTGAAATAGAATGTCTGAACAGATCTTGTCTCATCTTGCGTCAGTCTGATTCTGATCTGTTGGTAGCCCTGCATATTCATCACTCCTGCACATAATACTGGCTATCACGGTATACGTTTCATGGATGAGACAGTGGCACGGTGTGAAATAGAATGTCTGAACAGATCTTGTCTCATCTTGAGTCAGTCTGATTCTGATCTGTTGGTAGCCCTGCATATTCATCACTCCTGCACATAATACTGGCTATCACGGTATACGTTTCATGGGATGAGACAGTGGCACGGTGTGAAATAGAATGTCTGAACAGATCTTGTCTCATCTTGAGTCAGTCTGATTCTGATCTGTTGGTAGCCCTGCATATTCATCACTCCTGCACATAATACTGGCTATCACGGTATACGTTTCATGGGATGAGACAGTGGCACGGTGTGAAATAGAATGTCTGAACAGATCTTGTCTCATCTTGCGTCAGTCTGATTCTGATCTGTTGGTAGCCCTGCATATTCATCACTCCTGCACATAATACTGGCTATCACGGTATACGTTTCATGGGATGAGACAGTGGCACGGTGTGAAATAGAATGTCTGAACAGATCTTGTCTCATCTTGCGTCAGTCTGATTCTGATCTGTTGGTAGCCCTGCATATTCATCACTCCTGCACATAATACTGGCTATCACGGTATACGTTTCATGGGATGAGACAGTGGCACGGTGTGAAATAGAATGTCTGAACAGATCCTGTCCCATCATGTGTCAATTTGATTCTATCTGTTGGTAGCCCTGCATATTCATCACTCCTGCACATAATACTGGCTATCACGGTATACGTTTCATGGGATGAGACAGTGGCACGGTGTGAAATAGAATGTCTGAACAGATCTTGTCTCATCTTGCGTCAGTCTGATTCTGATCTGTTGGTAGCCCTGCATATTCATCACTCCTGCACATAATACTGGCTATCACGGTATACGTTTCATGGGATGAGACAGTGGCACGGTGTGAAATAGAATGTCTGAACAGATCTTGTCTCATCTTGCGTCAGTCTGATTCTGATCTGTTGGTAGCCCTGCATATTGCACATAATACTGGCTATCACGGTATACGTTTCATGAGATGAGACAGTGGCACGGTGTGAAATAGAATGTCTGAACAGATCTTGTCTCATCTTGCGTCAGTCTGATTCTGATCTGTTGGTAGCCCTGCATATTCATCACTCCTGCACATAATACTGGCTATCACGGTATACGTTTCATGGGATGAGACAGTGGCACGGTGTGAAATAGAATGTCTGAACAGATCTTGTCTCATCTTGCGTCAGTCTGATTCTGATCTGTTGGTAGCCCTGCATATTCATCACTCCTGCACATAATACTGGCTATCACGGTATACGTTTCTTGAGATGAGACAGTGGCACGGTGTGAAATAGAATGTCTGAACAGATCTTGTCTCATCTTGCGTCAGTCTGATTCTGATCTGTTGGTAGCCCTGCATATTCATCACTTCCTGCACATAATACTGGCTATCACGGTATACGTTTCATGAGATGAGACAGTGGCACGGTGTGAAATAGAATGTCTGAACAGATCTTGTCTCATCTTGCGTCAGTCTGATTCTGATCTGTTGGTAGCCCTGCATATTCGTCACTCCTGTACATAATACTAGCTACCAGGTATACATTTCCTGAGATGGCAGTGTGGCACGGTTTGAAATAGAATGACTGAACAGATCCCCCACCTTGAGCAGTCTGATGCTCTCTGTTCTGATTCTTCTGTTGCATTTTTAACACTTATGTCTAAGATATTGATCAATGTTGAGTTAGTGAACTGTGTGACACACACACACACACACACACACACACACACACACACACACACACACACACACACACACACACATGTATATATATATACAGGGTGAGTTTTTTAAAGTGATCCAATAGCTAACTTTTTAATTACATGACTTAGCACCACACTTTAAATTTGGAACTTGCTCAATTTTAAGTTTCAATCAAGAATACGCTTTCAAATTTTTTGAAGATGGCCGCCATTTTCCAATATGGTGGCCAACTTTAAAATCTTTTATGGAACACCCTATATTTTATGTTGTTTTTAGATTCTAATCTAAAAAATAAAACCTTTTTGTACTTGAGAGTTTTTTTTCACCATCAGTCCGAAAAAATCCGAAAACTTTCAGTCCACGTAGCTCCTGAACCATTAGAGATATAGAAAAACTTTCAGATGCAAAAATGTCTTATTTTGTATATTAGAATCTAAAAACAACATAAAATACAGGGTGTTCCATAAAATATTTTAAAGTTGGGCGCCATATTGGAAAAAATTATGAAAACTTCCAGTCCACGTAGCTCCTGAACCATTAGAGATATGGAAAAACTCTCAAGTACAAAAAGGTTTTATTTTTTAGATTAGAATCTAAAAACAACATAAAATATAGGGTGTTCCATAAAAGATTTTAAAGTTGGCCACCATATTGGAAAATGGCGGCCATCTTCAAAAAATTTCAAAGCGTATTCTTGATTGAAACTTAAAATTGAGCAAGTTCCACATTTAAAGTGTGGTGCTAAGTCATGTAATTAAAAAGTTAGCTATTGGATCACTTTAAAAAACTCACCCTGTATATATATATATATATATATATATATATATATATATATATATATATATATATATAATATCTTTATATATTCAAACTAAAGTGAATTTCTGTTATTATTTAAATTGTTGGTCCTAATCCTAAATTTATTGTGATTTTGCTGCTGTATTATACTTATAATGTAATGTAATAATTAATTAAACAGTAATTTTTCGATGTTTAATAAAAAGTTTGTTGGGACAACTTAGTGTTTAAATATGTATTGAAATAAAACTGAATGCATCGCATAAATAATTTACATCAAAGAAAATTTGACTCTATTTTAATTGTTATTTTAACATATTTCAATTATTAATATTATTTTCTCGTATGGATGCTATTGAACACATTAATTTATAGTAATATTGATTTATTTAATTTTTAAGGTAGAATATAACAAATTAAAAGATGTAGCTGTATTAGATAAATATTCTTTAATATAGGCATACAAAGACTTCTCTGCTTAATTCTTAGTGAATAAAATATAGTAGTGCCATAAATCTTTTATTGTTCTTAATGTAATAATTTAATTTATTGCTATTCATAATTATTCCAACGTTACGCCTCTTCATACTAAAATTTCTTTTACCTTTCGTTTGAATAAATTTTAAAAAATATTTTCTATTTCGTATGTATACAGCTAAAGTAATTGATAAGTCTGTCTAGGTGAACTGGAAGGTGTTCAGTTATATACTTAATATAATGTTGCTCAGATTCTGAAGATGTTATTTGATTGTGTATTATAATTCTATAATGAATAAAGATTTCCACTTAAAATTTAAATGTGAAGTGAAAATGTGTGATTGCGTTTAAAATAAAACATACACACATATACATGCCGACATATACATGCCGTAGAAATATATATATATTTTAACAATAGCATTAATTACTTTAAGGTAAATTACCTATGAAGCTGTAGATTATTAGTAATAAATTTAGTACAGCACGTTATTCATATTTCAAATTATGTTTGTTCAATAAGTTATCACGAAATATTTAAATAATTCCGTTAACTACACCGGCTGTATAATCGTGCTGGTAGAGGTGTGCTGAGCACCGCAGTAACTAACAGCACTGTTGACTTAGTTACCAAACTATAACTAGTTAGTAACTATTGTTACTGACAGAACCGACTAATAAACCTCTACACCCCCTCCCCCACGTGATTCCTGGTTAGTGGTTTCCATTAGCTCATCCTCGCCACAAAGGCTTTTGATAAACTGAGCGCCTCCTCGGAGTACAGTGGGAATGATTATTTAGTAATCATATGTTCTGTGTTGACCGTGACGTACAATAAAAAATTCATATAAACGGCACTATACATAAAAATTATTTTTTACATTTTAATACTTTTTACAGTAGAAGTGGACTTTTGTTATTGTTTTACTTTACAAAACTTTATTTTTTAAACACGGTGAAAACACACAAGTTGGGTCTAAAACGATCAGTGAAAAACAGTAAACATATAATGTGGGCATTAAACCAGTTGTATCAGTTACTTGAGTGTAAAGTGTGTTACATTTTAGCGTAAACAGTGACGGGCTCACATCTCTTGACGTGGCAGTACTCTCCGGCAACCGATCACTCACCAAGGTACTCATCGCCTTCGGTGCTCATGAGGGAACAAGTATGTGAGACAAGGTAGTAGACTAAATTGTGTGTTATGTTACAGCGTGAACAATGACGGGCTTACACCTCTTGACTTGGCCGTACTCTCTGACAACCGCTCACTCACCAAGGTGCTCATAGCCTTCAGTGCCCATGAGGGAACAAGTATGTGAGACAAGGTAGTAGACTAAATTGTGTGTTATGTTACAGGGTGAACAATGACGGGCTTACACCTCTTGACTTGGCCGTACTCTCTGGCAACCGCTCACTCACCAAGGTGCTCATAGCCTTTAGTGCCCATGAGGGAACAAGTATGTGAGACAAGGTAGTAGACTAAATTGTGTGTTATGTTACAGCGTGAACAATGACGGGCTTACACCTCTTGGCTTGGCCGTACTCTCTGGCAACCGCTCACTCACCAAGGTGCTCATAGCCTTCGGTGCCCATGAGGGAACAAGTATGTGAGACAAGGTAGTAGACTAAATTGTGTGTTATGTTACAGCGTGAACAGTGTCGGGCTCACATCTCTTGACGGGCAGTACTCTCCGGCAACCGATCACTCACCAAGGTGCTCATAGCCTTCAGTGCCCATGAGGGAACAAGTATGTGAGACAAGGTAGTAGACTAAATTGTGTGTTATGTTACAGGGTGAACAATGACGGGCTTACACCTCTTGGCTTGGCCGTACTCTCTGGCAACCGCTTACTCACCAAGGTGCTCATAGCCTTCGGTGCCCATGAGGGAACAAGTATGTGAGACAAGGTAGTAGACTAAATTGTGTGTTTATGTTACAGCGTGAACAGTGTCGGGCTCACATCTCTTGACGGGCAGTACTCTCCGGCAACCGATCACTCACCAAGGTGCTCATAGCCTTCAGTGCCCATGAGGGAACAAGTATGTGAGACAAGGTAGTAGACTAAATTGTGTGTTATGTTACAGCGTGAACTATGACGGGCTTACACCTCTTGGCTTGGCCGTACTCTCTGGCAACCGCTCACTCACCAAGGTGCTCATAGCCTTCGGTGCCCATGAGGGAACAAGTATGTGAGACAAGGTAGTAGACTAAATTGTGTGTTATGTTACAGCGTGAACAATGACGGGCTTACACCTCTTGACTTGGCCGTACTCTCTGGCAACCGCCCATTCACCAAGGTGCTCATCGCCTTCGGTGCTCATGAGGGAACAAGTATGTGAGACAAGGTAGTAGACTAAATTGTGTGTTATGTTACAGCGTGAACAATGACGGGCTTACACCTCTTGACTTGGCCGTACTCTCTGGCAACCGCCCATTCACCAAGGTGCTCATCGCCTTCGGTGCTCATGAGGGAACAAGTATGTGAGACAAGGTAGTAGACTAAATTGTGTGTTATGTTACAGCGTGAACAGTGACGGGCTTACACCTCTTGACTTGGCCGTACTCTCTGGCAACCGCCCATTCACCAAGGTGCTCATCGCCTTCGGTGCTCATGAGGGAACAAGTATGTGAGACAAGGTAGTAGACTAAATTGTGTGTTATGTTACAGCGTGAACAGTGACGGGCTTACACCTCTTGACGTGGCCGTACTCTCTGGCAACCGCTCACTCACCAAGGTGCTCATCGCCTTCGGTGCTCATGAGGGAACAAGTATGTGAGACAAGGTAGTAGACTAAATTGTGTGTTATGTTACAGCGTGAACAGTGACGGGCTTACACCTCTTGACGTGGCCGTACTCTCTGGCAACCGCTCACTCACCAAGGTGCTCATAGCCTTCGGTGCCCATGAGGGGAACAAGTGTGAGTGTACTTATTTATTTATCGATCTCTTCCTAAGTAACGTGGCCATTGTCTTGCTGCCTTAAATCTATTGGCATGTTAAATTACAATGTAGAATACTTTATATATTACTCGTTGCGTAGTACCGAACTGTACATTTACTAAGTATAGTACGATCATAGAAATCGTAAAACATTTTCGAAGCTTTGAATACAGTAGATACATTACAAGAAGTACATTTATGAAAACGGATACTTTTTTTGTAAATGGATACACCTGCAGAGGCTCAGTTATGATATTGGTGAGATTAGATTGTTATCATCTAAATACTACAAAGAGTTGCGCATTGTGTTAATTTTGTTTCCAAACCATAGCTAACTAATCTCAAATCCTGATTGCCGCCAAGAAGGTGTTGCTGTCTGTTTAAGTTTAGTATCAGTAAATTGTATACTTAACTTTCAATTTCATCTTAGAAATTATAAATGTTATAATAGTTTCCAAATATCGTACTGAAATTGAGAAATGTTTCCCTTCCATAACTGTATCGAGTTGTTCGTGAACTAACCACTGATTTAATTTGATAGCATTTCGTATTTTGCGGGTTGACATTTTGTTACTAAGTTACAAACCTATTTCCCCCAAGAGAATCTGATTCGTTTAAGAAGTACTGAAATATACAGGGTGTTCATTTGAAAACTTCAAACTCTTATTAAAATACGTCTTATAGTTCAAGTATCAAAATTCTGTAAACGGGAGTGTATAGTACTAATTAGGGGAAACAAAAAAATATTTTTAAAATGGAGGTGCTCACCCCCCATGCCCCCCTCCCCGTACCCAAAGCCAAAATTTTGAAATGACATCTAATTACCTTGTAACACCTCAAATTGAAGCTCATAAAATGCTGTATTTTGGTAAAATAAAATGAAATCGGCCAAGCCGTTTGGTATCAGCAGCCAATAATGTAATTTCTTACATAACAATTATTAGTCTACAAACTACTGTACTACTGCTAATTACAACAAAATTACTCACTGAATACTGTTGTGACAGTATTGTTGGAACTGTATTTATTGAAGGAAATTTAAATGGAGAATCGTATTTAGATTTGCTAGAAAACACTATTGGCCCTCTCATTGTGGAAACACTTGAAAACCTGAAGTAGGCCAGCTAAATTTATATGCGTATATGTTTTATTTTGAACAAGATGGAGCTCCTCCACATTATGCTCTTGTTGTCCTACAATGGCTAGATGCACACTACCCGGATCACTGGATTGGTAGAAGAGGATCAATGGCCGGCAAGGTCTCCAGACTTAACACCCTTAGACTTTTTTTGTGGGGTCACTTGAAATCATTAGTTTTGTAAAACACATCCCACTGGTGTCCAAGACTTGAAAAATAGGATCACTGCTGAGTGCAGACGCTTAACCAGAGAAACGTTTAGAAATGTTATGCAAGAATTTGAAAATAGGTTACTTCTTTGCATGAACAACAATGGCTAAAAATTTGAACATTCAATTCGAAGTTTACAAAGGATTTACAACAGTATTCAGTGAGTAATTATGCTGTTATTGGCAGGAGTACAGTAGTTTGTAGACTAATAATTGATGTGTAAGAAATTTCACTATTGGCTGTTGATACTAAACGGCTTGGCCGATTTCAATTAATTTTACCAAAATACAGCATTTTTTATGAGCTTCAATTCGAGGTGTCACAAGGTAATTAGTTGCCATTTCCAAATTTTGGGTTTGGGTAAGGAGGGGAATGGGGGTGAGCACCCCCATTTTGAAAATAATTTTTTTGTTCCTCCAATTATTACTATACACTCCCGTTTACAGAATGTTGATACTTTGGCTGTAAGTCTTTTAATACGACTCTGAAGTTTTCACATGAACTCCCTGTATACAACTATACTGTATTAACAATAATTACAATCATATTTTATTTATGTTACTTTATTTAAAATCACGTGTTTCAGTTACTTTCATTGGTTCATTACAGCAGTAATAAGCCTCTAATGTACGATTATATAACGCATATAACTAGCAGCTGATAAGTAACACCGAGTAGGCGGTATGGAAACGAGAAGGTTATAAGGTGTATGGATAACTTATGTTCTCCGTAACGATGTTTGATGTTGTTAATCTGAAACTTCATTAATCAAACCACAAGCTCAAGAACTCACTTATCGTATTAAACAACCTAACTTTTGTTTATAGGGTAATTCAAAAGTTACAGTACTTGTTAGTTTTTGGTATGCCCTGAAAATGAAGCAAAATAAAATATTTAGCACAATCACAAAGAAACCTATTTTTATTCACTTAGCCATCTGATTAACGCATATAATACTAAAACTGAACTCGTTTTAGGCTAGTTAAGAGAACGAATTATTCTCCAATCTCGCTACTAAAATGTTCATATCTCTGACAACGATACTGACGTTATACACCGATCCACGTAAAACTTGAACAATAACGTTTATCACGTAGAAGATGCCAGAGTGTAGTTGATATGTATATGTTTAAAAACCTTCGACTGGTTTTGTTAGGAATATTGCAGACTATTTGGAAAATGGAAATACAAAGTATTGGTTATGTGCTGCGAAATCCAATATATCCTGTTGTCAGTGTTACATATTAGTTTCTTTTCGTCTCTATATGAAAAAATACATTATTGATTATTTTTTTATCCTATTTTCAGATTTCTCTTTATACACTCTAATATGTATATGCCCTGTTTTTCTACGCTGAATTATAAATATTTCTTTTGTCCAATGCAAATAACAACTGTGGAAAACTCGTAAATATTTATGGGGCGGGAGTCGACGAATCCAAGGCGCACTATGTTTTGAATCGGAACCTTATTGATTATTCTGGCGAAATATGCTGAAATAATGTCAGTCTCTGTTACTAGGTTAGAACATTGTCTCTGGATTTACATTGGTGGGCATTCCTGCCACCGAATATGAGCATACGTTCATTCTCCAGTACATCATAACCGCAAAAAACTACATTATTTTCAGGTGTATGATCTGAAGATCTAGCCCGAAATCGTTTTGTCACGCTACTTCAAGCCAAGCTTATATAATTATTTTGTTAGCGTAGGAAGATTCGTGTCCAAGCGGATACTGAAACTCGGACTCCTGGGGTGATAAGCGGAGACGCTTGGCTCTCGCTCACCAGGGACGTTACTTCAAGGATATAGAGACATGAAAAATCAACCAATTCCATCTACCTAAAAGAACCGTAGCCTGATTCCCTTTCAATGATTCTGTCTTCATCGTAAAATGCTTACCTTATTGTTTTAGCACAACTTCCCCAAATTCACACTTCATACGCAAAATGTGGGTGAAGGCAGTTTTTAAATCTTTTGAGAACAGCACTTTGCTATTAGCCGCGAATAATGCTGTCAGAGGTAACTAGCACACACGTTATCAACATAATCTTCGCAAGAAAGCCAACTTTTCAGAAGAACTCCAGAATTAATCACTATGAAAACGTTTCGAAGTTAGTTTCCCCCAAAAGAACATTACCCACACAATTTTCAAATAGCACAGCAGCATGCACACGGTGCCAAAGGAACATGCCAGAGTTAGTTTTCTTTAAAAGAATACCACACACATATACCTGTGGATTGCTATTAGCACTGCATTAACTTGGTAATAAAGGAACAAACTTACAATTTATTTTAATTTAAAGTGTAAGTTATTTAGTCTGAACTATAGAACGCAGAAACTTAATTCCTTAAATGATGTGATTCCACATCTGTTTTCTTTTTAAACATGGAATGTAGCTTAATGTTTCGTACTAACAACTTTTACTTAAATTCAGTGTCTTTTCTGTGAGACAAGTTAATAAAGGAAAGAGAAACACAGAAAGGGCAAACAGGAGATTTATGATTTAAAATGATTTTATAAACCTATTTAAAAAATAATAGTTAATTATTGTTTCATACAAATTTTTTAAACATTTGCACCCCGCTTGATAGGTCACTGGTAATCCTTTTATCGTATTGTGGTAGTTAATAATGTTTTAACCCTCGCGGTAAGGATTGCAAACAGAAGATGTCATAAATAAGCGAACTTTTCCCAACAAGCCAAAGTTGGATGGGTACTTGAATGGAAACGTTGATGCAAAAATCTCCCATCTCTCGTTGCTTGGATACGTTGAATCCATTGGATTTCCATTCAGCGGCTCTTCGTACTGAATTGAGAACTCTTCATCCAAGAGTTGTGGTAGCGAGTAACGGTTTTGGTGCTCATTTTGTTGTTGGAAACTAATTTATCGTCTGTAATTTATTTTAGTTGACCGGTTTCTCTTCGACGTAATATACATATTGATTTATATTAAGGCAATATTAGACTGAACAAATCGGGTATGCATACTATTCTATTATGGTTAGTACCATGTTTATGTGTTGTATCTGTTCTTATTGTTTTTTAAATATTTAAGAGCCGATGATATTCGTGGCAATCTTGATTTCAGCCCCATAAGAACAATATTAAACTTTTACACTCTTACGTTTCGTCATATAGTTATGGGGAATGTCTACGTTTCGTCATAGAGTTATGGGGAATGTCTACGTTTCGTCATAGAGTTATGGAGAATGTCTACGTTTCGTCATAGAGTTATGGGGAATGTCTACGTTTCGTCATAGAGTTATGGGGAATGTCTACGTTTCGTCATAGAGTTATGGAGAATGTCTACGTTTCGTCATAGAGTTATGGGGAATGTCTACGTTTCGTCATAGAGTTATGGAGAATGTCTACGTTTCGTCATAGAGTTATGGGGAATGTCTACGTTTCGTCATAGAGTTATGGGGAATGTCTACGTTTCGTCATAGAGTTATGGGGAATGTCTACGTTTCGTCATATAGTTATGGGGAATGTCTACGTTTCGTCATAGAGTTATGGGGAATGTCTACGTTTCGTCATAGAGTTATGGGGAATGTCTACGTTTCGTCATAGAGTTATGGAGAATGTCTAAGTTTCGTCATAGAGTTATGGGGAATGTCTCATTTTAAATATATACTTAATACGTATCCAAATGCTTTTAAGTTTTTTTCAATATGTTTATTAGTTATTTAGTTATATATAAAATCTTAAACTCTTCTAACTTTGACGTTTACATACTCAAGAAGTATACACTTTATGAGAAAAATTAAGCGTTTCATATGTATTAATCATATATGTAATATGAGACATCCCCTATAAGTCTACGGTCTTAAATTATAGCCTAAAAATGCTTGAGGTTAATCATTGTTCATGTAAGGCCAAACTCAAATTCGTTTTCGGCAGACGGCTTTTCATTTTATTCTGGTTTACAAAAACTTAACTAATTTTAAAATAGCTGTTTTTTAAATATAACTATCTAATTTCACAAACTAAAAATGATTTCACGAATAAAACTCATGAAAAATCGCTCGAAAGCTTTGATTCCTCCCTCATTTGTTATGTTTATGAATTTACATAAGTCATAATAATTGACAAACAGGCAGTAAAGTAAGCAGCATACAATACAAAAATGTTCGCAGCAAACTCTTTTGCTTATTTTAATATTCTCCAAAATATTTTTCACTAATTTTATCTTACTCTGTAGATAAAATAAACTGGTGTCATCGGTAAGTTGGGCCCCGTGTCACCTAAATGGATTATGTAAGGATTATTAGCAGTGCCGCATTTTCCCTATAGGCCCACTAGGCCCAGGCCTAGGGCGCAAAATTTTAGGGGGCGCATAAAAGTACACAAAAGAAAAAAGTTGCGGCGGCGGGTGGTGTTGGCGCTCGGCGGGGCGGGTGGCCAAGGTCAACTAGGTCCGGGGGTATATATATATATATATACTATTGTAATTATCGTTCATCAAAATTACGTAATTAAGAAATTTACTGGATTTCTACGTCAGTGTAATCAGAGTCCTCTGGGGGGGGGGGGGGGGGGCGCTCTTTGGTCTGTAGGCCTAGGGGCGCCGAATTTGTAAATGCGGCCCTGATTATTAGACATTGCTTACTAAAGTTGCATATTTGTTTTATTTCAATCAGTAGTTCAATGCAGTATTTTATTGGAGTTTCGATAATCATAACACACATCTTCAGTGTTCTCTAATTACGTAAAATCGGTGTAGAGAACATTAATATTTTTCGTGAATAATTCTTCAATATTACGGAGGCAATTCTCTGATATTCCCTAAAATTTGCATAGTACTGTGTATGATTTCCAACATATTTGACAACACCAGAGAACTAAAAGAATCCGCCAAAATCTACCTTAGAATTAAAAACGAACATACTTTTTAAATTATTGATATAGTTTAACCAAAATTGTTGACAAAGTAGAATCCGCCACCTAGAGACTTCCCAGGGAGTTGGAAAACGAATGACTCCTTTTTTTGGCACACTTAGACTGCTATGTCTTTTGGGGTAGATGTACTGTGGGGCGTTATGGAATTAAATACCTGCATGTTTAAAGATAAACTACTTTAATTACTACAATAAAATGCATTAAGAACCGCTAAAGAATCGACATTTCTAACTCTAATACCAGACACAAATAAAAGATATCATTGGTAAAAATAGTGCTGTCAACTTGAAGAATGCATACTTACATATATACACACACACATGCATATGTATATATATATATATACACATGTGTGTGTGTATATATAGAGGAGAAAAGCCCCTCTATATTTATATATATATATATGTATATGTGTGTGTGTGTGTGTGTATATATAGAGGAGAAAAGCCCCTCTATATTTATATATATATATATATATAAAATTTTCCGTCTATTACAGATTATATAGAATCTAGAAAAAGAAATGTTTTAGTACCGGTATTCTAAATGGTATACTAGGCGTTAGTAAAGCCCCCATCTCCTTACACATTGTCATCTAAAATGTATATACAAATGTTTTCTAAATAAAAAATAGTTTATTATTTAAGTTGCCCTCTGTATAGTCGATTACTTTAGTACGGGCTGTCATCATTTATTTAATCCATTGAGTTGGACATATGTCTATTTACTCCATTAGTTGAGTTGTAGGCCTAATGTCATCTACCCAGTCCATTAGTTGAGTTGGACATGCCTCTGTCTATTCCACTAGTTGGTAAAGCCATATATGTATAGCCCATTAGTTTAAATCGTACCGTCTGTATAGTCCATTAGTTGAGTTGGACATGCCTCTGTCTATTCCACTAGTTGGTAAAGCCATATATGTATAGCCCATTAGTTTAAATCGTACCGTCTGTATAGTCCATTAGTTGAGTTGGACATGCCTCTGTCTATTCCACTAGTTGGTAAAGCCATCTATGTATAGCCCATTAGTTTAAATCGTACCGTCTGTATAGTCCATTAAATGAGTTGGTCATGTCATCTGACAAATGCACCCTTTTGTGCCCCGACCATACAAACTAAACAAGCGCAACGGTTCCAAGTTCTAAGCTTAGTACCTACTGTAACATTTTTCTGGGTTTAATTTCTTTAATTAATATTGTCAGTTGCTCTCGTACTTGATGAAAATAAATTGTAATACTTAGCGATTGTGATAGGAAATTAGCTTCTATCCACCCCAAGCATATAAATCATAGCATGTGATTTACTTTAAAGAATAAATTACATAAAGTGGGTCTAACAGATTGACAGTTTTATTAAATCTTAATTTTATGGAGTTTAATAAGCATATAACAGGTATAATCTATTACAGGTATTTTCAATTTCTATCGACTATCAATATCATGTAGTCTAATTATTAATTGGATTTAGTTTCGTTTGGATCTCAGTATATTTTACATTGCCTTGACCAGTAAACATTATGACCAGTACGACGAATTTGTATTACTACACTACTTGGCCAGAATACAGTTTGGGCAGAATGAAGCCTGACCAGTAATACTTCATCCAGTTTGGATCTCGGCCAGTATGAATCTTGACCAATATGAATTCCCCTCTATATGATTTCAGTTGGAAGTCCTGAGAAGCTGCTCGCCCACTTGCGCCAGCTGGCATGTGAGGCGGAAAGGAGAGTGGGGGAGCTTGGAGGAGGTGGAGGGGAGGAGGGGCCGCGCTCTGCCCCTCCATACAGCGGTCCTACCGCCCCCGCTGCCGATAAAACCCTGGCCCTCTGGGAGCGCAGGAGCAAGGGTCTCAACAAGATGATCATCGGGTTTGAGCAAGCTCGTAAGTAAAACTCTTCAAGGAGCTCTATCCCGTAAACCTACTTCTAACTGTTGCAAGGAAACAAGTGTTTGCTCGTGCGCGTGGTGGCGAGCCTCTGACGACAACGTGGCGTCATCCAGTTAGCAGATCTGAATAATATGTTGTAGCCCACTATTCCGTTCTACGAGATCACTGTTCAGTATAATTTTTTACGACTTCCTTCTTTCGTTTTCGTGATAACTTTTACATCGTTTAAAACTGAAAAGAGAATGTACTTAGCCTACATAAATGTATAGCCTTCACAAAGATGATATTTACATAATGATAAAGTTTTCAAGTTAAAAATTTGAACTGAAGACATTGGAGTTTTAAAGGTCTCTGCTGTCTATTACTACCTGAGGAGCTGAAAATGTTGTTCATGTCAATACAATTTTTAATAAAGCATTTCCTCCTAGTAAAATAAAGGTGTTAATGTTAAAAAATAAATAGATATGGAGCCAAAAATATTTGTTGTTTATTACCATTAAGGATTGTCAGCGCCAAAACGTATCTTTATTTAAGGAACAAATTTAAGAATCCATTGCTGAATTTGAATATTGTGTGGTTATATGTTTTGTACTTTTATTGTAAACCAAGATTTTAATTTGTTGTGGAACAAAATAAAAGTAAACTACTGCAGCTTTATCCTACAATGAAATTAGTATTACCATCAAAATGCCCGTTTTTAAGATGGATTTTTAAATAGCCTACTAATTTATTGCAGATATATAGTCTATAGCTCTATATATTTTTTGTAGAAATGGGTATTCATTCAAAAACTTATTAGTTCTCTGAACGACAAGTGTACAGAGTCTCCAAAAAAGAATGCCGTATTTTGAACGGCCGTTACTTAAAAACTATTGAACATAAATAAACAATTTAAACGTCTAATTGAAATTGATATAATTGTTTTGTTTTCCGTGTAGTATGGGGGGAAACATTGACCTTGGCATGCGCAGAACAGCTGCGTGGTAGCAGTCCGCTATTGCGACTGACACGCCTGGCGCCAGTCGCGAGTACGATGTTTTACCAGCGACAAATTGTTTTATCATGTCATAAATTTTGACCTCAATACGTAACTCGAAATCGACGCTGCACCCTAACAATCGATTTCAATGCTGCGTACTTCAGACACACTGTACCTTCAGTTGCGCGTAAACATCGTACTCGCGACTGGCGCCTGGCATGACAGTCACAATAGCGAACTGCCACCACGCAACTGTTCTGCGCATGCCAATGTAAATATTCCTCTCATGCTACACGGAAAACAAAACTTGGTTATTTCAACTTCTATTTGACGTTTAAATAGTTTAGTTATCTTGAATAGTTTTTAAGCAACGACCCTTCAAAATCCCAGCATTCTTTTTCGGAGAACCCAAATTTTAATCATTAATAACTGAGTTTGCACAAAGTAGGCCTAAGTGGAAAAGTTTGTAATACACAAACCAGGCTGTTATAACTAGGAACAATGGAAAAATTCCATTAACTTTCTTATGGGAGTAAATTGAATGTTGTTTTTAAAATGCTACTAAATAAATGAGTTACTAATAGTTTTGTAAACATTTTACTGGAATCTATTTAATTTAATAGTACATTACTTTATTTTAGTGATAGTAGATCACGATACGTTAAGGATGAAATCTTACTTAATTACGTTAACAATACAAAGAAAGTTAAAAAAATACTGTTTATTCATATTAACGAAACGGATTTTCTTACGTTTGCGATTTAGAAAACAAAATTAGAATTACATTAATACCACTTTGGTGTTTAATTCATTTACATATTATATAACTTAAAATATAATATAATTCAGTGTAAAAACCCAATAAAATATTAAAATACGGGGCATTGTATTTCGCATCATCAGTACTGAGTCACGTCACGTGAACGGCCGACAAGTTTTCATTCAGCGTATGAGCACACCCACTTCAAAACATTGTTCTTAGCATTTGAATATGTCAAATATTAAAAAAACAAAAATAAATATCCAATATTTTTAAATAATGAGTCTGCATAGTGAAACTAACAGAAAGAAAAAGAGTAAACCATAAACATAAAATATTTATGTTTATTCTAATATTTTATGGATAATATTTTTATAATAACATTTTTTATTTTCTCAATTTCTTAATCAATGAAGAATTAGTTGAAATATATTTTCTCTTGATCTATTGAACACATCACATAATATCTATACAGAAATTTGGGTGCCCTTTTTGATACTCTAGCATCTATATTGTAAATTTTAGTAGTACAGTACTTGGTTTATTAGTTTCTGTTCTAAACAAAAATATATTTTATAGTACTTATTTCCTGATTGACTTGTGTAAATGTTTGGTATTTTATCATATTATTAATTTCGATAAGTCTGGATGGTATTAAAACTATGTTTTATTTTATTCCTCTTATATATATATATATATATATATATATATATATATATATATATATATATATTTTGACATTTTTCTTCAACAAGACAAACACCACGGTTCCACAATGTATTTGTAGGCTTAGCGGCACGGCGCGGCGCGGCGTGTATCTATCAGTAAGTCGCGTAATCCGCAGCGTTTGTGTGACAAATCGCACGGATGATTAATGAGCCAATGTGTTACATTTGCACCTGTTTTGTTCCGCGACAGATCCACCCGACTGAATGATGCTTTTGTTACCACAATTTGATGTATCCCCTGCAGAGGGGACTGTTACACGTGTCATCTCCTTAGGAGTGTCTAGTTACTAAATACAGGGTTTTTGCCAAAATTCTTTGTCTTATTTGGCACTCAAAATTGACTATATAAACAAATTGTATATATTCTAGACATATTTAAACTATTAATTGTGTGCACAAAGTTACGTTGCTCAAAGATGTATAATAATAGCTTAAAAAATGACCTTATCGTGTTTTATATTTTATCATATTGTAACTAATTAATATTTTAATTCAGTTTAGGGTACCCTTAAGGGGACATTTGTGCTTAAGCAAATTAAATAAAAACTAAAACCTGACATTGCTAACAATGTTGAGTGTGTGCAGTACTCACACGCACGCTTGCCAATGAGAGGTGAAGGCCTCTCAACACACTCAGCACACACTATTGCTAACACATTCAAGTTTCATTTGCTTATTGGCACTCAAAATCAAATCACATACTTCATTTTTGGGAGGGACAATCATTTAAGTTGTGATAAAAATTTAAGAATGGAGTTGCACTGCATTTTAAATGTATCTCAACAATGCGTACTTTTGTGAATATGTAAATTCTATTAAACAATTAACATCTGTTCAAGCTTGCTAAGTATAAAATCAACACTCGGGATATCCAGAACGTATATTTATTTTAATTCTGAGTTGTCAATTTTGAGAAGTTGGAGGACAGAATAAAAACTACAAAAATAAGTTAAAAATCTACATACTTAAATAACTAAACACCAAATATTAAATTCCAAAAATACCTAACATTGTAAAATCTATGAATAGTTGTATTATGTCTTTAATTCAAGAAATTCTTCAAATAAGTAGCTTGTACACACTTTAAAAATATTATATTTATTTGAAATTTATAATAAGTATTACTTTGATATTAGGGTATTTTAGAATGTTTTGATTCTTATATCCCAGATTCACCTAAGGTTGTCAAGCACAATTTCGTTAATTATTCATAATGTTTTAAATTTGTACTTCCAATACGAAAATGAGTTAATATTACTTAAAATCAATAACCTTGTAAAGCTGCACCACACAGTGGTATAAGTAAAATATTAATAATTAAGATGAGACTTTGACTGAGCAAGTACAAGTGTGAAGTGTGGTAAATCAACACTCTGGGAAGGTATGTAAACTCTGTTCAGTGAGAATACTCCCTCGGGCACTTGCCTTTACCTGCCTCTCATAAAATGTTAATTAGTTATCCGTTTTACACATAATTCCCTTAGGCTTGTTTTAAAATTAGTAAGAACACATGTCCATGTTCATTAAAATATAGTGAAAGCATAAAAATGTCATTGTTTATACAATTAAATAGAACATGATTGTCTACAAACCTTATTATTAAGATCTCATTGCAAATCATAAAATAAGCAGTTTATATTAAGATTTGTTATTATTAAATTATACTTTAATGATGAAAAAGTAGACTTCCCTATGTGTGGGTCGGTCCTACAGATTTTAGATTGTATTTTTGTAACTATCCATTGTAACTGTATAATAAACTAAATAACCAAATTTATTCACAAGTTTTATTATGTATTGTGTAATGGTGTGACAATTAATTAATAAAAACCCTTACTTACTATGTAAGTACATCTGTCCATAGATTTTTAAATTTTGTCACATATTGCAAAACAAAAGTATTTGTACAATATGTTGTTGTAGTTAAAATTTTGCGTTACACTTGTTTTTTGGACTGTAGCCAGGGAAAGAATGAATCATTGAGGCATATTAGTATTCATTTCTCTGTTTTTCCATAAGTAATAATTGTTAAAATGTAATACCATAATGTCAAGGATGCCCACAGTTTAAAGTAACTTATGTGAAAACATTCATAACTTTGTTCATTAAGGTTAGTTTTATAACAGTATTTAATGCATTAGATGATTTTAATTCGTCACTGGCGCAATCATTTTTTTTTCTTCATCAGAACAACAAGGCAAACTCTATTATGGTACTGGAAATATCTTAGACCTGAAATATAATGACAAGGACTGGAAATATACGCTTTTTGACCGAAGTAAGTTTCCGAGACCTGTGTGATCCGAGTTTTGTGTGTTCCTGGTCGGGATGACAAGACAGATTCAGCTGTGACGTTATGTATATAATTAATTAGAACCAGAAATGCTCCTACACGTGCCAAATATGATATAATAATTAAGTTAAAACTTTGATACTATTTATAATGAAATTAAATAATATCTACCTGATGTATGCCTACTTACGTTTTAAAATTTTTATAGGACTCCCATCGTATTACATCATAATTGCTTTTACTAAGTAATATAAGGACTTCGGTTCTAAAGATTGTGTATGAAGCCACGGGTAACAGCTAGTATATCATAAATTTATGGATATCTTGGGTGAATATATAAACTGAGCTATAGGCTATTGTTTGAATGGTTGGTAGTATTTGGTTTAATATGTGTTTCCAGGACCACCCGATGAACCGTTTCTGGTAGCTGTAGACGTAACCGGCACCAACTCAGTAACTGTGCGGTTCCAGGAACCGGACAACTCAGACAGTCCTCCCTGCACCAAGTTTAGAGGTGAGCACAGAAACTTATCTTCTCGAAGAATTTATTTTGGGTATATAACAGGGAGTCTCTCTATTCAGTAACAAGGTAAAAGTATTTACCCTCTCAGTGTCGTGGCCATCTACAAGTCACAAGTATATAACGCTGGAATATGATATATGGAACGGTTGCTGTTAAAAAATCAGTGGAGCAATCTCAGATTTCTTGGGGCAATAATTACGATTAATTTCCTCAAATTACGAAACTTACATAAACCATCTCTTTACAAATATACAAAAAGATGTTAGTAAACATTAAACAGTATCAACAATAAATAAATTATTGCCAAGTTACGACATAGTTTATTTTATCCTTTAGACATAACACTTATTAGCAAATACTTGACTAAATCTAATAATTTCATGTACAAAATATACCATGATCCATTAGGCACTGAGTGAATGCTGATGTTAAGCAATTAGACAATGAAACGGGTGAATTAAAAAACTAATAAAACTTAAATATAAATAAAAATGCATACTGTACTTATAATAGAATCAAACCAAATATGAACAAGAAACTCTCATAACTTTGAAAACCTTTGGAATACACTATGATTATAAACGTTCAGTCACGTTACGTATCTATTGTGTAAAATCTAACATGTATAAATATAACAATGTTGGGGCAGAGATATGATTGTGGCAATTTTCAAATTAATGAACTGTGAAATGTTTCTCTTAGTTTTTTGTATTTGTTTATTTCTAATGAAGAACAACTGACTGTTTAAAAAATATTCAAAAACCCTTTTGAAACTGAGTTGAACAATAACAAGCCATTAATCCATCTCCTTTCTTATTTCGTAATAAAAAAAAAATGAAAAATTAAGAACGATGCTTAGTAATAGGGTTAAAAATGTCTAAATGTGTTTCATGCTACCCTCTTTTAAATGAAATTCTACTTACATTATGCAAATTTACTATAGTATAGTTTTATTACTTTGAGTTAAACCTAATTTATTACAATATTTTAATTTTTAACCTTCTAAGTACAAAAACTGCAACTAGGGAAAAGTTTTACTTTGGACCCAAAGGGAAAGTAACTTATATTTTTTCTATAGCATTATAAATTTGTATTTAAAATAAATGAAGTATATTAATTTATTAAACAAAATTTCTCCATTGATTCTTTTAATACTTTCAATAATAAAACAATCAATAAAATAAAATAATCCAAATACTCTTGAATTACACTATTCATTATTTTAAAGACTTCTCATACAAACAGACAATAAATATAGTATGGTTCATTACAATTCTGCATATTTTCTGCATTCACAACTTGCTTAGTAATAAACATGAATTAATTGCAAAACTAAATGTATATTTTTCATCCCAGCAATTAATAAATCATTTAAGGCGTAACTAAAACTTAAGTATGCCAAATAAGTCTTTTGTTTCTTTTTACTAGCTTTATACAGCAGGTACTGTTAACGCTAAACTAACTCTTTCATCTGAAAGTTAGTAAGCCCAATGAACGGGAACTTCCATATTGGATTCCAACCCACCTTATAAAAAATATATACAAATGATGTAATTTATTTTACAGGCTCATTTTTACAAATTTTATATTGATACAATATGAATGAAAGTCTAATTTTGAGTTCTGAAAGTTTACTAATGAATTCCATTAACTTGTTTTGACAACAATACTATTCATTAACAACATGCCAACCATTCTGTGTTATTAGCTTATTGAATTACACAAACAGTCAAATACAGTTCCGTCCACAATGTCTCCAAGTGCCACAATTACAGTTGTTTGTGTGAATAAACACAAACGCAAACGTAGAAGCAGACAATGCTGATGTTAATTTGGAATCTTGTTTGTTCGTCTGAATAGTCGGAGTGGCTTTTAATTGGTAAACTTGCTACTCCCTTTGATTGTTTACGTCTGCGGCTTAGAGATCGATTAACTCTACATTTGGGAGTGCCACATTACTAATCAACTTATCTTTGGAACTGGATCAGTTTGGAGCAAGTGAACTTTCCTATCTGGAATGAATTGTTGTTATCTAGTTTCTCCACCACATATTACAACTTTTAATACTGTTATTTGTGATTCAATCGTAGCCTTAGCTGTCCTAAATTGATAGTGAGAAAAGCAGTTGATATAAAAGATGGAAATAGACTTATACGCTCTCCAAATCACACATGAACAATGCAATCATAGTAATTCTGCTGTCTTGTACTAGGAAGAGTACCACTAAAACTAAAAGATACAGAGATTCGAATCTAAAAATGTAAAGATGTACAGTTGGATAGTGTTGTGCATTGTGTAGCAATTTATTCCAACCATATCATATTGAGAAATAAAAATCTAAAAATGCAATTATTTCAAAGTAGTGTTAATAAACGTACAACTTTGAATAGTTATGGAACATGGTATGTTACCTTTATAGCTCATACAAAATTTGAAATATTTGACAGTAATCATTGTTAAAAATGGTATATGATTTCCGACTATGTTATTAACCCATACAAAATATTGAAAAGGTTGTATTTTATAATATAAACAAGATGATCTTTCCAATTGATGGTAACAATACCAAAAGATTGTTCTGATAAAACTTACCCAGTTATGCTACTTCCCTTTGATTTTGTATATAAAATTGTAAGTGGACTTAGCACTTGTTTAGCTTGACAAAGTAACTGACACTCTTCATTCATTGTTAACTGCAAATATGTATTTGATCATTTCAAGAGCCAGCTGTATGGAAACGATTGTGATATATTTTAATATTCATACAAAGAAGTAATTAAAGACTTACTTTCAAAGAAAATTAAAAAGTGTTTGGATACATTTTAATTATATCTTTAAAATTACACACCTCCCATAATTCTGACTAAACATAAGGTTGTACAAGTGCATGAGGTTTAACAATGTTCTTACGACACTAAAATGCAGATGGCTACCAGTACAGCCGGCTCTTAAGTTGGCATCATCAGCAAATATGTGATGATTTTTAAAAGACATTTAGGTGTAGTTTTTTATATATGAAATAAATGTGCCCCAGTATTATTGATCCCTGGGTATTAACTTCCCATGAGCAATGATGAGTAATATTCCAATAATAGGTTAAAGGAGCCTTTGCTTCATTATAAAAATTAGGCTGAGCTAATCATTTGATAATAATATTACGCTATTATAATAATCTAGATTGTATTAAAAGAGGTCACAATCAACAAAATCAAATTGTTTGAAAAGTTCACCCAGCACAGGAGATCTAACGTAATCTCTCCTGTCAATCAACTGTACAACTGATTCTATTGAATGAAAAACAGCATGAATCATTGACTCTTCTTTTCTGAACCAAATGGACACACCACTTAATATACTGAAATCATGAAAAAGTGTTACGAATCTTAAAAAAACAATCAATTCACTTTGTGACTAGTGTTGACTGTTTTCCTTGTTGTTTATTTGGTTAATTATTATTATAGATTATTATTTATTATAAAAATAAATCTAATTCAATATTATTCATACTTTAATATGAATTGAAATTTTTCCTTGTAATTAAATAAGATATAAATGTACATTATTTAAGAATTTTCTGTAATTCTGTAGTGAGTTTTTCATAAATTAAGGACAAAATTTGGATTTAAGACTCATTTATGAGAAGATCAGTTTTGACAGGTATTATTTTGCAAATTTTAAAGACATATTACTTTTATTTTTCTGAATACGAAGCTAATGGGAAAATGTTTAATCAATTGTTTTGGCATTTTATCAAGATGATTCAAATTATTAGTGCAGTTTTGTTTGAAATTTTCCATAATAAGCTTATAATTTGATATATTCAATTTCACAGTTCAAAATGTTACAAGTTTGTTTTACATATACAGTACATGACTCACCAAACACACTATTTCAGTATATTTTTCAAAATTGAGCAATAGTTCTTTCAGTAAGCTATAAGCATAGGAACTGGTAAGGAGTGAGCCATGTCTTATCATATAATATTCTCTTCTACCGATAAGAAATTGTAATAGATCATGATGATCTATCAACTCTAGATAGTCATTTGAAATAATCAATTAACTTTGTTGTGAAAGTCTGATTTTCATAATTAAAGTATAAAAGCTGAGTGCAAATTCCTATTATATTTTTTGTTCAGACTTATACAACTTTAAGAATGGTTCCCATTTCACATTTTTAAGCTTACTACAAAGGCTGTATAATTTTACATAGTATGATGTTTACAGAAAAAAAACTAACTTAAAAATGAATTTAGAATAAAAAGTAGACGTTATATCAGTTGGGTGATTCCCAAGGACATTTTTATATGAAGACCTCAAAAAAAAAGATTTAAATCTATACCATTGATGGAGCCAGTATATTACCAATGTTGTTATCAAGATATGAGCACAGTGTGAATAATCTAATTATGCTTTTGATATCAGATAAAAGAAAAAAAGGAGGCTATGGTGGCAAAAGCCTGTTGTGTTTTAGTGAAAATGACTAAAACCTGTCTATGAATATTGGAATGTTTGGTCGAATTTTTTGTTGTACCATGTTTTAGTGGAGTGGAGTTCAGAACCAGACTTTCGTACTGTCTCCGGTCACCGTGAAATTTTGGATATGAAGCAGATGGAGGTGACAGTGGACGGACTAACTCACGGGCAGTGTTACTACTTCCGGGCGGCATGTGGGAACATTAGGGGATATTCCCAGTTCCGGGCAAGTCAGCCTGATTGTGTCATTCCCTCCAGTGAGTATTATGAGCATCTTAAACGTTAACAAATGGGGAAAGGGGTGGGAAATGATGGGAAGATGTTAGTACAATACACAGCACTAATCTAATAAACAACCCGTCATTTATTTAAAATTGATTAATGTAAGCACGATTGATTATTAAATTTATGTGAACTTAACGTATAATACATAAAATATAAACAGAATATTCAAAACCTCTCGTTGGAATCTAAAGCAACAAATTAAAGTGACATGGAATACTATTAGGCAAAATAACCAATAAAAAAATCTAAATTTATATTTGAAGCATAAAACTGTTGAAACATAAAGCTATCAATAATACAGCCAAAAACACCTCTGGAATTGGATCTGGAATTGACAAATTATCTTCCTGAGTGATGTAAATGAATTAAAGGATTTGATGGTTTAGATGTATATAATACACCTAGTCAATTTTTACACACTTTAATTTAATCCTAGTCTCCTGTTGCTTTCTGTAAAAATTATCTTTTAAAAGAAGAAAATAAATATTTCTGGATAAGATTAAAACTGCTAAATTTGTAAAAAATATTGAAGGATTACGCTTGAGGTATTTTCTAATTTTTGTCATTTATCAGTATAAAAGAACAAATAATAAGTATAAAAATATACTATAAACTAAAACGTTTTTTTAAAGTTGTTTTCCCTTAAGGGCAACCACCAAAATTCTCCAAACAAACATCCCTCAAGTGTTATATTAACATCCCTGCAACCATTTATTTAAACATTGGCAAAGGAATACGTAACCTTCCTAAATTTAGCTGAACAAAGTAAAATATGTTGTAAATATGTGGTAATCATAACTTGAACTAATAATTTTTAAACTGAGATGTAATGTAAGAATTTTCATAGGTTGGCGAGATGTGACAGGCAGAGAGGAGCGTCTGCCACCTGCCGGTTTGGCACTACTGGATCGACTGTTTGCAGAGGTGCGTAGTGGTAGGCCTGACCTGAAGGGACTAGGAGACCCTGGACCAGGTGAAACGCCTGTGGGACAGAGGCGCAAGAAGACAACGATCAAACAGCTCTTCACTGCAGCAAGCAAGTTCCAGAAACACCTCAGAAGGTAAGCATATCTTTTTGCTATGGTTTTATTTGTTTCTCTGAGTTTTGTTCTTGATCAGTGTTATAATCTATTTACCTGCAGGATATGTCACCAAGATTTGAGGCAGTTATATATCTGTGTTTGATCTCTCATAGTTATAAATAAAAAAAGAAAAGTACCTGCAATTTATAACCCTATTCCAATAAAATTATGAGGTAGAAAACTTGGTATTAATAATGATAATAATAAAATTAATGTGAAAAATTAAAATAATTGGAAGATTTAACTGATACAATATTATGTGTATTAATTTTAAACAACCTTCAATGTGTAAATAATACTTTATCAACATTAGCCAACTAGATAAATAGAAAATATTTGGCTGAATATGGCATTCAGTCTTCATTATCCAAAATATGTATCACAGTATTTTTAACCTTTTAATACCCTCACATTTCAACCCCTTCAAATATAACCAGTGATCAATTTATTTCTTAGGGTAAATTTCCTGATACCATGTAAAACTAGGCTGCATTTTTTATGCTATGAAAATAAGTTCTTGCCTCCTGGGCTAATACCATGTATGGGGGAGAAAATAAAAAGATATAACGAAGTTCAGATATTTTTATTTGACCATGACAAAGAGTCAAAGATAATGAACTGGCAGAGAAAAACTTGCTCTTCAATTTACAAACAAGGAAGGCATTATGTCATAAAGTCCCAGACATTAATAGAGTTAACTTAGCCAGGCAGTGGAGTAAGACATTAATTCAGCATTTGAAACAACTTTAAATTTTTACAACTTCCAAGAATAGAGAGAGACTGATGAAGGTCAGAATATTACTGGGA
Source organism: Homalodisca vitripennis (assembly GCF_021130785.1). Classification (NCBI taxonomy): domain Eukaryota; kingdom Metazoa; phylum Arthropoda; class Insecta; order Hemiptera; family Cicadellidae; genus Homalodisca; species Homalodisca vitripennis. Next base: position 105,675,182 of record NC_060208.1, on the reverse strand, counting down.
TCGTTCTATCGTTGGCGCTTTATAACCGGCTTGAGTCTTCATTCACCAAATGTAATTAATTGTTTAATTAGACTTTGCTCCAAGTTTAATTGCGTCTCTTCTTTCAGAAAGTTAAGCCTATTTACTCTTCTCTTTCACCCAGCTTCAACATTGGTCTTGAAGTAACATCAGTTGGTTATTAAATAATGGTTTTACTGTATGTATTTCTTTCTCCAATTAAAGTTAAAAATTTGCAAGGAAAAAAGTCAGAAATTAATTTAGTTTAAGTGATTTAGAACAACTTTAATTCAGCAAGTTATATAATTACATTTTTAAAGTAAATCAATGTTATATTTTCATAAAGCTCATCCTTAAAATGTTATTTTCTTCCTCATATATAGTATTAGGAGAAAGAATTGTGATGGTCTAAACATCTAATTAAATTTTAACATTCATTGAGAATATTAGTTTTGGGACCCCTGATTTAAAAAATGTTTAAATACGAACTGATACATTTTTACAGAATTTGGTCTGTCTAAATGTTTTTGGTGAGTACAATGGTAGCATTAGCATTATTTTTTTAGACTTTTATCCAAGAGATGTGTTTATAATATACAATGAGGAAAAAATAATGTTTCAATTGGTGTAGTTTTACCCAAATTTGAGTGCTCAGCTGGTCATCCGACTATCATGTGCATTTTTGAGTTTTATTGATATAAAATTGTGGTAGTTACTAAATAGCTCTTTCAATAAGATGTGCTAATAATTACTCAATTAATTGCACTAATTTTTAAAATGAATCTTAAGTAACTTGACAGTTCTGCTCATCATCAACTTCCAAGACTTGTCAGTTAGTCTAATAATTACATCAGTTGGACTAGATGTTTGAAAAATGGTAGTCGACTGATGCTCAGCCACATCATCTAACCTCCCCTGTCTAAGGCTAATTAGCCATTAATCTAAAGATGTTAGATATTATTTCTAGTACTTATTAAGACTGATTTTTTACCTTAATGACTGTACATGGATGATTACCACCTCAACATGTTATACCCTCTTTTTTCCAAACTAACAAATTTTTGTAGATTTGGAATTTATTTTTGTATACTTCTACTTATGTATAAGAAAATAACATTAAAAAAGAAACTTTGGAGCAAAAAAAGCTAAACATAGAGACAACAGACCTTTTAGCATTTCAGTCACAAATCTGTGTTATGTTCTGAACCACTAATATCTTATGTCAAACTTCATTCACATCAAAATTACCATTTATACACTTATAAATTTGTAATCCAAGAAATTTTAATTCATTGACATATTCTAAATTCTGATGAACAAGATGGATATATGTTTGTTCAAACTTTAATTTTCTCTAATCATAGGGAATGGAAGAAAATGTGTATTATTGTGTACTTGAATTCTTGATATGACTATTGACCAAGCAAAAGTAAAAGTCAAATTTTTCTTGTATTTGTACCTAGTTTTAAATGTACTTTTTTGTTCCAGAGGTGTCTTCCTCTCCTGCCTGCTTTACCATGAAGATAAAGTTTTGGTGACCAATGAAGATTTCCTACCAGTAATAGAAGTTGATGAGACATATCCTGGATCGATATACCATGACTTCCATTGGTTATTAAAGGTAGGAGTGGTTTTTCTTACAGCCAGTGTGTATGTGTGTTTGTCTTCATATTTTTATAGGGGCTGTACCAGCATTTCGACTTACAGCGGGTCCATGTTATGTCATCAAGAATCAAGAATATTATTTATTGTCATTAACAACTTTACATTGAATAGGCAAAGTCAACTTATTTTTCTAATTTACACAAACTTAATTCATTTTAACATTGAAAAAAAGCAAAAATCAGTAGTTATAGCACAATGAGAACTATTACAAATAACTATTAATAATAGTTAATTTAGGTCAGTTACTTTGATCATTTATAAAATTTACGGTTTAAAATATACTTAAAAAATAAATAACATATACAATTATTATTATTAAAAATGTACAGTTTGAAAAATATACAATTTAAAATATACTAATACATACTAAATAAAACCGTATAAATCAATAAATTAATGGGCTTTTCTAAAACTAGTTAGTCACCATAGTTAAGAGCTAAAAGTGCACATCAAAATTCCAATTCAAAAATGCACTTTTAGTATAAAATGGGTTTTAAATTTAAATGTGTATTATGTTTGAAGAGTCTAAAACTAACATATTTTGCACTCTCAGGCAACCTATCAAAAAAAATAAATACAGTTTATTTTGAAAGAGGTAGCAGTTTTAGCCAGTCTCTGAGGAAGTATATTGGGTTTAACTCCACCTCTATTATTATACTGGTTGGTGGGGGGGGGGGGGGGTGGGGGGGGGGGGGGGTGGGGGGGGGGGGGGGTGGGGGGGGGGGGGGGTGGGGGGGGGGGGGGGTGGGGGGGGGGGGGGGTGTGGATACAGGCACTGAATAGAGACAATGTAGATCTGGAACATAAACACCTAAAGGTTATGAATATGTATTGTTTAAACACATTCACTGCTAACATCTCCGGTTGGAGAACCTTCGGCCATTGTATTCTATATATACTAAAATTTATTAGCATGCCAAATAAGTTTCAATATATTTTTTAGCAGTGAATGTGTTAATATTAAAAGTCTTTTAGAGAATGTCTGAAAAAGATACATTAGTCAGAAAACATTGTAGTGCACACAGTAGTGATGTGCCGAGTCGAATACTCTTTCAACTCGAGTAACTCGTTATTCGAATACTTTTACCTACTCGAGTCGTGACTCGAGTCCAGCCGACTCGGATTCGCTATTTCACATCCTCGGGTAGCGGGACCTCCAGCCGACTCGTATTCACTATAATTAATTGTATTCAGTATTCACCCGACTCCTGCAATTCGTTGACCTGCACTGTTGAATGCGAGTAAAACAGAACTGATTCGCGATATTACTTGATTTTATATTCCATTTTTTTAGAAAACCATTTATCTGAGTTAACACTGTATTATACATTAACGTGGGAGTTTGTTAAAAAATAAAAAATACTTCTAGTTCACACTTGTATTTTAATTCCTATAAAATACAATACTATATTAAAACTAACTATTTTAATTTTTATGTAATTTGGTGTAATATTTGGTATTGCATGTAAATTTAAAAATATATATATACACACACATCTTATTATGTCTTTTCCCTATGAATGGTATATGAATAATTAAACACATAAGATTACAAATAGTGTAATATATTTAAAGTTATTACTATATTATTACTATACGAGTATGTTGCACAACATTTCAATTGAATATAGACATCGTAAAAAACATATATCTAAGAAAATAAACCCCGTATCTTTTTATATTTGTAATAATGAATTGGATGAATAATTATAATATATATATATATATATATATATATATATATATATTATATATAATAATATTATAATAATATAATATAAATATAATATAATAAATAATATAATATAATACAAAATGTTAATATAATAAATAATACAATATAATAATTATTTGTCACAGGTTAGTCTGTATTATACACTACACAGTTTAAACAGAATAGGTACATCCTACATTGAATTTGGTACTGTAGGCTTGCTCCAGCTGTTTAAGAATAAAATACTGTCCAATTTTTTAGGCAGTAGTCTGTTCCTGCGTTCATTGGCAACCATCCCAGTCTTAGAAAACAAACGTTCAGAAGGAACAGGAAGTTGCAGGAATACACAAATACATTTGGGCTAGTTTATAAAAGTGAAAGGGAAAATGTGCTTCCTCTCTTCCCAAAACTGGAGTGGATTCGCTTTTCTGTCTAACATTACGGTAGTTCTATATACTGATTTATCAATATTGTTGCTGAAGAAAGTTGGCGTTTTGAAAGGTGGTCAATTCAGCTACCTTTTTTTCAAAGTTTCCCACAGATTGTCCTCTTCTGATTGCCTTGGCTCAGGTTGTGGTGGTAGGCTTTGTGTGTGAGGTTGTCTTGATTCGGGTTGGAGTTTGGTCAGTTCTTCAATTACCCAACTTCTGAGCGTTTTGGGCATTGGATTCAACACCAAAGGCCTTTTTCTTAAAACGAGGATCCAGGAACGTTGCTTTGGCTGATGTCCCTGTTATTTTCATAAACATTCAGTCTTTTGTCAATGACTTCAATTAGTGATGATTTTAGATGTTTACCTGCATCTGTTTGGGGGTTCTTTTTTATTAGTACACTTTGAAGTCCTCTTACTAATGGTATAACACTGGATAGTGTAGGGTAAGCTTCTCCGCACAAAAATGTTGACATTTTTTCTATAGGCTGGAGTAAGTAAGCAATGCAGTCGTCAATTATATCCCACTCAGAAGCATTTAGAGATGGTACAAGGTGACTGTATAAGTGGCAGAGTAGCTGAAAGAGGAATTTTAACTTTGACCAACCGTTCCAACATAAATAAAGTTTGCATTCCACCGAGTTGGGACATCTTGCTTCAATTTAAGCGTTTTCTAGGACCCATTTGATTTTGAATATCTATCAATTTATAGGAAGATTTAGCACTATGGTTGAAATGAGTCTACAATTGAAACGACATTTTGCTGATAATTTTGATCAATTCATCATGTTTTAAATGATCATTTTCATCATTGCCCTTCGATATGCAATCCTTAACGGCAAGATTTAATGTGTGCGCAACACAGTAGTGATTACCGCCAAATGTAAAATTTCTCTGACAGCCTTTTTTTAAACATTGCTGGCATTATCAGTAACAACAGCGACAATTTTATGATGTACTTGCCACTCTTCTGCAATGTTTTCTTATAGCGTTAGCTATGTTATCAGATGTATGATCCAAGGGTAACTCAGAGGTAGATAACACGTTAGAATTTAACTTGGCATCAAGGATGAAATGACATGTTAAAGACATGTAACTTCTAATTACTATCTGAATCTGAACGTCCAGATATCTGTTGTCAATGCAAATATTTTCAACTGTTGCTAGTTTTTGTTTTAAGGGCTTCTGAGCATACCTTATACCGTTCATCGAGTAATTTGGTCGATAACAGTTTTTCTGCTTGGAAGAGTGTTAGTCCGGGTTAAGTTTCTTAGTGTAGTTTTTGAAAACCAACATTCTCTATTATCTGTAAGGGCTGATAATCTAAAACTATCATGTCTAACAAAGCGTCATCAACAGATTTTTGATTTATTTTGGTAGGTGCTACTAGTCTCATTTGTTTTATGGCGTTTCGCGTGGAGGTTCTGAATCAAAATTATCACAAGATATGTTGGTATCTTGTGTTTGTGTTCCACTAGTAGAAAGCATCATTACTTACGGAATCAACCAAGGGACCTGCTGGAAGATTCGTGCTTGACTTCCTTGAAATTCCAGGAGATGGCTTGTCTATCAGAGGTGTCCAAATACTGAACTGGATGTTTATTCTTTAGACTGTGTTACTAAGTTAGATGTGTTTCCGAAATGTTTATAGGAAGATGAACACAACTTACATTGCACTCGATTATCTGTAGTTTTCTTGTAAAACTCCCATACCACAGATTTTTTGTTTGTACCGAGGCATAGTTAGATAGAATGAAAATTAATAATGGCTACAGATCACTTTCAAAACATCACTTAGGGTTATGAACAAAAATGACTTATTCTGTCTGACAAGAGATGGATCGCGCTAAAAGTTCGGAGCGATGTCGGACGAGTTCGTAGCGAGTCGTAAGAGTTCGTAACGAGTCGGAGCGAGTCGGAACGAGTTCGTAACGAGTCGGAGCGAGCCGGACGAGTTCGTACCGAGTCGTCCAATCCTCGGGTTCCCTTTGGTTTGGGTGGGATAGTTGATTAGTGAATAGAATACGAAATGCGAGTTGACTCTACTCGAATAGAACGGAATTGTCACTCGAGTCGACTCGAGTGGGAGTCTGACTCGAGTTGACCGAGTAGAACTATTCGACTCGTCACATCACTAGCACACAGTTGTGCACATTATGAAACGATGGACAATGCTAATTCACCTAGATTTACACTATATTTTTGTATATTTAGTAATCTAGGTGGCTCTAATTTTGAAACAATGTAAATTGTTCGTTTTGAGCTTTTTCATCATTAACTTTTTTGGATCTCTTCAAATGATTCCAGGAGCAAAGTCTGTAACAGTCAGATTCCAGACACTACACTAAGAGGAAGGTGAACTGGAGTTAAACTCAACTCATATTAAATCATTTATGTTATGTTTATGTTAAACGTTTAAATGTATAATATACAGGGTTCACAAAAGTAAGTCACAAACTTCTGTGGGTGATAGTATTAATAATTTTTAACAATAAATGTTATGTAAACATAGGTTGAGAAATGTCTTGTTTAGCCACCAGCCACCATTTTGTATAACAAAATTGTTATCTCTAAAACTAGTTAAACTAAAGAAACCAAATTAAGCACTTAAGTTTGAATAGATAAGAGGAATAATAAAAAAATTGAGTTATTTTCTTTAATATTAACAAAGTGGAGTCTGATGTATAGTTATAAAAAATTTATTAGAGATTAACTATTTAAAACAATTTCATTTACAACTCCAATGGTAATGAAATTGGTTTTTTGTTATTTGACTTGAAAATTGTTCAACAGACACCATTTTGTTAATATTAAAGAAAATAAAACAATTTTTTTTGTAAATTTTCCTTTTAGCTATTCAAACCTATGTGCCAAAATTGGTTTCTTCAGTTTAACTAGTTTTTGTTTGAAAATATGAGATGGAGGGGAAAAACAAATTATGGAATCCATATTCAATATCAAGCTTATTTTATACAACAGAATGGCAATGCAGATCATCTAGAGACTGACATCTCAGAAGCTCCAAATTGGAAGGTTCAAAAGAAGAAACTTAAAAAAAATTCCTTTCAAAATTTTGGCAAAGAAGAGTGAAGCTATCCTCACAAACTTGGCTCCATAAAGAATTCAGTTTAAAATTTGTTTGAATTAGGCCCTTAAATCCATATGTGTCCATTCGGTTATCATCACTTAATGCTAATGATAATTGCTTTATACAGAAAAAATTTGTAAGAAAGACTAAAAAAACAAATACATCCTATTTTTAAAGAGCTATAAGAACCTGGTCTTTTAAAATAATGTACATGGTGTGTTTTCAAAACCCAAATAAGTTGGTAAGTTGGTCAACAATGTCATTTGGTCACGAGTTTCAGAAAAGTATATTTGTTTTTATCCCAACTTCTTGAACTAGGAGTTCATGATGCCATTTGTCCCTTTAATAACAGCTACATAAGCATATGATAGATCTTACAAAAGCCAAGAATCCTACCAGGAAGCAAACCCATCTTGAATGAATGAAAGCGTTCAATGAACTTAATTGGTTAGTAAAGCAGAAAAGCTTTAGAAGTACAGACTGAAGGTAGCAGTTGAAAAAATGATGGTGAAGGAAGTATATGTACAGTATGTAAAACAGGAGGATCCTAACAATCCAAACATACCTATATTGACCATTATTTTTGGTTTTCTTGGCCTTTCCATAAAATGGTTTTTTTACACAAAAAATATGTTTCACCAACAACCTGGCAAAGCTATTTCTCAAAATTTAAAAATGTTTAATTACGAATGTGAAAATTGAAAAAAGTGGTCTGAGATAAGGGAATGTTGTTTGGCCAACTACATAAAGCAATGTGAATGTGGGTCCAAAGTGTGTTCTGGTGAAGGGTACGAGGGGGTACCCAAAAAAAACCGGAATTGTTTTGCTGGCAGCCGGCAGCATGTAGTACACATTCCTGCCGCTAGGCGTGTGTCGCACAACCCATTGCGAGCTCAGTGACCCCAGTTCCGTTGTCCTAGTGCATTCTGTTCGTTCGTAGTGACTGTTTTCGCTAACCCTGTTTTGTTCTTGTTTCGTTTTTTGTCATGGCAAGTTTAAGTGAACAACGTGCAGCTGTGAAATTTTGTTTTTTACTTGGTAAAAATGCTTCAGAAACTATTTTAATGTTGAATACAGCTTACAAAGATGATGCTATGGGGAAAACTCAGGTCTACGAGTGGTTCGCTCGATTTAAAAATGGCGACACGTCGATTGAAGACAAACCTCGTTCTGGACGTCCATCAACCTCTCGAACGGACGAAAATGTTGAGAAAAATTCGTGAACTTGTGCTCACCGACCTTCGACAGACAATTGAGGAACTATCAGAGAGTAGTGGGTTAACTTGGAGCTCGGTTCAGCGAAAAGTTCGCCAGAAAAGACCCGATTTGTGGCAGACTGGAGACTGGTTCTTCCACCACGACAACGCACCGGCACACACAGCCATCTCAGTTAGGCAGTTTTTAGCCAAAAACTGCATGGTTCCGCTGCCCCACGCACCTTACTCGCCTGACCTCGCTCCATGCGACTTTTTTTATTTCCACACATGAAAAGAGGCTTGAAAGGTCAACGATTTGACAGCGTTGAAGAGGTTAAGAAAAAAACGAAGCTCGAGCTTGCAGCCATTTCTAAAGATGACTACAAAAAATGTTTTGATCAATGGAAATACCGTTGGGACAAGTGTATTAGTTGTAATGGAGATTATTTTGAAGGAGATAAGGTCGTAGTGTAAAAAATTTGATAATATATAATTTTTATAAAATAATTCCGGTTTTTTTTTGGGTACCCCCCCGTATATAGATAATTTTGATTTAAAACTCACAACTTGATGAAACAATGATCTTTCCAACTAGTCCAATTTTTATATTTTATGAAATCTGTGTAGTGACAGACTGTTATATCATGAGCCATTACAGGAGATTTTAATAATCTAAACCACTCCAAAACTGGTATATGTAATAGACAATTATGACCATGATGAAAGTGAGTTAAATCACAAAATTTAAACTTTTCTACTTATTTCAAAACTAAATATTGATTACAATTTTCACTAATAGTTTTTTTTTTTAATTTTAACATTTTTTCAGTTTGTGCTAAAAATAAGATAGCTACACTGATAACTGCTTGTGAATATGTTGCTATGGCTGTGATGATCAGGCTGCAACACAATCGGACCAGGTACACAGAATCACTGCTAGAAAGCATTATTTCTAAAATGGTAAAGATAAATAATAAATAAATAAAAATGCCTTTTATTTCCAAGCGTCTCTCAGTACAAGACTGTTGTTTTTCAGAATAACTTAAGTAAATCATTATAAATATTTAAAATAGATGCAACAAACAATATTTAACAAGTACACACTAAACTTAACAGTAACTAAATAATAAACTAACTTAAACTACATGACTATTTTTATAACAATATTTTACTTTTATTCTAAATGAATCTAGTTTTACTCGTTTGAGGTTATTGGGGAGGTCGTTGTATAATTTTGGGCCGAAGTAAGAGAAGCTCCTCCTACCCAATTCCAGGTTCACTTTTGGAAAGTGTAGCAAGTGCGTGACATGACGGGTTCTATATTTTGAAACCTCCTCCCGGGATGAGAGCCTCCCGCTTAAGTACTGTGGCTCTCCGTCAGACAGAACCTTGTGAATTAAAATACAGGTCTGTATCCTGCACACATTTTCCATCGGCAATAGGCCAACAGGATCTCGATAAGGAGAAAACATGATCAAAGCGTTTAAATTTGAAAACAAAACGAATTGCGGAATTTTGAAGCTTCTGGATTCGCTCCTGGTCTCCCTTCGAGATACTGTTGCCATAAGCAGGACAACAATAGTAAAACACAGAGAACACGAAAGCCTGCATTAATTGCAGCCTTGCAGACTCCGGCAGCAGATCCCTAAACCTGTAGAGACCCCTTAACCTGCCAATGGCACGCTGGATGGTATAAGTGACATGGTTGGAGAACATAAGGTCCCTATCTAGCACTACGCCGAGAGTCTTCACGCTGTCACAAACAGCCAAACTCTCGCCACCCGATCGTGACTCTCAGACCCCTGTCACTTAGGGCCTCTACAAGGTTGTGTGGGGCAAGATGAATCACAGTGCACTTGCTATCATTGAGTTTGAGGCCATTGTCATGCGATCACTGGCTGATTCTCTCTAGATCAGAGTTAATCCTCAGAAACGCCTCTTCAATGTTGCCAGGCGCATATGACAAGTGCAATTGTGAGTCATCTGCATACAGGTGTACTCCACTGTTTTGCACACATGAAGGAAAATCTGATGTGTACAGGTTGAAAAGAATTGGGCCCAGACAACTTCCCTGAGGTACACCTCTACGTTTAAACAAGACAGCAGATGCCTCAGCTCCCAACTTTGTAATCTGGCTCCTATCATATAGATATGATTTGACCCAATCTATTACACTTTTGCCAAATCCATAATAATGCATCTTCGCCACCAGCAGTTCATGATTTATTGAATCAAACGCATGTGAATAGTCAAGCATTACAACTGAGCTATATCTTCCTTGGTCTCTTCCATCGATCAGATCACTGAATAAGTTTACCAGGGCAGTGCATGTGCTGTGGCTTTTCCTAAAACCAGATTGTGTTGTTGGCAAAATGTTTTCTCTTTCCATATAATTAACAATTTGTCTTGTTACAATTTTCTCGAGAATCTTGGATATTGCGGGTAATATCGATATGGGCCTTAACTGTTCGACACATTTAGGGGCTACCTACCACCTTTGGCAAAGGGTGTACAAGACTAATTTTCAAGTTTTCAGGAAAAATCTCATTTATTAATGATCTTTTATCAAATGTATAATGGCCTCTATGGCATACGGACTCACAGCCTTGATCATATCTATTGAAATTTCATCACTCCCGACTGCTTTTGATTTGATTTCATTCATTGCTGATTTTACTTCGTCACTTGTTACTGTTGAAAAGATGAAATCATTTACCACTTCCTCTCGCCTGTTTTCCTTAAAGAAGGCAATTTTTTCGGCACTTACTTCTTTTTCCACACCCCATTTCAATAAAATACTTATTTATATCATCAATATTTAATTAAAGTGGGAAACTTTTATTTTTGTTATTTCCAACAACATTACATTTCTTTAGGCATGTCCAAAATTCTTTTGGATTTTTATTGGATGACAACTTTTCTGCAAAAAAGGCTTTCTTAGTCCTCCACACACCAATTTATTCAGGTTATTGCGAGCTCTCTTGTAATCTTTCCAATCATCACTGTCCCTGGTTTTCCAATATTTGTTTCGCAACTTATTCTTTAATTTGGTGTGTTTTATTATGATGTCATTTCTCCAAGGAGCTTTATCTTTGGTTACTCTTTTACGAACTATTGGGGCCTGATTATTAAACACAGTTTTTATATGAGTGGTGATAAACGTTTCAATGCTATTTACCCCTTGCAGTTGAGTGACTTTTTTCCAATCAACTTCAGCAGTTGCACTGGCAGCTCGTCTTGGGTCAAATTTTGAAGAATCTCTATAGGTAATCATTTTTGGAATCTTTTTGCATTTCTTAAACATGATGGTGCAGCAAACCATTCTGTGGTCCATAATCTTCGCCCCTTCATGGTCAAGAATAATAGGTGCATCAATGACGCCGGTCCTCATGACTTCAGCCGACCTGTCCACTATGATGTGGTCTAACAAGGTGGCTGAAGTTGCTGTCACTCTGGTTGGCTCGTTAATTACTTGCTTTGTATTAGTCTCTTGCATGAGTCGGCGTGAATATTTTGCATCATTGCTTGATGTTGATAAAACATCAATATTTGTATCACCTAGATACATAACAGTATTCACCTCTATGGCCAGATTAACAAAGAGTGAACGAAACAAGACAGAAAGAGAGGTGTATTTCACATGAGGAGGCCTATAAACCACACATAAGCCCAGCCTCTGCCCCTTTATCTTCAAAACAATCGAGAGATACTCTATACCAGGGTCCACATCTTCAGTGAGTGTGCACTGTTCATACACAACACCGTCCTTAACGTAAAGGGCCACTCCACCACCAGCTGTGTTTCTGGAAAGACCTTGCACTCTGTCTTTTCGATCCATGCGCAACATGGTGTACCCTGGTACAGAGAAGTTATCCGATGGAATATCGGGGTGAAGCCAGTCTCAGATACACCAAAAACGTCACAGTCAAAATCATGCACCAAAGCGCTCATAGCGTCAAAACCTGTGTTCAACGATCTCATGTTGAGATGCGCGATCCTGAAGTGACCGTCCTTCCAATTTTCAATCAGTCAGTCCTCCGACAGTCCAGAACCATCCAAGCTTCCACCTGGGCCGTGGTTGCCATTGACGAAATTCCCGACTCCGGGAGACTGACTGGTAACAGACATGACTTCACCCGAACCCCCAGGAACAGAGGCTGGCTCTACTTCCAGAGACTGCAAGGCCGCCGCAATAGCCTTCACAAACAGTGACCCCAAACGAGAGATACCTCTTCTGTTGAAGTGCACCCCATCCCGGATGAGGTCCCGTCTGGTGACACAAGTGTTTGCCTCCACAAATTTCAACGCCAAGGTTGTTACACATGAGGTCAAGTTGGTCGTTGAAATCGTGGAGAGCCAATATCTTGCCTGATTAAACACTGTCCAAGAAAATTTTTGAATTTGGAAAGTTGGTCTTGACAGTGTACAAAAGATCCGCCATGTCATGGAGGGCCTCACGCTTACCCTGCCCGCCATTGTAACCTGGCCCCCCCGATAACCCATTCTTAAGTTAGTAGCACCAACATGGATATAAATAACAGACAAACTTACACCTACATAACTTGGAAGTCTAGCCTTAATGTCTAATATTTTCCCTCCAGGGCAACATTCGAGATAGGCACCTCGATTTACACATTTCCTGCTCGAGTGTTGTAGATGAGAATCACCTATCATCAACACATGTCCAAAGTTTGTGCTGCCATCTGAGGGTGGGTTTGACAGAAGGTGTGGGGGTGTCAGGGGGGCTGCAATGGACAATAGTCGGAGGGGAGTTTCTCGGCATAGGGCAGTGTTAGTGGGACAACAATCCCTGCAACGTTGGCAGCACTGGCCAAGCCTGCTCAAGTCTGTCGGGCGCTCCGCCTGCTTGTTGACAGCACAACACGCTTCCAATTCTGCTTGTCACTGTCGTTAGTTACTGTCTCAACATTCACTACTTACAGTTCGTTTTACGTAATGGCTGTATATTGTCTCGTCAATATTCCATTAAATATATTGTGTAACAGTAAAAATAACTCACAATTCATTAATATTGCACTTATACTTCAATATTACAACAAGCGTAAAAAAAACTTTTGTGGCAACCACGGCAGATCAGGCCTGCCAACTGTAAACAAGGAAAACAAATTAACATAACTTACCACTGATGGCACTATGCTGGCTACATTGCTCCCTGTCCAAATGTTAGTAGGCCTAATTACCTACAACTGATTTCAATATTTTTATTCCTACACTTAGAATGTAAATACTTAAAATAGGTATAAGCTGAGCAGTTACTTACCACGAAGTTATTGAGACTTCTTGCTATCTCCACAACAGTAACACGAGGACTGCCCTCTTTTCAAACCTGAAAGATGTCACATTCATAACAAATTTAATGTTTAACTAGTTAAAAAATGAATGAACATATTATAAACATTAGAGCTGGAGATACATTTATACCACTTCATACAGAATGTAAATAAATTAACTCCTCTCTCTTTAACTCTAACTTAAGATTTTTATAACACATTTATAGTTACTCATTGGAGCTTATTTGTATTTTGCATTTTTTCCTAAAATAGGCATGGTTAGAAAAAAACTCAACATTTTCTAATTGCATCCTATTCTTGAGGATGCATATTACGTATACATATTATGCATCTTCATCAAATTTAAAAAGCTCTAAAACAAAATCTATTACTATTCACCAATGATTTTTACCTTTTTTATTATGCAATCAATCAACCAATTCTTTATTGTCATTAAACAACATACAACATTGTAATAGACATTGTCAAATAGGTACATAAAATATACTCTATGCTAAAAATATAAATATAAAGGCCTACATAAAACATATAAAATATTAGACTAGAATGGTAGGCTATGTATTGTTAAAACTTAAGGTCACTCATATCAGCAGTTTCCCAGTCCTCAACAAAATAAAAGGCTTTAATTTTTAACCAATTTTGTAAAACTTTTTTAAAATTATGTACAGTAACATTCCTAGCAGTTAATGGTAACTTATTAAACAGTTTGACCCCAATGTAACCATAACTGTGTTGTGTTTTACTTAGTCTAACATATTTACAATCAATTAGGCCCTTATTTCTAGTGTTATGCTCATGGCAACTACCTCTTAGGTTATATTCATCCAAATGTTCTTTAACATAGATCAGACATTGGAGAATATACATTGAGGGAACAGTAAGTATGCCTAGCTCTGTAAAATGTGATCTACAGCTATCCAGAAAGCCAATACCTGAAACACATCTGATTGCTCGCTTTTGCCATTTAAAAACCTCCTTTGCACCAGGGGCGTTTCCCCACAGGATTAGGCCATACAATATGTGCGAGTGGAAAAAGGCATAGTATGCATTTATGACTAAACTGTCATTTGTGTACTGTTTTAGCTTACTTTGTAGGAAAACTACTCTAGATAAGCGAGTACACAAGGTACTTGTGTGATGATGCCAGCCCAATTTACAGTCTAATGTAATTCCTAACAATTTTACAGTCTTATCATCTAAGTTACATAAAACTAAATACAATTTCCTCTGTTTTACTACTATTTACAGACAATTGATTGACACAGAACCATAGGTTAGATCTCTCAACCATATAATTTTTAACAATACAGTTAGTTTCAGAATTAGCGCTTGAAGTTAACAGTGTCATGTCATCTGCATATAAAATACATTTATCAGGGATAAAAGCAGGTAGATCATTGAAAAATATCACAAACAGAAAAGGGCCCAGGACAGAGCCCTGAGGTACCCCACTTAAAACTCTTAAAACATCAGATTTTTCTTCAGAAATTTTTACAAATTGATACCTATTAGTCAGATATGTCTCCATTAACAATAATTCTTTCCCCTTAATGTTATAATATTGTAGTTTTTTAATAATAACATTATAAGGAACAACATCAAAAAGCTTTACTTAGGTCTAATAGCACAGCAGATGTTTCTTTTTTGGCCTCAAAACCACTCATTACATGTGATACAACATCTTCCACAGCCTTAATAGAAGAAAGGTTTTTCCTAAACCATATTGTGATGGGGATAACATTTTGTTGGCTTCAAAATAACACTCTAGTTGACTTTTTATTGCACTTTCAATCACCTTAGATATTACAAGAATGAGCAAAATAGGTCGATAGCTATTAGCATCCTGCCTATCACCTTTCTTATAAACTGGTACTGTAACTGTTATTTTTAAACACTTAGGGTAGGTACCTTCATGTAGAACCCAATTAATCAGGAAAGTTAGAGGATCTACTATGCTAGAAACAATCTTTTTTAGAACAAAATTAGACATACCATAGACATCCTCAGCTCTAGAATTACTTAAACTATTTACAATTTTATTTACATGATCTACAGTGACTTCTTTCCATTTAAAAACATTTGGAGGAGGTGCATTCCATGTTGACAATAATATATCAATAGGATCAGAGACATTATCATGACTTGTAGTACTGTTAACATTAGGCCTACTTCCTACATTTATAAAACGAATATTCAAAGCATTGACAGAAATAGGTATAGGCCTATCATACTTATTTGTTGAATTAGACAGCCTTCCACACTCAGAGTTAATGATATGCCAAGCTGCTTTACATTTATTTGTAGCATTCATAATATAGTTTTCATTTGCCTGTTTTTTTGCTATCTTAACTTGAGACCTGTAAATTTGCTTTAGCCTCAAGTAACTGATTTTGTAGTTAGGATTAACAAGGGACTTATTGTAATAGATTAACATTATTGATCTAATATTTTTCAACTCAACAGTGTACCATTTCTTATCTATACTATGAGACATTACTCCAGTTACCGGTACATCATTAGGCGGCGTAGGCTTAGTTTTAATTGGACAGCAAATATCAAAACAGTATTTTAAAGTTTCCATGAAACAATCAAATGCATCTTCAATCAAATTGTAAGGCAATAGCAAATCTAACCAATTAATATTATTGAGCATGACCTTAAAACTATTTACAGTGGAAGCATTCAGTAGCCTAAAAGATTTATTTTTACTATTCAGTCCCTTTGCACTGTCAGTATCGGTACCACCATGATGCCTAGTATTAGGCTTAATACTTAATATTAATCCGAAATGATCTGGTAGATGAGGCTGTGTTACCTTACAGTCTACATCTTCATAGTGAAAATTAGTAATTATATTGTCCAAACAAGAGTTATGTCTGGTAGGCTCAAAATTTAAACAAAAAAAGTCATAAGACCTTAGCCTATCTAAGAAACCTCTAATCTTAAGATCACTGTTCCTAGGGTCAATATTAATGTCTCCAGCAATATTACAACTTTGCTGTTTTTGTACTTATAAGACTTTTATTATAAATAAAATACGTTTTTCAAGTTTGTCTGTAAAAATATTTATGTCAGAGTTTGAGGCACAGTACACTGCAACCACAATCAGATTAAGGTCTGGGAATGCCACCGCCGCAGCTTAAAATTGTCGCTCCTCACATAACTCCTTGACATTAATGCAAAGAAAATCAAAGGTAAAGTTAATTGCCACATAAATGGATACTCCACCATGTTTCATGAAAGATCTGGTAAAACTTGTAATTAATTTGTATCCTGAAGGAACATAAAAATTTAACTCTTCCTGTGAGCACCAATGTTCGTTTAGGCAAAGAATGTCACACTGATATATTCTGCAGAAAGAGCTCCAATTCAAGCAATTTATTTTTAACAGACTAAATGTTCAAATGATATAAAGAAACATCACTTAAGTTAGGCATAGGCCTACTTTTAGTTGCGTCAAGTTGATTATTTGTATTGTAAGTTGATCCTGCATTAGTTTTAGGCACTAAGTGAAAACCTGTCTCTAGTCTTTCTGGGGGGGATCTTCGTTTTGCTCCAAAAAATAACTATTAGGCTTGTCAAATAAAGTAGTCACTGAAGTTAAAGCTTTAGTGTTTGAAGATGAATGCTGCTTGTTTAAATAATTAGGCCTCAGCCTAAATCTTAAAACAAAGGCTTCATTAGGCCCAAAACTAGGTGAGAAGACATAATTTAGTATAGTTAAGGGTAGGCCTACCTTGAATGACGAATACTGGTCAGGGTATTTCGGGGTTGCAATACCATTCAATAGAATAACGGTTGCAATTCCCGGGTAGCAATACTACAGCTGGAATACTACACCTTGTTTTAATAACGAATAGCTTCCTAAAAATTAAAATTATTTACATTTTTAATTCAGACTTCTGAAAATTAAATTTACAGTAGAACCCCACATATCTGACACAGACACCGTGCCATGGTCAGAACAGCAAAAATTCGGATTCCTTACTACCATTCCTTACTAAACATATAGGAAGTCTTATACTATGACTCCATATATGTAATATACGAATAATTGAAATAAGTATTGGTCTTCTATCACAAACATTATTTTGTAAAACTGGCCATAGAATGTGGGTGAACTACTGAACGAATGTCAGGCAACAGCTGCACTCAATTTCTTTATGTTTAGCAACTGTTATCAATCTAAATTTGGTAATCATAATAAACGGGCACCATTTTGCCTTGTACACTAGCACATTTGATAATATTTATCAGGTGGAAAGAGTAACAGGGCAATTCTTAAGGCTTGTGCATAAACTGTTTCTTTGTTAAGTTGCATGTGATATATTATGACTAACTACACATTGTTTCTAATTAAAAAAATTAAAAATATTCAAAACATACTGTTAATTCTGATATTGTATCTTTAGTGAAATCAATTTTCTAAATTATTATTTATGTTTTCAGTTTACAATGCATTTTTAACACTTTGTCATGAGGAAAAATATCGGAATTGTTTAAAATTAAAACGTCAAGATATTTTGCAGCCTTTTCTATAAATATGTAAGGCTTTAGGAAAAAGTCATTAAAAATTTACTATTATATCATTTTTAAACTTTTTTGGGGAATTTTTGTTTAAAAATAATCTTATAGGATGCAAAAAAAGGCAGTGTACAAAATGTTGTAGTTAGATTTATATGAAATATTACGTAAAATTTGGTACAAACTATTTTCTTTTCTGTTTGATCCGTATTTAACTTACTTTCAATTATGTTTTAAGACAATATTTCTCTAAAAAATGATCAGAAAAATTTTTTGTAACAAATTTATTTTTGATTTATTATGTACATTACAAATGTAACACTTATTTCTTATCTGCATCCTCATTTATACTCAAGGAATGTTATAAAAAGTCTAAAATTGTTATAACAAATAGCAGGATCGGACATTTGTACATTTTGTACAAAACTAGTAGGATGTTTTCTTGGATAGCAGAATCTCGTTCAAATACTGATTTACTTTGTATAAGGTCAAGTGAAGTAATACAATCTTCTTGTAACAGTGTAAGTTTTCAATTAAAGAAATATCACAATAACTTAAAAAAATGTAGCTAATATATCAAAACAACACACAAACAACTAACTGTTACAAACAACTAATAGCCGAGTAGTTATAACTCAGATGAAGATAGCTTCTCTTTAACAATTTTTAATGATTCCATCTACAGATATTTCATTCAGAAAATGTTTTCAAGTGGCATTTGGTAGATTTTCTGCCAGAAACATTATAATATAATGCTGTAATAAATAAATACTAATAAGCATGTAATGAAGAAAATGACATTACTTGCAAAATTATTCAATTCTCCACATAATACCACCAAACCAGCATTGAGCTCTGTGACACTCAAAGAACAGAAATCTTAAAATATTTTAGACTTGTACGAGGGGGTACCCAAAAATAAACCGGAATTGTATTGCTGGCAGCCGGCAGCGTGTAGTACACGTTCCTGCCGCTAGGCGTGTGTCGCGCAACCCATTGCGAGCTCAGTGACCCCAGTTCCGTTGTCCTAGTGCATTCTGTTCGTTCGTAGTGACTGTTTTCGCTAACCCTGTTTTGTTCTTGTTTCGTTTTTTGTCATGGCAAGTTTAAGTGAACAACGTGCAGCTGTGAAATTTTGTTTTTTACTTGGTAAATATGCTGCAGAAACTATTTTAATGTTGAATACAGCTTACAAAGATGATGCTATGGGGAAAACTCAGGTCTACGAGTGGTTCGCTCGATTTAAAAATGGCGAGATGTCGATTGAAGACAAACCTCGTTCTGGACGTCCATCAACCTCTCGAACGGACGAAAATGTTGAGAAAATTCGTGAACTTGTGCTCACCGACCGTCGACAGACAATTGAGGAACTATCAGAGAGTAGTGGGTTAACTTGGAGCTCGGTTCAGCGAATTTTAACAGGAGATTTAGGACTGAAAAGGGTTGCTGCCAAATTTGTTCCTCGACTTCTGACTGACCATCAAAAGGCACATCGAGTTGAAACTTGCCGTCTTCTGAAAGAACATCTCGAAAATGATCCCGATTTTCTGGAAAAGGTAATTACTGGTGATGAGTCATGGTGCTATGGTTATGACCCAGAAACGAAGCAACAGTCAAGCCAATGGAAGTCGCCATCTTCACCTCGTCCAAAAAAAATGTCGGCAAGTCAAATCAAACATCAAAACCATGTTGATTTGCTTTTTTGATGCTAAAGGCATTGTTCATTCTGAGTTTGTTCCTCCAGGTCAGACTGTCAACCAAACATTTTATTTGGAGATTTTTAAGAAGATTGCGCAACAGTGTTCGCCAGAAAAGACCCAATTTGTGGCAGACTGGAGACTGGTTCTTCCACCACGACAACGCACCGGCACACACAGCCATCTCAGTTAGGCAGTTTTTAGCCAACAACGGCATGGTTCCGCTGACCCACGCACCTTACTCGCCTGACCTCGCTCCATGCGACTTTTTTTTATTTCCACACATGAAAAGAGGCTTGAAAGGTCAACGATTTGACAGCGTTGAAGAGGTTAAGAAAAAAAACGAAGCTCGAGCTTGCAGCCATTTCTAAAGATGACTACAAAAAATGTTTTGATCAATGGAAATACCGTTGGGACAAGTGTATTAGTTGTAATGGAGTTTATTTTGAAGGAGATAAGTCGTAGTGTAAAAAATTTGATAATATATAATTTTTATAAAATAATTCCGGTTTTTTTTTTGGGTACCCCCTCGTATAGAGAGCAATTTTTAGCCAACAGATGTTAACCAAGGCAGCCAGTAATACACACACAAACGTATATAGAAGTGATTTTTGTGTAACAGTCTTTGAAAGATAGTATGTGAAATATTCAATTAAAGGACATGCACAATCATAAAACTCGATCGATATAAATGAAGTTTCAGACAACATTTAAAGTCTATAACTCAAATAGTTCTCAATATATCTTGTGATACGCAGACAGTAAAGAAATTTTATGAACAGAGCCAATGTCCTTTTGGGCAGCCTCAAAATTATTCATATCCTATAAACTAGTCCAGTTAAAACTTGTGTGTTTGAATATTCTTCATGTGTATTTAATTTATTTTTAACAATGTTTGACGGACCAAACCATAATAGTGGTTTAGATATACAGTTAAAACTTAGATATATTTAATCCAAATGCACTGGATAGTAGTTACATTAGGTCAAAAATCAATTATTAGATAATAGTTACTGGATAATAGATATTTGGATAATAGATCTGGATAACAGTTACATTAGGTAAAAATCAATTATTGACATCTCTTAGACCAGTTGAGGGCAACCTCACATTGCATAGTAAGATTATTATTAAGATGCTACCCATCAGCAAGACATAAAGTATGTTAACATAACAAACCCTGTTAAATATCTAAGCACAATAGGTACCTAAAGATTTCTCACCACCGTTAGAGCAGAGGTGTGTTGTCTAAATTTTGTATAAGGAAATTAAGAAACTCACAAATGGGGTTTTGGTGGGTCTCTGATGACAACGACAATCTTCTCAGCAGCTCCTGTGCTTCATCCTCAAGAGCTTGGGTCTCCTCCTCCAGACTCAAAACCTATAACACCACTTACAAATAAAAGGTCTCCATTTAACTTTAATCTTTAAACTTTAGTCTAAAATTAGAAAAACTTAAAATTCATCATGATACAGGGTTTAAGTTATATAAAAGGTGTGTTTGGCTGGTGATAAATAACATTCACTATTGCTGGGTCTTAGATTGTCTTGAGATCTGATATAATTTTAAGGCAGTTTTAATTCCCACAAGAAGATCAAACTTGATGATGTAATGTTCAGCTGTGGGAGAGCCATGGTTGACTGATGTAAAAGTAACATACCTGCTGACTCTGACAGGACCTTGGTTGTCTTGTGGACTGCTCTAACTCCAAGGCAGTCTCAATTCTCACAAGAAGATCAAACTTGATGTAATGTTCAGCTGTGGGAGAGCCATGGTTGACTGATGTAAAAGTAACATACCTGCTGACTCTGACAGGACCTAGGTTGTCTTGTGGACTGCTCTAACTCCAAGGCAGTCTCAATTCTCACAAGAAGATCTTCAAACTTGATGATACAATGTTTCAGCTGCGGTTGAGTCATATTTGACTGCTGATAAAGCCTCTTCAACTGAAACAATTGTAGATATTATTTAATATTATAAAATAACAAAATAATATTACAAAATAAAAAATACCTATGATATAAGTACGACCAACACACACACACACACACACACACACACACACACACACACACACACACACACACGCACGCACGCACGCACGCACACACACACACGCGCGCACACACACACACACACACACACACAGAGACACAGTTTTTATTTATAAAAAGCCAATCATTTTATAAGCCTATTTTAAAATATTCCAATAATTTTATACAGAGTTACATACTGACTATAATAATTTTAAACTTATTGATTATGAACATTGTTAGGCTAAACTTGACTTGTTTATTCTCCAGTAACTCATTTACTAATGACTGAGGTAAGTTCACCTAAACCCATCTCTTCTTCAAATCCTGATACTCTCTGTACAGTAAAAATGTAATATCAAATGAAAATCAGGGATGTGAAGGATATTTTGTAAAGTTTTTACTCATACAGGTTCTGGTGATAAAATGTGGCATCAATTTCTATGATGCAACTAACTGTTATGATTCTAATTTTGATTGTAAATGCTGGATATTTTGATAAAGTATATTTGTTTTCTTATGGCTTATCTCTTCACTGTCTTTGATATTGTTGATGAATCTAAAAAGCAAATCAATCATATAACTCTATATAAAACAACTTTATCACTGACTCCAAAGTCAAAAAGAAGCGGAAAATGATCCTTCTGCAAGTAACTGCCATAGAAGGAATTTAAGTGAATCGTGGACACTCAATTCTACCACTGAAAATTATATAATTTATATCACTGTAAACTGCATTAATAAATTGATGAAAATAGTTGAGTACTTTATATTTCAGTTTATAAATACAATGAACTTAAAATGATTTTAAAAAAAGCACTAAAAAATAAAAACAAGCAAGGATATTTCAATTTTAGTTAGTTGCTTTTTGTCAGTGTAAGAGTTTCAGATAAAAAGTTAAAATAATTAACTGAATATGTATAACAAATGGTGTAGGTTGCATCAAATGCAGAGTAAAAACTTCTGATTTAACTGGTAACTAAATAGTGGTGGTTCATTAGTTTGTTGATTCCGACAAATTCATATCATTGCACAACATTATCCGATAACATCTCTCAAACACTTTCGAGACTCATTAAAAAGTGCTAATTTCTCTATCTGGCTGTATTTAAATGTTCAGTTAAAGTACAGTGTTGTATTTTTTAAATCTAACACATTTTATTTTGAGAAAATAGAGTAATGCATGATTTTTTTTACGATTACACTTTAAATACAGAATAAAACAATGGTTTTTGTTACACCATTATGTTTTTACTTTACAATTTAATACTTTAAACAAATATTTTGTTGTTGTTTTCAAACCAAAATTTCAAGTTTAATGTATATTTTAAAGCTGTTGGTGCATCAAATCATATTTGTTTGATTAAATATATGTATCTTAACTTAATTCTTTTGTTTTACATTACTTCTACTCTAATAAACTGTAAACAATAAAATTTATACAAATCGCTATTGTTAGGGATATTTAGGTCTAGATCAGGTGGAGGAGGCAAATCGATCTTTTCATCACTGGATGTTAAATCGTCATCTAGTATATCACTGATGTAATTAATTTGTAATCCACTTGTGCTTGCAGCCATCAGAAAAATAAATAGTACTAAATGAATAATCCATGCATTGTTTCAACACTATAACCTAGTAACTCAATCCAAAGTAATAAAAGTTATGTATTTTCACGTGAAAATGAGGCCTACAACTGATTACATTATTTAATTGCACTTTTCCTCATATTTAGATTAAAAACTAAATTATTTACAAACTTGTATTACTACAATAACAACAATAAAAGTACAAAGAACCCGATTCACAGTGGCTCTATTAGTTTGTTTACATCGGCAGACAATTCACTCAGCTGGAACTTTGCTCTTCAACAAACCAGTAAATTTACTGCGAAAAAATGGCCGCAATATTGTTTTGAATAGTTCAACCCATTCCCAAGAGGTAGCAGCACAGTAAAACCCACCAAACTAATCTCATACGTCAGTGAAATGAGACGTAGTACGCCAGCCGTGCGCCCGTGCAGTGCCTGTGATTTGTCTGCTAGTGGAACTACAGCACAGCGGACAGCGCCTGTGTTTTATACGAAAAGGGTTTATGTTGACCAAAGCATGAAATGAAATGAAAAATGTCTTTATTGAATACAACGTAAAACATATTCAATTGGCGAGGTTAGGACTATTAAGTCCTCTCTTACACCTAACCATAAATTAATAAACTCTACTATTACTGTAAAACAAGAGCCACAATACAGTTTACATTACTATTTTACAATCAAAAA
Source organism: Homalodisca vitripennis (assembly GCF_021130785.1). Taxonomy (NCBI): domain Eukaryota; kingdom Metazoa; phylum Arthropoda; class Insecta; order Hemiptera; family Cicadellidae; genus Homalodisca; species Homalodisca vitripennis. Next base: position 105,651,247 of record NC_060208.1, on the reverse strand, counting down.
TTATAATCTCTATTTATATAAAGTAATAAAATGAAATAAAGGTTCTCTATGAAACTAAAAATAAATAAATAGAATAAAACTTACAAGGAAATTAACAGACATTCATCCATCACCATTCATACAAAGCCGTCGTCCCATACCCTATGCCACGATATCGTCAACCCGACGAGGCCCAAAACAGATGATCCCTAAGCACCCCCCGAAACCGTTCCCGACTACGAATACCTCTGATATGATCCGGGAGATTATTCCAGAGTCGACAAGCAGAGACTGTGAATGATTTACTGTAAATAGAGGATCTATGAACAGGAATAGATAACAGAGAGGCTCCACGTCGAGTATTCCAATTGCTTGTTTCAGAAATGAAAGAAAACAAAACCAATGCACTAATGTAAGCCATAATGCACCAACCAACAAAACCCAGGATGAACAAAAGTAGGACTCTTGGAATAGAAATAGGAAACTGTTGTAATGATCAGGGATAAGCAACTTACCTTGGATAAATGATGAACCACAGAAGCATGTTGTATCCTGAGCAAGCTGGGATCAGTTGACGGTTGTGAGGATCCCCAACTGGTGCTAGACTGGAACCCTGCAGTACTTTTCTATAAACATACAAAATCTGTTCTTGTACCGGAGTGGAACATTTAACACATACACCACAGTAAGAAAACTAGTACTGTTTCTATATAAAGAGGGTTGATTTGACTTTGTTTCATCTGACCAAATTGAAAACATATTTTTATGTGTTGTCCAAAAAATTAAGTGAAGAAATCGCACATAATAGTGTAAGGTTATTAAGGATCTGACACAGCCTTCGTAAAATATTGTTGTCCATCTGTCTGCCAATAACTCTTGAGAGAAAGGTACTAGAGATTTTTGAGAATGTACAAAGTACATAGGTTCGTCTTGTTAATTGGGACAAAATAGGAACCCAATTGATTTTAGAGATAAAGATCAAAAGCCAGTCCTTCCGTCTATCTGTATGATAACTATTGGTAATAAGATCCTAGAGACTTGAAACTGTATATAGGTTTCTCTAGCTCCAAAGAAGAACTGTATTGATATTTGGAGCAAAAGACCAAAGAGCAGTCTGTGCAATACAGTTTCATAAACTATGGGTTCCACGCTAAACATGTTAAAGCGAAAGTGGAGACAGCAACCACATCTATTTCAGTTTACAACATTGTGTAATCTTCTACACTCTTGTTTTAAACTTCAGTGCAATCACAATCACTGATGAAAAATCGCATTCAATTAATTTGGCAACTATGTGTAAATTAAGCTATTACCATTACACTGCATCTAAGTGTAGTTAATTGCTCATATTGTTGGTGTAATAAAATCAATTTGTCATTGCAGTTTCATCTTTGAGTACTCTTGACTAATTTTAACTTGTTTTGTTTTTTTTAATTCTTTAAAATTAAAATCTTTAAAGACCACAGTTTCAATAGATTCACATAATAAAATATACATGCTATGAATATATTCATAATGTACTGAATTGGAATTATAAAAAAAAGAAGTGTTTGCTTTACTGCCTTGAGACTTATTGTCCTTCAAAGTAGTTCTCCCTGTTCTCATGCATCACATCTCAAGTGCTGTTCCACAACTCGAAGCAGGTTTTAAAGTCACTTTTTGGTATCTTGAAAAGTTGCTGCACAATATTTTGTTCTATCTCTGCTACATCATAAAATCAGCATCCTTTCAGTTAACATTTGATTTCAGGAAAAGAAATCAAATTGCTTTCAGAGCACTAGATGAGGAGCCAAGACACATGCTTCTTTCTGTTATTGTGAAAGCAATTTCGTGACATACGAGGGGGTACCCAAAAAAAACCGGAATTATTTTATAAAAATTATATATTATCAAATTTTTTACAATACGACCTTATCTCCTTCAAAATAATCTCCATTACAACTAATACACTTGTCCCAACAGTATTTCCATTGATCAAAACATTTTTTGTAGTCATCTTTAGAAATGGCTGCAAGCTCGAGCTTCGTTTTTTTCTTAACCTCTTCAACGCTGTCAAATCGTTGACCTTTCAAGCCTCTTTTCATGTGTGGAAATAAAAAAAAGTCGCATGGAACGAGGTCAGGCGAGTAAGGTGCGTGGGGCAGCGGAACCATGCCGTTTTTGGCTAAAAACTGCCTAACTGAGATGGCTGTGTGTGCCGGTGCGTTGTTGTGGTGGAAGAACCAGTCTCCAGTCTGCCACAAATCGGGTCTTTTCTGGCGAACACTGTTGTGCAATCTTTGGTTGACAGTCTGACCTGGAGGAACAAACTCAGAATGAACAATGCCTTTAGCATCAAAAAAGCAAATCAACATGGTTTTGATGTTTGATTTGACTTTCCGACATTTTTTTGGACGAGGTGAAGATGGCGACTTCCATTGGCTTGACTGTTGCTTCGTTTCTGGGTCATAACCATAGCACCATGACTCATCACCAGTAATTACCTTTTCAAGAAAATCGGGATCATTTTCGAGATGTTCTTTCAGAAGGCGGCAAGTTTCAACTCGATGTGCCTTTTGATGGTCAGTCAGAAGTCGAGGAACAAATTTGGCAGCAACCCTTTTCAGTCCTAAATCTCCTGTTAAAATTCGCTGAACCGAGCTCCAAGTTAACCCACTACTCTCTGATAGTTCCTCAATTGTCTGTCGACGGTCGGTGAGCACAAGTTCACGAATTTTCTCAACATTTTCGTCCGTTCGAGAGGTTGATGGACGTCCAGAACGAGGTTTGTCTTCAATCGACATGTCGCCATTTTTAAATCGAGCGAACCACTCGTAGACCTGAGTTTTCCCCATAGCATCATCTTTGTAAGCTGTATTCAACATTAAAATAGTTTCTGCAGCATTTTTACCAAGTAAAAAACAAAATTTCACAGCTGCACGTTGTTCACTTAAACTTGCCATGACAAAAAACGAAACAAGAACAAAACAGGGTTAGCGAAAAACAGTCACTACGAACGAACAGAATGCACTAGGACAACGGAACTGGGGTCACTGAGCTCGCAATGGGTTGCGCAACACACGCCTAGTGGCAGGAATGTGTACTACACGCTGCCGGCTGCCAGCAATACAATTCCGGTTTTTTTTGGGTACCCCTTCGTACTTTGTAGAAACACATTTCAAATCCAAATAATCAGTCAAATTTAGGTAACTAAACCAACACTAATTCTAAATCCATATTGATTTTTTCTACAGTGTCATATCTTTAATTCTACATTTTTCAATGATTTTATCATTGCAAGTTTTAGTTGCTGCCTCCAGCGTTCGTTTTGAGGTTGTGATTATCCCAACAAAAATGCAAATTCTCCAATTGATTTTTTTCAGACATAAAAATGCAATGATGATATTTAATGTGAAGAAATAAACTGATACTATTACTGAGGCTAATCAACACAGATTCATCAAAGAAATAGTAAATTTTTAGAGTACAAAGTTAATTCTGCCAATTTCCTGTAACGCTTATCAAATGTGATATTTACCAATCTGGTTTTTTAAAAATGTATTTCATATAATTTTTACAAAATGTATAAAGCAAGAATTTGCAATGTTTGTTGGTAATTGATTCAGGAAACATGAATTTACAAGTACAAAACAATACAAAATGGTACATAGTGTTTTAACTTGACTTAAACCAAATTAAAACTCTTTCTGTTCCAATTCAATATTTAATGTAAAATGTATAGCAAGTCCAACAAACTGTACTAACAGATCATCAGAAATTGTGAAATGACTGAGTTTCCGGATAGTTTTAAATTTGGAAGAGACAATGGCCGCATACTTTAACATGAAAGTTGTGTTGGGGATAGCCCAGGTTCGAATTCTGTGACCGTAGCACGTTTTACAGGTATCATCAACCTTGTACTGAATCGACTCTCCTCCTTATTCTCGCACAGGCCAGTGGCCTATAAGGCAAGGCAGAATAGGGCGTAAGTGGATCGGCCTCTCCTTTATTTTGTTTTTTAATTAAAAATGAATCTGAAAGTACATCTTCAAACAAAGACAACCAATACAAACAGAATAATCAATTGTTAAAACATAGCAGCACCTTCTCTCCAATCTGCTCCATAAGCTGTTCTAGCTGAGCATATTTTGTAGCTTTGTCTTGCAGCGTTTTATCCAGAGTATGCGATCGCACGAAGACTTCCTTCTCTCTCAAGTCTCTTCGAGTTGCTGTTATACTTCTCCTGGAAGCAGAATTAAAATGTAGAATCCATCAACACAAGATATTAAAATAAAACAAATGATTTAGGGATTAACAAGAATACATTTGGTTTTATTAAAAATATGAAACTTGATATTCATTTGTCACCTTAGAGAAACATTTCTATTAGAATATTCACTGAGCAGATCTTAAGTGAACATCATTAAGCAGAAAAATAAATAATTTACAGAGAAAATGTTGGTATGATCCGGATATCTATAGTTTTGTTTTATTCATGTATCAAGTGTCAGGAGTATATTTACTATTGGGTAATTATACATTTTGAAAAGTTGAATAATCTACTTATTTGGAAGTAACATTATCAAGCTAAAACAGATAGTACTTTGAAATTAAAAAAAGGCTGGATGTTACAAGAAAAGGCTGGAAGTTTGTCTACAATAAGTTAACTGGTTCTAACAAGCCACAAAACTGGATATATAAAACAACAATCAGCCATATTTCACTATATAGTACAGACAACTGGAAAAGACATCAAGAAAAAGAATGAGAATAATTAATAATATAAAATAACGACTCTAGGAAAGAATTTTGGTGCAACACAAAAAATGGTGAATACAATATATCCAAGAACTAAGATCATGGCATCATGAGAGAGATCATAAGCAGATGACAGATGTGGATAGGTTATTGTCAAGAGAATATACAAAGGAACAGGAATGTATTCCGCTACAACACAAGAAATGGGGTACTCTTCAACCTTTCAGCACATTGCCTGAGGATGTCTGAGTGAGAACCCTCCTACATGAAGCTATGGCACAAGAAATACTGTGGTTAAAGCATTGGCAGAACATTGTTGTTAATAAGAGAGGAAAAAAAAAACTCGTAAGAAAAATTATTTCAGATTTCTTTTCCAAATGTTAGCCAAACATATTTCACTGTGTAGCATTTTTCAGTTGTACTGTTTTTATAGATCTGAAAACTATACAGTGTTGTTCTTTCTGAGATGTTTTTGTTATTTATAATCTAATTTGTTGATTCCTCAGCCCGGACCATCACACTCTGATTACAATTGCCTGAAGTGACAATGAACTTGAGGTCAAGATTGCCTTTCAGTCCACATGCCCATCTTGAATGGCACCAGTGCCATAAATTGTACAACTTTAAATGCTTGGAGGTTTTAAAGTTCTTGTCTTACAAAACATAAACATGAACAACCCAAGCCAATCATCATTAATTTGATGTGATCCTTCCCACTTTATTTACAACAGACCAGTGATAACTGTAGTATAAATGCGACAGACCACTTAACATTTGCCAAGATGAGCTTGAACCCGCAACCCAAGTCACTATTTCTTGCATTAACGATCTAGTGAATTCAACGATAAGGTTATCCTGAAATGTCTAAATAGAGTGTGCAATAGCAATAGGCACGTGCAACCTAAGGTTTTGAAGTAACCAATGATGTTATTATTGTATATTGGTTCATTTTAAATAATAACTACTCCATAATGTGTCATAAACCACACACAGTACAAATCTTGAAAGACCTATATTAAGTATTTAAGAATTCAATTTTAATAAAATAAAATATATTGTTATACAAACCTACCTTTGATCATCCAAATGGCTTTCTTCTTTTCTCAGAGTATGCTTATACATCTCTTCCAACTCTAAAATGAAACAGAGATTCATGTTTTGTCCATTGTTCATATGAAATGTAATATGAAAGTTCTCAAATGATAAACATATAATGAAATATGTTTATTTTAATTTGTATACAACACTCCAGTATTGTCTCAGGAGCAATTATGGCTATAAAAAGATAATATAGATGACACATTAATAGTACTCAGTGTTGTAAAAACCTGATTAGTCCATATTTTACAGAATACAATATTTCCAGTACTGGTACAAGCTATGCATTTCCCTTTTAATTCAGTCATCAAGAACAAGATAAAAACTAACTGTGACTACAAAACAGAATTGTTGTAGAAAATATGTAGCAGATTATGGTCCACTATGTTTGGTTACTTTACATTATATCGCTGTTTGTTGTAGCTCTCAATATTTTATTTTCAAAAGAGTGTTTTAAAATATTTATATTATTTTTTAAATGAAGAAAAGTATTAGTTTTATAAACATATCTTATAAAGTAAATATTTTGAGATTGAAGTTGTAGTAATATTCAGAGTGTCCATTTTAACTATGCCACCATTTTTCTTAAAAATGACTAAATTTACAGGAAAATCGATATGGAAGTGTTCACCTATTTTTAAATGACAATTAATAATAATATGAATTTAGAATTTCAAAAGTTGGCCACTATTTTTCAATATTGTAATCTATTTTACAATTTCTTATAGAGCACCCAATATTTTCTTTCACTTTTGGATATAAAACATTTTTATTCTTGGCAATTTTGTTTGGAAATTTTGTTTTAACTTACTTGTTTGGTGCTACAGTTTACTAAAGTTTTTAAAAATGACATGTTTTAATATGTGTCTGTAATGTACTGATTATAGTTCAAAGATATGATGCATTCTCACTTTTGTACTACAACTAATTAAAAAGCCTTCATTTATTATTTAACTGAAAATATTAAAAATAATAAATAATTAGGGAATACCATAGCAGATCTTTTACTATCAAAATTGTTTGGTAAACCAGTAAAACTATTGAAACAAAGCTATTAAAAATATAGTAAAGATTGTAACCTTTAAGCCGAGCATCCCGAAGCCTGGCTTCTTCCACATGTCTCTGATCAGCATCCAACTCAAGTTTCTGTTTATTAATTTCCAGTTTCTGGGAATCCAGTGCTTCTTGCTCCTCATATAAGTTGCTCAGTTTGTCTAACTTCAAATTAAAAAAAAAAATACAATTATTGTTAACAAAACATGATTTACTAACACCTTTACTTCTGAATAACAGTGAGTGAGTTCTGTTTAATCTATTTTTTCCAACCAATATCAAATTATAAACGTACTGCCTTTAGCGTCATAAGAACAATGAAACACCTCAAACCTGTTTTGGTACCCTAACTTTTTGTCATTATATTACGGAAGATGTCTGTCTAATTTGAAAGATATAATTAGTATACATCCATGAACTGTTTGGTGTTCTTATATTGTTATTGGTTAATCAGAAAAAATGAACTTTTTTATTACTTCATTCACAAGAAGAATACATAAAGATAAAAAAACTAAAAGATGTGTTTTCTGAGATATGAAATTTCTCAATGTATCTATAAATCTACAATTAAAAAAAGTCATTTTCATCAATAAAATGCTAAGTGAAACTTGAATTTTTTAAATATAATTTTGTTTATAAGAATTCTAAAGTTCTCTTAACCCTCCATCAGACGCTTAAAATTTAGAAACACCATCAGGCGCTCACGGAGGTTTCCTCCAGGTTAGCGAAAAATGGATACCATAGTCGTTTAAACTGTTTTTATTTGTTTAAATATTCATACTGTTTTAATTACAATGTAATATATTCATTTTTAGAAATTAAATAAAAATTACTCTCTTATGTAATGAATTTTCAAAATAAGAAATTCAAAATCTTAAAAAATTTTATTGTATGATTACAACATGATTAATTTTAAGAAATAATGCAATTAATTGTAAAAATGTTTAACCTACTGTAATAATATATGGAAATTAACTTAGTTTTTAACTTCTTACAAAAACAACTTACTTCAATTATTGAGATATTATACAATTGTAATGTCAATTATTACTCTGAAATCAAAATTTATTCTTCACTAAAACTTTTTTACAGACTACACAAAGTTTCAAAACATTTTCCTTCTGGTTCTTATAACGACAATGTTCACTCCATAAACAGTACTGAAATGTTCCCTAGCACACTGGTACTGTACTGACAAGTCTCTCGTCTTCATTCTCCATTTCACAAAATTCAAATAAAATATATTGTAAAACTTAAAAACAAACCATCACAGGTCACATATTTAGGCGCACACGGATTATCACTCCATAAAAACTAAACACTATAAGGCGCTCACGGAGATTTCGTCCAAGCACTACAAACACAACATCGGGCGCTCACGGAGGAATCGTCCAGTCTCGCACGGAAGTAGACCTCATACTGACAGATTTTGACAAAGATAAGCGGGAAGCTATTGTTTCGCTTCCCCAAAAAGATGCTCGTGAAGTACACTGCGGGAAACGATTGCGAACATCAGAAAAGTAGTACTATTTTTAATAATAAAAAATACACGGAGGAAAACTCCGTTTAGCGCCCGATGTAGGGTTAATAATGCTACAAACCTGAGCATGAATGCATATTAAATGAAAAACCAAATTATAGTTCCCACTTTATTGTCAACACCATACCATATACCACAGTATAAACAGTAATTTGAACACAGGAAGACCACATATCAGAGGTCAAAGTTCATGTGTCAACAGAAGAGAGCAGGAAGTGCAAAAGTTTGGACAACAGTATGTATTGATCGCTATACACCTAAATGTGATCACGGCCAATAAAAGTAGACTTACTATGTGTTTTGATTGTCCATTGCTGTGTCTTATTTGTTTTGTATTATCATGTGATATATATATATATATATATACATATATAAAATAGTACGAATATCAATTATATTTTGAGCTTCTCCATCGCTGACTTATCTTGGATCTCTTCAGATGAACATGACTCAAGTTTCCATGAGTCAAGTCTGTGACTGTCAGATTCCAGGCGCTACACTAAAAGGAAGGTGAACTGGAGTTAAACTCAACATTCTTTTGGATTCAATTAAAACTCTTCAATAAACCCTGTTCAGAAGAACACAAATACCATAAATACATGCCACTGTAACAACCCATCAAATAACTACATAATTGCAGGTACTTCTAAAATTGGAATACCTGTTGATCCAACAGATGTTTGGGGTAGTCTGTGAATATCTGGTACATGTTGCCCTTCACCAAGGGCTTGAAGGACTTTAACTGCGATCGTGGATGTGAATCAGCTGGTGTATCTGACCACAACTGGTAAGCTTTTGATAACAGCTGACTCATGTTGACCACCACTTCTGTGTGAAAGAAATGCTGAAAACAAAAATACTTCTTTATAACTCAGTTTTTAATTGAAGTTGATTATATTTGCAATTTAACTTTACAAAATTGTTATAATTTTAAGCTTTTTGAATACCAACTGTACCTCTTAGTTAATTTACTAAGAGAATTTTTAGTAAAGATAATATTTAATCTGTTTATAATTATACACAGTAAATAAGCAAATAAGTTTATTTAAGTATATTTCCCAAAACCTATAATTTTATATTTACCTGTATATATGGGGTTTTAAATAAAAATGTTGTGGAGAGATTTATAGGAGAGCTATAAAACTTAGTGATCGTATTAACTGTTAATATCTTTTTAAGAATAGAATACACACATGTATGGTATGGTATGTTATTTGCTATCAATTTTATTTATTATGTAACCAAAAATGTAATGACTCAATTACTGTTCTCTATGATCATGTAATAAAGATGTTTTGTCTATTGCCTATTGTCTAATATAAAACACTATCTGTGCCTGTTTCAAAATGGCAAATATTACAAAATTTCCAACCACAATACATTGAAAATGACTCTTTGTATAAAAAAAAGTACAAGAATGTGTTTTTTTTTTTTTAACTGTATTATAAATTTAGCTTATAAAAATCAGATGGAACAAAAATACTGAAATAAAAAAGTACACTGTAATTACCTGTACTTTATATTACATAATGCTGGTTACAACATTTTATTTGATTAAAAAAATCGTATACCTATATTTTCATTTTACTACTGATTTACTTCACTATCCTGTACATAACAAACTTCTTAAACTCCAAATTTTCAATTCTAATATGTAGATTTAATCATCTAACCTAAATAATTAAATCTAAAATTACAAAAGGTATTTTAAGAAAGATTTAATAAAAATACTTGTTAATGTAGATTTACAATTTATCAGATTACTTAAAACATAACCAGTTACTATCTCCATTAAATTAGTCTAGCATGAAATATTTGCCTATGTTAACTTTTAATGTCCAATCGTCCATTTAAATAAATATATTTCACCTACATTGTGTATCTGTACTCTGTATGGAATAATGTAATATTTAGAATAAAATCAAACGAAAACAGGTTTTACTCACTTCAAAGTCATCCGTCTGTTGTAAACACATTAGCGCAGTATGACACGTTATGTTAAAAGCGACGACGAGAAAAAGCAGGAACGCCGGATGATTTGAGAGCACATGGTCCCACAACTGTTGCCACTCAGACCACCCCAGTACCTGTGTTACAGACACAGGTAAGTTTGTATTTCAGTGATGGAACTAAAATATATTCCATAACATAATTGTAAACATGATAATAATTACTAAACATATACCTCATAAAAGCCTGTCTCGAGCAGCGACCAGATGTACAGATCAGAGGTAACGTTGCAGTCACTATAGTGGTTGACTAGTTCCTCATTGTGCAACGTCAGGAGCCTCTTGACTTGATCCAAAACACTGAGTGGGGGGTAGGGCACAAAGTCAAACCATCCCTGGCACCAGTTCACTGCCACACATCACCGTCTTCAAGATTGAACAAATTCAACAATAGCTTCAATCAATAAACTTTATAGTTAAATAACATACAAAATTAACACAGGATTTAATTTTAAAGACGATTAGCAATAAAAAAATAGGTTTAACATTTTACCTATAATAGTGACGACAGCTTCAAAACATGAGAATTGGTCATGTTTGATTACTCTGGTGAAAGGCAAAATAAATATTGGAAGGTATTTGACTCTGATGAATATTGGTGACCAGTAGGCTAGGCAAGATACTAGTCTGGAACCATTAAAGACAACAGATGAAACATGTGATAAATAACTGAATGCAGTTATACTATATTATAATATATGATTATACTATACTACATATATGGAGATTTTTAAACTGTGAAAGTATGGTATAAGGGTATATTCTGATGTACAACACAAAGATTATGATAACATCATTGCTATCACTACTAACACTATCTTGCTCCACATTAATCAGATCAGTGTCTTATCTTTGAGCATGATTGTCCTAACTAAAACAATCTCACATGAACTTTTTAACATTTGACATTAATCTTTTGTTTGTTTGGGTTTGTTCCAATACTTACAGATGGATCTTGTATACCATCCTTGCAGCAGCGTTTATTTCTGAACATTAACAGATATCTTGTACTTTTGCTCCTTCATTCTATAACTGGAAGCTGAGAGCCATTAACCAGCTTTCTCTATCTCCCCATTTGTTAATGTAACCTGAAGAGGAGCTTGGGAGTGCAGTTCAGTTTACCTATTCTTTGGCAGTGTCCACAGTCTTAACTACCACATTGGGGTCACTAACTGCCATTTCCTCATTGGTGATGATTGATTGTTCTGAAAGGATAGAAGTGTCCAATGCTAGGCTGCCAGAAACTACTGCTTGCTGCAAAGATTCAAAATCTGTTCCAATTTGGTTTTAAACATTTATGACTCCAATGAAGTAAAAGTACAGGGCAGATAACATTCTAAGTCCTGCATAACCAGGCAGTGTCATTTATGTTTTGGAGTCACCCACATCCCAAGGACCTCAATTTGTGATAAACAATTTTGCAATGTGAATCCTCTAAGCACAGATAACTACAGAGACTGGAGGGCCTCAGTTGTGATTGTCAGAACACACTCTTGACAACTAATTCCAGACAAAATGACACAGCTACTATAGGTAAACCGCTAACAAAAAAACCTTGGTTGATTTGAGTTCACGCAGGGTGGGGTAAATATCCCTCCGCCGCCCCTCCAAGCATCCCCACCACTGCTCGGCGCTCACTCTATTTCAATCTAATAAAATCAGCTGACTAATCCGGCTCAGTCGGTATCGTTCACTGCTGCGACCCGTTCAGTTGAACCGGTCAGTACAGAGTTACTAAGCCTTCCCACTAGAGCGTGTTTTACCGGTCATCGTGTTGACTGAACAAAATGAACGAATGAACGACTGGATGTAATGACCAAGTGAACAAAAGGATCTGTTTGCAAAAATGTGTTCGGATAGAGGAAGAAACACATATTTTACAGTGAATGGATAGATATATAACAATAAATGTATTGTTTCAGGAATCTAGTAAATGTAAATATATATTATTAATAGAAATGATTAACAAAAATTAACTGTATGTTACTATATGCATTACTAAATATTTTAAATGTTAATACTTAAGAACAATGGACTTGGTTGATTCATATGCCTTTGATTTATCATAAGATTATTTCACTACAAATGTTTAGATAAATTACTAAACATCAAACAGGCACATTGCAATGTTTGAAAATAATTTATTTTTATAAATAACAACACATTTTAACCATTTAATCGATTAAGTTACCACCACTTTTCATAATACCCAGGCTGAGTCATTAAAATAATATTACGCACACTTTTACTCAGAACGCCTCCTCTCAGATCGACCCTGCACATCGCACCTATATCGACCACATGATAACCTTTTAAATGCTAATAGGCAATCAATTTTTAACAGCACTAATGTTAATGTTTTTACATTACAACTACAGAGTATTATTACAATTTCAATAGACAATCGAATAAATTTAAAACGAGGTCAATAAACGCTAAAACCATGGATTACTTCAGATTTAGTTCATGCTATAAGACAAAGAGATAAATTACGTAAATAAGTGAAAAAGCAACCATTTAATGTGGAGCTTAAAACCCGCTATGTCAATTGCAGGAACATTGTAAGCAGAAATTTAAAGCGATTAAAAAATATTATTTTTGTGATAAATTCGACCAAGCTAATGAGGATTTAAATATGTTTTGGGGGTTTTAATTAAATTGAGTGATAGAGGGGTTAACAAAGTTTCTTCCTTAAATAAATATTTGCCAAATACCAAATTATTCAATGACAAAATTAAGTTTGAAGTAGCTAACGAATTTAATAAATTCTTTACTAATGTGGGTCAGAACTTGGCGAACTCTAATGGCTCAAATATAACAATCTTTTTCGAAGACAGATCTTATAGGCTTCATTCGACCTTTAACTTACGCACTGTTACAAGAGGTTATATGTTACGTATCCAGTTTGAGAGGAAATTTCACTCTTGGGCACGATTCAATACCTGCAAGTATATTTAAAAAAATCACATCATAATGTGAATGTATCAAAACACATTCATCTTTTGACAAATAAAATCCACAAGTACATTTTTGCCTTCAGACAATTACGAGAAGTACTCACAGATAAGGAAATTAAAGTGGTCTATTTTGCTTTCGTTCAATCCCAACTTTCATTTGGTATTATAGTCCATGGTGCTGCTTTCAAAACTATTCTCGAGCCAATAATTTTTTAACAAAAAAACAATACTAAAAATAATGTTCTTTAAGAGTACAACATATTCTTTAGAATTAATTTTCTTCGAGGAAGAACTAATGACTATAAGACATTTGTTAATCAAAACCATTCTTATTTACTTATACATTAATTTTCATACTCTTTTAGCGTTGACAACTTATACTCATAACACACGGTACTCGCAACAAGTCGTCATTACAGTTTCTATATTAAAAAAAAAAACATTCAGCGTAACAAATTTGTATTATATTTCTCAAGTTTTGTACCGTAACGTGTGTTTGAGTTACAACTTTGCTTCTGTGTTGCAATTACCTAATCTTAACTGGTTTAAAAACGCATGAACAATGGGTTACTATCGTTAGATGGCGAAGAAGTATATAGACTTATTGTCCCTTGTTATCGCTGAACTTCTAACCCTTCCTCGCTATTTATTGTTATTCGGTCTGTCCTTCACTATAATTACCATAACTAATACTTCATACGACAGTGCAGCAAAACTAGATTTATACTCGGTTACGTATCATTATCAATGTGACTCATCAATTGCCTGCGTGGTCACTGTTCTCATTGCCGGATTAAAAATAAATTCTAAAACCATTAATAATATCAAAAATTACTAAACTACTATTTTTTACTTATAAAATCATTTGTTTTATTATTAGTTTTGAGTTCCAATATTCACGACCAGAGCCTACGCACAGGTCCTACTCATAGACTCATCCCGGTTATACTACTCTTCTTATTTTAATTTTAATTGAATTAAATAGAATTAATGCAATGTTTATTATAATAAGAAATAATTAACTACGTATAAGTACCGTATTGTTACACTCTGATACATGATTTCAGACTTGTAGGCTATATATTTGCTTACGTTTGTTACAAAACGTGTATATGTGTTTTATTGTACTATTTTTAAGAAAATAAACCGTTTTCATTTCATTTCTCATTTCACCTGATTTGGAAAAAAGTATCAAATTTATTCAGTTGCCAGGCCAAATTGAACAAAACTTTCAAAGTGAACGTGTCTTTTGAAACACTCCGATCCGGATCACTCGTTCACCTGACTGACTCGTTCGAATTGAACGGTCCAAGTAAGTAACTGCAGTATAAACAATATGGCGCGAGCAAGACAAGATTTAAACAGCTGACAAGAAGATGCTCCGCCCACTCGCCACTCCCCCCCGCCGGAGGGGGGCCCCTCCTGTGCTGTGCTGCTCAAATATTTGCTTCTGCGCAGGTTTCTTTATTAGCGGTTCACCTATAGAGATGCCAATGGCCAATGGTGTAGTGTAGCAGGTACGATGGTTGTCATGGGATAACTGAATCAAGCGGCGTTGATTGTATGGGTATGGGGTATGGGTGACTGATGAGCGATCCTATTCCTTGCAAGCAGTCCGCCTGGCCAGCCATTGGTGGTGGTTTGGAAGTCACCTCTAAGCCGTTGATCCCCAGGTTAAGTGTTAGAGAGGGCTTCTTAGCCCTAACATTGTCTGGTTAAATAATAAGGCATTCTTGACTTGACTTTTAGATGCTGAGGCTCCAGAGTGAAGTTTTGGAGATTTAATCTACTCGTACATCCTGGGATTCCGTGAAAGCAGGACTATGACATCAGGCCACAACTAGATATGGAGTATAGTTAAAAAAACTTCCCTTCCTTATTGGTTTTCAGTGAAACAAGAATTCACCCCTGTAGAAATATATTATAGCCATTATTCCTTGAGAATCACCTGCATAAACTAAAAGGTAAAAAACTACCCATTTTTCCTAAAATTTGAAAACAAATAATAGCTTAACTCCTGCATGCCTAGCAATATATCCATTTGGTCTACTCAAGAAACAACTTTGAGTTGTAGCCAATAGATACAGGACAGTGTTAATCTTTAAACTAAATGTCTTTCTTAAATTTGGTTGCAGATTTTATCAGAATGTCTAATTTTAAAGGTACATTAGACATTAATCCCTGTACATTTAGGTAATGTACATTAATCCCTTTGGGATTATAAATACATACTATTTTTATTTGGTTGAGTAACTATCAATAATATCAAGAAAATTAAAAGAGATTTTGATATCCATAAGTCCTTCCTATTAAGATTAGACATTTAACAAACTAACAACCAAAAATGAGACAGTAAAGTGGCTTAAAATTAGTCGTCCTGGGTTACACGATAAGTGAATTAAACCATAACGGCCAAGTGTTTTACAGGCTTCCAAATAAGTCCGACTTGAAAATAAATTTATTAAGTAAGCTTTACAAAAATCTTTTGGAAATAATAATGTTCATATTCATCACTTTGTAAATATAATGGTTCTAATTTTAGTTAGAACTTTAAAAATAATTTTTGAACAAGTAATTTAAATCTGAATAATATATTACAATACAACATTAATATATAAAGTATTAAGGTTTCAAACAGTTCCAGTGATACCTTTTTACAGTGCTCAACATGGACCTGTTGGTAAGGGGGAAAGCCTTATCCAACGTCGTGAAGGCTGGATGTACTCCTTTGTTAATCAGTGCAACAAATGCTCCCTGGTTTTCTGGCAGACACAATATGGATTTCCATATCAAACTGCGATAACTGGCAGGATATTCACCAAACTCCTTTAGGATTGGTCGGAGATGCTTCAAATCTATGAGATCACACACCTAAAAGCATGAAACATTCTGGAAAACTTAGAAAACAACATAAATTGTTCATATTTTTAGTTTTAGTTACAGTTATTATTATTTATATATCTATGTTACTCAAACTATTCATTCAATAGAACTAGTGGATAATGATTTATTAATTAATTCCATATGATTATAACATTGATTTGTATATTATGATGATTCTACATACTCATATTATTGTTACTCACAAATTAAAAATAACAAGTGCAGGACAATTAATTAACTCTGACAGGAATTAAACAATGGAGGTATTGTATTTGACAATGAATTATTAATAAAATATAATATATTAATTAATTTGTAATAAAAGCAATAAATAGGTTGGGTTGAACATGACATAATTAGCAAATCAATTTTACTTGGAGAACCTGCTTAATTCCCACACTTCTGGTGCATTGATATAGTGCTATGAGTTTTCTTTCAGTCTTGACAGTTAAGATTTGAAACCAGGGTTTAAAAAAATAAATTTACAATGAATTTTAGGCATTTAAAGTCGTAATTTGGGCCATTATGAAACTAGGTTACCAAAAATAATTATGACGACAATGTGCTTTTAATCATAAAGTTGGATAGGGTTTAGATTTGATTATCATATAGGTGTTGTAAGTTTTTCACTGTACTTCAATTCCAGTACACGGACTCTTTCCATAAACCATAGCTGACTGCAGTTTGACCAACACCAAAGTCTTGTGTTAAAACAAGTTGATGAAATTTTTTTTATTATTATATAGGACAACATACCTATCAAAGTAATAAAAATTTATCCTTGGTACAGTTTCAAACTTTATTAATAATAAATAAATAACTTTATATTACAAGGTATCATGTTTGTGGTCAGATATAAAAACAAAGTTTAAGTGGTTAATTTGACCATTATCTTTTAATACACTGCAAAAGAGTGTACATCTGTTTGCTTATCCAGTGATAACTTTTAAACTTCATCCTGAACAACAGTTGTGTAATTAATTGATGAAACATTTAAGTTGCTAACAAACTCTGACTCTTCTAAATTTTCTATTTTGTCATTAATAAATATAGACTGCATCTTTGCACAAAATCAAGTTTGACTGAAGGATTAGTTTGTCACAAAAAATATTTATAAATCTTCAGAAGATTTAAGAGATATATTAATTTGAAACACATAAAACAAAACCCCATTACAATCAATTAAATAAGCACGCTGTATTAAATACTTATCTTCATTAAATATATAAATGAACTGACAAGTACCTCATATAAACACCCAACTCACACTGAATAATTTTGAAAATCAAAAGAGGAAACTAATTTGGTACCTGTTCTAACTTGCCTCAGAGCTTGACTACCAGTATTCCCAAGATTGTTTTGAGTTTTTCAGGGACACAGTATTTGAGAAATGTTTAATATTTGACCTGCTATAAAGATTTGAAAATATGAGGGAACTGTGGTTTTGGTCATATTTTTGCAAACTTTATATAGGTATATTATGGCAAATGTTTAAGTATTGAAATAAAATGTATTTTCTATATTCTTTATACACACAAACTATACACCCAATTTTATCAAAACAGATAGTTAGGTAAAATAGGTGTGGTAATTTGATATGGATTAAGCTGTTACAAGAATATCATGATTAATTAGATCTGCATGACTAGCACATCATTACTGTATGGATGGTCCATATTACGAGGGGTATCCAAAAAGTAAGTTTCCATTAATTATGAAAAAGTTAAAAAGACTCAAAAAAATAACTGAAACACATTTATTCAACTTTTTACATCATACCTTATTTTTCTACATAGTTACCATCCCTTTCTAAGCACTTTGGTATCTAGGAAGTAGTTTTTTTATTCCAGCATCACAAAATTCACCGCCAAATTTTTAAGCCAAGTATCCACCTCATTTTGAAGGTCATCGCTGTTGGCAAATCGCCGACCGCCAAGGGTGTCTTTTCAGCTCCGGAAACAGATGAAAATGAAAATCGCTAGGCGCAAGATCTGGTGAGTATGGAGGATGACCAAAAACATCCCACTTAAATTTCCTCAAAAGTTCCATTGTTGCACGAGCAGCGTGTGGGTCGGGCGTTATCTTGAATAAGCAGAACCGTGTGCGCTACAAAAGTCCGCGTCCGTTTATTCTGTATTGCCCGCCGAAGTCTGGTGAGAACTTCACAATACCTTTCTGCATTTATGGTTTCACCACGAGGAAGATAGTCAATCAATAACACTCCACGGCAGTCCTAAAAAAACTGTAGCCATTACCTTTCCTGCCCGACTCAAAAACTTTGGCTTTTTGAGGAGCTGCCTTCTCCTTTTTTTTGCCACACCATACTCTGGCGTTTGGTCTCTGGGAGTTGAGTGGTGAATCCATGTTTCATCACCAGTGACTATTCTACTGAAAAGGTTTTCATCTTCATCGTCAAACAATCGCAAGAAAGACTGGGCAGCAGCCATTCGTTGTTGTTTATGGGCATTGCTCAATAAGCGAGGTGCACCCATCTTGTACACACTTTTTGCAAGCTGAAGATCTTCTGTCATGATATTGTGCACAGAATGACCGGCTAAACTTCAACACTTGACGGCAGTTTATCCATAATTTCATCGAGAGTCACTCGCTTATCATTGTCAATAACTGCTCGTACAGCATTAATGACGTCAGGTAGCCAAGAATTGGCCGGTCGGCCACTACCGCTCATCGTCATTGAACATTTTCTCTTCCTTCCAAAAACATTGCACGCCAACGACGGACCCATCTGAACGGACATAACATGTTCACCATACACTTGACACAACTGACGATGAATTTCAACGGCAGTTTCGTTTTTGGCGGTCAAGAAACGATAAACACTACGGACTTCGCAAAACTGGCGGCAGAACGCAGTGGAGTCTCCATGATGTTTGGGCAGCAACTGACTGAGAAGCGTGACAATGGGCCAGTGACCCGGCGCACCTGTTTGCCAACCGAACCGCGCTGTGTTACGTACGCGTCTTTTTACAGAACAGGGAAACTTACTTTTTGGATACCCCTCGTAGATAAAACTGATGTAAATTTTAAAAACCTAAGTATGAGCTTAGATGATCATAAATCCCCGCTGAAGTTTTATTTTTTAAAGAGAAGATCACTCTCTTTGTTTCATAAATTGTCACAGTGTGGATAAAAATTGGAGTCTCTTGGTTTCGTGTAACTGACATAGGGTTTGGTTTGAGATTAGCAGCAAGAGCATTGTCATTTGATTTTATAAATACCGAGTTGAAGAAATTACCCATTAATTGGAGATCACTGGTAACCTCTCTTATTGCACTGTTAGGCCTCTTAGAAGTTTTATGTTTCCTCTCTTGTCAGAGTAAGCAATTTGACTGGCAGATATCTGGCACCTCAAAGATTTTAGTTTTAGGCGACAGTTCTTATTTTTAAAAGCTACTTCTTGCTTATGTTCCAGCAGACCAACACATTAAATTATGCTTGTGCCCTCAAACTCATTCCTAAATCTTTCTGTTTTAGTGTCAGATATCCCATTACTTTTTTGCCTTTCAGTTTTTTCACATGGACAGACATGTTCAATACTTATTGTATTACTGAAACACGTGTAAGCATCGGATGTGTTTGTAGTATTGAGCAGTTTCAGCTGTTAGTACTACCTGCAACAATTTGGATTTGATTTTTTTCTGTAAAGTTTTTCCTCATTACATAAGAAGGAGACGATTCTTTTTGCAAATACTGGAGGCTACACAGTTGAGCACATTGGTCTGAGATACTTGCATGAAACACATGAACCATCAATTCGCATTCCTCAACATTTAGACACATACATTCAATTGAAGACTGAGATGTGGGAGTAATTCTTGTAGGAGGAAATGTGACTGGTTGTGTCTTAACATCTCTTCAAGTTTTCCTGTTTTCCTGTGGTCTTGGCTGTGCTCAAGACAATTTATGTTTATATTACCCATAAGAATAATGGGGCAGCTCCAAGTCAGGGCAACTTGAAGAGCTTATGAGACAACCTTGAGAGACTCCTCTACATTACCATCTGATCATATACTGTCTGCAGTTTAGTTTGAACTTTAACATAGGAATCTAACATAACAACTCTTGACTAAGCTCTCTAATGAGAACTGGTTCAACATTTGGTGTGTAACCAATAAGGTTAGTATTGTGGAATGTGCCAGCCTTCAGTCCATGTTCTGTTAAAATTAATATATGGGAGTCAAATTGTCCTAGATGGTGACTCATAATGTCAATTTTATTACACATGTAATCACATTATGATGCAGAATGGTCAGAATTTTTGCTGCCTGTCCCTTTGAATATGGTAAAAAAAGGGTCCTCCAGTGGGCAGCTAACTGTTTCGTTACCAGAGGGAGAGGGTAAGTTTGAGTTGACAGTAGCGGGTAAGTGTGGTGTATATAGTCTCATTGCTTCTTCTATATTTTTGGTGATGAAATCTTCAACTTCAAGTGATAATGTATGTTTACAATGAAAATTTGACAAGGAGCAGAGAGACCTGCACACATATACGACACCTGCCGGGCTGCTGATTTTACTTTAGCAGCACACAGAACTGTACTATATTGTACTGTCTTTCAGTGAAGCCATCATACATGGTATCCAAGCTTTTAATTGACCTACCTGAATGTAACAAATCTCAGAATAGTTGTGTTGCCATGAAGAGAGAGATAAGAAGATGGTTGCTGCAACATCCTTTTTATATAAGGGTTATTCCAAAAGTAAGGTTTGGTTAAGAAAAAAATCCAAATTTTTCCAAAACAATTGTTTTATTTACATTCATTACATCTTTCTCTATTTTTCTACATTTCATACTTATTTAAACAATTGACACATTGTTCATTAGGCTTTTGAATGCCTAAGATGTAGAAATCGGCCGACTGCGAAGGTAACCAGTCTTTAACTGCTTCTTTCACTTAATCATCTGTGTCAAAGCACTTGTCGCAAAAAAACTCCTTTAGGTAGCAAAACAACTCTGGAAATCACTTGGCGCTGCGTCCGAACTGTATGGTGGGTGGTCCATCTGTTTCCATTCAAATTTCTTGATTCGAGTTTGCGTTTCTATCGCAGTATGGGGTTTGGCATTGCCATGCAACAACAACACTCCAGATGACAAAAGACCATGTCGCTTATTCTGGATTGCACGTCGAAGTTTAGTCAAGGTGGCGATGACGTGTGACACCATTCCATTGACTGACGTTTAGACTAGGGGGTATGTGAGAAACCTGATGGACGGCAAGAGAGTGGTTCATCATGCACATTTTCCCACCCTTCATTAAAAGCTTGCACCCACTTGCGCACTCTACTGTCACTCTTTATGTTAGGACTGCAGCTGACATGTTTTTTGCAGACAAAAACCGTATCACTGTCCTTACACTTCATAATTGGTGGGCTGACCAATTGTCTTAAACATTGTGAACTGACACTATAAACAACACTCAGCAACAGTAACAACGCTAATGCCGGCGCTTGATACTCAAGGCATGCCACGAGTCGGCGTGCATGTGTGTTTTATCCTTGGCACCAAATTCAAATAGTTACGGCAAATAGGATTTTACTTTTGGAATAACCCTCATACTTCAATTCATATCCTGTTTAGTGCTGCTATCTACAGATAACAACACAACTATGTAGTCAAAGCATCATGACCAGACTCTTTTGTTAGAGCATGACATTTTTTGTGGTCGTCATTTATAATTGTCATATAAAATAATATAATGTATACTGCATTAAGGCATTTAAGCCTTACCTCACATCTGACAGTGTGTCACAATTTAAGCTCATCCATAACTTAACAACCCAAATGTACCAGAATCCAAGTCTCAGCCTGAATTGTCCCACAAAACAATACTGACTTGTCAACCCGAGTCAGCTGAATGGAGACCAGAGTATTGTAATTCAGAGGAACTGACAGATGCTAGGACGGTTAAGGTTTCTACAGGAAAAATCAGCAACACACATGGAGCCTCTCCCGAACACATCACTGACACCTCACACCACCATTAATCGCAATACTGGAACCTTCAGAATAAAACATCATAAAAAAATAAACTGTCTGTCAAGCCCCCTTCCACACAGGCTCATCACCAAATCACCATCTAGAAAACAGAATCTCTTCAGTGTCTCACTCCAGATGGCAAAAAGTAGGGATAACAAAGAAGATAACACACAGTATAATAAAAAACAAGAATTATCACTACAACAGCAACTAAGAGAACAAAGTATCGGTCTTGATAAAAAAGTGACCACAAATTTAAGGTTACAATATCCCCTCCAATCACGGCGACAAAACTTGAACCAACTGAAACAATTGAAGATTTTTTTTGAGAAAAGCATTAAAAATATCTGCTCAACACAAATGGCAGGGCTGAACAACACCTACTCTCTCAGGATGGAAGGTCTTTTTTAGTAACAAGCCCAAGGAAAAGAACCAGGGAAAAAACACACTGAACCAAACCATAGGCATAACAATCCTTCATCAAAACATTCAAGAAGTTTCCAACAAGGCCAACAGATTGATACATTTTATAGAGACTGTAACACATACACCAAGTATAGTAATTCTAAGTGAACATGGACTCAAATCGGACCAAATTGAAAATGTAGAACTATTACCAGGGTACTGCCTTAAATCACATTTCAGCAGAAAACACCATAGAAAAGGGGGAGTAGCAATATTTTGTGGCTGAAAATCTTGTAGAGTACACAGAACCAATAGATATATCACAGCACTGTGAAGAACTTCTGTGTGAAATGTCGTTGATCAAAATAAAACGGAATAGGACACACCTTAATATCTTGGGTATATACAGACCACCAGATGCAAATATAGATGAGGCAACTGAATAAACTCTCCAGCGCTATTGACACTACCAAAATAGAAAAATTCCCAAACACTTATTATGGGGGATATCAATATAGACATTCTCAAACCGAACAGGAAAATGATCAAACTAAATGAAATACTAGCATCTCACAACATATGTAGATTGAACCTACCACCTACAAGGATAACTATGCTATCAAGTACATCAATAGACTGTGTTTGCACCAACATAACGGAAGAGAAAATCACAAGCAAAGTAATAGAAGCCGGACTTTTCAGACCACACCACACAAATTTGTACAATCCTTACAGAACTCCCTGCTAAACAACAACCTACCAAGGTGTGTAGGAGCTTGCAATTAGAAAAACCTGGATGAACTGAAATTGTAGCTTTCTAGGGAAACATGGCAGGATGTAGTCAAAGCTCCCACCACAGAGGAAGCATACAATGAGTTTAACTTCATCCTCACAAAAGCCTTGGACTCGGCATGCCCCAGGAAAGAACAAGAGATCTAAAAGAAAACACAAGCCAAAAACACTTCTCAGACAAGGAAGCACTCAGACTAAAAGAAGACTATTTAAAATATCAAAGACGATATGAAGTGACAGGGAATCAATCCGAAAAAGAAGAGGCAAATGTAAAAAAGAGAACCTATGATCAAAGACTCAAGCTACTTAGACAACAGGCATCCGCTAAATACATAGAAAGGGCAGTAAAACAAATCAAAGGCCACATGGAAGTGATAAAATAACGCTCGAAATAAAAAAGAAAAGCACTTCAGAGCTCAAACTCCAAATAAATGGAGAATTTATCACCCTGTCCCAAAAAAGTTGCTGACTGCTTTAACACATACTTCATAAATACAGCTGAAGAAGAAACTCTAAGTAGAATCCCAGACTCTGAGAGAAAAGCATTTCAACCCATAGTCCATGAGCCAATAAAAAAACTAAACGCCATCACATATACAGACACATCAGAAGTCAGGGCAATCATCTCTGAATTAAAGCCGAAAAACTCTGCTGGCATAGATGAGATCTCCTCCAAAATTGCTGAAACACTGTGTGGACGAGCTTACCTTCCCCCTTGTCACTATCTTTAACAAATCTTTCAAAGAAGGAAAGTTTCCCTCAAGACTGAAAATCTCAAAGATCTATCCCCAAGTTTAAACATGGAGAAAAGTCTGAGTAAGCAATTACAGACCGATCTCGCTTATTTCAACTTTATCTAAAGTCTGTGAAAAGATTGTGTTAAGGAGACTGCTCGATCACTGCTCCATAAACTACCTTCTCAGTGACTGTCAGCATGGTTTCACTACAGGAAAATCTACAATCACAGCAATGGTAAAGCTAACTGAAAACCATTGTTGTGACAACTTGGAGGCAGGTAATTTCTCAACAGCAATTCTACTCGACCTGAGTAAGGCATTTGATTGCCTCAGTCATGAACTCATCATTAAAAAACTAACACACATGGGAGTAAGTGAAACTGCTAACAAATGGTTTCAAAGTTACCTCAAGGGCCGACAACAGCTAGTAGAACTGAAGCACACACACAGAGGAATCACAGAGGAAATATGATCGAAACCTCTCCCAGTTCAAAGAGGAGTGCCTCAAGGGTCGGTTCTAGGACCAGCACTTTTCATCTTGTTTGTTAACGACATGCCACAGTACCTAGGCGATTTCTGCTCCCCTTTAATGTATGCTGACGATACAACGCTTCTGCTGAATGGACAATCACCAGACGACCTAGCAGTGTCATGCTATGTTGCTCTAAACATGGCATATACCAGTACTGCAATGGAAATGACTTGGTTGCAAATCCAAACAAAACCAGCCAGATAGCATTTGGAAGACGAGCATCTGAAGTCAAAGTTATACCAGAAGTACAAATGGAGACAAGTGTTAAGTTCCTGGGACTGACAATTGATGAGAAGATGACCTGGACACCACATATAGATTTCTCTCTTGCAAAAAACTTAACACCAGCATGTTTATGATCAAACAAATAAAATCCCTTAGCAACACAAACACTGCTAGAACTGCCTACTTCTCTTTTTTTGAAAGCCAGCTGAGATATGGCATTGCAGTGTGGGGTGCCACATCAGCAACAAATCTAAAAAGAATTCTGATCATCCAGAAGAAAGCAGTCAGAGTCCTGGCAGACCTACAACACATGGAAAGTTGTAGAAATGCTTTCATTAATCTAAAAATTATGACAGTTTGTTTCCATGTACATATTAGAAGTCGTGTTACATGTCGATGGAGAATACCTGCCAAGAAATAGAGACATTCACAGTCACAATACCAGAAATGGCGCACTGTACAACCTCCCAGCACACCACATGAAGCTGTATGAATCTAAACCATCGTACATCGGCAGGAAATTCTTCAATAGGCTACCACAAGAACTGCAACACAAGAGAAGCTCCTCACTGAAAGCAGCGTTGAAGAAATGGCTATTGACAGACCTTTCTATTCTCTCGAGGAATTCCTAAAGGAACATTCCAGAAAACTGACCCAGCCACCTCAGAATAAAAGGCCATTGTAATTGTTTAAATGTTGACACCATTTGTAATCTTGATGATTATAAATAAAGATAATTCTGATTCTGATTCTGCATCTATATCTACTAAGTATGAACCACAATCTTGTAACACTTTTAATGAGTTTTTAAATTTGAAAAGAAACTGATTAGATCGTTCAATTCATAATATTAAACTATTATGAATTATTACAGACTATAGATGAATAAGATGGTACATACACCAATAGTTGTAAAAAGCCAATCCTCCTTTCAATCGCTGTAATATAATGTTTCATACAGAAGATAATAGAATGATACCTGTTTATCTATGAGAGCCAGATCTCTGCGGTTAGCCTCTGCCTGCATTGTGGGTAGTGGGGCCTGGGTTATAGGAGACGGGATCTTGGTCTCAGACATCAGACATCAAAGCATACGTGTTACCACCGTATATCAGTTGACTGCTGCTGTATACATTCACTTCTCCAGTCCGCATCACCAGAGCCACATACTTGCCACTGAGGCTCACCTCTAGCCCACCTGTACAAACACTGCTGTACAGATTATCAGACACATACACACTACTCCAGTCCGCATCACCAGAGCCACATACTTGCCACTGAGGCTCACCTCTAGCCCACCTGTACAAACACTGCTGTACTGATTATCAGAGACACATACACACTTCTCCAGTCTGCATCACCAGAACCACATACTTGCCACTGAGGCTCACTTTTAGCTCCTATCAATAAAATGTCTACATTTTCATTTTAATTTATCCCTAATCTAAAAATTGTATGAAGCATTTTCTTTGATTTATTTATAGCTATTTAGCGTAGAAGTACATTTTTAGACATAAATGTATAGTAGTTTTACCTGTTACAAAACTTTTGCAAGAATACTAGACTTTATTTACTTATATTTACTAAACATAGTGCATTGTTAACTTTAATTTTTTAGATTTAGATTAATTTTATGTAGTCAGCATGATTTTGAAGACTAAGTACTTCTAAGTCACCATTTTGATCAAACAGAGAGGATGTTAAATTTAAACCATAATTTTTATTATGTGGTGTGTAACTGAGTGTATGTAACTGAGTGGTGTGTAATCAACACCTATCTGACCTTAAACCTACTCATTGTCACAAGTTATCTTTTAGCCTGTCTATGATCTGTCTTATAGCTATTAAACATATAAAAGGCAAGAATAAATTTGAAAAAATAAAATATGAAGCTAAACTGATGAACTTGAGAGTGAGATTAAAATTTTAGTAAAAAGAAAACTCAACTTATACAAGCATTTGAAGAACAGGATGGAGAAAATGGATGGAAATCTTACATTGTAAAAAAAATCTAAACAATTACGTGCAAACATAAATAATCTGAAACATAACAGTAAATACAAATCCAACCTATGGAAACAAATAAAAACTTTCAAATACTTAGAAACTCAAACAGAAAATAATAAATTATTTAAATAGAATATTGAACAAAGTTACAAACTTTATACATACACAAGATATGAGAAACTTAACATTACATCAATATCAAGTAAAGGAACTCAGTTAAGTCATTACATGGAAAAAATCCAACTCAGGCCACTGAAACACTCAGGATTATAGTAGGATTAATAATAAACAAAAGATAACTCCATTGTGTCCCTAACAATAATGACTAAAAAAGAGTTAAAAATCAAAACCAAAGGGTGGCTCACATCAAACAGTGAAATTTAAAATTAGTCCATCCTAAAACGATTGAGTAGAAATTAAAATTAAATTAATCACCATTTCCAGTGCTCTATCGGCCCTCTTCTTAATACTCTGTAAAATAATGCACCAAGCTGCAATAAGCAGCTAGGCTCAACCTGTTACTTGGACCAACAGTAACCCTAGTACTCTGAAAAGGATCCAGAATTGTGACAGGACTCAAACACACTCAAATTTTCATTCCTCAACTCGATTACCGAGACATGGCTTCTAGGCCAGTTTGGCCCTCTCACCTCTACAATACACTACAGATTTAAAAAGTTAAGGCTCTCCCTTTTCTATGGTATATTTACTTGTCAGGAACCTATTTACTTGTAAGCTAGTACTTACTAATACAGCCTCTCAAATACTCTACAATCCTCAACAGTACATCCATCTCTATCTCCACAAACATCAAGGAACAACTAATTTTATATTTGAGGATCATAATTTATATGTACGCAAATACTCACTAACGCAGCCTGCCAAATGCTCTACAGTCCTCAACAATACGTCTGTCTCTGTGTCCACAAACATCATGGAACAGGTACTTGTAAGGATCGCCAGAACCTAGAACAGGAAATATGATATTGTACTTTCAGTTATAAAAAATGAACTATAGCTGATCAGTACTCTATTTAAATAAAACAGTGAAAACTTTTTACTTCTAGACAAGGTTTCATATTAACTGTTTTTTATAAAGTAAATGACAGTTTGATATATAAAACCATGTTAACTTATCGTATCAATCTTATTTTTACAAGAAAGGCCCTACTTTTATCTACATAACTGCCACTAATATTACAGCACTAAAAATATCTAAATACAAGCTTTATGTGAGGACAGGTCATAGAAGTTTGCCGTCTGATTCAACAACTACTTTAACATGGTTATTTTGACATTATCATCGTCATTGTGGTTCTGACCTTCAAGATATAGCTTTAGTAGCAAAAACTAATATCATTAGGAGAGGGTGATCCAAATGTTCCCAATGTAATGATAAAATGAAATCTTTAGTTTGATTGGCCTGAATGTGGATACTCATTGACATGCTTTATTCATATTATAGCATACAGACAAAAAAAGTCCCAAATATTATAGCACATTTATTGCAGAGCTAAATGGAAATCCTCATTAATCTACAAAACATTTTAATAGCTCGGGAAAAAATAATAGAAATTATTTTAAATATGAAATATAATGAATCAAGTAAAGAAAATTTTAAAAACTAAAGATATTGACTGTATTTGATTAGTACATATTTTAGGTAGTTTGATATGCAACGCAAAATCAGGAAAATAAAAATAAGTATATAATATATTCACATACTTGTAGCAAAAGAAACAAAGATAATTTCACTACTACATTCCAGAATTGAGTTAGTTAAGAAAATGCCTAAATAAATTGGACAAATATTTTTAAATTACATGCTGCCATAGTGGATCAAACATAAAAATAATAAAAATATATTTTTGATTAACTAAGGGCTGTCCTAATAAATATACCACTGTTTGTTATCACAATTACTAAATAGCTTAAGCCTTCTTATAAAACATTTTTTTACTTAAGCTAACATGTAAGAATATTGAGTTGTACTTGTGACAATATTTTTGTACACTTTTGCACCTTTGACTCATAAAGAAGATCTTCCAAGATTATTTCCCATGACATTTATATGGAGCCATGACACTAATTAAAATCATTGCAAAGGTGCTTGGATTGTTTTCCGTTGAAAACACATTGCATACACAATCAAAATTCTACTGGATTAAATCAAATCAATAAAAATTCCATGTAACTCCCCAAAAAAGGCTATAATGCAAAACCATTTTATAAAATTTCACAAATGACTTGTAAATAATCTCTTGTAAACAAAACAAGTGTGCAAGGAACCACAAGTGTGGAATTTCTCTATTTACTGTCTGAGGCTGGAATCTAAAGTTTAAATAGACTAGATCAGTTCATGTCCCAACCAGTGAAATACTTTTTTTGAAGTTTGTTTTTGACAATGGAGGGATTGTGAAGGAAACAGGATTTTTCCGGACATTTGTCATCATTCAGTGATACAAAAAATCAGTAACTAGTGTGACAGTAATATAGTGAGCTTTACATATTCAGTTTAAAACCGTTTATTAAATGATTAAACAAAATAAACAATTATACCTTGTTTGCCCCACCATCAAAGAGTTGTGGAACAAATTCCAAGTGTTTTACTGCCTTGCAGTTCTCTGGCAAAGCTATCAGCTTCTGCAGTGTCCAGTTGTCTACAAGAAACACAGCAAGTGTGGCAGTCTGTCCTCCCACCACTAGTCCTCGTCCATTTCTGCAATATTTGTGGATACCAGGATTGTTGAAATAAATTCTAATAACAAATCGATCTAAAATCCTTTAGAAACTGTCAGCAAGCCCTGTTTGATGTTTTCCAACATTAAATATATCAAAAGGGCCAACATATATTATACAAAACAGTTTTCATTTTCTTAACTATTGTTGTCTGTTTTGGTTGAACTGGTCAGGTACAAAGAGCATCACTTCTTTTGAAAGTTGACTAACAGGAACTCACATGGATTCAAGAATAAACAAAGATACAGTTTGATTCTGGCAGATAGAATAACTGAAATTAACAAAAATGTTCTTAATTAAATGTTTTGTACTCACAGTCTGTAAATGTTTGCACATAGAGTCAAATAAACAGTTATTATGCCTTCCATTCCAATAGATTTTCCTCAAGATTATTCTACTAATGAATGACGGATCAAGTTAACTTTTGAGGTCTACTGAACTCATAACTAGTCTAGGCACATAACAGCTGACTAAAGGTGTCGAACTCCAGTACCAGACATATTTTCTTATGTGAAAAATATCCTGGATGGGTTTTACTAAAAGAATTGAAGCCAGTGTTGACCAGAGAATGTTCTGACCAGTTTTGGATCTTATAGTGCTTGAATTTTACAAAAACATAACAAGAACATTCTGTGGGACACAAGCAAATAAAGTTAATTTGATTTTTGAAGTGAAAACTTCTTTAGGCGCGTTGAGCGTTTTGGTAGAGGGTAAAATCCTCGGTTCGCGTCACGACATGCTAATGATACTAACCTGCATGAAAAAGTCAGTCTCGCTGTGTTTTTTAACCGTAGACTTGGCCGCGGACTACTAACCTGCATGAAAAAGTCAGTCTCGCTGTGTTAAAAACTGTCCCAGCGGAGTATGAAAACAGACTGCGAAAATCAGTGACCTTTACGGCTTCCTCTCGCGATTTAAAAGTGAAGCCAATATCGTACAATTCTGTAAGATGCGTCAAATTAAAGCTCTTAATATTGGCAATCTATTGGTTACATTTTTAAATATTAAAAAAATTTCGAAATAATTTTGATTATTGTTGACATTTTACATAGCGTTTACAATGACAAGTAAAAAGTAGTAAGCGAGGATTTTTTATATTTTTTGGTCAGATAAAATTTGTCAGCGAGAAAGTTGTGTGAAAATAGATGAATATTTTTTTTTGTAATTTATCATTTTTTTATTGGAAGTTTAGTTTAGCCTGTAGTAGCGTATGAAGTGATGAGTGAACGTTTCTGCCGGAACTGTAGTTGGCGCATTGGCTCACTGATACCGTATTAACTCAATAAATTAGTTTATTGTGCAATAAAAATACCTTTACGAAAGAACCAAGTTAATTTAACTAATTTATTAATTTTAAAAATATTGTGGGTTTAATTGTTATTGCAATTATATACTTTATCCGTAGCAATAACTGTATTATTTACAACGGTGTTCAACTCACTGTTGTTCACTCGGTGTTTACTCACTTGTATTCTATGTTTAACTAACTATTAATATTGAGCAATTACAACATATTTTTATACAGATAAATGAATAATGAAAACAACGAATATATTTTTAAACATTTTTAATATTTGTACGAATATTTGTATTTAAAATTTAGCATTATTCATTTTAATTATGTTTTTAATATTTAACCTCTTCATCATGAAATGAGTATTATTACGGTATAAGATTTATCTTACTAGCGTGGTAAAATAGATTTCTAGTTATTTGATAATATTTTTTCGTGGATTTTAAAATTGGAAAATTAAAAACGCGTCACATTTACAATTACAGATGTACTGCTACTATAACGTATTGTTAATTACTCTCAACTTAATAGTTCCGTTTTCACTTCTATCGGCAGTCCCACGACTGCTACTGTTTATTTTTTTTTTAATTTTAGGGCTAATTACATGTTTAACCTAAGTGTATTTTACATTTTAATTGATTATACTAAGAGTTTTTAAAGGAAAATGGTCCTCCTCGGGAATTGAACTCGTAACCCCTTGGTTAGAGATCTGCAGCCTTACCCCTAAGCTACAGTGAAGATTAGGTTATGTATTATGTATACCTTTGGATGAAAACGAGGAGCTCGTACTTTGTTAGAGCCACTAAGCTATGAAGGAGGGAGATAGTCACTAACAAAACAGGAAATGCCATTTAAGATTTTGGAAGTACCACAAAAAATATTTTTATCACTCAGTATAGTAATGGCCTACTTATTTTCCATTACAGAGATCTGCGAAATTCATCATTTCCCTTGTAGCCAAGTCCCTACTTAAACTTACTTTCCCTATAACAACTCTTTCCCTGTATAAAACACCAAACTTATTTACTAAAAATAAGAAGTTACCTTGTAAAAGCTATCGTCTTTATGTTTGGTCCTCCGCACTCGTCTGGTAGAATTTGTTTAACAAACTCCAAGTCGTCCAGTCTCCAGACGTGAACTGTGCTATCATCAAACAAGCCAAAGATGTTGTTTGATGTCGGCATAAATCTAACCTGAACAATAGCTTTCTCTGAATATACAAAGATAAACACGTTTATAGTTCTATGCAATGTAAAAGTTGTGGTTTTTAAGTTTGATTCTCCACAGTCTTCTGGTAGAATTTGTTTAACAAATTCCAAGTCGTCCAGTCTCCAGACATTAACTGTATTATCATCAAACAAGTCAAAGAATTTGTTTGATGTCAGCATAAATCTAACCTGAACAATAGCTTTCTCTGAATATACAAAGATAAACACTTTTATAGTTCTATGCAATGTAAAAGTTGTGGTTTTTAAGTTTGATTCTCTGCAGTCTTCTGGTAAAATTTGTTTTTACACGTCCAGCTAAAAAATGAAATTAATAAAATTACAACCAACATTACACATGTACTAAATGAAAAATAGAACACCCACTTGTTATTGTAGATATGTCAAATAGATATGATTTTGTTGAGTAGTCTTGCATTAAATAGTGAGGTAAGAAAATCAAATAATTTAAATATTCATGTAAAAATATAAGAATGCAGTTCATGTTGAACCTAATAAAGCATCACGACAATTTAATACAAGTCAAGGAGGCACTAATGAACCTAGAACAATGGAAAATAACACAAACTTTCCAAATGGTGTAGTGACCAATGCAGATCTGGGAAACGAACCTGTTACTATGAGTGGAAAACCTATGTCAATGATGCTGCAACATCATTAAATAGAGGAATTAAAATAAAAACTATGAATACAAAATACAGCAGACTCGCAATTATCCACATCCCAGTTAACTGAGCCTCTAGATAAACCAAGTTAATCATCAAAAATAAAACGTAAAAATTAGTGTTGTATAAATTTACCGTCTAAATTAATAACCCACCTTTATTTCGACATTGCAAGATGACAGTCACACATTACATCCAGCTTACTTCTGACTAAGCTGGAGAGATATTTGAATCTTGGTCACTGCAGACACTTGAAGATAATCAGCTGATTAACAATATATGATATTATAAATAATGAAGTTTTTGAAGATGTGGTACCCAGTTGTTCATGCCAAAGTATAAAATTAAGAAGAGCAATTTTGAAAAACTTGACGATAAGAAACTAAAAATTTCCTTTCATGTAGAGAAATTTGCTAAAAGTGGATTTACTTAACTTCATTAGTTCCAGTAATTCACAACTACAGTAATTCCAAGTCGTTCTTTATGTTTTCTATATAGCACCAGGATGGTAAATCTGGCTTTAATTTCTATACATAATGTTAATAGAGTATTGTCATTCTATGTTATAGTTCTTCTGTGGTAGTAAACATATTAAATTTAATTATTCCTATCAGTATTATTATTGGAAGTTGGAAGAAAATCAACACTCATATCTCATTTAGTTTAGAGTGGAACAGTAACTTGTGTCACCTGTTTTATGGCGATGGATGAACGCAATATTAGCTGATGAAGCAAAGTGTTAGATCTCAGATCCCAGATGATGGCTGAACTTGAGCAGACAGACACACAAAAAGGCTCATTTTCAGCAAAAGAAGCACTCAAAGGTGCCTTCTTGTGACCTAAGAGGTCACAAATTATCTCTCCACTCTCTGAAACATGCAAATCCTTTAATAATTCGTTATTAGTGCAGGAAATTAAAACTAGGTTAATTGTTCTATAATGCCATTTTATTGTCCTTGGAAAAACTCACTACAAAAGCCTAATGAGTAGATTTTTAGTCTGTAAACAAATTAATTGAAAACTATGATATAATTTCATTGGAAAAAAGTATTTTTTTCATTAATTCTGGAACTGGCAATCGACATTATAATGTCGATCTGAATTAATTCGGGAGTGGCAATCTACATTCTAATATAGATCTGACACCCACCCGGTTTGACAGATCATAATATAGTACATAAGCCTTTATTATGAATCCTTCTGTGAAGACATCCCTTTCAATGCTATAAGTTGTGTCCGTTTGTAATCCCTTGATGTATGTGCCACCTAGCAGCTAACGCTAGAAACACATGCTATTAGTGACCGGCGAGCAGCACCAAGCTGAGTGTCGAAGAACTAGTGCAAAGTGCGCAGTTTAGAACTGTTAAACAATGGAGCAATGTTAACAAACACACGCACATGTGAGCACACTTGCCATAGCTGCTCACTGCAACCCTTGATCATAAATCCTTCTAAGGCTGCAACCCTGCGCCCAAACCCCTGCAACTGTCTACCTGACTTCATTACAAGCATGGGTGCTCAACAGGCCTATAAAGTTGGCTTTACAAAATGAGAGACCATTATCTGCACATGCGATTCAACACAACAAAAATCATTTCAAAAATTGTGACTTAAAACGAAAACTTAAAAAAATAATATATCATTTAAAAACAAAACCTGGACTTCATTTCAGGCATCAGAATCTTTATTTCTTTGAAATCAACCATTAAAACATGAATGAGACGATTCCTGTAGGTGAACCTAATTTAATTCTAATAAATTTAAGAATATTGAAATCGTTATCTCCTAATTTTAAAGTTAAGCAGTCTAAATCTTAGGTCTAAGATAAATCTCAATTATTTCTTAAAAAATTTAGATTTCTTACTTATATAACAAACACAAACTTTACAAATCCTAATAATATTACAAATATGAAAATGGCTTTGTTCGTTTGTTTTGTTTTCATGCAACTATTTAACCGATTGTACTGAAATTTTACATTGATTTCCAGTCTCCCTAGAATGAATATAGGCCTATTATTATTTCGAGAACTCCTACGCATTGAAAAATGTACGTTTATAATTTTCCTCTGCTTAGATCAAGGACCAAAGGCCTTTGCGTACGGAGATCTTGTCAAGAACATATAAAGAGAAGAGTTGGCACTGTTTGTAATACAGTAAATGATACTCATAGAAGTGTTACTTCTGATCTTTTCTATCTAAGCAATAACATTTTGTAAAATTTTATGTTAAATTAATTTTAATATTTTACACTATTGAAAGAAATGTAATATTTTTTAAATTAATGATGAAGATATGCTATTAATAGTAAATATTCATACGGGAAAATTCGTTAGCTGGTACATGTGTGCAACAACATTTGTTGTAGTTCTATTGTTATCTTTATATATATATATATATATATATATATATATATATATATATGATTCAATGTTTATTGAAATTAAATAAGGCTATTGCCATTTAATTTATACAATTTAATGTATATATATATATATATATAGTCTTCAGTTGAAGATGTTTTTGGGTGTTTTGGAGCCATTATAACTAGCAATAGAACTAAGTTCGAATTTTTTTTAATTAACATATACACACACTGCATAACAGAGAGAACTTTTGAAGTTTTTTGAACTCTTGGAAAATGTTTTAGGTATGATCAAATCATTATATTGTGAATTACCATTAGTTTTATGTAACGACTTTAATCCACCACAACAGGATCCACCACCACCACCACCACCACTTATAAACAATTCTTTCCAATTTAAACAGACAACAATAAATGAAATAGAGAAGGCAATAGACTCTTTAAAACCAAGAACCTCTTCTGGCACAGACGAAATCTCATCAAAATTAGCTAAAACCTGTAAAAAAGAACTATCCGGTCCCCTTACTCACATTGTAAACAGATCACTACAACAGGGAATTTTTCCTACCAAACTAAAAATAGCCAAAGTATACCCAAAATATAAAAAAGGACCCACCACTGACATGAGCAGCTACAGACCCATTTCACTAATATCTACATTTTCAAAAATCATTGTAAAAGTTGTTTTGAAAAGACTAATGGAACACCTTGCACACAATAACCTCTTAACTAATAATCAACATGGATTTATAAAAGGTCGATCCACAGCCACGGCCCTAATACAACTTGTAGAACATGTCATAGACCAATTAGAAGAAGGCTGCATTGCTACCAGTCTATTCCTTGATTTTACAAAAGCGTTTGACTGTCTAAACCACAAAGTACTCATTAAAAAACTAAAGAACTTGTATAAAAGGAAAGGCAGCAGACTGGTTCTGGAGTTACCTAAATGACAGGAAACAGTTAGTAGAAATTCACTATACCAAGAACAACTTATTACAAAAAGCCCAATCACAAGCTACCAATGTACAGCTGGGAGTGCCACAAGGATCGGTACTGGGTCCAGTCTTATTCCTGCTTCTCACTAACGATCTGCCCAATTACTTGGGACGCCTCTGCCACACAGTTATGTATGCAGATGACACTGTCATTACTATAGCCAACAAAAGTAGTCAAGAACTTTCTGAAAACCTAATCACCACTTTAAACACAACTAAACAGTACTGCCACTCAAACAATTTGGTATTAAACAATAGTAAAACCGTCCAAATAAATTTTTCTACAAAACACAAAAACACAAATTTTCCAACCTAGAACCAAAAAATCAAACAAAACACCTTGGTATACTAATTGATGAACACTTAACCTGGAAACCACACATCGAACAGCTTTGCAAAAAACTAAGCACCAGCATCTATGTAATACGCAGAATAAAACAAATCAGCAGCAAAAATTCAGCTAAAATTGCTTACTTTTCATTGTTTGAGTCACATCTCAGATACGGCATAGCTGTGTGGGGAGGTGCTACCAAATGCAACATGGAGAGAGTCCTCAAACAGCAAAAGCGAGCAATAAGATGCCTAGCAGGACTCCAGTTTCAGTTTGAGGTTGAGTGGTAGAGAGGGCTAAATAGCCCTAACTCCGCCTCTTGAATAAAGGCATATTTCATTTCATTTCAGTTTCAAGAAAGCTGCCGTGAAGCATTCAAACAACTGAAAATCCTCACCATAGTAAACCTCTACATTCAAGAAGTGATCCTGCATGCTGTCAACTCAGGACAAACCAGAAACAGAGACTTCCACCACCACCACACTCGTAATGCTTTAAACTTTACTCTTCCAGTCCACCACCTGAGAGAGACTCAGGTCGGGACTTAACTTTACAGAACCAGTCCACCACTCTCTGAAAAGAAGCCGTCATACAAAGGAGCTCTTTACTTCAATAAACTTCCAGAACCTCTAAGAAAAGAACCACCAAAACGTTTTAAAAATGCACTGACCAACTGGCTACAAGAAACACCATTTTATTCAGAAAGTGAATTCTTAAATAATTTAATTTAAATAGAAATATGATCTATACTATATGACGCAATGTACTATTCTCAACTGAATATGTCAATAAAGAATTTGTCTATTGTCTATTAATGTACACAATTTAAAGGAAACTTGGGACGAGAGTGTATTTATGATATCTTTCAATAAAAGAATCTCCATTTTTATTTGAACATATACTGCTATCCCAGGATTGAGCACTAGGACTAGGCCTTATGATTTTGGTCTTAACCTTAATGATATGTGAATGTTAAGGTTAACTCCAGTTCATCTCCTTTTAGTGTAGCATCTGAAATCTCACACTGTCACAAACTTGACTCCTGTGATTTGGAGTCGTGTTTGTCTGAAGAGATACGAAAAAGTTGGTGATGAAGAAGCTCAAAATAAACTCTCTATATATTATTTTGAATATCAGAGATACCTAGACAGGCACCCAAGATCACAAGAATGATGAAATCTAACAAGCACAAATAGTGAAATTCCCAGAGGTTATATGGACCCTTCAAGACCTTTAACTCAACTGAAGTATCTCTAATTATGGTTTTAAGATTAAAACTCAAAACATGATTACTCACAGTTCCTAAGAAGTTATTGTCTGATTGGGTGAAATATGTGATGGTTGAGTTCAGCTCCATTTCACCTTCCACTTAGTGCTACGAGTCTAAAAATCATAATGCATTTAATTGAACACCTGATGAGACTATGAGAACATATAATCTATATTACATTTTCTTTTGTAATCTAGTCGTCTCTGAGGTCAATCGATGCAGAGTAAAGTTCATTTGCAGTTTCTTCATCACTGACTTATTTTATCTCTTCAGACGGACGTTGATACCAGATTCCAGGAGTCAAGTATGTCACAGTGTCAGATTTCAGATGCTCCACGAAGCGGAAGGAGTAATATGGAGTTGAAATCACAATCACATTGAATCAACCCTTCCCACCATAGTTTCGCTAAGGGTAGAATACTCATGAAAAATAATAAGCCATATCACTACAGTGTAGTATTGACATAAACTTACCTGCATTGATAAAATGCAAAGGGCCACAGACTCTTGCAAACAGTAGGTCTTGTTTTCTGGGCAAGTAACGAGAATATGTCAATAAATAACATCCTGGGACCACTGGGAGCTTCCAGAATCTGTAGAAATGTTCCATAGTTAAAAATATAGTATTTTTCACCTTTTCTGCTCATCCATCAATTCCTTCTACAGAAATACAAATGAAAATACACAATCATTATGTTACCTATATGTTTTATGGTTCATCCTTATTTGCATAATCTGAATTGATTTTCTGCCAGGTAATAATGTGTTTGGAGCCCCAGATGAACATTTTTCCCTGGGGTAATATTTGTGATGACCTGCAAGGTTGTATTAACTGAAAATGGAGCAAAGTCACTTCGAAGTACACACATTTACACATTTTACTAAAGTAGGCAAATAACTCTATAAAAAATACAATAAATAAATTAAAATTTTCATAATTTGACCTAATTTTTAATGTATTACATGATTTACAAAGAAAAATGAACTTTGTGTTCGCTTTAACACCAAATCCTGGAGAGGTAAAAATATTAGCCTCTAAAACATGTTACAAGTAGTTTTCATATATTATTACTCATTTTCTTCTAATTTTTCTATAAATATTCCTATTTAAATAAATTGGATGTTAAGGAGGAAGGTTCTACAGGATCAACTTAAAAAAAAAAAAATTCAATTTAAACTATTTATATTTGTAAAAGTATCACATTATCCTAAATCTCTTAAAAATGAATAAATTATAATATTTTTTTACAGCTATCTAGCTTAAATGTGGTTGAATTTTTAATTAGTATGAGAAAATTTTTAGTTTTGTAGTGGGAAACTTTTATTGGAATTTTTCACTTTAGCTTCAAAATGAACACAGCTGTTATAGATGTATTTATATCGATTGTCTACTATTTTCGAAACCTCCTTCTATTTCTTTTAAAGTAATTTGAAAATAAGCATAAATGGAAGAATGTTAGAGGTGGAGGAGGAAATGCTGGAAATAGAGTTCATCTCATATCTGAGCATTTTGTACGGGTTAGCAACACAAAGACTAGATATATTAATTTTTAATAGTTATAATTATTATGATGGAACCCCTAGATGGGCTAATTAGTAGCCTTAGGGGCCCTATTATTTTCCTTTTGAGGTCAGCCTGGGTCTTAGAATATGTATAATTTTACTATTCCATTGTTTTGAGATTCAAAAATGCTAAATATGTTTTGTAAAGTATGACTTCATGAGGAGAATAAAGATATTTATTTATTTATATGGAAGAAGATGTAAGGTAAACCATTTCAGTCTTCAACGCTTATATATCCTTGGCAGAATGTTACAGCTGTAAAAGTTCAATCATGCTGCAATTGGATGAAGTTCAGTCACCAGGATTGCAAAAATAAGAGCAAAAAAGAAGACAAATTAAAATTAATTGGGTATCCTTACCTCTGTCAAATTAAAAAACAACCAATATGATCTTGACACTAGTTATATCATTTATTGAAGTTAATACTTCATCATCAGACAAGAGTGTAAAATTGAATCAGTCAAATTGTAGTTAAAACTGGTTAATACACAACACACAAATCACAACAAAAAACAATTACCCAGTTCACACAGAGTTATTAAAAAACAGTAAACATGAACAGTTAGTTGACAGGTTATGTAACCCTTCCTCCTGCAATTCACTTGGTGTTATAAGTTATGACAAAAGGAACAGCTAGCTGATCCAAGCTTATTTTGACTAATAACGGCATTAAAAATTATTTTTGAATGGAAATTTCATTTTTCATTAAAAAAATGCAAGTATATTAAAAAACCTGTAAAGAGGCAAAACAAATTTGTAGATTAAAGGATCTCAATTAAATGCATTGTAAATTCCAAAATAAACAAGAAAGAATAAAGGAAAATACCTGAAAATACACATTTCTAAGGGTGCTGTGGGGAGGTAGAGTGATAGGTAGAGGATTGTGTATGAATGTATAAAGTTAATACATACTGGGAGAAGAAAATAATAAACAATGGAAAGAAACCTCTCAGACTTGTGCCTGTGATGGAGGTGGGAATAACGGCTTCAGCCTATCGCCTCCATAAAAGGCAAAGTTCTGTCTTTCATTTAATTGGGCATTCATAAAATTCTGAGGTAGATCTTAAAAGTTGACAAAGAACCTTTTTTTAAGACAATAATAACATCACACTTAGAGGGTTACTCACTTGTTTGACTGCAGATCCACAATGTAAGCATTACCCAATGGATCTGAAACTGCTACCCTTTCTCCTGTGAGATCGAAGGAGGCCGCAGTAAATCGCACACTCGGACCTTTGCTCTCTGGTATAGAGTGGTGGATCTGCAGTACGCGACTGTCACAGAACAATGATTGTTATGGCTACTCTAAGTACTAGAATAAGTATTGTTCTCTGGTATATAGTGGTATGGCTATAGAGCATGACTGTCACAGAATAATGATTGTTACGTCAGTAGAAAATAAACATTTTCTAGTATTCTAGCTACTAGACAATGTTTCATTCTCCAATATAGAATGGCGAGTCTGTTGAATCTGACTGTCGCAAGAATAAAGATTGATAGGTGAATTTTAAGTACTAAAAAAGGTTTTGTCTTCCTTATAGAGTGATAGGTCTATAGAACCCAACTGCCACTGAATAAAGATAGGTGTATTCTAAGATAGGTAGCTTTATAACAAAGGTTTTCCTCTCCACATAAAGTAGTGGATCTGTAGTACCCGACTATCACACAAATAGTACATAAAGCTTGGTAAATACATCCAATAGTTAATAGCAAATGTTGCAAAACTAACACTTACCCGTCTTTTGACACAGGTTGTGCAGGAAACAGATATTTTTGAACAATGGAGAAATCATTGTTTTCACTGCCCTCATCTGTCATAATCTGAAAAAGATGTTATCGGTCTTTAAAAAGCAATTTAAGTACTGAACAGTACTTGGTGCAATATTACTGTAGCCTAATTACTTATTGTAAAACTTTGTTTAAAATCAAAAACATGACAAATTAACACAGTTTAGATACAAATTTTACTTCACTATTTTATATTTTGCTAAAACTTGGTATATTCATAATGAGTACTGAGACTAAGAAAATACCAAATTCTTAATGTTTATCTCAAACCATTTCCGAAATACAGATATATTTCATGGTATTTTTGGTATTTACTGATAGCCTATATTACAGATATTTTTGGTAAAGTTTCCAACAACTCACCAACAAGATATGAAGAGACACTTTTGAAATTTGCTCTGGGAGCTCACCTAATTGACCTAGAGACTAGAGGTGTCATTTCAACATATTTATGCTCTTGCTAATGCTTTATATAACACTTTATATAAAATTATAACATTTTACTGTTGTAAATTACATAGTAGAATATAAATATGGGATGAGAATGGGTTCATGATTAAAAAAAAAATAATATGTGACTTATTTTTCATAAGAAGCATAAGAAACATTTGTATTTTTGATTTGATGTCATTTTGAAAAAGTACATATTTTAAGTAGGATATTCCAATTATTTCAATAAATGGTTATTACTGTTGTAAATTGACTTGCTAAACATAAATAAGGGAAGATAATAAGTTCTTTGTTAAAATTAAGAATATAAGATGCTTTTTCTAATACTAGTTATTCTGTAACTTATATAGATAAAAACAACACCAATAATGGGTACTAAAGATAAAAACAGCTGCATTATATCCCTAGAAAAGTAGATTTCATAAAAATAGTTTATAAAGACTAAATTTAAAAAAAATGTCAGTTGTGTTTGGCCTATATCACTTTCAGCAAGATTTAGATTCTCCCAGTCACGATATCTAGAATTACTTTGTGATAACATACACAATCTATAACCACAGGATATCTACATATATAGAGTAGGAGAATGATTTACCTGTGGGAGCACATTGTGGACATTATTACAAAAGAAAAATCTGATTACCCTGACTGGAAGATCATATTGGTGGAAGTAATGTAATCCCACATCAAATTACATTATTTAAGTTAATCATGAAAAAAAAAAAAAAACTATTTCTAAGGAAATACTACTTTTACTCAATTTTTTTCCAGGATATTGTTAAATTATGTATATTTGATACAATATAACCGTTTATATCCTTAATGTGTAATGTGTTGTTTCTTTAGCTGTACAACATTATTAAAAAATAAGCTAGGCTAATATAATATTATTTTCTATGTTTTAACTATCACCATTCATTAATATTTTGTCAGTAAATTTACAAGTGTAACAATCACTTACTGAAATATTTTAAATAGCCTACTTTATATTATGTAATGTTTGGAAAAACTCAAATAACAAATAACAAATTTTAAAGATTTTAAACATTTGTGACTATTTTTTTAATTTGTGGAGTCATCTGACAATAAAACCTTAGGTTTTGAAAGACCTTGTCCCAAAAAATAAATAAATACTGGAAAAGTGTTGTTATTAATAACTACCAGTTTTATAAATAGTATTCAGTGAAAACAAGGTACTTAGAAAACAAGTTGTTAGAAATATGTTTTTTTAACTATGAACCCATTCTCATTCCATTTTTATATATTTTACTATTTAACTAGCTGACCCGGCGAACTTCGTTCCGCCTTAAGGGCAATATCACATTTTTTTCTTTTTAAATTAGGATAATTTTGTAAATAAAAAAATATAATTATTCAATGATTCTTTTTTTGCCATTTTCTGTAGCACCCTGTGATAAAGTACATTTTTTGTTTTTTTTTTATTAGGCATGAAAAAAAATAACGCGGAAGGTTCTTCCGACCCGTGAACATGCCACATATTGGCCATGAGAAAAACATGGATGTTCGAGATTAAGCCATTTAAACTCAAATGTCATGTTGGTTGGGATCCTTGGAATGGAGAACTTCCTTGCCTTTGAATTCTCCTTTGAATATTGTGGCGTAAATCAAATTGTTCATCAATTTACTTACCACCAAACATTGTTCTGTTGCACAGTTTTTGGTTGGTTTAGTTTCGAAGCATGATTACTACGGAACCAATCTTTAGTCATAAAATTGTGCGGTGGTAAGCCAGGTTCATCCAAGGAGTCTAAAAATTCAATTGGACAGTTGGTGGCATCATCTTCATTTGTTACACAGTCAATAGATTTTAAAGAATGCAGTGTACCAAGGATATCATTCTGAATTATGTAATTTAAATTCATCTACATCTTTATTCTTAGCTGCCAAAATTGCTCACTCACTCAACCATTCATTATTTTTGAGGTTAGTAATGATGTTTGGGAATACTTTGTTGATGAGTTCGTCTCTCGATGAGACAAAGTTACAGAAATTTGGAGGGAATGAAATCAATCCGCTCAATTCGTCGACAGGTACTCGACCATTACCGATAGTCAGCAATTACTCAGGAGAAATCTTCAGCAGATGTATCGTTCAGCAATACAACTCTCATGTTTGTTGTCAGCTGAAGTTTCTTAACATAG
Organism: Homalodisca vitripennis; assembly: GCF_021130785.1. Lineage (NCBI taxonomy): Eukaryota > Metazoa > Arthropoda > Insecta > Hemiptera > Cicadellidae > Homalodisca > Homalodisca vitripennis. The sequence goes on along the minus strand of NC_060208.1, from coordinate 105,607,444 downwards.
CGCCATAGATTCGATGATTTGAGGCAAGCGTTTATTTTGACGGCAGCAGTCGATCTTGGAATTACTGGCAATGTTTGGCGGAAATCGCCAGACAGTAAAATCATCAAGCCTCCAAAACATCTCGAGTTATTACGTAGATCTTGCAATGTTCGGTTAAGTGCTTCCAATGCACGTTTATGCGCCATTTTGCATTCGTCCCAGATGATGATCTTCGATTCTGATAAAACTTTGGCCATAGCGGAGCGCTTTGTAATGTTGCATGTTTGGTTCTTCAATAGATTGAAGATTTAAAAACGGAAATTTTAATGCAAAATGTGCCGTACGACATCCTTCTAGCAATGTGGCTGCTATTCCAGAAGAAGCAACTGCAAACCGCAATGTTGGATCTTGCACGAACAGTGGCTAAAACTTCGTCTTACACAAGGGGCATCCAGGAAATATAAACGACCGTTTCCATCATCAATTTCCTTCATTAGTGTATCATAAACTTCCTTTGGTTGGGGATTGATCAGGGGTACATTCGTTTGAACTACTAAAATCTAATTCCTAGTAATCATATTCACGTTTCCTGTTCCAATTCTCGATTAAATGCGTCATTCATTTCACGATTTGGCGCTGGCATTCCTAACGTGGCTAACAAACTATCGCACATGAGATAACACATGTCTTTGATCAAGAGCAAGGCCCGATGATGTATCTTCTCATTCATTTCAAGATCAGAATTTTCTTGAACTGACACGAATTTGATGTAAAATATCTTTGCCATATTATCCTTGTATTTGTGCCACAGGTTAGATGGGTTCAATGGAAAGCACGTCAAAATGATGATAGCAAATAATGTACGTATCTGACTTGGAGATGCAGAGATAATTGCTTTGAATTGTAAAAAAATTAAAATTTGAATTGTATTATCTGGATAGTAAAGTCTATGCTTAACAGTGATTGCAGAAACAGTTTTGAAACAAAATTTGCTGGTTTTTTTAAGATTACTCTATGCTTTCAAACTATACATGTAAAGAAATTAAAAATGGTAATTAAATTATATAAACATATACTTCTTTTGTCGCATTATATATGTTTTACAAAGAACAGCTGATTAAATTTGAACAGGCTCTTTCACTTTAATAACATATGTTTGCTGCAATGCATTTCTTACGGGTATTTCTGTAACTTTTAGAGACCAGTGGGGCGGAATCCTGAATCGGGAACGGGATACAAAGTATCCTATGTCCTTCTCCCAGTTCTTAGCTACCTCCCTACCAATTTTCAGCCAAAATCGGATCAGCCGTTCTTGACTTATAAATAGTGTAACTAACACGACTTTCTTTTATATATATAGATTTACAATAGTACTAAGTATTAAAGGTAAAGTTTAGAAAATGTTATATTGGCTATATGTTAAAAAGAATTCAATTAAAAATTTCAAACTTATTTTGACAAATTTTTCTATTATTATGTGTGTAGTGTTAAATAATACTGGAAAGACAATATGAAATGCTGCAAACGACTATTGCCTTCCAGCTCTTTAGGCCAATTTGGAGACCTCCTAGAGCAATTTCAAAAACATCTATTTATGTTTTTAGTGAGTTTTTAGAAACTTTACATACCCATATTTTGGAAACGGTTTGGATAAAAATTTTAAATTTGGCATTTATCTTCTAGTCTTACTACTCACTTTGAGTATAACAAATTGTAAAATATAAAATGGTGAGGTAAATTGGGTGTGTTGATTTGATATGGAATGGCTCACCACTTCAATACAAAATAAAATTGTAACTTTCAAAGTTATTGATTTATGAGAAAAATTACATGTGAAGTTAACAATATATATATATATATATACATATATATATATATATATATATATATATATATATATATATATTTACAAATTGAAACTACAACAGACTGCACCAATATAATAGTCCAATGATATTTGAGTCGGTGTTATCATATCCTTGTTGACTATCAGCTGTTCCTAGTATGGCATAGCTGCCTGTTTTGATTTAAGACACTATATGACTTTATTTAGGGTAACAACTGATGGTATCTGTTTATTGCAACAGACAATGCAACTGATTAGTAATTTTTACACTAGTAACACTGGCAACAGTGTTGGGCATGGGGTGTAGAGGGGGATTCAGATGCATCATCCACTATTGACTATTTTGGTGCAGACTGCTCTAGTTTCCACTAGAAAAAATACCTGTAGACGGGAAATGAGTCTATACAGTTCACGGGTATCATATTCAATGATCAATGAAAGAATGAAATAAAAATAAAAGCTGCTTAACTTACTTATAAAACACTAGTTAGCAATAAAGTTTCCCATAAAGTATATTGAAATATATATCCACTGTGCCTGCAATACTTAGCTTTTTACTAAGCATCACCACTCTATAATATACACTTCAGCTGGCGATACAGATTCTTATGACATGGAATTTTTTGGTCCGTCTCGTAACTTATTCAAGAATAACTAAATTTTTTTCTTAAATAAATAGTTTTTTTTTAATAACTAGTGATCTGTATAATATAATGGGGAGACTTTAATAAGCAACCTACACTCGTTATTCGATTGCTATTATTGAACAATTCAATATATAATCAACTTCGACGTATGTAAAAATCGTACACAATAAAGACTTATAATAAATTACCATAACAAGAAGAATCTCGTACACAATAAAATTTTCTTACAATAACATTACAAGACAAAAAAACCAACTATGGCCTAGACTTAAATATCAATGAAACCTTACAATATTTATAACTTGCCCAACTTGATATCAATATGTAACCACTTTTGTGAAATGGAGGAGAGAATTATCCCCATGTATTACCAGGAGCCAAACCCACATGTTAAGTCACTTAAACAAATCTCGTCACTAGTGAGAAATATCTTACATATTTTCCTCATATTCATAGCCATTTTCAAAGTCTCAAAATATTAGTTACTTCTTATTGTTTATTGTTTACTACCCTAATATAACAATTGTATAGTTATTCATTATATTACAGTTATTAAAGTAAAATCAATAAATGAATTATAAAACTTGAGTGTTACATTATATAGATCATATGATCTTTCAACAACCTATTTAATATGAATTAATATCACATACATATATAAATAAAATTAAAGGTCTTACAAGCTCAAACTATAAAAGTGAGTAAGATAGAAAAGTAGTAATTACTTAATTCAGACTGTATCAATCATATACTTGGAAGTTATACTAATCATGCAGTTCTGCATACCATTTTATAATAGAAAAGTAGAAGAGTAACTTACAAACAATTAATCACCACTGTTAGAACCTAAAACACATTAGGTACAGTTTTATAAAAACCGAACCAACAAATTGCACACAGGAACAAATACTACTGCGTTTTCAGTATTAAATGTTCTTGTGTTAAGGAATATGTACTAGTACTCATATTAGTAAACGGGAAGGCCTACTTTGTTTTATTTAATATCTGTTTCGTAATTTTTCAATAAACAAAAATGTTTTTTTCAATTAATAAGACTATTTATAATCTGTTTTTATTATATACGTTAAAAATAGTAAATATAATATATAAAAATAAAATAGTAAATAAAATCCTCACTTAGAAAATTTAAATTTGACTGATGATTACATGTTTTGTATTCTGTACTAACACTGAACACTTAACTGGTTTGAAATATATTTTAGATGTTATTTTGTGATAGACCTTTGTTTATATTCTCAGTACCTAAGTAAAAAAAATTGATGTAAAAATAAGGTAGAAATTCTGGCAATGATGTATGCAGAGAAGCAATCAAAATCCGAATGTGTGACGAAGTAAAACAATATATTCTAAATTTTGGTTGAAAGATTAAAATTCTGTTGTCACACTAGACACATTTTGATGTTAATTTAATATAATTTTACAAATTTTTACTATTCTTATGGTTAAATATTGGAGCAGAGAACAATAAGTAAACCAGATTTTTATAATGCATTATATAATCATTGGTACTTAATAATAGACTAGGCTAATAGTACTATCAATCCATTCCAATGGATCTACAGTATTAAATAAAAATCACATGTTTGTAATTAAAATAATGAATTTAATATACAATGACATTTTCATAAATTAATTAAAGAAAAATAACCATCAAACAACAATGACAAGAAATAGTGATGAATAGTAATTAAATAATAAAGAAGTAATTAAAAAATAACTATGGCAAATCCTATTAGTTTTTCTAAATTGACTTTTTTTTATTTAAAAACAGGGTCTTGCGATTTAAATCATCTTATGAAGTGTAAACACATTTTCAAATTGTAGGGCCTAAATGTAATGTTTTACAATTGAAAGTGATATAAATCAAGGGGGAGGGTATGATAAGCGGACTCGGTTTTTTATATCGAAATTGGCAAACGATATTACTTAATCATAACCATCAATGTAATCAATCGATACTAATTAATTATTTTGAACCGTTAACTTAGGCCTATCTATATCAACAGCTGTAAACACTTTCAAATAATACACGTAAGGTAAAATTTCAATTTTACATAAGTAACATTTGATCATTAAAAATTGCAGTCAATTTTAGAAAAAATACACAACATTGCTTTGAAAAATGACAAGACATATTTTACGTGGTTTCAACATGTTGGACTTGTACCGAAACACCCATTATTCGAAATTTGTGGGAAAGAAACAACTGTAACTGTGAGAGGAGCAAATATGGTTGTCTTCAGTTTTCCTCATTTTTGTTATAATAATTTGTTTAATCACTGTAAATATTAAATTAATATTTTAATATAAAACATATGATTGTTATTGAGGACTATACTTTTATATCGATTGATGGTCTAGGATTAGAGATACGAATATTAGGTATCGATGATTACATTCTTCGATATAAAAAAACCGGGTCCGCTTATCATACCCTACCCTAAATCAAGATCGTGGTTAAGTGTAGAAACTAAAGAAATTAAAATTTAAATATAGCTGTGTTTTACTTGGTATGTTTGTTTTGTTGGTATGATATCTTCATTATTTAATAAGTCTTTACTATTACATGTCCTAACTGGTTGTTTTATGGTTATGGCATCTTTATTATTTATACAATTATTTCAAGTGTATCAAATTAATTATTTTAAATATAACCTTTTATTTAGTATTTTAAATATGTTTTTGTCAATTAATAGTTCTTTTTAGATAGCCTATAAGTATCAATGATTACAGTAAGCAATATATTAAGTGGGTCCACTTATTGCACTCTACCCTCTACCTCTACTTTAAAAATGTCTTTTCAGTTGATTTAAATTAGTTTGTAATCAAATTATTTGATTAGTATCAGTTGGCTGTATTGAAATTTGGAATTATCCAATTGAGGTTATATCAAATCACTTCTAATATAAATACAATAATTGGAAAAAATAATAACATAAATTTTTAAGTCATACTGAATGGTTAGGTCAATATAAACATCAATTTTATAGCATTTTAAATAAATACAAATCTAGGCCTATTGGTATTACTCTGACTAAAGGAATTTGAAAAAGCACACAATTTGTTACCATACTAATTTGGCTTGGGATAAACTATCTGTTTGAGACATTCAGAAAAGTTTTAGACCAAGTCTTATTATTATTTTGATTGTTACTTATATAGTTCACCAATAAAAATTGATCTTATTTTTTACAAGCACTTCTATTTTATACAACTTAGCAGCCTATAAAAACATGATTGATACAACAAAATACCTGGCGATAATTTGTAAATAACAAACTAAAACATTTATCTATTAACCATTAAAAGAACTTAATAAATTTAAACTTATAGATTCTTCCCTCCGAACTTTACTTACTGTTTTTGATTAGATCATAATAATAAATCAGAACACAGTAATCAAATTGAATATTCACGCTTTTAATTTGGTTTTATGTGTACAGCATTTGTTTTTCGATTCAAAATATACATATTTTGTTTGACAGTTAAACAAAATCAAATAAGAGAACCCCATATGCATATGCAGAGTACAGTACAGAGTACGATTTTGTTTATGTTTTCCGTTCCGTTCCGATATTCCACTATTCCAGTACAAAATAGATTTGAATTTTGACGTAAAAAACGTTGACGATGTGTGAACCCCAGCTGTGCTGTTTCAGTGTTGTGTCCTTTATTTTAATTTAAAATGTAGTTTTTTTACCCAATTAGTGGTTAAAAAACTATATAAAACAGTTCTTAAAACATTTTTGTTCATAAATTTACATAAAAATGTTTAGATTTTTTTCGTAATCTTTTTTTTTCCAGTACTTTTCCTACAACTAATCTTACCCGTTAACTTTAATTGTTTTCAGTGTTTGTTTACTATTAGTAGTTTTTTCAAGTGAGAAGGTAATGGACAACTTAAAATTTGCCCCTTCAAACAACTCAAACTGTTTGGATTTTGATACCATAACTAAATGATCACAATTATTGTTCTAATAAGCAAACAATGAACATCATTTCAGGAAAAAACTAATTTCTAATGACGATGTCAATAATCAAAACGAGTGGCAAATCGAAACAACTAGAAACAAAAGACATTTGTCAACAGCCAACGTTTCAGATGTTAAGAAACCTTGTAGACCTACAGAGTACGTTGCAAAAACTGCTAGACCTATTGAATTGCACAACAGATTTGAAATGCTGAGTAACGCCAACCTAGGCTCTGAAGAAGAAACGATGAATGACGATAAATGTAGGACGAAGGTGAGGCCTCACACCTATATTTGTACCCAACATTGTCAACATAAGTAAAAATGATGGTAAACATTGAACAAGTAATTAAAAAAAGAGTCATATTCATTTAAATGCATAGCTAGAGATAAAGTAAAAATTAACACTGATACTATTGAAGCCTACCGCGCATTAGTCAAACATTTAACTAACATGAAAGTAAACTTCCATACATACCAAATAAAGGGTGACAGAGCTTATAGAGTAGTGCTCAAGAATATGCACTTCTCTACGGAACCCCAGGAAATTAAAACAGCTATAGAAGCTTATAACCACAAAGTTAGGAATGTGTCGAACCTTAGAAGTAGCAAATCTAAAGATCCACTGTCAATTTTTTTTGTAGACTTAGAGCCAGCATCAAACAACAAAGACATTTTTAAAATTGAATTCCTACTAAATGCCAAAATTGTACTTGAGCCCCCTTACAAACGTAATGATGTGGTGCAGTGCAAAAAGTGTCAAAGATATGGGCACACAAAGGCTTACTGCTGGTACCAAAACCGCTGTGTAAAATGCGGCTCAGATCATGATACTAGCAGCTGTAATAAATCTGTAAATGTTCCTCCCAAATGTGTATTATGTGGTGGTGAGCACCCAGCCAACTATAAAGGTTGCTCTATTTACAAAGATATTAAGAAAAAGGCTTTTCCACCTCTAAGACCAGCGTTAAAAAAAGACACTCCTCCTCCAGTGCAAGATCGAGAAGTAGATAGACCTATATCTGTTCGTACTCAAAATTCAACAGGTAATCAGTCTCAACCAGTATCACCAACCTTATCTTACGCTAGAGTGGCATCAGGTCAATCAAATGTAGAAGCAAATCACAATCTGAATCAAATAATTGATGGATTTTTAAATAAGTTCGAAATTATGATGTCTCAACAAGCCCAGCAAATAGGTACATTGATTAACCTATTGACAACTGTCATATCAAACTAAAATGAATAGATTTTATAGGATTGGACTCTGGAATGCCAATGGCTTGGCCCGACATGGCCAAGATATTCAACTTTTTATTTCAATACACAAAATAGATATTATGTTAATTTCTGAGACCCACTTTACAAACTTAAATTTTTTCAAAATCCCAAATTTTTACTTTTTATTCTACAAACCACCCTGACAATACGGCGCATGGAGGTAGCGCTGTGCTAATCAGAAAACAAATAAAACATTATGAATTACCTAGATTTCAAGAAGATCATATTCAAGCTACAAGCATAGTGGTTGAGGACTGGATGGGACCACTTACATTTTCTGGTGTTTTACTGTCCCCCGAGGCACATTATTACCAAACTTCAATTCAACGAATTTTTTCGAAACTTTAGGGCCTCGTTTTGTAGCAGGTGGTGACTTTAATGCCAAACATGTCATGTGGGGTTCAAGGTTGATTAACCCTAGAGGTAGAAAATTTGTTAAATTGCATGAATGACAATCACTTGAGTTACGTATCTACAGGGGAACCAACCTATTGGCCTTCAGATCCCAACAAAATTCCAGATCTTCTTGATTTCTTTGTTACGGGAGGTATTTCTCCTAACTATATGGAGGCTGTTTCATCTCTTGATTTGTCGTCCGATCACTCTCCGGTCATCCTATCAATAAGTTCATCATTTGTATTGAAAGAAAAGGCAAGCGTCCTTATCGAATAAAGGCACAAACTGGGTGAAGTTTCGTGAAACGTTAAATGACAGTTTAAGTCTTAATATATCACTTAAAACAAGAGAGGAAATAGACAACGCTGGAAATTTTTAATTATACTGTTCAGAAATCTGCTTGGAGTGCAAACGCCTGAACTTAATAATACAACGTGTGGCAATATTAATTACCCAATATATATTAAGCAGCACATTGCTCAAAAACGTCGCTTACGAAGAATATGGGCAAAATTCTAGAAATGTAAGAGATAAAACAATGTTTAACAGAGCATCAAGACAGTTAAAGATTTTGCTTAAAAACTTAAAAAACATATGGTTTCAAGAATTCACTTCAAATCTCTCCCCAACTAAAGCAACAGACTATTTCTTTATGGAAAGTAACAAAAAGCACAAAGAAACCGCAAGTGCCCATTCCTCCAATATCTAAACCAGATGGTTCTTGGCGAAAAGTAACAGAGAGAAAACTGATTTGTTTGCTGCATATTTTAGTAATGTTTTCAAAACCATACCCTGTAGATAACAACTTTGATAATAGACTTGTTTGTAAAGGAGTTTCTTGATTCAACCTAATCAACTCTCACTACCTATTGGCTCCTTTAAACCATCTGAAATATATGATGAGATTAAAAATCTTAATCCCAAAAAGGCCCCTGGTTATGAGTTAATAACAGGTAAGATACTACAAGAGCTTCCTAGGAAAGCCATACTCTTTCTTACCTTCGTATTTAATGCTATTTTGAGGCTTGAATACTTCCCATCACAATGGGAAGGTGGCTCAAGTTATTGTTGTTCCTAAGCCAGGAAAACCTCAAAACGAAGTAATGTCCTACAGGCCAATCAGTCTACTACCTATACCTTCTAAATTATTCGAAAAGTTATTTTTTTTAAAACGACTTCAGGTTATTATAACTGAATGCAATTTAATTCCCAATCATCAGTTTGGTTTCAGAGTGCACCACTCCACTATCGAACAAGTCCATAGAGTAGCTAATATAATAAGGCAAGATTTGGAATCAAGAAAATTTTGTTCTGTGCAGCATTTCTCGATGTGAGTCAAGCTTTTGACAAAGTGTGGCATGAAGGGCTTCTATTTAAAATAAAAAGTCATCTACCTCACACTGTTTACAACATTATAAAATCTTATTTAGAACGAAGGTATTTTCAAATCAAGTTTGATGATTGTCTTTCAGATCTGAATGAAATAAACTCTGGTGTACCTCAGGGAAGTGTACTAGGACCAGTGCTGTACTTAAATTTTCACGGCAGACATTCCAACTAATCAAAATTCTTTGACAGCAACATTCGCCGATGACACTGCCGTACTGGCATCCCACTCCAACCATGTTGTAGCATCACAAATTCTACAAACTAACTTAAATTCTATCACAGTTTGGGCTTAAAACTTGGAGAATTAAAGTGAATGAAACTAAATCTGTCCACGTCACATTTACGTTGAAACATGACACCTGTCCACCAGTGTTTTTAAACAACCATTCAAATTCCTCAAAGAAATGAAGCTAAGTATCTGGGTGTACATCTCTCGATAGGAAGCTGACTTGGAAACCACACATATGGAACAAAAGGCTCCAATTAAATTCAAAATTTTCAAAACTAAATTGGCTTTTTGGGAACAAAATCCCATTTATCAATAGAAAGCAAACGGTGTTGTTGTACAAGACTGTTCTAAAGCCCATCTGGACGTACGGAATTCAACTGTGGGGAGTTGCTTCTACATCAAAGTATTGAAATTTATACAGCGTTTCCAATCTAAAGTTCTCCGAAAGATATTACAGGCCCCATGGTATGTTCGTAATGAAGTCATTCACAGAGACACGAATATCCCTTTTGTTTCGTGTTTGAAAACAGAAGTATCAAAAACTTTGTGTTATGTAAACTTCTCACTACATGTTCGAGACGATAGTCATATTAATTTAGAACAGAATAGTCCATACTACTTTATAATAGGAAAATAGTTAAATACTTATTGTAGAGACAAAATATGTTGCATAACAAACGTGGAGATTCTGCTATTCAAAGGTCCATATATTATTGAAACGCCATTCAAATATAAATTTTGTCACTAATTCTGCATTATCCTGGTCCTCAGTCTTCTAATTGTGTGGTCTCCCAATTATAGCTAGATTGTTTACATTGTAATATGATTTTGTTAAACAGCGTGTCAAACCAGTATTAAACACATTGAGCGCAATTACATTGGTTCTATTAAATTTGAAAACTGTTAATGAAGGTTTTGTGTGTGCATAATCTTACTTATACAGTATGCTCTTTGACACACATTTTTTGACACCTAAAGAAGACGATAGATCACTATTCTCGAAATATAGTGTTCAATTTTTTTTATAACATGAAAGGCTGTTGTTCATGAGGACATTGTCTTGTGTCTTCTAGTTCGATAGTTATCTCTGCCTCTAGTATCATACGACTGAATGGCCGTTGGTGATGGCACATTTCCCACCATTAATCTCCAAAGTATAATGTCTTGGCAGAGTCAACAGTTAAAACTTTTTAGGGGTAGGTAGCCTGCACAATTCTCTAAATTTTAATTTTGCAATATTAAACCCCTTTTAAAACTAGTTTTTTCATATGCACCCCACAATATCAATCCATACTGTACATCAGATGTATAATTAAGGTAGTAATATATCAAGTCATAATATAAGCCGTCAACAGAACCCGAATAGGACATTTTTGTACTACCATATACGCTTTTCAGTATCTGCATAAGATGTTTTGGAAACCCTCTTCTGCCTAGGATGTTCTATAATAGTTTTCTGTCAAACCGATCGAATGCTTTCTCGAAATCTAATAGTGCTATATGGCTGCCGCAGTTATGTTCACGATTCTTCTCAAGCATTTGAATAATACTTGTTTTAATACAATGGCATTGCACGATATCAATTTACGAAACCCACATTGCTTTTCGCCTATCATAGCTTCACATATAGTCTCTAGTCGTCTATTGATTATTTTAGCGTATTTGTATACTTATCTGATCCCTTTATAATTAACTATAAGAGTAATTTTGTTTACCTTTTATAAACAATTAATGATTTTACTATCGTGCTTTTCCAAGCATTCGGTATTTAAGGCGTACCGACAACAAGAGTAAAAAGCACAACTTAAATTATAATCCTCCACATTTTAATAATTTTACACTTTATTCGTCTGATCCCGTGGCTTTTCACATTTTGAATATGTTAAGTGATTCTTATAGTTCTTGAAGTTATGTGTTAGTAACCTTAGTCCAGTCCTTCAAACTCATATTTCGAAATTGCCTTATTTCATAGTCCTCTATAATGTTCTTTCCATTGTTGTTCTTCTACTACGTTTAAGCTAGCCACATCTTTAGAACCAATAGTCTAGAACGTTCCTTCCAAACTTCCAGTCTCCGAGGCACATATTGCTGTGAGAGCTACCTGTCTAATTAACCTTGTAAGTCTCTATCGTTTGGAAGGTTCAAGTATCTGGAAACCCCAGATCATAAGATTTTTAGAAAATTTGGTCTCTGATATTGGAAACCACCAGCTTCTATGAGTTTCTGAACCCTGCTAGTTCAGCCGCCGAACTCTTAGCCTCCGTGAGTTCGTGAAGTCTGAAAAAAATCTCCTGATGTTCAAGTTTCTAGAAGCTTCCAACCTTTAGGAACTGAAATGCTCTGGACTTTGGCAACTATCGGTCTTTGTGAGTGTACGGACTCTAAGAGTTTTTCAATCTCTGGGAGTCCAATACTTCTGACAGATATCGATCTCTTAAAATCCAACATATGGGAGATTTCTGTGCCTAAGAGCCATCGGCCTTTAGAGCTAACGGATTCTGTGCGTTTTCGAAATCTGTGAGCTCCCAGGCCCTGATAGTTTTCTCTAGCAGTTCTCGGTCTTTGGGAGCTTCCGATCTCTGGAACCTCCATGTCCCTGGGAATATTCGGTACCTGACAACACACAGTTTCTGGTAGATCTCGGACTCTGAGATCTCCTGGCCTCTGATAACTCCCATTCATTACGATCTCTTGTCCAACAGATCGTAGTGACATGCGGCCTCAGGTAGCTTTCAGTGCCTGTCGTGGCTCTAAGCCTTTGAAAACTATATCGGCCCTGGGAGTTTTTAGCCTTGGAGAATTCCCAACTTCTGATAGGTACTAGTTTCTAAGTTTGTTGCCTTTGGTAGCTCCTGGTCCCTAGTTGCTTTCTGTCTCTTAGAGCTTTTAGACTTTGGGAGTTATCGGAAGCTGTCGGTCTATGGAACCCCTCAGCCACTTGATATCTTGTAACTCCAGGCCAACGTTTCGAGACGTCAGAACCAGAGGGTTCCATCTGCAATTTTTTGATTTTTTCATTTTATTGTATTGATTAATGTGTACATTAAGCATTTTTGTACTAATGTTTGACAGATCTCGGCCGTTAGGAGGTTTGTTGTTGAGAACTCCCTAAAGTTTTCTGGCAGCTCTCGGCCTTTAGCAGATACTACCTCTAGCAGCTTCTATAACAAAACTACCAAACGACTAGATTGGGATACTTCAATGCGTCGGTAACTGCTTCTTTCCTGTCTTTAAAAGCTATTTAACATTGGAATTTCTAAATTTCCTATCTCTAAACGATTCCGGACTTTGAGAGCTCTAGTATACTAGCTAAAACAGTAACCATGCAACCTGGATATAAACTGGTTTATATCCATGTAGCACTGTTTATTTTAGTCTAGTACTGTTTAGTCATGTAGCATAACTAAGTGGCCTTTGAGTTCCGCCCTCTTGGCGCAAAGATCGCCGAAAAACCATTTGGTTAACAAGCGAGTTAACAACACAATAGAACTTAGTGATGATTTTGGTCAGAATCCATCCAACAACAAGGAGTTTTAACTAACTGTTTATAAAATGTTTTTCATTCTTTATTCAAAAGGAGTCAATAAACGACCTTGGGTTATTATCTATCACATAGGACATTCATGCTGATTTTGGTTAATCATGAAACGTCCATGTTTGTGTTAACGGTTTAGCTCTTGGGCTCCTCAAACTTGCATAAAATCTCTATATCGAAATTATATAACATGCGTGAGTTATATGAGTGTATCTTAGTGTCCATTTCGTAAAAACTCTTATATTTAAGATCTTAGTATATGAACGCAACACTTAATGGAAATAATGGCTTTCACGTTTTGCGTACCGCACTATACGTAACATTTATCATTTTCCTTATATACTTAGCTATGACGAGTGATGGGGTGAAGCAGTGCTTAAGTAAATAAAAAGTGAGGTCTGGTATTTATTTATAAATTTAGACAGTTTGTCAGATAAATAAATAATTTTTGTAAATTATAATAAGGAATATTTCACTTACGAAAAACGAAACATAATATAATGCTGAAATCCGTCAATATTCTCTGTTCACCAAACAATCCCAGCTGATGTCTAGTAAAGTTAGTGAAAGCATCGGAGTTAGGAATGCGCCTGCAATTCTACAGGGGGTCCACGAAGGCCCAGGCAGGGAAATGACGCAGAAAAACTATACATAACTATGCAGATACAAATATACATATATTCAACTGTAAATTTATACAGATTTGTCTAGTTTTTATTACAAGTAACAATACATCCAAGTGGAGACATGCACAGAGGTTAATATCCCAGTCCTAACTTAATTTCTCCAAAAAGTGGACATGCCAAGTTATGATTCTAGCCTCTTCCAAAACGGAAATCCGGGGTTGCGTTGAGGATCTGAAGGAGTCGTGAAGGAGGAAAAAGATAGCTCTGGCCACCAAATAATGCTGCGACAATGGGGGGGGGTGGGGGGGGGGGGGGGTGGGGGGGGGGGGGGGTGGGGGGGGGGGGGGGTGGGGGGGGGGGGGGGTGGGGGGGGGGGGGGGTGGGGGGGGGAATCCAGTTTTTAGTGCCTCGGAATCCGAGATAGGCAATAGGCTTCCAGAATAGTGCCAGTTTTAATGCCATATTTAATAATATTTAAAACTATCTTGCTGAGTTCATGTCTGAATCCTTGTTAAATTACATTTAAATCATGGTAATTAATAGTATTTGAAACTAACGTATTGAGCCCACGTCCAAATCGGAAGATATGTCTTAATCAACGAATGATGTTTTAATTGTGTCGGCAAAAGAAAATCCGAGTTGATTTATAACTTTGAGTTTTCAACTTTTTATCGTTGGCCTGGAATATATTAAAAAAACCCTCGACTAGTATTTTTTGTATTTACCTTAACAGTTTGTTTATCTGTCGAATACCAGTTTTTTACATAACATTTATAAATTTATCTTCCCATACAAAGTCCATTTTGAAAAACTGTTAAATCATTTCATTTTTACTTTACAGCCTAGGTTACCATTGTTTTACAAAATATGTAATAAGTGTGTGACAACATATATAAATAAAACACGTAATAAATATTCCAATCCAAATATGTATGTTCGGTGATTTGAAAATCCCCCTAAATGGATTCTGCACTGTCCTTAGATACACGTAATTTTTAACTATGCTAAATGCTGAATTGGGTAGCTTCTATAAAATTACGAGAAGGTACTCACCGAAATTAATCACGACGACCATCAAACGATAAATTTATGTTTTCTGAAAGCTAAACCGTTTTTATTTTACTTCTAGAATCTGTTCCAAAATATTTTGTATAGCATAGGTTCGGATACACACTGAACACTATAAATTTTATTCAGAAATGGTATCATCACTTCAAGTGGGAGATAGAGTGCGCAAGGCCTGAGGAGCGAAGCCGGTGAGTAAAGAAACAAAATAATGGTACACAAACAAAAACACAGGAATGTGATAAGTGAAATAAGAATCTACAGAGTATGCAGACGTAGTGAAAGTGGTACATGTTTGGAGCTCCCACGGACGGGTTCATTGAAAATATAGATTCCTATCATATTTTGTATTTCGATATTCAGATAAGAGTGGAAAACGGTGTGAGTCATGCAGTTATTAGTGTGAGACTGGTAGTTCATCAATTGGAAACCAGTGTAAAACAGTAAAATAACAGAGTAAAGTGAAAATCGAGAAGAAACTTAAAAGAATTTGAAGAAGGAAACCCCCATCATCAGAGGGAAAGTAGAGCCGAAGACATACGCTAGCGAAGCGGGTCAGGATGTTTAAATTTCCCTTTTCATAGTGAATTAAAAATATCACGTTTTAGGTGAAAAAATTTTGTCAAGAATCCAAAAATCGAGTCCGACTTAGAAATATGATTAGGAGAAATAGAGTTGGTAATGCTAAGAAGAATAGAGATCAGTGGGGCGTAAGGGACGTGGCAATAAAGAGAATCAAAATCTAAACATATAGACAATTAACTCATAAAAGACAGTCGCATTAACAGAATAAAAAAGATACGAGATTAGTGATTTTCCGAAGATAATGGCCTACACCGAAGTCACGAAGAAAAAAGGAAACAGCAAAAACTTTCAAAATGTGACAAAAAGTGAGAGGTCCGAAGCACCACGCTTCTAAGCTAGTAATGATCAGGCAAAGGAAAGGGAATCGGAAAGTTACGAAGTGAAGAGATCATCTGAAATACAAGCTTGAAAGTTAAAGAGCATTTAGTGCGGCAGTAAAAGGGGTTCATAGAAGCTTGCTGAAAAGGTGAGAGTGCTAAAGGATAGTGGATCGATAGCAACGACTCCCGATAGGGAAGGGAAGGCTAACTAAAGAGGAAGAATAAATAAAGAGAGGGTAAAAAAAAAAGTCAAGTTGAAACGCTAGTCACGGATTATGATCTTTGATGATCATTCAAAATTTGATATTTAACACAAACACAGAAAATGAGAGAAGAGATATGAAGGAAGAAACGCAAGAAGATAAAATAATCTGATATCAGCGTTTTAAAAAACTCGTTTAGGGGAAAAAAGAAAGGCTCTGCAATATAAGGAAGAGTTGTTAGGTCAAGGAATACGTGAACTTGGCAAGGGACTCGTGACACAGCTCCGGCCACAAGAACTAAGCACAAACCCCGGTTAATCGTAGTTGGTTATGACGAAGATAGTGTAAGTATAAGAGCAATAAAAAGAATGTTGGAGTGTGTAGTCTGCAATAGAGAGAAAGGTCGTGCAGGTTACCATTATAATGCGGTAGTGGAAGGGTGTCCCAACGAACGTAGATGGGTGTCAAGAAATAAAATTAAGCTATAGATATAAACAAAGAAAAAAGAAATACAAAAAACTTAAGAATAAGTGAAACCAATGATCTTTCCATGAACAAAGTGCATTTGTGGAGATACAATTACAATAAAAATGGTCGCAAAAATAAAACACTGAATCAAAGAAATAATGTGATTGAAAACGAAACCTAAGAAATCTTGACAAGAATCAACATTTGTGCCAAGGTTTGAAAAATATTGCGAACAGGGACTTCTTAACCTCTATTATTAATGCCTTCTGAAGACATTCCCTTCTCCTTGACCACTCTCCAGCAACAAAATATATGCGTTTCGTTAAACCTCCGCGGAATTTAAAATTTTGTAGTTTGACTTATAGTGGATGCCAAGTTAAAAGAAAGATTAAATCAAAAATCTCAATTATATATTTTCAAATTTAAAACCATGGCAGATATAGCCTAACAACTTTTAGCATATAAGAATAAAGATTTCAGTGAGCAATCAAAATGCTATTGATGAGCAATAAAACCTGACAGGATTGATGGTTGGTATGTGGTAAACATCATGCCAAGATATTAATAGTTTGACCTCGACCGTCCCTAGTAAAAGCCGGACATGTACTGGTGACCATATTGTGTTGTAACCTTACCAGAACAATGTTAAACCACTTTTATGACATCGAAAAAATTATATGAGTTGTCTCGTTTTAAAACATTTCATTTATATGTATCCAGCACGCTTTTTCTGTTCTTCCGATAATTTTATTTTTTTTTTTTTTTTTTTTTTTTTTTTTTTTTTTTTTTTTTTTTTTTTATGTTACGTAGGGGGAATGCATTGCCGCACGGAGTGTGGGACTCCCTTGCGGAATACCCACTAAAGCCTTCCCGTACGGGCCACGGAGAGCCCAGGCCGGAACCCTTTCGGATGACCATTCTTGCCTGGTCCGTGTGTCTCTTATGTCTCAACCAGGACAAAAACAACTTGTTTCGGAAGCTAGGGGTCAGCCAGTGCATCCGTCTTTCACACGCTTCTGATGAAGGATCGCATGTGACGTGAGTGGTGACTGCATTCCAGGCGTCCTCATTCTGCAGCATCATCTCCACAATGGTCTCTGCCGTAACATCACCAACTGTGGTGGCGAGCGTTTGCCTGGCCTCGGTGAAGCGCCCGCAAGCGAAGAAGGTGTGATGAACATCATCATCTTCCTCCGGCAGTAAGCACACCGAGGCGACCTGACTTTTCCCATCCTGTAGAGGTACTTCCTAAAGTAACCGTGCCCCGTCAGGAACTGACACAGGTAGAAATCTATCTCCCCGTGGCCACGATCTATCCAGGATTGAAGCTCTCGAATGAGACGGAAGGTCCAGCGGCCGTCCAATCCTTCCGTCCACCTCCGCTGCCAAACCTGCAGAGTCTCCGCCCTGGCAGCAGCCAAGGCATCCTTTCTACCCGCTCGGCAGCCTCCCGGAAGACGGTCTGTCTCTCGATGGCCAGCAGGTCAATAGGAATCACCCAGCCACGACCGCCACGGCTGAACCGGAAACGGTGCGATAGGCGCAGGCGACCCTAAGTGCCGCTCTTCTCTGTACCGATAACAGCTTTTGACCTGTATCGCATTATCCTCATGACACCCGCCCAAACCTCTGCGCCATACAGAAGGGTTGAGTTTACAGTAGACATGAGGGAGGCGTTCTCTTTACTTGACCTAGGGCTTCCTACGTTAGCCATCAGCCTGCCGAGAGACATAAACCTCCTTTAGAGGGCTTTGTCACACACCCGCACTGAATTGTGCCTCCCAATACCGAAGACGGCAGTCGAGTAACACACCCATGTGTACTTCGCCGCAGTCCTTGTCCGAACCTCGACACCCCCACCACATTTCATAGAGATCAGAAGTGGGGTTTCTCCGTCGAAGGTGAGCATAACGATTTCGGTCTTGGGAGACCGCCAGCTCTATGTTCCATGGATCGTCATCCAAGGCATTGACCCGAATCATGTACCTGAATTAAGGCGTTAACTGTGCCAAGTACGGCGTCCTCGCCGTGATGGACTGCAGCAGCCACGTCATCAGCATAAACCCACGAGAGTAGACGTAGTGGGGCATCTCGAGGCGAAGCAAACCATCGTATGAAACATTCCAGAGGGTTCTCTGGGCCGAGAATAGACCCTTGAGCCGCACCGGCAGTGACCTCTTTTGTATCTCCTTCCGTTCTTGGTTTCATACATTAGCCGTCGGTTCTTCAGGTAGTCCTGCACAATGACCAGGGAGATAGGTCGGGGCACACTGAAGTCCCGCTGCAACGCCTCTAGCATGTCTTCCCACCGAGCAGAGTTATACGCGTTTTTTACGTCAAGTGATACACCTACAGCACAATCGGCCGAGCCTGGTGACAGGGCTGTTTCGGCCTGCTGGACGGACACTGATCACCTCTGAAATGGCGTTCAGAGGTGAGTGTTCGCTTTCGAAAGCCATGCTGCCGGGGAGAGAGATCTCCGGCTGGCTTCGGATGGACGACAGCAACCTGGGTTTCAGCAACCTTTCATAGAGCTTCCCCGCGGTGTCAAGCATACAAAAGTGGCCTGTATGCCGACGGGGAGTTCGGATAATCTTTTGCCTTTGCTGATCTCAGCGCCAACCTAGCAACCTTCCAGCGCGACGGGAACACACCCGCTACCAAACATGCATTAAACATGTTCAGCTGCAAGAGCGGATAACTCGCCGCCACAATCTTCAAAACCTCAGCTGGAATGCCATCAGGTCCCGGAGCCTTCTTATTTCGCATGGTAGTACACCGGCGCGCTACAAGCTCCTGCTCCGTAAAAATGGGAACGTTCTGGTACCGGTCTCGCTACTCTCTCCTCCCGCCTTACAGGGTGACTTGAGGAAGAGAGCTTCCCACGATCGTCGAAATCATTCCAGCAGGCATTTCCGTGCTTTTTCCCTATTCCTCCTAGCTTTTTTCGCACAAGTTTGTATCCTCTTCCCCAAGGGTCCGAGTCCACTTCCTGGCAGTGCTCACGCCAGAATCGTGATTTGCTCAAACGAATTGCTGCACTCAGAGCTTTCTTAGCAGCCTTGTGCTCTGCCGACCTAGTTATAGCTTCAGGCCGGTTTCGAGCTCGCTGCGCTCTACGTCTGCACATTAGTGCATTTCTCCTGAGCTCGCCAATTTCGTCCGTCCACTGAAGGCTTGGCGACGGCCACCTGGTAAGGTCGTTTCCGAGGCATTGACGAATTGCAAGCGTGTTCTATCAGTTTCATGGAACGGAGTCGATATAAGCCTCAACCTCTGCTGTTTCTGTGGACTCGGGAAAACCCCAGAACACCAGCCTCGATAATACGATCTAGCTGCTCGACAAGTTTTCCCCTGTCCAGCTTAGCCAGGGGGGGATTTCCAGCCATGAGTGTTTTCGGGTATTCTGCTCAGCCGCAGGCAGCAGAATTATCGATGAGATGGGAAAGCGATGAACTCCGTGGTTCACTAGCAGTTGTAGACGTCCATCACTCGCCTTTCCGCATAGAAAGGATTCAAATCGGCCTCGATACGCATCGTAATGTCTGGTTTTGACTCTCCGAGTGTGCTTCGGAAGGTCGGCCTTGTCCCTCTATTCGCGAATTCCAAATCGGAGTCTCGAGAACATCTACCAAAATCATGTCTGCCCCTAACGTTTAGTCACGGGCATACCCCATTCGGAACGCACGGGCGTTGAAGTAACCCGCCACTATAACACGCCCAGGGACGCTTTCGGAGACTTGGTCTTCCAGCGCCCTTCCAACCTTTCCAGGTACTCTCGCGCGGGGAGTATATTGTAGGGAGATGTAACACACTGTAAATGGTAACGCTGTTCAACTTAACCCAGACATAACCGTCACCGGAACCATGACTCAGTACGCGGACCCACTCGACTCGTCTGCGATCCAAACAGCCGCAGTGCCGGATCCAACGTAAAACCAAGATGAGCTGGTTTGGTTTCGGACGGGTTCACTGACGATCACTATCTGGGCTTTGGTCTCACAGGCCAGCTGTTCAAGGATTGCGTCCGCAGCGTGACATCTCTGCAGATTGGCCTGGATAAATCGGATCATTTTCGTGGCCCTAGCACGGGCTTTCCTGTCGTCCAGGGGCTTTCTTGAAAACCACGCAGGCACCTGATCCTGGAACATGATCTCGGTCTTTGATCCAGGGTTTCCGGTACATAAGACGCAAGAAGGAGCCCCCGTGCAAACCGCCGCCTTGTGTTCGGCGCTGCCGCATTTCCAGCAGTTACTGCTCCTATCCGGTCCGGAACAGTTCCTCCTAGTGTGACCGTAGCCGAGACAGCGGAAGCATCTGTCCACCTCCACACGGCCCCGAATCCGGCAGACGACCCACCCGACCTTGATCTTCCCCTTTTGGAGTACTGTCAAGGATCACTCTCGAGCAGCTCAACCACGGCCTTCCTCTGTTCTTGCCGGTTAGGCTTGAAGAGGGTAACCCTAATTTCGCCACCAAGGACAGGAAACTCCCTGCTTAGGGCGTCCGAGATGTCGGCTTCGGTGGTCAAGGCATCCAGATCTAGGATCTCTAGCCTTGCCTTAGGAACAATGGAGCGAACATCGCCCCTGTCGCCCCACGCCTTCTGTATCGCCTCCTGGAGTTTCCTTCTGTCGTCGCATTTTGCGATTTCCAGTAATACTCCTCCCGTGACAGTCTTCCTTATGTGGCGTACCACGGTGCCTGACTCTTCGGGAGTAACTCCAGCCCTCATTGCACCAAGAATCTCGGCGTATGACTTGCCAGCTTTAGGCTTGACAATCACCACCTGCCTCCCAGGCCTGGAACGCGGGAGTTTCTCCGGCTTCTTTACTTGTGGGGGAGGAGGTGGAGGTAGGTCTTGCCTCTTCCCGCTCTTATCTACGGCCTTCGCTTTCCTTTTTTTCTTTTTAGAGACTACCGGGCGAAACTCGCTCTCTTCTGTCTCGTTGACAGAAGCAGCTCTCCGGCGTCTCTCTGCCGCTTTTCTCCCTTGGATGTTCAGGGGGACTTCCGGCCGCTCCGATAATTTTTAAAGGGATTGTTTAGCAGAGATGAATGATAAAGAGAAAGATCTGGTATCAGTTACTATAATAGAAATTTATTATTTTTAGTTTGGACTTTACATGATGTACTTCAGTATTTTATTTTTCTGAATAAGCAATAAAATTATAAAAAAATTCCGATAATTTTATTGCTTATTCAGAAGAAAATTAAAAATACTGAAGGACATCATGTGAAGTCCAAACTCAAAAATTAATAAATTTCTATTATAGTCTGAGTAAATGATATACAGATCTTTCTCTTTATCCATTCTTCTCTGCTAAACAATCCATGTATAGATGGTGTAACATCCTGGGCTATAGCTTACATGAAAATTGAATTTGCCTCGAAAGTTCATTTGATGTTGAAGATGTCAGATGACTACCTTAGTTCAATAACTTACTATTTCTTAAGTCCAGTATTCATTCGATACCGTTTAACTTTTACCAACTTGAGACGAGTCAAATAATATTAATTCATAAAAACCACCTTACAACAGGACATATATTGTAAATGGTTTCAAACTTTAAAACCAAACGTAATTTTTTAAAGAGTGGACCTGTTTCATGTCGTATTGGCCGGCATTGAACTCTACTAATAGAGACATTTTATTTGATTAGTATTACTCGACCCTATGCTCTCTAATTTAAGGTTTTCCTTCCGACTCCTTGCGGGCCATCCTTCTGACATGACAAAAAATGGGTAGTTACTTCAAAAAGCTATTTATAGGTGCAGTATAATGATGTGCCAAGATGCATTAATGAATGGACGATTGCTGTTAGCTGTATAGTCGTCCGCGGAATTATCAATCTCCGTGGGGGACTTGTTTTTACACCTTGTATATTTAAAATGAGACATCTCCAATATTTCTCCGGCCAAAAAGCGTTTTTTGAAGTTTAAACCTTGATTTCCCCTTATTTTTGGGGGATTTGGGGGAACAGGATTGTTTTCCACTAACTGGCGCGTAAAGACTTGTAGGTTGAAGAAATCGAAGTTGATTTGTCTTAGAAGTCTTACTGGGATATTGTAGTTTACGGCTTGGTAATATCGCTTAGTGCGATAGGCGCGAGTATTTCGACACATCTTATATCAATAACAAAGTAATGACTGTGAAATAACCTGTCCAAGTTTATACCTATAACATTTTATATGTAAAAGGTAAGTACATAGTTCCAAAACGGCATATCCGCGTAACTCGCGAAGCAATAACGCGCAAGCTTTATGAACTGTGTGACTTTATAAATTGTTTTATAAGCTTCCTGCAAATTGTAAATTGCCGATAGATCTGTGAAAACAGCCAACAGGTTAGAAGGCGCACCCCACACGGACACGACACGAGGATGGATTGTGCTCAGGAGTGAGATGTGTCAGTGTGGCAGAAGAGGAGTATCCAGTTAATCCGTGGCATTCCTTACATACACGCGCGCAGCCGGAGCCTCTCATCGTCCGCTATAAACTCCGGGACCAGGTTTATCCTAGACCTGCCCTTGGATTGACACACTATAGCCGTATGTCCTGCAAGCGGGCGGGCAGCGCATCCTGTATTACTCGAGCGTCTTTACTGTCGACAGGCCGCTTCAAACAGAAAGTCCGCCGCTATTACCCACATTCGTGTCCGCCCCACACTTACCTTCTCTAACACCATTTATCATTTCGTTTGCAGCAGAAAAGACTAGATATTAGTTTGTAAAAAATTATGGTAAAGCGAGTTGTATTAAAACTCTGAGTGATACCTTCATATACACTCAGTTATAGTATATTTTCAAATGATAAAAAATAAGAATTTAGGATGTACTTGGTATTATTATAGGATATTAGTATTTAAATCTTCCAGATTAAAGATTGATAGGGTGTGCTTTGTAAAAATGATTCTAACGTAACCCTTAATTTGTTACAGTAGATTTTTTAATAATTTGGTGCACAATTAAATTTTTATTTGCCTGCTTTCCTCATATATATTATATGATAATATTATATATATAAATAATATATATATAATATATTATTAAAATATTATATGTGCGTGTGCGTGTGCGTGTGTGTGTGCATGTGTGTGTGCGTGTGCGTGTGCGTGTGCGTGTGCGTCCAGCAAAAACCAGGTATCGACTGTTCTACACCGCCGCCCATTTCACTACATATTAGATATATTTAATAATGAATAAAACTAATATAAGTACTAAAAACACGTTTTGAAAACAACAATATTTTATTTTATATTTTTATTAATGCTTTTATCAATATAAATAAAACTAAAATACTGTTCGATAGTACACGTTGCCCATTGAGGAAGGCTGAGACTGATTTGCTATTTTGTTTTAAAACTGTGTGTAGTTGTAATAAACCAAATTAGGTATTTATGGAACAGGAAATCAGAGAAGTACATTAACTAAATGAGCCATTCCTTTCATGGCTATAGGTTGAGGAGCGCAGGGGAAGTCTCTGATCATTGCTAAATGGGAATTTTACAAAGCAATTCATCAGACACAAGGTACAAATTCTTGTGTATAAGGGATATATCGAGAGAGAGAAGCGAGTGTTGTTATCTGATTTTGAAGGATACGCTACTGGGGTGAGGTTTATAAAAGTTGCTTATTATTTTTAGACTGAACCAAGAAAATAAGTATTAGATAAGCAGTTACATAGTGAACAGAGATCAGAGAGCAAGGACTTGCACAGTACTGTATCAGGTTTACAGGTGTTTATAATTTCGATGAAAACCGAGCTACAAACGATTAAGTGAGCCGGGTATTCTGCAAAACAGGCAGATGTTTCTTTTAGAGTAATAACCTAATCGTAAATATTATAGATGTTGTTTAGATTATTAGATTAGCCTTTTGTACTCATTTTATGTAAAAACTACTATGTACGATTGTGTTGAAAGTGATAGCTCATAATAGCTAAATGTTCATCATATATGCCTACGTGTGTTTCAAAATTACCATAGAACTCCACATTACATCATTGCTCTCTCCAACAAAGCTAAAAAAACTCCGACTGTAGGACACCTCTGCCTGGCCTAAGATGCCCAAGTACTACAGTATTTTTGTTTCTTGTATCAGTAAAACATCAATAAATTATGAAATGTTGATTGATGAAATTTTGAAACACTGACATTCAAAATAGGATATATCTTCCCAACTGCCATGACTTATCCCTTGTCGTTGCAATGCTATTTACAAGTTAAATTCGCTATTGAAAGGACCTTGTTATGTTGCCCGCAAGGAAACAGGTAGTCAAAATATTAATGAATGAATGAACTAATACGAATGAGCTGTGCGTTATCACGGTTAAATCGTTACTTGAATTAATGATGAATATTGTCAATATTTAATATGAATTATTAGCTACTATGTTTATTTTCTTGTTGATATGGGCCCAAGTTACCTTAAAGTGTAATAACTGTCACCTTATTGTAACTGGTTCTTGTGGAAATTTATTGAATTAAAATATTTTGTTATTAAAGTAATATTTATTTTTCATATTTATGAGTAAAAAGTTGTATTGTTATAGTTTACTACAAGAAATACAATGAATCATTAAAGAAACAAAAAATTATTATTATCGTTTAATAGCAAACTCACGATTTAAGCTTCAACTTGCTTGTTAACATTGTTTTATATAAAACTATTTATGTGTTAATATCACACTGTGATCGGTGGATTAACTTACTTTCGTACTAATTTTTGAGTTATCAAGCGACAGGCTTCCATCAGTATAATTATATAACACTATAGTTTACCAAAAGAATGGTAATCTTAGATTACCATTGAGGCCTTCCAAACGCATGTGAAGGAGGTCAAATGGCACTTCTGAAAAGATAGGGTAGTCTATCTCCCGGTACCCCCGGGATCGCAGGGGCCTTCTTCTCCCCTCGAGTCTCCTTCTGGGACTATCCCACCGCCACCAACACTAGGCAGGATACGCCCCACCAACGCATTTGATCACAATTTGTGTTCAGTGGTATAAGCTAACAATTCTTAATCTAACATTCAAGTGGTTCAAGGAGAGATTTTTTAATGTATCGGCAAAGGAATTTTATCACCTGGCGTCCGTTTGTAGTGATCGTAGGACGTGAAATTGTGTAACTCGCTTTTAGAATCACTGCGGTGACTATTGGATAGTTGAACATAAACAAGGACTTGGTGATGATCCCATAGTCGACGGTTGCATCACAACATAACATAACAGTGACTCACCACCTTTCGCTACCTCTTGCGGAGTCTACATAATATGCTGACGTTCTACATCGTAATAAACAACTATTTGAAATATCTAAAATATCTGTGATCTATACAGTTTTATCATAACGTAATCCAAATTGTCTACGATATCGATGAAGTAAAAGCCGACATGAATGTTTAAGATTCTACTAGTTAAACATTTTAAAATAAATCTCCTAAAAATGTACATATTTTACAATATAAATGCACTATATTATCCATAGCAATTGCATTAATTTATAAAAAATGTACCTTAAAGATAAATTAAATTATCGGATTAATTATCAACGGCTTAACTCTGCACCATCTCCACAATTTTATGAAATAAAATTAGTTTATTATGCAATAGAATTTTTGAAAATTTTGAATTAAAACTTATCTTAAAGAAATAAGATTCAAGATCTGAATAGAACATTCATAAATTGCTCGTAAAATTTAATAAACCCAATTCAGACTGTGGTCCTTCGACTGTGAATCTAGATTATCCAATAGATTTTCAACGCAATAATCTCAAATGCATCTGACCGTTTGCTGATACATTACCTAAATCGCACATTTTGACGAAATTGCAGGAAAAAGCTATAATTTCTTTTAAAAATATTAAAGACATTAATATTGCTGCTGACTAGATGGAGGTAACTGTAAAATTTGGGGTGGGGGGGGGGGGGGGTGGGGGGGGGGGGGGGTGGGGGGGGGGGGGGGTGGGGGGGGGGGGGGGTGGGGGGGGGGGGGGGTGGGGGGGGGGGGGGAAACGCAGACACAGCCCGGTCAAATTTTTAAAGCACAACCTCCAGTTACAGCCGAAGTTACTCAGTTATAAAATGAGACGCTTTGAGGACTTTTTAAACAAACACAATGACACTGATCAAAGCCAGTAAACTAGATTACTCAAGGCAGCTTAAGAAAAATATCAAAAAACACTACATATGCTAACTCTGAACAATGGACAACCGGTAATGAAAAAAAATCCCAAACCAACTACAACCCAGATACCTACAGAAAATGGTCTGAGTGCCCCAAGAAAGATCATTGGGAATCATTTTTTAGTTCATACCAAAAATGATCTAATACACAAATACAAAAACCAGGCACTTTTTCAACGCAACTTGTGTCAAGGATAAAATAAAAACAAAGGAAAGTTAACCAGTTAAAGATTTTTCACCCAAAATATGGATTGTCCTGTCAACACAAAGATTTGATCTGGTTTTGTCAACCACCGTTCAAGGATCATAAATCCTGAAATGTAGTCATTTTAAGTGAAACATGGCCTTAACCAAACATATCTAGAAAATACAATTATTAAAAGGTATACAGACTTGTATTGCTGACTTCTCTAGGAAAAGAACACTTAAGAGGGGGGTGTTGCTATTTATTGTAATCGAAAACCTAAAAATGCTTAAATAGCTTAATCTAAACGCATGACCCGTGATCCAGGCGGTCGACCGGGTTGTATGCCCCACGTCCCCCACCCTCGGCAAATGGACATAGAACTTGTGTGTGAGTTAGCAGCAATCAAACTCATCCTGAAGAAAAGAAGAGTTTTACATCCTAGGAGTCTATAGGACCTGACCCGCAACTTTCAAGTTGCTTTAGAAGCTATTTACTAACCTTCCCCTGGAAACCATAACCGACATGGAATGACCCTGTTTGTCATAATGGGAGATAGTTAATGTGGACTGTCCCTCAAACTACCCCCAGCACCAGGAAAAATGAAAAACGGGATTCAAGAACTCCAGGAACTCCTCCTTAGCTACAACCTTTCACGCTGTTAAACCTACCTCCCAACTAGGAATAACATCCCAATAGCAGGACTTCAATTGAAAAAAGTTGAAAATGAGAGAAAAACCTTGTTTGCTACTAACTCTTGGTCCAAATGAACTTTCAGTAGCAAATAGTTAAACAATCACATCTCAGACCATACTGGACAGATATGCACTTTCTCTACAATCTTCCAATATTGCTTGGACTCCTGGCAAGCAACTGAACACGAAGACATATTTTGCGACCAATCTCTGGGGATTACTTGAGACTATCCAGCTTGTGAAACAGAGTCCCTGGATATGAGGTTTAACCCCGACATTGCCCAGTGCTGAGGAGGCATATTGTGTGTTCTCTTCTATAATATCCTAACCTACCATCCTGGATGGTAGAGTGGTTGTCCTAAAAGTGAAAATGTGCAATAAAAACAAAAAATGCAACATCAGCGCCTAATGATCAAGAAACCATTCAAAAGAAAGAAAATCTTTAAACAGGCCTTTAATGCACATCAACTGACAGGAAATGCGGAGAGCAAAGCTTATGCTGCTCTAAAGAAAAAAGAATATGACCTCCACATTAAAGCCTTAACGAAAGCAGCAAAACTCAAACTTCATACAAGAGTCAGACAATAAAAGTAAGGCAGCTTGGAGTCTGATAAATGGCGAAAGAAGGCCTAAACAACATCTCAAAGGACAACACAAACTATGCATCAATGGCACAGACACAACTGATCCTTCTAAAATTGCTGAACAACTCAACACATACTTTGTAAACGCTGCTGATCCATCCTTTTCTAACACAAGCTCTGGGAACTTCAAGAATGCCTGAAACCCCTTACGACTTCGATCAAAACTTTGTGCTCTGGCCTACCAACCAAGAAGAAATACTTAACTCCATCAAGTCCTTAAAAACAAAATCGTCAGCCAGCTTTGATGAAATATCCTCAAAGATAATAAAAGCATGTAGGAATGAGCTAGCCCATCCTTTCAGCCAACATAATCAACAAATCCTTTGCTCAAGGAATTTTTCCCAAGCATGTTGAAAAGTGCTAAAGTCTACCCAAAGTTCAAAGGAGGGGAAACGAACAAACAAGAAAATTATAGGCCTATATCAGTTCTACCTACCCTCTCTAAACTTGTTTGAAAAATTGCGCTTGCAAGATTGATGCATTACTTGATTACCAACAATATATTGCCAGAAGAACAGCATGGATTTATAGCAGGACGCTCCACATTAACTGCTATCACAAGCATCACTGAATCCCTCATAAAAACCTTAGAACGAGGAGATACAGCTTCTGCCATCTTTTTGGATTACAGTAAGGCTTTTGACAGCTTAAACCATGATATATTGTTACATAAGATGGAAAATATTGGCATTAGAGCAAATGCATTAAAATGGTTTAAGAGCTATTCTAATTCAACCGGACCCAAGCCGTTGGAAATTATACAACTAACCACAATATACTACAGAATTCTAAACATCACATCTAAACAAGAAAGGCCATGGTCAAGAGGGAAGTCCACCACTAAGGATCTATCCTAGGGACTGAATACTCTTCATTATATATGTTAGTGGATCTGCCTAGCTACTACCTTTCGTGGTTACTTTGCGGGTACACTTATGTAATGCAGATGATACATCTAGCTACTCCTCCTCCAGAACCAAACACCTGAAACCCTGGAGATAGAATCTTACATCGCAATCAGCATGGCCCAAGAGTACTGCTATGCTAATGAATCTGGTCCTCAATGAGAGTAAGAGTCAGCAGATCTTCCTAGGAAGAAAAAGAAATGAGGTAGCTGAAATACCAGAGCTAAACAGAGTGCAACAGGCTAAATACCTTGGAGTGATCATAGATGATAAACTGTCATGGAACTCTCATGTCGACCAACTTTGCATAAAATTAAGTCTTCAATATATGTCTTGAGAAGACTTAAGCAGGTGACCCATGCCAACACGGCTAAAACAGCATACTATGCTCTGTTT
Organism: Homalodisca vitripennis; assembly: GCF_021130785.1. Classification (NCBI taxonomy): domain Eukaryota; kingdom Metazoa; phylum Arthropoda; class Insecta; order Hemiptera; family Cicadellidae; genus Homalodisca; species Homalodisca vitripennis. Next base: position 105,577,873 of record NC_060208.1, on the reverse strand, counting down.
GAGGAGCCATCTGCGATATGGTCTGGCTGTTTGGGGAAGCTCCTCCAAAGGAAATCTTAAAAGAGTTTTGGTACTCCAGAAGAAGGCTATACGTATTCTCTGCAATCTTGGAACCACAGGATTCCTGCAGGAACTCATTTAGAGATCTTAACATCCTTACGGTAGTCGGACTCTTTATCATAGAGGCCTATGCAAGTAATCAAAAGCTGGCAAGAGGAGCTGACACCACACAACTTTGCAACAAGAAGAGCCAACAATTATGCTTTGCCTGTCCATCGGCTAAACATCTATGAGAAAACAACCATCCTACATAGGTGCAAAATACTGGAACATTCTCCCAGATGAAGTCAAGGCACACACTAACCATCAACTAAGGAAGAGCGTCTACAAGTGGCTGCTGAAACGCCCCTTCTACAGTCTGGAGGAGTTTTGAATCTGGCAGCAATGAACTTGATTAGTTTAAATTTACCTAATTTGTTGAATTCTTTAATTATTGTTCTTTTTAATGTATAATTTCACTTAATGACAAACAAAAATGATTAGGTTAAGATTGACTCATTACTGTTCTCAATGAATATGTAATAAAGATTTATGATAATGATAATGATGTCAGTAATTGATTTTTACCTTATGTAACTGTTATCCAGATCTATTATCCAAATATCTATTATCCAGTAACTATTATCTAATAATTGATTTTTGACCTAATGTAACTACTATCCAGTGCATTTGGATTAAATATATCTAAGTTTTAACTGTATATCTAAACCACTATTATGGTTTAAATTGTCAAACATTGTTAAAAATAAATTAAATACACATGAAGAATATTCAAACACACAAGTTTTAACTGGACTAGTTTATAGGATATGAATAATTTTGAGGCTGCCCAAAAGGACATTGGCTCTGTTCATAAAATTTCTTTACTGTCTGCGTATCACAAGATATATTGAGAACTATTTGAGTTATAGACTTTAAATGTTGTCTGAAACTTCATTTATACATGAGTAAGATCGAGTTTTATGATTGTGCATGTCCTTTAATTGAATATTTCACATACTATCTTTCAAAGACTGTTACACAAAAATCACTTCTATATACGTTTGTGTGTGTATTACTGGCTGCCTTGGTTAACATCTGTTGGCTAAAAATTGCTCTCTATACAAGGCTAAAATATTTCAAGATTTCTGTTCTTTGAGTGTCACAGAGCTCAATGCTGGTTTGGTGGTATTATGTAAGAATTGAATAATTTTGCAAGTAATTTCATTTTCTTCATTACATGCTTATTAGTATTTATTTATTACAGCATTATATTATAATGTTTCTGGCAGAAAATCTACCAAATGCCACTTGAAAACATTTTCTCAATGAAATATCTGTAGATGGAATCATTAAAAATTGTTAAAGAGAAGCTATCTTCATCTGAGTTATAACTACTCGGCTATTAGTTGTTTGTAACAGTTAGTTGTTTGTGTGTTGTTTTGATATATTAGCTACATTTTTTTAAGTTATTGTGATATTTCTTTAATTGAAAACTTACACTGTTACAAGAAGATTGTATTACTTCACTTGACCTTATACAAGGTAAATCAGTAGTTGAACGAGATTCTGCTATCCAAGAAAACATCCTACTAGTTTTGTGCAAAATGTACAAATGTTCGATCCTGCTATTTGTTATAAAAATTTTAGACTTTTTATAACATTCCTTGAGTATAAATGAGGATGCAGATAAGAAATAAGTGTTACATTTGTAATGTACATAATAAATCAAAAATAAATTTGTCACAAAAAATTTTTCTGATCATTTTTTAGAGAAATATTGTCTTAAAACATAATTGAAAGTAAGTTAAATACGGATCAAACAGAAAATAAAATAGTTTGTACCAAATTTTACGTAATATTTCATATAAATCTAACTACAACATTTTGTACACTGCCTTTTTTGCATCCTATAAGATTATTTTTAAACAAAATTCCCCAAAAAGGTTTAAAAATGATATAATAGTAAATTTTTAATGACTTTTTCCTAAAGCCTTACATATTTATAGAAAAGGCTGCAAAATATCTTGACGTTTTAATTTTAAACAATTCCGATATTTTTCAAATAATATTTTTCCTCATGACAAAGTGTTAAAAATGCATTGTAAACTGAAAACATAAATAATAACTTAGAAAATTGATTTCACTAAAGATACAATATCAGAATTAACAGTATGTTTTTGAATATTTTTAATTAGAAACAATGTGTAGTCATAATATATCACATGCAACTTAACAAAGAAACAGTTTATGCACAAGCCTTAAGAATTGCCCTGTTACTCTTTCCACCTGATAAATATTATCAAATGTGCTAGTGTACAAGGCAAAATGGTGCCCGTTTATTATGATTACCAAATTTAGATTGATAACAGTTGCTAAACATAAAGAAATTGAGTGCAGCTGTTGCCTGACATTCATTCAGTAATTCACCCACATTCTATGGCCAGTTTTACAAAATAATGTTTGTGATAGAAGACCAATACTTATTTCAATTATTCGTATATTACTTAAATAACTTAAATATGCAGATGTAATACCAGTTTTTAAAAAAGGGGAAAGGCAAGACCCTAACAACTACAGGCCAGTGTCAATATTACCTAGCATATCGAAGGTCTTTGAAAAGATAGCCCACAAGCAATTATGTACATATTTAGAAAACAATGGTTTTCCTCTGTAAAAATCAGTATGGCTTTCGCTCTGGCCACAGCACTATTGAGGCAGCATCTGAAATGATTGAGCAAATTCTAGAGGCCTTGGATGGGTCGCAGGATACTGCTGGTATTTTCTGTGACCTATCCAAGGCCTTTGACTGTGTAAATCACTCATTACTTGTAAGTAAACTTAAATTTTATGGAATCTTAGGTAAGCCTTTGGAATGGTTCCAATCATTCCTTACTGAAAGGAAGCAAAGAATATTACTCAACAATAATGGCATAAAACATACATCATCATGGGCAAACATATGTAGTGGTATACCACAAGGATCTATTTTGGGTCCTTTATTGTTTATTGTTTTTATAAATGATCTGCCTTATAATGTTAAAAATAATTTGATATTGTATGCAGATGATACTACATCCCTAGTCAAATGTAACCGAGGACAACATATTAAATCAGAAATTGTTAATTCGCTCATAGATTTAGAAAAATGGTTTACATATAATGGGCTTGTACTAAATAGTGATAAAACTCAAATTGTAAAATTCCAAACATTGCAAAGCAAGACCCTGTCAAATTTTCAGATAAATTTTAAGAATACAACTCTGACTGCTGTAGATTTTAGTAAATTTTTGGGGCTCCTTATTGATAAAAATTTGTCCTGGAGACCATACATAGATGTCTTAAACAAAAAACTGAGTTCAGCTTGCTACCAAATGTTTACATTAAGGGAGTTGGTAGACATTAAGACTAGGCTTATAGTTTATTATTCTTGCCTTTATTCACTAGCACAGTATGGAATACAAATATGGGGCAGCTGCTCTGGCATTATCTCTGTCCTCAAAATTCAAAAGAGATACATAAGAACCATGCTATTTTTGGATATAAGAACCTCATGTAAAAAAAATATTTACAGATTTAGAAATATTGACAATTCCATCATTGTATATTTATAGTTGTTTAATTTTTATTCATAATCGTCTAAATTCAGGAAATATAAAGCAACATGAGCACCAGTATAACACCCGTTTTAAAGATAGACTGCAATTTCCTGTACACAAATTAACATTATTTGAAAGTTCACCAAGTTATATGGGAACTAAATTTTATAATAAGCTTCCTCCTCATTTAAAACAGCTTAAAATGTCTTGTTTTAAGAACTCAGTTAAAAGTCTACTAATTAGTAAAGCTTACTATAGCATAACTGAGTTTTTACATGACAGTCTTTACGATCACATGTTTTAATGTTTGTAATATTTTAATGTAATGTAAGTTTTATTCTGATGTAATTGTATTACAGATTTAGTATTTATTATTGACAAGCAACCTGTTCACACAACATCTGAAGTTGTAAAATCTGTGAATGTTTTGTTGCAATAAACTTCTTGATTCTTGATTCTTGATTACATATATGGAGTCATAGTATAAGACTTCCTATATGTTTAGTAAGGAATGGTAGTAAGGAATCCAAATTTTTGCTGTTCTGACCATGGCACGGTGTCTGTGTCAGATATGTGGGGTTCTACTGTAAATTTAATTTTCAGAAGTCTGAATTAAAAATGTAAATAATTTTAATTTTTAGGAAGCTATTCGTTATTAAAACAAGGTGTAGTATTCCAGCTGTAGTATTGCTACCCGGGAATTGCAACCGTTATTCTATTGAATGGTATTGCAACCCCGAAATACCCTGACCAGTATTCGTCATTCAAGGTAGGCCTACCCTTAACTATACTAAATTATGTCTTCTCGCCTAGTTTTTGGCCTAATGAAGTCTTTGTTTCAAGATTTAGGCTGAGGCCTAATTATTTAAACAAGCAGCATTCATCTTCAAACACTAAAGCTTTAACTTCAGTGACTACTTTATTTGACAAGCCTAATAGTTATTTTTTGGAGCAAAACGAAGATCCCCCCCAGAAAGACTAGAGACAGGTTTTCACTTAGTGCCTAAAACTAATGCAGGATCAACTTACAATACAAATAATCAACTTGACGCAACTAAAAGTAGGCCTACGCCTAACATAAGTGATGTTTCTTTATATCATTTGAACATTCAGTCTGTTAAAAATAAATTGCTTGAATTGGAGCTCTTTCTGCAGAATATTCAGTGTGACATTCTTTGCCTAAACGAACATTGGTGCTCACAGGAAGAGTTAAATTTTTATGTTCCTTCAGGATACAAGTTAATTACAAGTTTTACCAGATCTTTCATGAAACATGGTGGAGTATCCATTTATGTGGCAATTAACTTTACTTTTGATTTTCTTTGCATTAATGTCAAGGAGTTATGTGAGGAGCAACAATTTGAAGCTGCGGCGGTGGCATTCCCAGACCTTAATCTGATTGTGGTTGCAGTGTACTGTGCCCCAAACTCTGACATAAATGTTTTTACTGACAAACTTGAAAAATGTATTTTATTTATTAATAAGTCTTATAAGTACAAAAACAGCAAAGTTGTAATATTGCTGGAGACATTAATATTGACCCTAGGAACAGTGATCTTAAGATTAGAGGTTTCTTAGATAGGCTAAGGTCTTATGACTTTTTTTGTTTAAATTTTGAGCCTACCAGACATAACTCTTGTTTGGACAATATAATTACTAATTTTCACTATGAAGATGTAGACTGTAAGGTAACACAGCCTCATCTATCAGATCATTTGGGATTAATATTAAGTATTAAGCCTAATACTAGGCATCATGGTGATACCGGTACTGACAGTGCAAAGGGACTGAATAGTAAAAATAAATCTTTTAGGCTACTGAATGCTTTCACTGTAAATAGTTTTAAGGTCATGCTCAATAATATTAATTGGTTAGATTTGCTATTGCCTTACAATTTGGTTGAAGATGCATTTGATTGTTTCATGGAAACTTTAAAATACTGTTTTGATATTTGCTGTCCAATTAAAACTAAGCCTACGCCGCCTAATGATGTACCGGTAACTGGAGTAATGTCTCATAGTATAGATAAGAAATGGTACACTGTTGAGTTGAAAAATATTACTAGATCAATAATGTTAATCTATTACAATAAGTCCCTTGTTAATCCTAACTACAAAATCAGTTACTTGAGGCTAAAGCAAATTTACAGGTCTCAAGTTAAGATAGCAAAAAAACAGGCAAATGAAAACTATATTATGAATGCTACAAATAAATGTAAAGCAGCTTGGCATATCATTAACTCTGAGTGTGGAAGGCTGTCTAATTCAACAAATAAGTATGATAGGCCTATACCTATTTCTGTCAATGCTTTGAATACTCATTTTATAAATGTAGGAAGTAGGCCTAATGTTAACAGTACTACAAGTCATGATAATGTCTCTGATCCTATTGATATATTATTGTCAACATGGAATGCACCTCCTCTAAATGTTTTTAAATGGAAAGAAGTCACTGTAGATCATGTAAATAAAATTGTAAATAGTTTAAGTAATTCTAGAGCTGAGGATGTCTATGGTATGTCTAATTTTGTTCTAAAAAAGATTGTTTCTAGCATAGTAGATCCTCTAACTTTCCTGATTAATTGGGTTCTACATGAAGGTACCTACCCTAAGTGTTTAAAAATAACAGTTACAGTACCAGTTTATAAGAAAGGTGATAGGCAGGATGCTAATAGCTATCGACCTATTTCGCTCATTCCTGTAATATCTAAGGTGATTGAAAGTGCAATAAAAAGTCAACTAGAGTGTTATTTTGAAGCCAACAAAATGTTATCCCCATCTCAATATGGTTTAGGAAAAACCTTTCTTCTATTAAGGCTGTTATTTTGAAGCCAACAAAATGTTATCCCCATCTCAATATGGTTTAGGAAAAACCTTTCTTCTATTAAGGCTGTGGAAGATGTTGTATCACATGTAATGAGTGGTTTTGAGGCCAAAAAAGAAACATCTGCTGTGCTATTAGACCTAAGTAAAGCTTTTGATGTTGTTCCTCATAATGTTCTTATTAAAAAACTACAATCTTATAACATTAAGGGGAAAGAATTATTGTTAATGGAGACATATCTGACTGATAGGTATCAATTTGTAAAAATTTCTGAAGAAAAATCTGATGTTTTAAGAGTTTTAAGTGGGGTACCTCAGGGCTCTGTCCTGGGCCCTTTTCTGTTTGTGATATTTGTCAATGATCACCTGCTTTTATCCCTGATAAATGTATTTTATATGCAGATGACATGACACTGTTAACTTCAAGGGCTAATTCTGAAACTAACTGTATTGTTAAAAATTATATGGTTGAGAGATCTAACCTATGGTTCTGTGTCAATCAATTGTCTGTAAATAGTAGTAAAACAGAGGAAATTGTATTTAGTTTATGTAACTTAGATGATAAGACTTTAAAATTGTTAGGAATTACATTAGACTGTAAATTGGGCTGGCATCATCACACAAGTACCTTGTGTACTCGCTTATCTAAAGTAGTTTTCCTACAAAGTAAGCTAAAACAGTACACAAATGACAGTTTAGTCATAAATGCATACTATGCCTTTTTCCACTCGCACATATTGTATGGCCTAATCCTGTGGGGAAACGCCCCTGGTGCAAAGGAGGTTTTTAAATGGCAAAAGCGAGCAATCAGATGTGTTTCAGGTATTGGCTTTCTGGATAGCTGTAGATCACATTTTACAGAGCTAGACATACTTACTGTTCCCTCAATGTATATTCTCCAATATCTGATCTATGTTAAAGAACATTTGGATGAATATAACCTAAGAGGTAGTTGCCATGAGCATAACACTAGAAATAAGGGCCTAATTGATTGTAAATATGTTAGACTAAGTAAAACACAACACAGTTATGGTTACATTGGGGTCAAACTGTTTCATAAGTTACCATTAACTGCTAGGAATGTTACTGTACATAATTTTAAAAAAGTTTTACAAAATTGGTTAAAAATTAAAGCCTTTTATTGTGTTGAGGACTGGGAAACTGCTGACATGAGCGACCTTAAGTTTTAACAATACATAGCCTACCATTCTAGTCTAATATTTTATATGTTTTATGTAGGCCTTTATATTTATATTTTTAGCATAGGGTTTAATTATTTAATTTATTTACATTCTGTATGAAGTGGTATAAATGTATCTCCAGCTCTAATGTTTATAATATGTTCATTTTTTAACTAGTTAAACATTAAATTTGTTATGAATGTGACATCTTTCAGGTTTGAAAAGAGGGCAGTCCTCGTGTTACTGTTGTGGAGATAGCAAGAAGTCTCAATAACTTCGTGGTAAGTAACTGCTCAGCTTATACCTATTTTAAGTATTTAGATTCTAAGTGTAGGAATAAAATATTGAAATCAGTTGTAGGTAATTAGGCCTACTAACATTTGGACAGGGAGCAATGTAGCCAGCATAGTGCCATCAGTGGTAAGTTATGTTAATTTGTTTTCTTGTTTACAGTTGGCAGGCCTGATCTGCCGTGGTTGCCACAAAAGTTTTTACGCTCGTTGTAATATTGAAATATAAGTGCAATTAATGAATTGTGAGTTATTTTTACTGTTACACAATATATTTAATGGAATATTGACGAGACAATATACAGCCATTACGTAAAACGAACTGTAAGCAGTGAATGTTGAGACAGTAACTAAGGACAGTGACAAGCAGAATTGGAAGCGTGTTGTGCTGTCAACAAGCAGGCGGAGCGCCCGACAGACTTGAGCAGGCTTGGCCAGTGCTGCCAACGTTGCAGGGATTGTTGTCCCACTAACACTGCCCTATGCCGAGAAACTCCCCTCCGACTATTGTCCATTGCAGCCCCCCTGACACCCCCACACCTTCTGTCAAACCCACCCTCAGATGGCAGCACAAACTTTGGACATGTGTTGATGATAGGTGATTCTCATCTACGACACTCGAGCAGGAAATGTGTAAATCGAGGTGCCTATCTCGAATGTTGCCCTGGAGGGAAAATATTAGACATTAAGGCTAGACTTCTAAGTTATGTAGGTGTAAGTTTGTCTGTTATTTATATCCATGTTGGTGCTACTAACTTAAGAATGGGTTATCGGGGGGGGGGTCCAGGTTACGATGGCGGGCAGGGTAAGCGTGAGGCCCTCCATGACATGGCGGATCTTCTGTACACTGTCAAGACCAACTTTCCAAATTCAAAAGTGTTCTTGGACAGTGTTTAATCAGGCAAGATATTGGCTCTCCATGATTTCAACGACCAACTTGACCTCATGTGTAACAACCTTGGCGTTGAATTTGTGGAGGCAAACACTTGTGTCACCAGACGGGACCTCATCCGGGATGGGGTGCACTTCAACAGAAGAGGTATCTCTCATTTGGGTTCACTGTTTGTGAAGGCTATTGCGGCGGCCTTGCAGTCTCTGGAAGTAGAGCCAGCCTTTTGACTTTGACGTTTTTGGTGTATCTGAGACCTGGCTTCACCCCGATACTCCATCGGATAACTTCTCTGTACCAGGGTACACCATGTTGCGCATGGATCGAAAAGACAGAGTGCAAGGTCTTTCCAGAAACACAGCTGGTGGTGGAGTGGCCCTTTACGTTAAGGACGGTGTTGTGTATGAACAGTGCACACTCACTGAAGATGTGGACCCTGGTATAGAGTCTCTCGATTGTTTTGAAGATAAAGGGGCAGAGGCTGGGCTTATGTGTGGTTTATAGGCCTCCTCATGTGAAATACACCTCTCTTTCTGTCTTGTTTCGTTCACTCTTTGTTAATCTGGCCATAGAGGTGAACACTGTTATGTATCTAGGTGATACAAATATTGATGTGTTATCAACATCAAGCAATGATGCAAAATATTCACGCCGACTCATGCAAGAGACTAATACAAAGCAAGTAATTAACGAGCCAACCAGAGTGACAGCAACTTCAGCCACCTTGTTAGACCACATCATAGTGGACAGGTCGGCTGAAGTCATGAGGACCGGCGTCATTGATGCACCATTATTCTTGACCATGAAGGGGCGAAGATTACGGACCACAGAATGGTTTGCTGCACCATCATGTTTAAGATATGCAAAAAGATTCCAAAAATGATTACCTATAGAGATTCTTCAAAATTTGACAAAAAGACGAGCTGCCAGTGCAACTGCTGAAGTTGATTGGAAAAAAGTCACTCGGCTGCAAGGGGTAAATAGCATTGAAACATTTATCACCACTCATATAAAAACTGTGTTTAATAATGAGGCCCCAATAGTTCGTAAAAGAGTAACCAAAGATAAAGCTCCTTGGAGAAATGACATCATAATAAAACACACCAAATTAAAGAATAAGTTGCGAAACAAATATTGGAAAACCAGGGACAGTGATGATTGGAAAGATTACAAGAGAGCTCGCAATAACCTGAATAAATTGGTGTGGAGGACTAAGAAAGCCTTTTTTGCAGAAAAGTTGTCATCCAATAAAAATCCAAAAGAATTTTGGACATGCCTAAAGAAATGTAATGTTGTTGGAAATAACAAAAATAAAAGTTTTCCCACTTCAATTAAATATTGATGATATAAATAAGTATTTTATTGAAATGGGGTGTGGAAAACAAGTAAGTGTCGAAAAAATTGCCTTCTTTAAGGAAAACAGGCGAGAGGAAGTGGTAAATGATTTCATCTTTTCAACAGTAACAAGTGACGAAGTAAAATCAGCAATGAATGAAATCAAATCAAAAGCAGTCGGGAGTAATGAAATTTCAATAGATATGATCAAGGCTGTGAGTCCGTATGCCATAGAGGCCATTATACATTTGATAAACAAGTCATTAATAAATGAGATTTTTCCTGAAAACTTGAAAATTAGTCTTGTACACCCTTTGCCAAAGGTGGTAGCCCCTAAATGTGTCGAACAGTTAAGGCCCATATCGATATTACCTGCAATATCCAAGATTCTCGAGAAAATTGTAACAAGACAAATTGTTAATTATATGGAAAGAGAAAACATTTTGCCAACAACACAATCTGGTTTTAGGAAAAGCCACAGCACATGCACTGCCCTGGTAAACTTATTCAGTGATCTGATCGATGGAAGAGACCAAGGAAGATATAGCTCAGTTGTAATGCTTGACTATTCACATGCGTTTGATTCAATAAATCATGAACTGCTGGTGGCGAAGATGCATTATTATGGATTTGGCAAAAGTGTAATAGATTGGGTCAAATTATATCTATATGATAGGAGCCAAATTACAAAGTTGGGAGCTGAGGCATCTGCTGTCTTGTTTAAACGTAGAGGTGTACCTCAGGGAAGTTGTCTGGGCCCAATTCTTTTCAACCTGTACACATCAGATTTTCCTTCATGTGTGCAAAACAGTGAAGTACACCTGTATGCAGATGACTCACAATTGCACTTGTCATATGCGCCTGGCAACATTGAAGAGGCGTTTCTGAGGATTAACTCTGATCTAGAGAGAATCAGCCAGTGATCGCATGACAATGGCCTCAAACTCAATGATAGCAAGTGCACTGTGATTCATCTTGCCCCACACAACCTTGTAGAGGCCCTAAGTGACAGGGGTCTGAGAGTTACGATCGGTGGCGAGAGTTTGGCTGTTTGTGACAGCGTGAAGACTCTCGGCGTAGTGCTAGATAGGGACCTTACGTTCTCCAACCATGTCACTTATACCATCCAGCGTGCCATTGGCAGGTTAAGGGGTCTCTACAGGTTTAGGGATCTGCTGCCGGAGTCTGCAAGGCTGCAATTAATGCAGGCTTTCGTGTTCTCTGTGTTTTACTATTGTTATCCTGCTTATGGCAACAGTATCTCGAAGGGAGACCAGGAGCGAATCCAGAAGCTTCAAATTCCGCAATTCGTTTTGTTTTCAAATTGAAACGCTTTGATCATGTTTCTCCTTATCGAGATCCTGTTGGCCTATTGCCGATGGAAACTGTGTGCAGGATACAGACCTGTATTTTAATTCACAAGGTTCTGTCTGACGGAGAGCCACAGTACTTAAGCGGGAGGCTCTCATCCCGGGAGGAGGTTTCAAAATACAGAACCCGTCATGTCACGCACTTGCTACACTTTCCAAAAGTGAACCTGGAATTGGGTAGGAGGAGCTTCTCTTACTTTGGCCCAAAATTATACAACGACCTCCCCAAAAACCTCAAACGAGTAAAACTAGATTCATTTAGAATAAAAGTAAAAGATTTTTATAAAAATAGTCATGTAGTTTAAGTTAGTTTATTATTTAGTTACTGTTAAGTTTAGTGTGTACTTGTTAAATATTGTTTGTTGCACCTATTTTAAATATTTATAATGATTTACCTAAGTTATTCTGAAAAACAGTCTTGTATTGAGAAACGCTTGGAAATAAAAGGCATTTTTATTTATTTATTATTTATCTTTACCATTTTAGAAATAATGCTTTCTAGCAGTGATTCTGTGTACCTGGTCCGATTGTGTTGCAGCCTGATCATCACAGCCATAGCACATATTCACAAGCAGTTATCAGTGTAGCTATCTTATTTTTAGCACAAACTGAAAAAATGTTAAAATTAAAAAAAAAACTAGTAGTGAAAATTGTAATCAATATTTAGTTTTGAAATAAGTAGAAAAGTTTAATTTTGTGATTTAACTCACTTTCATCATGGTCATAATTGTTTATTACATATACCAGTTTTGGAGTGGTTTAGATTATTAAAATCTCCTGTAATGGCTCATGATATAACAGTCTGTCACTACACAGATTTCATAAAATATAAAAATTGGACCAGTTGGAAAGATCATTGTTTCATCAAGTTGTGAGTTTTAAATCAAAATTATCCATATACCCTTCACCAGAACACACTTTGGACCCACATTCACATTGCTTTATGTAGTTGGTCAAACAACATTCCTTATCTCAGACCACTTTGTTCAATTTTCACATTCGTAATAAAACATTTTTAAATTTTGAGAAAGATAGCTTGCCAGGTTGTTGGTGAAACATATTTTTTGTGTAAAAAAACATTTTATGGAAAGGCCAAGAAAACCAAAATAATGGTCAATATAGGTATGTTGGATTGTTAGGATCCTCCTGTTTTACATACTGTACATATACTTCCTTCACCATCATTTTTTCAACTGCTACCTTCAGTCTGTACTTCTAAAGCTTTTCTGCTTTACTAACCAATTAAGTTCATTGAACGCTTTCATTCATTCAAGATGGGTTGCTTCCTGGTAGGATTCTTAGCTTTTGTAGGATCTATCATATGCTTATGTAGCTGTTATTAAAGGGACAAATGGCATCATGAACTCCTAGTTCAAGAAGTTGGGATAAAAACAAATATACTTTCTGAAACTCGTGACCAAATGACATTGTTGACCAACTTACCAACTTATTTGGGTTTTGAAACACACCATGTACATTATTTTAAAAGACCAGGTTCATATAGCTCTTTAAAAATAGGATGTATTTGTTTTTTTAGTCTTTCTTACAAATTTTTTTTTGTATAAAGCAATTATCATTAGCATTAAGTGATGATAACTGAATGGACACATATGGATTTAAGGGCCTAATTCAAACAAATTTTAAACTGAATTCTTTATGGAGCCAAGTTTGTGAGGATAGCTTCACTCTTCTTTGCTAAAATTTTGAAAGGAATTTTTTTTAAGCTTCTTCTTTTGAACCTTCCGATTTGGAGCTTCTGAGATGTCAGTCTCTAGATGATCTGCATTGCCATTCTGTTGTATAAAATAAGCTTGATATTGAATATGGATTCCATAATTTGTTTTTTCCCCTCCATCTCATATTTTCAAACAAAAACTAGTTAAACTGAAGAAACCAATTTTGGCACATAGGTTTGAATAGCTAAAAGGAAAATTTACAAAAAAAATTGTTTTATTTTCTTTAATATTAACAAAATGGTGTCTGTTGAACAATTTTCAAGTCAAATAACAAAAAACCAATTTCATTACCATTGGAGTTGTAATGAAATTGTTTTAAATAGTTAATGTCTAATAAATTTTTTATAACTATACATCAGACTCCACTTTGTTAATATTAAAGAAAATAACTCAATTTTTTTATTATTCCTCTTATCTATTCAAACTTAAATGCTTAATTTGGTTTCTTTAGTTTAACTAGTTTTAGAGATAACAATTTTGTTATACAAAATGGTGGCTGGTGGCTAAACAAGACATTTCTCAACCTATGTTTACATAACATTTATTGTTAAAAATTATTAATACTATCACCCACAGAAGTTTGTGACTTACTTTTGTGAACCCTGTATATTATACATTTAAACGTTTAACATAAACATAACATAAATGATTTAATATGAGTTGAGTTTAACTCCAGTTCACCTTCCTCTTAGTGTAGTGTCTGGAATCTGACTGTTACAGACTTTGCTCCTGGAATCATTTGAAGAGATCCAAAAAAGTTAATGATGAAAAAGCTCAAAACGAACAATTTACATTGTTTCAAAATTAGAGCCACCTAGATTACTAAATATACAAAAATATAATGTAATCTAGGTGAATTAGCATTGTCATTGTTTCATAATGTGCACAACTGTGTGCACTACAATGTTTCTGACTAATGTATCTTTTCAGACGTTCTCTAAAAGACTTTTAATATTAACACATTCACTGCTAAAAAATATATTGAAACTTATTTGGCATGCTAATAAATTTTAGTATATATAGAATACAATGGCCGAAGGTCTCCAACCGGAGATGTTAGCAGTGAATGTGTTAAACAATACATATTCATAACCTTTAGGTGTTTATGTTCCAGATCTACATTGTCTCTATTCAGTGCCTGTATCCAATGAATTTGACCGCTGATAGATGTATTCTTTTGTCTACTTCATTGCCTTGTAATGCCGTACTTTCCTCAGTGGCAAAATGCAATAAAATGCTTTGCGTCCGCAAACTAATGTGTTCTTTTTTATAATTTATTTGATGTCTTGTTTTATATAATATTCTTCTTATTGTGCAATTTTAAAATTATGTATAAAATGTACTGTTAAACTAATTTCATTCAAGTAAGAATGTATTTATGATTTATATTAAAGAATGTTTTTAAAATAGATTTCTCAATTTTGGTTTCACAATTCCTTTCTGGTTCTGGAGTTATTTTAATCCTTTGAGGACCCCTTTTCTATGTCAGTAGTACGAAATTAATATAGTTGCATTAATAGTGATAAAATTATTGTAAAAATAATAATGTACAGGGGAAAAAGTGAGGAATTGTCAAACATACAATGAGTGTATGAAGCAACTAACACATGAGCCCCTTCACACTGATGCCTGTTAGTGGATATCATGTTCTGATTTAATTTATACTTACTTACCTTTAAGTGGTCTGGTGGTCATATTTTTGATCACCATGTACTATAATAAATTATATTATAATACATTTTAAAAATCGTAGCACTGAATGCTACTATTTTGTATACAAGGCTGAGATAGACATCCACTTCCAGTATAAATGTGGTGCGAGAAAAATTATTGGGGAGATTTGCGATGTCAGAAAGGAAGTGTTCAGGATAGGACTATATTTTTAAAGGCAATGTAAGTTAGAAAGATTAGTCAACGTTATATCTGTCATAGGCAATAAATAGGTCAGTATCTAACTTCAGAGTGTAATAATAAATTATTATTAGCCCTGAAAAGCTGATTTATTTACTAGTGTACACTCCCCTAGACCTCGGAATAACCATTAATTGTATTGCAAAACATGTGTTTTCTTTTAAACTGATAATGCCTACTAAGAAGCAGTGTACATATTGTCACAAAATACTTTGTTGTAATTTAAATTAACTTTAAACATACAAATAACAAAACCCTATAGGGGACACAGTGATGAATGAAAGCCATACAAATTCGGAGTCTAGAATTGATGAGATTTGAAAATTTATTTGGCTGAGATTTAGTACATCACTAGTCCATGCACTTGTTCCATTAGATGGAAGTTATGGTCCACCACTTCCAATTCAGTAACATAGCGGCAGGTAAAATCTTCCCTATGCCAAACTAGTGTACAATACATATTATGGTATGGTTGTTGTGTCAGCATAGTTAAATAAAATAATTAATAAATAAAAGAAGCTACAGCTCAGGGTGGCTAGTGCCAACAATTTAATCAGAAAAATACATGTACTGTACATTAACTAACATGCAAGATATGTTCATTGTCTCAGACTCTGCACTAGCCCCTCCAGCTTACTTTGACCCACTCCAGTATGAAAACGTTTCAGCATACAACTGTCTTTGCAAGGTAAATCCATTTCATTAAATGGTGAAGGATGAGACATAAATATATTGTTCCTGAAACATCTTCAAATCTGATGCCCAGCTGGAATTAAACGAAAGTTTTTTACTGATCTGACAGGAGATTTGTGAGACCTGAGTCTGCTCTCCTGTAGTGGGGAGTTTTGCATTATGGGTTAGTAAATGGTGCAGATATTTTTTCCATATTCTCTTAATAGACCTTCCTTGTGTCTTATTTTAGGAGGAGCTGTATTACACAATACAGGAAGCCATGGCAGTGGAGCTAACTTACATAACACTACGTAAATCTCCTCCACATAGGCACTATTTAACCACAAGGGAATGCAGTACTCAGTAGTCGAGTATACCAGGGACAAAGCAGAAGTGCACATACTGTTTCATTGATTCCCCATGTTTATGTGACTTTTAAAAGTGAGAGGTCTATGCAGTGTTTCACCTAGATTACTGGATTTGATGTTAGCTTCCAGCTATTAAAATAATTTCTTGATTATTAAGACCAAGAGGTGTGCTTTCTATTGTATTGACTGTATTTCTGTAACTAAAGCAATGTCACCTGCATTTAAATAAACATTTGTTATACTAGTATCAGGGATTTCAGCTATATAGATGTTAAATAAAATTAGTGTCAAAACTGATCCCTGAGGAAGTCTATAATACAAATTGCAAATGTCTGTAATTACTTTCCATATAGCCTAAGTGGACTTTTATTAGTCTATTGCTCAGCATTCCATTTAAAAGCAGAAAGAGGAACGAATAAGATATGATGTTACAAAGTTTACAATGTAATGCCTCCCTCAAACCATATCTTAAGCTAAGGAAATATAACTAAAGGCTGCAAATTACTTCATTTTCCTCTTGTTACCCTTCTAAATTAAATATTTTGATGCAAGTACAAAGCAGTTAGTGTAGTGGTCATAGCAGATTCTACCAGGTCTAAAGTCAGCTTGTTCTGCCGAATGTAACCTTGAGAACAGGAAAATTACAGTTGTGGGCAAGTCTTTATAACAATTTTGACATATACTTGGGAGGGCTATGGGATGATAACTATTAATCTACATGCTAAGCTTATTTTCTGAATTCAATATAAGGGAGACACAAAGGTCTTTTAGGACTAAGTGCGGAAACAGCCGTCTCTTTTCCTCGGAAGAAAACAAAAAAAAAAAACAATGATTCATGCTCCAGGGTGCCTTGACGGGACAAGGTTACTTTGGTCCTACCTCAAGTACAGGTACCTTTTTGCTCTTACATGTACTGACCACTTATTATTGCTCAATGATTGATTGCTACTTGTTTACAGTTAGTTTTATACTTATTGACAAAAGAAGTGAAAATTGAGATACAAGTAATATATTCATATCTAATTGTAAAAATGCTTAAAAAGAAATATATTATTAACAAATTAAAGTTTTGTTTCAATATGCTAGTTTTCCACGGGTCGAAAGTGGCCAATGGGCTGTAGGTTAAAGACTCCTGCTATAGATTACAACTACTGTACACTGTACACAATCACAGCAATCAATTGTGTTTATTAATATAGAAAGAATTGTCATATCTGATATCTGGACTAGTGACAATAAAATGTCTTGTCACTCACTGTAAATTCATTTTGCGAGCAAGGAATGTCACGCAGGCAAGCTCAACACCTGCCTTATGCTCCTAGGCCAAAGGGGAGAGGACCTGAGAGAGGTTATCACAATTCCATATCCGGTTATAACATTATCCAACCAACCCTGGCACTGCATTAGCCCAGATATGACAAGTTGTACTGTACCTACCACAAAATCAATATTATGATGAAAATGATATTAAGGGTAAAAAAACCACACTTAAATGACTGAACATTTTTAATCAGGTAAACACAAGTGTGTTATTTCTACAGTAATGTAGTAACTAATTTCTACTTGACAGAAATATTATCACAGCAGTAGTTTTATTGCAGTCACAAGAGCCAGTTTGATGTTTACAACAAATAATTACTACCCTAATTAATTTAAATCTATTCAGTTCTGAACTTTTACAAAATGAATTGCATACATGTTCTACTCAGTCACCATTCAATATCAAGATATATTGCATAAGTCTTGCAATACATGAAGTATCATTGAAATCGATAATATGAAAATGGTTTTATAACCATGACCAATTTTAAGTCCATCCACATTCAAAACTTACAATAACTTAAATAATTTACAATACTTTATCTACAATTTAACTGAGTCACTATTTACTTAGATAAAAATTTTAAGTTTACATGTGCTAGACAGTAAACAAATAAAAAGACTAGAAAGTAGACTAAAAAGTGTCAATGTTCATCAATATTTTGTTGTAGCACCATCATTTTTATTGTACATTTGACATTTTGGTGTTTTTCTTAAGCATATAAACTCTCTTTGATAATGTGTCTAGTTTTAAAACTATCATGTTGGTTTTACATAAAATATGTAAATGTACAGAGATGTTTTGTTTTTGTTCATCATTTTTATTGCCACTAGTACAGGACAGTCCAATGAAAAGCACTTGAGCTTCTGTATTATCGGTTATTAGTAGTGTTTTTATATAATCTTACGTGTTTTAGTTAATTTGAGATTTTGCCCACAATTTTTGTTATAATCTCCAACACAAAATTTTTAATATTTATTTAAAGATTGTAAAATATAAGGTTGGTAAAATAAACATACTCAAGCCATGCTGTGTAAACCATTATTTGAATGTAGTCAATATTTTATGAAATGATATTCACAGTTTAAACTGTGATAAAACAAATTTTTTGGTAAAATTATTTCAAAATTTTTAATTTCTAGAGTATGTATAGATTTAGTGTTCATACGGAAAAAAATACAACAAATCATTTGAGATTTTGAATTCTAAACCTGCCAAAAGTTTATTTACTTATAACTACTTAAAAAGATGTCTGCACTGCATATGCCTATGCTCTTTACATATTCAAAAAAGGTTGTAATCCTATTTCAAATTGAGTTTAAAAACCATGATATTTCAAATAATTTTTCATCCATCACCAATTCTGGTCCATTTCAAACCTTACCTTGTTTTTCAATATGTGTCAAACTAATCTGCATTCAATACAAAATGGCTCTTAAGCAACTAAGTTTGATACAAAATTAACCTCATCCTTGAAACTAATTTTTGCATAACAATTTAAAAGTGTTTTAGTTTACCTATATTGTATTAATAGGTGCAACACAATATTTGAGTGGTAGGTTAATCATCTATTAATCAATTGGTGAGAATGTTGGAACTGATACATGATGAATAAAAGATTTTAAGAATGTCAACTTTGAAAAGGATGAAGACGATGAATTTTAAAAATAAATAAATATTGAATAAGGAGTAGTGAATACTACATTTTTCAACTTTAAAGATTAGTGTTTACATTTTTGTAAGTGATTCAATATATTTTTATTGTGATTATATAAATAACAAGCAAAGCTATTAGCTCCACATGTACTATAGTGTTCCAAAAGAATTTTTATCCAGCAGTAGATACTCCAAAACCAGCTTCTTACATTTTTTTGTTCCTAAGCCATCTTTATCAAAATTTAAAACATTTTTCCCTTCTACAATATTGTAAATAAAAATTTTAGGTAATTTCTAAGCAATCCAATGGTTGTTATTTATCTTTGGAAAAAGAAATATTAATGCTAATCCCCATCTACAAATTTTCAGGTTTTTCATAGTTGGCCAAAAATAAAGTTTTTTGTTAATGGGGACTGGTTTTGAATCCAACGCCTATTTTGTGAAAAAATTTAAGGTTCAACTTAAAAACTGTTTGATACAAAAATTAATTAAAGCTTATTGAAAAAAAAAACAATTTTATGAAATTTGTTAACCCTTTTAGTGCTATAGCGTCTACGTCGTAATGTAGACGTGCGCGTTTATGTCGAAAAGTGCTAGCGTCGTAGACGCAGCATATTTTTATATATATTGGTTCAGTTTATGCAAGTTACTGGCTGCAAACGATGACAGTTCATCCAAAAGCCATAGAGTAAAGATATTTGTATATTTATTTGCCGACGACCAGCTGTTTATACGTCATTGACGTGAAATAAAAAGGTCAGTTCGGATGTTTACGTTGCAAGCGAACTGACGCTGTGCTTTGTTTACTCTGTTTCATCTTATTTTATCCATTAAATTGTGTTATAATTGTGAAATACTACTTCATTAGTATTCCAAATCATTGCATTACTTCATTTTTCATTTGTGTTTTTCGTGTGTGTTATATTTTACTAAGTTACAATGTCTAATAAGAACATTGCAGGTTATGATTAGTTACTTCACCTTTTTATAGTTTTATTACTGAATAAAACAATTATTTAGGTAAAAAAGGTGTTGACTGTGTTTGAATTTCTTCTTTTATAAATAATAATAAAGTTAGTAAAGCATTTATGCTAATAATAGTAAGTGTATTACTTTTGTTCTTGAGCATTTCAAACATTAGGCCTATATGTAGGGCAAAATTTGGCGCGGACAACTTATTATATTTATATTTTTAATCCACACTTCTTATTTGTTGTGTAAAAATAAAATCAAATATATGTAATTTGTTTAGTTTTAGTTGCTCTTTCTGATGGTAGCCTCAGAAAAATAATATAAAATTGTTTACATACTAAAATTGTATGCCAAAGTGAAAAGAAATTATAAAAAAAATTTATATTATAAAGAAAAATTTATTTATAACAATCCAAATATGTACAAATGTATGTTTTTGTATTTATTTCGGTTTATTGTTTAATTATCTTCAATACAAAAAAAAATGTAATAAGATATGACCTCAAATAAGGAAATAGTAAGGAATTTACTAAAACTCTGCATATATGCACTAAAATGCATAGCACTCTTGGGTATGGCAATGCGCCAGACCCCTTAGCACTAAAAGGGTTAAATTATCAATTTTGAGAAAACATTTGGAATAAACTTATTTCTTTATAATCAAAGTTTAACCAAACCATTGCAAGTTTTATTAAACTATTACAAAAGTAGCATTTTTTTCTGGCATTCTTGGGCAGTTATGTATGGAACAATCTTGGTGTTTTCCAGATTTCTTGAATACTCATAATTCAAAAAAAGTAACTTAACACATTCACTGCGGATGACAAAATTACCGGCAACAGAAAATGCGGGAATTTTGTCCAAGGTATCCCAGAAGCTTCGTTGGCCGGAACGGGTGACGTCATGTCCGTGCCGAGTCTGCTCGTCATCCGCACTGGGTGCCGGTCCCCGTGTTGTATGTGCTCGCAGAGCACTAGATTTCGGCACAAACACTCGCGAATTACACGTATATAGTACATGAATGACACGTAAATAGTACATCAATTACACGTATTGGGGTGGGGTGGCCAACTGAGGGTGGGGGACGCCGCCTTCACCGTCCCTAGAACTGTTCGAACTCGACTCATTGTCTTCATCAGATGAAAAATTATCGTCAATAACATTATCGTCTTCCTCCATTATGAGTACATACACTTACACAGTCAACAGACACTATAATCCACTCACACAATATCGCAAAGCATACACAACAAACGAAAATGGCGAACTGGCGACGAATCGCACCAACCGACTCACCGAAACAGGCACACCTCGCTATGAGTGTTACAGCTTTCCTGGGCAACTGCTCAGCTCACACTGAGGCAATATGAAAGCAGCTGCCGTATGCCGAGCTCGCTCGTCCACTGCCCGGCGCGCCATTTTCGCATGACGAGCATGCTCGTCACCCGCAGTGAATGTGTTAATAAATCTGTGACTCTTGTGAATATTGAGAACCACAGCAGACAGGTTTAAATCAGTGAATGCTTCTTTTGTAACCTTTTAAATTGCCTTCAAGTAGTAAGGCAACACTTTTGAAATCTACTATAATTCAGTTATTCAGAAACGAGAATGATATTTACCATGATATTAACCCTCTCCCGGTCGAATTACTTTTTCACGCTACTGGGCTGAATTGATAGGGCTGCTTTGCTGTGGAAGGACACTATTATATTTTTATTATTGTAACAACTCTCTTAAAACAAAACTGTTTACATATTATATATTGTTGTAAATATTATAAAGGTATCTATAACATTGCGGCATTTGAAAATTATTAAGCCTAAGGTAAATTAAATCTAAACAAAAACTGACTTATACAAACAAATGTTTTTATGTTGTTATATTAAAATAACATTAAATGTGTTGTTTAAAGAGCTGTAAGAACATATTGTTAATATGTCAGTAAAACATTAGTTTCAGGAAGTTCTAATACATCCAATAATTCTATAAGATAGCAACTTTACATGGCATTGTGATGAAAAATAAATAAATACCTGTTAATGAAGTGATCAATAAAACGTTTTATATACTACTACTAGATAGAATCACATATCACTTGAATGAATGAGGACCACAGTACTGTCAATATATATTTCCATTAGCAGTTTTGAAAGTAGCCGTATGGTAGTAACTCAAAGCAGAGAGCAGTGATAAAGCAGTTGGTGATGATAAGGGGCAATTGGACTTAAGCACCAGGCTCCCCCTCTGAGTAATTGGAGATGAATGCCCAGGAGAGAGTTAAATAAACAAGTAAAGACTTTTATAAGTGTTCATTCAGTATACATGTTCAAATAGTAAAATGAAATCATGGTAAATAAAAAAAATTAGACTCATAATAACAATGGAATGGATCAGAAAGAGGTAAATGATACAATAAAAAATCTTAAAATGAGTTACAATGTAGTAGTTAAAAAATGGTAACTACAGACCTAATAGTGTTATTAAAAAGTTAATATTGTCTTATATTATATTAACCTGACTTAGTGTTAGTCACTTCAGTTGATATTTTGAATGCACCAAAAACTTACAATATCACAAATTGTGGAATGTAAAATTATTACTGACTAAACTGACTGAATATCTCTACTGACTAGCTTTCTGTCTCTTGAATGAAAGAATGTACAGGAGCTGGAATTTTGTCTCGGCCTTTCAAATCTGTCAATTCTATGACCACGAGACACTCCACAACCTCGGCCCCAAGTTGTGTAATCAACTGACACGATGCTGCCAAACTGCCTGCACAAACATACAATTAATTACATTTAATGGAACATAAGAATTTCCAGCCAAAAATACATAAAAGCAATTTATATTGGGCTAATAGGGGTTTTCACTTTTAACTTTACTTTTTATCACATAATTTTAAGATAAAAGAAAATAATATATACTCAACACATTTTCTTTATCTTAAAATTATGAGCTAAAAAGTAAAATTATAAAAGACTGTAAGTGTCAAAACCCCTTATTTCAGCTTTTAATATAAATATAAATAATCAGCTCTCTTCCAGGAAATTTATAAGAATTCATATTTTCCACAACTCTGGTAGGAAATTTTTAAATGTGCAATGTGGACAGAATAGAAGTATATATAACATAAAGAAACAAAATGGAAAAAATAAGGAATTGCAAAGGGAAATGCTGACCATAAAGAAATTGTAAGATGGTAAAAAATAAGTAGTACAAAACTAGGTGCGAGTCACAGGACAAACAAAAAGATTTTCTGCATGAAAAGCTGTAACTTAGATAGGCAGAGACAAATTATATTAAACCAACAATAAAAACTAAACAAAAACACGCAGTGTTATAAATAAAAAACTTTGAACAAACAAGAATTGACAATGAAGTACAATGATGAATTAAAAGATAATATGATATTAAATAGAAAAAATTCCACATTCAAAACAAAGAAATAAATTAAAACCCTACAATATGCTTTAAAAAGTATTTATTAACACACTGATTGCAATGGACGCACATTACTACTATTCCAGTTGTCCTAAAGTTGGTTTGTGTCTTGTGTCATTATAAAGGTGTTTAACAATAAAGATTAAAAGTAACACTGGCCCTGAGAAACAGTAGTCTTTACTGTATCCTACCCAAAATTAAATTTATGTTAGTTTTTGTAAACCACAGTTCTTTGTTTACAATCTGAAATAAAAGAATATAGTAATCTTTTAAAGAATAGCTAGAAATACCAACTTGCTTAACTTTACTTATCAGTAGTCTATAGTCCTTGGACAGAACACACCAGCTCTGTACTGCGTTCCATCCAAGGTTTCTGAAACTTGGTTTTCCTGATTCCAAATTGATGTTATGTCAATAATTTGTTTTTCTCTAAATAATGAAAAGTTTATTTTTAATGACTCTTTAAAATATCTTTTAAATATTACTTAAATAACCATGTTTTATCAATATGCTACCTCGTTAGGCCAATTAATTATTGTCAACTTACCTCCAGTGGCCAGCAGGTCGTCCAGTAGCACCACTTTTTGACTAGGAAGAATACTTTCTGTTTGTATCTCAAATGTATCCTACACAAATAATATAAATGTAAGAATTTTATACATAATCAACTGTCAAGGACTTAGTAAATGGAAAAGTATATGAATTAGAAACTTTGCTTGCATTATGCTTTTTTCCATTAATGAAAAGATGACCATTGTTACAGATTATATTCTTAATAGTATTAATGTCTTATTAATTTAGAGAATATCTTACAAGGATTGCCAAGTCGAATGTTAAGTCCCGGACTCTCACAATAACTGCATAACAGTCAAGACCAATAAAATACGGTTTTGGGATGTTCTTTTTTTATCCAAGTGTGGCAATTAGATATCAGACCTTGGAACTCAAATCAAAATTATTACAAACCATGGAAACTAGAGGAATCTGACCAAGACACCCTAACTGACTTTAGCTTTAGATGCTGGTAATGATTTACAATTTGAAAGCAATAAACAGAAACAAAATATCCAAATCATGAATAAATAAGTTCCTATTCAAATCTCCTGGTACAGAAGCTAAAATCAAAGATATTTAGGCAAACAAGGAAAATACATCAATAACACAGGAGATATCCAGGAGAAACTGCTAGAGACTTCTACAACTGGATACACATATGAGCAACAGACACAGTTACAACAATCTTAGCAGATCATGATCAAACTAAAAACCAACCACCTCACAATATTTAACCCTATCACTCTCTTTATACAACACCCTGTCTTCAATAAGCAACAATCCAGTGTTGATTCGGCCCACTTGCTAATTCAGCAATGTAAAGTAGAGTTATTGGTACCAATTATACATTATACATTGGTACCAATCAACAGAAGAGATTCCAATAAATGATTATAAATAGGTTTTATCCTCTTTCTTTGTGTGCAATGAATACGGTATATAAAATACTAATTACAATTTAACATTTATGAATATCCAAATATTGGTAGGTAAGTATCGACTGGTACTTGCCATTATTTCTTATTTATAGCAGATTAATTTCTTTATTGAACCTTATAAACCTGATATCTATATTTTAAACTAAAAACAGTATTTTACATAATACAGTTTATAATAGTTACATTTTAACGCTTACAGTGCATCATTCAAATGTGTCTGTACAATCAAAATTATGGTAAATGTGGCATACAGGAATATCCGCATTGTCTTGTTTTAGTTTATTGTGTACATTTATAATTCAATAAAATGCTGCATATGTGTAGGAATGCTTAAATGTATTGATTTATAGCCATCAGGAAGCAAATTGGAATGTATCTTTTAACTAGTGCTATTCTTTTATTGACGTCCACCTTACCACGCGAGGTACAGCATACACCTGTAACCATACAGCAGGCCCCGTATATGGTGCAAACACGTGTAAAACCAGTAAAGCTTCATAAAAGAAATTGGTTTGTCATTTATTCTTTCAAGAAATAGAAAATAAATTTAACTTTGGCAAAACATAATTTTTTTAATCTCCCAATGCATGCTAATTGAACAGAGGCCAAATTAAAAGTAAAACACACATTAATATTACTAACCAGTATTTTCACGTTTTAAAATTGTTTTGTGTAATTTAGAAAATGTATTATATTCTTTGGTGTTATTATTTTATTATTTGTTATCCTATGATAGTATATCATACATATGTACTTTTCCCATATAAGTTGTGCTACAAACATACAATATCATAAAAACCCCTAAATTATATTAGCCTATAATTTGTTGTTAGAAATCACGCAACTTAAATAGGTACATGCTGTTTATTATTGGAAATTTAATTATTATTGTTTATCTATCATGCTAATTTCATAAATGTTATGTTTTATTTCTTCCCCTAAAGTACATTAATGACATAATTTTTTAAATATGACGCTAAAACAACAATTCCTATTAATGTTCATTACAATTATTTTAGTAAAAGAATAAATACTTTTTTGTAGTGATATGGAATGCTTTTTGATGTACACCTTCATTTTTATTCATTCACAAAATCATTTTTAGTGCATCTTAGAAACTGGCACAACAATAATTACATAGTCTTATAACTTATTAAACTGTGGTCATTTTTTATATCTTGAATTTCTTATTAAAGATGTCTTATCACCCCTAACGGACAACTTTTTCATTCCTCTTACAAAAAACCTTTTTTCAATATAAAAATATGATGTATTCTATGTATTAGTACTATAAACTCTGTACTTTATATTTTGTAACAAAAATACTGTGTATGACAAAAAATTATTTAAGTAATAGTTTTATTTTTGGCAATTTAAAAAAAGGCTTGCAAAGTGTTAAAAACAGCATGACTATATTGAACTTCTTACATGGCACCAGATATAGGGTTAATAAAGTTAAGTAATCTGAAACATTAGTTTTAAAACTAAATAATACAGCGAATTGTATTTTTGAAAGTACTGATGAGATAAAAATTATATTAATCACAAACATAAGATGAATCATTGACTTTTTTAGCACAACCTAGCTGCTACAAATAGCTAAATGTAAGAAAGGGGCAAGGTGGCATAAGACACAAAATAAACAAATAAGCTGTTCAGATAAATAACATTTATTCTGCTACATGCTGTATTTTTGAAGTAAGTGCCATTTTGACATTAATTTTTAATATAACTGAAATTATAAAAAAATAATAGCAAAAAAAAGTATAAAACAGGGCATTTTTCTTAAAATTAGCATATATTATTGATAAAAATAAAAATTTATTTCAAATAAATTTAAATTTCATTTTAAAATGTAACTAAACTGAAAAGTTTTAAAAACTACTAATTATGAGTATATTTTCTAATCACAACACTATCACAACCTAGCTGCTACAAATAGCTTATGTAAGAAAGGGGCAAGATGGCATACGACACAAAATAAACAAATAAGCTGTTCAGATAAATAACATTTACACGTGCACACGTGATAACTGAGAAAGCAGTAATACACGCCACGGATATATTTGGTTATGGCTCTGTAGGAGATGTAAAACAGAGGAGCAGGTGGTCGGAGCTATACAAAGTGCGCTCCTCTCCCCCTGCCGCAGAGTGAAGGTTGTTTATAAATACTTCCTTGGCAACCGCAATAAGCATCAAAGGTGCACGGGCATTTTGTTTTAACTGAAATATTAAAACTTTAGTTAGGATAGTACGTGCATTCTGTAGTTACTAGAGCCACTTCTCTGCACAATAAATAAAATTATATAGTTTATAACGCATTTATTAATTTTGAAATGTAGTTTACTGGCAGTATTTATATTCTAAAATATAATACATGTGTATTTAAAACCCATTTGAGCGTATTTATTGTCATACTAAATTACTTAAATTCGTCATCGGTTATTAAAAATTATCGTGGCCTTTGTTAGTATTAATACTATTGCTTTGCCTTGTGTCAGCAACATTTCAGTAACCTAACCCATAAAATAAACAATTCGGAAAAGATTCTGAAGAGCGTATCTCCTCAGCCCCAAGGACATCAGAGAACAGGAGCCCTCAAATCTGATTGGATTTTGCAAAAGCCTCAGACTTTGAGGACACAAGATTAAAGTAAGGGAGGCGCAAAGGTCCTTCTACGACTAAGCACGGGGACAAACTGTCCTTTTCCCTCAGGGCAAAAAAATACCCCATAAACAAAATGAATACCACAAAATTCGACTGAATAATATTTCATAATAACAACAAACGTTACACCAAATTCGTAAAAAAGTCAATCCCTTCAGTCATAAGAACTTTTAATTTTGTAATTGCTTTGATGAAAACCAGAACAATGATAAAATAAAATAATTGAACGTACTACTACCAATTATTTATGATTTATTATATATTAATTCCAAATAATTAGGTATTTACTAATCATAAAGTACAGCAACACAAACAAAGAGCACAATATTTAATAATAACTAATAACATGGTCTAGGTATTTTGTACGATAATACAAGTGTAAAAGTATGAGGGTTTTAAATACACTTTTATTTCAATATAATCTGCAACAAAATACAACAAAAAAATCACAAGATTGAATGAAATTTTATTACAGATCTTGCAGTAATTTCTCTTAAAATATCACATGGGTCAACTGGAACAACTGCTGTTGTTCTTGTTCACAAGCTTGCCATTGTTTCTTTTTTAACAAAGGCTATTATTACTGTAATGCCATACTTTATTGTTTGTTTTATAAAATTAAGACATACAATGTAAGTAGTAAGTGTTTTAATCTGTAAAAGAAATATTTGGAGATCATAGCAGTGAAGTAGATCATGAACGTGGATTTTCTGATGACAGTAATCTGTTTGTCAGATATATATATATATATATATATATATATATATATATATATATATATATATATATATATATATACATATATATTTATGATACTGATGATGTAATATATAAATAACAGATTATAGATAATCTTAACTGACTGATAATACAGACTCAGCATCCAGCTATAATGTATAATGCATACTTACACTGACTTCATATTTCTGGATGCTTATGTAGAGTTCTTTGATAATTTTGCTATTTACTTATAATTTTTCTTTATATTTTTATGAAAGTAAACTTAATCCTTTCGACTTTTTTGTATTTTGTAGCAGATTACATTTGAATAAAAGTTTATTCATTGTTGCCTAATATTGTGCATGCAATAAATCGCACACTGGTCCTCAAAGGATTATGCAAAATAACATGACTTACAATCCCATATTCTAGTGTAAAAGCAACTTGGTTGACTTTCCCAGGGAGCTTGCCTTTCTTCCGGATAGGAACAAATGGCAAATCAAGCTCCAGAGCTAGTGTGGGGCCGAACAGGAAACCCCTAGACTCCAGTGCTGCTATCACATCCACACCGCCCAGTTTCCTCACATGACTAGTGAACAGTTCCTGAAGTGCATGAAATGCTGCAGAACTTCTCAATACAGAAAATATGTCTCTAGAAAAGCATAAAGTTGAATTAGTTCAACTTCCAAATAACAAATATTGTGAATGACTTTTTTATGAAATCTTATTTTGGTCTAGTTTTAATGACACATTTCACATTATTCCATGATTATTTAAGTGGAAAATAATTCAAAAATAGATATAACCCAAGATGCCATTAGGCACGATGGTGCAGGTTGGGACACAGGTGGGGGATAGAATACCAAATAGGATAGATTTGTGTATGAATAGAGTAGTTAATGTATGTGTATGACAGTTATAGTTAGTTACTTTTTCTAATTTTCTATAAAATCTTTTAAAATAAACTGAAGTTTATTAAGTATTTAACACCCCTAATTTTGTTACTTTGTTTTGTTATTAATTTATTCACTAAAAAATCGAGCATGTAATGAAATGATATAAGTTTTGGTATGTTTTATTCCTGCTTGCCAGTGAGATCTTTGCAGAAAGTCTAATACTCAGAAACGATAGTGTCTCTATGTTGGGTATCTGCTCCCGCATGGCATTCCAGAGTAAATTCTTGGTAAATATGAGTGTTTTTGAAGGTTTATTTGTATATCAGCACTAAAGTAATTTAATTAATTTTTTAAAGTAATTGTATAAATGTGTTATGTGATCCTCCAATATAATTATAGCATAAGTTGCTCTAATATGTAATGGTTGTGGAATACCTGATATGGCTGAGCAAGAAATTAATGTAATAAAGTAATAGATGCCTTACTGTAAGTTTTAGGTAGGCCTCATAATAACAGTTCCATCGGGTGATATAAACCACGTGCTAAAAAATCAGAACGGTATATTGAACGGTATGTGTTACAATATTATATTGAACAGGTTCAAAATTATTACTTTACATAACGTCATATTTTTCCTGCACCTGACCAGTTGCTGTATAATTTCATGAAACTGACACAAATATAAACTATTTCACAATTATTGGATTATTATAACGTTATAACAAGGATAACATTAAAAAAATAATAATTTTTATTTTAAAAACATTTTCTTGAATTTGATGTGGGATACACAACAGTAAAAAATCATTGTAAATACAACAGACAACTAATACTCAAGCATCTCACTGGGATAGGGGAAATGACTCACTAAATTTTCAATCAAATTTGGGCCACTAGATGTTACGACAATATGCACTTTCGATTTACAAAATTGACACAGCATGTTTAACTTCAAATAAGAGCTTCAGACCACTTCTATTGATTGGAGTATATCTGAATATATAATACAACCGCATGTGTAACTGACTGACTGACTCACTCCACTCACTACACGTATACATAATTCTAACCTACTTTCCCAGATGGAGTTAGAGACTTGATAATTTGGTACACAGATAGCTTTCCACGTGTAACCACCAGGAAAATCCCGAAAAAGTGAGAATTTTTTCATTTTTCAAGCCCCCTCAAAAAAATTCCCAAAAAATCGCGCATTCTTCACCCCTGCAGGCAATTTTTTGTAAGCCCGATAGCGGGCGAAACCGTTGGAGCTAGCTCGGAATCTGACGGAAAAATTCATGGTCAGGAATGAAGTGAACTACAAAAAAGGTCTAATGACTTTTTGCTCTATCTTACCATGGTTAAGCGACAAAACGCTCGAACATTTGAAATTCCAGAGATTTTTTCGATAAAAATAATGTTTCAAGCCCGATTATCGGCCGAACCGTTGGTCGTAGCTCAAATCTGATTGACCCATCAAATTAGCAAATTGCGCGATCTACAGAAAAGGTCCAGTAATCTTTTTGCCCTATCTCGATTGGTTTGGCCGGAAAAAACGTGATTATAATGTACAAATTTTTGTTGTAACTTTTACGCGAAACTTTTGTTTTTTGGGGTCGATAGCGGCGAAAACCATTGGTCGGAGGTCAAAATAAGACTAACAGTTTTATTTAGGAAATAAGATGAACCTACAAAAAAGGTCTAGTGACTTTTTACTATATTTCCCTTAGTTTGACCGCAAAACGCGATTAAGTGAAAAATATTTGGACATTTTCGCCTAAAAATTTACATTCCGGGCTTGATAGCGGCTAAACGGTTGGTCCTTAACTCAAAACAATTTTAAACGGGATTTAGGAAATCACGTGATCTACAGAAAAGGTTCAGTGACTTCGGGAGTTGGCTGAGCGTTAGCTAAGCGACAATAGTATATAGGGACAGAGGAATATTTATTATGTTCACAGACACAATACCCTCTAAAAAAAGGCCCAAGTGTGTCATTAACCCCCGGTAATATTAACCCCCCCCCGGGGATTTCCTGGTATGACCTGATAACCTCCTGTACATTCAACCCCCTGATGTGTTAACCCCCCTGGTAACATTAAACCCCCCCAGGGAATTTCCTGCCATGACCTCATGTCCGAATTTTACCAGTCACCAAATCTCTTAAACCCCCCCCCCCCCTGGGGAAGATCCTTGGTATGACCAGATAACCCCCTGGAGACTTATCCCCCGGTAACGTTAACATCCCCCCATGGGGAATTTGTTCATATGACCAGACAAATATCCTGACGAAATTAAACCCCCTCTTGTCTTAACCCTCCTTAACATTAATCAACCCACACCAGTGGAATTTCTCGCCTTGACTAGATAGGTCTCCTGCGTGATATTAAAACCCCCATGTTCGACCTTTAAAATACTGCCTTGAAGGTCGGTTTTTATTTATGTCGTTTTATACTAAACAATATTCAAGATAGCTGACCCGTGCAGACTTTGTCTCCCACGTGCTCATTTCTGGCTAAAACCAATAGGTTCGTAGATCAGATATCACTGAGGGCACAATCGAAAGACAAAATTAAATTTCCAACAAGAAAGGTCCTGTCACTTTTTGTCGTTATCTCTAACGGTTTTAACCGCAAAATGCCCTCAAAGTCAAAAGTTTTTACGAATCCGGAAATAAAAATCTATGAAAAAGGTTCAATTTTTTAAATTCCTTGTCATTTACTTAATGTCCGGACTTAACCAGTCACCGAATTTCCGCTTAATCCCGAATTTTTGGCAAGCGTTTACTTTGGGGGCCCTGGGGGGCGATAGCCCCCAGCGGAGTTCCGTAAGGCGAGTTATTGTTACTATACACGCCATGCTTGTAATAATCCTTTTGGGGGGTGGGGGGGGGGGGGGGTGGGGGGGGGGGGGGGTGGGGGGGGGGGGGGGTGGGGGGGGGGGGGGGTGGGGGGGGGGGGGGGTGGGGGGGGGGGGAAAAAACTTAAATGCTGATACATGCCAAATCATAAACAGGAGATTTAGGAAGAAATACAAAAAATAGTAGCTAAACATTTCGTTAAGAAACTAATAATTTGATAACTGCTACCAATGTTATTACCAATATGTTAATTGAACATTTTAACGGGCATCCCTGAACAATTGGCTATTAAGTTTAATAATTCCAATTACTCTTACAAGGGTCAAAGATTTGAAAGAAGCATGTTTCTTTACCCAGCCTCTGAAAAAAAGAGGATTCTTAAAATAATAAAGAATCTGAGGAATAGTTTTTTTACAGTTAGTTGGGACTGCATATGTACTAACTTTATTAAAGAATATTTCAAATGGCTATAGCAGGACACTCTGTCATATATAATTAATACAACACAATGTCTTTGGAAAATCAGGGATTTTTGCAGATTAGTATTAATATTTCTAAAAAATTGTACCGTATTTTAAAAAACAAGGGAAACTGCTCAGGACATTTAAAATTAACTATAGACCAGTTGACACTTCTTTCCTTCTTATTTCTAAGTGAGTATTTTGCAGGACAAGTCTATTTGTAATAGGTTAATTGATTTTTTAGAAGCTAAGAGCATACTTTTTGTAAAAGACAACATGGATTTCACTAAGGAAAAATATTCCACTTTGTCAGCCATTAATCAAATTTTAATGATAATAACTGAATGAAAGGAATAATAAATGGGTGGATTAATAATTTTTGGAGTGATTTCTGGATTTAACAAAAAAGCTTTTGACTGTGTAAAATATAAATATTTTTGCTTTGACAAATTAGAAAACTATGGAATAAGAGGGACACATCATGATTTGACAGAAATCATTACTTAGTTTGTCAGTTATAAAAAATATTAATCAGGCTTGGGTCACATCTAAAAGAGCAGAACTATTAAGTGAGGGTGTGCCCTAGGGTTCTGTTTTTGGTCCATTGCTATTTAATATATATATTGAATCAATGACAATTGGAAATGTAAAGGTTTAATCCTAACCAGACAATTTTATATTGCAGATGACACATCTATACTATATAAACATAAACTTACATAAAACTTTGGAGGAGGATTTAGAAATCATAGCAAAATATACAATTTAATAATGTAGTGCTATGTGTTACTTTAATGAAAACTTGTTAAACAGTAAAATGCAAATAAATCAACAGCTGTTAAATTTTACTTCAAATAAAAATTCTTCCTTTGAATTTCAAACAGCAGTTGACCAAATTTAAATAAATGAAAAATAGAAAAAAGCATCAGCTGGTTTTTGTGCAGGAAAATTATTTACTGCTGCACTGTATAATGTTGTTATCTATTTTTAAGGTATGTTTTTTTTTTTCTTTTGGAAACCTGGTATAAGTGTTCATAAGCTTCTCATTTTTGTGTTACTTAAAATACTGTATTTTAAAAATAGAATGAAGTTTAAAGAAAAAAGCCAAATGACTGTTTCAGTTGAGTAAAAAAATTTCAAGAGAAGAAAAATTCTGATACAACGATTACAAGATCAGTGAGAGTGAAAGAATAGCAAACAGTATTAAGAAAGAAGACAGTAACAGGTATAACAGTGTTATGCAATGAAAAAATAAGCAGCAATGAGAGAGGCCAAACGCAAGTATGGAGAAAAAAAGATTTTCATTTAGGAAAAAACAAGCTCCAAAACGTTAGTAATGCCACTGAGTAAATCTAGTGGGCTACCGATAGGTCTAATGAAATTTAAAGTAAGTAGACTTTTAGCATCCAACATCAGTCCTAGATATTTAAACACCCAAAACACCCAAATCTTTAGGTTAAGGCAGTTTTTAGACATTCACACAAAATGTACCCACAAAAAAAGATTACTGTAGTAGCAAAGTGAAATTAAAATTGAAACCTACTCAATAAAGAAATAGAAATCTTTTAAAAACTGCAAAGCTGAAAAAACAAACTGTAAAAAATTTATATGAGTTTCTACTATAAAAGTGATTATTAGTATAAACAAATACCTGGACTTAAAGATGAGGTGGTTGAATGGGAAAAGGGCAATTTAAAAAAAAAAATATGCTACACCTTATTTTTTAAAGTGTTTTTTTTTTTTTGTGTGTATGAAATAAAGCCATTGTGCTATTTAACAAGAAGAAACGTGTGTCAATAATAAAATTTACAAAATTGTTTGGGATGCTATTAAAATTCTGTTTACTTAGTCCGTTTAAAATATGTATTGCTTATAAAAGAAACACTCCGATTATACAATGTTAATAGTTGCAAACAACCATGAGAATTGTCAATGAATGCTGGAAAACCTTTCAAGAGATTAAAACTATGATGGTGAGAAGATGTTTTTAAATTGCAATAATAACAGTCTCGATTATTGGAATGCTGGTTTTGGAAACTGCAGTGACTACAAAGATGACCCAATGTCTGCAAATTCTTTTTACATTGAACAAGGTTTAAGTGTTTTCGAAAAAGGGGAAACACAATTAATTAGAGTAGGTAATTTGGTGAAAAACACATTAAAGAAAGAATGTGCTGCAGCAGCTCATCATAACTTGTTAAAAAGAAAACACGTTTTACCTGTTTTCTAAAATCATGCAAGGGGACTAATATTCAACCCAAGCTGTGTTCAACCAGACTCAATATTAAGGAGCAAAAGTGTATCCTGCAAATTTGACCTACGCCACTTTTACGAGTAACAGAATTAGATTCAATCTGCTCTTGTGTCTCGCCAAAGTTTGGAAAAAAAAACCATAAATAAGTAATAATGCACTAAATATGTTCTGGACACTAAATATGAAAACAAACAATACTGTTTTTTATTTATAAAAACTAAATTTGAAATTATGCTTGACATGACAGAAAAACAAATTTCTAAGTAATAATCTATACTCCTATAGTGATAGGCTAATTAGTCTGGGTTTTTAAAAACAAGTATATTGTTTGTATTGAATTAATGCTTCCTGAGAAAAAAAGTTTAAAGTAAATTTTTACTTGGAAATATTTGTGCACACAAGCCATTGGCAAAAATACGTGTAGGGATGATTGTATTGGTAGCCGAGAAAAATTTGTTTGTTCAAACTTTCTCAAAACCACAAAGAGTAAGGTTGTTGTTCACATCATTCACCTCTGACTTTTTTTTAAAGATTGCAAATCAAGTTTCTTGCTAATCATAACTCGAAGTTCTGCCAGGCATTAAGGTCAAAATAAGATTTAATGGGAAAACCATAGGATAAACTCTTATTGATTCAGTTGAAAAAAAAAAAGATTTTAGAAGTAGGAATCCAAAAATCTCATTAAATAAATGGACAGCCTAAAATGGAAAATTCTTATCTCTCATTGAAGGACAATTTATGTTCATTCTTCCTTAACAAAAAATTTAGAACAAAAGGTGTATCCTTCTGGATTAGGAATTGAATGAGAATTATTGGGAGAACTGGTTCTTAAGTATGATGATTAATGTTATCCTTGGCAAAATCCTGGGAAGGGTGGCCAAAATTTATGATGGATGAGTTTGCTGTACCCATACGTTGCATTGCTTCAAGAATACAAAAAACTTCCATCTGTACAAGGTGTAAAATTCTAGTGGAGGACTTCAAATTTAAAAGATTATATATTTAGGATGTTCACGAAATATTATACTTAATTAAGGATATGTCAAACTTACTAAAATAAAAGATTGTAGTTTAATTTGCACTTCTAGCTATAGGCAAAGATTTAAAAAAAGAATACTTAGTCCCAGTTGTAATTAATGAAGAGGAGATTTAAAATCTGGAAACATAAAAAAATTTAAAACAAAATACATTATTTCAAATATCTTATCTCTTTTAAGGCCCATAAAATTCATATTTGTAACTTCTTAAACTCCCCAACCATTAAATTCCAATTTTACACTGCCAAAAAGCGCCAGCCTCTCAAAATGGCACTTTAGTCACTCTTCTACAAAAACTGTTGTAACTCATCTACAAATTTGCAGTATATTAATAATTTTTGTTTTGGTTTACTTACTATTATATTTTAAAGCATACAAATATTAAAAAATAATTACATTCTTATTTTCTTTTATTGTATTAGAATTTTTTATATTTGATTGTTAAAAACTAGGGTAAAGCAAAAGTTTCAAGGAAACATTATTGTAAGAAATTACATATTTTCACACAAATACAAAAAAATCAAGTGATTATTATCAGAAATGAAGTTTTTGTAAATTATTTTTCCAATAACGTATTTCTTTGGTACATAAACTGTCTTCCAAATTTCGTCTTTCTACTTAATCAAAAAAGTGAAAAAAACTTGGAAATAATTATAACAATTTGAAAAAGATATCTATTTACATTTGGCATTTGATATATTACAAATTAAAAATAAAGAAACAAGGGAATAATGTATTCAATGAGGGGTGTCGATATATCGGCACAATGGCGTTTTTGAACTGATTTTCGGTGCCAAGATTTTAGCTCACAGCCATTTTAAAAATATAATTCTCGAGCCATTATATCAGCCCGTGGCTTTGAAAAGGCAAGCCTTAGAGTTAGACATGACTTAAAAACTAGTCTTAGATAAATAAAAATAAATATTAACAAACACAAATAGGCCATGTTATGTTGCAAAGAAGCTGTTATTAATTCATTAGTCAAACACAACAATTTTGTCACACACATAATGTACAGCCAGTAAAGATTAGTATAGTGGCTTGTATTATATTAATATTTCAAATCTTGATGGTTTTGAGTACCATTTTACTCAAATTGGGTGCTAAAAATTAATAGCTCTTACTTTTTAAAGATAATTATTTCCAATTTTCATAGAAATGATTTAGCATGTTTAATTAAAATACAAATAGCATTAATTTTTTCAAGACATGACTCACAAGAATTTTACACAATAGTTTAAGTATTAATTATTAAATTTTAAATCACATAATTAACAAACATTCAAAAATTCATAAAGAAATTGTTTAATAAGGTATTAGTATTTTAACACAATCACATAGTGAAACAAAGGTCTAGTATAAACTTTCTCAATAAAATTTGTGTATAAATTTTTACATTTCGTAATACACAATAACAATAAAGCTGAATTTTTGTATACGAAAATAACACACGAAAACATCACTCAAAAGAGATACCTTACAGTGACAGTTAAAGAGTTTTAAAGTGAACAGTGCATAAATTCATCTACAGTGTAAAATCATTCTGACACTAAGACGCATTTTAGTTACCTGTGTTTTAAATGTGTATTTAATTTTATATTGCGTTGCTACTTGATAAACTAAAAAGTATAATTCAACTATGCAGATTTGGCAACTTAGCTGTATGGGAAGTAAACAAATTTATAACAACTGGATTGTTTTAGAAAGATTTTAATTTGTTTAACAATAAAATGATGAATATTGAATCTAAAAACACAAGAACAAAACTGATATTTACTAAAAGAAATAATAAAACTCTTGTTTTAATAATGTTTCTTGCCGTCTAGAATATTATTGATGTAAGTTAGGCTACCTATATCTTAAGAAAAATGGAACCAAAGTACATCTATCTCAACATGTCATTCAAAATGTATTAATTACAATAATATATAACTTATACATTTCATAGGGCCTATATTATTAACACTAGTCCCAAAAAGGGGTCTTTGAATAGAATCTATAGCGATAACAAAATTATTTGGCTAGGACTTGCTTAAATACCTTGTAAAGGTACCTAAGTCCCACTTTATAAAATGAGGCCTAATTAAATATACAATACATGTAGTTAATCTTGTCTATTACTAAAGAACATGAATGTTCACAACAGTAATGGTCTTAAACAAAGTTGTTTAGGCTTTATATTAATATTCAGGGTACTTTACTAATATAAAATTAGAGGCTATCTGTAAAATTTACAAAAAGAAATCTAACCGATTACCTTTAATTATGCAATAATACAACATGAACCTCTTAACTCAGCCCTTAAATTAACTTTTAGTTGGTAGTTATTTGAAAAAATATTAATTTTTTTAGTTCAAACTGTAAAATTTCTTTCTCTAAATCACAAATTTAAAAATGTTTAATAAAAAGCTAATTAATTACAAAAACCAAGTGGCCTAACTTGAATTTAGTACTCATTGGTGTTTCGTACAGTCTAGACCCTATGCTAAACAGTTATTTTACTGAATCAGATTCTGTTACACAACTTGGGTTGAGTAAAAATGATATAGTGTAAACGAGACGCTGCATTTTACATAAAACAAAGAAAGCATACATACAAACATAAAACATGTGAGACTTATATTTAAGGTTTCCAAAGCCTAAGAAGACCATCTTCACTGTATGTACATAACAGGTTCTGATGAGGGTGGTGAGACACACCAACAATTAACGTTCTTCTCATGTAACATTCAAGGTTCGTTCCAATTTACCTGAAGATATGGAGAAGCAGTAGTATAACACCATGTCTTCTCCCACACAGTAAATCCACTCTCCCCTTGGTGACAAAGTGCAGCAAATAAAGTCGCCTCCTTCACGTTTACCACTTGAAAAGGAACGTACAATTTGAACCCTGCATGTTCATGATGACAACAGTGTTGGTTCGATTACAGACAACAAAAATGTTCCTGATTCTTGGGTAATAAAATGGATACTATTGACAGCAATATCAGCCGCTCCCAGAGATTTGAAAGTGTTTGTGCATTCTGTTGATTTCATACTCCACACTTTGACAGTACCATCACTGCTCGCACTTAGAATGCTGTGACCATCTCCAACTGAAAAACCACTTCAATTTACAAATGAGTTGTGACCTCTGAACTCTTTCAGTGTCTTACCTGACTTAAGTCCATGTATTCTAATAGTGGTGTCAAAAGAAGCACTAAGAACTAGACTGTTATCTCTGGAGAATTGTAAACAAGTAACACCCTTAGTATGAGCCTTTTCAAATTTTGCGAAGGCACTGGCCAGTAGTGATTTTCCAAACCTTTACTTTACCATCTTGTGCACCTGATACAAGCATCTCAGAATCCCGACTAAAGGCCATGCACAATACAGCCTCCTCCATCATCATGAAGTTGTCTTGAGCCTGATACTTTAAGGTCCTTTCTAATCTTGCCAGTTGTGAAATTCCATACCTCTATAAAACCATCTACACTTCCAGTTACCAAAAATTGAGACCATCAGGAGTAGAACGCTCGGCATCATTCTAACATTGAGAAACTTTTGAACCAAAATTTTGAGTTTTGTTTTTTGACAACTGTGTAAGGGATATTTTTTCATCTTCCCTGGTCTCTAATAGCTGCTTTTTCCCTCTGAAGCAAATCTATTGTCTGGTCCCTGGAGGAAGAAGACCTTCGGTGCTGTTGCCATTTGAGAGGCCTGTCCTGAAAATAAAGCTAAGGTAGACGAGAAGCATTTGTGGCACAACACGGAAACTTCACCTGATCAGAAGCTTGGGCAAATGGCTGCTGCCGAACCGTTTCTTATCGTATTCAACACACCTCTATCAGTCCTTCAGAGGTAATAGCCTCACGAGGAATTCGAAGTAAGAATCTCGCTAATAAGTTTGTCGCCAAATGAATGGTAACGTTCACGGTTCATGCTGGTTTCCAAAACAATCATAGGATCTGTTTTGTCTAAGAAGCAATGATCTTGCTGCACCTAATTCCTCTGAGCTTCTAATCAAATTCTAAAACAATGTGAATACACCTACGAGAATAACAGCCTGTTTTTTCACTACAGATCAATAAGTTTTCTAGATATCTGCGTAATTTTAAGTGATTGCGTAAGCATGGCTTTTTTAAGAGACAGTAAATCCCCAGATAGGCCATTACTGTATAATGTCTGAAAATAAAAACGTATCCACACTATTCTACAGTAATCTGAGTGAAACACGCAGGTTTACTATCTTGAAAGAGCTTGCAGAGAAAGTGTTTTTATAAGATTGTAGACTCCTTCAAAATATTGTTGAATTAATCTTCTAACACCCCACACTCAGCTGACTCTATTTCAAATTGACATTCTTTCCAAAACTATGATAATCAATTTGAGATATTTTGAAGAATATAATCGAACTTTTAAAAACAGTTTGTCTTACCTGTATATCAATCCTGGCAAAATTAATTTAGGCCAATTTTGTTTATAATAAACAAAAATCCTAAACTTACTACATAAGAAACTTACAAATTCTTTTAAACTCACATGTGGTATCATAATATATTAAGGTTTTTTAATGTACATAAAGCTTTTAAGCGATTTAAAAAACTACAGACACCACTATCACAAAAATAAACCTCGATCAGTATTAAATACACTATTACTTTACTCAAACACTGTGACTCAACAACAAATAAATACACAAGAGGACCATCAAGAAAGAAGATACGACCAATTCGCCATTGTTCGCCCAATGCAAACCAGTGTTGTGGCAATCTCCAATTGCTGAAATCTACATATAACTTAAAATTTACCTCGCATTAATATACTAAACATAAATTTAAATACAACACATTTAAAAACTACACATTATAACAGTAAATTTATCTTATAGTTAATTCTAAAACAATTAACTAACAGGGAATATTTTATTCTGAATTATTTGTATCAATTATGGGGAATTATACTATGATAATTTTACAAGAAAGAGATGTTTTTTAGAGCTGAAGACATTTTCGTTGTATTAATCATTCCTATTGAAACGTAGAAACAATGATTGGGGGGGTGGGGGGGGGGGGGGGTGGGGGGGGGGGGGGGTGGGGGGGGGGGGGGGTGGGGGGGGGGGGGGGTGGGGGGGGGGGGGGGTGGGGGGGGGGGA
Organism: Homalodisca vitripennis; assembly: GCF_021130785.1. Taxonomy (NCBI): domain Eukaryota; kingdom Metazoa; phylum Arthropoda; class Insecta; order Hemiptera; family Cicadellidae; genus Homalodisca; species Homalodisca vitripennis. Next base: position 105,536,749 of record NC_060208.1, on the reverse strand, counting down.
CACAACGCTGTGGTATTTGTTTATTCTAACCTTGTTTGTAATTATGTATTAGGTTAGTTATTTACCTGGAGAAGAGATCAGATTGCAGATATTTTGTTTCACTGAACGATGGCAAATGTCCAGAAAAATCCTGTTTCCTTCACAATCCTTCCATTGTCAAAAATAAACTTCAAACAAAGAACTGTGAACATGTTACAGCCTTCTACTCATGTTCTATACATTTCAAACATAATAGTAAAATCAATAAAATATACAATGCTTCAATCAACTTTAGTTCATACTAGCTGGTATATTTAAAACAGATTATTAATAATACCACTATTGTGATGCAAAGTTTATTTTGAACATGTAACTAAAATTCATACTGTATACTCACCAATGCATTTCTTATGGAGATCTCTAAGAATTGATTAGAAGGTAGTGGGATAGAGTCTGAGTAATTTAATCATTCTAAAAAAATAAAAAAAAAACATATGTTATGGGATTTGAGTTCATATGCAAAATAAATTTCAAATAATGAAAAGCAGTTCAATTTAAGCAATATATTTTTGCGTCATGAAGATACACACAAAGAAAGAGTTTGCATTTGAATTGAAAAAGAGGGAAGAAAGATATGAACTCAAATTCATAGTTACACAAATTAAAATTCTGTTGTTGCATTCAAGCTAACAACTTGTAGAGTGCAATAAAAAATGCAAAATTTCATGTTTATCCAGAAAATGGGACTTTTTGGCTGGGGTATTGTTCAGGTATAAAATGAAACTCTTTAATATTTACATTATTTATATTAAAACATAAATATAAATAATCATATAAAATACATTAATTCACAGTGATTAACAATTTACAGACTATATTTCAGTTTTATACATTTTCTTACGTTACATTTATGAGGGTATTAAGTCTGAAAGGGTATGACGTTTTGGTTTCTTCAAAATTTCAATACATTTAGAGAGTAAAAAAATAAATACAACGGGGAAAGATGTTTTGTACTGTGCCATATGTTTAGTACAATACTTCTCCTGTCACACCTTTACTTTAGTTAGTATCAAACATTAATGTGTCATATAATTGTAAAATAGTTTTAATTTTTTTGTAATTTGTTAAACCACAAATACCAACATGATTCTATTAAACAATATTGATGTGACCCCTAGTGTACAGTTGTTAATTTCAAGTTTATTGCTCTTAAAAACAAAACTACACTCCTGGAAAAAATAAACACTATTTTATGCAATTACTTTGAGATATACTTGTCTTTCTTACAACATGAGAATCTTAAGAAGTAAACAAGACTGTGATCATCACAAGTATAAAACTAAGTTAATAAATGAAGCAATAACAATGTTTAAACAATAAATATATAATCAAGATATCCAATAAAATTTCCTATATTCCAGCATTGTTTCTGCCAATGTACCTCTTCTTCCACTAGAAACAACAAACTTACATACTAATGGTCATATGTAATTGAACCAACACACACTAAATACAGTACAATACATGTAATGATGTAAACTCCTGTATATTAAAGAACAAACTTTCTAAAAGCATCAACATTTGGTATTGAGGTTAGTAAAATTGTAAGGTTAGTCTTGAAGGTCCAAGACCAATATTCTACATTCATTTAGTTTCATTCTTCTACCAATTTGCTAATAAAGCTGAAGAGTGAATGGTGCTTTAAGTCCAAACGTGACAAGTACTAAAGAGCTTGTTAACACAGAAGCTCATATTAGGACCCTACTATAACTTTATATTTCATTATCTATATTTTATAGACTATATTAAAAATCTTAGTATGACAATCCGAAGGAATATAACTTAGGTATGCACTTTAAATTAATATTTTTCAATTAAAACCAATGCATTTATTTTATCCAGGAGTGTATGAAATTTATGGATAGTGTCTATATGATTATTTAAAATAAATATTTCAACAAAATTTAACAATAATAATAAGTAATTAACATCATTTAATCTATAGAATTTAAAATGTTGAGCAAGCTTTACATTTTATAAAAAAAGAACAGTTTGCCAGCAAAATTGTTAAACAAATCAGTAAAAAAAACATACCATTTTAATACTTGTAGTAACAACATATAACAAAGATCTTAGAAGAATAATAAAATATAAAGGTGTTTATGACATATCACAGCACAAAGACCTTCAAAAGCTTGACAAAAATAATGAAGGAAAGGAATTAGAAACAAATAATTAAATATATCATAAAAGGTAATAACTAAATGAATATAAATATATAACACGATAGGATGTTAACAAGATTATCAAGATGATATGCGATTATTACTGAATCTCAACCTTTATACATTTTTACAAATTAACGAGTATTTTAACACTGAACAATTATTTCATTGCTTCTAGAGAATATTTCTTCAAACAATGACAATTTTATAAATATCATGCAAAAATATATAAATATGGAAATAAATTAAATAAATTGACAACAATAATTATCATTTTAAGGGGAATATAACAATATAAAATAACAAAATTATGTATACATTCCTATTTGTAATGTAGATTACTTGAAAATTAATAAAACACAATCTGGGAAATTCAATGTTATTACTGAACAATTACGGATAATACTAAATCTGTAACAAGTAAACGATGAGTACGTTTTCTTTAAAATGCACATAATTGAAATACAAAATGCAATTGAAAACATGTTTCTATCTCGAATGAGGTATGTCTGGTATAATAACAAGAGAGCTACTAACACCTGACTGTGGTATACTAAGTGTACTAGTGTGTCAGGCTAAGTATGGACCAGCAGTTAAGGTATTAAGGGGATCTGGAATGGTAAAAAATTCTTTTACTAATATTTTTTATTACATTTTATGAAACTACAAATTTTTCTGAGTCTGTTGATATAATTATAATACGTAGTTTTTCTTACCTCATGCCTCATGTTAAAAAAAATCTTGTTGCACGGACATATTTTATCTCCTAAAAACAAATAGTATGCTGTATACACTTTATTATATAAACACTCTTTTACCTTAGTCTTATGATTGAGTGTTTGGTCAGCAGGCATGAATGCTTATTGAATATCAGCTGTCATCATTCCATTGATTGACACCGTAAACATTCAGATTTAGTAAAACAAATCTGTGACAACCCAAAATGTGAATGTAAAAAGCGTATATGAGCAAGGGTCCAAAAAAAAAAACAATTTTTATTGCAATTAGAACTTTGGAGAGTATATGAGGCAGTGGCCAGTTATAACAGACATGTAACAAAATGCAGAGTTTTGCATGCAATGGCACCCAGGTGTGCTATGAAATTACTGAGCTCTGAAGGCATCCATTATTGTGGAAAATTCATTTCAAACTTTTTAAGAGTAGCAAGAAGGCAGGAAAGGCTTCAGAAGAGAAAACTTGGAGAAGAAAATCCTGCTTATCAGAGTGGAATGTATTAAGTATAATCAATAAAAGTACTATAATTAAGTAAATGGGTTTTTTTACAAAAAATTCATCCAAAAAAGAACATTATCTCAAAAATTACTTAAGATACTGATTGAAATTTTTACACAATATGTAGAACACCTTCTCACATAAGCTGATTTGTTTTGTATAGCTTAAAAATATATTTGTAATGTACAACAAAAACAATATCCAAAATAAAAATTTCAAAACAATAAAAGAAAAAATGTATTTTTTCAGCCATTTAGTAATACTGACTATTACCAAAAAACTGCATATGTACCAAAGTTGGTTGGTATGGGGTAAAATATCAATTAAGTATACCCAGTAGTTTCTTAGAAAATGTTCCTTACATTAACATTACTGAGATAAATGTTAGCTGGATACACCTGTTACAAACAGTAACATCAGCTTTGATCAAATATTCCAAATGAGTTGTTTGTTCAATAGTTATCTTTTTGACAATGAAGAATTTGAATACGACTATCAAATAACACAATGTTATAATGATATACATGTTATTTTGTAATATCTGATAATAATGAATGTCTGAGTTGTGAAATTAAGTAATGCAATAATGTGTGATTAATTAATGTAACAACAGCCAATTTTAAAAATTAAGTAATGTACGATTCTGGATGGTTTAATATTCAATTAAAAATCACTAGTCTTGTGTTCGACAAATTGATTAGTATTCTGTAATCACTATTTGTTACTTTGCAATACTCATCATTGCTTTACTGTTGGATGTCACAGAACATGAAGTGGAGGAATTTCAGGAAACTTTTCAGTAATATTTGGAAGGCTAAATCAGGATTTGTTACAACTCTTCCCCAGAAAGTTATAAAAGAACAATATTTCTCATTATCTCAATTTTCCTTTCAAAAATCACTTAATGAAGCAGGAGGATTTTAGACCAAGAAAGGGACTTGAAACAAAGAAGAGGGACTTTGAAGAACTTGGATGATAAAGCTTTAGCTGATCACCAGACGATGGTTTGCTGAATAAATATGTTCCATCATGCTAACTGAACTTACTTTTGGCCACAAATTTCTTATCTATACCTGAAAAATTGCTATATCACACACATTTAGTATAATAAATAGTCAAAAGGGTTTTAGGTGACTATTATTTATTATACTAATATAATGGTAGCCCTGTAATGTGGAGTTAATAACATCACAAGTACTTAATAACATTAAAAAGGACAGTGTTTTAGTTACAATTGTTGGGCATATTTGTATAAATATCAGACCAATTTGACATCTTTAAGCTCTTTAAGCAATGGTATTGTTGGAATAGGCTAACTATAAACACATTTGAAAACCAACTTAAGTGATTAACATGTATTTTATACCTTCTGTGTACCTAAAAAATATGTCTTACATTCTCAGACTTGTCAGTTTCTGGGAATTCTACAACACTTCTGTCCAGTTTCACTGGAACTATCGCACAACACGATCGTTGCTACACATAGAGGTAGGTTGTTTCCATTGGAACTCACAACGACATAACCTTATGATTGCTGCTGCAACAGATTCTAGACTGGTTAATACTGGTTATGAGATGATGAGATAACCATGACACTATACATTGCAACAAATTCAGAGAGGCTGTATTTATTATTCTTGGGTTTACCCCTCCTCATAATTCAATCGCACTGGATATTTTATTTCTATTCAGCATATTTAAAATCTATAACAATGTTTAAATCATTTTTATTTACCTATAATTTTAAATGTTTAGTGTTAAAAATGTTTTAATACTTTTCCTGGTTTATGCATTATAAAAATATTAAAATTTCATATGTTTGTAAAGATTATTAGATTTTCAATCACTGACTGATAATTGAAATGTCCTAACTAATTATATTGCTATGAAACAAATCCGGTAAATGCAAAGTGACGAGATGTAAAGAAGTGAATATGGGATTCTGTTGCAATGAAACTGTTATTCGGGAACTGCTCTATGACTGTCATGATCCGTTGCAATGGTGTGTGGTGCTTGTGGTGTGCTTAGCATACCTTGTAACCACATGACCTAGTTTTTCTTGAAATTGATAGAGGAATTTCTCTTAAGAACGAAATTGATCATGAGTAGCACTGGTTTTGGTGGAGGTTGAAATGTTAAGCTATCAAAAGTATAATACATATAAAATAAATAATTTTATCCCAGATCATATTTTTCTTAGCTTGACACAATTGAAACCGACAGTCATACACATAAATAACAGCTGTATTATCGTTAGACAACAAGATAAAGAGCTGAAGTCACCACCTTTCATAAAATATTTGTTCTGTATATAGTTAATACTTACTTGTTCAAAAACTACATAATATAAAAGCAAAGTAAGTTGATCCTACTGTTTTTTCATATTTAATTGCGTGACAACACTGGTCATTATATAGATAATTGAGATTCAGAGAGAACTTTTGAAAAATACCTTGAAGTATTTTAAAATATAACAATGTAACTTGTTTTATAAAAACACACTGACAATATTTTATGTTCAGCTGGCAAGAGATTTTTTCAAAAGAAATCTAATTAGAGAAAAAGTACAATAATTGTGACTATTTTTAGATTAGAGTAATACAAACTCATGGTGGAATTTGAATACCTAACAAATGTAGCACTTTCTCTAATGTTTTGGTGTCAGTTATTTAACACTCCAGATACTATGATAGGCTCACTGTAGTAATAAGTGAGTTGACAAAAATATTTTTATATTAACTCTAAAGTAATTAATTAATATACAATTTGAATATCAGATACAAAATGGTTCTAGTTAACTTGGGTTTTATACAATTTTAACAATCCTTTCCACTGATACAGTAAAAAGTCTCACATTAAAATTTAGCTAGATCTATTTTATAAACACATAGAATGTGTTAAAAATTTTATATATATATATACAAGTCTTCTAAAAACTCTCTGTTGAAAAGTTAATATACCACAGTAATTTGTTTAAAATTTATTATTGACGATAGACTATTTGAAAGTACAGCAGGATTTCAGACATTTGCAATCGTTATTTGTTACAAAAATAAATATATAGTGGTAGAACTCGCCAAAGTCAATTTTGAAACAGAGCAAATTTATTTCAAAACAACTGAAGCATAAACCTGAGAATTTACTCAATAATCTATTGACTTTCATTTCAATATTTATTTTGGAAGCTCTTACTCTTTTAAAAAGAAATTCTAACATTTTCCAAAAATATAAAACTATTTTATATCCATTACGAAACATTGACCATTGATATCCATTGCTACCAACTTCCATTTTTTTAGAACATGTAATTTACAATAGTGTAAACCTCTACACTGCATTGATGCCATCTCCTAATTCAGAGACTGACACTTATGATATTGTTTAGATGGCCATTGAAATCCCCACTGCTGCATGAGGACTACCATTGTGTACTATTGACTACTATAGTAGGAGGTGTGGATATAAAATAACCGGATTTGTACTGTCTGAGCCACAGAACGAATGCAATAAGGATGAATATTGTACGGTCAGTCACATGACTCCCCTTCCCATTCCTCCTATTGTTTTGTCTGGCTCTCATAATTAATCCGCCAGTTATATGCAGTTAATCTTTTATCTCTGTGTTGGAAAAATTTTGAGTATCCAGAATGAACAACATGTGAACATCAAATTTCTCTGACGTTTTTGGCCAAACACAACATTCCCGTCTTAGATCATGCACTCTTTTCACCTGATTTAGCCCCTATGACTTTTTTGATTCCCTAGAGTTAAGTCAGCTTTGAAAGGAACGAGATTTGAAACTGTTGAAGCTGTAAAAAAAAGCGACGGAAATCATGAATAGGGTTACGGAAAATTATATGCAGCGTTATTACGCATAGTGGAAAATTCGCATGGAGCGGTGTGGATATCGAGGAGGGAGAGTACATTGAAGGGGATAACATACAATTGTAAATATCTGCAAGTAAAATTTGTTTTTAACATCAGTTTGGTTATTTTCTAGCTACACCTCGTATTATGGACTTTAGAATAATGAAATGTTTAGTAATTTGGTTGACTTTTAACATTAATTAACATATTAATGTACCTTGATCATTAACTTGAAATTTCTTTTAGTAAATAAAAATCCGAATCTAAGGTAGTTAGAAGCAACGAAAACCAAAAGACTGTGCAATAAAATGTAAATCTCTTTACAGTGTATTATGTAGTCTTCACCCCAGTTCATGTAATAATTTTTCCACAATGTTGAGCAATTTTATATTTTTACATTAGGTCTTTTCTTGTATGATTTGAAACAATGCCTAAGAATATTTAGGGTTCTAATGTTGCACTGACTGTTATGATAGGCTTTATCGACCACTTTACACCATCGCATGTACTATACTGGGTTTCCTAAAAGTCTATAAACACTTAAATATTTAAAATTAAAGCACAGTTAAATAAACGCAGATAATGAAACTCTAGGTTTGCGTCCTTATTTTACTTACACACAGTTTGGAGTATGGCAGTCTTAGAAGGATATAACACTTCATGTAAAACATTCTCAAGAGAGGATTTTACAAATTTTTTGAACCTAAATTTGTGCCCTCCAACGGATTAAAATGATTTAAGCGTTCATTCACATTCTCCCGAGGTATAAAATGTGGTTTTATACTTGGAAAACAAGTTTAGAGAATATTACTGTCTTAGAAATAAAATTAGTATTGATGAAAGCACAGTAGGCATCAAAGGAAAGATAATTTTTAAAGTATAAAACAAGGACAAGCTCCAAAAGTGGGGAATTAAAGTACTTGTCCTCATTGATTCTGCAAATATTTGCACCTTACTGGGGTGCGGCTTCAACTAACTTTCTTGTCAATCAGCCTGATTTTCTGATGACAAAAAATCGTGTCAACATTGTTAGAAAACCTCAAAAACACATGGAAGCATAGAAGGATTTCGTGTGTTTTGTGAAAGGTATTATTTTAGTGTTAAACTTGCCCCTGAGCTAATTAAAAAAAAATCTAACACAAACCATTGATGGGAATAGAAAGGGTTTACCTGTAGAAGTAAAGAAGAAGAAGAAAATTGTAAAAGGGACTATCACTATGATTCATCTACGGAAGAAGTGAGACGAACAGTTAAAAACGGAGATAAAGAGGTAGTTCAGAAACCTGCTGTTGTATGCAGGTACAATCAATCAATGAAAGGTGTAGATTTTGTAGATCATTTTATCGCTTCGTATTTAATTACAAGGAAAACAATTAAGTGGTGGCACAAAATTTTCTTTTGGTTGTTGGAAGTGGGTGTTGTGAATGCCTTTATACTATACAACAACAACAGGTCCCCTGGAATGACAGCAATATATAATCTTCAGTTCAAAAAGATTGATTAAAAAACTTGTAAGAGAAACAAGAAATCAGAGAAAGAGAGGGAGACCTGCTAGTTTTGATGAAGATGGAAGGCTTAGTGAAAAACTTCATATTCCTTAGGAAAGGGAACAGAAGAAAGACTACTGTGTGTAGTAATCAATCAGTACCAGGTGGGAGAAAACGGGCAAGATATTACTGCAAGACATGCAGCAAGGAACCAGCACTACACTCGGGCCACTACACCCAGCAGAGAGTTCCAACTGGGTGGGAGAAAATGTAACAGGCCCGTAGCGTGGCCGCCCGATCAGTGAGGACAGTGCAACACAGTGAATATCCAAGTGCATTCTGGGCCCTGAGCGTGACCTTCTGAGACATAGATATGTTCACATAGATGTGTTATGTGTGGAAATCTCAGTTGCTCCTCCGTACTTTCGGATCATGTCTAAAACATTAAAATGCACTCAATATTGTGCACCTGATGAAACAATCAGAACGCCTCTTTATCTGGATTACACTCAGTGTAAACCAGACAGACCACTTTTGTAGTGTTGGTGTCTCTGACGTTGAAACAATGCAAAGAAATCGTTTTGAATGTTTTCGCCACTGACTTTTCGGATCTCTTCAGATGGATGGACTCCAGATTTCCAAGTCAAGTCTGGGACAGTGTCGGATTTCAGATGCTACACTGTGGAATTAAGACAACGTGATACTGTGATTAGATCCTTCTTCAAAAGTAAAATAATTGAGATTTCACATCTAAAACTTAGCAGATTAAATGCTGTCAGTATTCTGTAGAACTTAGCCCAATTTGGGTACAAATATTTTGAAAAATGAATAGAAAATCTAAAATATAATTATTTTATTCCCCAGTCTCTCACATTCTTTGGTGTGTACAGCACGTTTTGTGTAGTGCATCTGTATTGTGCACTTTTATGGTTTGTCATTCTTTGTACTGCTATGAACGTAAGGTATATGCTTGAATTATTTTTTAATGTAAAACTAGTTCTTATATAAAATATTTTGACTTGGCGAGTTCATTGCCATATATTGATTTTTGCTTGCTTTACTTAGTGTAATAAGGTTTTTTGACACTTAAAAAAAGGATAGATTCCGATTCTATGTCCAAAATCTTGTTATCTTTATAAACTACAGTACCTTTACAACATTTAACCAACTTTAATATTTTATAATTTTGTTCATCTTTTAAGACCGTTCTAATAATACCTGAAAGATTTTATGCTTCATTTTTGGACAATTTATAAATATAATGAGATAAAAGTTTTACAAAATACAACAAATTAACATTTAAAAAACTCAAATTTGTAGACATGCATCATAAGGTGTTTGGAACAAACTATAGTAGATTAGTATTACACAAAATTAAAAATTAAACAATAATCAAGCGTAAATAAATGCCTGTTAATAAATGTCTAGAATCTAAATTAAACGTGTGTTGAGTATTACAGTGGTTCTTGTCAATACTTCAACAATATCACAATCCTACAAAACAAGCTTGTAAGCTTTAATATAAGCACAAAAGTTATAATAACTATAAAACAATATTAATTGTCAAATCTTGTGATGAAAAATTAACATCTTTTGAGAATATTATAAATTACATAAAATATAAAACAATGATAACACTCAAAATTACTAAGACCAACTTGATTCTATATGTGACTCTTTGAGAGTAGTAGTCACATAGAATGACCCCACTCCAAGAGTAATAGGAACAGTGTCACTGAATTGGTGTGCATGGTATCATTTGGCCTCTTCGTCAAAATTAAAAGCACTAAAAGCTTCCGCCCACTTGAAAGGGTCACTCTTTTTTGTTTTCTCATCTTTATTTTTTGATAAATTACAACTAGATGTGTCAGTGCTAAAGAAATCATCATCGAATGGATCACCGCTACGTGCAAATATATTAATGGAATCCGGTTTTATGGAAGAAGAGTCATTCCTACGTAAATTGCACATTCTAGACTTCAGATCAGGTCCTTGCCTCTTATCACTAGAACGCTTACTGGCCAATTCTTCACTTAAACTCTCAGATTCAGTCTTTAATTTACCTAAATTTTGATCACTATTTATTTTACATTTTCTTTTTGTAATAGAAAGTTCTAAAACATTTTTGTCGAGCTTTGAACTTCGCGGCCTGTTCACAACATCATTATTACTATCTCCTAAAAATACATCATCACTATTCTTTTGTTCTTCTAACTGTATTCGTTTTTCACTTAAGTCACTAGAAATACTCCTACCATTAGCTCGTCTAGTTTCTGGTGGAGTGAAATCATCCTCAAACGGAGATTGACGACTTCTCGGTGTCAACACTTTTCCATCTTGAGGGCTGAAATCTGCACCATCAGAAAATCCTTCTTTTCTTTTAAAAACTTCATCTGGAGATGATTGAGGTTTTTGTAGGACGGCTTTACTTCCATAGTCAGAGAAGTCAGATCCAGCTCCTGGGCTCTTTTCACTTGCAAAGACAAAATTTTGTGATGTAAAATCATCTTCAAAAGGTGAATTTTGACTTCTTTTTTTGTTTCGATTAACTCGTGATCGTGTTTGAAGAGTCTGAGATTTTCTAGCCCAATGTGTATCTGGATCTCCTACATTCTGTTCTTCCCTGCTTGAAGGCCTGACATATCTACGGTCATACTGTTCGTCCTCACTGTTTCTTGATCGACACCACATCTGTTTCCTTGTTTGACATCTTGGAGAATCCTCATCTCCTTGCTCACTAAATTCATCTTCCCATGGTGATTCATGTGATCGGTCCCTATAATACTGGTAGTTCCTTCTTCCTTGTTCACGATCTCGCCAATCTCTTCTTGAGTAGTTACCATCTTCCCACCTTCTCCGCCTTCTGTCACGGTAATTTCTACGAGGATATCTTTCATCATCCTCCCAAGTTAATGATTCTCTACTGCTTCTTCTTTCACCTTCTGTACTCCAGGGTGACGGTCTTCTTTTCCTCGAGTCGTCTCTTCGGGAGTCATCTCTTCTGGAGTCGTCTCTTCTGGAATCGTCTCTTCTAGGATCATCTCTTCGAGAATCTTCCCTTCTGGATTCATCTCTTCTTGAGTCGTCTCTCCTTGATTCTTCTCTTCTCATATCATCCCTTCTTAAATCATCCCTTCGCCTCTCCTCTTCCCAGGAAGAACCCCTGTGTTTTGGTCTTGTTTGCCAAGAGGTTTCTTCCCACCGCTTTTCCTCCCATTGATCTTCGCTCAGATCCCTGTCATCCTCTTCCCAAGAAGAAGGGTCTCTGGATGATTTCCTCCATGGAGAGACTTTTCGCCGTCTTCCTCGACGTTGGTTAGGATATTGAGGATGATGTTTGAAATCATAAGGAGGAGTGTCGTCACATAACGAATCACCATCACTCCAACCATTCTCTCTTCGTGGAGGTTCATCCCATGAAGCATTGCGACTTCGCCTGCTATCCCAGCCCTCCTCTGATTCCTCATCCTCCTGCCAATCACTTGCTGGTGGCACTTTATGACGTCTTCCCTTTCTTGATTTTCTTTCTGGCTGTTCATGCCAAGCTGGAGAATAAGGCTCTTTTGATGTATCTTTACTGTCAACTGACCAAGGGGAGACATTACCTTCACTATGTACACTACCTGACTTCTCAATTTCTGTAATACCATTGTCGAATTTTGCCCATCCTTCAGTTAAACTGTTAAAATCAACTTCTTTATCTTTACTATTATTTGTTAAATTTTCTCCCTTTAATGACTGCAATGAACTAACACTAGGTTCTTTTACTGGTACTGATTGAACTGGAGAATCTGATGCAGCAATACTCTCATTTGATTCTGCCACTGTTGGTAATGTTGATCCCAAATCACCATGTACTTCTTCACAAGCTTCTTCATCATCTAAAGCATTAGCATCTTCTTCCATTATTGTAGACTCCATGATAGACTGTGTCTCCTTAATAGTTGCTGTTGGTGAATCTGTGCTTTCACTGTGAGGTCTGGACATTGTCAAAGTATCAAGTTCATCTTCAAATCTTGTTACTTCTGCTATGCTATCATCTTTATCACTAAGTGGTTCTGTTTCTTCTTTGTCTGTATCCTTTGAACCAGTTAAATCATCAAGACAAATATCTCTCAATGCTGCATATCTATCTACTGTTGGCTTTGAAAGAGGTTCAGGCATTTTTACTTCTTCATTTGAGTCATTGTTAATTATACTATCACTGCTTTCTGGAATTGTTGATTCTGAATTGTATTTGTTAGAAGTCACAGTTTCTTCTACAGTGGAAAGTTCAAGAGGACTGTCAAATATGGTTTTTTCTTGTTCTAAAAGTTCACGGAAAACAGCATATTTGTCAAATAAAGATTCCTCTTCTTTTGTACTTACCTTATTTTCAAAAGTAGGATTAAAATGAGATTCAAATTCAGCTTTAAATGGAGGAGTATCTTCATCAATTGATTCTCTAAGTGCAGAATACTGCTCACTCTTCAAAACATTTTTCCTAATTTTATCACCATCTTGAATAAATTCTTCAGTAGAAGGATCATTTTTCTGAACTTCAGATAAATTTTGTAAACACTTAGTCAATTCCTGGAGTGTCATTTTGGATAAACTGGTAGGAGACATGTTCAAAGTGGCAGCTAGATCACTAAACCCAGTTTTACTTAACTGACTAAGTGTTATATCCAGTGAGCTAACAGCATTGTTTGGCGTTGGTCTGGGAGAAACCGAAGAATCTCTAGATATTGAGTTCTTTGGAGATAAACTTTTTTTCTGGGGAGGAGGAAGTAAGGGAAATGGTGTAAGATAATACTCAGGTTCTGAGTGGGAAGGAATATTAGTTTTTGAAGGCCTATGGGGAGCTGATATTTCATCCCCTCCAAACCGCGGTCGTCGTGCAGGTACAGGAATGGGAGGACTTTTCACGTCAGATGGCATTTCTCCTGAACTCTCACAGTTTTCAATGTAATCATAGTGTGGATGTTCGTCTGTATGAGGTGGTCTCGGAGGGGGTTTCATCACAGCTGTCTGTAATTGACGTTTGGGAGGTAGAGGTGGGGGTTTAATCAACGTACTGGTTACTGCAGGTCTGGGAGGGGGTTCAGGGGCAAGATCTCCCAGAAATGATACATTCGGTGGTGAAGGAGTCTCAAGTCCTCTATTTTTTAATGTTACCCCTTCCATAACTGGTGAGCTTCGATCATATGTTGAGTCTAGGGTGTTTTGTTTGATGATGCGTGATCTTGCCTTTTGTTTAGGACTGGGGAGTTTGACTAAGCCAGATAGTATGTTCTGTTTGTGAAGCCTAGAGTATTTATTTCTATTCCTCGATGAAGGAGGGCTAGGTGAAAGCTTTGGAGAACCGTGCTCGAGAGGTTCACTTTGCTTTTCTGGAGGAAGAGAGACCCGAAGAGGACCATGAACAGGAGGACTTCCTTCCGACGGTTGAGGAGATTTTCTGATTGGTGTTTCAAAAGAATTCGTTGCATTAAAATCAGACTGGTCTGAAAAATTTGTGAAATCTGCAAAACAAGTGTCAAATGGGTCCTGGTTCATGCTAGGTACTACTGCAAAACCAACAGAATGAGAGAAATCACTATCAACAAATGGATCAGTTTTGTCAAAAGGATCATCACCAAATGGATCAGTGGCTGCAGGTGCTGGAAATACTGACTCCTTCGATGGCTTTTCAACAACTTCAGAATTATTTTCAAAATTGGCCTGAAAAAGTGGAGGATTGTTCTCCTTAGGCAGTTCTCCAACCAAATCCTTTAATACTTTCTTTGGCGGGTTCTTCAATTCCTGGAAGAAATCCTTCTTATCGATGTAAGGTTTTATTTTCCCAGTACCTAATGGATCTAGTTCTGTAAAGACATCAAACTGGTCTCGTGTCTTGTTGTTCGGTTCTAGGTCAGCCTCCTCCTTTAGTACTACCTGAAAACACAAAGATTATCAACATGAGCAACAAAAATATAACGGGATGCAATGAAAATATATCACTATAACACAGTTGGAAGGAAGAAAAAAGGGTTCCCCACATTGAACACGGAAAAGTAATAAAAGGGGCAAATGAACCGAAATCTGTTACTGCCTGAAGAGTGTGGCTTGGGCATTCACTACTTTGAACAATACATTATATACTCTGTTTGCTTTACAACTTTTGGTTGCGCTATGACTGTCAATGATGATTTTATAGACAAACCATTCTATTTTAATCAGATGTTTTGTATTTGCTATTAACTCAGAAACCACTTTTATAAAACCCTCACATTTCTAAGGCAGTACAGTTGCTGACTTAAATACATAATTAAAAAATGTTAATTTACGTAGACTGAAGTATTGATACAATATAATATTATGGTTACTAAACTAAAAAATATTAGTTGCTGATAAATACGAGGGCCATCCAGAAAGTAGTACCCGTTTCCGCCGCGTGAGGCGCTGACGACGCGAGTAGCCGCCGGTCAAGGTCAGATCGCTTCAGTGGCTTGTCTGCCTTCTCTGTTACAAGTTCCGTAACGCTAGCATTGCCTGTGTTGTTTCTGTGGCAGTTCATAATGTTTAAAAAAATTGAAAACGCCGCCAGTTGTGAAGTGAGGGCTGTAATGAAATTTCTCAACGCAAGAAACGTTCGACCTTGTGATATTCATCGCCAATTAAAGGAAGTGTATGGAGACAATGTGATGGAAGAGTCATCTGTTCGGCGCTGGTGTCGTAATTTCAATTTGGGGAGGGGGAACACACACGACGATGAGCGTTCAGGGAGACCATCTGTCATTGTGTCAGATCAACTGCTGAGGTCAGTAGACGAATTCGTGAGGAACGATCGGCGCGTCACAATTGATGACATCTGTGAACATTTCCCTAATGTTTCTCGAACAATTGTTCATGAAATTGTCAAAGACCATCTGCATTATTCAAAAATTTGTGCAAGGTGGATCCCTCGCATGCTTAGAGATGAGCACAAAACCAAGCGTATGGCTGCTGCATTCACATTTTTGGAACGTTATTCTGATGAAGCAGACACGTTCTTGAATCGCATAGTTACTGGTGATGAAACGTGGGTTTGTTATGCTTCACCTGAGAGTAAATGACAGTCAATGGAGTGGCATCATACTCATTCACCAAAGAAACCAAAAAAATTCAAGACTGTTCTGTCCACCAGGAAACTTATGGCAACCATTTTCTGGGATCGACGTGGTGTACTGCTTATTGATTTTATGGCCCGTGGAGACACTATTAACGCTAATGCGTATTGTGAAACATTAAAGAAATTACGGCGGGCAATACAAAATCGACGGAGAGGTCTATTGTCTGATGGCGTCATTCTCTTCCATGACAATGCCAGGCCTCATGCAGCGGGGATAACACAACAACTTCTGCAGCAATTCAATTGGGAAATTTTCGACCATCCACCGTATAGCCCGGACTTGGCCCCTTCAGATTTTCATCTCTTTACAAAACTTAAAGAGTTTTTGGCGGGAAAAAGATTTGATAGCGATGAAGAACTTAAAGAAGGCGTGACTACGTATTTCACTCGGATGGCGGCGGAGGAATATGACGCTGGAATACAAAAACTCGTCACACGTTATGACAAATGCTTAAATTTGCTTGGAGATTATGTGGAGAAGTAGTTTAAGGTATGCTCTTTTCAATAAAAATGTTTATATTTGTTAATATTTACTTCTCTGTCTTTATTTCACAAACGGGTACTACTTTCCGGATGGCCCTCGTACTTTTAAAACCAATAAATTATAAAATAGATTTTATTAATTTGATAAATATTAAAAGAAAGTAATAATTTATTATATTTTCATAATTTCCCTATTATACTCAACGGAATACTCGACGTGGAGCCTCCCTGTTATCTATTCCTGTTCATAGATCCTCTATTTACAGTAAATCATTCATAGAGTCTGCTTGACCACTCTGGAATAATCTCCCGGATCATATCAGAGGTATTCGTAGTCGGGAACGGTTTCAGGGGGTGCTTAGGGACCATCTTTTTTGGGCCTCGTCGGGTTGACGATATCGTGGCATAGGGTATGGGACGATGGCTTTGTATGAACGGTGATGGGTGAATGTATGTTAATTTCCTTTTAAGTTTTACTCTATTTATTTATTTTTAGTTTCATAGAGAACCTTTATTACTTTATATAAATAGAGATTATAAGTTTTGAATGTAAAATAGTAATGTAAACTGTATTGTGGCTCTTGTTTTACAGTAATAGTATAGTTTATTAATTTATAGTTAGGTGTAAGAGAGGACTTAATAGTCCTAACCTCGCCAATTGAATATGTTTTACATTGTATTCAATAAAGAAATTTTTCATTTCATTATTCTATACTATTAAATACATGAATTAAGTAAAGTACTGGTGTCATGCCGGGATGACTGCTGGTGCCTAGGGTTTATACACGAGCATGCTAGTCTCACTGCTCTCTTTTATCAAGATTGTGGAAAAACCAGATATGCCAGGAAAAGGTCTTCAAATAAAAGACAAAATTGAATTTATTATCTACAAATTTCTTACTGGTGAAATTTACTTGACCAATAAACTAAAGTTTTCACAATTGATCAACTTTTTCATTTAATAATTTAGGTTTTATAAAAAGTATTGAAAGTTTGAACTTATCCTAAAACTGTAGATTAAAACTTGGTGTGACAATAGCTTTTCACAGAAAATTTTCTCTGATGAGGGGGGAGTGTAACTTTGAGCTTGTTTCCCGAACAAATATGGCAAGGATGGTGACAACTTTGATAATGCAAATTAAATGCATTAACCCTTTCCGGGCCAGGCGGCAATATATTGCCGCCATAGGTCGCATCTGAAAAGTGCCAGGCGGCAAAATATTGCCGTCTGTGACATATGCGAAAAGCGCCAGGCGGCAATATATAGTCTCTTTGATATTCGTCATGTTCTTAAATAAATACAACGTCAAATAATTAAAGTTTTATGTTTTTTTATTCCTTGGTATATTTGTAGATAATTAATATGAATATCATTTTTATTTTGGAGGTCTATGCATTTTTATTTCGTAATTGTCACGTGACATTATCAGCTGACTTGGTCTTTTGTTGTTAATTCTTTATGCTTTAGTGTAATCGTATTATTGTATGCTGGATTCTTCTTCATTATTTTATTTTGTGGTTGTAAATATTAGTAGTGTTAGTTGTTATATGCTTAGCTATTGTGTGTAGTAGTTACAATGACTGACAATTTGCGATCTCACAGGAGTGAAATTGTAAATAGAAACAGTGTAAATAAATTTCAAATAAAATTGTGTAAATAATTCTTAGTAAATAGTGTTTTTTAACTCTATTGAAACTGTTTATGGATCCTACAATCATCTGTTTACCGGTACATCCATAATGTGAATATTTATTTTAAGTTTCTTGCAATGTAAGAGTCAGTTGCTTTAACACTTATAAAATGTTGCGAAGTACAATTATGCGTATTTATACAAAATGTGTCATAAGAAATTTATTTATGAGAGAAATAACAAAAAATTGTGTATGGCTGTTCCTTTCTAAATGTACAATATAATAAAATAGCTTCCCACACTAAAATTATTTTTTCTTTTTTAGTTATTTGCAAAAAATAAAATTTTTTATGTAACCTATTAAAACATTATTTTTTAAATTTTAAGTTACTTAAAACTACATCTATATATTTTTTGTTGATGGTATATATCTATACGAGTAATTTGGTGCAACTTTTAGGCCATTCTCTAAGTTTTATGAAAAATTATAAATTCTAATCTAAGAGGCTGCAAAATCGCCAATTTTAGCCTGGCACTTTTGACTAGTCACAAGGGGATATGAGATGTGAAAAAATGTTGCAACATCTCATATTTGGTCCTGGCCCTGAAAGGTTAACTCTTTGTTTTTTTTTGTGTCCGATGGTTCAACATTCCCATACATAAAGATTTTCATCTTGTTGTCAAGAACATTTAAATTTAATTTCATCTCCGCTCAATACTGGTACCTTATATACTTGATGTTTATAATAACACATTCTAAGACTCTTAAAAAAAAGTTGATAGTTTTTATGAATAATGACAGTTTTCGATTTTGAACAACCTAGATATACTGATTTTGTAAGCAATCTAAAAGAGAACAATGACAAATATGGACAATAATGGATTAGAACAAGAGTAATGGTGGTTTGATGAGGAGGGGAAGGGAGGAGAGGGTTTTTAGTGGTGTAGAAGTCATTCTCTAAAAAATATTTTATGTTGAGTTGAAAACAATTTGTTGGATGAAGTTAATAACTAAAACAATGAAGTCTTTTCACATAAAAAAATAAGAGCATTGTTATACTTGGATATATTAAACTGACGAAGTAACAATGACTTGTTATAACACAATGTGAAAGGTAGTAACCAGCAGTAACTCAGAGCTGATAGCTGTCTGTGCATCCCTGTTGTGATTAAATAAGTAAAATACTTACATTACACGCTGTTGATGTACTTGAATTTATGTTTGCTAAGCAGTCACTGATGTTGTAAATTACATCAAATGCCATTGACAGTGTAAACAGTGACAAGTGGTGTTTCACTAAGCCGGTGCTTTTGGTTGCTAGATAAATATTGTTGCATTAAAAAAAATAGTTTTGGTAACAGATCTTTAAGATATATTTTTGTTAAAAAAATATTTTGCTTTACCTCTGAGCCCTAGAGATTCAAGTTGTATAATAATTAGCTCATGTACCAAAAAACCAATAGCTATGTTATAGGCAAGCAGTAATTCCCCAGTTCCATTCTTCAAGCTGGTTAAGAATTTCTTGTATAAAGCTGACCAATGCAGTTGTAGATTTGCCACTTACACATTCATGCTTCTCTCTCAGTAAGTTGTTATGAACCAAATAATGTAAAAGTCTACGAGCACAATTTTTTAAAATTACTTACGAAAAAGTAGAAACAAGAGTAATTAATCTGTAAAATTCCTTAAATGTATATTTTTAATAACAATAAACACTGTAAAATGATACAGGGTCTGTTCAATAAGTATCAGGACTGGTTCCAAAAATCAAAATTTATTGCAGTTATTATTACAATTATTACTAATCTTCAAAATACATTCCTCCTGCATCGATACACTCAGTTTGGTACGTCTGCCACTCGTTAAAAGCCCGCTGGAAGTCAGTTTCCAGAATACTGTAGAGAACCTTTGTTGTTGCCTCTTGAACCACTTCGATGAAGTCAAATCGATGTCCTTTGAACTCCCTTCTCATTCGTGGAAACAAGAAAAAGCCTAATGGAGCCAGATCTGGGCTATAGGTTGGGGTGGGGGGTTGTGAGGTAGCCACACCGAATTTCACCAGCAGCTGCCGCACAAAATTCGCTCTGTGGCACGGCAAGAAGTTTCCAGTTCTTTGTCATGGCTGGTGGCACGTGCGTTATTTCGCAGGTGTGTCAGTACTTGCAAGTAAATTGCAGCATTTACAGTTGTTCTAACTCCTTGTGAACAAATCCACACCAGTAAACAAAAATCAGCATGATTTAAATTTTAAATTTTGACATCCATGCTTTTTTTGGATACGAGAACCCCTGCATGTATTGTTCTGAACTTTGATGTTTTGTTTCCGGGTTGTACTGGAACACCCACGATTCATCGCTGTTTATGACGTTGACGAGAAAAATCATCATCTTCTTGAATGCAGTCTAAAATTACTTACAAAATTTCAACCAACGACAGCTTTTGCTTCTTGCTCAAGATTTTCGGCACCAGCTTCGTGCACACTTTTACTTATCGCAAGATCCTATGTTACAATGGTGTGGACGGTTCCGACTGAAAGACCGATCTCCTCACTAATAAGGGAGATGATTAAATGCCTGTCAGTCAAAAAATGTTTTCACTTTGGCTGAGCATCGGTTCGAGCGGTCATCGGACGTTGGACGTCCAACATGATGATCATCTTACAACGAGCTCCCGGCCTTCCTTAAACGTTTTGTACCACTCAAAAACTCTTGTGTGGTTTAAGGAATCATCCCCATAAGCGTATTTAATGAGTTGAAGGTCTCGGATGCGGGGATTTCCTGAGTTTAAAGCAAAACTTCACAGTGTAGCGTTGCTAGATGGTCCACTTCATGCAGGCGTGATGACATCAAAGAAAACACATATCACAGAATCCCCATCTTATCTCAACGCATGCCAGCAGGCGACTGAATTAAAGTGCGGCTGAGTGGTAGAGGACTCCTCTACCAAGGTGGCTGGTCAGACCCCCCTCCACCACTCCGTTGAGGATACAGCGGACCAGTACCAATACTTATTGACCAGACCCTTATACATCAAAGATATAACTGTTTACATTAAAGCTAAATACAACGTTGATTCTTACTGCAGTGTGATGCAATATCACCTGATGGGTGTACAGAAGGGTAGAGTCAGATAAGGGTGTCAGCCGGACTGACCAGTCTGGGTTGTAGCAGTATGTCATAACCTGACATCTTTTACCTGATCTCCTTGCTAGATTTAATCCAAAGTTCTGTTAATATAATAATTACTTTATAAGTGAATTTGAAATTGCTAAAATAAAAAAAGAGTATGTCAAAATTCTTCCTTAGGCTATACATACTGTTTTTGAAACAAAATATTTTCTGACAATTGTTCTGGCCAATTTTTACATTTTATAACATTTAAAATAGAAATGAGTCCATTATGGTGCAATGTCACATATATCTATATTTCACACAGGTCTACCCACTACTTTCTTCAGATGATATTACTTGAATTTAACAATCTCAGCTTTTTCTGATGTAAACGTTCAACAGCCCAAACAAATATCTAACAATGGGTTTTAAGTGTTTTTGTTTGATACATACAGTTCCTATTATACTGTGTCAAATGTATATTAACATAGGCATTTGTTTTAGGCATTCCTTTTTCAAATAAGGTGGATTTAATTTGGATCATTTTACACATAGCTAGTAAAATACCACGAGTTTGCCTCTTACTAAACTGGACGATGATAAGATAAGGGCTTTGTCTTGCAGGGTAGGCATACTGTGTATGGCTTGTATATTTTATATCAAGAGTATCATCAGTCAAAACAATTTTTTAGAAATAATATCTTCTATATTTTCATTTTGAATTTCCAGCATTCTCTTGTCTTGAATATTTTGGTTCCAATTACATTGTTCCAGATTTTACCCATACATTTTATAAACATTAAGACTCTTTTATAATTTAATTATAATAGTTAATTTAATTTTTCTAAAGCTGCCTAAAACACTGCATGAGTACACTTTTTACTTCAAATCTTTTACTTGATCAGTAAAATTGGAGCTAGAGTTCAGTCATCTATTTTGGATAAAACTCTATTGATTTAGTAAATTCAATAATCAAATTGTGCTATAATTTAAATTGATCTTTTATAATTTCTTAATTTGCTTATGACATCATTAATGAATAACATGTTTAATGCAACCTTGTTCTTTCTAAGGCAGCCCTTACATTTACTGTGTGGTTACACTCCAGTGATTATTAAAACACTAAACTTCCAACTTGTCAATAAGAATAAATAAAACAAACTACACAATAGAGGTATTTCACTGAGGCAGTACAATACTAATTGTGTAATGGCATGTGTGGTTACACCTCCAGTGAGACTCTCAGCTACACTTCAAAGTAGCTAGTAGCGCGAATCACAGTGAACATTAAAACACTATACATCCAACTTGTAATCAAGAAGAAATGAAACACACTGCACACTGAGGCAACGTGTCATTGATGGAGTAATTACCAGTGTGATTATAGCTTCATGAGCTCAGTTTTCATCCAAACCAATAACCCTCTGATATGTTTGTCGTCCACTCAAAAGACTAAAACATGGCCCCAGCTTTGATTAGTAATAGGTGTACTATAGGAACATGATCTATACGTAATTGTTTCCTTGTATTTGTTCTGGATCAAATCTGAGCCGGTGAGAAACCGGTTGGTATTAACACCTCAATCAATAACAACTAAATAGACTTTAGTTTAATCTGAGTGTTGATTGAAATGAGATTATAGAGTTTAGATACTACCCTTTACAGAATAATGAGAGTTTTTTTTACTGTATTATTATTGACATATTTTCCAATATTACAAAAATTAATGATTAGATGAACATTTTTACTTATTGTATCTAAACTATCAGTAGTGTACAAGATTTTTTTGTCTGTTATTTATGATCATGTTTTAATGACAAACTACTAAAGTATATAAACTCAAAACCAGTTTGCAAAATGATAAGAAAAAGCCATTCGAACTTAAAATAAGATAAAATGTCAACTTTCTCAGCTCTACATAACAATGCTAAAAGCAAAGTAAATTGATTTTGGAAAATTACACAGGACAACATAAGTTAAAAATATCAACAGGATAAAATCAAGAAACAAATATGCTGTAACAAATAAAAAAGCAAACTGTGCAAAAGAATACATTTACTTAGAAAAATGCAGTGTACAAAAATTTGATGAGCATGACTGAAATAAGAATATTCAACCAAGAAAGAAGAGAAGAGAAGGAATTATTATTTTCAAGAAGGATAGTAATAAAATTGGTATTTTACCGCTGACAAACTGACCTTGGTGGGTTGTGTCGAGTTGGTGGTGGATGTCTGTGGAGGGGGGGCCGAGAGGGGGGAGGAGGGCAGTTCACCATCGTCGAACAATGCCTCCGTCTCCCGGTCGAACCAATGTTGTTCCTTGTCAGGCTTGGTGGGGGGTGGGGGGGTCTCGGCTGACTGACTGTCACGCTCGAGCCAGTGTCGCTCTTTAGGCGAGGGTATGGTTTTTGTGGGAGGAGGAGCCAGTTTGGCAGAGGAGGGGGGCGCGAATGAGTCCCCAAATGGGTCCGAAGGGGTTATTCGCTCCATTTGGTTTAGCCCCTGTTGGATGTTGTTCAACTCGAATTCTAAATCCAGCAAGTCCGCGATGGCCTGTAAATCAATGTTTCTCTGTCAGCCTTCAATCGGGGGGAGGGTGAAACCTACAGGGCTCCACCTGTTATCAGTTGTAAATACTTCCATCTAGTACATGAGCATTAAATTCTATCAATAAATCTGAGACAATATGTATTCTGCATTTACACCATGCATTAAGGATCAATTTTAAAGGAATCATCCAAAAGTATATTTTATTATTTCAATCTGCACTATTCTCAAACATATCAATGAATATAAACCATACCAAATGGAATTGAAATTTAATAGTAACAACTATAATATGATGTTTTATTGTGAAAATTAATTTACTCCCATTATTACGTGGACTAGTAAAACTTTTTCTAACTTTACAATAATTTTAACAGTATAACTAACTAGGAAAAACTTGATATGTAACTTTACAGATATGTAACTATAAAGTTAATAAATAATTGAAATAACTATTCCATATTCAATAGACTGATTGCAGTTATCTTCAAGCAACTTTTCTACATAACTACACAAAAACTTTCTATATAATAAAAACGTTTCTTCATCGAACATGATCTCCGGAGCCCTAAACTACTATCATTTCCCAATTATACATATACTATAAAACTCAGCTTGTGGAAGTGATAAATGTCCACAAAAAGCATGTAAAAGTTGAAATTTAGTAAAAAAATATGTTATAAATAGCTCAGCTAAGTTCGTTGACCATCTTTGTTCACTATTTCGTACCAACATGGTGGCCATTCAACTCAACTCTAATATTTATGGACCAAGAGGATTTTCTGACTTCCTGTTATGAACAATTCTGTTACATCTCAAATGGTTTTAAATTATATCAATTACATGTAAATGTTATTAGAATTTTTCCATCACTACGAATTGTCAAAAGAAATGCTGAAAGAAGTTTAAACTTGGTACAAACACTAATCTTATAAATATCTTAGTAAGTTTATTGGCCAACTTCATACAGTTTCATTCCAAATCCACAAATCATCATTCTGACCTCTTCCTTAGATGGGTAACTAACCAAACAAATAACTACTATAATCTAGGTTAAAACAAACAAATCATAGCAAAGTCTTGTGACACATGTAAGTGAGGAATCATATCAAACATATTGTGTATCAACTTTGTTTAGGCAATATTTAAAACATGCACTCAATAAAACTAACACTAATTGTTATAAACTGAACTAGAAAAAGGTCTAAATACATACAGGTATGTCTGTTTACATTAGCCAATCACTGACAGCTGACCAATACCCAATAGTGAACGGCCATCAATGTGGCAGAAACAAGATGGTGACAAGTCAGGGAATAGGAATAGGCCTTTTTATTATTGGTTCATTCAAGAAGAAATTCTTAAAACCATATAGTAGCTGCACTTTGATTAATTATGAACTATTATAACTATGCACTCAATGTAATTATAATCAAGATGATGAGTGAATGACAATGGGATCTCCACTGACACCTATTTTTGCCAATATTATTATGGAGCGGAAAGCCATGGGCTATGGTTCAGTTTATACTGACGATTGGTATAGAAATAAATTATACTTACTGAACGATTTTTTTATGATATTAATAGTATTTCTTCTCCCATCCACCTCACAAGGGAAGTGGAATCCCAAAACTACTTAATTTAATGATAATGTTTAGCGAAAGGAAAGACACGTACAAAAATATTTAAACTGCCAATTTAGAGAAAGAGTTGCCTACACTTTATGTGATAGAAGACAGTTTATGCTCAGATAAAGAGGTACTAAAAGAGAAAAGTTAGAAATCTGAATCTTAGGCAGAATAAATACCCTCAATCAAACAAGAACAAACATAGAGATTAACATTACCAGCAATCTCCCGGAATATGCCGGGATTAAGGGTAAAAACTAGCACAATAACTAGAACAAACTAAACAAAAAAATAGCATGCAAGATTCCAAAAACAGTGTTTACAGTATGAAATGTACTTTTAACAGAAAATACATACGCGAGACAAAAGACCTATTAAACAACACAAAGAAAACAAGAAAAAGGGAATAACAGAGAAGTAAAACACTTGCTTATCGTTATTGGTTAAAAGAGGTTCAATTGAATTGGGATAAAGCATAATATATTGGGAACCTCATTTGTTTAAATGGAATTAATCGAGGCTGTGCTGTTTACTGGCATTATTTATATATATTTCTTTTTAAACAATTAATTACAACGCAAGTGTTTTTAGTCATTGCCAAATCAACCTGCTCTATAGAGAAAGGGTTTAGTAACAAGGGCTGCACCATTTTGCCCGCCTGCGTGACCCCCTGGTCACGTGACCGCATACGTCACGAACCTGACTTCTGCCGCGTCTACCCGCTTGCCACTATGGGAGCGTTATGGTTTACACGCTATTACACATCAGTAGAATAATATAATTAAGGATATCCTTATATATTCTTAAACTGTGTGATCTGCTGAAACTAGCAGTATAAATATATTTCAGTTTATATTGATTTGAAAATTGTACAACCACAAAAAGGCGTGTTTGAACTCCGAAATGCAATACATTGAAAGTTTAAAATCGTTATTTTTTTGGTTAAAAACAAACTTTTAGCGGCAAATTTGTAGTAAATTAGTTTATCTATAAGTTTCATTGGAAGAATTGGAATAAAATATTATTAATATTCCCTTAGGCTTTTCTAAACAAACGAATAATAAAATAATTTTAGAATGAAATAATATCCGTCGAATCTACTTTTTTTCAATTTCCACACATCTTATTGGTTAATAACTATTTAAATAATTTTATGGATATGTTTGAAAATATTTTGTGACTTAACTTAGGCAATGTAAATGTCTAGTAGAACCAATGACGAAAATATTGCAAGTCCAAATAAAATTAGTTCGTTCATTTTACAGCATTATTTGTTTACTGTTTTGTTTAAGACGTCAATACCTAAAACTACAATTATTATGCATGTTAATAGATTGATACAACTTAATAGTTACAGCACTCATTTATCTAGTTCAACACTGTTCTTCAGTCTTTTTTTTATTGAATCCACTTCTTAGCTTTTTTAAGCTGTTTCCTCTTGCATTCTAAGTTACTATTAACATTCCTTAATCTAATAAAAGTTCTCACTCTGGCATATACGTGTATGGCTTGCTTGCAAACATTAGTTTTGTCCTCAGGATCTTGACAGCTTTTGCTTAAGGTTTTAGAATGCATTTTCCTTTTTTTCGCAATGGATTTATACAATATATCATGCTCTCTTCTCAGATTAGTTATTTTTTGTTCTAAAACATCAATGGAAGATTTCAGATTGTTGTTTTCTTCTAACAGATTCTCGCATTTTTCGCAAACAGAACTCGGTTGTACGAGGTTACTTTCGTCTAATCGGTCTGTATTTAGCGGCTCAATTCGAGGTTTTTTTGGACTGTCTAATCGTTCATGTGCATTTTTACGAACACGTCGTTTTTCTATCCGTTCATTGCGTACATCGTCATCGTCATTACTGATAGTGGGAAGTTTTATTGACGGAACAACAAAGGGCTTTAATAACAATTTCTGAGCCCTAATAAGCGATTTTTCATGTCATCAATGTAGTCAGATGGTGCAAAATGATCACTACACACATAGGCATACTTACAATTTACAGCGTCTCCTCTTTTACACTTTGATTACCAAATTTTACAAGTCTCACTGTCTTTGGAAACTTATGGTACACTACTCGCTGTTCACTTCCTTTAGTCTTTTTAGAGTTATTTGGACAAGTAGCCACAGCACAACAACTCATTTTGACACTGCATAAATAAACTAAATCCACATCAAATCACTGAGGATCAACCTCAATTAAATCACTTCGGCATGTGCATCAGCGTGTAAACGACAGTGCACCAATGTAACACATGTTCAATGCCAACACGGCCAGTCCCTGCAAGTTGCAACGCGGTGCAAGCCCGGTGGCGGTATCTGGCCTGATCAGGCCAGCGACGTCACGGCACCCCCCTCCCACCACTCCGCATGCCGCGGCGGCACCGCGCTGAGATCAAAGAAATGGCTCAGCCCTTGTTACTAGGCCCTGACACCCTCCGCCACTTCCAGTTTCAACAAAGGTTATTGCTATTCACACCAAAATATTCGTTTTAAATTATTTTTACATTTCTATCAGACAGTCCACTACTTTTAAATACTTCACAGAGGCTTCATATATTAAATTAGCAGACCAACTGCTCAGTCATCAATCAATTGAAATTAGGCCACTGTGGTTGGCATTTATAAAAAAATAAACTAAAAAATATAACTAAAAACACAGAGTAGAGCTTACTAATAAATGCAGTGACAGTATGGTGGTACTCAGAAGTTCATCTATGATAAGCCAATAAAAAAATGGCCAAACCCCACAGTCTTGTTTCTGCCATGACGGTCACTGGTCGATGGTCAGTGGTTAGTTGAGTGCAGACGTATTGTAAACTGTATTATTAGTTCTGTTTTGATTATGAGTTTCTTGTTTTATTAAGTGCATTATCTTCGAGACAGTGTACATGGAATTGACAAACAATATGTTTGTTATAACTTCTGACTTGTGTGTCACAGCTTTTGATATGATTTGTATATTTTTAACCTTGATTGTAGTAGGTTGGTTAGTTACCTGAGGGGAGATCGGATTGCGGATCTCGTAGCACAGTGTTACTGATTTCTTGAATCAATGAATAATGGCAAATTTGTGGCCAAATTATTCTACTTTCCACAATCCACTTTGTTGTGATTAGCACACATCCCTGTCTACAACAAGCATGTAGCACTAATCTAATCTAAATAAGAACACGTTTACTTTCCCTAATTTTTTGTATAAGTTACAGTTTATTTCAAGAAAATCTTGTATCTCATACCTAAATGTGCATCCATTATTTACAGAATTAATGTACCAGAGTAGGCAGTGGATTTTAACATATTTAACAGTAATTTTATCAATACATATTTATACGATGTACTTATTAACAATTCATAATAAATAAACATGAGATCTGAGAGAACAATTAAATTTAGAGGCTAAATTACAACTATTCTCATACCTACCATCATTAAACTTGTAGTGATTATCTATCTCAAGGGTTCTCGTTTCGGTCTTAGTCTTGAGTGGAAATAAGCAATTCCTTACCAAATCAGCATAATTGTTTTTAGATTTTTAACTTTAAAAATAAATCGTATTTACAAAAGTATACCTGTCACAAGATGTAATTACTTTAGTTCAATGATTTGGTAGAGAGGCCCTAAATAGACTGTTGACTCAAATTACTTATTTAGAATATCAGAATGACTTAAGTTTCGCTTGTTAATATTCTAGTAACAGTTTCAAATAATTAAAAACTCCATTATTTTGAAATTTTACAGACAAAATTTGTTGTAAGCATATACAATTGTTTGTAAAAGCATGTATTTGATTTAATTGCAATTAATAAAAAATTACATTTGTAAATAAATTCACTTACAATTCATTGTATCTAAACTTTTAAAATCTTTCAACAGCCACCTTCTTGAAGCCTTAAGAGTTATCAAGCGGTGTGTAAGTTTCGTCTTAGTACCAAGGTTTGTTTGAATCAGGTAATGGTGTTCACCATAATGTCCATACTGTTACTGTATACTACCCAAAACTTTGTACAACCTCTATTTGTAAATCTTACAAGATAACAAAATTTTAGAACAAACATTATTGTAAATGATCTGAAAATTCTAAAGCACCTTTTGATGTGCTCTACAGTTAATTAATAATCAGATATAAAAATTTCTTTTCTAAACTTTAAAAGCCTCCCCATCTTGGAACCTTAAGAGATATTTAAAAAGATGCCAGAATAACAGTTGTTCATAATTATTTAATATGGTTTAATGTTGTTTTGAGTTCATTTCTGGAAATAGTCAAGTTAACATATTTAACAAATTCAAATAACATTCAGTTTATGACAGTTTTCAGTTCTAGGGGTTATGATCAAAGAAAATGAAATAAAAGTCTTCTGGAAATTCTGCCATGGTATATTGCAATAGGTAGATTACTATAAATTCTACCTAATAGCAATCAAAGCTCTACAGATCTGAATTGGGGAAATCTATTCTCAACTTTGCTGGGTCAATTTAATGAAGTAAAGAAAGCAAAATTAATTCAAACAGTTGGAGGTATTGACTATAAAACACTTTCTGATAATAATTCCAAAGCTTGTAAAATGACTATTAGGCTTGCAATTTGGATATAAATCTTGTTTTAGAGCAAAACTTTTAATATTAAATCAAATTTATTTGCCAATTTGCCAAATGTATGATGTATTGTACTTATTTTAACATCCTGTATACCAGCGGTTCTTAAACCTCCCTGTGGAGGCATAGAAGATTGTCAAGGGAGGTGTCAATATATTAGAATAATTGGAGAAAGTGGATAAAACTGTTGAGGAACATAGCTTGCCAGCAATTTTCGTAATGCTTTTATTTGTTTATTGCTTAATTCTTGACACTTGCATAATTTGTTAATAGTGTACTGCAATTTGTCGGACTAGTAAACATAAAAATGGACAGACTAGTTATATGTTGTTGTAGTAGGCCTAAAAATGGCCAAATCATTGCAAAATAAAAGACTATACGAGGGGGTACCCAAAAGTAACCGGAATTGTATTGCTGGCAGCCGGCAACGTGTAGTACACATTCCTGCCGCTAGGCGTGTGTCGCGCAACCCATTGCGAGCTCAGTGACCCCAGTTCCGTTGTCCTAGTGCATTCTGTTCGTTCGTAGTGACTGTTTTCGCTAACCCTGTTTTGTTCTTGTTTCGTTTTTTGTCATGGCAAGTTTAAGTGAACAACGTGCTGCTGTGAAATTTTGTTTTTTACTTGGTAAAAATGCTGCAGAAACTATTTTAATGTTGAATACAGCTTACAAAGATGATGCTATGGGGAAAACTCAGGTCTACGAGTGGTTCGCTCGATTTAAAAATGGCGACATGTCGATTGAAAACAAACCTCGTTCTGGACGTCCATCAACCTCTCGAACGGACGAAAATGTTGAGAAAATTCGTGAACTTGTGCTCACCGACCGTCGACAGACAATTGAGGAACTATCAGAGAGTAGTGGGTTAACTTGGAGCTCGGTTCAGCGAATTTTAACAGGAGATTTAGGACTGAAAAGGGTTGCTGCCAAATTTGTTCCTCGACGTCTGACTGACCATCAAAAGGCACATCGAGTTGAAACTTGCCGCCTTCTGAAAGAACATCTCGAAAATGATCCCGATTTTTTGGAAAAGGTAATTACTGGTGATGAGTCATGGTGCTATGGTTATGACCCAGAAACGAAGCAACAGTCAAGCCAATGGAAGTCGCCATCTTCACCTCGTCCAAAAAAATGTCGGCAAGTCAAATCAAACATCAAAACCATGTTGATTTGCTTTTTTGATGCTAAAGGCATTGTTCATTCTGAGTTTGTTCCTCCAGGTCAGACTGTCAACCAAACATTTTATTTGGAGATTTTAAGAAGATTGCGCAACAGTGTTCGCCAGAAAAGACCCGATTTGTGGCAGACTGGAGACTGGTTCTTCCACCACGACAACGCACCGGCACACACAGCCATCTCAGTTAGGCAGCTTTTAGCCAAAAACGGCATGGTTCTGCTGACCCACGCACCTTACTCGCCTGACCTCGCTCCATGCGACTTTTTTTTATTTCCACACATGAAAAGAGGCTTGAAAGGTCAACGATTTAACAGCGTTGAAGAGGTTAAGAAAAAACGAAGCTCGAGCTTGCAGCCATTTCTAAAGATGACTACAAAAAATGTTTTGATCAATGGAAATACCGTTGGGACAAGTGTATTAGTTGTAATGGAGATTATTTTGAAGGAGATAAGGTCGTATTGTAAAAAATTTGATAATATATAATTTTTATAAAATAATTCCGGTTTTTTTTGGGTACCCCCTCGTATAGTGATGATTGTATTAAATATGGCTTCATTATCATTGACAAAAACTGTTGTTACTACCTCAATTCGTTATTTGCAATTTTTTTTTTAATAATAATTCCATGCGGATTAGACATTTGAAACTCAACTTTACTGGGAGCTTTCAAATTGAAAATGGGAAATGTGTTGAAGATATATCTACCACTGCAATAAAATTAATCAATGAATTTGTAGACCTTGTATCATGGCATTTGGCATAGCTTGAGAATTAAATCAGGGAGTATTTTCCAGATTTTAGGACAAGAGCTGCCAATTTAAGTTGACAAGATTCATTTAAAATCAATGTGGATGTACTTCCTGTCCACATTCAGGGACAGTCAATTGACGTCAAATGTTATTCTCAAGTATTGGTAGAACTTTACAAAATGGGTAAAGACTCACCCATTGGTTGAGTTATCTCACTGTTTACCCACAAGTTGCTTTGGAAGCTGCAAAGTTGATGTAATTTTCATACACATACCTCTGCGAGTCTGGATTTTCAACATTGGCTAATCTAGTCAACATTTTGAGCAAGACTGGACTTCGAAAGTTACTTGCGATGTGTTTTGTCACTGTTACAACCAGATATTAAAAAAATTGTAAAAAACAACAATGCCAAACTTCTTATTAAGTTACAAATTCACTGATATAATAGTGTCATTAACTACCTGTTGCAAATTTCATAAAACATATTTTTTTAGATTTACAAAACAATTGATTTATTTGTTTCATTGATTTATTAAACAAACTTACAAGAGGCAACAAGCATAGGCAAAGACTGAATGTTCAAAATGGTATCTGAGCTAATAATAAAAGTTTTGTAAAAAATAACATATTTAATTTTAAAACGGGTAAGTCTAACCTATATCCTAACCTACAAATTGAAATTTTACTACTTGTGTTGAACACATAAGGTGATGATGGTAGAGGGGAGGTGTGACCAAATGTACTAAGGGAGGCACAAAGCCTGAAAGGTTGAGAACTTCTATTTTACAGGATTTTGTTTGGTTAATTTGGGGATATTTATCTGAGTACTGCTAATACTAAATATTACTTTTTATAAGAAATATAAATTTTTACTGTGCTTAGTCAATAGTAAATCTTCTAATAAATCATAGTTATTGTTCAATACAAACAAATCATAGTTATTTTGCCATAAAAATATGTTTGCCTTAAAAAAGGAGTGAATGTTGCTGTAAGATTTGACTACCATTACTAAAAAAGTAATCAATACATTTCCAAAAATTCCATTACTTGTATCCTCCATTTGGAAGTTCTTTATTCATAAAGACAGTAAAAGACAAGACTTCATAGAGTGGATGAAACATATGATCAAGAAGATAAGGATGATATGAAGATGTTCATATTAATTGCAAGAACAAGTCACATGCATAAGCTGGTTAGTGGGAATGGTGAATGCGATTGCTTTATTACAAAATCAGCATATTTGTATAGTGGTAAAATTGAATAGAAGTTTAAACTTTCAATTCTCATTTACATCCATATACAAATGTTATGAATTTTATCAGCCATAAAGATGATATGGCTGAATTTTATCACAAATTCGGTGAGGAATACACTTCCAATAACCAAGTTGAAACATCCAAGTACGGTTGTGGCAAATGTGAATAATATGGGAGTGAAAATGTAGCCTTGTTACTGGCACAGGTCTAATGATGGACCATTCCACTCCTGACTACATTGGTTGTTTGCTTAAGTACATTTTCCAATGACGAATTTCATTTCACTACCTAAAAGAAACAATCTGGCTTCTGAACAGTTAGGTAACTAACTATTAATGTCTTGGATATAAACATATAATTCCAAAGATTTAACATAACATTTAATGAGGATAAATAAATTGGTAAAACTTGTTACTGAAATTTTAACTGATTATAAATATAATACTACTTCACTCTCTCATTCAGAGAGTTCATTAAATTTGTTTGGGATCACTTAAATATTATATGTTATAAAGGAACACCTAGTACAACTAATTCACCCAAAAATCAGACCCTTTTGGAGAATCTGTAAAGAAATTAATGTGTATTATGTACATGAAACATGTTTAATCAGACAAATATGGACCAGATTTCTTTAATAAGATTTACATAAATATTTTAAGATTTTGCCATACTCAACTCTGGAAGAATTTTTCAGGCTTTGGGAGATTTTGTGCATTGGACATGAGCTCCTGGCCTCTAGACGCTCATTGCCTGAGGCAGTTTCTGTAATGTAAAAAGTTACAGCCTCTAAAAGTTTTTGTCCTCTGACTTCTGGAAACTTCTGTTGTATACTTCATGGCTTCTAGAGTCTCCCGAACACTAGCACTTGGAAAATTCCTACTTCTAAATGAGTTATCAGCCTCTAATTGCTCCTGGCTTCTAGTAATGTATAGGCTAATTGGAATTTCTGATAACTTGATATTTCCAACCTCTATATGCGTCATCTGGGAGGTTTTTGCCTTTAAACCTTAACTTCCTACTCATAAGAGTAGTTTATTAACCCTGGATCTGTCAAACGACAAATAACTAACCGTTTTTGCAGTCGTATTTTTAATCAAACTTTTACTATAGAAAATCAGATTTAAGTAAAAAAATTGTTTAAGAATATTTGAGATATTTCACAGTTTAATTTATTGAATGATTTATATTTATTGAATAATAATGCGTAACAAGTAAAAGTACCAAGTGATATTAAACTTTTCATTATGAAATTTGCCATTAAGTGATATATAATACTGAAAGTTTAGAAATAAAATAATCACAAAAATGTGAATATGTATTTTTTTTTGTTATTGTAAAAACGCAAAAATTTGAAAGTTTTCGAAAAAAGTCAAATAGGTTGTTGAAAGAAAATTTTTTTTATGTTTTGCATAAGAAACCTTTTGAGGAACATTTTGCATATTTTGAAAAAAAAAAAAAATTGTTTCTACTTTTTATAAGGCTGTACTTTGGAATATTTGTTTGTAAACTATTTTATTTTTTTCATTTATAATGCCAAAAATTCTTAAATTTAAATATAAGAGTTAATAAAATTGTAAATAATGTTCCTTGCAATGTAATGAAAAGAACATATATAATAGTATATACTTTACTTCAACAATCAACAAACATTCTACATAGGCTTAAATGATGATGTGAACAACGAGCAAAATAGTGCCTGACATTACAGATCCAGGATTAAAGGTGCAAATGTGCTCTATACATTTGCTGGTAAACATTTTTATTCCATAAAATATTTATACCAATTTTGATTATTACCTATTCATGAGAAACATTGTAGGCTCCACAGATCATCAATTTTAGTTCACACAGGTATTGTTAGGGAAAAGGGTTTTTGCCAAGGACTACAAAATATTTACTCTCGGTTGAAGTATCTTCAATAAAATGTAGATGTTTGTTTTGACGTGACAACGTCTTAAATTAGGTTGCGGCTCGGAGTCACTTATGAAAAAGTGCAACGCCCGGTAACGTTACGATGCCCGTCCAGTGGGTCCGCCGCACGGGATAAAGCAGATAACTGTGGGTCCGCCGCACGGGATAAAGCAGATAACTATGTTTATTCGTGAAAATGTGGAGTGCTTACATTCGTCATTTACAACAACTACAACAATAAAGGTAAATAATTGTACACTGATATTTCATTATCGTAAACTATGATTGATTGATTAATTGTTAGATTGACACAAAAGTTGAGAAACTGAGTTTATAGGTTATGTCATACTATTGACAAATGTTGATAGTGTTAAGTAAATTATTAATTTAAATCACTCTGCAATCAATCGTAATTCAGTCGATTGAGAAGAAACAGCGCGTATTGCTAGTTAAACATTTAAAATAACAAATTATAACCTCTAACCTGTCATAACAGTGCGACCAAACAAACGAACTAAACCGATCAATCACCACGCGCGGAGTTAGAATTTAACTGTGTTAAGCAAGAATTTCAAATTCCAATTTTAGTAAATGTTTTATTCAACTTTACCATTTACAATAACAAATTTTAATTAATTTCAAATTATGTACAATGTTTTAGTAAACAAAATATATTTCTATAGTTAAAATTTGTGCAATTCTTATTTTCATTCAATTCCTTGTTCCTATTGTGCAATTTAATAATATTCATATCAATAAATATTCTACCGAGAAAAAGACGTTGTCACGTAAAATCTTCGCCCGTAAAACCGACTTTACAGGCAACCATAATTTTTTTTTGGTTAAATATGTATTCTTTATATCTATCTTCTGTCATCTTTATACCCCAGTTTTGCTCCCTTTGATGCATGACCTACAACTTTCAAGCATTCCAGGCAACCCTCGATGTTTAAAAATTATCAACGACGCAAAACTACTGTCTCCGAGGCTCTTCCAGACAATCTGAAAGATCCTGAACTAACCCAGCAGAAGAATAGAGTTTTCTCCTGACTGCCAACCATGGAAGGGATATGAGCCGGCTGGTGACAGAGCACTTGAGAAGAGAGTTGATATGACTCGGGCCAGCAAAAATTCCACCACCATTTCTACATCATGATTGACGGCTAACTGACTTGTCATGAGATAACTCTACTGCAGGGCTTGCACACATAATATTGTTCTTGTTTCCAACGTCCCCCTCCAATATATATTATTCTAAAATGTTAATATAATAAGGACAATTTTAAACTCCTAAAACGTGATTTATTAATATAACACTAGCATTTCACAACTTTAATTCTGAACGGTTTGTTGCTTCTTCTCAGTGTGTGCAATTTTGTAATTTATAATTAAAATATCTTCCTGTTGCATAGCAGACTCCATTCCAAACAGCTGTAGAATTCAACAATTCAAACAGTTTTTTACTGTTTACCTTTTTTAGAAATTTTAACTAAAATATTAATGCAACCATAACCATAACAAGACTACACCACTGCTTTGCATGCACTCACTGTACTGTTCATACAGTATAAAAGAAAAATTACTGTTACACTACACAGTAATGCATATGCAAAATGCCTTGACAGATGATTTGACCTATGCTTGCTTGTTACGCCAGTCACCACACATTATTCTCTATATTTTTCTCTGTATTCCTACTCGGTCAAAAATGCTTGATACAAAGAGATTTAAATAGCTTTACCATTCAAGGAGACATTTAGATGGATGATTAAGACTTCTTTCCGTTTGCTTTTATAGGGGGAAAATATAATAATATTGACTCTTTAGGAGGAACCAAGCAAATTTTGTGCACAAATTAAAGATTTTAACTGTTGAGATTTAATAGTTACATAACACTGCATCGAACCTCCCTGAAAATCCCCATAATGGTTGGTACCCCACTGCGGAGAACCTTCCCTCCCTTGGGCATTACGTAATTTAGGAATGGCACCTTATGGTCAAAGCTGTTTAATAAAAAAAATTGTTGGTGCTCTGCAAATTGTTATAGAAGAAATTACTGGAACTTAAAAATATAAAATATATTTTAACTTTGGTGAAAAAACATATAGTACCATCATAAGAATCAAATTGAAAAATGTTTCAAAGAGATAACTAAAAATTGATATGTTCCAGCTATGTTTTTTTCTTGGGAGGATTTTGTTAAGCAGTTAGATGAATGGTCTTTCTTTAGAACTTCAGACGGAAAGAAAAACAGGGTAGCTTTTGAAGTAATTAGCAAGATTAATGACAAAACAGGATTACCGCTTAAGCATTCGATTTTGTCAATTATAGGTACTTGTAAATATGTTATAAAAAAAAAAAAACTAATGTTAGAGGAACTTAGTAGATAAAGTTAGTTACAGAATTATTATCAATGTTTATTTAATTCCTTGATAATTCTATTTGAGTATAATCGGTATCATTGTTTTCACTTGAAAATACAGATTATAAATATATATTTTATATGTATTTCAAAGAATACGTATCACACAAGGCCAGTAAGACAGCTCTTGTGTGGGTCACAGCAGTCTGTTGCCCGGAGCTATCGGTAGTTGTAATGAGGACAGAACACTTTATTTTTTCCTAGCTGGAACAAACAATGTGCTAAATTACAAACCAACATGGTCTATGAAATGGATGAATATCTAGGCCGGTTAGGGAAACCGAATATATAGCCTCCTTTGTACCACTCACATACAACTGTTTCTGAGGTACAACTTATTGAGGACTTGAACACTTCAGTATGGTGTGTGGGGCAATATGTTTCATGTCAACAGGTATTTAACAAGAGAGCTGTATATGTGGCATAGACTACAGATGAGATTTGGAGAGAGGAACAAATATGGTCAGCCTTTTCTGCAATGAATTCCAGGTCATCAGTCAATCAAACTGGAAATATCTAGGAAGGTATTGTCAATATGAACTCTTTTAATGCGCTTAACAACAGTGATATGGTTTCTTTTTAGGCATTTTAAAATTCATTTTGTAACTAGCCAACCACAGGAGAGGGAGCAGTGCGAGGCACCATTATAATACAGATTAACAACAACATTATCATAATGTTATAACACGAAGAGTGTTTTTTTGTTCTCTTAGGATAAGAAGCTTATAAAGATAGCTTAGTCCTGTAAGAACCTTTGCGCTGCTTCCGGAGTGATAGGATATTCAGGATGGGTAAGGTTAGGGAGTAGGGGCCGCCTCCTGTCGAGATCCATGAGGAAGAATTAGGGCACTACATCTCAAAGTCATCCTGGAAGAAGGGGAGGCCAGCTCTGAACGAGCCTCTACAGTCAAAGTAGGCAGGGGGTGGCACACCCTTGTTGAGGTTAACAAGAACCTCTGAGGTAAGGGAACAAATCCCACCAACTCCAACAGTCATCTTCCACAGTAGATTAGACCTATTGAATTGCCCATGAACCCCAGAATCTCAACATTTGCGGTTAGTGATGTGCCGCTACTGGACATCCATAAGGTGGCCCAGATTGAAGTGGCACATTGGTTTTTGCTGTGCCCAGTGGTGGGTTCAACTGGTAGGTATAAACCAGCCAGAAGTGATCCCTACTCTGGTTTCCCTTCAGAACGAATAAATCTTTCGCCTTTTACGAAGAGTGTTAGGGAAAGATCAATGAACTTGAAGTATTTTTCCACAAAATGCCAGTAGTAGCAACAGCAATCTGTTTTTGGAAAACTTGGATGAGGGCAAATAGTAAGTTCCTTCTTGAAACTCTTAGAAGCTATAAATTAGTTTCCTGCTACTAAAGGAAATCAGCAAGCAAGGGGGAGTAGCCGTTTTGGCCAAAAGAATATTTTTGCAGTAGGATTCCCAAAACTGATATCACATGCATCAACTCAGTTTTTAGTTCTCATTGGTAGAAACTAACTTTCCATACACAGAACCATACATTGTCACATATTCTATATATCCCTGATGGCAACCTCAAACAAGTATTCTCAAAATTTTCTGGATTGCTTGATACAATATCCTAGATAAGGCAAAAAGAAAAGTGGCATTAGCTGCCGATTTTAATATTATCATATTGGTGCAATCTGGTAAAAGACAAGCTTCTTATGACACTAAATTGTCTCTCACTGACCCATGTCCCTGCAGAATTTGCCAGTTGTTTATATAATGTAGTGACTAAATTTGTTCAAAATTTTTAATTTATTACAGAGGTGTTTTTATTTTTTATCATAAAGCCCTTATGATCTAAATAGCTTTGATATATATTTTTATTAATTCAGATACAACCCAAAAAAGATTTCAGCATCCAAGAATATTCAATCACAAAAGATGGGAAGATTTGTCGGCCTTGCCTGAAGATAAATTTTTGTGATAAGACTTTTCAAATAGTAAATCTATTTATCTTATATATTTTTCAAGATTTAAATTTC
The DNA here is from genome assembly GCF_021130785.1 of Homalodisca vitripennis. Classification (NCBI taxonomy): domain Eukaryota; kingdom Metazoa; phylum Arthropoda; class Insecta; order Hemiptera; family Cicadellidae; genus Homalodisca; species Homalodisca vitripennis. The sequence continues at coordinate 105,497,301 of NC_060208.1, read as the reverse complement.
ATTTTTAAAATTTATCTCCTTTATGAAATATTGATATAAAGGATCACCAATATTTCAAATAGTGGATCACAGTTGACATCAAAGTCTCATGTTGGACTAAGTGCCAACTGTTTCTGGAGCAGCGGTCATCATGGTTGTTTGGCGCTTACTGCCACTATATACTTTACTGCTGGATTTTGAGAAAGTTCATTTAGATGGATGGCTAAACACACGGTGAGCAATCGGTACATTCTACAGGTGGACAACAAGTGTACTGCTGTTTGGAATGATGTCTGCTATGCAACAGGAAGATATATGAGTATTAATCAGATTTCAGAGAAAATTACTTTTCAAGACAGAGAAATATATTTAATTAATGTTTTACAAATATAATATAAAATCTTGTCCTCGCCACTAATCGCAGCAAAAGCATAAAATTGAATCAAAATCCAAACCAATACAATATTTTTCTCCTGTCACCTGTCAAGAAACGTGTTGGGCTTTCATCACTACCTAAAAAGACATTTGTTGGATAGGATGGGATTCCAACTAGTGTTCCCAAGGCATCAGTTCTCTTACTGACTACACCTCTTGCCAATTTAGTAACCCGGTCTTTTAAAAAAGAATTCCCAGGCAAACAATTAGCCAAAACAAACAAATTTTTTAAATCACTATGACACACAAATGATCAATTGTTCTCTTGCCTAGCTTTTCAAAGTTACTTGAAAAGTGCTTGCTCAGGTTGTAAGATTCATTCAGAAACAAACAAAATCCTATCACCGAGTCAATTTGGGTTTTGCAAGGGTCTTTCAACCAAACTAGCTATTTACAATTTAATTGACTTTATCATTTCTCCAATTGAAAATGGTACACATTCGTTCATTGGGAGATTTCGCATTCTTCTCACAGTGGACAGCATCCTGGCCCCCAAGTCTCCTGGCTAGTATGTTGTCCGCTGTGACAAGAGAGTGAAGTTTCCCATGCTGATCCGAAGTCTGGTGTACATTTAACATTCTCATCAGTGATTTGTCTTTATCATTCAATTTAGTTTAATGTTAGATAAACCAAGTTTGTATAGTTGTGACTTTACTGTATTTTCATTTCTCAAATAACAATTATGTATACAGGCTTGAATAAGGTCTTAAACCAAGATTGTTTATTGACAAACGAAAACACGATCATTAGTTACTTAAAATCTCAAGATTAATAAATTATCAATTAACTAACAAAAACCACTATTCCTAATGTTTCTGATAACTTTACTATAGCAAAACACATTTATGTGAAATAATGGTCATGACAAAAATATCATATGAACGATGATATAAATATTGGGATATGGACCCATCCAAATTATTATGCTATCCAAAATAGTTCTTCAGAACAGTTAAACTGCTCAAAGTCTATATCACAACTAGGACAAACTAAAACCTTAATACTTTTCATTATTACATTTACTAGTCACTGCTACACTAAGCAAAACAAAGACAGAAAACGCTGCAATATAAATTTACAAAACTCATATTGAATAATGGTCTGTATTAATTGTGCAGCATGCTTTGGTCATAGTTTCACCTTTAGCCATTAGAGTGTAGTATTAATCAAATGGTGCTACTACTTATTTCATTTAGTTTCATTACGAATATAGAAAGAGTCTTTAGTTTACAACTGTCATGCATTATATTAAGATAACTAATTAATTTTCACTGTAGCCAACAAGTAAAGCTCTGTAATTAAGAGATACCCACATATTGTAAATGTTATGTAAGATTGTACAGTATGTATAGTACATTTTTATAGACAGAGTTTTATATGCAGATTTTTTTAAGTAGTATATTCTGAGAGGCAACTATTTAGATTAATCACAGTAATAATTTTGAGAAAATTTCTTATTGAAGGATAAAATTACAAATAATATAAAATAAGAATGATTAAATTTCCTTCATGCTACAACTTTTGTTTAGAAAATAGGCATGATCTCTCACATCTTAACTTTTCCCACAGATCATTGAAATTCTTTACAAACTTTGTTACAACATTAGTTTTCCATTATCCACCAGTGTTATAGTTTTATGCTTTAATGTGCTTGATGTTAAATGAGAGCCCTGCGAAAGCCTTGTGCTCACCTCGGGAGGAGCGGAGGAAGACTTGGAAGTGTTGTCCTTCCCACTATCTTCAGTTATTGGGCGCAATTTACTGGAAGCTGCCACAGAGTCCGATGGAGTCTAAAACAAACATTCAACCTTTCACTAGGACAAGAAGGCTGAGGAAATCTCTTACTGTACTTAAATCTAAAAGGTCTTTTGCGAGGTTTCTGGATTGACAGTATATTCATGATGGGTAAGGGTAAGAGGTGACAGAAACCTCCTGCTGAGATCCTGTGGTACAACCACCATGAAGTGGGAAGCAAAAACTACCTGTCATGCCATCGTGAAGGGAAGTAGTGTAAACTATCTCTGTCATGCGGCTTTGGAAGAAGAGTAACTTTCTCTGTTTGAACATCTACCACTCAAGCGGGTAAGAAATAATTCTATCACACATCCCATGTCTCAATTATGCAAATTGGATGCCTGAAAATTATTAACTGAGTTGGGCTGTTGAAAAACAACTGTGAATTAACAACTTTAAAACAACAAATTATACCGATTGAGTGGTTAGCCTATTTGAGGTAAATAAATTGAATAAATTAATAGATATATATTAGGAATTTAAAATACAAGAAAAGTGAACAAACTATGATAATTTTAGTAAAAAGTTTAATAAATTATTCAAATTACATGAACTTAATTAAAATTTCACATTAATAAACAACAAAGCTGTAAAGAGTAAATAAATAAAACATTAACTTACATTATAGAATAAGAATACTTTACAGACACTGTGAAAGCAAAACCAAACATTCATAGTAAGTAAATGTAATTCAAGAAAATATTAATAAAATTACAACTATTAATGAAATAAAAATAAAATAAATACCAAACTAAATCATAAAAATTCTTAACTCTTTGACCTCCTAGTTTTAGCACAAATAACGATTATAAATGCCTTGGAGAACACAAAAAAAACACATATTGAGTGCTTTTTATAGAAAAAAAATTAAAAATTAGTGTTTTAGGTCTGGTAGATTTATACAAGAATACACTGATCTTGTCAACTTCCACCCAAGACAACTATCCATTTAAGGTGGGCCCTCCTACCAGCTTTACCACACACCAAAGACTCATATAGATAGGTGTGCATCAGATTGCAAACATTTATAATGCCAGGTGTGGGAATTGAACCCGGGATTCTAAAACCCACTTCTATGTCCAAGATTAATGCCTTAGATCACGCAGCCATCCTAACTTGATGCCTTGAATGTACTTAGTATAGCTCATTAATGATTTCACTTTACTGATTCTTCACCTTGTGCTTTCACTGAGATTTCTGGAGTGAATCATCATGCGATGGAAATGCTTCATCAAAGTAGGCCAATGGGTTAATTTACTGTTAAAACAGTGCACTGATGAGATTAAAAACAATCTGCAAGTTTGAGGAACACATGAGATAAAAATATATGGATGCAGTATATTAAAGCAATAACCAAATCTTCTAGCCCAAACTCTCAAAGAGGCAACATTTATATGGATAGGTTCCTATTTCTCAATTTTTGGTCAATTTGACCTACATTAAGAGATGAGATAATTAATTAAATAAAATTTTTGTTAGCTACAGAAAAGTGACATGTTGTATATCTAACATGCAACACCCCCACGGCTTGATGTGAAAATCATCAGAGAATGATTATCTCAATGATGAATCTCAAGCTATTTTCAAACTATCTACTTTGGTTTTTAGGGTTTTCTTAAATTTTTATGATTTAGTTTTTGGTAACCCAGTAATATTGTAATTGAACAAAGCAAGTAAAGTAACATAAAACATGTATTATAAATTAATTTACATAATTTTTGTGAAATGCATAAATTACACTGCAAGTCTGTAAATCAGTAGTCATTAATTACACTACTGGATAACTGAATAAACATGAGAGATTTAAAAAATATGTTGTCAAAAGACAAAACCCCGCTCATTCATAAATGATGTTAAAAATAAAAAATACAGACTTACCATAAATCTTTTCCTCATATTAAAACAAGTAGATTCTATTTCACCTTGAAAAACATAGGGAATGTAATACTTCAAGACTTAGAGCTACTACGAATGCATAGAGAATTACAAAAAATGTACAAAGGTTATTACTTACAGCTGATTTAAGATAACCCCAATAAAAAGAATTTACTCTTTCATGATTTTATGAAACAAGTGACGTTTGCACTTGTTACACAATAATTTATTCAATAACAATGTTAATAAGATAATAATTCAATCTTCTACTTTTATTTGTGTTTTAAGTATAATAATGAATGCACTGTCTAAATGCAGTGAAATCTATTGCAGTTAAAGTGGGTACAATAATAACACTGATGATCACACACCATTTTCTTAAACAAAATGAAACTAATTAGTGCAATATTGATTCATTAACAATTAGCACTACCAAGTACTAGACCAGAAGGAATGCAACAATCACCGTACACGACACTATTGTGGTGAAGCATGAAGCACACGACACTCAATAACGCTTTCTTTGTGTTGTTCAATTGACCAGCATTAGGCTTGCTTTCTATATGACACCAACTGCTTATCTACGGCACAGCAACACACTACTGCTCTTGGTACCAACCCTCAGCAGTTGCTAACAGAAAGTATGTCACTTCAATTATTATTACTATCACGAGTTTAAACAAAGATTTGCATAGACTTAAAGATATATTTTAGACATTAATTGTACTTAATAAAATATTACCAAAAAAATAGGTAGTAGTTGTAGTTAAAAACCTATACAAATTAGGCTATTTTCCCATCTAAGAATACAATATTTCTTTTAAAAATTGTATTTATTGCAATAAAAATTATAAAATAAATGTTAACTACAACAAAATGGGAGATTTTATATGAAGTAAAATCAAAGCTGTACAGGTTGGGAATAACTTGTATTTCGTTTATTATAACTGAATAGTGTATATACACTTTATTCTTTGTTTCTGTAAAAGTATAACTGGAAAATTCTAAAATAATAAACTGAGCTGGAAATAATAATGTTTCAGTGTGTTTCTGAACACACTGAAACATTAGTGATAAAATTAGATCTGGAATATTTTGAGTTTATTCACATATCTCATATGGTATAAGATCTTGTTTATGTTAATAGTTGTTGTTTATGCTAGAACAAGTGCACAGAAGCAGGAAAGAGGTTTTGACTACAAAGTATGTGTGAACTGTTTTTAAGTTCAATATATCAATATATCAGTTAAAAATACAAATTTAAATGAATACTGAGTTGTAGTTATGATTTAATTAGACAGTTATTAGACGTTAAAGAATTTAGCTCTTGAATTTTTTACAATAGATCATGTTTAGATTTCTTATACAAATGTAATATTTGCCTTATAGATACTATTAATTATTTAATTTAGAATTAATTCACGATAGTAGTTTTTAATTTTTTACTTGTGAATTTTTACTTCTGTGTTATTTACTTCTAGTCTGAATTACTATGCATATTATTTAATACAGTAGTTAATATTTTGTGTAGATAGTGGTATCAAATTAGGAGATTAAAAGAGATTTTTTATTGACAGTTTGTAGTCAGCTTGTGTAATCACTGAGAGTGAATTTATTATATATCAACAGTACTCTAGTTAACACTTTGGTTAGAACGGAAGTGAGCTAAAACGGCTTGAAATGACACTTCTTGACCTCAGTAATTTATCAATTCTATGATATATTTTCTTCATTGGGACAAAAAGACAAACTCTAAACATGGCACTTAGAAAGAAAGTAAATTAAAAGAGCTGAAAGTAGATGCTTTTTGATCGAAGTTGGTTTTTGTTGGTATACGTTTTCTTGATTGGGTATAAGGCAAACTCAACTATGGAACTGGAAATACCTTAGACAGAAAGTGAATTGAAACAGACGGAAATTGACACTTTTTGATCAAATTAGGTTTTTTATACAGTAAAACCTAAAATAGACCCAGTCCAAATTTTATGTAACTTTTGAATGTCTCAACCATGGATACTGAAATAAAATGTGCCTGGTATGTATACTTCTATCTGAAAAATATCATAGGGCTCCATCATATTACATCATAAATGCTTTCACTAAGAAGGCTATGTTCTTCAATTTCAAGAATTGAGAATGAAGCAAAGGTCACTGCTAGTTCAGGTGTATTTGTAAATGAATTATATAGATATTACATTGACAGTTTATTACATGTGTTGATATAAATACTAGAGTAACTAAGAAAACCAAGAAATTAGAAGAAAGCTAATACAGACTCGGTGTTGCTCAACCAATGGCCTGACACTGTAGGCACCCTCTGTTGGCTCAAGTAGGCACCCTCTGGAAATAATGCGGAAAGCAGTCCCAAGGGGGAGTGATGCCTGGGTTGATGGGATTATTAGTGGGCGTGAATCCCATTCACCAGCAGAAAATGCTGAAGGTGCATTAGCATTTTCCCATCGTAAAAAAAGTAACTGAGAACAGTGTGTCTTGCTTGGACCATATATTTTAAAAGATATAGCTACATGCAATGGCTAAGAACTGCTTTGATATAGACCTTACAGACCACTACAGCACCATCTTGACTATGACTGCTTCTACCCCTACAGTTAGAATGAACACTACAACCACCACCACATACATTGACCGCACAGTCCACGCCATGCAGTAAGACTGTGGGATCTGTTTTATGTTCTCAACAAGTCAATGACTTAAATTTTATTTAATATGAGGGTCACTCTAATAGTTTTAAGATATCAGCAGACAGTGTATACTGCAATAATTCTTCTACCTCATAGTCCAAATGCCAGTCCAAATGCCTGCCAGTACCTGATAGCGGACTTGGGTTCATCAGTGTAATGGCGTGATCTGCTCAATGTGTAGTCGTTAAGTATCAAGAGAGTTTTTTCGGGTTATGATTTTAAAGCTTGTTTGTCTCAAGAAGAGTGTGTCGAACATTTCAAAATTGCCTTTGGTTCTGAACCATGCTGCAGATTTTAGGTGGGATTCGGTAGGGGGCTGTATTTCGCTTTAAGATGACGGACGTTCAGGAAGGCCACATTCTGCTGTCACTCAAGAAAATGTTAATCGGGTGAGTGCTATGATCCATGAGAACAAACACTGCACTTATTTAATGATTGAAGGTTTGGCCTAACTTGATTCTTAATCTACATTAACAATATGTTTCAATATAAAACTATATTTGGAGAGGAAATGGTTTTTGTTTGAAATTACAACCTAGTTATTGTGAAATGAAAGCCTTGCCTAGGAGGGAAGTGCGAAGATATGCCTTATACGACTTTATACTGTTACATGTTAGAAAACTTAATACTATACGATTGTGGGTCTCGTATCAATATAGAGTGTTTGTGAAGTGATTGAAAAAAAATGATTTCATACAAATACTTAGGAATAGTATTTATATATACTTAAAATCGAAGAATCACATAGTTTACATCAAACACTAAACACTGTTTTGCATTCAAAATTGAAAGTAAACTTTTATGCGACTACGAAATTACAATTGAATTTGACAAATATGTAGATTTACTATTTGCTTTCAGAAGTATTTCTTAGAGAGTAATATATAAAACTATTCTGACACCTTTATTCATTGTCCAAATGTCTATATTGGCAGCCGGTTTCAATAAGCGAATAATATGTCCTATGTTGACACTATTTCAAGATACTACATACTAACAATAAGATAAATTTGGTTTAATTACTCAAATTACTTCACATTTATAAAAATGTTACAAATATTTTTTCATGAAGTACAGCACACTTATAATAAACATTTTGAGAGTAACACTGGAATCTAACCCTTCCAACTATTGAAAACCTTTTCTACAATATATTCTTATATTTCTCAAATGCTTTATACCTAAGAAACAAAACATTATTTAATACATCTGATATTTTTGAAGTGACTGCTTCTTTTGGTGGGCTATGGATGTATATTTGGGATGCACGGGGGAAAATCTTTTGTTCATTCCACGGAACGGTGCGTCACGTTTGCTGGCTCTGTAGCCGATAGGAGTGGAACTATTGCGGCCATTTCGATGTCAGGACATTTCTCTCTCTCTATTCAGTGACTATCAAGGCGTGCTAGTGAGAGGTTACTGTCACTCCTTGTTGAAATTACTACTTCTTTCGGTGGGCTATGGATGTATGTTTTCCAAATGGTTTCAAAGTAGAATGACAGCTATACCAAAATAAAAACAAACTGTTATATGAACATCTGATCTGAACTAATAGAATTTAACGTTAATGAAAAATCTGTTAGGAGAGATTAAAAGGGAAATATAAACCACAATAACATACAACATGCTTCTGCAGATTTTCCTTGGTTATGGAATTTTTCAGGTTAGGTTACATAAGCTCTAATTCAAAGCTGTCAAATTGTACAAAATTAATTCATACTCTCCCCTATTAGTAGTTATGTTGACTTTAACACATTAAAAACTTCCAACGCCAAACAATCGTTGCAAAGAGACTAAAATATATGGTAAGATACGGATTTGAATAAATCTAAGAGCTGTTAATTTATTTATTTATGAATCCACATAAAATTGATTAACTTACTGCATCATTTAAAAGCAGTATTTAAAGTTCATCAGAATCTAAATTTAATTTCAGCACGGTTAATATTAATTAATACTCCAGTTCACTACTAGTTTCATCCTAACGGGATTTGCAAAAGGATTAGAAATAAATAAATAAAATCTTTTCTAGCCAACAAAGTCGTTTTTAATCCTGGAAAAAAATTAGTCTTTTTGTTGATTATAACTATAACCTTTACACAATTACATTGGGACTTACCTTACATTCACTTAAAAATAAATTATGTAAAAACAGATTTTAACACTAAGTTTGCTGAAGAAACATCAAAACCATTCATTTACTTCTTAAAAGATAAATTAAATTTAACAATGTCAAGCGATAAAAACATAAGTACAACGGGATATGGAAAGCAATAGGTGCTGTGTTTATGGGATATTTGGCAAAATTTTACTCCGGACATTTTATTTCTTATTTCTGTTATTATAAACCCATAATTTTATTTTTAGAATACAAGGGCTGTTTTTTAAGTAAGGGCCGTTTTTTTTTTTAAATAAACAACAATTATTTTTTTCAAAATACATTTATTTTCAGAATCTACGTACTTTTTTTATTTTTCTACATAGTTGCCTTGTTTGTCAAGGCACTTATCATATCTTAAAAACTAAGTTTTGAAATCCCTCTTCAAAGAAATTTGCCGCCTGCTCTGACAACCAGGAGTTCACGGCCGTCTTGACTTCTTCGTCGTCATTGTAGCACTTCCCGCCAAGATGATTTTTCAAGTACCGAAAAAGGTGGAAATTGATCGGAGCAAGGTCGGGGCTGTACAGCGGATGATTCAAAACTTCCCAGCCAAAAGAGTCGATCATTTCCTGTGTCCGAGAAGCGGTGTGAGGCCTTGCATTGTCGTGGAGGAGCAGAATTCCCTTTGTCAACATGCCGCGTCTTTTGTTCTGAATGGCGCGTCGGAGACTGGCCAGGGTTGCGCAGTAGGCTTCTGAGTTAATCGTCATTCCTCGCGGCATAAAGTCCACTAGCAAAACACCGCGCCTGTCCCAGAACACAGTTGCCATAACTTTGCGCCGCGACAGCGTTTGCTTGGCTTTGATTTTGACTGGAGATGTTGTGTGCCGCCATTCCATGGACTGTTGCTTTGATTCATGAGTGATATGGGATACCCATGTTTCATCTCCTATGACAATTCGACTCAACATGTCGTCTCCTTCCTCGTCGTAGCGGGTCAAGAAAGTCAAAGAACTGCTTAATATCTTTTTTTTTGTGATCCTCAGTGAGGAGTTTTGGTACCCATCTTGAGCACAATTTTTTTAAGTTTAGGTTTTCTAACACAATTTCGTACAGTACTGACTTGGACACTTGAGGAAATTCTATCGAGAGAGTGGTTATTGTGAACCGTCGGTCCTCATGAATTTTTGCGTCAACTGCAGTAACCAAATCTCCCGTGATCACAGATGGCCGGCCTGAGCGATCTTCATCGTGGACATTTTCGCGGCCATCTTTAAATTCTCGGACCCATTTCCGCAATTTACCTTCACTCATTGCCTTGGCACCATACACCTCACAAAGCTGACGGTGAATGTCAGCAGCCGACATGTTTCTTGCAGTCAAAAATCGTATCACTGACCGAATCTCACACGAGGCGGGTGATTCGATAATCTTAAACATTTTAAAGATCCACAGTAATGCATACAGGTTAGCTACAGAGCTGCAACTGACATGAAGTTGTTCGCTAGGAATGCCGGGAGGCAGGGCGCACGCTCGTTACGGCAGGAACGCGAACTACTACCGTGTACGGGAGAACGGCCCTTACTTAAAAAACAGCCCTCGTATAATGACAATGAAAATATTCTAAGACTTCATAGCAGACAAATCTGATACAGTATAAATTGACTACCAAAGCGAGGGCATCATCCAACAATATTCCACCGACTCATCTCACACCCTTAACATGTCATTGTTGAAATTATAAAGACTGTAATACCATCAGCATATATTTGAATGTCTTAATTCAGTATAAGTTGTCACTGTGCAAATTGAAGCCCCAAGGCACTTATTAACTGGAAACCAAACTCTACTAAATTATAGTCTGTAGTTAAACATCGAATTTGAATCCAATAATCATAAATGTGTAGAACTCTTGACATTCTATATTTAATGTGTTTAATATTAATTTACATAACATTTAGAATAAAACTGGAAACAGTAAAATTTAAAAAATGTAATACAACATGAAAGCAAGAAATTTTAATTCTGAAGTATCTGTAAAGGAATACACACATACCTTTGAGGTGTCTCCGTATATACCCATCCCATACTTGATCTGGTGTTGTTCTATGTGCTGTTTAGCCATTTCTATTTCCTTCTTCTTCAGCTCAAAAACAACTTGGAATAAGTCCCTCATTGAAATCACAACCTGAAAAACGCATTAGTAAATGAGATAGATCAAAATATAATTATTCCACATCAAAAACACAAATTGTAAATAACCATCTATACAAATTTTACATATTTCTTTTTTCTATTGTTTATTTATTTAGAGTGTTTATGTTCGTTTGAAATATTTATTTAGTAATTATTTAGATGCATGATCAAATAAGTCAGTTTTGACACCTGAAGAAGAGGATAGATAACTGTTCTCGATCAGTGCACACACAGTTTCATGAGGTTAGTGTGATTAGCTGACATAAGTAGGAGAATGCATGTCTTTAACTTCTCTTTAGTTTTGACACCTGAACAAGAGGACAGATAACTTTACTGTTCTCGATCAGTGCACACACAGTTTCTAGAGGTTGGTGTGATTAGCTGACATAAGTAGGAGAATGCATGTCTTAACTTCTCTTTAGTTTTGACACCTGAAGAAGAGGATAGATAACTGTTCTCGATCAGTGCACACACAGTTTCATGAGATTGGTTTGATTAGCTGACGTGAGTAGGAGAATGAATGTTCTGATCAGACCCCCCTTGATCGTTATATTTGTATATCGTTATATTCAGTTACATTTGGTTTATGTGAGTTGTTGTGTGTGACATGAACATTTAGAATAAATTCTGATTAAAGAGTGAGCTAAGACTGTATGTTGATTTTCGAATCATATAATAAGTAAAATGATAGTGTCAGATTAACCAGTATAAATATGTGAGTATTCATAGTTTTTTTTTTTATTTTTTCACTATGTGCAATTTCTTTATTGCATTCTTTATTTATCTAATTGAGAGATAGACATGAAAGCTGACTGACACGCTTTTGCTCGCTCCGTAAAAAACCAGTATTTGTGCGGGAATTTGTGATTATTTATTGTTGAAACTGTCCATGTACAATATTTTTGTAGTGTTGGAGTGATTGCGAACCAGTTAGCATGCTTACTTGTCATTTATCCCGTGTAATTCGAATTAATAGTTGCTGCGTAAGCAGGTTTGAGGTTAGGAGCGGTGCGGTACAGTGCGGTGTGTCAGGTCAACGTCAACAAATAAGCGCTTTACAATGGTCAACTCAAGGAGCAACAGCTGTTCTAGTCAGGAGGAGCGCAACAACATGACTGTGGACAAGAAATTAAATCTGCTGACTGACGAAGTACGACAATTAAAACACGGTAATAGTGAATGTTTTGAATGTTTGTGAATGTACTGAAACTTTGGATATGTGCTTTACCAAGATTAAAGACTGTGAAAATTCTGTGAAAGAAAATGCCGGTAAAATTACTAGTGCTGAAAATTTGATTGAAAACCTAAGGAGTGAAAATGTAATTTTGAAGAATCTGTCACTGTGTTGAAGAGGAAGGTTGCCGCAAGCGAGCAGTACTCAAGGAGCAACTGCCTGAAGATCACTGGTGTGCCGGAGGCAAGGACTGAGTACATCTGTGAGGTCATGAAGAAGGTAGCGAATGCTGTCAACTTCAAGTTCGAGACTAGCCAAGAACCCGAGCAAGCCTGAGTCTCCACGTGGCATTATTTGCAAATTCTGCTGTCGGATTGATATGGAGGAGATGCGCCGCCGAGTCAAGGTGAAAAGGTCAATCAACGCAGCTGAGCTGGGCTATCATAGCGAGAACAAGATCTTCGTCAATTTGTCCTTGTCGAGGGATACCCGTCATCTCTGGGCCGAGGTGATGAAGTTTAAGACCGAGCACGACTAAGGCTACGCCTGGATCACCAACGCCGGGAAGATCTTTCTACGCAAGAGGGAAGGCCGAGCTGCTGTTCTTGTCACGGATGTGTCAGATCTGGACTCTCTCAAGTAACGTACATCAACCTCTCATCACAACTTTGATTTATATGTATTCTTTTTACCGCATGTTAAAAGCATTGTTATTGTTGTTAACTTATTGCATGCAATATTTATTAATTTGTTTTGTGCTTATTTGTTACAGTTGATATATTTCCCTGTATTAGAATTTCTAAATAATAATTAATGAGATCAAATAAGATTTTGCATGTATATTATCAAAATGTAAGGGGGCTACGGTCAAAAACTACAGATTTTCGTTTAAATATAATCAACAATGATTGGGATATAATTGCTTTAACAGAAACTTGGTTAAACGAGTCAGTGTATAGTGCAGAACTGTTCCCCGACGGCTATCAGGTATACAGTCGGGATCGGTGTCAACTGCGAACAGGAAAGACAAGGGGGGGAGGGGTGCTAATTGCAGTTTGAAATTATATTAAAGTTCAGAGACTTAGTGATTTGGAAGATTTTGGAGAAAACATAAAAAAAAATGGTTAAAGTTGGAGTTTCTAAACAAACCATCAATAATTGTCTGTTGCACATACTTTCCTCCTAATTCACCATTGGCTGATTATAATTCTTTTTTCGACAAATTTCATTCCCTATCACTTAAAAACAAAAAAATTTAATCCTTGGAGATTTTAATCTACCAATTACTGGAATCAACTTTGATTTAAAACTGGGTAATGAAATATGTAAGCAGTTATTATTTTTTATGGAAATCTACTGTATAATTTACTTTTGCATAATGATATAAAAAATGAACTTGGTAAAACTCTAGATTTGATTTTATCTGACATAGTAGGTTTAACTGTTGAACAGGATTGTTGTCCAGTAGTCAATGTTGATAAGTATCACCCGCCACTCAGTGTTACTTTTAAGTCCACTGTTCAGAGCATTAATTACATAGTTCCTAATACAAACTTGTTTAACTTTAAAAGAGCAGATTTTTTAATGTTGTATAATTATCTAAGAGATGTTGATTGGTCTAATTTATTGAAAGTGTGCAATGTTAATGAAGCCGTTAATTAATTTTATTCTTTTAAATATAATTATTTGTCAATGTGTACCTGTTCATCGTAAATTGAATTCTAAGTACCCTCCTTGGTTTGATCGATATTCAATTAGTCCTATTCTTAGGCGTAAGAACATTGTAAGACGTAAATACTTAAAATATATGATCCCTCGCATTTATGAAAAGTACAAGGAATTAATAAAAGTTTGCAATAAGCAAGCGTTTAAAAATCATATTAGTATTATTGAAAGTAATTTAAGGTAATCCTAAATCTTTTTGGCGAGAAATAAATAATCTGAGAGTAGTAAATGGCAGATCGGCTGTTATGAGTTTAGACAGAGAGGAGGTAGAGAGGGCGCGCAGATAACAGATAAGTTTGCTCAGTATTTTGGTTCAGTGTATGAGCACTGTCAGCTGGACAGTGAGGAGTTGTGGCGCTGTGAGCTCCACTCCCTAGTCATGCCCGGCGTACCTGTCATGACACTTACCGCTGTTACCAGCAACGAGGTGCTCTCGGCTCTTCAAAAATTATAACCAAAAACTTCCGTAGAGCCGTATGGTCTGCCTCCTTATATTTTCAAGGGTTGTTCCGAATTACTGGTTTTACCTTTACTTCAAATTTTCAATATTTCCATTTCTACTTCACAATTTCCTGACGTTTGGAAATGGGCCAAAGTTACTCCTATTTTCAAAAAAGGACAAAGATCAGACATAAAGAACTACAGACCCATATCTATTTCATCAACACCTGCTAAAGTATTTGAGTCCATATTGTACAACAGATTGTTTGCTCATGTAAAATGCTTCATCAGACCTCATCAGCACGACTTCTTTCCTGGTCGATCCATCACATGAAACTCAGCAAATTTTTCTGTATTCTGCATTTCAACTTTAGATTCTGGAGGGCAAATCGATGTCATGTACACAGATTTCGAAAAGGCATTTGACAAGGTGGACCATTTGACACTACTTTCAAAACTTATTTATTTTGGGTTATCTTCTTCATTGATAAAGTCGTTTTCATCCTATCTGTCCAAAAGAGTTCAATATGTTATTTATGAAGGTAAATTGTCTTCTGAATTTCATCTGGGACCTGGAGCTCCTCAAGACTCCAACTTAGGTCCACTTCTGTTTATTATATTTATCAACAACATCACTTCTTCAATTAAACATTGTGAATTTTTGCTTTATGCAGACGATTTGAAAATACTCAATAGTATAAACTGTTTCTGATTGTCAGATTCTACAAAATGATCTAGACAATCTTTTTCAATGGAGTAGGACTAATTTAAAATTCAACATAAAAAATGCTCTATTATGCGTTTTTCAAAAAGATCTCAGAATAATAGTGTTATTTTTAATTACTCGATAGGAGGCGTTGACCTGGCATCCAACAGTTCCATTAAAGACCTAGGCATCACGTTTAACGAAAAATTTTCATTTGTCGACCATGTTATTTCTATCTGTAAATCTTCATTCTCAATATTGGGTTTCATCCGCAGATCTAGCAATTTCCTAAAAAATACAAATGTTATCAAACTTCTTTACTGCTCCTTAGTAAGGACTAGGTTAGAGTTCGGCTCAGTCATCTGGAATCCACGGTTTGTTTACCTCTCCGATTTAATAGAAAGCGTCCAGAAGAAATTTCTAAGGTTTTTATATTTCAAGGAATTTGGCCATTACACAACAGTAGTTCCATATCTCGAACTGTTGTCAATATTTAATCTTGACTCCCTGGGTAAAAGGCAGCGGGTGGCTATTTGGTCTGCCTGTATAAGCTGTTGGGTGGCGCAATTGACGACTCAGCTCTGTTATCAAAATTACAGTTCTACGTCCCTAGACACAATTCACAAAACCGTTTGTTGTTCTCTCCTCGCTACTCTCTTACCAGTCGGGCTGCCAACTCGCCAATGAATGTAATGATTAGTCTTCACAATGCTTTGCCGCTAGATGTAGATATTTTTGGTAATTCTCTGAGAATATTTATAAAAATGTTTCAAATTGTATTGACTAGTATTTATTGGTAATCTCCGTCTTTTTAGTTTTCCATGTATAAATTAAATATCAAGTTCTATAAAATATTTCCATTTTGATAGTTTGTATGTTGTTATTTAGTATTTTAACTTTTGTTGTTGTTTGTTGTTTACTATTTATCTATTATATTGTTCTTGTTATTATTACTATTATTTTTTTTAACTTATACTACGTTATTATGCTTATTTATATACTTATGTACATATAGTATTCTCTCTTTCTTTAATTAATTATATAATTTAATGCTGCATTGTAATTGGGGAAACCTGTAATGTAAGCATTCTTCTTAATAAACAAATTTGAATTTGAATTTATATAATTTACAGGCTCTAATGTAATACTAAACCATAGAAACATTACAAGTGCCTTTTTGTGCATGCCCACTGTATTAACCTAACTGTTGGCAGTGCGTAAGCACTAACTGTTGCTTTTTCAGAACAAGTCGACGTTCAGTTTATTTATATACCATACCAGTCTGTCTGCATTATACATAATAAAAGTTTCTGTAATAGTGAGAACAGAGAATAAATGACTTAAAATTATTTTCACATAAACCTACATTATTTTCTCACAAACCTACTAAAACTATTTATAAAATAAATAGAACTTACTTTAAAAGAAATCCCCCTAATTAGTGTATTTTATTTATTGCACAACAATAAAAACTGAATAAAACAAAATGTGAAACTCTACCATGTAGCCTACACACCTGGCTAGCTGCTTTATCAGTCTTGATGCCGAAGAAGCGATGGCCAGTATCGGGAGAGCCAAATATGTATCCAAAGGCTCGGGAATCTGACATATCCTGTGCTATGAAGGAAATCTTGTGTACAGGATGGTGGTACAAGCAGTCCTGCAACATTAAAAATACATTAGAGGTAAATACTCAGTAAAGGAATGGGAGTATACCATATCATGAGCTATGAAGGATATCCTGTGTACAGGGTGGTGGTACATGCAATCTTGTAAGTCAAAACCATTAGGAGTAAAAACAAAAAAAATCTGGAGAGTCTGACATATTCCTAGCTATGAAAAATCTTGTGTACACAATGGTGGTACAAACAGGCTTGTAACAAACAAAGAACCATTAGAGGCAAACACACAGAGAAGGCTCAGCAGTCTCACATATTCCAAGCTATAAAGAGACATTGTATACACAATGGTGGTACAAACAGGCTTGTAATAAACAAAGAACCATTAGCGACCATTAGAGGCAAACACACAGAGAAGGCTCAGCAGTCTCACATATTCCCTATATAGACATTGTATACACAATGGTGGTACAAACAGGCTTGTAATAAACAAAGAACCATTAGAGGCAAAACACACAGAGAAGGCTCAGCAGTCTCACATATTCCAAGCTATAAAGAGACATTGTATACGCAATGGTGGTACAAACAGGCTTGCAACAGTCAATGAACTTTTAGAGGCAAACACTCACTGAAGGCTTGGGTGTCTGACATACCCCAAGCTGTAAAGACACCTTGTATACAATTCTTCACTTGCCAAAAGGACATAAGACCTAAGGTTATGCAATCACTAATCAATAATATATGGGGATTGCAACATTTAACGATAGCAAATGTAAAATTCCTGTTATCTTTTGAAGTTCTCTGGTCCATCTTCTTCCAATTGAAGCAAAAGCCCAGTACTCACTTCTCCGAAAGAGAGAGGTTATAAATGTTGCCACTGATCTTTAAATTTTAAGGAATTTTTTGCAACTGTAGTACTTTATAGCGATTGGCTGATAATCAGATGTGCACATTAGGAGAGTTCCCACTTCCACATAGGCGAAATGCTGATTCATCATTGAATATGGCTCAATCAAAAACATCAACATCAACTGATTTTTTTAACTTACAAAAACTGTAACAAAGTTCTGTCTTATAATTCTTTGAAATCTGAAGAAAAGAATAGATTCCAATCCTCAAACCGTAATGTTCTACTTTTGTAACATAATAATGGTAGTGTAGATGTGTAAAATCCTGTAATTCTTTAAATTCATTCATAGGGGATAGTACATTTAAAAAAAGGATTAGGAGTAGTTGTAGCATCTTCTTTAAACTTACCAGATAATTGCTAACTCTACTTCTCCACAATTAATAATGCACAACTAACTTTTTAAACAAATTTCACGGGGATACGAGAAAGTCTCTCACTTGTTTAATACTACAAGCAAATAAATAAAATTAGTGCTAGGAAATGCAATAAGTTATTTATGAGGTATTTAAGAATATTTTTGTTACTTCATTGCTATATTATAACAGGTCAACTATTTATAACTAAATTGATGAGAAGAATCTGGTTGGCCTCTGAAACAATCTCTCCATACCTCTTCCATTTTCAAATTCTCAATGGATGCACGTGAGCCTTTTATGCTGTTTCATGAAACTCTCATCAAAATTTATTGTTGCCATTAGTAAGAATCTATAGACTAGTGGAGCCTCAGTACTGCAGTGTAAAAGGTTTACTACGTAGACATCAGACAGACAGGAAGGCTAGTTTAAACTGTCTGTATCTAGTTAATGAAAGCAAACATGTAACAGCTGTGAGCAGACTGAAAGCTGTGACATCAGATGCATGTGGTAATAAAGATTCAGTTACTTGGATAGATGATCACAACATTCCTCAAGTTAATCAAACTTTTTATTAACTTCCCTTTGAGGGAAGTTTAATTTTCATTCACAGTCTCAGATTCCCTATACAATATTAAGGAACAGTTCCTGACTTACACCAGTCTTATCGTCTCGCAGCCGCAACCCATCAATGGCAATGTTGATGGTGATCCGCTGTTTGTGTTCCCCCGCCGCCCGTATTGCCATCTTCAGATCTGCCAGTGCCTCTTGGCACATCCGGTCCCCCCGTGGATCTGACACTTCCAGGATTCCAATCAGCTTCGCCTTGTAGCTCACCCCTTCTCCCAGGAATCGTGAAGGCTCATTTTTATCTGCAACAGGAGGCGAATATTTTAACTTGGGATTCTACTATGCTTTCATTTATGCAATAACAGGGTTGATTTGAACTAAATATTTACCATCAACAATAGATACTATGTTCTTTGAACAATTTAACAAAAAGTTCAATAGTACAAATTCTAACTGATAACGATGAACTCTAATTCACAAACTGCCAATGCTGATACTCAATAAGGAATTTTACTGAGTTCTGAAGGTGTTGACTAGGAATGGGAAATACACTAAACTTCTTATCTGTATTTGCTTTTCCCATCTGATATGCAAAATACCTACTTACTTTTTCTAAATAAGCATTGCAGTTCTATGTTACTCCCTAATTCCTAGGGAAGAAACAAAGAAAGTACTTTTTCATGTTTAGCCCACCTTGTACAATAGCTATTTATTCTTCCTAGACAAGTATTAAAGGCCTGACTTAATCACTAAAAATTATGCAAAATAGCTTTAAAAATAAAATTTTACACCATTAACTCAGCCTGGTGTAGCTCATCACTTTCCTCCTTAAACTTATATCTTGTTTTAACTGTAATTAAAAATTAATGATATGTTTCAATAGTAAACATATAAATCTATTTGCAGTCCATGAAATTAATAATATGAAACACACCTATATGAAATATTTTATATAGGTGTCACCCGCATACTTAAATGGTCATTGATACATACATATACATATTTTTAGAAAAATTAAGTACTACTTGGCAATATTGACAGCCATCTTAGTTTTGCTTTGATATGGTTAAGCTATTTTACACTTTTTGGTTTTGTCATCAATGTTTGTGTAATTCTTATTCTAAAGCTATGATATAAAACATACCCAACTTCTCTTTAGTTTACTCAAATTATCATTGGTTATGTAAAACAAAATATACTATGTTTAAATGTATTAAATGTGCAACTATGAATATTATACACATAACCAAAATAACCATAGACTTATAAATTACATTAATTTAAAGCGAGGCAAAAATAAAGGATTAACGTAGTTTTTACTGAGCAAAGTCCAAGGTTGCTTAAAACTGGTTGAATACAATTTAAGAAACCCCAGCTGGACGTAACAACTCTTGCAAAACTCATTTACATATGTTTGCCCTGTAGTCTCTGTCGTTAGGTGGTCATTGCGAAATGCTCAGTCATTACTTCAAAGTTTGTCATAAAATATCATCAAATGCAATATCATTAAATCATAATTTTGTAAAATGTGATTAAAAACTCAAGAAACTGTAAACTGCATAAAATAATAAACATACCAGGTTATTCAACTGCATGCCAACTTTTGTCAAAACTGTGTTATGATCTATTTGTTAAGTTAATTGTTGGAGATATATCGCATGTATTTGAATGTAACTAAATATTAATTTTGATGTTCAAAAATATATGTCCATATCATAGTATGCACTGAAATCCAAAATAAAACTACTTTACATCATAATATTAAATTTCTCCTATAAAATTATTCTTTATCCTTCAATAATTCCAAATCCCAATGGACTACTATATAAGTACAGTCTCAATGGTCTACATTCTGAAATTTATTATTGGGTATTTGCTCTCCTTTAAATCTGACCATATTTAAAAATTAAACACATTGTATAAATTGGTCCCACTTTGCAAAAATAGGAAGTATAAGATTGAATACACGATACTAATATTTAATCAGAATATGTTCGAGATTAATCTAAAATTGTTGTATTGACATACACAAAGGTAGAAGCAAAAATTATAAATCATTACATTAAATTTGAATTCTGTGTAAAGACAAAACAATTTATCACAACAGTAACTAGTAAAAATTATTATGATGCATCTATTATTTGGTCTAAACATGATCTATGGCTTTTGCAAGTGTTTCCCTCATGAAAATCCAATAGATGAATTTGGACGTTCATGTAATAACGTTAGACTTCTCTGTAATAAGAGAAAATTACATGTGAACACCATGAGTGTTATCCAACATGTGTAATCAGAAAAAATTAAATTGGATTCATTGAATTAAAATGGATTTTAATAACATGAAACCGCCCATAAAGAAATAATTAGTATAAGACAGTATCAATTTTTTTCGTATAAACTGGCTTAAGTTGATTTCTAAACCACTACGAATAATGAGGAAAGAAGGTTGATATATTGAAACGGATTTTAATCTATTCGACTTGGAATTAAAATCTTCATCAGTTCTTGATAATGTAAATTCCGCTCTAAATAAATATCACCTATCAATTAATGAAAGTAAAATTAATTTTATTTATTGTATTCTTCTCTAAATACACTAAATTAATCAGTAGGCCTGTAATACCTTTAAAAGCACACTGTTGAAGACACACTGTTAAATCAAGCAGAGTCAACAAAATTTGTGGGTTTAATACTTGATCAACACTTAACTTGGGATTTGCATGTTGATCAAGTTGTTAAAATAATTACCTCCAGTTTATTTCTAATTCACAGAATGTCAACAATTTGTTCAATTGACACTTTAAGACTCCTTTACTTTGCTTATGTAGACTCTGTAATTGTGTATGGCTTATGCATTTAAGGAGCTACATCAAAATGTATTTTAATGAGGATAATAATACTACAAATATGTGTATTTGTATTATTTTGGCCCTTGATTGGAATGATACAGTAAAAAATAAATGTTCTAGTTTGGGTATCATGACTGTTTATAGTCATTACATGTACCAAGCTATTCTCTACAATAATCAATTAATGAAAGCTAACAAACTACGTTTATTAGGAAGCAATTATTGTTATAATACTAGACTGAAGGGCAATATAGCAACTGAATCGCATAAATTGGAAATTTTTAGAAAACAAAAAGAAAACAACTTTCATTGGTGCAAAATATTTAAACAATCTTCCTAAATATATAAAAAATAAAAAGTGTTAAAAAACAAATATTGTCTAAAAGAGATAATAAGAAAAGATTCTTAACAAAACTTTATATAATTTTGGAGAGTTTGAAGCATAGGTGTGTATTGTTTTGAGATTTTAGGTGTATTTTGAGATTAAGATTTTAATTATAGTAAAATAGGGTTTTATTGAATTCATTTTTGCTGGATCGTTTAGGATAAGAACATATTAGTAAATACACTATTTTTGTATAATCCTAAGTAAGAATATATCATTGTTATTTTATTGTAAATGAATGACACCATTCATGAACTTACATGAATAAAGAATACTTCAATTCAATTTAATTGCATAGAAAAACCAGATTATTCAGCAGTTATCCTTCCAAAGAGGAAGCATGTTATATAACTGCACTAGGTTGTCATACAAAAACCCCAATAGACAATTCAATTGCCCAAAACCTTTTTGGTAATGGATAGTAATTCTACGATACTATCAACAATGACCAGGTAGGTAGGTGATTGGACTGTTTGCAAGGACAAGATTGTTCATGGGTGATACTTACGAGGAGGAAAAATGTTAAATATGGATTGACTTGGTTGCCTTACAATAATCCATTAAACAAAACCAATTGCTGACATAATCATACATATAGTTAGGAGGTTGAGCTGCTTAATAAGAAAAGATTGTTCAGCTGTTCCAAAGAGGGTGCATGACTTAGATGTACCTTGAGTAGGTTATCTTGAAATAATCCAATAGAGACAGCTACTGGCTGTCCAGATAGTTTCGAACCCATACAACATATTAGTAAGAGATAATAATATTCAGTAGGTAACATGTAAATGATGGATAAGTAAGAGGTATGTCTCATTTCAAAGAAAAGTTTGTTAGTGATTACACTTAAAAAAAGGAAGCTTGTGACTTGACTCAGATAAAAAAAAATTAAATTCAATTAAAAGTCTAAAGATAAATCCTCCACTATTTTGATCAAAGGAATTCCGAATTAAAACATGGATCACATTTTATCAGAGGACACAAATCTAAAACAAGCTGAGGATCAAGACAGTTACTTTGCATTAATTTGGATGTCAATCTCACTCTCAACCTGTATAAGTTTTGGAATTCCTAACTGATGGACAGTAAAACTATTCAGGGATCTGAACTTTGGAATATTGGGCCAGGAAGATTGTTTTCATATCACGTAAATGGAAGAGGTAGATCACCCAAGTTCTTCTACTCAATGTTCATTATACTCTTTTCTACGAGCATGTAAGTGATTGGGTTGAACTTCATAAGGCATCCACAAACAGCTGTAGGAGCTGTTTCATCTACAAGTGTATGGAGTTAGTATTATTACTTATAAGTATACTTCAACACTGAAAGTTTATTTTTTAACAGACATGACATTTCACCTATAAATCTTAGACTAGTTAAAAGATAGCTTCTCTGTTACTCCCTCCCATATGTTGCACTTACAAAAATAAAAATTAAGGCAAATATAAATCATGGTGAAGGACTCAATTAGGTATGTGGATTTTTTGAGGAACCAGTTAAAAAAGTGACCAATTCATTTTCATTACCAATGAGTTAAATACTGTACTAAATATCTCATGTGACATAAATATTGCCATATTTAATCCATGATGAAGGACTGTTACAATGTACATGGGTATTTCGAGGAACCAGTACAAACATGTGACCAGTTTCAATACCCATGAGTGAAATATTACTTTTAAATAAGTTATGTTACATTAATATCAACACGTTTTATATATACATGATACTGGTCATCCAAATTTTTGTCAGGAGGAGGTGATATCTAACAAACGAAATAAATTAGGTACTGACTCTGCAAATAGAATATCTTTTTCCTAGACATGTATCTAAGGTAATACTTTACAACTATTACGTGTTATAATGGACTAAATTTGAAAATCCCATAAAGAAATTACATTGTAAAGAATATGGATAACCTTTAATTTGCAGCACACTAAGTAAGTATAAAAGCAGCAAAAATGATTTCAAATTCAATTTTGTATCTGCTACATTTATTTATAGGGAAAACAGTAGAATGGTTAGAAAGAAGGAGTCTATTAAAAATATATTACAAATACAGATTTTTAAGCACAACTTGAGATAGGCTTTCCCTCAATAATACAACTTACTAATAACACATGATTACATAACCCCATGAAACATATTCAATCCAAATTGATGTAAACCTATACACAGGTTGATAGCTAAGGATTCAGGAATCCCCGTTTAACCATGACTGGAGGAAGAAAAATATTATTTCACAACAAAAGATAAATTAAATATAAGCATTGCTTTTATAAACAGTTAACCACTTCCTCCTAGAAGCACAGATAAAGTCCTTGCATAAAGACAGAACTCTGTTATTTTAAAATCATATTAATTTGTATTGTGTTGATAACTTATTTAGATCAATATTTTGAATAAGCCTACTACACATTGCACATAAATATAAAGTGACTAAGTTACATACTAGAGTATGCACTGATTCTGTATAAGTACATATAGTACCGAGGTAAGTGTAGTAATCATGTTATGTAAAACTATACAAAGTGCTTTGCAAACTTTACACATAGTACGCTACGTCTTGTTGTAAAACAATCGACCCAATTAAGCCGCGCAATCGGTACGTAAACATCGACCCTTGTAGTGGAACAAACTTTATGAGGAGAAGTTACGACGATTGGGCCACAAGACAATTACGCCTCGGCACGTCCAAATCGTCTCGGTTTGCCGTCCACGACACCGCACTGGGCCAAGATGACCACCCGGGGGCGAGACCCGAGGACGGCCTGAACTTCCACAGGAGCCTCGGGGGGTGACCACTTACATTTGCACGGGCTAGTCTTCTTCCGGAGGGTTTGCATGGGCGACAGGGCGAGCCGGTTATATCGCTGCGTCACTATTAGGCTTTGCGTCGACAGGAGGCGAATAAACTGGCTGGCCGGGCGGCCTTCACTCGCACTCTGGTAGAATTGATACCGTCAAACGTCACTGACAGAGGACCGTGGCCGACCATTGATTGCTCGATCAATACAGAGGGCTCGGCACTACTACCCCCTCCCAGTCACACTCTCGCCCGCCACCACCCACCTCTCGACGCCGAGTACACCCTACCCTTGCCAAAATCTGGCACACAATCTCCAAATATAAAGCTCGCCATTTCTCATTGAACATAAAAAAATGTGCTTACTATACTGGATATTATCATGGTTTGTATTGCATTTTTACCCACTGTAAAATTACATATTAACATGTCTAGAACTTTTTAGAGGGTACAACTTGGACATTCCCAGATAAACAAAGGATAAACAATAAATCATACTGTGCCACGAAACTTGGCAGCATGGAAGCTTGGTACCTTCCATAAGGAAGTTGTGCCACTGGTATTCTTCACGCCAAAATTAATAGTCCATTCAGAGGAAAGGTAAGTTTACAAACACTGCAATTAAATATTTCATTGATCTACAAACGTATAATTTAAAAAAAATCGATATCTATTATAGAAAAATAATTAACCACGGTACAGGGCATATTATTAGTCCGTACGTTGGAGATATAATTTAATCTCAGAGAATTCTAAGAAAAGGCTGTTCACAAAAGGTATTTACGATTTGTAAAATTAATGAACCGCAAATATACCTACACTGGTTTGTTTGTATAT
This sequence comes from Homalodisca vitripennis, assembly GCF_021130785.1. Lineage (NCBI taxonomy): Eukaryota > Metazoa > Arthropoda > Insecta > Hemiptera > Cicadellidae > Homalodisca > Homalodisca vitripennis. Next base: position 105,471,847 of record NC_060208.1, on the reverse strand, counting down.
TTAATCTGATTTATTGTATAGCCTAGTAAAATCTGATGATAAATATTATTTTCTTTGATTTTAACGGTATCAAACATCCAAATAATGTGTTGAAAACCATCAAGTTCTTCTTCTTGTAAATAACGGATGAAGTTCTCAGTTTGCCAGACAGATCGCGCGCGCCACGTCGCTCTGTTCAGAGCATATTCACGTCACCGTCAGCTGTAAGCGCGCTGGTGGTAAACAGCCAGCTCGTGTGTGAATGTAAACAAGGCAATAAAAGGATTTGCGAGTGGTTCCGCAATGTGTGTAAACACTTTGTTGTTTCCGTTCTAAACATCCAAGATGCGAGAATTGGGGAAAGTCGACAGTCATCGCGTCGGAATAAAGAAATAACCTCACCATTTGGTAAACATTTATTTCTAATTTCACGCTGAACTGGAACGTCATGGAGATATCGTCTTTAAAGAACAGTATTTTGAGGCCCTAACGCCGGAGAATGAAACAGTTTTTATAAGCACCGTGGAAATCAATCAAATTTCTCTGCAACATTCCACAATATTTGATAGAGTAGGCTCAATGATTTAAGTAAGACCAGTATGAAGGAATAATAAGTCGATGTCGTAGTACTTTAAGTGAAGCACAATAATGTTATATGATAGGAGCCTTATGATAATTTTTAAACTGAAATAACAAGTATCAATGAGATATTATTCGAGTGTTTGTGGTCGAGAGAATTAGAGGTTTAACGAAATTGTGACGGACTCTTATTACAGGTTTTACGCGTGTAGGAGCACTTCTGGCTCGACAACCTATTTCAGTGTAAAGGTAAAATTATAAACGTGACTTCTGGATATGCCTTACTCTTCAATAGACCAACTTTGCAACATTGGTGCTAAATCTCTCCTTTGTACTTCAATAGATTCTAGAGATAATATGCGGACACACGCACATACTTTGTCGAACCGTCCCGATGTAATATTTATTACTATTGGAATTCCCTAATATGAATTTCACGGGCCATACACGAACTCACTGCGCTCATTTAGCGTTTCTCTGTGTTCATTCCATCAGATACTGTAAATATGCTGTTCCACAATGTGAAAGGACACTTTGTTACAAGAAAAGCAAAAAAATAAATGCAACCAATGATCAATGTCTATTCAAAATAATCGAGTCTCTCAAAGTTAGCGCTCACCAACTCAAAATAACATTAATTTAAAAATCGAATTTCACGCTTCGAGAAGAAGGGTACAAGTTTCTGAAGAAAATATATTATTCGGAACAAGATACAATAACATCGACAAAAGTGTTTGCATCTATTGTACTGATACATTATACACAAAAGGAAAATACATACTAATAACCTTTATTTTAAGAAGGGCAATGATCAACTTCTTGCTAATGAGGGTTAATATACAGTACGGTATCTGTCAGAGAAGCTGTTGCACTTTCTGTATCCATACATTAGATTATTTTGTCTCAACTAACAGTGTAATGCTATAGGATAGTGCTTTAGGCATGAACTATCAATATGGTCTGTGACCCCGGTCCTTACGTAGGCCTTACTGTTGTACTTTCTGTATCCATACATTAGATTATTTTGTCTCAACTAACAGTGTAATGCTATAGGATAGTGCTTTAGGCATGAACTATCAATATGGTCTGTGACCCCGGTCCTTACGTAGGCCGAAAATAGAATTTCAGTTTCTTTAACCGTTGTACGGCACCAAGATAACTATTATTTACATGTTTGACAATGTTTTTAAGTGTGTTAACTAAAAATCCTGTAAACACTTATTATTATTCGTACTATAACATTTTATTTCAGTTTCTACAAATAATTAACAATAATGCAAACAAATTGTTGACATGTATTAACACACAGCGATATTTGTTTTAAAACATGGTAAGATTACAATTCAAGCAAATAATATTTCAAAATAAATTTATAAAGGTTAATTTAACTCCTAGACTTAAACTTGATATTTATTAAATTATTACCGTTACTAAATGAATGATGGTAGAGAAGCGTATTAAATTTCAAGTTTAAGCCAGTTAAGGATGATAAGAATAAACCAGAAAAAAGAAAATTGTCAGGTCTACGTGTTTGCTTAAATATACTCTGACATATGTTAGTTGTTATCAGTGTGTTGGTCTTATCAGGAGACAAGTTTAGCCGTGAAGCAACAAACTTAAATATTTAGCTCGTATTAGGTCACCACAAATTTCTTATCATGAATACTTCATTTCTTAATACAGCCTTGGCGCAACAACCAATTGAACTGACAAATTATTCATCTGGTTTTTGACTAATTAGTTCAAATAAAAAATGAACATGACTTTATACACAGAAAAGAGAGAGATAATAAGATAATTAGACACATATCCTATGATACTATGAGAGATCCGTGAGAGAAACCAATGAAAAAGTCGTGATTGGTTTTCTGTTGATAACATTTTTAGAAATAAATCATCATTTGTTGAGAGAAAGCAAAAGTAGCTTTCCCTACCAAAGGGAGCGTGAATATGTGCTCCTGAAGCATGACCACTTAACTCAAGAGTTGCTACTACCACCGCTCTAAATTATTACCACTGATACTAATAATATTGGGCATTTTGCCAAATACTGTGTAGAAGATTCAGTCCAGCGTTACCAAAAGTAAGGACGTGGCGTGTGATACACCGCAAATGGCTGAGGACGACCGCATATAAGATTCATTCCAAAGGTAAAAAAATAAAGATGTAAAACGTGATACACCGAAAGTGACTAAGGACGACCGCAGAGATAATAATAATAATAATTATTTTATTCCATAATGACAATAATACATTGTATTCATACTTACAATACACATACAAACACGCATTTCTTATTCATTCACCCCAACATTCATGGAACATAAGACTCGAAGCTCTAACTAATTAATTGTTATTTAGATTTTGCCAACGGCCAGCCATGAACTCTTCGACAGAATAGAACGCATTTAACACCAGTAGGCGCTTCAAAGATCTTTAAACGGGTTAAACTGTATAAATCCTTCTGGGAGCCGATTGAGAAATCTGACTCCAGCCAGTGATGGCAACCGTTCGACGAAAGTCACCATCCTATGTTGTTGAGCATGGTAACTCTCCCTGACTCTAGTTCCATAGGAGTGAATGCCACTACCCTGTATAAGAACGCATTTTGATCACAAATACATGGCAACTTCCAATATATAGAGGCACGGCAGTCAGCAATTCAAGCTCCCTGAAAGCATCCTTACACGACTCTCTGATGTTGTTAATTGGGACATTATTCGGGCAGCTTTTTTTGTACTCCAAATACTCTTTCTACATTGTATTTAGTACAGCTGCCACAAAGTCTTAGTCCATGTGTCAGATAGCCTATGGATAAATCAGGCCAAAATAAGCCATCCTTAAGTGAACAATAATTGGCACCGTTAGGCAAAGCGGAGATGCCTGAAGTAACACGAGCACAGATATAGTCAACATTATTGTCTCAGGTTAAACCTTTGTCGAGGTACATCCCTAGCAACTTGATGAAGTCAGTGCTCTCTAAGAGCTCATCTTCCACAAAACTGCCGGTTGGCTTCCATTTTAAATTCTTAAAGAGACCTTCATTATACAATTTTTTTTTATTTCAATATAGTAGTTTTATTTGACTTCACAAGTATTATTGTATTAGGGTTAATTGTAAGATAGGGCCTTATGGTTGATTGATTGATCTTCATTTTGTCTGAGACAAACGTTGATGACATTAGATTTTGTACGGTTTGTTCTTAAATTATATCGGAAAAAAATTGTATGCTGCAGTTGACAGCAATGAAGGATTCAATTTCAAGATTATATTTCGAAGTTGATTTTATGCAGAGTCATATCATCGGCATATTGAATTGTCTTTCCTTTGTGGATCGATGAATGTATTCGATTTACATACAGAACAAAAAGAACCGGCCCAAGAGTAGATCCTTGTGGGACACCATGAACCAATTTATTTCTTCTCGATATGACACTTGAGATCTGCACTCACTGGTCTCTGAGATAAGACAAGAACCATTTGTGAGGAAGACCTCGAATGCCAAGTTCCGGATTTCGACCTGTACCGCAGCTGGACTCTCTCCTCAAAACGAAGCAGAAGACACCGAGGAGGCACTTGAACTCAATGATTCCGTCAAGCGGTAGCAAAGTGAGAATGTCATGCGTGATATACTGCAAGTAACTAGGAACGAACGGAAAGATTACATAAATCCAGCGGTAGAAATAGCGAGGAAGTGACGCGTGATACACCGCAAGTGACTAAGGACGACCGCAAAGATTACATAAATTCAGCGGTAGTAAAAGTGAGTATGACACGTGATATACCGCAAGTGGCTAATGACGACCGTAGAGATGACATCAATCCAGCGGTAGCACAAGTGAGGATGTGACGCGTGATACTCCGCACGTTGCTAAGGACGACTGCAGAGATTATACTAGAGTCCAGCGGTAGCAAACGTGATACAGTGCATGTGGTATGGGACGATCGCGGAGATGACATCAGTCCAGCGGTAGCAAATGTGAGGATGTGACGCGTCATACTCCGCACGTTGCTAAGGACGACCGCAGAGATTAAACTAGAATCCAGCGGTAGCAAACGTGATACAGTGCATGTGGTATGGGACGATCGCGGAGATGACATCAGTCCAGCGGTAGCAAATGTGAGGATGTGACGCGTGATACTCCGCACGTTGCTAAGGACGACTGCAGAGATTATACTAGAGTCCAGCGGTAGCAAACGTGATACAGTGCATGTGGTATGGGACGATCGCGGAGATGACACCAGTCCAGCGGTAGCAAATGTGAGGATGTGACGCGTGATACTCCGCACGTTGCTAAGGACGACCGCATAGATTATACTAGAGTCCAGCGGTAGCAAACTTGATACAGTGCATGTGGTATGGGACGATCGCGGAGATGACATCAGTCCAGCGGTAGCAAATGTGAGGATGTGACGCGTCATACTCCGCACGTTGCTAAGGACGACTGCAGAGATTATACTAGAGTCCAGCGGTAGCAAACTTGATACAGTGCATGTGGTATGGGACGATCGCGGAGATGACATCAGTCCAGCGGTAGCAAATGTGAGGATGTGACGCGTCATACTCCGCACGTTGCTAAGGACGACCGCATAGATTATACTAGAGTCCAGCGGTAGCAAACTTGATACAGTGCATGTGGTATGGGACGATCGCGGAGATGACATCAGTCCAGCGGTAGCAAATGTGAGGATGTGACGCGTGATACTCCGCACGTTGCTAAGGACGACCGCAGAGATTATACTAGAGTCCAGCGGTAGCAAACTTGATACAGTGCATGTGGTATGGGACGATCGCGGAGATGACATCAGTCCAGCGGTAGCAAATGTGAGGATGTGACGCGTGATACTCCGCACGTTGCTAAGGACGACCGCAGAGATTATACTAGAGTCCAGCGGTAGCAAACTTGATACAGTGCATGTGGTATGGGACGATCGCGGAGATGACATCAGTCCAGCGGTAGCAAATGTGAGGATGTGACGCGTGATACTCCGCACGTTGCTAAGGACGACCGCAGAGATTATACTAGAGTCCAGCGGTAGCAAACTTGATACAGTGCATGTGGTATGGGACGATCGCGGAGATGACATCAGTCCAGCGGTAGCAAATGTGAGGATGTGACGCGTGATACTCCGCACGTTGCTAAGGACGACCGCAGAGATTAAACTAGAATCCAGCGGTAGCAAACGTGATACAGTGCATGTGGTATGGGACGATCGCGGAGATGACATCAGTCCAGCGGTAGCAAATGTGAGGATGTGACGCGTGATACTCCGCACGTTGCTAAGGACGACTGCAGAGATTATACTAGAGTCCAGCGGTAGCAAACGTGATACAGTGCATGTGGTATGGGACGATCGCGGAGATGACACCAGTCCAGCGGTAGCAAATGTGAGGATGTGACGCGTCATACTCCGCACGTTGCTAAGGACGACTGCATAGATTATACTAGAGTCCAGCGGTAGCAAACTTGATACAGTGCATGTGGTATGGGACGATCGCGGAGATGACATCAGTCCAGCGGTAGCAAATGTGAGGATGTGACGCGTCATACTCCGCACGTTGCTAAGGACGACCGCAGAGATTATACTAGAGTCCAGCGGTAGCAAACTTGATACAGTGCATGTGGTATGGGACGATCGCGGAGATGACATCAGTCCAGCGGTAGCAAATGTGAGGATGTGACGCGTCATACTCCGCACGTTGCTAAGGACGACCGCAGAGATTATACTAGAGTCCAGCGGTAGCAAACTTGATACAGTGCATGTGGTATGGGACGATCGCGGAGATGACATCAGTCCAGCGGTAGCAAATGTGAGGATGTGACGCGTCATACTCCGCACGTTGCTAAGGACGACCGCAGAGATTATACTAGAGTCCAGCGGTAGCAAACTTGATACAGTGCATGTGGTATGGGACGATCGCGGAGATGACATCAGTCCAGCGGTAGCAAATGTGAGGATGTGACGCGTCATACTCCGCACGTTGCTAAGGACGACCGCAGAGATTATACTAGAGTCCAGCGGTAGCAAACTTGATACAGTGCATGTGGTATGGGACGATCGCGGAGATGACATCAGTCCAGCGGTAGCAAATGTGAGGATGTGACGCGTCATACTCCGCACGTTGCTAAGGACGACCGCATAGATTATACTAGAGTCCAGCAGTAGCAAACTTGATACAGTGCATGTGGTATGGGACGATCGCGGAGATGACATCAGTCCAGCGGTAGCAAACTTGATACAGTGCATGTGGTATGGGACGATCGCGGAGATGACATCAGTCCAGCGGTAGCAAATGTGAGGATGTGACGCGTGATACTCCGCACGTTGCTAAGGACGACCGCATAGATTATACTAGAGTCCAGCAGTAGCAAACTTGATACAGTGCATGTGGTATGGGACGATCGCGGAGATGACATCAGTCCAGCGGTAGCAAATGTGAGGATGTGACGCGTGATACTCCGCACGTTGCTAAGGACGACCGCATAGATTATACTAGAGTCCAGCGGTAGCAAACTTGATACAGTGCATGTGGTATGGGACGATCGCGGAGATGACATCAGTCCAGCGGTAGCAAATGTGAGGATGTGACGCGTGATACTCCGCAAGTGGCTTGGTACAAACCGCAACGTAAAGAGGATAAAAGTTCAGCATACAGTTTATTAGTTTAATTCGTTAAATCTCATTCACAATCGTACGTTATATATTTATTGAAATAACATTCTGGCTTTTAAGTGCCCTTTTCCATTTAATATCTAAAATAATTAAATTAATATTTTTATATTAATACAGTGTAAATAACAGCAAAAAGACCTTATATTTTAAATATAACATTATTATTTACAGTTTATGTTTTTATCTCTCAACCTCGTTATCTTATCTTGTATTCATTACTATTTTATATTATTACTAGCAGTTATCCGCCGCTTTGCACGCAATTTCGTAGGTTTGCACCCGGATTAGCTCTTCTGGTTCGAAAGAATTATATTTCCGACGCCAATGTTCAGTTTGCCTTTATGCCACGGCCAAGAAAATACATCAAAAAGTGTATATTTATGGTCATTTCATTTCATACACAGCTCTGAGAAGCCTACTTCTGTCAAACAACAACTAAGATGGGTTCTATAACAGTCTTTAAATTAAATTTATAGTAAAAGATAGTAACACTGTCTTTTAGATCTGATACTTAATATTTGCCAAAAATATAAAGTTAAAAGTACATTAACAATGACACTTCACGTTTGTTTCTTTATAAACTGAAAATATCGTTAATAGTTTAGAACATTTTGAGCTGGAATAGGTACATTACTTCAAAAACACAATCTAGCGAACTTTCATCTAGCACAATTCTTGCCGACTGAATCAAAGTGAGTCTTCGGAATCAAATTATGATGATCTTATGTTTTAGAGCCTTTTCTAAGGTAGATGAATAGGCTACTTACCTTATCGCTGAAATATAAAACGGCGTAAAAAATAATGGTTATTCCTCATAAAATCTACTTACTATAAATGTAAACTAATTGCAAATAATAAACAACGTTTACACAGAACAGTTGATTACATTAGACATGTACTTTTAATTAATATGTCACAACTTAGAGACCAAGATGGGATTTTCGCTACTTGACCAGTGGGGCGTAGCCTGGAGGGCTTTTCTAAATAAGAATAGGTATATTATTTATCCCTGGGACCGTATGAATGTTTATGTAAAATAGCAGTACAATTAGTTAAATAGTTTACGCGTGAAAGAAAAAAACAAACAAAGGCACTTTTGCATTTATGATATTATTAGAATTAGGATTAATATTATATTAATCGAAAACGATGTATGAAATACTGGCATAGGAAGTAAAATGATGGGGTGGTAGAATACTGGGAGAGTAGACACCCATAGCGTACCTGCTATTATTATTCTGTACTGGAATAGTAAGAGTATCAGCCTTCTTAGCTATTACCCAGTAATAATTGTGGTACGCCCACAACAATCTGATTTAATCACAAATATGTTACCAGACGCTCAACTGAAAGACTTATAAATGCCAAATTGAAGAAAGAAGTTACTTTTGTCTATCTGAAATCTGAAAACAACTTTAGGTCCCGCGTGCCAGAGCAGAAAATTTAACCCTGTTTAACCAGAAGCAGAAATTTTAACCCAGAATTGTGTGATTCTAATAACTTGACCCACCTCAGGTATGTAATTTCCTGTTACCTTCTTTTATACGTAATCCTTCCCTATCCTTTATACGACTGTCAGATACAAAGTGTCGCATTTGCTCTTGTGGGACTAGTAAGATTTCATACATTCTGTACATTTCTGCGGTATTTCACAAAAAAATTTACTCATCTGCATTTCCTCATCAGTCTACTTTATATTTAGCTTAATTACTTTAATAATTTTTAAACACAAGTATAAAAATGTATTAAAGTTAAGCACTATTTTGGCGGATTCTTGAAAAGCCGCAGAAACTATAACTCGTACGTAGACATTTTCCCATCAAATTATAGGAAATGTACAATTCTTAAACAAAGAAAATGTATGAAAAAATTAAGAATCTAAATTTCTGTCTTCCTGGAGATTTTACCAAAGTTTCAATTTTGGACTTTACGACACTATCGGACCTACATTAGCAATCGAAAATTACAAATAGTCTGCAGTAGTTGCCTGACACACAGTTCCTATCCTGCCCTGCCCGGCCTCATCCCTATCAGCCCAGCGTCCTTCAACCGTACGGCACAGTGCCATACATACACAGATCCTGCGCCCAGCCTCATCCATAACCCCCCCCTCCCACAGCGTCCGTCAGCCGTACGGGACGTTTCCATACACAGATCCGACACTGCCCTACCCGGCCTCATCCATATTCGACCAGCGTCCGTCAGCCGTACGGCACGTTGGACATACACATATCCTACCCTGCCCTACCCGGTCTCATCCATATCCACCCAGCCTCCGTCAGCCGTACGGCACGTTGGACATACACATATCCTACCCTGCCCTGCCCGGCCCCATCCATATCCGTCCAGCGTCCGTCATCCGTACGGCACGTTGCCATACACGGATCCTAGGCTGTCCTGCCCGGCCTCATTCATATCCGCCCAGCGTCCGTCAGCCGTACGGCACGTTGCCATACACAGATCCACCCTTCCCTGCCAGCATCATCCATAACCCACCCAGCGTCCGTCAGCCGTACGGCACGTTGCCATACACAGATCCAACATTGCCCTACCCGGCCTCATCCATATCCGCCCAGCGTCCGTCAGCCGTGCGGCACATTAGTATACACACATCCAGCCCTGACCTACCCGGCCTTATCCATATCCGTCCCAGCGTCCGTCAGCCGTACGGCACGTTGGACATACACAGATCCTACCCTGCCCTGCTCGGCCTCATCCATATCCGCCCAGCGTCCGTCAGCCGTACGGCACGTTGCCATACACAGATCCAACATTGCCCTACCCGGCCTCATCCATATCCGCCCAGCGCCAGCGTCCGTCAGCCGTGCGGCACATTAGTATACACACATCCAGCCCTGACCTACCCGGCCTTATCCATATCCGTCCAGCGTCCGTCATCCGTACGGCACGTTGGACATACACAGATCCTACCCTGCCCTGCTCGGCCTCATCCATATCCGCCCAGCGTCCGTCAGCCGTACGGCACGTTAGTATGTACACATCCAGCCCTGCCCGTTAATTCGTTTTAGTTTTTATCACGATTAGATACGAATTTACGTGCATTTGTGTTGTGATTGTATTTATATTTTGTTTGGTGTTACGAAACCAATTTGGAAAGCGAGTAATTAAGGAGAGTAGTCTACAAACGTTTCCCCGTTCTTGTGCCGAACGAGATAAAGTATCAGAAAGACTTTTTCTCTCACTCATCATATCACGCAATTTATTAACTGCGGTGTCTACCCATTTTTAAAGCGCACGTTAGAACTTATTGAATTCTTTCTGTCTTGCAAACATCGATAATGTGCTTGGGTTAAATAAATGTCATAAGTGTTATCAAATTGTACAATAAATCACTAATTCATGCCCATTTCCTTCGTAAAGAAAACAGATAACTAAATGAATCATGTGGTGTAGTTAATTTAATCACATTACTATTGCCTGCTGTCTGCTGGTCACAGTAATGGTTAGATGAGATGGTCTGCTGGTAGGATGGTTTCACGTATCTTAGAGGAGAGTCTATACTTTCATATAGTTTTGGTTAGTTATTCGTTTATTCATATTCAGCAATAAAACATTATTAAAACAAGACAGAAACACACGAACTAGAATGCACCGACGAACGTAAGTCTAGGTCAGCATCTGTCGGCGCCGCTCCATTTAGCTCCACGTGCAGCTAACGGAGACGTGCCGGACAGGGCTGGATGTGTACGTCCGCTCCTACAGCGCAGAAGACCATTCAGCGTAGAGCCGCAGTGGTAAGCAATTTACCCTCAAATTATAGAACATTCATTCCTCTTTACAAAAAGCATCTTCTTGACAGAAAAAAAGCGTTCGCCTTCCGCTTTATAAAACAAAAAATTAAAAATATTACTTTTCAGCTAAGGCGCAGGGCGCGTTCTTCCATGGAGGCTGTAAACTAGGTATTTTGATCTCAACACTGCATATACTAAACATTCACAACGAACAACCTTTTCCAAGGTAAAAGTTAGATTCAAAACTAAAAGTGAAAAAAAAACAAAACATTGGCTTTAAGACTGTGGTTATTAGGGGGGGACAGCCACGCACGCTGCATCGCCGGATTGCTGGGAGAGATGGTTGACACCGAGTTGACAGGCGTCTGCAAACCTGTAGCGAGACTGCAACATCGACCAGAGCCCAATTCCACCTGTGGCCGGTACCCGCTGCGAGGTAGTGATAGCGATTACTAACGATCTGGATGCACGTGAACAGTAGTCATCTGCATATGCCGTAATCTAGAGAACTATATAGCCTAATTACAAGATCCGCCAACATAGCCTGCTCAACCCTACTCGGCCATATTGCCACAACCAGCCAAGAAATGACGATATTAATCAAGAACGCCCTCGGGAACGCCTACATCCAGGAGTTGGCCATGAGGCAACGACACTCGATTCCTGGATTTTAATCAGATAGACGGAAAGATGTTCACGAGGCACGACATTCATCTATCCCAGCGAGGCAAGAGAAACCTAGCGGGTTTAAGCCTCACTAAGATGCACAAGTTCACCTCGGATCCTCCAATTAATATATTGCCTCCATCCCCGGGAGAACCGCCATCACCATCGACGCGGAGCCGCGATATTTGAGGATGCTGTCACTAGAGCCGGCTGCCAACACCAGTGTGCCGCCCATCCGGCTGCAGTTTGGACATTGCCCCACAACATTTACGCGGAGGCAATATGATCTCCACCTCCAAATAAACGACCTACAGTTGTACTTGAAAAATCAAAACCTTTTTAGGAATCCCACTTGGAAACGGTGGACAACATTGACCTACAAAACCCAATCAAAATGAACAAACACAAACACTCAAACAACTAAAGTAAGACTGCTTCATCAAATTTCTTAATTTGCAATCAACAAATTGCAGGATCAAATCCAACTTATGCGAGGCTCTAATAACCGATCTCCTTGTAGTAAGCGAAAACGGTTTCAACGTAGAGAACATCGCACTGTGCAAAATTCCAAATTACAAATTGGCGTCCACGTTGTGCCGAACTCACTCCTAAAGAGCAAGCGTTGGCATTTTTCTGAAACACAATTTTTGTCTAGCCCCCTTTCCTATCCAAGAATCAATAAATAGAAAAAGGTGTAGGATCAAACTTCAAACTATACGATCAAAATTAGTCGTGATCGGGAATTACAGGTCTCCTAATGGAAAAGAAAACATCTTTTTTAATTTGAAAAATTATTGACATGCCTGACTAACCAACGTCAGGAATTTGCCGTGGTCGGGTATTTCAATATTGACGCGTTGGACAACACTTACCATTTCACAATTCGATTAGTCGATTTACTTAGGTCAGTTAACCTGGAGTTGCTAGTCAAAACTCCGACGAGAGAGTGACGGTTACAACAAAAACGCCTACCACTCAAGTGTCGCAGTAAATAGTCAAGTAAATACAGCTCAGACCACTATGTCCAAGAAGCCGTCATTAGTGGGGTACAACTCAAAAGCCAAAACTAAGCAAACAGTAACAGACCGAAGACCAGAAATTGCTCATCTCAACACTTCCAATTTCTAAAGAAAGATGGAATTTTCTAAATTCATTTCAACCCGATGGTTTAACGACACTCAAAATTTCCATATTAACATCTGGTGCTCTACAAAAACGATCAATGTTTGAGAAGAAAATCTATTACCACGGGCATTTTATTTCCAAGGGAGAAATTGAATTTTTTATGCAAAATTTATAAAAACACTGCAAACAAATATATTTTTTCAAGAATTATAAAAAATTTACAGGAAAATGATCCAAGCTGCATAAGCATATGATATCCAAAATCTATTCCCTCTTCCAAAAACGTTTCAAAAACAACTTGGGGAATCATTAACAATAAAATAAAAGCTCACAAACAAATTAAAATTAGGGATAGGCTTGTGGAGGATGAAACGGAAATTGTCACCAATTTAACGACTGTTCTGCATCTATTAGTGGTGGCCACGGTCCTCGGCCATGTGGACCTGAAGTACGCCCCTTGCGAAGACAGAGCCTCATATCGTCAATAGTGATGGCGTTGAGGACGAGCTTCACCGAATTATTGAGCAGTTTTCAGCCAAAAATCAAACGGCCTGAATCTTATGTCTCCGTAGCTTATAAAAATGCTGCAAGAATTTAGTAAAACCATTAACTCAATTAGTAAACTATTCATTCAAAACTGGAATATTTCTCTCCTCTCTCTTAAAAATTGAAGAACAACCCAGCTTTAGTCACTATTATCGGCCTGTCTCAATTTTGCCAGTGCTGAGCAAAATGTAATAAAAGCTTTTTCTTACAGGAATGCCACTTTTTGGACAAATACAATCAGTTCTCAAGTAAACAATTAAAATATGATTGAAGAGGGGATTGAATATCGAAATCACACAATGACTGTGTTTTTAGACCTGTCAAAAGCATTTGACTGCGATGACCACGGTACACTGCTCGACAAACTCGAGTCCAACGGCATTCGAAGCGAACCCCAAGTCACAGATCCCAAGTTGTCCCAATATTAAATAAGTCGTCCAAACCAATAGAATTAAGCTATGAAGTCCCTCCAGGGTGTAGGCCTATACTCAGTCCTGTGCTTTACGGCAACGATAAAAATTGTCGCTTCTGCATATAAAAATTGGTGCAGTTTGCCGATGATACGATTCCATACTTCCATAGCCTCAATCTTACAACAAACTCTTCAAAAACCAACGTTTTGAATTTTGCCTTGCGCACTGCGGGTAACCAGTATGGGCCTGTCATCTTGTTGGCTGACTCCACACTAGAAGAAGTCATCTTTTCCAAATTTCCTAGGAAAGCTCATTGAACGAGGCCTGTCTTGGAATGAGCACATCGACCATGTTCGTGGCAAAATCTGCTTCAGGCATTTTGTTCTGAAATCTTTGCAAAATACTACTCTAGTTAGGTACTGATTACGGCGTATTATGGCTTGATTTACCCCCATATGGACTACGAAGCTTGCGCAAATACTCAGTTTCAAAGAGCATTCAGACTCCAACAAAAAGCGATTCGAATAATGGCCAAAATCAAATTTAGAGAGTCGTGCAAGCAAACTTTAAAGGAATTGCAGCTGTTGGCTCTGCCACGCCATTGCATTTTGGAAAATACTTTTTTTTTAATGTTCCACAACCAGAGGCCGAGACATACACATATATGAGACATGTGGCAGAGCAAATTACTGAACTGGGAGACACAGAACGGCGGTTTATGAACGCTTGTTCATCTCCTCAACAGACTCCCCAGTTTAATTAAATATGCTCCTAAGGCGTTAAAGACTCGCCTCATACTCTTCTTGGTGTCTCAAGCATTCTATATAACAGGTGAGGTTTTTGTATTCGACTAGGAGATCGTCCAGTTAGAAGACTGACTTCGTTGTATGAAGTGGGTTGCATTAGCGATGAATGAAATAGACGTAATTGTATGTATGATTGTATTGTTGTATAAATGTCTGAAACTTTAGAAAACTCGAATTGACGTTTGCCATACAATGTACATAATGTTGATTCAATAAAATATATTTTGATTTTGAGATAGACTGGAGTATTTCCTGGACTTAAAAGAAAGGAGTATCAACAACTAAAACTCCTACTCTAGCATCAAGTTATAGGTAACTAGTCTTGCGCCTATTTGAGTTATGTAACTTGAGGAGGCAAGGTACTGTTTAAACTGTTTAACAAGGCTTTTTGACGTCTATCGATATAATTTAATTAATATAAACACTTTCTATAAAGTCGAAAATCGATTAAAAACATCAAAGGACAGAAATTTACATGTTTCGCTGTTTTCAACAACACCTAATGAATATGAATAGCGTCGTAGTTAGGAGAGAGAAGCGAGAGGGGGAGGGCTGATTGGTTTTATTAAATTACTCCTGAAACGTCAGTTCCCGGCAATATGATATGCCACGGGTTATGGCTATACTATACTATACTTTAATATCTTCTTCTCTACACATGCCAACAAGCATAAGTTTAATAACTACTTCCCTACTACAAGTTGCCTTCCGCCACATTTGCAGATTGCATAAAAGTGGTATTACGATAGTACAAATGTGCAAATTCATTATAAATTGAAACCTAAAACCACGTTCCACTGCTGTATGGTTTGCCTAAAGTGCACTAATAAGGCTTAAACTGTGAAGTGTTGTCAAACTGTATCGCCTCATTATAATACAATGTAGCCAAATATCCCTCCAAGGAACAAAAATTGAATTTCAAGAAATATTTGCATTTGCTTGAACAAGATTGTAATCAACTTACTTTTTGTCGGTAACTTCTACGGGGAACTGAGTGAGGTCGCCAATGTTAAAGCGGTAAATTATGTATGGACAGTTTTGAGAGAGGATTACACAGGAATCTGAGAAAAGAAGAATGTTTTAAATTATGTTATGTGTCATATGTTTTAGATTATGTACATGCAGATTAATTGTAGGTAAAGACTGCTTAAATGAACATTTACAACGTATAAATGCCATACATATAAAGTTTGTAATTTAAGTTGAAGACTATAGGCTTTCACACTTTTTGGACATGGCGACGAGGAAATTAGACGAGGCTCTAGGTAGGACATTCAGTATACAGGAAACCAAGACACGCCGACAGATATCTGAATGTTTAATCTCACAGTGTCGTCTAGTCACCAAGTTCGGAGTATTGAATAACTTGTATTATTCTTACTTTACTTCAGATTTACTTATTAACTTTAGTTAACAGATAAGGACAACTGGAATGCAGATGAGAGAACATCAGGAAAACAAATGATGGTTATATGTCAGGAGTGTGCCGCAATTCAATCAAAATAAAAGAAAGATTTATAACTGACATTCCTTACATCCAAAGAACAATAAAATTGATAAAATAGTAGATTAAAAAGGAAATGATATTAAAAGACAAAACCAACAAACCTATATTCGAGCAGGAAATAATACTTGTGGCAGTGTGCACCTCTACATAATTCTACGTACTTGTGGCTGAGTCTACATTGGAGGAAAAAATACTTTATTAACGGCAACTCAGCCATAGCGGAACAAAGATACAAAACCAAACATTCAATTGAGTTCAACAAAAAAGTTCCTAAGCAAAAAAGAGGAACCCATATAAAATAATCGATAAGTAATTCAACACAAAATTTCGAGTGAAGTTATCTTCAAAACGCTGGCAGACTGTGAAACAGAAGCGTGTGAGGCCTCATATTCATCTTACAGTTTAGAATTCTGTACTTGTACAAAAATAAATAGCATTACGATGTACTACATATACAAACAATAGGCCTAATTGTAATAGCAAATCTTAGCATGTTTAGAGGCTCTACTATCTTATTAAAACAGATTTTTTAAATGGCTTTATGTTACATAAAGAATAATGCACATTAAGTAATGTGAAAACCAACAGTTTTCCGTTTTACTGCTGTATCTTTATGATGTGTACGAAAAACTTATTTACTACATATTGCAAAATATAATGCAGTATACTGCAAGAAGCCGTATCTTATTATTATTATGCATTGTAAATAGTTTATGTATATTGTATTGCACATGTGTGTTGTTTGTATGTATGTTTTTATTTTGTTAAGTATTAATGAATATGGGGAAAAAATCAACAAATTGTCTATTGGTAGTAAGACATGTTATATTAATTTTGACAATTGTTTACAAAGTATAACCGCAAGCACATACATCATTAGATCTAGGATTTCATTTGGAGAGAATTGTCACCATCGAGAGCTTAGGTGTGGAATGGAGGTCTTACCCTAAGACATAGACTGTTCGTGAACCACTATATTGTTAATAAATTTAAAAGATGTGGATTTTAATTGAGCAATCGGTTATTTTGATGCTATTTTGTACAAATTATATATTCAGACGCTAACACAATTGAAGATGTCCGAACTGTTGTGGCCTCGAAGAGGCGACCTTGCTCGAGGAGCCGACCCAAAAAAGGAACAGTTGAATTACGAGAGCGGACGCACACGCACGCGCTCACACAATCGTTTTGTGTCGGTCGCTGCTGCTGAAGTTGTCACTATGTCCATTCTCTAAAGAACTCATAAAAAACAAAATTACTACATTATATAGTAGTGTTTGTTGATAGTCATCTAAAATGTTTCCGGCAATATTATTTATGTTGTCTAAATACTCTAAGATCGAGAATTTAGAATTTTCATAAATTGTATAAACATTAACTCTCCTTCTCTTTCTCTCTCTTCCTTGCATGAAGATGAAAATTGGGGCCGGTTAGATTAACATGGTCGCTTATAAACTTATTGAAAAACATCACACCTGCATTTACAAAAATAAAAGGATCATCTATTTATGAATTTACTTAAAGTCAATAATATGTAGTTGTTATTGCAATGTATACAATAATATGCAATCCTACATTTGAAATGCCTAAATAATTTCCTCAACCTGGTAATAATCCCTTTTTTCTCAGCAATTGGAAAATATTTGAAGCTTTATGCATTGACATTTCACATACACAGTATATTGCATATACAAAAGTGTTACATGCATTACACTACCTTTTACACAAAATGTTTTAATCTTGTGAATGTTTAATAGATTTTAAAATAATATCAATTATCACGTGACTGAGCTGGGCCTCTCCCGTGGCACGGCGGCGTGGGCTCAAAGAGATAGAAAGAGAGGAGTGGTGGGCATTGGCGACTTCCGCCGGAACCATGATAATGGAGGCTGTGGTGTGAGGCAGGCAGACATACAGACGGGCTGGACCGTCACCTAATGGCATGCTAAGCCTATCGGGGTCTGCCTGGAGTAAATCCGAAGTTACTATATGACAAACTGTCTCAGTTGCTGTTTATTCTTAATTAAGCATATAATGATCTGTAGTACACCTGAAATTACTTCTTATTCCATATAGCATTCACTTTAACGTTTAAAATATAGCAATGTACACAGTGTAGAAAGGTATGGATAGAGAAGAGGTAGGACATAGAATGAGTGGACAAACTACCTTACCCTGCACAACTCTGGTTCCGTTCATACAGCTGCTTCCTTGGAGATAGAAGAGGTATGAAATAATACAATGAGTGGACAAACTAACTATTAAAAAACTATATTTTATAAATTATTTTCCTCAGTTTGCCTGCATACAACAAAAACTTCATTGATATAACAAGTAGTAATCGATTAACTGTTTTTTGTGCAATTAATGAATTTGTTAAATAAGGTGTAATCTTTTACTTCTACATTTGACTTGTTTTATTACATGATGTACCTAATACAATAAAAAATATTATAAGTAGTATGTTCGGATTGTGTAATTTTCCTATGGAAATAAATATTTTTTTATTCCTAGTGATGATTCCCTGATGAGTCGAGACGTGAAACATGACTTTATAAATCACTTAGTGATTGTGCACGTTTTTCTACTACTTTTTTTATGTTCTCAACTGCAACGGTGAGAAGCAAAATCATATTTAGAAAACTGAAGATATAAAGAGTTAAAAAGGGACTAAATAAACTAAAATTACAGGTCAAAGGAAGATCTCCAAAACTGAGAGGTGAAGAGGAATACATCGCACTGCACTGTTAGTAAACTGAAAGGTGTGTTCTAAAATAGTCCGATTCTTTGGCAAGACGTTTGGATTATCCACAGCCTCGTTTTGTATTGTTGGGCTAACGAAAGCTTCCGACGCGACGTTTGTTTTCCCCCATAGGAAAGTATATCCTAACCTAAGGAAGTGTGGAATGCGATTACACAGTAATAATTCCTTGATAATACGGCAGGAATCAAGGCCGTACTTGATCGCGGTGATATTATGGCACACATAACATTAATGTTTGTTCTGTTTAAGAATGATTGTGGAACAGAACACAATGTGAAACATGTGGAGAATTAAGGCAGTTGATGAAATGGTGACACAAAGCTTACAAGAAAGTTTTTATAAACACTGTCAGCAGGAAATATCGTGTGCTAATGTTTCAGGATTCAGTGATACTGTACTATATTGTAAGATACTGAGAAACCCTCGAGGCGGGTAAACATCCAAGCATCGGGGAAATCTTAACGCGTAATCCGTTTATATGACATCACATATTACACGTCCACACTGGACCAGTCATAGCTGAAAGCTTTTAGAGTGGAAGGATGGGAGGTGTAGACCATTTCCATACAACCTATTACTTTCTATTGTACCTTTTCCCAGGGATGAAAACATAGCTTTCATACAACTTTGTGATACTGATGTTGAACGCCGAACTGTATACTGATGTAAATTAGAGGCTAAAGATTTCTGCAAAGATAGTAGAACTTGTGCCACGGTGTGAAGTCCCTTATAATTTGAAGGACAATTATATACAAAATACGTTAAATATGTATGTATCTTTCAAATGTATATTATTAAAAAGTAGTAAAAGTTCAATTCTAAGAGTTCAATTAATTTTTTTCACAGAAAATAAATTTACCCGGTAGACAAAAAAAAACTGTTTCAACCTACTGAGTGATAGGCTTTAATGACGTTCAGTCAAATTCCATAGTTTGACATGCACCATCATAGATCTCATTCTTGCCTAAGTAGAAATGAAATTCCATGCAACATTTAGAGTCTATAGATGAATAAAAATGGTCAAGCTATCTTACCATGTGATAGGCCTACATTCATATTTTTCTTCTCTTTCATGGCTGTTTTTAAAACATAAAAGTTCCAGGTAAGAGTGTAGGCACTACAACAGAAGAATCTGCTGAAATAAAATCTTGTCATCGACTGTTAACATTGACTACTCCTCTACTTCTTCACTTTATGAATAAGCTACGCGTAACAAGAATCTCATATCATTGTACTTAGTTTGTTTACAAATGTAAGTTTGAAAGGATCATAGGATTTCGCCAACGTTATATGTTACAAAATGTATAACAACAGGTTTCGACGTATTGAAATCCATCCTCTCGTCAGGTCGTTTGATAAATAGTACATAAAAAAGAAGAGAGAAAAAGAATCAAACATCCCCGACAAATACTTGAGTCAAGACAGGAGATAATGAACCCAGGCGTTGTCATTCCGCAGGATGCAAGTTACAACAGCACAAGTCACGATCAAACAAACCTCAACCAATAAACTTCGTACCATGACATTGGTCTAGGACCAAAACATAGGGCAGGAGGCGGCTTATTTTAACCCTTCCCGACTATCGCTTTCCTGTGTCATTACTTCAAATGAAACGCCGCGAAGCCCCAGCAAGTGGCGACTTTTATTTTCTTGTTAGTATCCCACATTCACCTGTGCTGGGGTAACGTGTGATAGTGCTCTCGACTTCTCGTGCTGGTGAATTGCATCTTGTGCAGTGACAACGCCTGGTTCATTTTATCCTGTCTGGACTACAAGCAGTTTATGTGGAACCCCTTTTCTTCCTCTTCTTTTTTTGTGAGTCAATTATCTTCCAACTTGACGAAGAAGATAGATTTCAATCCTCGAGAAGTTGGGTTATACATTTTGTAACATGGCAAATATTAAAAATCTATTTGTTTATACTGCTATTTTCTCACTGCCATTATTGTTATCCGCAAGACCATGTAAAATATTAGCTACCACATCCCATGGAATGACTTGCACCATTATCGAACCCAGTGTTGCTCATATAGAAATGAAGCTACCAACATACAAATTTTAAGTCTATAAGTTAGTTCATTTTCAAGATATCGTGCACAGGACAGGCAGAAATTACGTTTTCCCGATTCTCGAGTGCTAACGCTAAGCCTAATTACATTTAGATTTTCCTTTTATTATTTTTTAAATTTCTAATCATCTGTTACTTTCTGGATAGCCCACTTATTTTTAACAGTGAATAATTTATTACTTTGACAAGATAAAAGCAACACTGAATGGTAACATCTTGAATTAGGGCGCTATTATGGGTTAAAAATAAAACAAATTAAAGGATAAAACAATTAAACAAACGTGTGTGTTACAACTAAAATAATGTGATAATACCTACGCAAATGGGCTGTATAACCGACTTAACATAACAATAATTTAGAATTAAAGGGAAATTTGTTTGGCAGTGAAAGTTTGTTTAAAAATAGAAAATGCCGAGATCCAAATTTAGAATAAAATATATAAGAGCAAATAGATGGGAAACGATTT
Source organism: Homalodisca vitripennis (assembly GCF_021130785.1). NCBI lineage: Eukaryota > Metazoa > Arthropoda > Insecta > Hemiptera > Cicadellidae > Homalodisca > Homalodisca vitripennis. The sequence goes on along the minus strand of NC_060208.1, from coordinate 105,450,499 downwards.
TCAAATGCATCTAAATTATAGGGAACCATATTTGTCGACAAAAGAATAATTATACTAACTCGTAAAAAAACAAATTTAACAAGGGAGGTAAATTGGTTATGTTTGTACTAAATGTTTATTAATTTTTACTTTTAAGAGTGGATTAATCGGCTACCCATGTAGCTTAGCACAATGCTCGACGGAAAACAATAAAGTACAATAGTATTATCCAATATGAGGGGGGAGGAAGTACCAAATGACAGATAAATATTTACTGCAATGTTCGATTTGTTTGTTACATTTTACTGTTATATCTAATAATATAGTGTCCCGTAACTCACAGGAAGAAAGTATATCACATTATTCCCCAAGTCAAGATAAACACATTTCACCGTATGAACATGAGTCACATGAATCTCCGTTGCTTATTTTTCCATCTATTTGTCTGTACGTGTTTTTATTAAACAATATCTCTAAAACTAATAAATTGAATCAGTACTACCAAATTTGGATAAAATGTTTATAGTAAGAAGGCCAATCACTTTACAAAAATATTATGATATTAGCTTAAGTATATTCAAAATGGCAGTCATTAAACCTTTTTAACAAAGAATATCTTTAATTGTGGAAATAAATTCATATATGTCTCTTATTTATACTGAATCTGAAATATAGCCACTATCCAGTCAAGGCCTGAACGCTACAATTTTGTTTCAAATGGCTACTGAATCGTTAGCAGCCGTTGGAAGTATTAGCGGCGGATGCATATTTAAAATTGTAATCAATGGACGTGAATTAGATTCACTAACATTGTAAGAGCTAAATAAAGAGGGCGAAAAACATTTTGTGTACTGTATATTATACGATCTCGCTTGGTCCCATTTAGTTTCAAACTATAAATGATTTTACATATAATTTTCCAATATAAGTGATTTACATAAGTAATACACATCATGAAATTGGTTTAAGTTAATTTGTAATTCAATCATGCTTAAAAGGATTATTGTATTGTCCTCTCTTCAAAAAAGTGCAGATCCGAATTGTCCCAGTTGGGTGTCACGTCGTACTTGCGTAGTCTTTTTAACTCGATGGAGTGCCTGGAAAGTGAGTCTAACCCTACGTAGTGCATAATGGTGCAGTGCTTTGTAACCTATCCTTAATCGCTGACACACTCTCTACCATAACTAGCCACGATTATACGTGGTATATAGATTTGTCGTGACGAATTTAAAGTGATTTGTAAACCATTAATGTATGTAATCTAAATATTACCGACAATAAACATTAGCAAAGAATAACGGTGAAAGTTATATTTATAGGAAATCTGTCACCACAATTTTCACTTATAATGATCGGCCTAAATATAACGTTTCATACGTGTTGTTCTGCAGATCGTATTTTCACACCACGGATATTGTAATGAGCCTGTAACACGCGCAACCCGGCGGGCAGGTTGCCGTTCATTGTCCCTCATAAACTATGAACCACCTCGAAACGACAGGCCAGCGAATAATTTCCGGAGTTTTAAAATGCTCTGGAACACAAAACCTATTATGGTAAAGAGAACTTGGCGGTCAAAATTGAACAATGGCTGATAATGTATGTTCAAGAACGTGGATTATTTATTGATAGTGAAAATTCTTTTCTTTGGAGCATTACCAGATGATGCAAGATAGCCAGTTGGGGAAGATAGAAAATTAGCTTATATTAGCAAACAAATTGCTTATCTTTAACAAGATCAGTCGCTCCAAAATATTCTCATTGTGGCTGTTGCGTTTTAATCCACCCGTACACCCCATCCAACACTTAACAGCTTTAAGTGTATGAAAACTATTAATCCACATCAACATCAATCAGTGTATTTAGTGCAAAATGTATTAATTGCTTCTAACAACTGAAACTTCAATTGTAAGCTCTCGCAATCGCTTACTAAGCAATAGTTTGTCTCTTCTCTTGTGGTAAAAGTGATTTACCAGATAGATGTGTGTGTGTGTGTGTTTGTTCATTACTCACATGGAAGGATGCCCAAGTACAATAGACAATAAAAACAACATACCATTATCAACTACAAGGTCAAATACCTATTACACAGCATTGTTATTTTGTACGAACTCAATTACTAAACAGTCAACAACAAGGATAGCTTTTATCCACCCCTAGCCCTTTGAGGTTTATTCTTACACACTTTCTTTATCATAGAATTATGAGATATCTTATGTTAAAGATATGATTAATATGCATCAAAATGATTTATAGTTGTTCTCCAAAAGTATTTACTTTTGATTAAATATTATGTTTTTAAATGTTCATAAATTTAAAAAGTTTGAGTTTTTCCTGATAACCAATAAAAAATATATTAAAAGCTCCTCCCAAATTAAAACCTTAAGGTACTTCAGAATTAGTGACAGACTCTCAGAATAGACTCAATTAAATTGTACATGGACTATTCTAAATGCTTTACCTAAATTATAGGATTTAAATTAGCAAATAAAGCTTAAAGAGGGAAACTAAAAGCTTAATTGTTTTCTCAAAATGAAGCGAAGAGGTATATGTCAATTACTATTGAAGAAAAGATCATATAGGCAATAATTCTAAGTAGAGTTCTCCCCCATTGATACAAATATTGAAGATATATTTTAACTAGGTCAACTATGTCTTCTAGTTCAGTTTCATGTTTAGGTTTAGGTTGTTAACAGACTCGAACTTAGGACATTTTTGTGGAAAGACAAGTTCACCTTAGTAATAGACACTGCCGCACACTTCCCACACTTTGAGCGATCAAGACAATGAGTCAAAAACATTAATAAACAACTACCGTTCATCTCACTGAATGACTGATTTATAATAGTTCACTTGTGTTTAACACTATTCTATTCACTTTCGTGTACTACTAAATTGTTGATCATGAGAGCCGATAGTGGGAGTACTAATAAAAACATATACACAACACAGTTAAATGCTTGTAGGCTCCTTGAAATGTATCTTATTTCTTAAATGTGATTAAATTTTTATTGTTACACTTCTTTGTACTGTTTTTATCCAAATTGCATGTATACACTCTTTAGACTGATGTATTTTATAATAGATACAAGTGAGTATCAAAAAACCTGACAGAATATGAGTTTATCGCACAGACAGAGGGATTACAATTTGACCTTTTGACCCAAAAATCAATAGTTCTTCACTAGATCAAGAGGAAAATAAGCACCAAGTTTCAAGTTTCTAGGAACTTTCTATCAAGAGTTGCCACACACATAACAATTTTACACCCTTATTTTTGGTCAGAAAGATGCAAATTTTAAAGACATCATTAATACTCATATATCCAAAATTGTTTTCCTTTAAAATATATTTTAAAAATATTTAAATGATGAAGTATTTGATATCTTTCCTGCATAACTAAAAACTGTTTGATAGCGAAGATCGCGATGGTAACAAAACCTTAATAAATCAGAGGTTTAGCAAAACATTTGTTTTTATAATGAAAGGCGACTTAATTATTTGGCAGTGAACTTTCTATTCAAGGGAAACTGCGCATGACTTGATTTCATAACATAGGTTATTTGTATTAAATGTTAAAAAAAATGTAAGTATACAAATCCAAAATAAGAAAATATCATTGTCTTTTAAATAATATTTCATCTTTGTTAAATTTTTGTTTCAAAGTTATTTGTGTTATTTTTTAATTTGCATACGTTTCAAAGTTGTTAGTTTATTTTTAAATTTGCATGTGTTAAATTTATTAGTTATAGGTACTTACAAGAAATCTTTATATATTACAAATTAGGCGTTGTAAGAATGTGTTCCAGCTCAAGACAAAAAAAATATTGGAATTTTGTTATTTGTCCGTAATTCAGAGCTTTTTAAAAGCTACAATTCCAGTTTTGCTGGTTTTTTGGAAACTTTATTTCAGCTCCAGTTTTATATCTATAAATGGCTTGTCCAATAAATTAGAAGCATAAGCTATTTAAAAACTACCAATAAAATAGCAAACGGCACAACAAAGTTTTAATTTTTAATTTTTGGGTTGAGTACAATAAGCGGACCTGGTTTTTTTATATCATTGTATATATTTTATATTATTTGAACAATAACTAAATCATCTGCACCAACTGTGCATGCATTTTCATATTCTAGACACAGTTTGTTCTATACGTAACTTCTTTTAAATAAAAAAGATAGTTCACTTTAGAAAACCATACAAAATAACACTAACAGATCAGTTACTGTGTCTTTCTCTGTTTCAAGATGTTTGTTTGGGTAGGGTACGATAAGCGGACCCGGTTTTTTATATCAAAGAATGTAGTCATCGATACCTAATATTCGCATCTTAAATCCTAGCCTATCGATATAAAATTATCTATAATCCTTAACAATCATATTTTTAAAATTAAAATATGAATTTAATATTTACAGTGATAAAACAAATTATTATAACAAAAATTAGGAAAACTGAAGACAACCATATTTGCTCCTTTCACAGTTACAGTTGTTTCCTTCCCACAAATTTCACATAATAGGGTTTTCGGTAGGAGTCCAACATGTTGAAGCCACAAAAACAATATATTTTTTTATGTCTTATCATCTTTCAAAGCAATGTTGTGTAATTTTCTAAAATTGACTGCCATTTTTAATAATCAAAATTACTTATGTAAAGTTGAAGTATTACCCTACGCGTATTATTTTAAAGTGTTTACAGCTGTTGATATCTAGACTATTTAAGTTAATAGTTCAAAATAATTAATCAGTATCGATTGATTATATCGATGGTTATGATTAAGTAATATCGTTTGTCAATTTCTATATAAAAACCCGGATCCGCTAATCGTACGCTACCCGTTTGTTTTTTTGTAATGTTTTCTTTATTATTTAAATACCATTTTTCCTATCAGCTGTCTTAATATCAGCGCTTGATTAATGGTCGTGGTTCTTTTATTATTTATGACATTGCGTAATTGTTTAAACTATTCCTAGTAATATGAAACATGTGACTTTAATTTAGTATTTCAGATACGTTGATATTGATTGATACTTCTGTTATTTGATATGTAAGTATCAGTAATTGTAAGAAGCTTATCATACTCTGCCCTGAATTTCTTAACTATAGACCTCATTTCGGAGATTTTTGTCACAATATACCAAGGTATCATAGAAAAACAATATAAGAGCATATTACACCAGTCCATGCTAAAGAGGTTGAATATCTTACTTACTTAATTAAAGCATATAAGAACCACATCAATTTACATGTAGGCTACCAATAATATACTCTAAGAGCCCTTACCTTTAATATCATCAACAGGCTTTCTAGAAGTGTGAGCAGATAATGTCTTCAGATTCCGTTTCAATGTAGACAAACGTCCCAAAGTATCCCAGCCTCCAGATTCTTTTAAAATCACGTTTTTTGCGGGAATTACTTCTTTTTCATTTACTGGTTTTGTTTCCTCAACTTTGACTACTGAAGAACTCATGCTGAGTATATTTTACAGTTCAAATAATAAACAACTCAGGATCTCAAGAAAACTGACAATAATAGAAATTTGTCAATGGCATTATATTTGATTTACAAAAACAATTCTTCCCTGTGTCCTTTTAACAAGATTGTCACTTTATATTAGATTTTGTAGTCTGGTAGCCAATAAAAATAAAAAATATAAAGCTTTTCACTTGAATAGTCTGATACACTAGACATTCATATAAGTTAAGGCTTGTTTGTATATATGTATTGAAGTTGTTTCTAATATTTGTAATGTTTTGATATCATGTAAAACAAATATTTCCTAGATCCTGTACGGGCAAATTTTATAATACATAATACGTCTCTGTTCATTTTAAGAAATGTTTGAACAATATTATTCAGGCATAAATTTTGTTAGCTAAGCTATAAATGCCTATTATGAATAATACAAGCCATAACATATTTCAAGGCTATTACTGTGCTATTTAATCTTTATATTATTCTTGATCACATGTTTCATTATTAATGTAAAATAAATTATTATGCCTTATACATTCAATATTATGCCAATTAATTATAGATTTAATTTTTGGGGAAATGACATTTTAGTAGAACCTACTTACATCCTATTAACTTATCCCTAAATATTGTTATGCCAGTATTTTTATTTAGGCTTATTAATAGGCTACACATAATTAATCTTGATGATGAAGTAATGTTGGATTTTTGACATAATATTATGAAGACCATACACAATCACTTCTGGTTAATGCAATTGCAATACTACAAAGTTTATTGTTTTGATACTTCATCTAAAATATAAAGGTTTTAACTTTATAATGATTGATTACATACACATATACACACACGGATAAAACAGAGCTGGAACATTTCACACACACACAGCTCTTCTCGTAACTATTACTCAAGTAATTTCGAACTCCAACAAAACTGAACTAAGAGTAACCAAGTAAACAATAACACCAAACAAAGTAAACTAACCTATAAACACAATCGCAAAACTAACTTATAAATTTCAAGATGGCGGAAAGATTATTCCTACCTTGGGTTTTGGATATTATTCAATCACCAGTCAGTGAAATAAAATGCATATTATATATACATATATATATATACTTTTTGCGATTCAATGTTTATTGAAATTAAATAAGGCTATTGCCATTTATACAATTTAACGTAAATAAAAGTCGTTTGACAGGTGTTTGGTCTTCCGATCATATGTTAGTTTGCTTGTTTAAACGCATATGTGACAGATACGGCCAAATACAAAATAATTGAATCGGAAAAAGTAAGCGCTCTGTGGTGTAATGGTAGCACATTCACCCGGCAAGTGAGAGATCCGGGTTCGACTCCCGGTGGAGCAAGTACTTTTTGCGATTCAATGTTTATTGAAATTATATATATATATATATATATATATATATATATATATATATATATATATATATATATATATATATATATATATATATATATAATAGAAAAATACTCAGTCGAATTACTAATGGAGTTGCTATGCTCTAATAAAAAGAGTGAAATATCTTTAGTACACTTAACCCTGTGTAATAAGTGTTTACAAATTGAAACAGTTTTTCAGCAAGACTATTACTTTTTACATGGTACGAACTACTAGTTCTAGTCTCAAAATCCCAATCGTTGGCAAAACTTAGAAAATTTCTGATTATTATCAGACATAAAGGTATCTGGTGAGCCAAATCTAGAAAACGTTGTTTTGAGCTTCTCAATTTTTGAACTTGGTAATTTAGAACTATGGTTTTTTAGTTTAATCAAATTAGAATATACATCAACAGTCATATAAATTTCTCCGGCAACATGAACTAAACCAAAAGAGATTCTTTCGAAAGGCCTACTCGATTCGGTTGCCGGAAACTTAACAATAAAGCTTCTTTACAGTTTTTGAATCTAAACATTTCACATAACTTGCAGGCTAAAACAAGCTTTTCTTATAACTTATAGAATTCCCTTATGAGTAACAAGAGTCACTCACACAACTCAGTCAATAGATATTGGAAAATGAACTGATAACAGTGGATGATTTTGACACATATATAAATCAGATCACATAGGATAACTATGTCCCCTGAAAATTCCATTGAAGAAAGTTTTACTGCCAGTCTTGACTCGTAGGCGGCTCAACAACAACAGATTACTTAATCTCAAAGATATTCTAGCATGTCAAGATTAAGTTATTCAAGAGGAAGATGTTGACATTGCCTATACCAATTGTATTGGTTTGTAACAGCCACCTTGAATCAATCATGCCCCTGCCAAACGTTACGAAACAGGTCATGCAATCTAAAGAATGATAAATTCAGAACAAGCTTCAAAAAGACCAATTAAGGATTCATCATGGTCCCTCTAAGAGAACAATGGAACCATTAGCTATACTGAGTCTATATGCCAACATTTCTATAGGCTTATTGTGAATGTCACTGAAGAAGCTCTTATGATTTTCACTGAGCTCAATAGTACTATTCAAATCTTCAACGAACTCAATCTCAAAACAAATCCTGCTAAATCAACATTCATTCATTTCGGTTTGCGACAAAGTCAGTCAGATTACAGTCCAACAGTCATGCTGGATGAAACTGATATCGACGAGGTCATCTACGCAACGAAATTCCTTGGAATACACCTAGATTAGGGGTTTAACATGGGATTTCCATGTAGATAGTGTTTGCTCAAAGTTATCCTCAGGAATCTATATATTGAAACAACTATCCAAATATTGCCCAACCCGGGTGCTGATGATGGCATATTATGGAGTAATCTACTCACACCTCTCCTACGGATTGGTTTTGTGGGGAGGTTGCACAAACACAAACTTTTCCAGATTGTTTTCACTTTAAAAAAATCAGTCTGAATAATTGCAAAATTACAATGGAGAGAGTCGTGTAGGCCAGCATTTAAAAATTTGCAGCTGTTGACACTTCCCTTCCTCTATATTTTGGAAGTGTGTCTCTCTTTTAAGTACAAATCCGAACATTTAAGAGGTATTAATGTATACTCTTATGAAACTAGAGGCAGGAACAATTAACGCACTGCGAGAGACAGGATGGTATTTCATGAACGCTTGCCTTCACAGGCAGGTGCTCAATTTGTCAACAGAATGCCAAATTCCATAAAAAGTGCAAATATGCCCAAGTCATTTAAGCTCGTCTGAAATCAGCTTTAATCCGTGCAGCATTTTATAATACAGACGAGTTTTTAACGCACGATTGGCTGACTAACACTGCGGCTAGAGTGGACAAATTCAAATAAACAAGATTAAGAATGGAAACTATTGTATGTATGAATGAGTCCAATTGTCGTGAATGAATCGTACATCTTAGTTAACATATAAAACTAACAATTGCAATACAATTTTGTACATTGTTTATGCAATAGTTATTATTATTATTATTATTATTATATATGATAAATGTGTCAACAAGAAAAACTTGCTAATAAAGAAAGGCGACCACAGCAATTCCTTTTACATGTTCAATCAATTAGTCTGCAGGAAGTGAAACAAATCATCAACTCTATTAAACCACCATCTTCAGTAGGGGTTGATGACATATAACAAGCCATGAAGTTTTTTCAAGATGAATTTCTGGTTCTGCTGACTAATATACTAAACAAATCCTTTGTTGAAGAAGTGTTTCCTACCCAAATGGAAACTCCAAAGGTTTATCCACTCCACAAGAAAAGGAAAACAGATGAAATTCAAAACTACAGACCAATCTCTCTCTGTAACAACATTTTCCAAGATCGTCGAATGGATCGTACTAATACGGCTTAGGATTCATCTTCAATACATGGTAACTGGTACCATTCTCATCTTGATTTTGAGGAATAAAGTTTCTGTATTCTGCATGAATTTAAAAGCACCCTTTTAGGGGTAATCAAGAAAAAAATTTACACAAATCATTCCAATAACAATTTGATAAATCAACACTTTCCTGAAACTTTAGAACAGGTAGGAAATACAAGCATTACTGTATCAACAACCCACATCAAGCTGGCTGGAAACATCAAGACTTCTTTTGATTTAAATGGTTCATGTCCCATATCAGCGTGTGGTTCAATAAACATCAGTATTGACAATCTTAGTTTTAATGCTTTACAGCAATGCTTGTAACTAAAAACAATCAATACCAAATTTTGATATCATGTGTAAACAGTTAAAATTGTTCAAAATTAGGCTTATATAAAAATCAAAGTGGAATTATAGTGTTACCTCCAAATGCAGTAAAGAAACCCTATTTTGATCGATCACAATGCTATCCACTTGATTTCTTGTTCAAACTTTAAAATGTTATCAACTCAAAAGGATTAACTATGAAAATCACATGCAATGAAACTGTTGTATCAACAACAGGCAATAGCTTGGGGCGAGCCTTGTGGTTGGTTACTGACAACAATACTAGAATCACATTGATATGTGAGGGTAACATTAATATAAACAGTAATTAATCCTTTCCTTATAATCCTTATAAATTAAAAAAAATAACAAATAACCTAATAGTAAAAATAATTCAGTAAAAGATTTCTTAACAAAATATAAACATAATGAACAATAAAATGAAAAACTGAACCACTGATTACGACTCAAACCTGTAGTTGTGGTGGTTCCAATGCCATACTCTTTAACCATAACCTTGTGGGTATATATTATGGCCTATCCGAAGATACAACAGAAGAGTTACAGAATACAAGCATAATATGTTGGCTAATAAATTGAATACTATAACCATAATGATGGATTGATATGTGAGGGTATCATCATTATAAACAATAACAAAATAGCATTAAACCCTCTATTTTGAATTTTATTTTAAATTATCTTCAAAGATTTCCTAATTATCCAAGTAATAGATGTTCTTAATTACAACAAAGTAGGAGTAAGCCACACCATATGTTGTGTAATAGACTTCACTAAGGTTGTATAATCATAAGCAATATTTCAAGTTGATAGCTCATTTTATTCTCGAGATGTCATATAGACAGATAGAGTGGCAGACAATTGTACAGAAAAGAAATGTTTACACCCTCCCGTCAGACAAAAATGAAATGTTTACAGCCAACTGAGTGATAAGACTGCAATGACCTCTAGCCAAATTCCATGGTTGGACATATTCGATTATGTAACTCAACTTATCTATGCAGAAATGAAGTTTCATTTCTAATTTAAAGCCTACACACGATATTTCCCAAGATATCTTGCCATATTATACATCCACGTTTTGTCAATTAAGTTAGGATTCATAGCAGTGTTTAAATTATAAAAATTTTGTTTAGGTAGGGAGGGTACTACAACACAAGAGTGGGATGAACTCAAATCTTCTCACATGAATCACATGTCAATGTATCACATGTTAAAATCTCATATGATCATACTCAGCTTATTAAAAAAATATTTATTCTGCTCTTTACTCGTTGCCATCATAGCTATTCATAAAAGCAATGTAAAAGTATTTGCTAATGCTCAGCCAAATACAAGATGGAGTGGAGTGGTATCCACAACTATCAAACTCAGAGTTTCTCACATAAAAATTAAGCTTCATGTACAATTTCAAGTACATAGGACAGCTCTGTACAGACTCACAAAACTATACAGGAAGACAAATACACAGAAATAAATTAAATTTGTCCAGTCTCATGAGTGATAGGCTTAGCTAACACTCAGCAAATAAAACACACTCTTACACCATAATCAATGGAGATGCCGATTTTGACTGCTTCAATAACAACAGAGAACAGAGCTAGTGAACTACTGGGTATCCATAGGTTCTAGAGCCATCTACTATTATTACTAGTTCCCTTATTGACAAATGTCTGTAAATCCATTCAATAATCCATTCAATAAATTACTATCAATAATGAACTTTAAATGAAGAAATAAAGCCAACCAGTCGCCGAGAAATATAACCTTTTAATACGAAGAAAAAGTTATATTAAGCATGGAATTTATCAATGCTCAGGATGAATATAATGTAACAGGAATAATTGAAGATAAAGTGAAATCAGCCAGAGAAAGAAAGAATATGATTTGTTTCAGGCAGTCAAGGAAACAGACAAAGCAAAGTACATAAATCAGGGCAATAACATAGAGATCTGAATAGAGAGATCTTGGATAAAATAATAAAAAAAGGCTAAAAAATCCTAATTAGACACATTTTACTATCAGGGTTAATAAAAGAAACAACTTCCTATCATCTCAACACTTTTTTGTGGAAATAATAATATATATAAATATAATAATAATAATAATAAATATAAAAATCTAATATTAAATAACTATTTAAAAAAATTATTATTATGAATACCTTCCAGCAGAAAAGGGGTCTGGGGCCCAGCCAAGAAAATGTTCGAAATATGAGGTCTGAAAATTGTGTTTTTGTGCAATTTTTTTAGGTGCAAGGGAAAGATCGTTCTGCCTCAAAGTTAACATTGAATACATACATATTCTGACATTTTTTTCCCTTTCTTTTGGGTTTAAAAAGTTTGAAGTGGAATGGTTAGTACTATTTTCTTATATTGTCACTCATTTGAAATATCAATTAACTAAAATGTTTATCTACAATGTCTAATGTATTTTAATATTGACAGTAATATTATTCCAACACATTAATAATTTATTTGTTTATAGTTAACAAGTCTAATAAAATAGTTTGAAATTTAATAAGGTTTATTTTAAATAAATATTTGATCTTGGTTATGTGGGATAGCAAACAAAGGGCTGAAAAAAATCCATTTCCAAAATTAGTTGGACTTATCAGTGACTTTCTTCATGTTATTACTAGTTTTTGAAGAGTCGGCAAACTCAAATTTATGATAAGCATATATACAATTTTACAGCTAAAGGCTGTATCTTGCCTAATGTATGAACCTCCTGAAGCTGTTTGTATGTATTAAAACGTTCATAGTATGCAATTACTTAGTTTTCATTAGTATACAAATGAGGTGCTTGGTAATTTCTCTTTGAACTTAAATTATTGTCATGTGTTTTACAACATAATTTTAGTAACATAAATTATAACTAGTTAAACATTTACAACTTACTTATTGAGGTATGATTTTTGGTTACATCCTTGCAAAGATCAGGCCTGTAGGTTAACATAAGTAGAGTTCTCATGTTCACTGAATGAATACATCTGATAGAGATCACATAATCACTGTCTTTGTAATCAGCACACAATATCTATACTGTCCTCAAGAATGGAATATGATGCAATATTCTGATAAATATATCCCATTAAAATATATTTATACATGTTTTGCTATCATCTTGTGAATTAATACTTCCCTTTTTGAGGGGACTTGTATTTATAAAAGTTTATTTTTTAAATATAATTTGTGTAATATATATATATATATATATATATATATATATATATATATATATATATATATATATCTAGTATATATAATTACATAGCCCTTTCATTGCCATTTCCGGTACTTGTAGAATGTTCAATGTTTCCTCTTTACTCATGACAGTTTCCCCTTACTAGGACATACAGTTTCTTTTTGTAAAAATGAGTATTTTCCATAAATATCGGGTTTTATTCTTTAATGGCTTAAACAATATAGAAGCCTTATTGCATTAGCTTTTATTAATTGACTATGTTATAATATAATGGAGGGTATTTCATAACTCTTGTTAGATATATATGGATATGTTCCTAGAAAAGACAATCAAAATCAAGACGTTTCACTGAGATTAATAATTAAGACTAGTAAAAAAATTTTCACAGTAATGTGCTGTCTCACCCACGGATTTCCTAGATCTTGCCACTGTAAATAGTGTTCCAGAGTAACTTCCGTATTTACTATCTGTGGACCATTGGGTCCAAAAATCAAAAATATTACCATACTCATTGTGTACACAAGATAGATAAGCTATATAAACTAATACACCTCAATGAAACTTAAGAAATATGCACAGTATGATTATAGGTAGATTTCAAACAAATACGAGACCTATTGTAACATAGGGCACCAGAACCTATTATGTGAACATATTCCTAATATATGTATAGCATGAACTAAACTGATCAAAACAAATAATTGATGAAACTGTAATTTTGTATCTTGCTTTTTTTAAGTTTCATTATGGACCTCACTGATAAGTCATGTTGACTTGGTGGGGCCATGATTATGTAAAATTATGTGTTCAAAATAAATAAATAAAAAATAAATATGTATGTATGTATGGGTTTATGTAATATATAGTAACACCGATTTATAATATAATAACTGCCATAATTTGAAATAGATTCAAACTGAATTTAGGATAGCATTTGCAAAATGTCTTGGATGAATTTATTAGCTAGTCTCAACCAATAAAAAACATTTCAAAATGGCAGTAGTTGTCATTTCCTAACATTCCTAACAAGATACATATTACATTTTTAAGACATATCAAGCAACTTTAAACTTTAATTTTTAACAATGTTTAATATTTCTTAAGGTTTAATATAGCCACCATTCAGAGATTGGAAAAAGAATGGTTATAGTATGTCAGTTATTAGTTATTGCAAGCGATTTAGAAAAGTATTAAAAGTCTGTTATAACCATAGACAATAGACAAATTTTTATTTAAATATTCTTCAAGAAAATATTCTTATATGTTCTTATTATATTTTTGAGATCTTTTAAAGTTTCAAGATGGTGGCCATGATACATTTTGAGAAGTATATAATGACATAATGTAAATAAGATTTAATATGATAATTGCCATGATTTCTAAACATTTAGTTCAAACTTGATACAGTGATAGCACTTGCAGAGAGTTTGAATATGGTTTATTACCTGGTGTCTAGCTGCATATGACTTGAACAAGTTTATTAGTCATTGATTCTAACCCATAACAAATTTAAGGATGTCACCTGTTTGCACAACTTTTATTTTTATTATTTCTCAACATAGAAAAATTTGTGGAAAAATGTCAGAAAATTTGGTTTCTCTGGTTCCTTACATCATCCAAAGATAAACACTGATGATTCGTTAATATTCAGGTAAAAAACTATTTTCTTACAATGATAAAAAATATATACAGTTTAATGTTTATGAAAAAATGTAACACCCAAATGTTTGGCAGTGATTACTCATTGTGGAATATTACTTTCAAGGTTTCTGGATAATTAAAAACAACATGAGATCTGTGGAGTTTATGTAATGACTGAAGATTTGGTGTAGTAATTAACTTCCACCTTTTCTGCTAATTACAGTTTATTGTGCCAAGGATGGGATAAAGTGAGCAAGATGTTTGAGATGAATACCTAATCATTGTGGGTTAATGGTACAAATTATGTTTTTTTTTCCAACAGAAATGCCTTGTATACAAGAAAAAATATATTTTTTTATGAAGTAGATTGACCATTCTGAAATAATTTGGATGAGTATAAATAGAATAACATGTGAGCCTGCTTATGGACTGAGCATATTTATAATATTTAAGATTGATCGATCCTTGGATTAAGCATTTATTTATGTACCGATATGAAAAAATTGTACACAATTGTTTGCACAGTCTAAAAATTGTTTAGTGCAGTATTATTATAACTTATAAGGTTACTTCATCATACATATTTTAATTTTACATTTTATGCTTTCATCAAAGAAAATGAAATATATTTTTATGACATTGGGTTTTGAGTGGTATATTTTCCAACCTACAATTCTTTGCTGGTGAGGCTATCAAGCTGTACCAATAGTAATGCTGCTGCTATTTATAAGTTCATATTTGGGCTCATATATTATGAACCTACAGAGATGTTACGGTTAAAAATAAAAATAGTAAATTTAGATAATTATGTTTACTATAAGTTATAAATTTGAAATGGAACTTGGTTGAATAATATTGCTTATCGATGTTAGGCAACCTATTACTACTGGTCAATCTTTAAAATATATACTTGTGTGACAGGTCAAATTACGACATTTGAATATTCGCGGGGAATTGGCAGACTGTGACGTCAGTGAATCACATGTTGTCGGAATTGAGATTTATTTAATTAATAACGGAGAAATATATTAAACTTTATACGGGAACAAATTTAATTAATTAAAATGAGTTATACATAACCAAAATTCGTGTTTTACAAAAGTACTAAATAAAATTACGCAGAAAAGCCAATTGTGGGATAAAATGACTTGCGTATTGATGACGTCAGAAAGCACATGTTGCTAAAAATTTAAATAAAAAAGCTTTAGAAAAATAATAAAAGAAAATAGAAAGACTTAAATTGATCAATTATAGTGAACGTGATAAATTTTGACAATTATAAGAAAAGAATCAAATTATATTTCATCGTGAAGACGCTGATTTGAACGGGAGAGGGGATGAACATTGTGTGAACCGGTATGCGTAGTTTTTATACAGAGAATCCTTCTTCTCTGTCTGGACTTGAAGCAGTAAGGACGTCTACTCATATAGATGAAATTTGAAACTGTACAATAGTACATTGAAGTTGTAATAAGGGATGGGATGTTGTGTTATTGAACAAAAATCAAAGCAAAGTGAGTAGAATTAGACAGTATAATATAAAATAAATTGACGTCAAAGTCATTTGCTTTGTCTTTCATTGAGTATCCCATCTACAAAGAAATGTGGTAAGTAGGATAATAAGCTTTAAATTAAAGAATATTACTTTCAAAACTTATTTGATTCAAAGGTGATTGGTAAGAACAGTGAATATTTTGTGAACTTTATTATGATATAAACAATCATATTGATCAGAACTTTCAGAAGAGTAGTATTAAGTTTGAACCATTATTCAACCTACTTAAAAAAACCTGAGATAATATAGACCCAGTGCTAGTGATATATAACGTGTAGCCTACTTTCATTAATACAAACTACACTTTCAACAACACCACAGACATTGAAGTTTGATCGTTATTTAAATATCAACTTGGAACAATATGAGTTAGCCAACACGAAGCAAGTCGCACAACCAATGAGGGGCAGCACATTTTAGAATACCGATTGTGAGAAAATTGGGACAACAAACGGGGGCCTGGAACGTAGCAAAATCGTACAGCCAACTGGGGACTGGACCGTAGCAGAAGGGCGACCAAAGTGGATCGTAGCAGAATAGGCACAGCAACGTGGGGACCGTAGCACTTTGAAATCACTGAGGAAAAATGTCCTCAACGTAGTGTTACTAATTTTTTTGTATCAATGAACAATAACAAATGTCCACAAAAAATACTGTTTCCTTCAGGTAAAATGTATTATAAGACGGAATAATGAATTGTAACTCGACTTTTACATTTACTTTCCTCAGTTAATCATGAGCAGGCTGGTAGAATGGGGTGTTCATGGTCAATGCGGTAAAAGTTGGGGACCTGCTCGGTGGCCTGTTTCTCTCAGTATTTTCACCAGTGTAACCATGAGCAAGGATAGGGTTACATTATTTGTTGTGCTATATAGTATCATGAAGTACTTACCAAACAAAAATGTAAAATCATAGAACATTTTGGCAAATTTTGGGAATGATCTCTGTCTAAGGTTCAAGTGTTACAGGACCAACAGGTGAGAGGGTGTGGAAAATTTAAGTCATGACTGATGTCCAAGGGTAAATTAGATAGATAACAACATCTGTGTGCAGTTTGTGTCCTTAACAAAGATGACTTATTGACTATTCACAAGTGACTATTGATGATACTACTTTAGCACTGGGTATCAGTTATGGGCGTGCCCATAAAATAGATCAAAGAGCTTCCTACAGAAAGAAAAGACCTGGTATACCCATCAAAGATGTCATACTTTTCTGAGACAATGCCTTACCCCATACAGTATATTTTACGAGGAATAAATCAGAGTGCTCACATAGGGAAAAAATTGACAACCCTCCCTACCGCCCCAATTCGTCCCCAAGTGACTATTTTGGTTTGGACCCTTGTATAAGCACTAGGAGGAAAATGATTTGTAGACAGTCATGAGGCTGAGAAATGCATGCAGACCTAGTTTATAGCTCAACCTCTTCATAGAAAGTATTTTCAACCATTCAAAATTATGGAAATAATGTGTACAGCATACAAAAGAATACGTCGAAAAATTTAGAGCTGTTTGGATGATTTTCTATGAGTAATAAATTTATACAAAAAGAGTTTGGTTTTATTTTATTGACCATTGTACTTGTATATTGCTAAAAACGTTGGTATCACACAATTGTGTAACTTTTCTTGGCAGTATATGGTGACTATATGACGTTGCAGTTTTTCATAATCAGGGTGATGTATCTGAATATGTTATGTAAAGGGTTAAGTTAAGAATTATAAACATTTAAAGGAAATTTTTTGTTTTTATTATGCACATAATAAATGCAACTTAAGTTTGAATTAATTTTAAGCCAAATACATATCAGATAGTTCACATTATTGTTACATCCTTGTCAATTGTAACTGAGAGAATACACAATTCTTAAGAGGATAATTCAAAGAACAATTTTAATTTGATTTTTTTTTGGAATCATTACTTGATAAAGAGGATCTCAAGAGTAAACATAAAATGTTTAGCTATTGCATGATTTCAAATACTGAGTTTCAGATTAGCAACTACTGATTTTCAGCAACTTGTAACCTTATAAGCATACAGTAAAAAATTAAAAAACAAAATAGTTAGGAAAATGGATAGAAATTAGCTTTACATTACTAAATACAGCTATAAAGAGGCTCTTTATGGATGAACTGAAGCTTCTGAAAATTCAATGTCCTAACCAGGATTTGAGCCTGGGTCTCTGGAATGAGGAACTGAGAAGTTAACCACTTGGCTACCTCAGGTCGCTAGCTATTTAGGTAGCTATTTAGCTATATTAATGAACTAAAGTTAACCCAAAAAAGGTTAATAATGCTTGTTATGGCTGAAATCATGAAAGTGCTTTTTATACTATCTGGTGGAAAATTTGCAGTTAAAATGTTAATAAAAGCAGTTAACAAAGAATATGGAAATTAAATTAATATTGTTAATACAAGTTATAATACATAGTTATAGTTATAGTTAATAAGTTATACTTTATAAAAAATGAGGTAAGCATTTAATAAATAAAAATTGAACTAGACTCATTCTCTGGCATAGTGATGTGTTATCAATTCCAACACCCGACTTATTCCATGATTTATTTATTCCATGGAAATGTAAAGAGAATAGTGAGTGGTAGCATTTCAGACCTTTGCAATATCATTGTTTCTTTTACTACTTGTGCTTGAACCTTCTCCATTGTGAAAACCTCACTCAGTTAAACATGATTATACAGTTATACAACTTTCATTTAGAAAGTTAATGCATACTCTGTGAAATTAGAGAAATATCAACTCCACAACTAAATTTCCAAATGCAATTAATCGAACAAATAAATAAAATAATAAAGTGGCGTAAAATGAATGGTCCGGTTTCATCATGTTGATAACTCTTGATGGCTAGTGATGAAAATTTAAATTCTATCCATGGCAAAGGAGAATTGTGACACAAATTTGGTCTGCTTCCAACTAGTGTTATGAAATCAAGAGAAAAAGGAGCATATCATTCTAAGTTTAAAATTGAGTCATGAAAATAGAACAATCAATTTAACGTTTACTATTACTTTAGATATTATACTAAAATAATCATATAAATGAGTTTGGAAATGTTGTCTGCAGTTCTATATTTTTAAATTTAAAATAAAACAGTTTTACAAAAGAATAGATGAGAAATATTTATTTTGTTATCTACCAGGACCAATTTTATTGGATACTTACTGGACTGGTGAGCTAAAAATGGCTGTATATTTTAGGCATTCACTCTGAATAGCATAGTAGGCTTAAAGAAAGAAATGCTTTACCAACTTTGATCATAGTTGATTAAAACTAGATCTTTTTTTAGAATAAACAATGACTTCATCATTTCATGACTCTTTCACCAATTGATATTCTAGACTAGTTAGTATAGCAGCGTTATGTTAAAACAAACTAAAGAATTTAGTTGCCAAACATGGATATTATCAAGTTTTGTAAAGGATACCATTAGAGGGTTTTGTTCAGCATTTATTTCCTCTAGGACTGTACCATATTTTGTCTATTGTTCAGTAAAATGTTCAATATTAATTCTGGGTTAATAAGCCATAAAAGAAAGATCCATGCTAAATCTTTATATCTGTCCAATAAAAAAGTTTCAGGCCAGTCCCTTTATTCTGCCCTGAGGAGGATCTACTTCTGAGTGGTTTTTACCCGTCAGTATAACCTACACTAGGTGCATAAAAACAGATATTGTCAATCACATATCTTTGACAACCTAACTGATGTTCAAGAGTGAGACATCATCAATCAAAACTTACAAGATATTGGGGTAAAGGCATAACTCACTGCTTCTATGCTGTAAATGTGTTTGTTACCAATTATGGTTAATACCCAAGTCGTAGAATAACAAATACATTTGAAATCAGGGCAGGCTCATACTCAGACTGGTTTTGTCGGACAATTTTACTGGGGTCGGGCCAGACTTTTTATTTTAAGGGACTGTGTTGACGGATGGTGGTGGTACGTCATGGGGCCCGGCTGAATATCTTTCTAGGGCCTGCTAAAGCTAAGTACGGTCCTTGTATAATTTTTCGTATAATACAAGAAATAAGAGTTTTCTAAGTGAACTGCAAGTCAGACTTAAGGGATCTATCAACAACTACTATTAATACACTTCTGTTAAATAAATAAAGTCCTTAAACCTACATAAAATTAATAAATTTAAATGAAAACTCTTCATAATAGTTTAAAGTATTTCTATGATGACTTAATATTGAGTATGTAAGAATTCCGTTTTAAGAATGTTTATTTAGTGTATTCAACATAAACATGTACACAGCTTTGAAGAAAAGTATTCCTATTTCTCATAATAAATTTGAATAAAGACTAGATTACTGGATATATTCATTCATAATGCTGAAAGTGTTCTACCTAAAACTTTAATTAGTAAACACTTGAATACTAATATTCTTCTGAGAAATTAGTTTGAACCATCAGAGAAATTTCTGCTAATTTTTAGTTTTATTTTAAAGAGGAATCGCCTGGCTTAGTATCCAACAATTTTACAGCCATTTACAAAATAGTCACTATGTATATTTCTACATTTGGAGATTTTTCCAAGTTTCTTAAGGAAATTGGATGTTTTGAACTTGTACTGTATTTTACAGGAACATTTCAGAGTATTACATATTTCTTGATAATGAACTGTGTTCACAGATATTGTCATTAAATAAAGTTACTGATACAGTACTATCGACAGGCACTACCGTGTCCATCGTATAATTCCCTTCAATCCTCTTATTCTCCAGTACCAACATCAGAGTAGCTTTGTTACAGAGCTTTAAGTAGTATTGGAGAATCCCAGGCCAACTTGGATGCAAAAGTACAGCTGTCCTGAATGCAGCTGGACTTTCCGATAGTATGTAGATCTAGGCACTCTTCGATGTTCTTGATAAGTTGTTACAGACACACATATGTACTTTATTGCAAGCATTTCTGCTAAAAAGACTGCCAGGAAGGAAGCTAGGATCACCTGGAAAGGATGATCAAAGCAGAATTGTTTCATCATAGAATCTGAGCAAGATACAAGCATATGTGAGTTTTCCAACTTATTGATTATACTTATATGTCTAGCTAAGTAACTTGGTTCCTTTAAGCAGTCTTATAGTGCTAAGAGCCACCTTCTCCTACACATGAAGGAGAAGGGGAGGGAGCCGCAATACAAGGTTTCTAGAGCTGCTGTAGGACCATAGTTTCACTAATTCAGAGACAAGCCAAGTGCTGAATGCCATGTAGTCAAGCCATTGCTTCTTTTTACTCCACCTTTAGCTACCAGACTAAACAGCCATAGGCAACCATTGGCCTAATAATAGTCTTATAAAGCTAGACAGCTATCTTAGGCTGCATACTCGAGGTTCTACTACAGAACTGTCTGCTGGTATGGAAAGTGACTCTTGCACAATACCGTAACGACTTCACATATGGATGTCTGATCAGCTTTAATCAAGCACCTCACCCTTATACTTAACTTCTTTGGAGAGGGTTAAGCAAGTCCTCACTTAGGACAGAGCAGAGGCGGTACTTAAGCTTTCTCCGTCAGGTGAAAAGAACTATAGTGGTTTTGGTGGGGTTAACACTTAGCCCCTCTTACGTACACCGCTTCCACATACCAAATTCAAGGCTTTCTACATGAGTTTGATTAGTATAACTTCATGTCTATCCTATACTATAATTACAAAGCCATCTGTATAACCCTATACTTCAAAACCTGTAATTGCTACTGAGTCTAGTCAGTAGACTATTAACTACCATGTATCACAGAAGAAGTGATAGGACACCTTCTTGAGGACAGCCTTTAGCATCGTTCATAGTGACAAACTATCCACCAAGCTTAGCCATTAACGACAGAACAACATTGACATGACCTGATCCAACGAAGTAACCAGTTCTATACATGTGCTAAACACTGTTCTTTAAATTAAGTCTACAGCGGTGTAATCAAATGTGCCTCCAGAGGTTTTGCCCAGATACCTTAGTTCTGCTTGCTCTGTAATCTTTCAGTATTAGATGTCACAGACAATATGTTGAAAACTGCAAAAATGAAAGGGGTGAAGTATCCATATGTCAGTTTTAATATTAATACACAATAAGCTTTCAGGAAGAGATAGGTAGCTCCCACAGATCTAGATGTCACAAACACTGGAAGTATTAGCTGCCAGATTTTGGGAGGTCCCATAAGCCGTGAGATGCCATAGATTTTAATGAAAGACTCCAAGAGATTCAGTGGAATCTGATGCACACATTCTTCCTACATAACCTAGAGTCTGAGATCAGAAATATATAAAAACATAATCAGCCCTAAATGTTTAGATATTTCTAGTACATAAATTTAACAACGCATTGACGATCTTCATGATCAGTATACCTTGCACGATTTCAGAGGTAATGTTGTTCCAGGGTTGGTTTGCACTCATGTTTATAAAGCTAGATGATTCAGAAACTAAACTTTTCTAGGCGTATAATTTTTTGTTATATTTTAAAAATTCTTATGTATTATTATATTATGTATTCTTATGTAACTAAACTATGATGACTGTAGTTAAAAACTGAACTATAAAAAAATGAACAACTTTAAAATAGTTCTTTACTAACGTTTAATGAAGTACCAGAAACACTGTAAATGTTTGATTTTACAAAGTTAAATAAATAAAAAACATAGTAATTTTATTTAAAATGCACCATAACACAATATTTTCAAAAAAATTAAAAATTTCCATCGAGAGGGAGTTAAAAAATGTATATACTTAATCTAACAAAATTCAATTTTTTAAATCAGTTTAGTTCTTTAAATATATTTTTATGTTGGTATTGTAATAAAAACATTGTACCAAAGGAATGTCAAAATAAATGGGCTTGTTGCTGGCTTTAACATTTTTTATTAAAGTACTTAACTTTCTTACTATTTACATCCATAACATACTAGACTTAGATTAAGTTGCACACAAGTAATGTTTATTTGCATTAATACATCACTGTATTAGCTTAAGAGACTCTTTAAGACTAAAAAAACTAACTTTGCTTAATACTGCATAAAAGCTTTGAAGGATTATTATTCACTAACAAAATACTGTAGATCATTTTCAAAATATTTAAATTGATTTATAAAAAAAATATATTTCAATAAAAAATTAATATTGAATCAAGCGGTTAAAAACTATTTTTAATCTTACAGTTCATACTTGTAACATCTTTTTAAAATTTGCATCTTCTATACAAAGTACTTTGATAATATAAAACATGATTAACAACTATACATTTTTCAATTAATGTTAATCCTCTTATTACAATGTGATTATATTCAATTTGTTTCAAGTGATTGCAATGCCAAAAACATTTTTGAGATTCAGTGAAGTATCAATTCAGTTGTTTAATACAACAAACATATTTAGTAAAATATAATGAATCATTATATATAAATGACTACTTGAGAAACAGTACAAGTACGGTACACTAGGAATAATTAATTACACTATAACAATAAGTTGCAAATAATATATGACTTCGTGTTGCCAGCATAGCACAAACACAAGCTTAAAAATAAATAAAATATTATGTGCAATGTTCAGTAGTAAAATATGTCGTTTTTTTCATAATAATATTATTATTTTACATTGCTATATTCAACAAGAAGTTCATTTTGAGTTTGTATGGAAGTACATTTACTTCGAAGACAAAACCTATCTTTCTACAGGGAAAGTTCTTGCTACAATGTCTTGGGACAGCAGACACATATTGCTCCATGAACAGCGTAAGATTGCTTCCTGTGTATAGTACATAATAGGCAGTAGCCAACTGCTTGATGCTGTGAAACATAGGTGAGATAAGCCTATTCTAAGTATGATTTTGCTGCATGTCAACGTTTATTCAAACACAGTCATGTTGGCACAATAAAATTGCACCAAATTAATGGATAAATATTTGAATGTCCACTTTACAGACCTGATCTCTCATCATGTAACTTCCACATGTTTGGTCCACTTAAAAGAAGCATTATGAGGTCACCACTTTGACAATGACGAAGGGGTGGAAGCTTTTGTGTGCAATTAGCAAAGACCAAACCAATTTTATTCTTTTTACGACTGCATTAAATTCTTCTAATTCAGTGGGGATAATGTATCAATAAACAAGGAATTGTGTAAAGCATAAGATGTGTTTGGAATTGTATTTACTCTACCAATAAAGTAAGCTATAGTCGGGTTGGTGGATGAATATATCTCAGAGTAAATACAGCCACTACAGGTCTCATAGTTTGATCTGAATGAGTTAATAATGTAGTTACCATTTTCACTCATACTAAGAGATTATTTTATGCATTTAGAAATTTTAGAATGCACTGTCTTGGAACGTATTAAAACAAATATTATTGTAAAATACTTATTGTATATACAAATATATCTTCTGAAACACTTATCATTTTTGCATCACATCATTTTACAACTGAGCTTCAATTATACACTTGTTGAAACTCTGACTGGCAAGTATATAGAACACTTTGAAAATATTATGGAAAAAGTGGCAGAAACAGTATAGGTTTGAAATCATTCTCAGTGTTTACAGTTAAGTTAAAAGTTGTTTAAAAATGTAAGTAGCTGGCAATTTTGAACTTTGAATTTTATATAATTATACCAGTTATTGTTGCAAAATGTAACTCCCTTTTATCTTTGAATTGTGACTCAGTCAGAAGTCAAGATGTCCTATATTATTTAAGATATGTCAATTTAATTGTTGGAAAGAATTATTGAACCAAAAATTTGTGATAATTGTTTTGAATGTTTGGCTATACTAACTCCATTAAGGATTGATCAGACTTGGGAATTTTGAGAACACAAGCGAGTTACAGCTGTGAGTTGTGGCTCACTGAGTTCTAGTAACGAGTTTAGTACTCGTATTCATCACTGGCTGTGGTAGGGAAAGTCCTCTGTGGCTGAGGCTGTGAGCTAACGGGTCTACGGTGTTGTAGGGGAATGTTGACTTCTTCTGGTGAATGAAAGACCTGGTTGTTGACCCGGAACTGTTGAGGTGTGGGGGTGGGTCGGAGTGACTGAGGCTGCTGGTGCTGCACAGGTCTGCTGGCCTTGACTGGTACTGGCCGGCTCTCTCCCTCTTGTTCGACATAATAGTTGTCTGCAAGATGAAACAAAATATTAGTTCTCTAGACCATGCTGGACCACCCTCTCCCTCTCATCAAAGATCTCACTGTCTGTTTTAATTATATTCCAAACTATGGAATGTCTTATCACAGGAAACTCTATGAAGTCGAAGAAAAAAACAATTTATAAGGAGTTACCTATGATGTAACATATGAATATCTGTTCAAAATGTAATCGAATTATGTTGGGTAGGTCTTAATTGTTACGGTACTGAAACAATTAGGGTTAATTGGATGAGAATCTTAACAAAAATTCACTTATATTTAGTCAAATATATCATAAAATTTCAGCAATAAAACTGTTAAATAAACTCAAAATGCTTGTAATTAATCGTTAATGCCGTGAGTAACAACAGAAATTATTTATATGAAAACAATTATTACACTAAGTTCCAATCCTGCTCAATAAATAATGTATCAGACCAAGTTAAAAATTTCATTTAACTAATAGGCCTATAATTGTTACTTTGACTTACTTTTAAATATAATAATAATGATGGAAATGTTTCATAAGCAGTAATTGTAAAATTTTGCAAAGTTTTCTGTGAATCTTGTCATTTTGGGTATATTACATTCACTTTTCATTAGACCATTAAAAGTAAATTCTCTTACATCAATTTTAAATATAATTTAATAGTTATATAAAGAGGACTAGTATTTAAAAGCTAGTTTAGCTATCCAAAGAGCTAGCTATAAGTTTAGATTAAAACAATATTTTTTTAGGGAATCACACTAACTTGTTCAAATGAAGAGCAATTCAATTTGTTGTTTTAATTAAGAAATTCTGAATTTCAAGGACATTTGCTTAAAATTTGGCTTCTACATTGAACATTGAATGCACTCTTGCAATTCACATCAGTTTTGATACATCATTCTAAATGTGTTCTAGATTCTAGGATAGGTACCCAGCAACAAGGTGCTTTCCTGCTTTAACCACAAGTACAACAGTTGTATCTTAATAGTAAGCCTACTTTTAAACAAGAAAAGAAAGAATAATTTCATGCTTTAACATTTAAAGTAATTTAATCGATGGATGTTTCATTATTTTTTATAAAGATACTGTTTTGAGTGTTAATTCCAAACTGTTTTTGAATTACTGTATTCTCAGAATTTCTTATAGTTTTTATAATCTTATAGTTGTAAGTGAGCTGACACAAACCACAGCTTACAATCTGAAAACAACTAGAAGCAAAAATTTTAAATGCTTAAAGCAAATTTAGAAATTTAAATGGGCAGTTCAAAATTAAAAAGAAGCATGAAAAAGCATAATATAAGCAGTTTTGAATTCATTTAGAATAATCACTTTGAAATATCAATAACTTATATCCAAATAATTAATTTTCAGCCCAGTAAACAAACACTTGGCTTGAATTCAATTTAATTTTATCATAAATGTAATGGTTCTTTTACCATGACAAATTTTTATTTGAATGAGAATGAGCTAAACATTAACACTTCTTCATATGAAACAAAATAATACTGCATATAAATATTGAAAAACTGGGAGTGTGCAAAACTAACTGCAGTCTGTTTCACATTTGATTTCTTCGTTAACCCACATTATGTTATTGGTACACACGAGTATATAGGACATGTTGGGTATATAGGTCATCACTGTCTTTAGTCATAATTGAAGCAATACCCTACAGGCATATGTGAGTTGTAATAGTGCATGACCATAGTTTAAGTTATTATAAACAAAACAATCATCTCTAACTGTAGGCAAAATCACAGAAATATTCCACTGACCGGGATAGTATCGCTCAGAGTATCTGAGAGTGACATTGGGCTTGGTGTTGAACTCATCTTGGTTGATGGGTCGGTAGAGATATTCGTTGACAAAGTGGAATTGTGATGATTGCTTGCAGATGTTGTCACTGCTAGGAGGCATGCAGATCAGGTGTACCTGGAGGCAAGATATACTCGTACATCAACAGTGCATATATCAGCATGGATTTCCTTAGGCTAATAACATAAATCATGAGTTTTGATGGTGTCAGAGGGACATGAACACTTAAAGATAAAAAGCCTTAGAATTTAGCACTTAAATCTATGTATGAACTTATTTAATTATTTGGTGTGATGTCCAATTGGTGGTACTAAGTTGGACTTGTCACAATTCAGGGAAGTGGTGTGGTTAGGAGTAAGATGCATTTATCTGGTACAGTAGTTGGGGACATTAAGCAATTCAGGTAGGCTACAAAACAGGTTTTGAATTAATAAGAATTACAGTTCATTTAAAAATATTACCAGCTTCTCTGTTGTCTTTACCAAAAAGTACTGTTTGACATATGTTTTATCCTGAATATATATAGGTAAAAAAAATAAATCAATGTGTCTAAATTTGTGTTTGAATCTATTGATATGATTACATGACTATTAAAATATTATGATGTGTGGAAATTGATTTAAATAGAAACTTCAAAGGTACATAGACTTCGTATCCTTAGGTTTAGTTTGACTAGCTTGCGAAGAATTCTTTACAATATGTGCCCGAGAAGGCAGTTTGAACGTAGTTCTCACTTTTCCAGAGAATATTCATTTGCTCCCCCACCCCTCAATATCACGGAATAAGACATGTGCGACTCAAGCAATGGTAGACCGACTTCAATAGTGACAATAGTTTTTTAAGCTTTCTTACTTAACACAAGACAAAATCGTATTTGGCCTAGATTAAATCTTAACCAACTGTTCATTCCAATCCATACACTTATACAACTTCATTGCCGGAAAATCAACTGAACGTGGGACACTAAATTGTGTCTTATCAGTGGGAAAAATCAGGTTTGCGTATGGGTTTTGAAAGATTTTTATTTTTAAGAGCGTTAAGCTTTAAAGCATTAAGACTTGGTTCTTATGATTAGCAATAATTGAGTTGTACTATTGGCAAACATGTTGCCTTCAGGGATTGAATTAAGGAACCAAAGTATCCAATTTAATTTGCTTGGACGGACTTAATTTTGACTCGTGATGCATGGCTATTAATGTAAGATTTCACTAAATAAAAGATATAATATTGAAAACCATCGAAATGAGATTTTCAATTACGAAGAGTAGCATCGACACAATCAAATGCTTTGCTGAGATAGTGAATTGGTCTAGAATGTCAGTCGGATCTCATGAGTTTTAGGTCAAGATCCACTTATTTTATTGTCTTGAATGTTGTTCCAACTATGTTAGTTTGTTATTGTAGGACTAATATGAGAAATTATTGTAATGTTTGTAAAATGCCAAATTTCTTGAAAAATATAAATAAAATTAAGGTTAAATGTGTAATTATCGAAGTTGAATGTATCTTTGCTGATATTAATAACTGGAAATGTCACAGAAAACTTCCACCATTGAGCTTCATTTCAGACCCTGAATTTCTGTATTTCCCCGTGAATTAAAGTTGAGATAACTTCAATATGGCATCAGCTTTATTATAATGTAGTTTGAAACGACTAGCCAGTATTTTAGGAGAAATCTGTACCTGGTGGAAAAGGAAGCCCTCTGGGCAGATCCAGGAGTGCCTAGCATTGTCCTGACAGTAATGGAAGACCTCACAGTTTAGCCCCTCATCAGCGTAGTAGCCTGTATTACGACTGTGACAATCGAACTTGCTCTGAGGCAGCAGCAGTGTCAAACGGTCTGGCTCTTCTTTCTCTTCCTCCAGTTCCTCCAGCTGTTCCTCCTGGAACCAAAGTAATACGCTCTAGTGACATTCTTTCAATGTTTCAAAGCAAGGTTGCTACTCGTACTATATGAATTAGAAATACAATATAAATGAAAGTTTTTTCACAGACGTGACATCTTTTTATTTCATAAATGATAACAAAATTGACCTTAAAGACACTTATACAATTGAATCACAAGTTGAGACTAAACACTCCAGAAGAGGCATTAAACATAAATTGCATATTAAAAAAGTTTAAACACTAGAGAAAGTCGGTTCAGTAACATGACACCTAGACTGTGGGAGCTGAGAATAACTTTTTTAAATTATAATAATCTATAGAACAGAGCGATGCATCATCTAATGACCTGTTATTACTGCCCGACATCATTAGTTTCCTAGAGTTTCAGAATCTTTGCAAACTATAATAAATTTCAACAATTGTTAAAATAAAAGTTTTAGCAGAGCCAAGTTAAATATAACTTCTTGCTCATGGAAAACCTAACTGCAGTTAAAGTTTACAAGGTCTCCCAGGGACGTCTATAACTTATTTTACTACGAATTTTATACTTTTACTTCTTGGACGTTGTAATGTATGCGGGTCGACACTGTACTCTCTATGGGTCGGGAAGAATAATTAAACTACACATTTAGAGTAACATTGCTCTAGGACCGCTCGTAAAGGAACGGACGGGACGCGGAGGTTACATGACGGTGTCTGGTGGTGGACTCCGGGTGGACTGCTGGCTGGCCAGCTTGGACCGTTGGTTGTAGGGTAGTGGCGTGATGTGACGTCACAGGAGAGCAGCCTATGAGCATTCTTTATTCTTTTAGACCACATCGTATGTTACATCGCCTGACAATACATACTGCCAACATCACTGGTGCAGACATTAAATATCACTATGGATACCTACCAACTTAGTACTTCTCACACTAAATACACTACAGACGTCCACCAGTTTCCATTGATCGATAGATACTCACGGTGAGTTGTTGTTGCGGGTACTTAAGCCTCTGGCCCTGGAGTTGAGGCTGGGGCTGAGGTCGGCGGTACTCCTGCTGAGGTGGAGGTTGAGGACGGGACCTCAGTACGACTTGAGGAGTGGGTGAGGGTACCGGCCTGTATTGAGATGGCTGCAACATTTGATGTGGTTTGATTATTTACCAGTCAGTATGAATAAGACAATCAGCTTATAATATAAGTATATAATTGTAGTTGTAGATGTTATGAAATAGGAATGAGACGGTAATTTATTAAGTGGTTTGAGTTCTAATAACACTAGGTAATTTGTTGAGCTTTACATACGACAAGGGGTGAAAAACTGAGATATGGTACCCTGGGATAAATCCCAGGGAAGTAAAATATGCCCAGTTATATTTTAAGTTTATCTTAACGAAACTAAAAATATTTAAACTGTCAACTTTTTGTGCATGTGGATGACGTACTACTCATGGGCCAACTTAAAGTGTTGAAAACATAACAAGAATTATTACGACTATTTTACACTTTTTAAATGTGCCCCTAAGAAGAGACTGGATGTAAACAGCCAAAACACATTCTTGATGTTTAAAGAGTAGCCTATATGATCAGGTCCATTGTAATGAAATCAACATTAAATGGAATGACTGTATGGATGCAAACGTGAATCTATAGCTGAAGTCAATAAACCTAAATATCTAGGTCTTATTGTAGACATAAGCTGACTTGGAAAGAAGTCCTTGCCTTAGTGTAGTGGCCTAAATATCCATGCAATTTACAGTGCATAAAGTTTTTTCGAATATATTATGGTATACAGAGTGATAACATGGGGCCCAACAGCAGGAAGCCTTTCAATGTAATGGCAATGGTTAATAAGGAGTATTTTAAAATAATTACGTACGTTTAATAATAATTATAAAATACACATGGGTAAAGGTTATTGGACAAGTCATGCGAAGATTATTTTAGGAGATAGTGGCTCAAAGAGAAGTATATGAGAAATTGTAAAATCTGAAGTGTAATAAATGATTCCCCTAGTGCCTAGAACATTACGTGGGGATAGGCTACTGACCTACAGACTAGTTCCATGTCTGAATGTACGTGCTGAACGTCGAAAACTAGGACATTTAACACATCTCTTTCCTTGTGAATAACTAGGTAAATATTATATGTATCGAGAATATCCATATATTGCCATAACTCTGAATTGACTTCAAATCCACACAACTATTGTTGGATAAGACGTACTTAACATTGACATTCAATTTAACTGAAACATTACGACACTTTTAACAATGGGGCATTTCCTTGTGATTTCAAACGTACATCATGCGATGACATCACTTAAATTTGAAAAGGTCAGGCATGGTTGGAAGGTTTTACTTACATTCCAAAGCAAGAAATGTTTTCATCTAAATTAAAGTATTGCGTACATTGGTAAGTACATGGATAGTAAAAAAAGGTGAAGGATAAACGATGGGAAGTTTTTTTTACTTTACAACAAATTTTGTGTTTCATCTTCGTTAATTGATTTATTACTGTTATCAACACTCGTTTGGGCACTCCCTTATTGTCCCAGTTCTCCATAACATAATACTACAGAATAATTTTAATCCAATAATATTTATGGGGACATAGAAGTATTAAGTTATTTATTGCAAATCTCCGAAGTATGTTTCCAAATGAGTAAAACTCGAAATTAAGTTTATTTTTAGGTTTTATAAAATATATTTATTGTTAATCTATTTTGAACTATTAAAGTTATGAAATATTCTATGTATAGTTTATCTGTTATATAAACCGTGTGACTGCCCCAACTAAACTTCCAATATTCAATTATTAAAGAAACTATTAAGTTACAGTACAAATATACCTACAATAAATAATGAGCACAATAAAATATTTACGTACCAGTATACAATTTTTATTTACTATTATGTATTGTCACCAATTATTCATGAAAACCTTGGTGTGGCCTAGAATATGCACCACCTTTAAATTAAAGAATGAATGAAAAATGTATAAAACACGTAACAGACTACTCCTCGTCAGTATGCAATAATCCAATGATTAATACTCTGGGATCATGATCTAATCTCTATGTTATGGGGATATACTCCAAAGTGAGAGACCCACACGTCACATGACGTGAGCTTAGTATGACGGTCGCCACGCCCCAGACGCAGTTCAACACAGATAACGTGTCACTTTCTGGACCACTTTCTCCCAGAACCTGTCCCTAGCTGTTACCGCACCGCCTTTCCCGCGTGGGCACAGAGCACACGTACTGCCAAGGCGTCAACAGAACCGAGATTCCCAAAAAGGGATTGCGAATATCAATATATTTAATTGAAAGTTACTTTCTAAGTCAAAGAGACTTCATTAGTGGTACTGTAGTAAGCCTTGAACAAGAGAATGATTCACATTTTTGTTTGTTTCTATGTTTCACACATGAATGTTTCTATGAAATAGTCAACAGTTAACTGGATAATTTTAAAAAGTGATCTTACAAATCATAAACCGCTGAGTAAGGAAATGGGAGCAGTAACCTCTAAAAGCAATAAAAGACAAAGGCTCGTAATCCCAGAGGGAAGAGTCCATCAGCTCTAGAGAAATTAATCGCAGACCAACAACAATCTGTTTTATTTATTCTTTTCACCAACGACTTTTCTGTTTTTATCAATGATGACAATGTAGAGACTATAATGTACGCAGACGATACAACTCTTCTATTTGCAAATGACACAACACATGAATTAGTAACTAGCATTTTATCATCTACAGACAAAGCACTCCAATACTGTCTTCAAAACGACTTAGCTATCAATCCATCCAAAACCACACATATCAATTTTAGCAGAAGACATGAACAAATACCAGATATTCCCAATATTTCGACAGAACAAAAGACAAAACTACTGGGGCTCACAATTGATGCTGACCTTTCTTGGGGAGATCATATTAATGCACTGACCAAGAAACTCTCATCTGGGATATTTGTAGTCAAAAGAATGATGTGGATGGGAGGCCCGGAATTAGCCAAAACAGCCTACTACGCGATGGTGGAATCTCACATTCGATATGGATTAATTTCTTGGGGCTCAACATCCGAGGCCAACCTTAACAAAATCCTGATCCTCCAAAAAAAAGCTATTAGAACACTTGCAGGCCTAGGCCCTACAGATAGCTGCAGAGAAGCGTTCAAGTCACTTAAGATCTTAACCGTCACATCACTCTACATACTTGCAGTTGTCATCTACACCAATCAGCTGGACCTTCCAAGAAATGAAGACATACACTCATACAACACCAGGAGAGCAGCCGACTACAGTCTTCCTATTCACCACACAACAACATTTAGCAAAAAACCTTCATACATTGGCCGCAAAATCATCAACTCATTGCCACAAAACCTTAAGGACAAGAGAGGAAACCAGTTAAAAAATGAACTTCAGAACTGGCTAGTGGAGCGACCCTTATACTCGACCAAGGAGTTTTTTTGACCTTTTATAAGATGACAAAACATTGCACAAAATTAATAAACAAATAGATACATAAAATTGTAAAGCAAGATTATCACATGTTGACGCCATTGTATTTCTTAAAGAAATTGCAAATAAAGAATATTGTCTATTGTCTATTGTCTATTGTTGTGATGATGAGATAGTTGTATTACAATGCGTCTCAGCTGTGTCTGATTAGTTCATTGTTGTGCTGTGACGTTGGCCGTGAAGTTTTGATTGTGATTCCACTGGCCTTTCATTACTTCAGTGCATCTTATATTTTTGGTCCGACTGAACATTGTAACTGGCGCCGTTCATTGTTGCTTTGATTGTGAGGTTCGTTGCACCTACAACGTAGTTTATTTTCATCTTATGCCAATTGTGTTAGTGAATTACGCTGCGAAACGAAATCTCGAGTTCGATCGTATTTCAGTTCACTTATATTGAGTTTGCTTAGTCTCTATCAAATTTAAGGATTCTTGAGTATCAAGTGTTCAATGACATTTTCTTACATAATATTATCAATTATAATGCAAGTATTACGATACCTTTTGTCAACCACCAAAACAACCTGTATACTATATTTGCTAATGTATTTCGTAAATTTGTAACAAGTTTTTAAGTGTAAAGTAACAAATTTGAGTTTTGTTGTATATTAAATGTTAATTTCATGAATAACTTCTAACCCATTGTTTACCATTAAGCAATTAGCTTGAACATAGCCTATAATATACTAACTCTTTATTTGGGGTTGCAAAGACTATAAAAGGTAAAACGACAGTATTTGTAGTCGTCAAAATAACCTCTCAACTAGGAAAGAAACTGAGGATAAGAAAGTAGGTCGAACTAAGTAACAATTTAAGAATGGGCGTTCCCGTAACTTCGTCCGGCCAGTGGCCAGAGTGGGTGAGGTGAACAACCTAACCTAACCTAGCAGGCAGTGCCGCCGCGCCTACACCAGTTCTGCACAGACTTCCGTACCGGGAATGTGCCGTAACACGCTGGACCAGAATTCAGTAATAAGCTGATAAACAGCTGATCGCACCTGCTTCCCTGCTCACACAGTGCCGCAGGCTGTCCGATCTAATCAGGCCACCACGACTTCCGTATTTCGTTGTTTTACAGGTTCTCAACTATTCGCATGTGGGACATAACTTTATGGCTAATAAGTTAGGCTCAAGCAGTTTCGAGGTTGTAAACCACTCATGGTAAGTGAAACAGGTAAAATCCGGTCCACACATGAATATTTAGTGATGACAATTTCTAAGTAGATTCTTTTAGTAATACAGAAATACAGAAACAACCAAAACACATTTCCGTACGATATTTTGACATCACTAGAACATGGGGGAAACAGGATTTTCCGGACATACTCAATCGTACAGTTATAAAAATAAAATTAGTAACACTACGTTTTGAGATATGTTATCTGACCCCTTCTTCATGTGAATAACTAACCTACACATAACTTATGTCTAGTTTAAAATAAACACAACCGAGATTTGTAGTTCTGTTAGGTTATATATTCAT
This sequence comes from Homalodisca vitripennis, assembly GCF_021130785.1. Classification (NCBI taxonomy): domain Eukaryota; kingdom Metazoa; phylum Arthropoda; class Insecta; order Hemiptera; family Cicadellidae; genus Homalodisca; species Homalodisca vitripennis. The sequence goes on along the minus strand of NC_060208.1, from coordinate 105,415,654 downwards.
CTGAGAAAGAAATTAAATTGCAGATCTGGAAACGTAGTGTTACCGATTTTGTTCTATCACTAAACGATGGAAAATATACGGAAAATCTCATGTTTTACTAAAAATCCTTCCATTGTCAAAGATAAACTTGAAACAGTAGAGCAGAAGAGCTCGTTCCCTTGTATTATCTTTATTCCCGCTCACTTTGAAATAGATGGATAGCGTCGAAAGTAAATATTGTTTAGCATAGAATTTAATTTACTTGTGAATAAATGTTTACCGCACATTGTTTTATTGTACGTTTTGGGATTTAATATGTATGTAGAGAAACATATTGGTATGAAGACAAAGAAACGATCGAAAATAGTCAGTATAGTTACTGATATAAACACAGCAAAGCACATTTCTACTTCAATCCTTTCTACTAATTGAAGTATCTTGTTTAGACAGGCGATCTTAAAAAAGCTGTGTAGTAGTTCAATTCTTTACAAAAGGAGGCTTTAATGATAATGCACTTTTAATCCTTACATCCATTTGAATAATGCATTCTGAGGTGTCTTTGACAATGAGAACTGAAGAGTTAGTTATACGAAGACTGCTCGTACCTGTGGGCTCTGATGCTGTCTCAAGACCAAGGGCGAGGGCGTTGGGGACACGGTGTTCCTGTCGATCTCTTCAGACTCCTCGTCCACAGGTGTCACAGTGCGGAACCCTTGAGGGGAGGAACCCAACAATCCCTGAAACCGAGCGAAATTGATCTAAACAGAGAACTATTTTCTTAATACACAATTCAAAAATATAATTTTGTTGGGATTCATCCAATGCTGTGCCTTGTAAGGTGTGATGAATGTTCTTTGATTTTGTATCCCTAATGCAAACTATAGTCACCTGGAAACGAGGGATATTGGTCTGTTGAAGGCCACCGGTGAAGGGTTGAGGTTTAGGGGTCGGTCTGATGCTAGGCAGGCCACCGGTGAAGTAGGGTTGTGTCTGTCTCTTGTCTCTGTCATCCCTTGTCTCCTCTTCGGCGGTCACGTCCTCCTGCGTCCTCACCAGAGTGACCAGCAACGCCACGACTGTCAAGATAATCCTCAGGCGCATCCTGTGAAAGATTTTTCGTGAGACTTTCAGTATTGCTTGACTGACAATAAACATTATACAACTGTTTTCAAGACTCGTAAGAAGTGTTACAACATTATTTTGTGTAACGTGGCAATTTAAAATGCTTCATTATCGGGATATGTATTAAAATGAAATATAGTTGATCAAAAATTCAAATTTGTGAAGATTTTTCATTTATTTACGAGTTATATCGTTACTTTCGAGCCACGTGTTAATAAATAATAATGGAAAATAAAGAGTTTTAACCAGACGGCAACACAAATCCTATGTTACAATTTAAAAACTGGAACGGCTATTCTTTTTCGGACTTTAAACCTAACAGGGCGAACAACTTGTTTGGCTTTTCGAACAATAATTTTTCTCTGCTTATGTTAACTAAAATCTGCAACCCACTCGTGACTTGAATCGCATTAGGATGTCGTTGACTATTGTCATACCAGAATTCATCTTGTAGTTTAAAATTATTGTAAATTATATCTTTTAAATTATTTGGTAGACATTTCCGTAGCCACAAACAATTTCATTAAAAATTTTAAAAAATTGTCAAAAGCTGTAATTTGGTTACCCCTAACGGTAGAATTAGATCCGAGTGCTATGACCCAATAACTCGAAACATTCATCTATACATTAAATACAACCGTTTTAAATTAGTTAAACTTTGCTTGTTTAAAAGCGTTACATAAATGCACTTTGTATTAAAATTTTCACCGGATAAAGGTGCGAATCATTTAATATTTTTAAATAATGTTTATATCCAAACAAGAATACAGATTAGTGATGAAATATTATATTTGTATTAAACATTAAATTTATTACAAATACACACAAGAAAGGGTAAATTGGTTAAACTAAATAAATATTTCACATGTCACGGACTTTTTACTTAAAAAAAGATTAAAAAATGCTCATCTAAAGGCCATTGAAATGAGTTAGTATTAAAAAAATAAATTACGTATAGATTAATAATAGATTATTGTATCTTATTTTAAATAATATAAACACAGAATGGTCGCTACGTCAGGCATTGACTGACAGTCCCAAGGAACTATTTACGGTTACGCATGGTTACTCAATATCTCCAGCGACCGTGTCAATCACTGACAGTATTCCGACCGCGGTTCTGCTCCGTGGGAGACTGAGAAAACACTTTCTCCGGGGTTATGTTCCGTCGCCGCCGCCGTACCGAAACTCGTCACAAAAACTAAATTAATTCGGGGAATTGTAAAGTGTTACATTGCTCGTACCAAATACTACAGCTAACGCTAGTTAATGCCAACAAGTAAGTGCCCGGTTATTTGTAAGGTTTAAGACGATGCGATGTAGGTTGATTGCGTTTAAGACCAAAATTGAGCCTTTCAATTACCTGACAGCTTATATAACGCTTCTGAATTGCAAAATCATGGCAAAAATTGCCTCTCGATGAAATGAACAACTGAACTAATGGTGTCATAGGCAAACACCCTAGTACCACATGCGTAAAGTAAAGTAAATATTAGGCCTATCTATATTCTTATAAAACATTTTGAAAACGTTATTTGAATTATGTAAATATTACGCCTATTACTTTTAAATACATTAGTTAATACTGTATATGTATATGTTGTGTTTTAAAATTATTATGTTTTATGTATATAATGTTCTCATAAAACTATTGCTTCAGTTAAATTAATAATGCGGTTGAATCTTCGGATATCGTATTAATTTTATGATTTGATGTTGTAAATCGCATTGTTAATGTATGTGTTGTGACATTAAAAATGTATCCAATAACATCGTGGGCGATGTTATGAATCTAACCCTAATAACTTATAAGCTTTTATTCCATCAATTTTCGGAAATACTCGTAGCCTATATTAACCACCCTGAGTATGTCCAATGGACATCCATCGCTGCGGATGTCCATTGCTCCAAGTTCCAAGTGGTGGTTGTTACTCCACAAAACACAAGTTTTCCTTGCGACACTCATTAGATGAAAAGTATGTCACTATATATAAAAAAAATTACTTTATCTAGTGGGGAAGCTAGTAGGCGAGCGGCGTAGAGAGACGGGAAACGGCCACAGCCAATCTCAGGTAGCCGAGGGTTCAGGACACGGTTACATGATACAAACTATAGAGCTCAGGCGGAAACTTTCCTCAACACCGAAATGTTGCAATCTGTCCTAGTGCACAAAGTTCCTCGTAAGTTGTCCTAAGTTGATTACGGACAGAGCTATTGATATAAATATTTCAAAAAAACCCATCAATTGCTAAGTCAAAAATAAGAAACACAATAAACTATATTTAACTTTTTGTATGAAACAGTGTTAATTAGAAACGAGGATCTTCAGGACGGTGTAATGGCTATCAAGTTAAGCTGTTTACACCGAATGGAAAATTGCGGACACAGATAATTGTGCTTCTCTGTGGACAGCCATTTTCAGACTGCGAATGTTAACCGGCAGGTCTGTTCACACACGTCCTCAGGTGGGAGAAGGGAGCAAACTGACTGAAGCTTAACCTATACAATCAAGAATTTGTATTTATCGTTATCATCAATACACTCTAGCCTCAATACACCCTAACCTCAATACATCCTAGCCTCAAACCACCCGTAATAACCAATATCTAAATAACTGAATTTACTGGACTACGTCTCCAATCCTATTCAAGGCAAATCTATCCTTATGTAGTTAAGAATCAATCAGTGTTTAAATGTAAGTAGCTATGGTCACTGTGGCAACTTAATGATATTTTCTGCCATCATGTGACTTTATTCACAAAGTAAAGACATCAGGCAGAGTATCAAGTCTTTAAATCCAGCACCAATCCACCCGTTTACAATAACAGGCATTTCAAGAGCTGCATATGTGGATTACGTCACCAATCCTATTCGAGTCACGAGTCAAATCAATCCTTAAGTGGTTGAGAACTCAAATATAAATTTAGTTACTATATGTAATATATCGGATTTTATTGTCATCATTGAAAGTCGTTAATGTAACCTATTTTATCTAAAAAATTAAGGAAAATTTCAACGGATTTTATTTGAAAAAGGACTCATTATTTTCGTCTTCTAACAAAGCCATAGACAATCTTTGCCTTTATGTTCATATTTCCACTTTACTTCAAAGATTGCATGTCTTAAACACTTTCACGATAGTTCCTCTATCACCAGGGTTTGAGAAGAACGAACCATCCGCAACGTCACCACGAGGAGTAGTGCTTCGCTAGAGGGGCCTACTTTCTTCTCATCCTGTTTTGTGGCGACGTCAGCAATAAATGAAATGTAGAGTCACTTAGGAAGAAAGTCCTGGCCAATTATTCCACCATCTGTTTTACCTGGTGGCCTCTTTCAGCTGGATTATTCCTGGGAAACAGTGAAAATACCGTTTAAGCCGACACATGGTGAGTCATCCAAGTTATCCGTGGATGAATGCTTTGAGTGTGTTGAAACATTCTATAATGGTACATTCTAGTCTATTTAGTTTTCTTGTCTTGGATATATCGTAACTAACTATGCTCACACGATGAAATTGAAGATTGTTTTAAAAAAAGAAAAAAAAACCAATTAACGAACATTTATTTTTTATTTTGACTCGATATGTTTTAATCTACTAGTTTTTTTCTAAAGTCTGATAGGGAGATATTCATACGAGAATTGTTTGAAGACACGTGTAATCTGAGTTTGCACGGCTATTAACATATTTCACAACTTAACTATTACAAACAAAATGACAACTCATCTTCTGTACAAACAAGTATAGTCTAATATAAATAAGAATTTTATACGGTGTATGTACTTAAATTTTAATTAAGAAAAATTATAAAGAAATGCCTATTAAGTGGGATGTCACAAAATACTAGTTTAACAAATTCGATACATTTTTGTTATTGAATAAATGTTTAGAAAATAAAGCTATAGCTGGCTCATTTTATTTGAGCAACTCATTGAATGGGAATAGTTTAATCTAACAGCGTATATAAACTGCTTAGCATATTTTAGATTGTTTCTTTACTAAGTTGTAATGAAGACGTTTCTAAAACTTTTCCATTTCCAGCGATCCTCATTTTTTCTTGAAATTAATAATAATTAGTTATGTTATTCTAAAAAGAAATAAGATGAAGTCTAACGATACCTAAATTATTAAGGATTCAACAGGTCCTCCTTAAAAAAACGTGTCATTGTCTGTTAGTTAGTCCGTCTGTGCGATAATTGAGAAGGGTTGTAGAGACTTGAAATTGTGTACGTACTCTTGGTCCAAGCAAGATCGCTATGAATTGGAGTAAAAAAGTTAAGGATAACACAGTAATAAGTAATATTCTAACATTTTTAACTGGACTTGTGGGTGACCATGATCGCAACGAGAAGAAAGTAGAATAAACAACGAGAGTATTCTGTAAAGCTAGCCAAATTATGACATTTTAAATGACTATATGGCACATGTGATGAATTTACTTTTTTGGAGTGATAGTTTCAGATAAAGATGGAACATTCTAACTTTTAAACTGAAATGAGTTTACGATCTGTCGGGTCATTCGATACTATGTTTTACCGATTTACTATTGCTACTTATAGCAGCCTACTCATCCGAGCCCAATAACATGGTACTGTACTTTGTCGAGAGTAGAAGTCAAATGATAGGCTATGAGAATAACTTCAAATAACTGTAAGTCATACAACTATCCTTGATCTACCGAGTTGTAGACGGTGTGTTTGATTAATAACGCAGTGAAACACGAAACTGACGGACGAATAGACATAACGGCGCTTCAGCCTTGCAGAATGATTAAACTCTATAAAGAAATGCCTACAAATAATATACCTGTGAAGAAAGGCTTCTAACGGTAACCCCCCCCCCACACTAAACTATAAATACTGAAAACCTGCATTGTGTTATACTGTTGTAATAAACCTAACGAACATATATAACCTAAGTGACATATATATATATATATATATATATATATATATATATATATATATCACTTGTAACGAAAGATGAAGCATCCTGACGATGTTAAAATTATTTAAGTTACCTTTTAGTAGTGCCATCAAAGTGGAAATCTGTTCGTATTATATATATATATATATATATATATATATATATATATATATATATATATATATATATATATATTGTGTGATTAAAACTATGTTTAAATAGGTAGTATTTTTTGTATTTCAAGAGAATCACATAGCTATGGGTAATTTCTAAGATAAAGCGTTCACAGTTGGAAGCAATACAGCGAGGCAATCCATATTTTCTTATATATAGTCGTTTGTAAGTATGTACTTACAATTTATAATTTGTTTTGTAATTGGGTTGTTCACTCAACCTAATCAGCATTTTTGCAAGACATGTTTCTCCTAACTTCAGCATCCTATCACCGGCGAGGCCATAGTTTATACGAGACAACTCCACATGGTGAGTTAATACTCAAAGACCGGTTATCAGATCATCTAATTTCCACAGTGATAATGTTATCGCCTGTGATATAACTAAACCAGCTGTAGCTTTCTCCATTCTAGGTACTAACAGGTGCTCACTGCCTACTTCAATTCCCGTCACAGAGAAAACTCATTACCATCCGTATTGAAGTCGTGACCATTGCAAAGCCTCCTGTCTTACCGGTGACAAAATACCAGAAGTCACCGCCGCGCCGCGTCGTTGATAGAACTATACAATTTTAGCGGAGCCGTTTGGTACGGTTTTCATCCACAACTTGTAGAATTAATGGTTAAAATTTTCCGTTTTAAATTTATTTTCAGTAACATGTTTTCTCTGACAGTAATACGCGTATTAATATTATCGTAATTTAGTTCGTTATTTTTCTCGGGTATTAAATTATTTTCTTTAATTGAAGAAAATATATGTTTTTAATCTCCTACATATAATTTTATTATATTGCTCGGTACTTTAGTATTATCGGGGCCACTATTTTTCGACGACTTTTTGTTAATGGAGACCTAAAAACCACATTATTAGAAAGAATAGATTTTATTTCACTCAGTGTGAATATTAAATGTTATTATAATTATTGTTTCTTATTTTATACCTCCCAAAAAGAAACGATGTCGGTGTGGAGGGGGCCAATATGTCCCTATCTACTATTTGTTATTAGGTTATATAAGTAAGTTTAGATTAGGTCATCATTAATATGTAACTAGTGGTAGGCTACTACAGTTCAAGATACCCTTTACGAGCCCTCATGTGATCTGAGCTTGAAATTGGGTACTATCTCGAGGGATGTTTTTCTTTTCTTCTTTTTGCCAGAAGTGCGGGGTGGCGCTGAGGGCGCCACAGAAACCCTCTCTAATGGCCAAGGCATTTCCGATCGATCCTTTCTCGACCTCAGATCACGTTCCAGATCGCTCAACTTATCCGACGTCAGATTAATATAGATTGATGAACAACTCTATCCTTATCCCCCAAAGAACCGTGTGTTACCTTGAATAGGATTTAAATGCAGATAACAAGTAACAAATGTATAAATAATTTAAAAGAGAGGAAAGTGAAAAGTGATTTTTACATTTCTTCAATAAAATGTTTACAGATTTCCATAATTCCTCTGAATAATTTAATAATTTCAAAATTTTATCTGAAATAAGGGTCGATTTTGCGATTTGCTCATTAATATACAGACAGCATGAAGGACTGCAAGTTGAAAGATGTTCAAATTTTGTTTGCCAATGTAACGTGATTTCAACAGTTCTCGCTGGGAGTGTTGTAAACCCATTCGGTTTGGAACTAGTTACTAATTTATGAGTCTGTACTATGAACTAATGATCCTAACAGCAATTTTAATACATAAGAGCTATAACAAGTCCAACCTAAAATCGTACGACTTTCACTTGTTAACGATGTAATAGGTACTAATTTAAACTATTAAGTTTTTCAAAGCTATGCTACAAAGGTAATGGCTTATTATTTCTTAAGTTGAACTTCAATTTACAGTTATTATTAGATATACTTAGTAGAACCACTGATGTGGGAATCGTTCAGCCCACTTAATAAACCTTATACTCAGCGGAACGTTACATATTATAATAATAGATTACATGATGCCACCGCTAAGGAATTATTTTTTATATACAGCCTATACCTGAACTTTTTACCCCACACATTATACAAAGTCAAATCAACATGCACTACTGTAACAATAAGAGCATTCATTTTCATCTTACAACAGCTTCTCATGAACATTCTAATAAATGAGCGCTGACCACTGTGGCTATCAAGTTTCAATCATAACTGCGGTTTTACTCCTCGATTGTGTAACTATTGTGTTTCAACGACGGAGTTTACATTAAATAAATGTCAAAAGTAAAAAAAAAAATACAGATATAGTAGTTCTATTTAGTCATGTTACATATTTTTCTTCCCTTGTATACGCAATAATACATAATGAAATGTTTAATATCTTTTAAAAGGCAAACGTTTGTCTTATATCCTTTCTTTCATACATACCTAGTTAAATATCCCTCATGCATTTAAATATAATTATGTATGTAAACATAAATATATATGTAAAACTTTAGACTCCAAGGTTAAACTCTCAAATTGTATGTTTTTATTGTTTTTCAGATATTATTTAATATTCTTCACATTTTAAATTCGTAGTTATCAATTTTCCGACGTTTTCCGACACATGACAGCATCATATTAAACTAATAATATGTTATATTGAATTTAATGTTGCGTTACTTTTATAATTTATGTTTAAGATATATTATAAAGAAAGCTGAATGGCGAAATACTACCATAGTAATCATACTTATAGTTTTTGAAATTAGGAGAATTAATTGTGAATACATACACAAAGACAAGAACACAATCGCACTGGTATATAATTAGTACACAAAATTGTAAATACTGTAGAACCATACATGCAATTCATATTCACACTATTTAAGATACAAATAAAATAAAAAAGACATTTTAAGAGGTTAACAATAGAACAGTTTGTGTTTTTTATTTCTTTCTTTTCTCTTTTTACTTTTAATCATAAACCATTCTATTTAAATTAGCTTGAAAAATTTGTCAGATAAATTAATACAAGTGTTTATAGCCTGCAAGGTAATATTTATAGAAGGTTAGTTCGACATCTAGGTGTGTGTATTTTAAAATCATCAAATAACTTCTTTGTAAAAGAAGTCATTGCTCTACTACTAATAAAACAAAATCAAAATTAGTCATCAATATTTATGTTAATTGGTTCAATCACCAAAATTCTCGAATAAGAAAGTGGAACAATAAGTTGAGAAACGTGTGAAAACAAACTGCGTTTAATAGCAAGCAAGTGAAATACGTTTTTGTGTAGTAACAATAGTGCTTGTATTTAATAAATTATTATAATACTCGTAAACTATTCCTTCTGCATTTCTAATAAAGGAACAAAATTTACTGTCATATTACGCTCAGCCGAATTCCATGGTTTAACATGCACCATCATAGAACACATTCTTGTCTATTTAAAAATTAAGTTTCATGAAAAGTTAAAGCTACGGATGAAGTCTTTCTCAAGCTATCCTGCCATATCATAGGCCTACATTCATATTTTTGTTCTGTTGGTTAGGTTTCATGGCAGTGTTTAAATAATAAAAGTTCCAGGTGAGAGTGTAGGCACTACAACGGGAGAGTCTGCTGGTATCTTGCCACACGATATATTCAACTTTTTTCATTACGTTAGGTTTCACATTGTTCAAATTAGATTAAATTGGAAACGGATATTAAATTTTGTTGTTTTAGTTTATGAATAAAAATCTAACATGTTCAAATCACTTATTGTTGTACCCAGTCTGTTTAAAATCTATTTATTCTGAAATTTTCTCGATCCCAATTATGGTTAGATCCTATTAGACCCATTAAAAAAATATTTACAAACTCTCCGCATAATTCCATGGTGTAACATCACCATCATCGAACTCAGTGTTGCTCACATGTAAATGAAGCTTCATGCAAAATTTCTAGTCTTTAGGTCATTTCGATTTCGAGATATCTTGCGGACAGACTGATAGACATAGATCAAAATTTTCGAGCCTCTCGGGGGATAGGCTTTGCTAAAACTCAATGTTCAAGTTTGGTGAGGGAATGCACCATAGTGGAAATGAAGTTTTCAGTAACACAATTTTGTCGATCAGCATTTGATAAAATATTTGAATCTAAGACGAATGATACAACACATCGAAATAGCCTCGGTCCTTCTCTACATCTTTTGTGTCTCCTGACAAGACAATGGCTGTTATATGACAAATGTCTGTCCTCACAACACTTCCCTATGAGTTGTAACGATGCTATAATGCGAGTAGCAGAGTGTAAGAAATATCGGAGAAAGTAGTACCGAACCAGTGGAAAGTCCAGTAAAACAGTGGAACGCCCCACAGTTACAATGAGAGCAGATGAAATAACAGCAACTCATGGGAGAGGCGGTGCAATTCCAGCTCTAGCAAGCCGGGATTCTGGAACTGCTGGAGAAAGCTACCGACCTTCAAGTGTCCTTGACAAGGCCAATGTACCGGTGGTACAAGAGTTTTGTTGGGGTTCAGAAGCTGCCATTACATGGAAAATGAATGTGTGTCAGTACACAGAGTGTAGTAGTTTAAAACGTTGGAAATAGGAAATATGAAACAAAAACTTCAAATATTTTGGGTTTAGGTGGGTAATCCTGAAACTCCCTTTCATAAAAAAGTTTTTAATAAATATTTAATTTAATTTTTATTTTATAATTACATTTTGAGGATTTTTCCAGACAGGAAATTTAGATTATGTAAATATTATTCAAATTCAACATATATTTAGATTTTAATTTTGTTGATTATAAGCAAGGAAATGCGAAAAGACCAAATTACAATATTAAAAAAAAAATATTGTAATCTGGAGTCAGTGACTATTTAAACGTCTTCAAATTTAGTAATTCCTAAATTTAGGTAATGCCATCTAAATTTATTGATTTATTAGATCGGAAGGAGACGTTCGACTCTCGACATATCTGTGATCCGAACTGACGACAGAGCTCGGGGGTTCAGGCCGGAGGATCTCCTTCAGGATCCATCAAGAAAACTGAGAGTGGTGTAGATTCAAAATTTGAGGGCCGTAGGTTCGATAAAACAAGAAGCTTTATTACTTTTTTATCTAAGTTCTATAGTTGAAAAAATGAACAGCTATGAGCTGATAGTTGGAGTGTCTATTTTCCGACCACGTTTGGATCTATTCGTTATAATGAAAATTGTACGGTTTAAATTACTCCTCAATACATTTCTGTGTCTCTGTTTGAAAGTTAACATTAGTAACTTGCCAAAATTACTATCACATAAATAAAACTGCAAATTGGCCTTACAGTTTCAGTTTAGATGTGAGACATTACAAACTCTTCGGTCTAAAATTAGAGTATGTCACTAATAGAGCTCTCTGGTTCCAAGGCGTACAGTGGTACTTCGAAAATATATATCTTCATCTAAATTTTGATAGGACGTCTTCATGCTCTTTAAAAAATGAACTGTACAATTCTAAAGTTTTATCACTTATCTGAGTCACTTCAATTGTTCAAAAGGCTAACTCTGTATCAAAGTTTGTCAACGGATCCTTCCGTGAAGTTTAAAATATGAATGTTGTATGTGCGCGAAAGATTTCCTTACTTGCGTTAGGTTAACAGCAAACACTTTTGTTATCACTAGGTGTTTACTATACGGTCTGAAATAAACCAACAGTTTAGGTAGACTCTAATTTAATATAATACAAGCAGTTAGCTTAGCTAACAAAATTTAACTTTGCGATCAGTTTGTTAGTAGGTATTATCATCTTGATTGAACATGTATAGATGAAAAGCTTTATTTGGTAGCCTTAGTATTTGAATAGATATAAGTTATATACAATGTTTAGTAAACATTTTCTGAAAGTAATTCTAATAATAAATGTAAAAGTTTGGATAAAATTATTACTGATCTGTTAATGCCAGTAATGTGAACCTCTAAATAAAGCTTTTTCAAAAGCAAGTTGAGCTTGAAATTGTAGCTCTGACTTTTCCATATAAGGTGGAATAATGAGCTATATATTTATAAACGAATACAAAAGTTGTTAGTTGCACGTTTAAATTAAATGTATTTACACTCCAAATAATTCCTTTTAATACAGGAAAGCGCAGATTAAAATGTAAAGTTTAAGGTTGTTTATAAATTTTCGTGTTTGCGAATTTGTTGATGGTATTGGACAGTATTGTTTATGAAAATCGTTACATTCAATTTTATTTAATAAACATGCTTTCAAAATGTAAATAATGATTTTTGAATTAAATGTAAAAAATATTAATTTTTTATGTATTTATAATTTATGAATTTAATAAATATTGCAGTAGACAACTCTGGATAAATTTCAAAATAACGATAGAGGTAAATAAATACACAACAAATAAATTTGTTAATGTTTACAGATCAGTTGGTAGCAAATTAATAATATTTTAAAAACTATTCAAAGGTTTATACTTACTTGAAGCGGTAAGTCCCAAAAGTTAATCACAAACACATAGACGGACAGCGAGCGGGCGACAGCGACGTCCGCTCTTATATACCCGCCATGTTGGAACAAGGAGGGATGGAGGGGGGAGTGCTGAGCCGCTTGGGCTGCCATACATGACATGGAAAATTGAGAAAAGTGCCATCATCTCTCGAGACCTAACAACTAATTTGATACCTATGTGAGTATGAAGGTTGTACGGTGAGCTGCCTTACCTCGCGTGTTCGTGCAAGAGTTACAGTCGAGGAGGATCCCGAAACTAAATTATAAGAAAGTAAGAAGAAGAAAAGTAGATTCTAATCATGGATTCTCAATGATTTTGATTGTTCGACCAACTTCTAAGTCTAAGTTTTCATAACCCCATTTATCTGAGGGAGGGAAAAAGTTACGGTATTTCCCTACAGAAAGGTACTCGGAGACCATATAACTTTCCTTTCTGACAAATTACGGAAGATGAAAATAAATATGACAAGAGAAGTAATCGAAAGCATGAATCTCAATGAAACATCTTTAATATTATATATTACAATAGCGAGTGAGAGTTCTATAAGTTGTTATGCTTTTGATAAATCATAATCCGAATATTATTCCAGATGGCTTAAAACTTATAATTCATTACTAAATGTTACACTGAAGAAAAAATTTTTGATTTTTTAAGAATAGTGCCTATTACAAAAGAGAACCTTTGCTCTGAAAGATGTAATGTGTATTATTAACTTAAACGTTTTTTCTTTCAAAGCGTAAGAGCTGTCTTGTACATATAAAACTCACCTAGAACTGCACAAGCTCAGTGCTCACAGTAAAACTAGCAATCTATTAATAGACCAGAAGCTGAGAGCCAATTTAAATTGTATAAGCACACAATCTGACGTTTTTGATTTTTAATTTACCCTAAGGAAGATATATCAGCTGTGCTAGTTTTGGTAGAGTCAAAAGTGAGAAGGTATCAAAAGGGTTAAAGGCATGAAATTATATTTTTTTTCTCAGACCACTTGGTATTTCTTAGCTTGAAAACCTACCACCAAACACGTCAATAATTGTTATGGTCGACTCAGCTAACTATATTGTGAGTCTTGATCTAGTTGTCTGACCATGATTCAAAACTATTGTGTATTTGTCTAACGATGGATTTGAAGTTTATCAATATATCTAAAATATAATCTGAAATTTGATTATCACTGTACGGTACTAAAGAATAACAATAATTTACTAAATTGTCACTACCTAAATACTTGGTTATAAGAAAATAATACCACCATTATTATTAGAATTTTAGGGTACTTTCAAGAAGAGACATCAAAATGTAAAACTGCATTTACCTGAATTATATACTGGTGTCAATGGTGTCTGTTGTTCAAACGGGGTTGCCATTATTATACTGTAAGTTACGTTACCGATACAGCAGACAAGAATGCATTGTTCATAAAAGTTCTATATGCGCATGGTCCTCGTATTTTTATGTCATACAAACATATCCATTGCGAATGGTAACTACTTTAATGTTATTATCCTGCTCTGTTTTGAAAAAGTTTATGTGACTAATAATTATTAAATATTTTATTTGCTGCTATTTATTATGCATTAACACAATTGTTGTATTTAACTTTTATCGCGTTCTTCCCTGTACCTTTCTGGTTTACCCTACTGAACGTGAGAAATATTTTCAAATACGAATCTCTAATATGTAACAAATTGTACAGGTTACGAGTAAATACTTTTATATATAAAACCTGAGCTCGAACTGTAGATACAGGAGCACTTGTCTTACATCAAAGTAAGTATTGTTTTTTTTTTAACATGTATCTTATAACGATTGTTAATATTTACTCTTAGGTTGTTTTACACTTTACGATACGAGTTTTTCTTCTCGATCAATTGCTTAACAGACTCGTTCAACTGATTTAATAAGTTCAATTGTTTAGCAGACGCAGCGTGGGTTGTCAACCCGACTCTGAGTACTTGAAAGAGAAATCTCTTCATTTGCTCAAAGTTGAGTGTTTAGCTGCAAGTTCTAGTCTGGTACACTCGATCGGCCTTCACTCACCCACAGTCGCCTGCTCATTACAATATTTGATCGCTATAACGGGCTTTCTTCGCTCCACTTTCCAGCGGGAGCTGGGCTCCTGCAATTAGCAGTAACAAAGTAAATGTGTCAGTTAGGGTATGAAACTCTGCAGAAACTATGCGTGAGATCAGGACCAACTATCAATGAATCCATTGTTCTCGAAATTATTTAAATTATCCGATGTAAATTTAAGTCTTCTGTTCCAAGGTAATTAATTGATACTGCTATAGCTTCACACCATTACAAAAACACATTAAAAAAGTGGGTTTATGATCATTGTAACCCACTTCTGTTATGAAAGTAGGGTAAGAAATCCTTTCAAAAACAGTATTTTCCATTAACTCATCTTACTCTGTATGAAAAAGATTAGCTAAATGCTACGAGATAGCTAATTTTGCTTTTCATTACACCAGTAGTAGATGTTTACAAGTTTGTTAAAGATTAATAACCCAAGTTTTCAAGTAGAAAGAATAAGTATGAAAACAATTAAAATATTATTATAGACACTGTTAGTTTCATGTTACTAAAACTTACAGATGTCGAGATAACTTAGTTGTTAGTGATCTGAGGGTAGCAGATAGTTTAAATGTAGAGTTTTATTTTTTTAACTAATTTTAAACATGGAATAAAGTAAAGAATGTTTTAACGTATCCTCCAAAACTGATATAGTTAAAAAAAAGTACCTTTGTTGAGAATACATAATTTAACGTAAAAACATTTTACCCGTACAATAGAAAAACAACAAAAATATCTTGAAATATAAAATTATTCTAATGTTCATGTAGAACGAACATTGAACATTGCGTTTGAGGTGAAAGAAGAAGGAAATACTTATTATTGCTAATTAAATTTTCATTTGTCCAAGCAAGACCACCACAGAAAACATAAAACCCAGAAGTCTTACCAGGACATAGATCACAGAATGATCCTATGGCACATCTAGAAACTACTATGTACTGGATATACAGCAACAATACCGAGTTCTGTTTACTGGTTCTAGTGCGTTTACCTTTGTGAAGCGTCTAGATTTAAGTAGTCTTTGATGATCATGTAGTAGATAATAAAAGATTGTTTTCTAAAAATAAAAATTTATGCCGTACTTATCTACACAGAATAAAACATTATACGTCGTGAGCTAGACGATTCACGCAGTAAATGATATATTGCTTTTGACAATTTTGTGTTTCATTCTGCTGACCATGGCCTTTTGAGAAATAACTATTGTTGTTCCTTAAGATTGCAAAATGCCTTCGAACACATCAACGTTTTTATTGTCTAGTAATTTTTTGCCGGGCTGAAGAATTACTGCACCATTATCAAATAATGCTATATAAAACAATAATTTGAATCATTAGGGTTCAAGCTGTTTCAGCACCACCAAATAGTGCATAATGTAAATAAAGTGATTTTCATTCAGCTAAGTATAAAACCACAATAAATAGTATAATATTGTCTTATATTTACTCACCGATCCTGGTCAGACATTATAGGACGCATAACTCTCGCAAGGAGGGAAAGAGAATAAATAAACAGACTAAAGAGACAATACTTTTTGATATGTTATTTTAAAGAGATTTAACAAATTCATCAAGTTATTATGTATGTATATGTATGCTATTGAAGCTATGATTACAGATCCCATAGGATTACAGTTTTTACTGTATGTTTGCGATTGGAGCTGCGATTGCAGTTCTCACTGAATTATTGTGTATTGCTGTATGTATGGTGTTGTAGATATGCTTACAGATCCCATAGGATTATAGTTATTGCCGTATGCATACGCTTGGAGCTATGGAAGTAGCTCCCTTAGGATTACAGTTATTGCTGCATGTATGCTATTAGAACTATGATTACAGATCCCATAGGATTACAGTTATTGCTGTATGTATGTTATTAGAACTATGATTACAGATCCCATAGGATTATAGTTATTGCCGTATGCATACGCTTGGAGCTATGGAAGTAGCTCCCTTAGGATTACAGTTATTGCTGCATGTATACTATTAGAACTATGATTACAGATCCCATATAATTACAGTTATTACTGTATGTATGTTATTAGAACTATGATTACAGATCCCATAGGATTACAGTTATTACTTTATGTATACGATTGGAGCTGTGGATGTAGGTCCTATAGAATTACAGATATTGCTGTATGTATGCGACAAGCTATGGATGCAGATCCTATAGGATTATTGTTATTGGTGTATGTATGCGATTATATTATTTATATGTCAACAGTATATATAACTTACACATTAAATTATTTGATGGAATACAACAACGTTTTCTAGTGTTAAATAAATGTGAATATAGTTCAGACAATCTCACTCTGGTTACTTGGCTAAGGTTCGGAGTCACAATAGAAACGCTGCTGTAATAGTTTCTCCTCTAGATACGGGACAAATTAAGGCAGTTATGATCTGCTCTGCTAACCCTTGCCAATTAGCCGTCAGGAGTCAGCGGGACCATGACGTGGTCAGGGCAGGGAGAGTACGGACATCAAGGTCAAGGATAGAGAGTGAAACTGGTCGACGGGCGCGGCGTCTGCGACGTGGTGGTGACGGCGGGGAGAATATACTGGTGAAGTTGTGACATGTAGTCCAGGATATATTTGCCAACTGTATAACCTCACATTGAACAGGGGATGATGAAATTAGTTCATGCTATTTTATTAACAACATAAAGAGCTATCATTTTTATAATATTAGTAAAAAAAAATCAAACGTTTGTTTTATTGCATTTTTTGTCAGCGTGCGCTTCTTAACCTTAACTTTAACTAAATAGGACATTCGAAATAAGACATTCTTTACCGATGTTATTTCTAAACAAATGAGTCTACGTAGTTTATTTGAAATTTGTTGTCATGAGCAGAGATAGAATACAAGATCTTACAATACAAAGGATATAAACATTTGGTATGGAAATATATTTTCTATCATTTCCAAACATAAAAAGATGAAAGGTGCCTCCAAGCCTTTGATAAAATTTGCTTATAAAAATTGTTTAAGTTTATCTTATATTTGAAGTTTGACCTGCCCAGCAACAAAGTAGAGGTTGCGCGTTAACTGAGGCGGTGGTCACTAGTACGCGAACTTGTAATACACTCTATTTCCATAATAACGTTCCATTAACTTCAGAAAGACGACGTATTCATTGATGTTCCATCTTAAAGATTCAATTATTTTATCCGCAAGTGTTAGAAACTTTATCTTCGTGTTATTAAATTACAAGGTAGTACTGAATTTGGTATCTTGAGATTTGTTTGCTACCATGTTGACATATAAAACCAGTATAAACTGTGAAGACTTTGTTTTTATCATTAATAATTATTTAAAATACCAGTGAAGTTCTTCCTATAGAAGACACTGTCAGGATCCTAATAAATAACTGAATAACTAGTGATGAAAACGTTCGATTCTGATCAGATTGTGTTGAAGCAAAGAGGACGGGTAAAGGCGGAATCTCGGGTAAAGGAAGAGAAGTAAAATAAAAATATGACATATACATAGATGAAATTAAAATTATACAAATCTATCATCTAGCGTTATATATACGGGAACACGTTTCTCAACCGGATGTTGTTCTCAATAATCTGGGGGCCATCAATACCATTGTTGATATTTTAGGTACCTATATTTCCCCAAGAATATTCTTAACTAAAAAAGGAGGCAATCCCTGCGGGCTTCTGTTGCTTTAAGCATAAGACCTCGTTAGAACTCGAACTACAAACTACACAATCCAGAGTAGCAACGTGCAGCTTTATAATGCTGGAAACCAGCCACTAACTCAAAAATCAAGAATGAGAGGTATACTTAGTGTCACTTACGTAAAGTTGCCAAGACAAAGTACAGTTAAATGTTTTCGAGTACAATGTCGTGAGTGATTAGAGAGGGCAATGACAGTAAGTATTACCGAATTGCGCTGAACATTTCGACCGTGCTGGTAGGGAGGCCTCGCACGTTCCATGGGATGAGCAATGGTTGCGGCTCTGTTGCACCAATGTTAACCATCAACTAGTTAACCGCCGAATTGGTGCACGGGCGAGAGCAACATTCGCAGTTCCTTGTCTTGCCTCATCTCGTTTGGCAACTTTAGGTCTGTCTCTTTATCGTACCCAATTTCCTCAAAACTGACTACAAAGAACAAAACTATAGACACAAGGGACTAATAAGAAAACTAGAATAAATATCTGAGCGTTGCGGGAACAAATGTAGTACTGGAACTGCGTTTTAGCGATCCTGACTCCCCTTAAAAAAAAAATCAAAAGATTGAATTAGTTTTCACAGTCTTTTTCAACTTATATAGAAAGTCTAAGTCATCATATTGGACTTTTGAGAATTAAAAATACACCCAAAATCAAATTTCTTTAGCTTTAGATTTTACACTTTTTATAGAATTTATTTTTGTTTCAGTTTTAAACTTATCTATAGAAATATTTATATCTTCTCAAGAAATATCGGTTAATGATCTTTTCATTCATGCACATGATTTCTAGAGTTTAAATCAACTAGATTCATCCTTACTTCTTTCTTTCCGTTTTACATGGTTTAATGGTTTACTATCCTAGTCGCCAGGTGCTGATAATTTTAATACACGCCTCCAAACCACTTTGAAATTCATTTTTCTGAAAATCCTCAAATTCTCATATCAAATTTCAAGTTCTATCGATGGCTAACACTACAGTTGTTTTTATGGTGTGAATGGGTCTGTTCTGGGTATATCCCTATGGGACAGCTTCTGCATTCATTCAAGACATGCTTACTCTGATTATATTTACTGAGTCACACTTTTACTGATTTTCAGTACCCTCGCACTCTCTACGTATACTCTCAGAGTATTGATGCAGCTAAAAAAACGTAAGAAAATAGGCACTTCGAGTTATAAAATACGTTGGATAACCAGACAGGCATCATTGAGCGAGGAACCACGGTCTGTTGTGGAAGTGAAGTGTGAAACGAAGCAGCCTTCACGTCCTTGTAAAGATGAACCAATTACAAGTTCATGACTTTGCATTATTTATCCCAAACCCAAGGTAGAAATCTAACAAATAACCTTGTCTTGGTCTTACCCGGCCAGCGTAACTTTAGTTTTCCGGTTCACATTGAATTAAAAAATAAGCAACTAATGTTTTGGTTTTACCTTTTATTTTGATTGAAAATGTTTTGACTGAAAATGACTTTCCATCGTGAGGCTGAAATGTATTCGAAGGTAACAGGAAAATTTAGATCATAACATATGAAAACGTTATTAATACGGAGATACTTTGGCCGTTCAGATGGGCAATCTAAAACGTAATTTAACGATACGTAGAAGACGTAAGGTTGGTGTTATAGACAAGCGAATTTGCTTAACAAAATATTACTATGATTGCAAGAAGATTCTTTATTGTAAAAGGAGAGGCCGACTTCGTTTTACGCATTTATATTTTTGTTCCCATCGGTCTGTACTGAGATAGGATATTTCCAAACAATTCTGAGGAGAGGCAGTACAGAATCTGTACGAGGCTACATACAAGATTTTAACCTGTGTTATCTTCACCTCACATCTAATATCTTGAACCGTACACTATTCAACTTGGTTCGTTTCAACCAACAGTCGGATGGCAAACCGGGTGGGCTGTAATGTGATAGTGTCTGTTGACCAGAGACCATTAATACAAGGTTCCTGAGAGTAGCTCGAATCTCTGGTTTACCGCTTTAGCCGTAAACATGTACCGACTGCGATGAAATAAACCGGTGTGATTCTAACCTGGGCTTTTTTGATCAGTTGGATCTGTATTCGACTAAGTTATATAATGTATGAATAGTCCCTTGATCTAACACTTGTGTGTTCTAACTTCAAACAAACCAGGTACGTTCTGGTTCGTCGGATAGTGTAATGGAGAGCTTAAATCGACGGTGACCAACTCTATGATAAGATATTGAGAAACATTACACTGAATGTTATGATAAAAGAACCCCCTTGGAACCTATCCGAGAGTATTAGAAGTTCTCTGTTTTACCATTTCTTGGGAAATATTTCTTTTCATATCTCACAATGTAGTCAGTGCAGATTACTAAAAATGTATATTATAAAACCTCTATTACCATACATTATGTACTAAATAAGATTTTTAGAACACATTATAGATCAATAAAAAGTCAGTACAGTTTTACAAATCAATGTTGTAATTCTTATCTTTTCATATTATTAGCTATCGTTTAGCTTATCAAGCTTTTTCCACGTGAAGAAAAATAATAATTATAAGTGTAGTGTTAAGGTTCTTATCGTTTAGTCTTGATGAGACCAGTTCCATGATGAAGTAACAGCTACTAAGGTTCCGAGCAGTTAGTATTAAATTATAATATTGCATCGTTCATGATATGACTTACTGTAATGAGATGACGAGGACTATAATATAATGATGCCATAAAGTGTAGTGTTTCAGTCGTTATGTCATTTTGCAGAATTTGCTTCAGTTCCGTATGTTTACCACGTAGTAGTGATTCCAAATAGAACCCCGTACAGTCGGACTTTAAAGAAGTATATCCGAGTCAATGAAACTTAAGACCTAAATCATTAAATATAAGAATACTAATTATTTATATTGCTCAAAACAAATAATCCGAAACAATATTCGGATACGAGGTAGACGGAAAGATTTATAACATACAGGTTCAACATTTGCTGGTTTGTACTTGTCCAATAGATGTTAAACATGGAACAATATTTGTTTTGCCGTATCTGAAATTTGTATAGAAGCCTATATTTTTTATAATCCTGGAATAAAACAGTATTATGAATAATAAAGTCGATGATTGAGATTAGTTCAGGAAGAGTGAACTGGGTGGATGTTTATTTCCTGATAAACCAGTGTTAAGGAGTATATTCAAACCTAGTTTTATTTAAATTTGATGTAAACTTTCTATCCTGATTTATCTCAGGTAAGTATCTTCCTTTATTTAACTTTGACGAGCGTTTTAAGGCTTTTGCTTATAAAAAGATTAAGTCAACAGTTTAAATCGAATTATTCATCTAAATTCCTTTATTTAATTAATTAAAACAATGTGTACTTGGATGGTTCCTTAACCTGAACAGGAGACTGCTGTAGGAGCCGGATGCGTATTAGGCCGTTCACTTTTTATTATAATCTGAAAGTGATTGCTCCAGCCTCCTTCCAAGAAAGGCCGCAAGTGAACGGCCAACATATCGGAACAGTAGAGCTGTAACTGCTAGGACAATAATATAAGAAGCACATCATGTTATAATACTTTACTTATATTTGCAATAAGATATTTTAAAAGTCCGCTTGAATTGTCTGAACGTTTGTTCTCACACTGAAAACGAAGTTTAAAATGTTTCCAGTACATTTATAAAACTGTATACTGTACCACTTAATGCTCATTGTCCATAATGGATAAGGGCCGGATATGAAGTCTTGGAATTCGGTTATATTGTTTGGAAATATGTGTATATCAGAAAATATTGAAAGGACTTCAAAAAGCTGCACACTTTCTTCAGATGCAATAACGATTAACTCATGAACCTATCAGACACCTTGTCTTGTGTGACATGGAGATTTTATATGTGAAATGATATACATCTAATTTTATAACCTGAAGCTATTAAGAAAAAACGTAAGACACGACTCATTAATTCTGACAAATTGTTTAATTTTTACCTGCTTCCTTTTTTCTTTCTTCTAGAATCATTAATTTGTTCATTCTCGCTTCACGCCTTCCACTTCTTCACCCACCGAAACGTGTAATATTTTTACAGACTTTTCTCTTTAGTTTTTGTACGAACGATTTTCGACTTTAACGTGTTCACCTACATCCCAAGGGTACCTGAAACCGATCTGTCGAGAAGACTCAACGACTGTGGGCATATCCTAGCATATCCTAGGCTGTGTACTTAGATAATTTGTCCCAATATTGCTTATAAATCTCATCACCCTGTTCAATGACATACGCGACAATGGTACGTGTCCTACATATCTGAAGGTGGGCTTTGTTGTGCCAATCCACAAAACATGAAATACTGACAAAATATTCAGCTATCGCCCAATTTTAATACAGCCAACAGTGACTAAGATCCTCGAAGAGCTTGTTCGAGATCTTGTCACTTTCCTCTAAGAATAACATCATCGAGAAGTAACATGATTTTTTCGAGGGAGGTTAATAACAACCAATATTGTTCTATACCATCATTTTATAGCTTGTAGTTTTAATGAAAGATTTCAGGTAGACAGCATCTACTTAGATTTTTCTGCATTAGTCATCTCATCTTCTGGCTAACTGGAGGATTACAGGGTCCCTAAAATGGTGCATGGCTGGTATCGCGTCTTTCCTTGTAGACATTGGGCTATTAAGTTTGCTGGGGCTTGATATTGGAAATCAAAAAATTAATGGTCCTTAGAGGGAGCCCTGTGGCACACCGGACAGTGCAGCATATATATTTACAGATTTCTACAGTACTGAGGTTTGCAGATGACATCAAGCTTTTTTCGAAGGTTTCCATCTGGACGATTGTCATCGGCTTTAGTTCTGTATTGAGAACATTGTCCTTTGGTGCCAGAAATACTACATGAAGATGAACTCGTCAAAATGCTCTGTAATCTCTTTCAACAGATGCAGCAGCTCCATTACTTATGACTACCATATTGATGGTGATGAACTTTGTAGAACTTCAACTGTCAATGTCCCTGGTCTTAGATTGTAATGCAGTCTATCTGCTCTTGCTATAACCATATTGAAGCCATCTTTATTAAAGCCAACAAAAGGCTAGGATACCTGTAGAGTATCTAGAAATAATTTTGGAATCTAGTCGTTTAAGGCGCCATACTTTTCCTTGAGTAAGCAAATATTAGAATAAGGATGTATTGTGTGGCCTCATACAACGAATTATTCTGTAAGAAGCTACAAAGTTGCCTAAATCGTTTATACGCCTGTTGGGACTTAGACTGGCTTTAGATCTTAATCTTAAACTTGTTGTTAATTATTTTAAATATATCAATTAGTTAACTGAACGTGGACTGATCGGACTGGATTCTCGCGCACAGGTTACGACCCATGCGAGGATCTTTTTCTATACTTAGTTACTATGGATGTTTAATGTGTCTGTTATGGCTGGAAATAAATGTATTTTCAGATAGCTCAACGTACCATTCCTGAAATCTGTTTGAAGTGTCTCTTCAGCATTCCACCTCTGGTCGACAGATGAAGATATCACGACTTGATATTTCGTCATAAGTTGCTTAACGTCAAGGTGAACTCCACCCCCATATTGGGGCTAATGACTCTCGAGACCAATTTTGGAGAGAACACCATCGAGCTGAATACATCTTCGACTGTTCGATCCTTTGAATCAAAAGGGTAGAGAATTCCATTAGCAGTGAGAATGACTTTTTCTGGAAAAGTGAAAGTGTTGTGGAAAAAATTGAAATCATTAGTGAATCACCTGTGACATGTTCACCTAAACTCATTGTTGATAACCATAAATCACTCAGTATCACATTCGAAATTCTCTGTTATTGGTGCTACACATTCTATTACTGTATTATCGTTGATATTTACATTATATGTTATTGTTGCTGTTATTATTTAGTTGTTATAATTTCCTCCGCTTGACTGTGTCGAATGGCCATGTTTGAAGAACTACTTGCCGCTTAAGAGAACTACTTGACGCAGAGTCGTAGAGTACGACTTGGTACTTGGTTCTTTCCGTTGTTACATACCTTTATAATTGTTAAGTAAGTATTCTATTGTCACGTTGTTAGTCACACACACACACACACACACACACAACACACACACACACACACACACACACACACACACACACACACACACACACACACACACACACACACACACACACACACACACACACACACACACACACACCACACACACACACACACACACACACACACACACACACACACACACACACACACACACACACACACACACACACACACACACACACACACACACACACACACACACACACACACACACACACACACACACACACACACACACACACACACACACACACACACACACACACACACACACACACACACACACACACACACACACACACACACACACACACACACACACACACACACACACACACACACACGCACGCACACACACACACACACACACACACGCACGCACGCACGCACGCACACGCACGCACGCACACGCACGCACGCACGCACGCACGCACGCACGCACGCACGCACGCACGCACGCACGCACGCACGCACGCACGCACACGCACACGCACACGCACAAACGCACGCACGCACGCACGCTTCTTTTGTAATGTATTAGGTATTCACTGTTTTTATTTCTTTGTTTGTTCCCTATACCAATTATGTATTGTCTAAGTACGATGGGACCCATTTAATTGTGCGGCACGCTAAAACTATAATAATAATAATAATAATAATAATAATTAATAATAATAATCTCTTTATTGCATTCTTTTAACAATTTTTTTACATCGTATCGCAATCGTCAACAGTTTTTATAAGTCCATTTACACGAGATCATCCACACATTCACACAACCTCACACTCACAATTCTTGCAATCATTCAGGTCACACAATCGCATTGACCTCAGATCCAGCAATCTTAAATATCCCCAGCGGCTTGACATGAATTCATCAACAGAGTAGAAAGCCTTGGACTCCAAAAGGAGCCTTAAGACGCGTTTTAAATTGAATTTTGATTATTGGAAATTTTGATTTCTTCAGGGAGCCTGTTGATTAATCTGACACCAACTTCTTGCGGTAGATTTTGCGCTAATGTCAATCTGTGTTGATGCGTGCGAAAGTTGTCCCTGCCTCTAGTTTTCATATTGATGAACGTCCCCCGCCACGAATCAAAGTGCACCTTGATCTGCAGTACACGATCACCCTCAAAAATATAGAGGCAAGGCAAAGTCAGCAATCTCAACTCCCCGAAAGATTCCCTACACGACTCTCTATAATTTAAATTTTTAATGATTCTGACAGCTTTTTTCTGGAGTCTAAAGACGCGCTCCATTTTTGTTTTTTGCACAACTTCCCCAAAAGTCTTATCCCATACGCAAAATGAGCATGGATTAGCCATAGTAGGCCATTTTTAAAACTTCTGGGGAACAAAATTTTGCTAGGATTGCGCAGAGCATATATACCTGAGGTAGCTCTAGCACAGACCCTGTCAACATGATCGCTCCAGGTCAGTCCTTTGTCTAGAATCATTCCCAAAAAGTTTGTGGAGTTAATTTTCTTCGAGAAGGTCGTCATCTATAAATACGGCCGGACTCACCACTCGATCATGCTGACGAAGGCCGAAATTTACTACGATTGTTTTTTGACTGATTTGTTTTCAGATTCATTTCAGTGAAATACTGAATGCAAGTGTTTCAGTTCCATGAATGAGGTGATTTCTAGTTCTTCTATTGATTTACTTTTAAAACAAAGAGTCGTGTCATCGGCATATTGATACCAGTTTTCCATGCTGGATAACTGGATGGAGGTTCCAAGAAGTGTTCCAAATCTATTGCAATCCAAATTAATAATGAAATTGTTGAAGATAAATTAAAAGTGGCAAACGAGTTCAACAAATACTTTTCAACCGTTGCTTTTACGAATTCGTCATTTAAGAATGCTCCAGTCTCACGGAGAAGAGACTGTGGGGACCAGTTGGCGTCCATGGCTTTGGCTCCTGTGTGTGAAGAGGAGGTAGCACTTGTCATACAGAGACTGAAATCAAAAAAGACCGGTAACGGATGTCAGTATGGCTACCTCAAACGATGCTTCAAGCATTATTTTGAGTCCTCTAACAAAATTGATCAATTTTTCATGGGAGACTGGAAGTTTTCCATCTCTTTTAAAGACGGCCAAGATCACCCCAATTTTCAAAAAGGACGATCCTTGTCTTACAAGCAATTATCGTCCAATATCAATTCTTCCAGTTTTCAGTAAAGTTTTTGAAAAACTTTTCTACGAAAGGCTTTGAAAGCTTTCTGGAAGAATTCGAAATTCTGAATCCAGAACAATTTGGATTTAGAAAAAAACAAATCCACAATTGACGCTGTGAACAACCTTTTGGACAATGTTGTCGATTGGTTTGGATAGACGAGAGGCATGTGCTTAGTATATTTCTCGATTTGTCCAAAGCCTTTTGACTGCGTGCACCACGAGACACTGTTGCACCAGTTGGAGAAATGTGGCATTCGGGGTGTCCCGCACTTATGGATCGGTTCAGTGCGTGCGTGGAGATTTCGAGCGTCATTTCAAACAAAAATTAAAATAGCCCACGGTGTTCCTCAGGGTTCTATCCTTGGGCCTCTCCTGTTTTTAATTTATGTCGGCGGATTGAATCCATGGATAACTATAGAGCAAAAATCATAGTAAGTATGAATCTGATAATTGTTGATATAGCTGATAATCCAGTTAATACAAAGTTTTAAATATGTTTTGCGTATTTAATAAGAATACGGGAGATGCAACAATTGGTTACTAATTTTTATTTTTTAAAGAATAATAATTAATTTATAAAAAATACCAAAAGCCTGTAACTAATGATTAATAACTTTCAACATGCTAAAATATTTTCTAATTGTAGCAAAATAATTATTGAAGAGTCAACAAAAATAACAATGAATACTAAAAACGATGACCAATAATGACTAGCCTCCCACAAGAAAACTCAACATGCGACAAATTAAATTCTAATTGTAACAGCACATTCAAATATTAAAGCGTCAACGAAAATAACAATAATTACCACAAATCTATAGACCAATAATAAATATCGTATCAATAAGATACTCACCATGCAACAATACTTGATTTCTGAATGTAACAGCAAAATGACCTTTGAGAATGAAAATTAACATTCGGTATTGATGTGTAATCTTGTTTTGTCGAGTTGTACTGCACGTTTCGTTTAGTAATTATGCTCTGCTATAGCTGGTTTTTGGTGCATCATAATTGGTGCATAATTTGTTCACGAGTCCGTGAAGATAATAAACGCTTTGTTTCAGTAATGAAGACTGAGCCACAACCACATGGAATTTCGTATACTCCAGGTGTACACAGAATTATCGCATCTTTCACTAGTGTAGCCAAAACATTTCTTCAGTTCTTAGGCTGGCTCTCTATCTGGAAATATCCGGATATCAGACTATTAAAAGTCTGCATGCCTCCAATAAAAAAGACATATTGACGATGATTACCTACGTTTCAGCCTCGAGTCAATAACGAAAAGGGCCACCACTTCATTCACTGTAGAACATCACTTTAGCTTTTGGTTTATTGTACAATTTTGATAGTAAAAATTTTACTTGTTGTTTTATTTGTGTTCAGGTTGTCACATAATATTATTCCTTTGCACTTCCGTTGCTTATAAAAACCAAACACTTTAGTTCAATACGTTTATTGTATTTATGATTCTTTCACGTAAGTCACGTAAAATAAATACTCGGATTAAGTGCCTAAAGTTAGTAAATTATCATGTTTATTATAATTCCATGAAAACATCACTAAGTAGCTGGCCTAAATCGTTATGTACTGACCTTAGATTACGTCTCTAGACCGGTTCTATAGCTCGTACAGTATCAGTTGATATTGCGTTATTGTCTTTGGTCCTTGCCCGACCAGCTGGAGAGACGAGGGTGTGCGGTGACGGACGCTGGTCAAGGTTCAGGGGTTGTGAAACCGACCAGGTCAAGTGGGCTGTGCCACACCACATACCGCGACCGCTGGGCAACACCCCTTAGACCTGACCTTGGAGACTCGTTCTTAGAGACTAGTCGGTCTAGACTTCATAAACTTGACCTAATAGTACTAATGAATTACTCAAATTTGACATAATGAACACATTGTTCTTTATGAGATCTAGTTTAGTTTCGATGCAAATTCACCACACAAGACATAAGACATTGACGTATTGTCTGATTATAACATAATTGGTTCACAAATACGGCAGTATACGTGGTCACAAATATTAAAAAAGTTCCGATTATAAATGAAACGATGAGAAATATTATTTTTCAGCTAAATATAATTCTCTAGTCGTTTTCATTCTTTCTGAAGACTTTTTCAATAGTTAAGAAGTTGGAGAGCCGATAAGGTTGGACATATTTAACAATTTAACTATGCTATGATTGGAGAAGGGTGAAAATAATTTTATTGGAAGGGTGGATACGTGAGAAGAACAATATGGAATCAGATAGCTAGAAAATACTTAAAATTAAGAAAGTGTTTAAACATAATACAAGCTATCTACATATCTATATTTGGTGCATCTTATGTGTTATTATCTTGATATTACTGTTTTTCAATACTTCAAACAGAGTCTTATTGCTTCTCGTTGCGATTTATTAATTCCGCTTTTGATGTCAAATTGAATTTAAATTATATACTGTATCAAAGTAAAATTTTAACTAATAATCTCGTTGTTCAGCTTAAAAATGCTTTAAATCACACTGAAATCCACCTGATAACTGTGCCAACAACAACATGTCTGTGTCAGGACCAGTGAGAGAGAGAGAGAGCGCGAAGCTTGGCACGTGTGGCGTGGCTCCATACAAACAGACATGCGAGTATGTACGGCTGACGGTGATCGACCTGAATTGTTGAACTTTAAACAATGACCAGATCAAGCTTGCAGCAGCTCGTTAACTATAGACAATGGTGACCTTGGACTTTCTAATTGGCTCGAAGGGGCCAATAGATTAACAGTGGAACATTGGCAAACCGGCGCAGGGCGGGTACAAACTGCATTGGCGACTTAGTCACCCATAGCTTAACTCACTCATGTCTCTCTGTACGTGGATGTTCAGGATTCCTGTCATCAGGTTAAACGTGATATCGCAAGTAGTTTTGCGGCGACTGAGAAATAGAATTCAGAGGGGAGGAAGAGGCGACCCTGTAGTATATACTTTATTATATGTATACATTTAAAACATGGCTACAACCAATTAATTGTTTCATTTCGGAATTTTCAGTCAGTAAAAAAATTATAATTGAAATACAAAGCAATAATTGATTATGTATTGATATCTGTTGAATTATGCATGTATTTCTGTTTGGAATTTTATGAAAAGCATAATCTATAGCTTTTGAACACAAAATTGAGGATGATCAACTATCACAACTTCTTTCAATGTTATAAATATCTTCGACAGAAAGGCTAAACTCAGTTTTTAGACAATACCTTGGAAGGTTATAATAATGCGCTTAGATCGAATAACCCGATAGAAGCAGAAATGGCGAGATTAAGGTCATTATACGCAGAGTAATTGGGGCAGTCGAAGCTGTTAGCGTAACAAGATGAGGATGACATTTCAGCGTGTCCGGGGATCCTCCTCCAGCTCTCTCTGGAGCCGCGGACTGGATCACGACTTTATCACCACTAAAATTAATTCGCCAGAAGAACTTTCTAATTACGTGGAAGCGATACAAATATCGGGATTAGTTTTATAATTAATTGACAGTGACTTAATGGTGAATCATTCTGTTTTCATAATTAGCTAATAACATGTTTTAAGTGAAAAATTGTTGGATCTAAATAGCTGGAAGAAGATGAGAGTTAGGATAAAGCTGGAGCCAAAGGTATTTGAGAGTGGAGTCTTTGAGGGCATTAAATTAAACTTGGCCACAGGGTGCTTTCCGTAATGGACGATTGAAATTTAGCCCTAGCGTGGCTTGCTCAGACATTCCTCATATAGAGATAAGAGCAATCTGCACAGTTGTAATTAAGGAATTTGATTAGCAGGTTAATTTTTCTGGTTGTAAATTCCAAGTATGTTCAAACCAGCCTGCTTTCGTCAGCTTATTCATTGTCTCATTTTCATAGTTACTTTCGCGATTTGAGAATATCGCAATTTTAAGTGTTATATAGTCGGAAGTACGGTAGAAATTACATCATCTCAGCATTGCGTTGGGCTCGATATCGTCACAAAAGGCATTCCAACGAGAGCCTTTTTGCAGTTATCGTGTTAATAGGAATTTTAAAGTGAAGTTCAACTATAGTGTTTCTGGTGAAAAGCCATGCGTTTACTGAGAGGGCCGTATTGTAAGGTTAGGTTTTGTCGAATCTGGTTTAAAAAAGTTTTAACCTTTAAGCTTAAGCAAAACATATTAATCGTATATACGTTAGGGTGGTGCTTACAAAAACAACTCTCACATTTCACTAGGGGTACCCTATCATTTAGTTCTGTGACAAAATAAGCATTCAAAAAAATTGCAAATTTTTAAAACTACTTTTAGGGGTCGCTTCTAAAAGTAAAACTACCTTAGGTCGAACTTAAAAAAAAAAACTATAAACTACTACTAATTGTACTAAAAACTAAAATATATAACAAACAGTCAAATTTGTCAATATTTTAACGCATATTTTTTATATTAATAATTCTTAAGTATACTTTTTTCATTAATAAAGATATAAGAGCACGATAATAGATTCCAAAGAATGAAAACAATAGTTTTTGTATTGTTGTATGTATGTATATGTGTGTGTGTGTGTGTGTGTGTGTGTGTGTGTATGACTGAGAGGAGATTGTCAATGCATGCACTGTTCATGTCGCGACTTGCTACCCCCCCCACTCCACACACTTCACTGTCACTGCCAGTCTGCCAGTTGAGTACAAATAGTGAAGCTGAGTGAGTAACTGTGTGTATTTATCGTGTGAGCATTACTGTGAATTGTGTTCTATTGTTAGTAGTAACACTATGTAGTTTCAATTTTAAAACAATTTTTAAAGCTTTTTTGAACTAAAACTTTTTATAATTGATTGTGGCTAAACCGAGTAGCTCTTCAACCATAGTGACTGGGAAAATACTGACATTTGGTTAGTTGGTCAGACGTCTTCAGATTTTATCCTGATAAAAACTCATCAGTCTTTTTTATTATAAAATGAGCAAAAACAGATGTACGAGAATCTGAAAAATTCCACTGCTAAAAGTGCCTTAGACATCTGGAGTAAAGCAAGAATACCAACTAGATTAAAAAACATGTTGTAAAGAAGCTTGAAAACATGTTTAAAATATAACAAAACCTAAAGGAAAACATAGAAAATAAAGGTAGAAAATCAGATAGTTTAAAAGAGCAAGAAATTGTATGCTTGTATGATTAAAACTGATGAATTATTCGACATAGCATATGCTAATGCTCTAGAAATGATTAACAGAGAAGAGAACACACAATGTTTGCGCCAAAAAGGCTGACAGGGAAAATAGAAAATATTGACAGAAAATTATCTAAAAAAGAGTTTGAAACTTAGAAGAAAAAGAGAAACAGGAATAAAAGAAATAGCATCTATATCTAAACATTTCGATAATAGTGAGTGTGATTATAAATTGAGTCATCAGAAAACATTTCCGAGTCGGAAATGGCTACTCAAAACTTCCAACAAAAAAGAGGGGTAGAAAAAGAATTGACGGCAACCTTGCTGTTTGCCTTAATGTCTCACAATGTGACAGAAATGCTGTCCTGGTGTTAACATCTAACCTCAAACAAGCAGGGTGTGATCCATTTCTTTGTAACGATAGATATTCATCAATTTGTCGAAACAGATTGAAAAACGAGAGGCCTTACCACGACATTTGAAACCGGACTATTCCCCTTATGTTCCTCTCACAGTTCACTGGGATGAGAGCATGCTTGAAGACATTATTGGATAAGAGGTTGTGGATCGACTTCCAATACTTGTGTCTAGAAAAAGTATTAATGAACTCCTGGGGTTTCAAAGATTGAGGCACGCGCGAGAGAATTAACAGCTACTGCTATTCATGAAACATTTTTCTCATGGGGAATAATCGATTAATTAATTGTATGAGTTTGACACAACTGCTGTAAACATAGGACATCGCAATGGAGCATGTGTTTTATTAGAATAGAAGATGTAAAATGATATTTTGTAGTGGCTATGTCACCAACATATTTGATGAATTATGTTAGAAGTTGTTGTCGTTTAAGAAGTTGGACCATCAACAGGTCAGACATCTTTCTGCTCAAGAGATTCAAGAAATTCTGGCTACAAATTAATTTCTAGCAATATGAATCTGTCATTACGGACCCTTTGGCTAATGATGCTGTAAAAGTGATGAGCAAATTATTCAATTTAATAAAGACCAGCTGCAAGACTTCCAATCTAGGGATGATTAAAAGAAACTCCTGGAGCTGATTATAATTTTCCTAGGAGAAACGCTTGAAAAACAATTTTCATTCAAAGCACATGCTGGTGTACACTGAGCTATTTGGATGGCCAAGGGAATTTATGCATTGAAAATGTATCTCTTTCACAGTCAATTTCAACTGACTAAAAGAGAGCTGACTGGTATTCGAGACATTTGTATTTTGTCTGCAGCTATTTACATTAAGAACTGGTTCCAAGCGCCTTCACCTGCTTACACTTCATTGAATGATCTGAAACTCTAAAAAGATTTGGTAGCTTTCCAAGCTGTCAAAAACACTTTAGTAGAGAAAGCTAAAAACAAAATAAAAGATCACCTGTGGTATCTCTCTGAAACACTAGTGGCTCTATCATTGTATGATGATCGAGTAACAAATGAAAATCGTGACAGCTCTATAAAATGACGGTTCTGATCATAAACCAAGTGGAGTCAGTTGATCTAAAAGTTGTTTAAATAAGATAACTTGAAAATTTCGTCTCCAATAACACAAAGAACTTCTAAAGAACACTTGGCTTAGTGATGGAGTTCATGGACAACTAATGTACAACGAATGGACAACTGGATTTCTAATGTAGACAACTGAAATCAGGAAGAAAGTTACAGGAAGAACATGAAGGCTGTGATACCCCTTTAGAGTTGTGAATGACGTAGCAGAACGTAGAGTAGCCCTTATAGAAGAATACAACAAACTCATAACTAAGAATAAAGATTAAAAACAATTCTTGGTTCAAGTAGACTTCAGGAAAACAGTTTATAACGACAGAAGCACAAACTACAAAACAGAAAAAATACTCAACATTTATTTTTAGTAATACCAAATATTTTTAAGATTACAAAAACATTGCGACTAGCATAATATAATTTAACTCAACAATATAATTTAAGTTTTCTTTAAAGTCTAAGGAGGCCTGTAGATATGCAATTATTTAAAATAGATTAAGATTTTGTCCAAAAATGTAATATTTAAGTCTTATTAGCGACCTCTAAAAATATGGTAAAAATATTTTAGGAGGTAGAACAAAATAGAAGGGTGCCCCATACAAATATATGAAAACAATTAATTATTGCTCATTTAAGCATCACCCTAATATACGTTTAATCTGAAGAAGTGCTGATTTGCAGAACACTTGTTCAGTTGGGAACACTACCTCAGCGAAAAGAATTCTTTAAATAATACCACTGCAGTGTTTAATATCGTGTCCCATATGGACATGTCAAGAAATCCAAGACACTTACAGGTCCTAACGAGAATGCCACGTTCACATTAAGAGAAGTAGCGTTCATTGCGTAGATGCCGGCCCCTGCAGAATGGTTATGGTTTGTTGTTAAAGAAAGATCAAGTCGGGTCCGAACAAACAGGTTACAATATAGGCTCTCAGTAACTACAGTGTTGAGAGCAATAATATCTCGCTTTTGTTATTCGCATTCTTCGGAACAGCCATATTATGTCCACTAAAAGGAACAAGATGGCCACCAAAAATTACAGGGGTTGTGAGGTGTCAAGTAGCCCATCAACCTACCGCACGTTTAGAGTCGAGGTCAGTATTGTGTCTTTCCAAACACCCCTTCTGCCGTTCCTCGTCACTTCTACTCATACTACATCAGTAAATATATTATTCATTGTCATGCGAACTTGGTGTCATATATCCTAGTATAGAGAATGTGTGTATCATATTAACGCTAAAGCGAGTGAGAGTGCGTCCACGTGTGTTTGTAGCTCTTGCACCTGAAATACTCTAGTTTCTTGGCTCTGTTGACTCCTTCTTGGTGGCCTTGGGAGGCTTGATTGATTTACTGTCAAAGATAAGCAATGACCCATTAATTTACGCCAATAAGGACTATTGTATGTATTGGATCAATATGAATCAAATAAAGACTTTGGAAGAAACAACAACTACTAAAATAACATATAAGCCTATAAAGATTAGGTATTTTCGACAAACTATATAAGTCCACTGTTTAGTGGAAAGGTCCACAAAATCAACAGGGTCATAGTCATAAAGCCCCTTAGGTTATTAGATTTCACAAATAAAAATGTCACTGGCCAAGTACTAATGTATTGTCATGTAATATATGAAAGAATGATAAATTTTGGTCGCAGATTATATGCGGGTAAAATTTTTCGTAGTTCAATATTATAAAAGCCGCCCAGAAGAGAATATTGTGATTATGCAGGATGCGGATTACATTAAACACTTTATTATCAAAAAACATAAGAAAGATGGATGATCCTGCAGTGTGTAAGAACCTCGATTACGTTAAAAGGACAAAGCATTGGTGTGGCAAAATGATTGCATTTTAAATAAAATATTCATCCAATAAACAAATAATAGAATTTTGGTAAAAACTAATTTAAACCAGTATAAGTGGTAATTGAAATAGATCTCTTCAACTTAAAAGAACATTGATGAATTCAATAAGTATTTTTTGGAATTGGCATGGATCTGAGAGCGCTGCTTTCCAAGCGAAACGACTTAGGAACTATTAGTATTTCTAGATTTAGCATAGTGAAAAGTGTTATGACTTAGTGAAATAGATTCACATAATAGGTAATTCATAATATGTTTAAAGCTATGTGTACTTAGAGCAATAATCAATTACGTAATTGTTTCATTAACGTATTTGAGGTTTCTGTAATGAGTAAATGAGCTTGAAATCTTCCACTTCCCTAAGTAACAATATTATAATGTTACAATCAAATCAGATCGTCCTCGTTGAGAATGGAGAAATCCTGAACGGTAATTATAAAACTAATTGAAACTGAAATTCATCAAATTGTGAACTATAGAATAAAAAAAAATCAAAAAGTGCACTTCATTGAGAGATACAATTATTGATCTGATGCAAGAGATCGGTGAATTCAATACTCTCTTATATCGATTGATTATTCTCTGACTTTGGTTCTATCAGTTATCAGAAGATGGTTGAAATGTATTATTGCTTTGGCAAGAATGTAACAGTCTAAGACGTCAGATCACTGAGATCAATATTGGTAACTACTATAACTACTATTATTGGTAACAGGATAAGGTTTTGGAGCCTATCTTGTTTAACCCGTAGCAACAAACCATGCCTTATGAATTTTCCTTTAACGAATACAACGAAATCAAGTGCTTCAGTAGTCAACATTTGAGATTGTCAAAGATAAACTTCAACTTAAATGTCACTAAAATTCAAGTTTCTATGACTAAATGGTAGGACATAAATTGTTAATACTTTAAATACCTCGGTATACACAACGAGTATGAATTGTGTTAGAGGAATCAAACTTACTAAGTTTTTATAAAAAGTTTTAAGGAATAAAATATAACCTGTAGCACGTGAGGGAATATTTGGGTTCAGTGGTGTTACGGATACTATACAGGTACATATCATGATTTGTATCAAGAATGGGATATTTATAGGATAATTACGGGAATGGAATATTTATAGGACTTAATCCCTTACATTATTTAGGTACTTTAGATCAAAAGACCAACTGCTACAGCATATAAACTAGCTCTGCGCATCAAGTCACAGCGGAAAATATGGGCTTTAGTCCTATTATTTGAATATTGTGAAAATTAGCCAGATTTATTGTATATTCTCTCCATGGGTTTAATAATAGAATACCTAGTGTAGAATTGTGCAGGATAACGAACCAGTGCCTGTTATGCTCATGATATATTTGTTATGTGTGGATGCCCGTCAAGACAGAAACTTTCCACTATCCTTACTATCAAGTCGTTGCACTCAGTTATTTCTGTCAAGTTCGTTAAGCTGCAGTACAGGGATCTTTCACACCAATTATGTCTAATTAAAGGCTATTTCATATTTTCAATGGTAGGTTTAATAGCATTCCCATTATGCTTAATCAAATTAAAGAGCAATTGTTCTCTAGGAGAGAGGACCTGTCATCCACCACCTCTTAGCACTTTCTTTAATGCGATATCCATTTCAACTGACTATTAATCCACGAGTTCCCTTTTTGGTCTTAGATTGGAAGTACATTAAGATTAAAGGCAAGTTATAATCACGCCTTTGCGTTTCTCTTAGAACTTTATTAGAAAATTATGAAATGATGTTACGTTACAAAGTTTCCATTTCACTGTATTTCCCGAAGTATTTGGCTTACGAAGAAAAATGGGTGCCGTTTCAATGTTTAAATGAGCAACGATGGACGTTAACTTTATCCTGTTAAAAATAAATGTATGTATAAAAGTATAACCTTATAACTAAAAATGACCAAGTACCAACGTTTCTTTAAGGTAGTTAATAGGCGTCGCTATGTCGTTATGCATCGTCTATGGGTAACCAAGGACATAGCGTTCTGCTAATGCTTGTGTCATGGCACCTTTCATTGTTGTAAACAAATTTGAGTAAAGTTTATAATGATTTAATTAATATAATAATAAAGTTAATAATAATTTAGTCCAACCATACCTCTAAAATGTGAGGAAAGGTTGTATGGTCATGTCAACACACCCTGAAAACATCGTTAGATTTCCTGCGCTGATAGCTGACAAGCGCAGTTGATCACTCTCTTGCTCCACATTCTAATGCTAATAACTTCGCGCCACTTTCGGTTTCGCTCCTGTTCAAGGTCCACTGACTGACACTGTACCGGCTAGGGACAGTTTGGGGGACAGTTTCCTGAGCTGATAGCTGACAAGCGGCAGTTGATCACTCTCTTGGTCCACATTCTAATGTTAATAACTTCGCGCCACTTTCGGTTTCGGCTCCTGTTCAAGGTCCACTAACTGAAACTGTACCGGCTAGGGACAGTTTGGGGGACAGTTTCCTGCGCTGATAGCTGACAAGCGCAGTTGATCACTCTCTTGCTCTACATTGTAATGCTAATAACGTCGCGCCACTTTCGGTTTCGGCTCCTGTTCAAGGTCCACTAACTGAAACTGTACCGGCTAGGGACAGTTTCCTGCGCTGATAGCTGACAAGCGCAGTTGATCACTCTCTTGCTCTACATTGTAATGCTAATAACGTCGCGCCACTTTCGGTTTCGGCTCCTGTTCAAGGTCCACTAACTGAAACTGTACCGGCTAGGGACAGTTTGGGGGACAGTTTTCCTGCGCTGATAGCTGACAAGCGCAGTTGATCACTCTCTTGCTCTACATTGTAATGCTAATAACGTCGCGACACTTTCGGTTTCGGCTCCTGTTCAAGGTCCACTAACTGAAACTGTACCGGCTAGGGACAGTTTGGGGGACAGTTTCCTGAGCTGATAGCTGACAAGCGCAGTTGATCACTCTCTTGCTCTACATTGTAATGCTAATAACGTCGCGCCACTTTCGGTTTCGGCTCCTGTTCAAGGTCCACTAACTGAAACTGTACCGGCTAGGGACAGTTTGGGGGACAGTTTCCTGAGCTGATAGCTGACAAGCGCAGTTGATCACTCTCTTGCTCTACATTGTAATGCTAATAACGTCGCGCCACTTTCGGTTTCGGCTCCTGTTCAAGGTCCACTAACTGAAACTGTACCGGCTAGGGACAGTTTGGGGGACAGTTTCCTGCGCTGATAGCTGACAAGCGCAGTTGATCACTCTCTTGCTCTACATTGTAATGCTAATAACGTCGCGCCACTTTCGGTTTCGGCTCCTGTTCAAGGTCCACTAACTGAAACTGTACCGGCTGGGGACAGTTTGGGGGGCGTACACTCCGCGCCGCGCCTCACTTTCTCCATCGCATAACATTCTTCCTGATCGGCTTTCTTGCACCAGTCGCCCTTATTGTCGCTCTCGGTCCTCTATCCGGCCTATTCATGATATGGGAATGTTCGGACTTCCTCTCCTTTCAAAGAATTCAACGTTGCACAATTCTTACATTGAATCGTTTAACAGAGCCTTTTATATCAGAGTGTGAATGGGTTCGTGACTGGCTAACTCACGGTGACGTCACAATCTGTGTGCTAATTAATATGAAACTGGGCCGACATTTGAGAATTGGGATGTGTTGTATTCAAGTCATGAAATATCTATCCCGAATCCTAAGTTATAAGGAACGTTTTTGGAAACAAATCATTTACTTACCTTACCGATGCAATGATTCAACATCATTTGGTTGTATGAGTTACGTCAGAAAATGTTGCTCATATTTAGTTAAACTGCTAAATAAGCAAAAACGTTTTTATGTGTTGCATCAACGTAAGGAGGGGGTGTGTGAAGTATTTACTTCGGGTACTCCGTTCATCCACGTATGCGCATATATGGATAACTTACAAATAAATCCCTTGTAAAATAAATCTCGCAATAATATTATTTTTTACATTCATTTTCGTGACTCGTTATTTAAAAGAAAAACATAAATCGTCATTAATTTACTACAGTTGATTAAATTTCAAGTTTTTCCACTATTATGAGCTGGGAGGCTAGACTCCGTTGAAACCGACTCGTATATACTCCATTATTATCGCCTGACTCGATATCATCACGTAAGATGACATTGGGCAATACTGTCATAGGAGTTAACTTCATTTAGAGTCCCGTTATCCGAAAT
The DNA here is from genome assembly GCF_021130785.1 of Homalodisca vitripennis. Taxonomy (NCBI): domain Eukaryota; kingdom Metazoa; phylum Arthropoda; class Insecta; order Hemiptera; family Cicadellidae; genus Homalodisca; species Homalodisca vitripennis. Next base: position 105,376,314 of record NC_060208.1, on the reverse strand, counting down.
TATGTCCTGCTGATCTGTGTCAAGTAGAGCCCTCTTCTCTATTTAGTAGCAGAAATCATCATACTGCCAGCCTCAGGGGTGATACAGACAACAGTTGCGCTGGTACCTCTCTGTAGTACAACTTGGTACTGATAAAGTAGGCTCTAGCCAGGGGACAACTTGATCTGTCATGATATTAACATAATTACCGTGTCAATAAAAGGGAGGAGGAATCTGCCATGCGAAGAGGGTGGAATGGAAGACAAGAGGGAGCGAGACCAACAGAGATGCTAAAAATGAGATTATAAGAACGGACAAGGGTAGATCTAAAGGAGGATGGGAAAAGATCGTAGTATAAGCCAAAATAGAAGAGCATGGAGACACGTTTTTGGTGAGGCCAAAGACCAACTGGGTGTCGACTGGCCACATGAGTAAAAGTGAGTAATCCTAAATTATGCACAGATTCATCATATAAATAGAAGATTTTTCGAATAAATTTCTCCAACAAAAAAAAATTGGGTGGATTCCCTTAATTAAAGTAGTAGAATCATACATATTTATATCAAGATGATGTACATTTCCCTGAAATATAAACAGTTTTTATGTTTAAGCCAGTTAGCCAGCTTAATAATTCTTTATCCGAAATTTCAAGCACTGCTGTCATTAGAAAACATGTTTGAAATTACAAGGCGCAAGGTAAACAAAGCACAAGATATGTATGTAGTGGACGGTAGGTAATACGTGAATGTAATCTCACACGGTCTTGAATTACACTTTTGGGCAATTTGTATCACATAAGCGCAGTGCCAACCACTGACAATTTACAAAGAATTGTTATAATTGGCAATCTGAGCTCATGGACATAACTGTCATTACCAATTGCGAGTGTGACACAAGAGCGCAATAGGGAAGTGGGAGAGGGTGCGGTGATGCAAGATTGTTTACCTTTGACAGAAGGTGAATTGCATCAGTGCAAATTTTTCTGAAATGTAGGTTACAAGGCGTGTATGTATGGATGAGATGCAGCTTAATGGGGCCATAGAGGATTTCGTTAATGACTTATAACACAGAATACTGGCTAAATAAGGAATCCAATTAGAAAGTAAAATTTTCCAAGAGTGTAAATACTTTAACCTAATATGAACTGATGTAAAATTTCTTTGCTTTTCGTTAAGCGGTGTCTGGGTTTTCAGTAATTCTAACTTTAATGGATGGGATGGCGAAAATATCAGATCAGAAATAATCACGAACACTATTGTGTGCTAGTGGAACCAAAACCAAATTAAACATTTTCAGTCAAAAAAATATTTAGTGACTACACACTAAAGCTGAAAAAACTGAAACTAAAACTGTGTCCGTCGTAACCTGAAAGCAAGTGATTAACATAACACGACTAGTATTTCTTCTACACTATGATCACTTGGGTATCACAAGTCTTTAGTCAGTTCAACAACAAATACACACTGAAGGATTTTCCGAATAATAATAATAGTGGGAATTATTTCTGCCGTGGGTAAAAAATGTTAATAACTTGATTTTGTCATAAAATAAAAATTTTATATCTCCTTCAATAAGACCTGCTGTGAATATAAACCACATCACACTTATGCTAATATAAATTTTAAGGACAGAATATCTCGAGGCAAATGGTAATGCCTCGGTTCCTGCACATTTTAGTCAAAATACATTTTTAATTCGAGACCACTGATTTCTCGCATTTAGAACAACACCAGGGTATAAATAAATATAAATACATCTGAATTTTCAACTCTGCCTCTTCAGACGTGAGTTATAATTAATGATATGAGTAAAACTTCTGACCTTTTCAACATCATGAATTTATTCTCTCCCAGATGTGTTTATTATGTCATGCAATTTGTTAAAATTGCTTCCGCTCGTACCAGTTCCTTTACATAACGAGTCTAGAGACAGAGTTGTCGATTGACCTAGACTAGTTAACTCGTTGAGTACCTCCTCACACGACCATAGTGTGTCTCTTAATCGTTAAATAAACAAGTTTATTAAGCCTCTTTACAATATAATTCGGTCAATTGTAATGGGAATCAGAATCTTACACTTTTGGTGTGTGGGAATTTGTCTCTAGAAGCACAAATTAAATTATTATTCTCAATTAAAACAAGAAACGAACAAAATATTGATGACAACAATATTAATGATGTTTGAAAAGAAATATGCAATTATAAAATTAATTCTCTAAAAAAAGAATACTATTGAAGGACGATCTATGCTGTCTCAGCTCATGGTACACATGTAGGTTGTCGGTGCGTATCTAGATGTTACTATAGGATCTTAGCAGGACGATCTATGCTGTCTCAGTTTATGTTACACATGTAGGCTACCGAGGCGTATCTAGATGTTACTATAGGATCCTACCAGGACGATCTATGCTGTCTCAGCTCATGGTACACATGTAGGTTGTCGGTGCGTATCTAGATGTTACTATAGGATCTTACCAGGACGATCTATGCTGTCTCAGCTCATGGTACACATGTAGGTTGTCGGTGCGTATCTAGATGTTACTATAGGATCTTACCAGGACGATCTATGCTGTCTCAGCTCACGGTACACACACAGGCTATAGTGGCGATACACACATGCCATTCTCGAATGCTGCTAAAGGAGTTATACGTATATTTACTCGCAACTGTTACTATATTCAATAACAGGGTGGTTATGGTATTGCATTATTCAGATATAGACCCATTTGCGATTATTAATTTTTGGTTTTGGGTGTATCTTTTGTTCTTTTGCATCATACTACAATTTGATTTCAGTTAGGGTTTAATAAAACAGTAAATGAGTTATATAGTGCAAAAGAAGGCTTTATCCCAATTTGGAAGAAACCGATACAGGAAGTGTCTGCTCTAGTTTCGGCTGGTTGTTGGAATGGTAATCACCTCCTCTACCGGAGCAACTGTGAATGTGAGAGGGGGTTTGTTGCACAACCAAATACTCACATCCACAGATTAGCCAGCTCCAGAACCTGGTACTGGAGTACTGGAGCCGCTGGAGCCGGCGGACCGGACTTTCTTCTGGTTAATGCGGAACTGGGAGCAGTCCAAATATAAACTTCCAGGTGATGCGGTAACTCGAAACTCTACACTCACCCACAGCTTGTCCATGTCAGTTGTAAGGGACTGCTAGTTAGAGCTCGACAATCTTGTTAATATGGGAAAATAACTCATAGGACAGCCTCGTCGTACACAAGATATAATATGCCTGAAAAGCATGCGTTTCTCGCTGAACTCTTACATAGGTAATATCATGTAAGGCTGAGTGTTCTAATAAAGACATGCACACAAAATATAAGGTCAGTCCAGCTTCGTGATCCCAACTGACTGTACGGACGTACATTACTCCAGACACGTCGGCCACGTGCACGTTTATTCCTACCTTGACGTTCCACTACTTCTATTTTTACTACACACAGACAATTCCGTAATAAAAATTTAACTATGTATTCTTGCAGTGCCATCTGAGGTAAAGTGTTAAATGGTGGTGAAGGTGCATAGAAGATTGAGTTTACTGAAGAATGTGATAAGTTTTCCCATTCTCAGTGCTTCCAAGAAAATGTCGATGGAACTAAACCACGGTCTTTTAAGGATTGGAGATGTAGAACAGCTTGAAATACCTACTCTTGGATTTTAGGATGCAATACATAGAACAACTTTTAAAACCCTAAATTAATTTAAATTACATATTTTCGACGAGCTGAAATCAAAGAAAACCGAAGTGTGATGGCCGAAGCTATGCAGTTTGTGTTAAATAAGATGAATGAATCGACGAGCCTAATGGAGGAATTAAGAGAATTAGTAACAGTAAAGAGATTATTTGTAATACGAAAACCGCACTCTACATTGAAGAAACTTCTCTAAAATAGTTAAATCACCAGAACAATATTACGAAAAAACTATGTCAAAATAAATTGGATACCTGAATTTCCATAAGAAAATGTAATTTGTCTGATGGAGGAAATCGGAGCTGTTCTAGGAGTAGGAATCCAGGATATGGTACATCAATAGCTTACAAGGTTCCAACATTCAAGAAGAACCGCCTGCCACCGCTTGTAGTACGGCTGTTCACAAGGAAGATAGCTCATGGTACCTAGCTCAACCTACTAAAGGAAAAAAATGTTCACCAGATATCAAGTTATTCCTCGCAACACTTAAGCAGAAATATAAACAGTAGACTATAATTACGCATTGTGTCAAGACGAAGAATTCTTTGTCCGGAAGGTTTAAAGTGAACTGTGACGCATGATGGACACCTATGAGAAACTTCCAGCACCAAAGTAACTTACAAGTGTTATCAAAGCTTTATTATTATTCAGGGGAATATGTTTAATCCACCATTTTATTGATTCATTTGGTGTGTTTATTATTAATATAGTTATTATTTTGAATGTATAGTTATTAAATCTATCTTGTTATATTTATTAAATTTATATTGCTGATTTTAAGGAATTTAATCTAATTTACAGGGTGAATATTTCTTTTTCTCATGATCAAGTTGTATTATGAACTAACGTTGAAGAATTCTCACTATGAGTTGGATGTTGTTTGACTGTCAACACTAGATAAACAGCTATAATTTAATATAAGCAAGCATAAGAAGATTTTAATAGTTTGATTGTAGAGTTACGTATTACAAAACACAATATTTATTTAATTTTTTCAATGAAATATGTATCATTAGAAAAAAAAAACATATTTTATATTACATCAGGCTATAAATTATTCATTAGTTGCAACGATATTTATTGAACAGGGGTCTCTTATTTTTCACAGATAGTTAAATAGATTGGAAACAGATAATTTTGCCTTTCAATATGACATCAGTTGATACACTTTCGTAGATTTTAAATTAAACAACAATTACATTAAATTAAACAATACGATCATATTTATAAAGTGTTATAATAAATATCGACTACAGAAAAAATATAGTCTATAGGGTTACTCTGGAACTGGCAATCGCCATTATATTATCGGTCTGACACGCACATGTTTTGACAGTTCATATAGTAAATAGGAGTAAATAAAAACTACCACCACTATTTATATACCATTTAAAACAAAAAGAATTACTGATTTCGATAGTAAATGTTTGCTGTTTTGACAACAGTGATGTAACAGTAACGTCATTTACTGTAAATACACGAAAATTAGTGCTGTATCATGGGTATGGTTTATTTTGTTGGTTTATATCTTGATATAACATTTTTTATAACATGTCAATAATGTTCTAAAACTTTGATGTTAGATCATCTGACATTACAGAACTTGATCTATCAGACTCAGACAACCTACTCCTTGACTGTGACATCTAGGTGTCCCTTTATGCTGTCTAGAATTCGAAATTAAGCTAATATTTCAGAAAAGTTCAAACTAAGGATTTATTTATTGTAAAACTAGTATAAAAAGTAAAATATTTCCATATAAAAATTTTAATAAGAAGAAATTTTTGATTTTTTGAAACCTGTCACTCTCACCACTTTACCCCTATACACATACGAGCCCACATTTGCCGGATATCAGGTAATGATTATTAATTTATTTATTATTCTGCAAGGAACATAATTCTCTAAATTTTGTACATTTTGGAAACATTTAGTATAAAAGTAATCGTACTTGTAGTAACAAATTTAGTAATTTGTATTAGTTGTGATTTTGAACATATATTTGGTTCTTATTCAAGAAAACCTGGATACCATTACATATTTTCTGAAACCAGATAACATGAAATATAGGCCCTAAGCTTTTTTCTTAGATTCTAATATTTGTTATAATATCACACTTTACAAAATGCAGTTCCATCACTTTAAAAAAATAAATTATTTATGCATTATTGTTTTTACCATGGTTATCTTCAAATTCCTCTGAAAACGATAATGTATGACACATGTAGGTTTATAATATAAACTCGCCTTCGGCTCGCTGGGGGCTACGCCCCCAGGCCCCCAAAGTAAAACGCTTGCAAATTCGGGGATAAGCGGAATTCGGTGACTGGTTAAGTCCGGACATTAAGTAAATGACAAGGGATTTAAAAATTGACCTTTTTCATAGATTTTTTTCCGGATTCGTAAAAACTTTTGACTTTGAGGGCATTTTGCGGTTAAACCGTTAGAGATACGACAAAAAGTGACTGGACCTTTCTTGTTGGAAATTTAATTTTGTCTTTCGATTGTGCCCTCAGATCTGATCTACGACCTATGGTTTAGCCAGAAATGAGCTCGGGAGAAAAGTCTGCACGGGTCAGCTATCTTGAATTGTTTAGTATAAACATAATAAAAACCGACCTCAAGGCAGTATTTTAAGTCGAACAGGGGGTTTAATATCACCAGGAGACTATCTAGTCAAGGCGAGAAATTCCCTGGGTGGGTGATTAATGTTAAGGAGGTTAAGACAAGAGGGGGTTTAATTTCGTCAGGATATTGTCTGGTCATATGAACAAATTCCCAGGGGGGGTTAACGTTACCGGGGGATAAGTCTCCAGGGGGTTATCTGGTCATACCAGGATCTTCCCAGGGGGGGGGGGGTTAAGAGATTTGGTGACTGGTAAAATTCGGACATGAGGTCATGGCAGGAAATTCCCTGGGGGGGGTTTAATGTTACCAGGGGGGTTAACACATCAGGGGGTTGAATGTACAGGAGGTTATCAGGTCATACCAGGAAATCCCCGGGGGGGGGGGGTTAATATTACCGGGGGTTAATGACACACTTGGGCCTTTTTTAGAGGGTATTGTGTCTGTGAACATAATAAATATTCCTCTGTCCCTATCTACTATTGACGCTTAGCTAACGCTCAGCCAACTCCCGAAGTCACTGAACCTTTTCTGTAGATCACGTGATTTCCTAAATCCCGTTTAAAATTTGTTTTGAGTTACGACCAACCGTTTAGCCGCTATCAAGCCCGGAATGTAAATTTTTAGGCGAAAATGTCCAATATTTTCACTTAATCGCGTTTTGCGGTCAAACTAAGGGAAATATAGTAAAAAGTCACTGGACCTTTTTTGTAGGTCATCTTATTTCCTAAATAAAACGTTAGTCTTATTTTGACCTCCGACCAATGGTTTCGCCGCTATCGACCCCAAAAACAAAAGTTTCGCGTAAAAGTTACAACAAAATTGTACATAATCACGTTTTTCGGCCAAACCAATCGAGATAGGGCAAAAGATTACTGGACCTTTTCTGTAGATCGCGCAATTTGCTAATTTGATGGGTCAATCAGATTTGAGCTACGACCAACGGTTCGGCCGCTATCGGGCTTGAAACATTATTTTTATCGAAAAAATCTCTGGAATTTCAAATGTTCGAGCGTTTTGTCGCTTAACCATGGAAGATAGAGCAAAAAGTCATTAGACCTTTTTTGTAGTTCACTTCATTCCTGACTATGAATTTTCCGTCAGATCCGAGCTAGCTCCAACGGTTCGCCCGCTATCGGGCTTACAAAAAATGCCTGCAGGGGTGAAGAATGCGCGATTTTTTTGGGAATTTTTTTGAGGGGTTGAAAATGAAAAATTTTTACTTTTCGGGATTTTCCTGGTGGTTACACGTGGAAAGCTATCTGTGTACCAAATTTCAAGTCTCTCTAACTCATCTGGAAGTAGGTTAGAATTAGTATACGTGAGTCAGTCAGTCAGTCAGTTACACATGCGGCTGTATATATATTAGATTTAATTTTTAGGACATTTTTAAAGCCTTTCGACTAGTTGCAAAATGACCGCCAGTTCCCATGACAACCATCATAGTTGTCGTGCATAAGTATCGTAAAATTTATTCTCATGATGTTATAAGCAATCAGCAAATATTCGACGTATCGCTGACTGTTTCATTCTACGACTTAAATGTACTAATTTCCCAAAAATGCCAGTTAATTATAGTGTAAGCCTGAATAAAAACGCCTAATTGATTTGAGGTATTAATTGAAGAAGACACTAATTATTGTTACAAGTTTTAAATAATATTGTAGTACTGGTAGCAATAAGACACCACAGTTCAAATATATTGTGAAACTAAAAAATTTTAAGTTACTTAAATTTCTTAATTACTTGGATCGCTAAAGATTTTCTTAATGAGTAACTGAAAGAAAACTACACGACACAGGTTTTAAAAACTATATTACAATTATTTTTCTGTTAAAATTACGTATCTATTTTATAAAAAAAACCCAATTTATTAAAGTAAGTTAGAGAACTGAAAGGGCAATATTTCTCAATCGTGGAGGATGGGAAAGACTAGTGTATTGACCGGATTGAGGTGGATAATAGGATCTTGATAACCGAACCGTGCTCTATCGCTCAAGAAATCAACAACCAACCATCTTATCTCGGTACATTCCGCTCAGCTAAGCACAATCACCAACAAAACACTACTTCCCCATTGACGTTTCCAACAGAACTTCTTTTTTGTATCTTATATCATTGTGGATGAACTCAAATCAGATGTTCATAATTAAAGAAAAAGATTTAACATTAGCCTAGGTTTGGCATTAATTAAACATAAAATAATTTAAACATAAAACTTAACATTAATTTACTAAAACATATAATGATTTGCTTTCATATTACTATATTTAATTAGTTTGAGTAAATACGTATTTCCAGAAAATTGAGTTCAATTATACCGGTTTTTAATTCATATAAATGATATATAATTATTCTTACAAACCTCTTTCCAGTTTTATTGTTTGAGAAAGTAAGAGGGGAGAGTCGACACAGTGCAAGGTTGATGGTACGTCCCAAGGTCACATACGGGATCTAAACCTGTGCTCTCTCTAACTCAGATCCAAAATCCGACGTTTAGACCGCTTGTCCATCAGCATTCTATCTTAAAAAAGCGTTCGATATGGTTAATCATGAGATCCTTTTGTATAAATTAGATTCGCAATAGAATTAAGAGTAAGCTAAGCCTAAAATGGTTTCAGAGCAGACTACAAAAAATAATTAACGCCTTCAGTGATCTTCAAAAGTTGGAATAGGAGTTCATCAGACATCAATGATCCCTGCTACACATTTTATTAATCTTTATGAATGATTTACAGAACTTCAATTGTAATGGTGATATTAACGATTTTGCTGTGCAATTACCACATTGCATTACACGATTCCATAAATCATGATCTTTTACAGCTAAGAAAATGGTGTTCCGTAAAATATGTAAGTAAATATGTGCAAAATAAAAGTTTACACTCTCATTGATATTCCATTCTATAACTTTTCAATATCCCATATAGAAAAGTAAAAACCGTATTTGGGAATATTACTCTATAAAAAATTGTCTTGCGAACTACATGCATTCTAATAAAAAATATGTTAATTTTATTGTAGTTTTAAAATTGTATAGATTTATTTAGACCTTAATCTCAGTTGAATTGTTAAATCAAATACATGTATCTAATAAGTTACGTTGCCGGTTAAGTCCTCAAGTGTTACGCCTGGCCAATTATTAAGTTTTAGTACTAATCCTGGACTGAAATATTTTAGTGTTCATAATTACTGTGATTTTCTTTTATACAGTTAGACAGGCTACTAAATTTAGTGGTTAGTTTGTTTCTCAACTCTGTATATTTTTATTATGTGAAATTCAGTATGCGCAATCAATAAATACATTCGCTCCAGAGACCGATGCCTACAACTTGACAAAACGGATCTCATGATTATTTTTAAATCATCTAAGTTCAATTTCAATTTTATTGACAGCTTTAAACGATATGGATATATTAAAAATATGAGCAACCTGCAATTTTTAACAAAACAAAAAAGTACGTTAGTTTAAGGAAACACTGTTATACCAAACTACAGTATTTTTGCATAAAATTGTCAAACCTCTCAGTAGGATTATAAGAAATTACAAAAAAAAACTCAACTAAAACACCATACGATTTACTTAATTGTACATAAAGCGCATTTTGAAGAAAATCAGGAATTACACATTTTTGTTAGTACAACCATTCATATTTTCTTACTCATAGTTTGCAACCAGCACTGTTGTAGTAATTTCGTTAACATACATTTTAGTAACTAATTAACATCGGTTCTATTTAAGTTTTATAATCCGAATGTGACGTTTATAAAAAAAAAATATCTTAATCTTGTATCCTCCATTAGAGCAATGTACGAGTATTTTTAAACAAGAACGCTGTATTTTGAAAACTTTGGGCAAAATAAAGTTAAATCATGTAGGATATCGGGGTGTCAGGATAAGTGGTTTTAAAAGTAGAAATACAATACCGAATGATATCAAATACGTGGTCTGCATAAATAAACCGATCTTTTTGTTTTTGAAATAAAATAAAAATATATATATATATATATATATATATATATATATATATATATATATATATATGAGTTTTTATAATAGGAAAACGTGTCGAATAAACCATTGTTACACTAGTGAGCAGGATTGTAAGATTTAAGCAGGACCATGTGGCTATTTTAGCCAAGTCTATACTTAATATTAGTCTAACAAAACAGTATCTTCAATATCAACCAAAATTAATCAAATGTAATATAATTAAAACCTTTCATTATGTAGCTGTCTTTAGGAAAATGTATATTAAATGCTCTTTTGCTGGACGATCCAGACTACACGCCACGATTATCACTAAAGATATACATTTGATCAAACATTTTATTTATAAATATCGTCTGTAACTCAACAATTTTCATATTTTTGATTATTAATTAATTATATTTTAAGATGAATTTTAAAATATTTTAGAACACGCAAGAAGTTCTACAGCACTGTACGTTTACACAGTGGTGAAAAACATGATCTTCATTATGTAAATAATTGTAATTCCTATATGGTTCATGAACCAATCTACAAACCAAAAAGGTGTAATTTTCATATTTACTAATATTGTATAGCACTTCTTAGAATGATTAGTTAGTGGATAAGAACCACATCCAGTAATTGTGATAAAACTGTTTAATCCTCCTATATGTAAGTACCTCTTCTCAAACAAACATAAAATACGCTACACGCCTATGTGATAACGTGCCGTTAAACTTTTTTTATGACATTGCTCAGCAATAAGATTGCGTTGTGCAGCCGTATTATACACTGTGCCATTGTACTTTGTGCTTTCGTTTTGTTCCTAAGTAATTTACCCTCATTTTCACGCCGTTAACACCTGACCTATTGTGGAACATGATAAAGTCAGTAACCGATGTACGTAAAATGTCAGGGTTTGACTTCCAGGAAGGATTTAGGCCATTCTGCCAATATAACAATCCTAAGGTTTTATATATATATATATATATATATATATATAAAACCTTAGGATATGTATGTATGTATATATATATATATATTCAAGAACAAAACAATCAATATATCTCTAAAAAATGAAACGTAATCTGATTTTGTTTTTGTTTTTAATTATGTACAGTTCGAGGAATTTAGCTGTGCTTATAGGGCCCTAATACTACCCTTTCAACAAATACACGCTATTTGTGTGGCGGGTTGCGTTTACGTGCTAGCCGCTGAGATGAAGGCGCAACAATCTCTTTAACGACTTTAAGCTCACGATTTAGATTTGCAGATTAGTATTAACAAATACATATTTTCAAAAACACATTAAACAACACTATAGCAACTGAAAAACAAGGATAAGTCCTATTATTGCTATTATTTGGTATTCTCTTATTATTTAATTCCACCACAATCAGCACTGTCACAAAACAGACTAATTGTAGCGAGTGTGATGAGTTATTTGGGCCAATACAATTCCTGAAAGGAGGGTTTTACCCATGAGTCACAGGAAATGTTTTCGGGACGCAGCGCATTATGCTACCTCGCCACCCCTCCCGCCTATAACCACACACTGAAGGTCACGCGCACAGCTAAAGTCCTCGAACTGTACAACAGGGAACAACTGATAAAGGCTACACCCGCACTACAGCGTTTATGAGCCCCCTTCAAGTCTTCTGTGCGAACGATCTAAGCTTGTCGCTGGTGTTTGACGAACTTGTAGGCTACTATTACTCAGAAGTGTTTATTGAATTTGTACGGGTTTCTTTGTTTTTCAAGATTTTAGCGTAATAGAATAGAACAGAGTACTTTATTGTTTATTGACACGTGTTATTGACAATGTTTCGAAAATGTTCTTAATGTTTAAAATACTATTTCTAATTACTGATTACAAAAACTTAAAACTCAGAGACTTAATAAGTTACAAATTCACAATTCGTAAGAAAGGATTCCACGTGGATTTTAAGGAATGAGTGTCAGAAGAGATTTTATCGAGTCAGGAAAGGAAATTAAATAGTTTTGCTCCTAAGTATGGTAATACATTTTGGAACAGCTCTAATTAATTAAAAAAAATTGCAATTGGTTTAATTTCATTTGTTATATTAATAGGAAATTTTAAGAAACAGATTTTTTTAAATTTTAAACAAAAGTCGAATTAGATTTGACGAATAAAGAGGTCAAAGCTTAGATAGCTTCCTTCTCACCGGGAATACCCTCTGCAACTTTCTCTTCTACAGATGCAGAAAATCCGAATTTGGATTTCCTAGCCTGACGTAGAGAGCACATTTTAGTCCTCCAAACGTCGTCTTTTATAACGATTGGATGAATAGAGAGTTTAGCATCGCTGTTACACGATTACAATTATAAATTATTTCATATGTTAAAAGATGTAATGCAATCTCAGGTGACTTGACCTGTTATCACCCACCATGGTGTCGCGGTGACAGATGTTATCAGCAGCACTTGTATAACCGCCAAACAATACATCAGTAGGCGCACTGCTCCGCCCGGGACCGCTTTGTCTGGCGCCTTACATAATATTGTATCAATAGGCGTGCCCGCTCTGCCGACTTTCTGCCGGTGAAAATCGAATTTAATCCCGAGGTGTTGCCCTCTAGAACCGCTAGGGTTGCATATGAGCTCCACGTGCCAGTTACACATTAAAACCCTTAAAGGCAAAACACTAAAAATTAATGATAAAATTAATGGTTCAATTAATGTTATAAAGAAAAGTTATATTTCTTAAATTAGAACTACTAAAATGGCGTAAGAATTCTACGTCTTAATATGGTGGGTAATGTAGAACTTACGAGAGTTATATACAGATAGCTGTAACTATGTGTCGGCCACTTATCTTTAAAATCAATATCAAGGATTTATTGAGGATGGCTGCTAATTTGGTACCCTTGAATACTCTAAACGGAAAAATAAAATGAACCCTTTCTTAATTCCTCTCTGGCCATAAGAATACTGAAAGTACAAAATGTAAATCTTATAATTCTTTAAGATAATAAAAGTACGTTTTGAACTTACGAATTTATTGCTTCACCTGTATATTTTTTTCGTCAAACTTGAGGGCTACAATTTCCTTTCAATACAAGGCGACATTGCTTAATAGCAATCTGCTTTAAGAAAAATATTGTTTACAGGTATCATAGAAATGGAGTGTCAATGATTCAGAAATAACTAACCTAGTAATTTCAGATTTGCGATTTCTATGTGTATTACAGTTCATGTGTACTTTATTTTGAATGTTTTCAGGATCAGTTAATTAGAGATATGAGTTAGAATATTACGTATCAGGTGACCCATCATGACCTGTTAAACACGCCATAAACCTTGAGCTTTACATTATCACCTGGTAGGAAACTCAATCCTCGGGAAACAATATGATAGGGAAGGTGGATTATAGTGTAGGTCAATGAGCCGATAGACTTTCCACATCAGCAGCTCTTGCAAAGTACTTCCTCGTCTGCAGTTTTTTTATTGAATGTCTCAACACCTTCCACATCCAGTCAGTCGTCTGTTCAAAGGACTGCTTTGCCATAGTAAGGGCTTTAAGCAGCATGATGGCTTTCTAATCGCAAGTCAGCTGTCCTCTTTGCGAACCCGTTGACATCTTGAATCTCCTTATCTGTGGAAGCTGAATCATACGTGATTCCTTTGTACATTAGAGGTAAGTTGTGTTCAAAATTTTCATGTAGCATATGTAATAAAAAATATACATTTTAAAATTTGCACAAATTTTCTACATTTATAGTATATATTTGAAATACTTTTCTTTAAATTTGCATCCACTCAAAATATTATGGAATGTACAATTTTATATATTTTGCAATGATGACCAAAGCACAACACTTGAAACCATGTAAGGTTGTCTGCAACTTTCCCATTTGCCCTGAAGATAATCCGAGCTCCTCGAACCTTCACCGTTCAGCAGCGGCAACTGACACCGGTGATACCGAGGTAATCGCCTCAGCCTGAGATCACTGTTACAGCTACTTGTTACTGTCGGTAACGGAAGTTTCTCAGCCGCTATAACGACATGAGATTCGGTAATGTATACTTTTATAACTTAGAGAGACGATGATAAACATAATCTTTCTCTCAAGGGGTACATCTATTGGCCTAGCTCTAACAATACACTTGGAACATTCAATAACTGATACCACATAATTTTAGAGAAAGAATATTCAGAGCTCAAAAACGTGGGCTTATCATGAGTAGGTCAATCTCCATTCAAATATCGTTTGGGAATATATTTAAAAATTAAAACAGTAATAAATATATCCAATGATAGTGTCAGCATTCTGTAAGTGTCGTCAATCAACCGTCACTTTTTACTCAGGTTAAGTTGGATGATATATGTATCTTAAAACTTTCGATACTACTGCCAGTAATGTTCCAATATTTTCTAACTTTAATTAGGATATTCCTTTGTGGCTTCGCTGGTTTATAAACTTGGGATCAGTCGTACTTTTTATCCATTATAATTTCTTTTCCTGGTTCTACAAATTTGGACACTCATTTATAGTTACTACTTCTTTTGTGTTTGTTTACAATAATAAAAATACATTATAACTTTGTCATCCAAATCAAAAATTTAAAACTTGTATAAATACACTTGCCATCTGCCATTAAACATTTGTGTCTTAAAGTTTAGATGGGAGTGCCGATGGCCAAGCGGTCTAAGACATTGGACTTTGGGTCTGAGTTAGACACAGCGCAAGTTTAAATCCTGTCTGTGACTGTAGCACTTATTATCAGCACCATCGACCTTGTACTGTATCGACTCTCCCCCTTATTCTGTTTGATAAGATCTTCGCACAGGCCCATGACCCATGAGGACAGTCAGAGTAAGGCTTAAAAGGGGATCAGCCTCTCCTTTGTATTAAAAAAAAAAAAAAAAAAAACAAAGATATCAGAGGCTCGAACTAAGTTCAATTGGTTAAACAAAGTTCTAAAATACATTTAATCAAATCATAACAGTAAAGGTCTAAAATATTATTATCATTCGTTGTCTATAATATATATATATATATATATATATATATATATATATATATATACTTCTTATTTTTTACAAGTCGATAAATTTTGAAGTTTTCTTATGATGCTATCCCGTTCATTTTGAAACCAGTCTGTTTATTCAGAGCGATAAAACTTTGGCTACTTCTGATTTACTTATCTTTATTTATTTATATTATATTTATTATCATTTTTCTCAAACTATGAACAAATTGGCCCTTTGTTAAATTTGGCGTATTGTCAGCATATCATTAACACGATGAGAGACACAAATAAGGCATTGTGAGTTTACAAATGAAATAGCTTTCTTTTCTGTCGAAGTTTTCGGTCCATGTAATTCATTAGCATTTTCCAGTTTTTGTGTCAGTGAAATTTTACCGCCGGTCACGAAGTCCAACGCCAGAAACTGAGATATTAATAACGGCCGCCAGTCACGCACTGCAGACCCTTGTGTTACATAAGTATTGACAGCTTCCACATCTGGAATAACATTTATTTAATCTTTTGTTTGAGACTATCTGTACAAAATATTACAAGGCATTTTTTCACGTCAGATTGTCTATTGTTAGTTGGATGAAATATAAAAAAAAACATTATAGTAAATGAATTGTTACTTTCACATGGTGTGCACCTCTAGAAAGTTAGATATTTAAAGAAAAAGGGTAATTTTAATTGCACAAGATGTATAAACGTAAGAAATGTAATAGCTTTCATAGAATAAATTTCATAAACTGTCTGCCCGTTTTTACTACGTAGTGTACACGTATGGTTTGCTCTCTAGGTTTTTGATAAGTAATATGATTATGTGTTCTCTGCCTTTTTTGTGCCATTAACGTTAAATTTTATATTGCCGTTCTGAGTGCGATATGAACTATTTTTAGTTATTTCACACATATTAAAACTTGGATAATACACCAATACGTATTAAATATGGGCTAAAACTAGAAACTAAGACATTAATAGTTCAGTATGCCATATAGATTAGATTAAAAGGTAAATTGCTACAACTACTGTACAAAAGAAGTATAGGACAAAAAAGTAAGAATAGTAACTAGATAATAAATGAGCAATGAGAAACTTTAAGAACATTGCTTAAACTTGTGGACAACACTACAAGAAATAACTACACATTTAGTAAAGAAAATAAGAAAAATATAAGCAACAATTAGTTTGTTTCATATAAATAATTCTGGAGTTGTCAAAAGGATACAGTGTGCTTTCCTCCGGAAGGGTGCAATCTTACCGCAACAGAAAAAGTCCATCTTCGAAGACGTCATTCCTCAGTCTGAACATTCTCTGAGAAGGAGAGTTCTGGAGAAAGTAGATGCTTCCAGAGGGATAGAATAGGGACACGCAGTTCGATACGTGGCGGCACTCCGGGGACTTATATTGCAGTTCGGTAGTTTGAAACGGAAAGGAAGCAGAGAATACATTGCGTGGAGACTTCAAAGGGTACAGTCCGAGCTCCAAGCTTCATGCCAACAAGTTCACAAAACCTTCTCTGACTAAAATAGAGTCTTAAGTATTGACCCTCGTGTGCGTGATCAGAGCTGCACATTATTCGCATAAGTGAATTAAAGAGCAAGAGTAAACTCCTGGTGAAATAGATTCGAAGAGGATCACGAACGATTCTGAACAGGGCTCCCACATCACTTAGCTCTGTTACTTTGATAATTTATGTGTGGCTCGGGAGATAGAGGATAGGTGAAGGTCACGTCAAGGCAGTGTATCTAAGGTTCATAGCTAGTGAAGTAAATGCAAAGTATTGGGAAAGATGTTCTATGAAAAGTAACAACCCTACAATTTAAGGAGTTCAGAAATATTGCATTGGGATGAGTCCACTCAAACTCGCCAAGGGCCATCTGCAGTTTCCTGCTGTCACCAGGAAAATCCAACATATCGGTAAAAAGCACAGGGACATCTACAAAGAATAAATCTGTGATGGATTAGACCAGGTCGTTAATGTAATGTGTGGTGTGTGTGTATGTGTTTGTGTTTGTGAGTGAGTGAGGAAGAAGTAACTAAATAAGAACGAGGATACCCATACTGACCAGTCTAGAAAACGAATTAATAAAGTGATGATCAGCGATAGTTTAACCAAAAGATGTCGCCGAAAGATTCAATATGAACCCCTCGAAGAACTGATACCATAACCGCTTTAACATAAGATGGTTATGCTAATTGCAATAATACAAAAATAGATTTAATTAGGTGACTGGCTACATTTTCAATTTGTAATTTTTATCCTAAATTATTCATAAAAAGTTTTTAGACATTTATAATAATTGGACTTGATTAATATTCATCTAGACTGAAATGAATAAGTACTAATGATAATATCTGCATCATTAATGCGTTTATAAAACAGAAACGGAAATTTCTTTTCTAGTTTTGTCGCGATTTAATAATAAGCCATTTGCTTTTAACGGATGATTAAAATTACTGCATTCACATATGATTTAATTTAATATATTTTTGACTTAATTGTTTATAATAATGATTATCATCTGCATAAGACAATAGTGTAGAATTTATTGAACAAGTTAAGTATATTGATGTAAACAGTAATAGAGTAATTGATCCTTGAAAAACCATATTTTCAATTATTTGATCATCAGTAAACTTTGTCTTGGAGTAAATATTATTCCGTTTTATTTTTAAATGAGATTTTGAATAAATAAAATAGTTGAATACCTTAATTTCTTAAAATAATATATTTTAGAATATTTTCCTAAATACTTAATACATTATATGTTTGACTAGTTTATTGTAGGCAGTTTTGAGATACATACGATACTGAAAGTCTTATTCACAAAGTGGATAGTAAATTAGTTTGCCCAGTTCTGGATTTATAGTTAATTGGTTTGGGTTTATAACCTTTAAGGAAAGGGAAGATTATTGTAAATTATATTTAATAGTCACGTTGAGAAACATCTTATGTAAACAGTACTTCTCTTTTGCACTCAATAATCCTTATTTGTGAGTAATCATTTTAATCCTTAGTAACATATATTAGGAAAGCCTTAAAACTTAAATAGTACTCTACTAAAGCCGAAAGAAATATGAGAGAAAACTATAACAGTGTTTAATCTGCATGTTTAAGAAAACCAAGACCATGAAAGTTAATGAACAGTTTCAAAAGATCAAAATAATAAACAAATAGAGTAGCAAAGTCTAGAATATATGAATAAAACAAAGGGGAGAAGAGAGTGCAAGAGACAGAATTAGTACAGCACAGTAGATCTCACCTAAAATAGCAAGAAATTAATTTCAAATGATCTTCCAAAATTTAGTTGGATAGTCATTTGCACGACTTATTTTCTGGTTCTAGGAAGTAAGTGATTTATATTTTTTTAACCTTTCGTGTTTTTGAAGTAATACTATCAAATATGACTTTTGTTTTTCCCGCCAGCGGTAAACAAATACTCCTGTCTAACCAATATTCATCATCATAAAGTTATGTGCGGGAACAAGCTTGTAGTTGGGGGCTAGGGATTGTGTTTTAAACGTGTAGTTTAAAACACAATCCCTAGCCCCCAACTACAAGCTTGTTCCCGCTGTAAACTCGCTATAGTAACGTCGTCTCTCTTCATCCCCTGGGTCTCCGTCGTTGCCCCAGGCTGCGGCACCGATAATTGTCAGGTGTCTGTGGAAACCGATTGACATTTTGTGTCCCTGTCCTGTTATGTCACCGTTATCTTATGTAAGTCCACTCTCTCCAGCTACTGTAATCAGTCAAGGTTCAAGGTCACCAGTGTTACCGTTGCTGAGTAAATCATTCTCATCTCACCATAAACACGCACTCGTAAACTTTTATGATTGCCTTCAAATCAGTTAGATTTCTCTACTTAATGGGGTAAAAGCAACGGATTTCAACTTTGAGAAGAGAAAATAGTGTTGTTTAAAAACTTGTAATGTACAGTCAGGCTAATGATGGTTTATTTATATATATGCTGGACACCGATGCAGCATGGAAACTAGTTGCAAGTTATTACCTACCAATTTTGAAGCTCAGTGTTTAATTGTAGTAAGCAAGGTTCAAAACAATATTCTAATCTTTTTAGCATTATTTTCTGTTGGTAATGAAATTATATGGAACGTACCAATGTGGTGCCAATCTTGTTTTCTTACTCTGCGCTCAACAGAGGTTACAGAAAAGGTTTAAATAAGAAGTGTTGTTACCATGAAGCTTACTATATGCATTCAAGACTATGAATGTAAACCAATTGAATATTAGTTAAATTAATTAAACTTATGGTTACGCTGTTGTAAAACAATGTTTACACAGAGCAGTTGACTACATTTAACAATAATTAACATTTTGTTAATTTTTTTAGTAACATTATACTCAATTTTGCTAATTAACAACATCAGTTTACCGTAATGCAACTTTAGAGACTAAGATGAGTTTTTTTGGAGCGTAGGGTGTAGCCCGGATGGATTTTAGAAATAAGAATAGTCATTTATTAACCAGGAACCCTAAAAATGTCCATGTAAGATCTAAGTAGATTCGGTCTAGTACTTGATTTCTTCACACACAAATACGAACACCTACAGACTATTAGATTTTTATGTAATAATCCTCTCCCTATCATTTAAAAACTAAGTAAACCTGTATTTGTTTTATAGAACATCATTGTTATATCTAACCTATTAATAAAAAGAATTATATCTGCTGGTTTGTAGCTCTTGCATTGGGACAGGGTTCTGGGCTGCCCTTTGTCTTTGTCCCATACCCATAAACTGAACTTTATAATTTGGAACTGTCATTCCTAATGAAAAAGAGTAAAGTAAAAAAGTATATTAAAACAGACAAACAAATTAAAATAGTAACATATGTTTCAGAGGACTACAATTATACAAACCCAAACAGTAATGGTTATTTTAACAACTATCTACTGTGAATGCAGTTTCTGTACTAAATTATTACTGTCTCAATATTTGTGTATGCACATATTGTAATATTTAGAAATGTCTCATTAAAATGGATTGTAGTTAATTAATAATTTATTCTAATTAACTACCCAAGAACTTGCACCATTATTACATACAAAAAAATTAGTCAATAAATGGGTAGTAGATACTGGGCGAGATGGATTTCGTCAGTATTTTTCCTCAATCTACACCTAGGTATGCTGTTTTATTTTTGGTATTGAATTTCTGTAATATGTTTTTGTAATACATTCAATGTTAGTCCGAATGTGAGGTGAGGCTGTGTAATCTTTCGAATGCAGACCAGGGAGGGCGTGTGGTGCGTGCGCGCGCGCGCGCGCGCGCGTGTGTGTGCGTGCGTGTGGTCTTTTAAAGATGTGCAGATGTGGAGTGGATTAATCCAAGTCTCTCTCTACTTATGTTGATTAATTTTATAATATAGTCTTTCAGATTGCTCTTTTTATTTAATTTGGTTTACATTACCTTTTTAAGTTACCAACTTTCATTTCCTACATAAGTTATATTCCTTTCTATTTTTAGATTTTTTATTAACTAAATGTACTCAGGCATTCAATGCTCTGATCTTTTATAATTTCTTTTACAGGTTCAATGTTTTTATCATTTGTTAGGCCTAATGAAAACTTTGTTAATGATGTTAATTTATTCCCTAATTTTAATTTAAGATTTTTGAGTGTTATTAGTTTAGTGCAGACTGATGAACTCGTATCCCCACATAGAGGCTGATGCCCATGTGGGGATAGTTTCCTAGATATATTTTTTTTTATTTATTTTAATTACTCTGCATGTAAATTATAGAAATAAATGCAATCAATCATCAACCAATAAGATATTTACGTATTATTTAAAAATCATGCTAGTTAAATGTAGCATTTTGTAAATTCGCTTCTTAAATTTAGTTTCGTTATTGGCAAGAATGGAAACAATATTCTATAATAGTTAAAATATTTTAAGTTATAGATGTATTTGAAAATAAATTGTAAGAGATTTATAGTACAGATTTTACTTTCACAAATATATCAGTGCACCGCGATTAT
This sequence comes from Homalodisca vitripennis, assembly GCF_021130785.1. NCBI lineage: Eukaryota > Metazoa > Arthropoda > Insecta > Hemiptera > Cicadellidae > Homalodisca > Homalodisca vitripennis. The sequence goes on along the minus strand of NC_060208.1, from coordinate 105,355,040 downwards.
TTATGATCTAGTGATGTTAAACATTGTTCACTTACTGATTAAGGATTAAATAATTTCATTTCTATTTAGAGTACATAGTGAACAACATTAAATTACGATTAGGTAAACAAAGTTTGAAATTTAAACAATTTATGTCGGTATAACATTTTAAAATCTTATCTATTATATTTGCATCGAATTTATAGAAGTAGACTTTAATGAAATCTGCCCAGTGAACACATAACCCCAGTAATTAAACTCTTCCATTTTTTTAAAAAATGTATCGTATTTTTGACTATGCATTAAATTGCTACTTGCCAAATATTGTTATACTATGATATCAATTTTATTTCTAATCATTTATTATATTCAAAAACGTGATTACTCAATAAAACTATGTCTTTACTTTCACACATTTAAATTAAATCTATACGTGGGGGGAGGTAACACGTCAACAGTAGTGTTTAAACATTCCCAAGTTTGAGTGCGTGTGACAGTGTTCTATCATCAGTAGAAGCTGTAACAGTTCAGTCTCGCGACACAGATGGCAGCAGTGGCCGCGTAAACTGTCTGTGACTTTAGAACTACTGTTTTTGTGCAGTGAGGAATGTAAGGATTGATAATGTTTTCTATCAATTCACAAAAAAAAAAAAAAAAACAAAAAACAAAAAAAAACGGTCAGCATACTTTTCCTATCCATCGATTGTAAACATATTACTTACAATTATTAATAATATTATAATGATATTTTATGTTTACTAACCGAGTTCATTAGTTGGACACCAAATTAAGGTAGTTAATATCGAAAAAATAAATAAAATTATTGTTGCATTTGGTGTTTAGTAATCCATCAGATTCTTGTTAAGGAAAGCAGCACTGCAAAGTATTCTGCCAATGCACTAGTCCCTGAAATTAAGTGAAAATTAAACAATTAACATTCGTTCCAGAAACAGACAGATAAAGCGGACCTTCAATGTTAATCGACAAAATTTCATTTTATTACAATTTTGAACGATTCGAAACTTTTATACGGGTTCTTTTGTTGTATACGCTCGTAAGTTGCCATGTTATAAAAACATTAGAGATCATGTTTAAAATTTAAATTAACATTTCTTGAAAGGGAGGCAATCGTTATTAAGATCATAATGGAGAAGAAGTAGGTAATCATGTAAACAGGTGCACACTAGTTTAATGGGTCTGATCCTAATTACGAAATTTACGAACACAGATAGTTATGGTTTTTAGAGATAGTAGAAAAAGCGGTTTATGCAATAACATTTACTTATAAGCCAAATAACACTCACTTACTGTTCACTTAAACTCAATAGCGACAACGCTATTCAAGCTGAAATTCGGTATGATGATCATATACTGTACCTATTTCAAGAAATTCATCAACTAAGTTGTGCAAAACTGTGATATTTGTTTACATTCGTTTTCAACACAAAGCTTTATAGAAATCTTATCACAAACACAATGAACACTCAATAATACACAATATATAATATGAAAGAAAAACACTAAGAACTGTAATAGTCTATGAGCCGAGAAGAAATTCGCATTGTGTAGACAGACGCACACAATGCAGACTTTCTTGAAATCGTTAGAGAAATATACCCTAAGAATACATTGATCATGAGCCGCGCTAGTTATGTGTTGGGGGGGGGGGAGGACGAAATGGGAAGGTTGATACTTTCCCTCTACCTCTAAAGGTAAAAAATACGGAACTGTATTGTTTCCTCAGATCGTATTTTTCGTAGCTTGAAAATTTTAAAACAAATTGTCAGACAAGTAAATAAATGTTAAACAAACGTCAGCTAACATACATACACATACCGACAATTTCGTTGAAAGAGGCGACCTTTGTTCTCTTTTTTTGATTGTCTAAATGTGATATAAGTATTATTTAAGTGTATAATGGCTAGTTTTAAATGTTTCAAGCCAACAAATGTATGATCTGAGAAAAAAATATATCTAAACACTAAAATTGAGAGTGACTATATTTGCAAACCAGAAATTTCCGATGGTGGCAATTATCATGCTCTAAATGTGCTTACTGTGTACCGGTATTACTTAAATTACGAGAGTTGAAATTATTATAAAATTAACATTTTTCCTGCATGGGTTTTCCGTTATGTTCTATTGTCTTATTGTACAATAACAATATTTCAAGAATAACTATCTCTATAAAGCCGAAGTTTCACTTTGTAGCCGAAATAGCATGCTATAAACTAACGCGAATCAAAGAAATACAATAAAACCCTACGAAACTATATGTTTTCAGTCCCTGTTAGCTGTCCTACATCCCTAACTTAGGTAAGTTCGTTGTCAGGATCAGCTCCCTCTCTATTCTCCATTCACCTGACTCTCTGTACTTTCTATATTTGATTGTACTTCTTCCACTTATGTCCTTTATAACCCACTATGCTGTTCTCTAGCGCCTCAACTCTTTTAAGTTCGTTGCTACGCTCGAGTGCCTCTCTGCTATTTATTCACCTCTGACTACTTTCTACATAGCTACTTCTCTCAGGTATGCCCTTTATTTAATTTACGCCTGTAATAATCACCTTATAACTATATGTGTTGAACTGATACCATATACCTGACGCTTTAGTGATTTTATGACTGGACATAAATACAAGGGTAATTTTGGAATATAATATGATAATGAATATGGCATTGGCTTCAGTAATTAGGAATAAATAAATTTGTGAATCTTGCTGTTGGCTTAATCTAAATGTTGTTTGTTGTCTTCACAGTAATGCTGGCATCTGTTGGGAGTCAGTGGTAGTGAGTGGCAGAAACAGATGTGGCATGTGAGAAGATTTTGGTTACATACCATTAAGATTAAGTTTATGTTTTACTCTAGAATGTTTTACGGCTGAGTAGGTCTTAACATGAAATTCCGCGGTTTGGACACTAAGATTGATCGTAAGTGATTGATTTTTTTTAGTAAAATCTTAAAAATATTCTTAAACCGATCTTGGTTGTACCTGTAGCACAAAAGTAATGATTTGACAGTAATGAACCAAATTGAAAATAGTAAATTTCTATCGCAATTGTAATCTGGGCTCAGAAAAAAGAAATATATGTACGGTGCTCCTGAATTTATTCAGTGATTTACAACGCAAAGAAGAAAGAATATGCATCATATTGATGAGTATGGATTATTCTCATACTATTAATGTGTTAAATTAAGTTACAGCGATAGGTAAATTGAAAAACTATGGTTTTGATACAAATTTGATTGCTTGAATGAACTCATATTTTAGGCGCAGATGTCTAGTCACGAAGCCAAGTGTTGTTATTTCAGAAAAAAAAAATAGTGAATTATTTAGTGTACCCCAGAGAAGCTGTTTGGGGTCCAATCTTTTCAACCTATACGTGCAGTTCATAACAGACCACATATATTTATAAAATGTACTTTTAACTGGCCAAAACTATTCCTCTAAACGATTCTCCTTATAAACTACTAAACTACCAATGGATAAAATAGTTTTATGTTGTATTGCACGTTCATTAAGAGGATGTTTATGATTGAATTAAGTATTATTTTAACGTAGTTTTAATTTAAGTTATTAAGTATAATTATAATGACAGTTAATCTAAAAACTATATATCAGCTATGACATGATTGAACAATGAATGGGGTTTTCACTCATTTAGTCATTTAAATCCAAATAAACAAGGGTATCATTGCAATTTGAACTTAAATGTAAGTATTTTTGTTGTACAATGTCAATCAGGCATGACATTTCAAACGGTGTTTATTCAAACATATCTCCTCGTATGTACTTAAATGTAAGTTTGCATTAAAATAAAATGTGTTAAAAATAAAAAAAATAGACTCGAATTATGGTTTACACAAGTCAAGTATAGTTTATTCATGTTCATAAAATAAAGTACACTTAAATTGACTTGACCAAGACCAAAGGTAAGTGACGCGCCACTTAAGTACAGGAAGAATAAGTATTTGTTATCAGTTGTTACTATTCATATTTTATCTGATTATTAACTGCATACAGAATATTGTTTCTGAATTTTCCGTTTATATGTTTGTTATTTCACTGATCCATTATTAATGTTGAACAGTTCACATATCGATCATCAAAATGTGAAGCAGGAGAACTTGTTATTTACGAGCCAGTCACTCAATCAGACACAGCTATATCACATGCTCGTTAAAATTAGAAATCACAAGAATTATAATTTGTACTCGTCATACTGTATTTCTTGAAAACGTAGCGAGTCTCTGTGGGTCGGACGAGACAGTGTAACACCAGTGTCTAGTGCAACACCGCCTTGGACTGGGGGTATGGCGCGGCGCGGCGCGGCGCGGCAGATCGCGTGTTGTAAGCGTATGAATAAAGCCTCGGGTCACAACAATTAATTGTTTGGACGTTGTCCTAGCACCAGATTATCTGCAAGACTTACGACATTGTTGGAGATGATCTAAGTATGTCATTGTAATTCAAATATGCTTAGTTATAAAATATTATATTTTAAAGATATATACTCATGAAGAATATACAAGAGATTAATGAGTTATATATCTTACATACATTTTTGTTAATGTTGTTTCCAGTTGTTGTCCTAGTGTTTGAAGAAAATTTCAAAATTTACTGTACACGTAATGAATATTCGGCTTTACCTAAAATACCCTAAGGGCAGAATAAATACCTCTTCTTTTTTGCAAAAAGAAAACAAAGTGATTGGGGGTGTGAACCACTCTTAGGGGTGAGGGCCTGGTGAGATGTAAAAATACTCTCCGGTATTATTGTTATACTACTGTCACGCACACATTGTGGGTGACCAATGTCGAGTTACTAATGAATGAAGGCAATCTTTATCTTCTTGTAAATTGACTGTAATGCAACTTATATCCCAGAGTATTGAATAATATGTAGTAGTAAGTAAGTTGTCCAGGAGTGAGTGACAGAAACATATCGATACGGAAAGTGCCGTCAATTACCTTAATTTATCTATCTTGACTCTAACACCTCGTTTTTGTTGGAAAATAGTGTGAATTAAAAGCTTATTATTATACCTAATATAATAAAGAGTGGCAATTAATAAATATAATGAAAAACTCAAATACTAAATAAATACTCAAAACTAACTAATTTTACAAAATTAATACGTATACAAACAACAAAATATTATAAAGTTAGCAACAATAATAAACTCTAAATTGCAAAAAAAAAACAATAAAAAGTAACAAATAACAAAATAAACCATGACACAATGCTTAACTTAAGGTTAAAAACTTATGTTGTATAAAAGCAGTTATGTTGTATAAAATTATGTTGTTTTTGTTAAAAAAGAAAAGAATTTGTCACTAGGTTAGTTCATACTAAGAATTCGTCAAAAGTTAAAGGCAATAGTGTGTTTACCAATGTTTAGTGTGGTTTATTGCATTAAAAAGTATATGTAACCGATATATTTCTAATTGAATACAATTTAAAATTTTAGTTGAATGTTCAATTATTTTATTTATTAGGCGTAACAGTGTGATCTGTAATCTAATGAATGAATTTACAATTGTAACCTGTCATTTTTATTTTTTTGATAGGTCTTCCAAGTGGGTCTAAGTATAAAATAAATTATAACGCAGAAAGTGGTAAGCCACTATCTTAAATACTAGGTTTTCCATACGTTGTTGTAAATAAAATGTAAAAAGCGTCATACTCATTGCATTGTCAGTAAAAGTAATTTAATTTGCTTACATAGATAACTTAAAAACTGTTTGAACGGTGACGCACTTAATAAGGCTCATGGACGCCAACATATAATATATTCTAGCAAGTATACAAGATTACAGAGACGTGTTTCGGCTGGATAATGTTGTTGCATGGGCCGCCCAGGCTTGTTACGCGTACTGTGGTACGAGTAGGAGGGAGTAGCAAGGCGCCCTCAGCACTCTCACCCCGCGAGATGGAAAATAGTGGACGGATTTGGGAAAACGGGAAAGTAAAAAATACCCCAACCAGTTCCTCACCTGCCATGGAAAATTCAGAGAACATCTATTCAAAGTGTTCAAGTTCGGAAACTCGGATTTGGAGCACTAGCACGACTTTCACACCTTACTATTTTAGATGAAGGGAAAGAAAAATAAAAAAAAGTACGAGATAGCTTTTGTTCAGAATATGGTACGTGAACGGCAGGCTTGAATCATGTTTCTGAGTGTGTACGGAAGGTCCTCGAAACCAAGAAAGCAGAAGTAATGTAATGCGGCATCAATGTTTCCCAGCCTGGTTAAACAAACTGGAGGGATTGTTAGATTCAGAGGGAAATAATGTTTACGCCGATAGTTAAATTAACTGGCGGTCTATGTTGAGCGCTGACATCAAATTAACATTTCATCCAGGAGATAACGTAATATGCTACTATTAAAAATTGGATTTGTATAAAATGTTTACCTACTTAGATAAGAGTAATGTAGCATTTAGTTGCTCAAAATATAATAAAATACTCACCTAGTTGTAATATTTCAAAATAGAGGACATTATATTTCTAGTCTCGGACGTTAACTATTGCGGTGCGAGATTGCATTTACTCGCGAGGACGAAGCCAAGCGTGGAAAATAACTTACTATCGACCCCGCAGTTGACTTTCGAGACGAGTATTGAACGGTATTTTACATCGCAATAAAACAGGCACACGAAATATTTTTAAAGATTATCTAACATTTCATAGTCTAGTTATTTTTTCTCTACAAAGAAATAAATTATGTTATAATTCATTTTATTGTTTAAACCAATTATTTGTAAATAAGGTTGTTAAAACAACTTAGTATTTAAATATATTTATATGGGGAAAGAGATATTTAAAATAAGGAATGATGTGTTTATATAGAGAAAGTAAAGTTTGGGAAAGGAAAAATCAGCTGAATTAACTGAATTATACATTGACTTTCGCAGATGTCAGCTAAATTCGAATGTACCCATTACCATACAGAGTGATGAAAAATAATTTCCTATGTCGAGCTTAGTCTCTAAAGATATAAATGAATACGTTGGTCTTTTATACATATTTTTTTTAATATAACTAATCATTGAAACGCTGATACAGTAGCTGTAAAGAAACATGTTGTAACAAATATTACTATTTGCTATTTACAGTATTTATAACTGCATATAATTAGTGTTTAAACATTCAAATTTAAACATATGAATGCATTACTATAAAAAATTGTAAAATAAAAATAAATTAAAAATGTTAAGATAAAATAGTTTGTATAGTGATTTTTGGGTTTGAAAATTATGAAATTTCATAAAGTTGGACTCTGAGGCTAAAGAAACTAGATATTATGAGCTCACAAAGACTACACACATAAACCAGGGAGATAACAATAACGAAACCCTCAAAGAAAGCTCGTTATTCCAGGTAATAGTTCACTATAGAAACACATTGCACAACCAAATATATATTTTAATAATACAAAATTGAGGGCGTGGCTGCTGTACAAAATCAGAACCATAAACAACGTTAACATTACCCTGCGTAGTTCTGAAAGGGTGCAATAAACCTTACGGAGTTAATAGAGTCTTTTGTCATGTAAAGTACTCCAGTTTTTGTTCTAACCTCCAATACAAACAAAAAACTTTCTTCTTTGAAGTTGTAATTTGTTATGAACTTTAAATCAAAGAGATTATAAAATCACTGTACTCCTTGTTACAGAAAAGCAAAAAAAAAAAGATTAGTAGGTAATAATTGTTCGTGTAATACTGTTCAATGTGTGTATAGTTAGTTAAAATTATGAGTAAAATAATTCTGATCTTTGACATACACCAACCTCATTAACGTTTCAGTTTATTTGACATATGATGCATTATTTAATCTAAATAGTTTACATGTTATGCATTTTTATACATTAACCTCCTTCTTATAAAAGTACATGCAAAGATATTATACAAAACAAAATAAAACTGTAATACCTCTATTTTTAATTGTGACTGGATTGGTTATGAATTTATGTGGTGGATATTATTTTTAGTATATTATTATTATTTATAGATTATGTGGAGTATATGGTAATGAATTCATTACCATAATAATGGTTATTATGTGAATAAGTGGTGTATGAAAGAAGAAACAGAAGAACTAAATTTAGAAAACTCATATTTAATGTTTTTCAACAGTTGGAAAATCTGAAGATAAATAAAAAATATTGCTATTGACACATGCAAAAGATGATGATATTACTTGTATAAATGTTGAACCATTCTAATAAATTGGGTGTTGGATAAATCTTACACTTAACACTAAAAAAAATTTCTTTCGTGATCCTGTAATACCAAAATTATATTTGAGGTGGCAATTGTCATTTTGTGTTTAATTTTACATGTTTATATAAACAGGGTGTCCACGAATAACCCGACTTTTCTGGTGGTTTCTTCTCATAAAACTAACGAAAAACCCTTCATATGAACATATTTCCAGAAACACTATATTAGCGAACTGCGGCTATTGAAAGAACTTGTCCGATTTTATGGGAAAGAACGGAAATAAAGTGAAACTGGTTAAGCGAACGTTGTTACGACGAACGCTCATTTAATAAACATATATTGAATTCTTTGAATTATTTTTCGTATGTGTTGTATCATCAATTTTTATAACTTTTTGTTTATTTATTTTTGACCTATTTATATAATTCTTTCAAAATTAAATTCTCTACAAGTGTTCTTAAAAAAGTTTGCATTTTTATTACCCATTTAATGAAGTCTATGTACTTCAAATATTAACAAAACATGTTTTCGAGATTTAATTTTGCGTATGTTAGAACTCATATATGTAGTTACAGGTCTGGGACGTATTTTATTCAATTTTTCCTTTCCCAGAAAATCAGGAGAAATCCTTCGCTAGCCGTAGTTTGCTTACAGTGTTTCCAAACATATGTTTATATAAACGCTTTTCATTATTTTGATGAAGAAATCACCTGACAAGTTTGTCCGGTTACTCGTAGGATACCATGTATGTTAGTATTCGAGATATACTTTTGGTTTTAAAAGCAATCTTTGAAATGGATTATACTTGTGGAAAAGGATGTCTTTGCTTTTTAAATTCCAATCTTCTGATTCACGTCAAATAAATGATCACTCAATTAATATCTTGATATATATTGACGTCACTTGAACAAGAAATTAAGCCAATAAATATGAACTTGTAAAATTAAACATTGTAATTGTAATTGTCTTGTTGTGTTTGGGTGCGATTTGAACCGGAAAACATAGAAGATAGCCATGAAATGTGCCATTATTAGAGGTTTTAATCCAATGGCAATAAATAATTTGAATATTTCTGGTAAGAGCTATTGATAGTTTAATAGAAAGTTATACAAGCAGGCGAACAACAGCTCTCCTTTTTTTGAGCATGGAAGGATAGAGAATAAGCTGCCCAATAGCGTTTAAGGATATATGTACACAAAACTTCGAAACCAAACCAATCTTTTTCAGAAAGTAATATACATACATTCAATATTTTAATAATGTTGATTTGCCATAAACACAACAATAAACGGGAAGTTAAAATGTTGTAATGGGATCGCATCCCTACATCTGGTCTAACATAAACTCCACAACTCCTTCCAGTTTATTATCCATTTCCGCATAATGACATACCAAGCAATAAACAGTTCATGATGCCATAAAACTTTGAAATTGAGATAATTAAATCTCAGATGCGTTTTTCAGGATATGAATAAAACTAGTTTTGGAAACTTTAGTTATCTCACAAAACAATAAGGGTACGGCTGTTTATACGTACACTATGTAGTGTCAGTATTCGTTTAATATCTATTTAACCCTAAATCGAATATTTTCAAAAATTATTCGAGATCAACATTCTTAGGTCACTACAAAAACACCTCATACAATACTGTTCTGTACAATAACATAAATACATCCCATCACTTGATCTGTCTGGCCATCTTCATCATTAAGGTTCATTATACAGTTTGACAGTTATGTTTGTCAAATTAGGAAATAGCTGCATAGAACACTGACTACAGGAATTAAACCAAACGCTACTCGTTTAAGGAAGCTTACTGAAAATCATAAACGAAGTGTATCAGATCGTAAGCAGTGCTGGTCTGTAGAAGATATGAGTTCGTTCTACATCACACTGTAGTGAGTTAGAATTAGTTCAATACCAGCAGCTTTACATTATTGTTCTGAAACATACCAGTAAATGTAGAAGAGATATGAAAATAATATACAGTTAAGGAAGTGATGATTCTATGGAAAGGAAATATGACAATATAATGGAATGGGTAAAGAGATAATTGTACAATATTGTTGATTTTATTTGTCCCTCTTGTCTCTCTTTTTACATGAATTTTTTAATATCTCTATCTCATTTAATATCTCCAGAGATGGAAATAAGTTTACCAGGAAGATTTATGTTGCTTAGGATACCAAAACATTTATTATTCTTATTTAATTTATAACGTCCACAAGTGGAATCTATTAAATACTTATCTTTTTTTTCCTTGAGTATAATGATTGCAAAAAAATTAAATTTCTTTGAAAGTCTCGTTATTGTAACCTTAAACAGACTGGAAAAGGATTATGACATATTGCTTAAGAACTTGTATAAATATATAATGCACATTTGTAACTTGTGATACGATATTCACAGGTTACACAAGTTGTGCCATTTTTGTCAATCACTAGGACTCGTAACATAATAAAAACACTCAAATTCGATTAACTAGGATAAAGATGTCTTACTCAAATTGACAGATACAGATACCTTATTTTTCAAGTATATAAAATTTCCCAGAAAATATGCCTTTGATGTGAATGTAAAACATTGGCCGGGCATTCTTAAACATTGCAAATGAGTTTGTAATGTAATCAAAGATAAAAAGTATTGAATTTTTTACAAAACTTTGCCATTATTATTGATTGTCACTACACTAGACCTTTTAATGACACAGGACCACATTGATTCCGCCCTAAGATCGGCTCATCCATATGTAAGTGGTTGCCGCCCTGTGTCGAGGTGAGAGGTTGCTCTCCTCACACTCAGGTCAGTGTATGTTTTAGTAATGTTGCCTAAAATGGCAGAGTTCTACCGTGTACAGACACATACCACTATCACTGGCCTCCAATACAATTGGCAGAACTAAATTGATTCCGCCCTAAGATCGGTATCAGGTTTTACCCATAAATATTATATATACTTTGATTACCATTGCCAAAATAATCTTGTGGACCAAACATGCAACACCCAAGAAAAATTAAGCTATTTCACAAGGTAAAAAACCCGTAATAATGATTCTTTCACGATACACAGGATTTGTATCGCTGTATCACGGTATAAACTATTGTTGAGAGCAGTTATTGCCGGTAACAAACTAAAAGAATAGTTATGCAGGTTATTGTCAAATTTTGATTTCGTATAGTTGAGTTTTAACTGCTAACTATTGTGTCAGGATGGATTATTACCCATCAGTGTACGCGCCGCATGTAACAATAACTCCATCGTTACAGGAGCCATCAACCATCACAACGTGCTCAGTACAAAGGCGGTATAGTAAACAGCGCCGGTAGTACGCTTGAAAACCTCACAACTTTTTATACCCTCATGGCTTTTATCACTGTTGAGAAAACTTTAAATAGTGCACAACGCTATAGTGAGATAGTGCTTTACATTTTAAAACATCTGGTCTTACTTTTTAATGCAGATCATAAATTTCTACTAATTAAATTTTGAACGTATAGAATAACATTTGATATCTATAAATTATTATAAATATTTTACCCTCTTATTTATAAATTTTGAAAACAAGTTATCTTTTGATCTATTAAGACAAAAAAAACCCTCCAACACCTGGAAAATGTAAAACTGAACATCCAAAGTTAACTATCATTTATCTTAACCCAGATATGCCTGAATTATTTTTTTTTTTAATTTTTTTAATTCTACAGTTTTTTTATATACTATAAATGTATTCTTCAACACATTTTAACAATAAATTGTAAAAAATTTCATCGTCGTTTAGTAAATAATGGGTGGCCTATATATAGGACAGTAGGGAAAATATGAGTGAAATGCTAAAATATTCCAAAAATGCTTTTTATTTTTAGAAGGGTTACATTTACATTGGATATATATGTTTTATGTACTTAATTCAACTGTGTTTTTAACAAAGATATATAAAAACAAGCTTAAATAAAATTTTTAGTAAGTGCATTTGAAGTTTATGGCTTTGTGTGGTAATCAATAAAACATTTAGTATGAAGGACCAACATCACACTTTTGGCATCTGGTAGTGCACTTGGCATGGCAATGCCCACATCTCGTTTGCTTTTCCTGAGGAACAACAAGGTGGTCCAATCTGTCAAACCTGGAGTCCACTTTTGATTGTTTCGATGGCCGTCCAGCCCCTTTGACGCGCACCCTTTACCAAATGTTTCTAGCAAGGTTACAGGCAAGTCTGCGTCTGAAAGACAAGTGGTCAAGGTTCCCTCCCGCATGGCGGTGAAGTTGCCAGGCATTTTGTTCTGCACTGTCAATGCAGTCACAGATCAGAGGGAAATACCACTTCTTACCTCTGATTTGGATTCGGTACAGGCTCATATTTTGATCGCACCGGTCCACTCCGCCCATTTTTTTGTTGTACTGGTGTATGAGGTTTGGTTGAGGGATGAAAGCATGTTTCTTGGCTTTAAGTGAAAAGCGTTTTACCTGATGTATGGGTTGTACACCAACAGCATTTGAAACAACAGTGACAATACTGTTGTCATTCCATCTTGCAATAATTAAATTTTCATCACATACTTTTTCGTATTCAAAAGTTCCCCTTTCTTTCTTTTTCAAATCTTTACTATCAGTCAGTGGGCACTTTGCTATTCTGTTCTCTCTCACCGTACCAATAGCTCTTATATTCTTTTGGGACAGTTTCTCAAACAAAGGTAGACCAGAAAAAAAATTATCAAAATACAAGAAGTACGGGAAATCACCATTCTTCTTCAGAACATCACAGTACTGCAAAACAACACTGGCACCAAGGCCCAAGTGTTCATACTGAGGGTCCAAGGTGTGGCTGCTCCCTTGGTAGGGGTCTTTCCAAAAACTACATAGCCATTGGGTGTAGCACCAACCCAAATTTTGTAACCATAGCGAATAGGTTTGTTTCTGATGAATTGTTTCAAACCATGCCTCCCAAAATATGGGACCATAGACTCATCAACTGAGTGGTGTTCTCCTCATGTGGTGCGTAATCAAAAAATGTTTTGTTCAATGCATCAAACAATGGACGTACTTTTGCATACTTGTCATCAGCATTGAGGTTGTCATTATCACAAACATGCAAATTTGACATAATAAACTCAAATCTGTCTCTAGAAATTGCATTTACAACTAATTCATTGCGAGTGTCCAAAGCTGTTTCCCAAAACATTCGTCTTCGAGGTAATGGAACATAACCACTCAACAACAATACTCCTATGAAACATTTCATTTCATCGACAGTTACATCACCTAAACGGTTATGTAATGCCGCATAACGATTTTGTTTTCTCAACTAATAAATCTACAATATCATCATCGAAAATACAGAAAAAACTGTTCCATTGGTGTTAATTTTTGTTGTACTTCCTGTCTATTACTCCAAATAGTATCATCTAGTTTTAGGTCCTCTTTGACCCATTTGTACTGCTTTTTTAGTGAATGGCTTACTAACCTTTTTTGCTGGTTTCTCTCAGTGAAATTCTGAATTCGTCTTACTTTTTTATTTGGTGGCTGTGTGCTATGTCCATCTTCGCTGAACTAGAGGGTAAGGTTGGTTGTGATAAAGAAGGATCCTCTTCATCTTTGTTGTCACTCAGTTCAAATTCTTGGGAAAACTTCAGCCCCGGGCCAATAGTTTGGTTTCCTGGAAGATGATGGATTGAAGTCATGTCCTCATCCCCAGAAAATCCTCATCAGTGACATCATCATTTGCATTGATTGGTGGCTGAATATATACGCCAATTTCTTCATCAGGTGGCACTTGGATCTCTTCATCTTCTAGCATCGTCAAAATTTCATGAAGGTTCAAGTTCCTAAAAAATTCAAAGTACGATAAATAACAAGGTTTTTCAGAATTTTTTTATAAAATAACTGTTTAAAAAATTGTATTGATGCTTAAAACAAAAAGTTTTAACCCAATTACTAAGTCACGACTTGAAATACAAGGGTCGAAACTCATTTGAGAGTGGGAAGCATTATTGTTGTACATATGCCTACTGGACTACATGTAGGACGGGCCAATTTCCAAACATAACCTATAAACGGTCTGAATTTAGAACGGTCACATTTCAAGATAAATGTAATAACTAGTTAGTCAGTTATTAGGAAATGTACTTAAATAGGTTTAAAACTACGAAATAATAGTATTGTACTTACTTTTCGCACATGGCGCAGAGCTCATGAAGTTGATTGGAAATCCTAAATTTGTAAACTAGTCTAAAGAAAACAAACTAGTTGAAGCATTCACTTGATTGTTGCTCAGATGCATTCAGTAGCTCTTACTGAAGACAGCAACCACCCTGCCACCTGTTGGAAAAAGCTGAAACTACTTCAGAAGTAAGCTTTATGGAGAACACTACAAGTGTCCTAAATATAGGTCACTAAGGAATTAAAATTCATGATCACAATTGTTTGAATGATATTAATAAATATTTTGACAACGAATCGCGTATTTTGCAAGATCCTGCTCAACATAAATGTAAACTAAATTAGGTGTTATTAATTGTTAAAAGACGAAAATAAAACTAACATGTGTAGTAATAAGTAGACAAAAAGAAGTAACTTAAAATAAAAATCTTATTCAATATTGTAAGAACTAATTTATTCTTGACTGTTATACTTTTGAAATCTAATGAAGTTACTATCAATTTTAAAAATAATCTCAACAATTTGCCAACATGTATAGCTTTACAATAGACGATGCAAAATTATTTTGGTATAAAAGTATTTTAAATCCAAATATTTATAATAAATAAATAAAAATGCCTTTATTTCTTAAGCGTTTCTCATTACATAACTGTTTTTCAGAAGAACTTGCGTCATAACTACTTAATAACAATAATGTAATAATTAATAACAATAACTTATCAACTAAATAACAATGACATACATTACAACACACAAACTAAAACAAAGATTACAAAAACAGTTAAAACGTTATAAATTAAATATTTTGGCAAGTCAAATACAGAAATGAAAATTATGTCAATAAAATATATAAAAGTTCTAAAACCTACAAACTAATATAACAAAATCACTACTTAATATGCAAATCTTTTATTAACATCTTAGTTGTTGCTGTTGTATAATATTTTAATTTTCTTTTTAAACATGCTAACAACATAACACTTTATGGTCTCAGGGAGGTCATTATACAAGGTCGGGCCAAAGTGGTGAAACTTTCCCTCCCGACCTCAAGCCGCACTTGAGGAAAATGAAGCTTTCTGTCTTGGCGGGTGCTCCTTTGAGTGATCTCTTCCCGAAACGACGGTTTGTGTCCCAGATACGGAGGCTCTCCAAGACATAGGACTTTGTGAGTCATGCAGTTTGTCAGGACGTCTTCCATTGGGGCCATCCCGTCTTTCTCTCTAAAGGGGGATACATGTTCCTTCCGATTCAGGCAAAAAATGAACCTAACGGCCGAGTTTTGCACTTTTGAATTTTACAACCCCCCCCCCCCTGAGATACTACTGTATTTCGGTATGTAGGGTAGCAGTCGTATAAGTGACTGCATGATCTGTAGCTTTGCGGACTCTGGAAGCATATTTCTAAATCTATACAGAACTCTCAGTCTACCCAAGGCACGCTGTGTAGCATATGTTACGTGGTCACTAAAAGTGAGGCCTGAATCCAGTATGATCCCTAAAGTTTTCACTTTGTCACACACTGCCAGACTACCGCCACACAGCCTGATCTGCAGATTAGTCTCGCCGAGGGTCTGTAAAGTAGTGTGTGGGGCTACGTGAAGAATTGTGCACTTGTCTGTGTTGAGCTGAAGACTATTAGCCTCCGACCACAAGCTTACACTAAGTAAATCAGAGTTAATTCGACCAATAGCCTCACCCAACCTGTCCAGGGCATAAGATAAGTGCAACTGACAATCATCTGCGAATGTGTACAGATTATTTTGAGAGCAGTAAGCCTGCAGAATTACCCAATGCCCTATTTTATTGTTTCAGAATAATAACTGGAATGACGGAGGAAAAAATCAGTTTGGTATTCGAGTATCACTACCTCCTAGAGTCCCATACGTAATATCAAGCTGTTCGACCACTGCATTCGATTAAAAAAATTGCGAACAAGACCAATATCACGACTTGTACAATTTTGCATGTTACCTCTAATAAGAAAACAAAACTGATTTTAAATATTTCACGAAACGTTTTTGAATCGCAGCGATTCTTTACACAAATATGAGTTCTTGCATCCAGAAATACAATGTGCTTACTCTAGCTATCAATAAAATTCCACTTTTAATAAAAAAAATATTTATACAGATGTTCTCTCCTAAATTTAACTTAAAAATGCCATGTAATTTTATCTTGATTATTACAAGATATAATATTAATAAATATTATTCCTATGTCACAGTGACCTTTATTTTTGTATTTTAAGAATCTGGAAGGGATTTTCCTTGAGGGATGTTACACTTATATGTATATAAATATACATTATATATAGTTGTTGTATATATATATATATATATATATATATATATATATATATATATATATATATATATATATATATATATATTGACACCATGCCGACGTGTCAATCAGTCATATTAAAAATAATCATAAGATCGATTTAAACAATGAGATAAATTTAAATTATGATTAAATATTGCCCAAAGCTACCAAAACGTTTAAGATATACAGAGTAAATGCTCACAAACACTATTAATTCCGGAATGAGATATAAAAATAACGCTTTTATAGCTCTACTAGGAATTCAAGAATCTTCAGAAGATGTTCTATATTTTTACATTAAAGTGATAGTTACATATAGTTCACGTTTCGAATATTGTGTAGCACTTAAAATTTTATTTTTAGAAAACTAATTAATTTTTATTTGTGATGAGGTTTTATTTATCAAGTTTAAAAGACGTATTACGTAGACAATACAATATAAAGTTTAGCATTTAAGGACATTTTTCCTTCATGATGAACATCGCCTAAAATGTTTTGTACACGTCAAAAAGTAGAAACCGAATACATAGATACAGTATATTATACAATTTATATATTTTTATGAATGTATCTGAAATAGTTTTAACTAAACACAAGAGGCACGCGCTGCACAAATACAAACGGCAAAAGTAAAATAAATATGAAAAACAACTGTAATTTAAGACAAATTACATTGATGGTAAACATAACAAAAATACACTTTTAGAACTGCAATGAAAAGTAGCATGAGTGTTAGGCAAACATCTCATAATGGATCATGAAGAGTGAGTATTACGCACGTGGATTCCAAAACAAAATGTAGAATAGAAATGGAAATAATAAAACGAAATATTTTGTAATGGATAGCTTTGAAGAAGGGGAACAGGGAATAGCTGAAGAGAAAACTGACAAGATTTATGGCCTTTATTTGTCTCTCCTTTGCCCTCTTGAATTTTAGAAAATCAACTGGTCCGTGGTGCAAGATTTGAAGTATACAACAGAAAAACAGATGTTATTGGTTTTCAGTTTTTAACAATTACATATTTGATTCCAAATCGATTATATAATGCAAGAATAAATCAAATCTTGTATACTTAAGCACAGTGTAAATAAGTTCTCTGCATAAAAATTAACTTTTCTAAACTGTTTTCATAATGGATTACTGGATTCGCAGACAAATTATTGGTTCTTATCTTCTAAGAAGACGAAATGAGGTAAAATATCAAAACAACTGTTGTATTTTCTTGAGATGCAATACGTTTATTTCTGTAGCAAGTTAACTCAATAGACGAATGTGATGAGTCAATTTGCAGTAAACATGGGTGTAAGCAGCTTTGGACAGAGGAAACTCAATAAAACGTGTCTTCTTCCTTTCTGAGCCGATCTTGTTCAAAACCAATAGCCATACACAATTATATTGTTGTGTACGCAAGGCTCACGACAAATTATTTTAAAGTAAACCACCTAGGGGGATAAATGAAGAAATAATGAAGCACGGTCCACACAAACACACACAAAAGTGAACTAGTAGAGTATTGCAAAATGGATTAAAGAAGCCTACCAATTTAGGACATGACCGAAATCCATCTATTTCACGATTCAAAATATAACTGGATATTATTAGATAGGTCTCCTGCTACTCACTCACTCGTCCATTTTTCGCCATAAAACGCAGTGCAGGTCATGTCGGCTTCTTAATTTTAAGAACTTTGTAGTATGTCTATTATTAAAAGGTTTTTAATCGTGAAGTAGTAAATGCTATGCTAAAAATTGATTTTTAAACTAAAATAGTTGTAATATGATTTAAAACCTTGACACTGTCACCATCAGTGACTTTATAAGTAAAGCTATGTAAAAATAAATCGCACTCTTACAGATTTATGTGAATTAATTAGATTATTATTTACTTCTTAAGGAATATAGCCTGTCAAACAATGATAATGGCTATTTAGGCAATCATAACAAAAGTAATTTTATCTTATCTATTGCTATATTGCGTCCTTTCAAAATATTTTATATTCTCTGATATAGAGAAATAATACCTACACAGTTTTGAATGTGGTTTATATTATATGATAATTTTCTAAATATCCTATGATTTGGATCTTCAATTAATTAGTAATTAGTTAAATTTATTATGATAGTACATCAAACAAAAAGAAGCGAAATGAAGTTTTATTTTATAATTAAACCCTTTATTACTCAGCCATTGTAGTTGAGAGCCGCGTTGTGATGGCTTGATGGGTGATGGAGTAACTCTGTAACAAGCAGTGATGGCCAATAAACAATCCTGTTACCATAAGGTTCTATCACGATAATTAAAGTACATTATGTAATTAACAGTATACAATTAACATAATACACTTACGTTATTGTTCTAGTGTTCTCAATGCACACCCATTAGAGCTCGTTTGTTTAGTTCAGTTGTGGTGCAGTTTTGGATCACTTTCCAAACATTAGTTTCTACATCAACGGACCAAACATAGACCAACATTATCTATACTATTATACACAAATCTAATGATGTCGCCCTGTGTGTGTCCAAAATGTACTGAAAATTTAATGGACATTCTTAGAGTTCCTGATTAACACATAAACCTATTCCTATTTCGAAAATTCCTCCGGGCTACGCCCCACTGATCTTTAAACTTCCTTAACACTCCATATATATTTCTGGACTTTGCTTATTCGACAAATAGTAAATGTGTCTTTAATTGCCTATAAAAGTCAAAATTAATAAGTATAACAATGTATTTACATTTGATCAGTTGATGGTAAATATTTGTCGTTATTCATCTGTAAAAGTTTGGTACACTTTACATTTAAAGTTACATACATAATTTCAGAGGTATTTATAAAAACAGGTTCACTCTCCAATTTCAGGGCCTCATCTTCTAACTTAAATAAAAAATTAATCAAGATATTAGAATATTATTCAGTGACTATCACATACCTCGGGATTGTTTGGAATGCCATTAACAATGTGCTCATGGTGTTCTTATATTTCAAAATGAAATTGTAATCGAAATTACGGGAAATTGCTAGTATACAATAAACTATTGTCAAAAACAATGAGGCAAATTCAGGATCAAGAATCATGTTTAAAAGTATTCTAGTATACAAATGTGCAATATATTTTATGTATATAATATTATATATGTATGTGTATGTCAGGGTGAATTACAATCCAATCATGCCAATTTTATTATAATCAATTAGAAATAATAGGAATTCGGTTCGTCCACTTCATCTACAAATACGTGATATAGAAAACATCGCGTAGTAAAAGTTGTTGTAAATACGAGTAATCCAATTACTCAGCAAAGGTTATGCCTACTATTCTAGAATACTAATAGAAATGGTTTTTGAAAGCAGTTCACCATTTGAAGTCAATAAGTATCTTTAACGTTGTGTTCGACCTCTAATGCATGTTACCAATAGTAGACCAGTTAAATTAAATCCGCGTTTACCTTATAATGGCGACTTTTGGTGTGGGGAGGAGTACTATGGTGTCTGGGTGTATTTCAACGTGTCGGAAAAAAAACGTTTCTCAGTGCAGTCTTCACTTGCTGGCAGTCGGATACTATTGTATAGGTAAATATCCTAAATTGGTTTGAATAAAATATTATTGTAGCGATAGTTTGTGTTATGATAATATTAGTTCTTGTTCCAAGCTAGATTAAAATGGTAACATAAAAAGTAATTAGTTTTTTTTAGTTACAAAATAGCAAGCATCAGAGTTTGTACGAAAGAAATGATTTTTATTTCAAGATCTTTTGCAATGGAAAGTTTGTGAGTGTGAAATGTGGTTTCCTGTCATCCGCCACCGTTCACTTATATACAAACATCAGTAACACAGCATTTAAGAACCTACAATTAATCACTTCCTCTGGTGGATAACTAACCATATAAACTTTGATCTAGGTTAAAAACAAATCACACCAAAGTGTTGTGACACGATGAAATCAGGGATCAACAAAATGTATGTATCTCTAAAACTCCATGCACTAACAATCTAAAACATAACCTAGACTAGAAAACTAAGAAAATAATACGTCTGATCGCAAACCTAGACTTTAAGTATTACGTCTGATCGAAAAAACAATATGGTGTCAGATCATTGAAATGGGAACTAGCTTTTTTCATTATTGGTTCGTTTTAGATGAACTCTTAAACAGCGCACTGTGGCTGCGAACTGATTTATCTAAACTCTATATTCTGTTTGATTTAGATTTTAATTAGAATTTCAGTATTGGCAACAAAAATGCCCTGTGTTGAGCTAATAGTTGGTTCATTGAGTGTGGTTGATCCTTTTATTAATGTATGAATCCTCTATTAGTTTGTATTTATAGAAATTAGGATCATAAATATAATTCATACTTCAATACTTCATAATTCATACTCAAACGATGAGCAGAATTGCTAAGTTCAATGTTTGTTGGTTGTATGTACATGACACTTTTGTATAAAAAATGGAGGGAAATCGTTTTACCAACGTTAGACAACTATTCGCTTCGCTCAATGTCGTTTTAGCATTGCCGGAATCTCAAAACTATATATAGAAGGTAAAGAAAATAATTATATGGGGTCTGAGGAGAAATAAGAGAAAAATGTATAAGTATTACAACTTAAACTGTACGTTTGCAGTAAATATACTCGTACAAATACCAGAAATCATAGTTAGGTTCTCTGTGAGAGTTACTCCTTACTACGCTGTCCACACCAAACCGATGTTACGTACTGGAAAACTAAGGGTAAAACAGCTCTGTATTACATGTTTACTACAATTGCAATCTTCACGTTGCACAAACTCCACATAATTCAAATGCCAGCGAGCGTTTATGCGGGGCTGCAGCCGGCGATACTGTGGGGTGAGTAAACAGACGCTGGGGTCTGCGTACTTTATGTGACAATCAATGCTACTTTATGGTTATAATATACTGTGAAATTATTTCTGAGATTTCACAAATAGGGTATACAATTATGTTAAACAGTTTTTTGTAAACGAACGCCGATATACATAGTGTTATTTATATATGTATAGAACAACAAAGTGAGATGAGGTCATATACAATAGGTACTTTCATAAAGGTTACTCTTTTAAACTTCTCCTCTGTGACGAATAACATTAGCTCTTAGACCTACGCGGGCGGCATAATGATGGTCAGTAATCGAATTTTGGACATGTTAATTTAAGCTGGTGGTTCTTCACATAGAGGCCAAAAGAATTCCAGTTTTTTAACGTGACAGCAATTTTTCAATGTGGCTAGAATCACGTAATTTGGATTACAGTGATTACTGTTGCTTTATCACATCGTTTTAATAGTTTGATGTATTTTTAAATTTTCTTCCGTTCTTATTTTATTTTCAAGATTTCCTTAATATCCTTGAAGGGTGAAGTATTCGCAAGGTTTTATGAAAATTCCAGTATATAGATTTGTAATTATTTTCATATACAGGGTGTTCACAAACGGTGTGGCACAAACTTCTTTGGGCGATATTAAATATAATTTAAAACAAAAAATGTCATCTAAACGTAGGTCGAGAAATGTCTCGTTAGCCATTTTGTATTGTTTTATAAAAAATTAATATATCATAAAGTTGTAAAGCTATAGCTAATAATGGTGTGATTTGCTTTAGTATAAACAAAATGGCGCCTGTCAAAATTTTTAAAGTAAACTAACAAAACAAACCAGTATAGTTATAAAAATGCACAAGAAACCAACTATTTATTAATTATAATACAAATTCCAGCTGTACCTTTTGCGATGAAATCTGTCAACGAATAAGCGAACACGACCACTATAGGTACGCTTGTAGAAGCCGGGACCAACAAATAGCTAATACCTCTCAACTGTGACATGTTATTTTATTACTCATCTTATTTATTACTACCGATTTGCGAAATTTGATAGCTGTAGCTTTACTAGTTCCAGAAATATATTTTTTATAAAAAATAGAAAATTGTGGCTAACTAAAAAAGACATTTCTTGACCTATGTTCATGTGATATATTTTGTTATAAATTTTGTTTATAACCCACAGAAGTTTGAGACACCCTTCTGTGAACACCCTTTATATCTGATTTCCTTACCCTGATATTTTGTGTGGGTAATGTGTTCAGAATTCATGTGAATATTAAGTGTTTTCTCCCCATCGTTTACCAAGCCATGTTCATATGGAATTTAGTCTGCTTCTGAAACACAAAGTGGTACCGTGTTCTTAATTGGTCTCCAATTCGTAAAGCGCTCTTCGATTTCTTAGGGGTCTCAAATACAATTTTGTATTGTATATTTTAAATATTCTATTTATTTTATCACTTATTATTTGGATGTAAGGAACATTGGCTAGCATTTGAGGTTCT
Organism: Homalodisca vitripennis; assembly: GCF_021130785.1. Classification (NCBI taxonomy): domain Eukaryota; kingdom Metazoa; phylum Arthropoda; class Insecta; order Hemiptera; family Cicadellidae; genus Homalodisca; species Homalodisca vitripennis. The sequence continues at coordinate 105,332,010 of NC_060208.1, read as the reverse complement.
TAATTATGATTATATCTACTTTTGATAAATTCTGACCCCCATTATTTGCTTCGTTAATCTGTGCAGTGTACCAAATCTCATGTAATGTGTTACTTAACGCATTTCACCTATCACTGTCTCACATGTAAAATGTCCTACGTTCCTAAACTGCCTCGTTGACCTTATCGTTTCCAACTTCTATAGTAAACTTAATTTTTGGATGTATAACATATATTTTGAAAGAGTTCAGCTAAGCATTTTGACGTTCGGCCAAATTGCCCATACATAACATATATATCGGATTGTTCTCAGACCATTCCAATATAACCTTTTTAAAGTTTTACATGTACATGTAGCTTAATACTTCAGGAGTTTGTCAATAACATATTATGCTTTAAGTTTAGAAAAACATACTCCAAGAAGTTTATTTGTCCTGAACAGTAACATTATCGTGACTAAATATCACCCAATAAAGAACAATTACATTCCAGCTGTGTAAAGACTGTGGGATGTACCTCTCACTTTCCTCCTCCTTAAGACGTTAACTTTTAAAAAAATACAAAGGCATCTTTGTCATAATTTGGTTCTTTAAACTGTAGTATTCATATTATTTGTACTGAAATATGTTTTTCCCTCACAGCCTGAATATTATTGTTATTTATGGAATAAACTGTACTCCAGTTAGCGTTATAACGTGATATTTTGTCATTTTGTCTATCAACTAATGCATTATTTGTAGACTGGAACCACTGAGTACTAAAAAGTTATTTATTATTATCCTCATATTAAGTGAAGAAAGCAAGGTACACAGCTCTTGAATTGAGGTAATGACCAAGTGACTGGTCTCGATCTTTTGTTTTTGTATTGACGGATATTACCCATATTTATGCAGTACAACTTTATGAAGTATGTGTTAACCTTAAGTCACGAGACCTAAAGAAGCAATGCCACAAGATGAAAAGTTTCAATAATTCTGTTCGGAGAACTTTGTTAGGGAATATCAAATTACATTACTTACAATCGTGATTTTATTGATAGATCCCAAAATCTTATTCGAATTTCACTGAAATATATCAATATCGAGGAAACATTTACTTATAATGTGAGCGGTGAATCAAGTGACTAGTCTATTTAACCCTTAAAACAAAGTGGTGGAAAATAAATCTAGGTGTAAGCTTTTATTTAAAGCCCGAAGGTGGCAAAACCAGAGGTGTTACTCAAGTTCTAATGGCAAAGTTTCCCTTAGAAGTTTTATAATCTATAAAGCAGTTTATATAATATTTAGCGATATTTCTCAACGTTCCGCCACTAAAATGACTTTACATTCGTGATTTTTGTGCGTATTCATAAGTTCGGTTGTTCTTTGTGAGATCGTGGTCGAACATAAGTTTTTGTACTATAAAGGCTATAAAAATACGCTTATTTTTTATTTCATTTTTATCTCTAAAATGGTGTTAAATAAAAATGACTAACTTCTAAAGCTTATTTAAAAAAATGACTGGAAATTTGTGGTGCTGCCTGTTACAAAGTAGTAAAGTTGACAATTCTAAATTGAATGGAAAGGTCCTAGAAATGTATTCATCTTTACCCGTACTAATTAGAGTTTATCTTATATTTGGTCGCAAATTTAAGGTTAGTCAGAATTGATTTATATCAGTTTAATCAACGTAATGAATCCGAACATTTGACATACGATGTAACATTTCAACGTTTATCTCTCTTCCTGTCTCTCTGAATGCATGTTTGTCAGTCTGAAACTGACTGCACGTAATGATGTCTTACACTCGATATGCAGCGATAAATATCTAATTTGCCTGCCATTCAGTCTGAACATAGTACGGTACAAAGTCCATATTTTCTGTTAGGGTTTTGACAAATGTTGCACTTCCAACAGATTACCTCATAAATGCAAAACGTCGAGTTGTATCTTAAACCCAAGAAGCAAAGTTTTGTGAATATAGGAACTAATGTTTACAATTAATTTGATACTAAAAATATTATTATGGAGCAGAGGAGGATTGGACTATTAAGTAAATAAATAAGAAGTGAATCTAGTACGTACTGATAAAACAAATATTTAATAGAACTGAAAGTTGTTATTAAAAAGCAATTAGTGGACTCTTAAACTCAGTTTAGTTTAGATTTAAGGATCTTTAAAATTGAAAACATTACATATGTTTGATGGCGTTAAGTATTATTATTTAAATAGGAAATAAATATTAAGTAGACAAAAATTTAAAAAAATGTTTGAATTTAAATCTCTGAATAAATACAAAAAATTAATGCAAGTTTATATTTATTTGCTCTAAATATATACGTTTAGTAGATTAAAGTGCTTTCTTTTAGTAAAAATAAATACATTTTTGTCTAAAAATATTTCTTTCAATAAAAATAAAATGTGGTAAAAAAGTGGTATAAAAAACCTTTCCATAATTACTATTTTTATTACATTTTTGTGAACCCATTAATATTAATAGTTTTGTTTTTTGTAAAAATAAAAATGTAGCACAATTAAATTTTCAATAAAAATGTTGTTTTAAAATTATAAAAATAATTTTGGTTCAAATACAATTTATTTCTCTGAATTATATAGAGAAATTTCAAACTGTATATTACAAAGGAAATATTTTGTGGAATCACCATTTTTTCCTAATAAAAATTAAGAGTGAATCGTTCTCTCAAAATTTCCTTTCAATGAAGAATAAGTATTTAGTTAATATTGAAATCTAATCCATCAGTAAAAGCTAAAACATTGAGTGGACACCTTAAGACAGTAGTCAAAGAGATTCAAAGAAACGCCATTAGACTTGAAATAAAACCATTATTTCAACGAAAATCCTACAAACAACCTTATTAGACTGTAATTAAAACTAACCTAGATTCCACACATAACGCAAGTATGGCAGATCCAACTGAACTCCGAGTCTAGCTCCAGTTGACCTTTCATTGCAGCGTCTGTTATCTGCACACCTGGTACTCTGACTCTGACAACTTATATTGTGCTGTACAATTAATTTTAAACTAAAAATGCAGTAGGTGAATATATATTTTAACTACAACTGTAACTCTTAATTACCAATTATCAATTGACCATCATTACTAAGGATTTATTTGCCCTTGACTGTGTTCTCCAGCACTGCACGAGGCTACACACACAAACTCAACACTGTAAGGTGTTACTGGCGCTGTTTATTACACCACCATTGTGTCTGAGCGCACTGTGATGGCAGAGTTATTGTTACATGCGGCGCGTACAGTGATGACTAATAATCCATCCTGACACAATAGTTAGCTCCTGTTGCCAGTTAAAAGTTAACTATATGCAGTTAAAGTGTGAAAAGATCCACTGTAACCATTATAGTAGCGTTTTACTGTATGTATCCTGCCCCACAGTTCCAAGCGATATACTGCTCAGGTTCTCACCTACTATTCTATATTGTTGCTTCACGTATTGTTAAACAGGCTTTGTAGAGGACTGTCACTTAACACAGTAAAGAAAGTGAAAAACAATCTCTGCACTATATCCTGCCCCACAGTTCCATGCGATATACTGCTCAGGTACTCAACTACTATTCTATATTGTTGCTACACGTATTGTTAAACAGGCTTTGTAGAGGACTGTCACTTAACACAGTAAAGAAAGTGAAAATCCATATCTGCACTATATCCTGCCCCACAGTTCCATGCGATATACTGCTCAGGTACTCAACTACTATTCTATATTGTTGCTACACGTATTGTTAAACAGGCTTTGTAGAGGACTGTCACTTAACACAGTAAAAAAGTGAAAATCCATATCTGCACTATATCCTGCCCCACAGTCCCATGCGATATACTGCTCAGGTACTCAAACTGGGGTACTATTCCAAAAACTCAAGGACTGAAATACTTTTTATAGAATACTATAAGTAGCCGTTATCAGTGGATCCTCTGTATCTACGTAACTATCTCTATAACTACGATGAAACTATCATACGTTGCTACATTGAAGTCTATCAAGGTAACTTGTATAACTATTACTTGTGTGACTGCTACGTTGCACATCCTTTCTCGCTGATTCTGAATATATTCCACTCTGCTTCCAACAGGGACATCCTTCTGCAACCTTTTCAGATCTCACTTAACACTTGTAATAAATGCATCGAATCAGTTATTTAAGATCAGATAGTTAGCTCAGATCGCTACCTACTTCATTTATACACTATGTATTTGAAACAACGATTAAACCGCTATGAATGTCCATGGCTAAATCGATAACCATTTCATCACCATTTGATCTTATTTCAATTATTTACATTCCGGAACGCCCTGAGACGTATGGCAGACAAATGACTTTCACATCAATACTGCTAGTTAGTATTCAATAATGGCAGGGGCTGTATATTTTCCGAAATGCGTGCGCACGTATTCACAATTTGACAGGGATAACATTAGAAAGCACGAATACTTTCCTAATTAATCTACTGTGAGAGTACAGATAAGTAACCATGGTAGGGTATGGATACACACACAGCGACGCGACGGGAAGCGATGCAATGCAAAATTATCAAATACAGCCAACAAATGGAACATAAACACATAGTGCCGCGTCCAGTCCAGATGTGTGTGTATTATTTCTATGTTAACATTTATTTGATAGTTTCATGTCGCTTCCCACCTTATAGCGTCGCTGCCTGTATATTCGTGCCACAACTTAGAACCACCCGGCTTTGGTATGAGTAATGCGAAGAAGTATATATATTAATGAATGCCTCTATGAGAACAAGTAAGTAAGGTTTTAAAATACACAATTTCAGCAAAAATTTGGAATGTAGTCATTACCGAAGGAACCCCCTTATGTATGAGACGTGCAAACTCTTGCTCCAAAACTTTTTATCAAATGTAACTTTCCCCAAATATATAGATATTATTAAGAGTTATATCAATTTGTTATTTAAAATAGTATGGTTTTTATTAAACTATTATCGGTTAATGTTTTGAGTGGATAAAAACAGGCATTGTTGTAATCTTATTATTAGTTTTGGTTTTGAGTTATAATTGTATTATTTTTATCGTTTTTATTATATGTTTTTACATATATAGTGTATTTACGTGTACTAAATTTCGGTACAGATTACTACATAATGTACTTTGATTACTAAGGGAATTATTATTCTGTCAATATGGTTTATAAGCCATTACCTCATTTGACACTAACTCCATCATTACATCAGTCATCATGACGCGCTCAGGTATAATGGCGGGGTAATAAACATGTCTGGGAGTGTAGATGCAGTAATCTGTGAGCGGGCCTAGTACTTTGTTATTTCGCCAGTTAGATATTTTAAATAACAATTTATTTTATTGAAAATATTTTGAAAGAAGTACGCTATTATTAAAAAAGACATGACATAAATATTTAACTTTTCATGTACTAAAATTTGTATTTCTGTTTTGAAGGTATGTGTAATCTGATATATTCCTAACATTAACCAAAAGTATATAGTCTGGAGTAGAGATAAAGATGAAAAAGTGCAAAATCTGTTGAATACAGTAATAGAACATCTGTTGCTAGATAAGGGCGACAGGAGGTTCTGATACAGCATGTGATCTAGACGATATCTATCTGACTACCGCGTTTACGAGCAGAATTTGAATTGAAATACTATAGTAAATATTTATTGTGAAGCTCCTACTCATATAGGTAGACTATATATGAACTATAACGCAAGGCTTAGAAGAAGTGAAAAAATAATTTTTAATACTTTAAATTTATGTCATGAAAAATCATAAGGACGAATCAATAATAATAATAATAATAATAATAATAATTAGGTGTTGCGTACTTAAGTATAACAAATAAGATTAGTATTACTGAAATTTGGGATAAAGTAATGATTTCTTCTGTTTCAAGCATCATTGGGGGTTGCAATACACCTTAATTTGGCGAAGTACATTATAGTTACAAGTTTGATAGTAACTGTGTATTTTGGGAAATCTTACACAATTTGTTAAAGAAAGATTTTGAATGTATTAAAACTTACCTTTTTATTTGTGATTTTTTGTGTGTAGCTCACGTTTTCACTGTTTTTCACTCCGGTTTTGCTCGTTGTTCTGTCTTTTATGACAGAGAATGTTCAAAGTTGCAGTTAAGTTGTATTTAGGATGGGACATTTGAAAGGAAGTATAATATGAAACCCGTTTAGAACGACATTTTAAAATTTAGGTTGCATTGAATTTGTCTTATTTCTGAAGAAATAAGACAAATGGTCATTTTGGGCAAATACATTTTTAGTATTATTGTAAAATCCTACTCATAAATAATAATAATAAGCGCAATTGAAATAATAAATTTAAAATTTTAACCGAATTTTTGATCTGTCTCGTACCCTCAAAATTTTAAATGGTTTGTATATTAATGTATGGTAGGATTCGAAGTACTGTGTTTATGGAAGTTAGGTTACCTTAAGGGTACAAAGTATTAGATCTAAAATTATACTAGCACCTTTTTCCAGTTACTTTCAAAGTGGGCTGAATGTGTCTTACATACTAACTGGTAACCAATAAGTGATGACATGGCTATTTGGTATTCGCAGGACTCCCTAATGAGCTTCGGTCAGACAAAACAAAACCTAATAAATGCTATGTTAATTATGTCCCTCTAGGAATGAAACAAACCATTTTCCCTAAATGGGTTTTTTGGGGGCAGTTTAAAATTTTTAAATATGAAGTTACAGTGGCCCTAGTAATTACAATTGCGTTAAGTAATAAAACGGCTTAAACTTACTAACCTGTGTTTTTTATATCAGATGTTTAAACTGCTGCCCAGGACACCTGTTTAGAAGCTTTAAACGGCACACTGTATTGATTCACGTGGGATATTTTGGATCCCTTTTGTTTCCTAGAGGGGTGTCCAGAGTTTCATTTTTGTATCTTTCTCCATTGAAGGTTAAGCAGGATCCATCTATGTTTTTATCTTAATTAATTTAAATCAGTTGCCATTTTGTGCAACTGGGTTGAGATAGAAAGCTCTTGTTTCCACTGTTATTCTTCGTTTATCAAGACCTTTAAAATGAGGTGTCACTTAAATGTTATTTACAATTAAAAATGTTATGTCCCCCAAATCCCATTTTGGGGAAATAGGAAAAGTTGTAGCAGTGACTAATAAGTTCACTTCTATTTCCTAGAAATGTGTCCCAAGTTCCACTCCTCCATCTAAAACTAAACAGAGTATACGTATCTATACTTTTAACTCACCCTAATATTTGCATAGTATAGTACTGTTAATCAATTCTGAGTTAATTAAGAAGTTTCTTTGACTCAAAGGTAGTGTAAAATCAATAACATATTAAACTGTATTTAACACACAGACAAGAAAGTGACTTAATACAAACTTAAGAACTACCATACACGAGATCCATGCTCAGTCAATCTCAAGTTTCGTCAGAAATCCCAGTCAAGAAAACACGAATAGCTCTTTACACTTTACCTATGAAGGTGATGATTTTGCAGGCTTAATTGAAATATTCAAAATTTGTATAAAACCAACCAATTCTAACAAAATTTCTCCATGATATGTGTTGATAAGTTACTGAAAAAACTTAAACGAGTCACGTTTATAATACTAGTATACTAGTACTGTAAAATGTTTAAATTCCATATAAAAATTAAACGACACAATTTTTAAATTCTCTACAAATACTTTCAGTACTGCATCAAAATGCACAAATTGCATCTATGTATTGCTCATGGCAAACGAACTGCAGCCTGATATGCTCAATACATCCGAGCATGGGTTTATACCCAAAAATGCTGCTCTGCTCAGACATGACAATTAGAAATTGGCAACAATATTTAATTGAACGCAATACAAATGGGGGGGGGGGGGAGGGGGTTGGTAAATTTGGTCAATTTGAAACTGGTATTTCACCCATCAGAGTATAATATTCATTAATATTATTTTTAATCTAATAACAAAGAGTTCAAAATTTTAAAAACATCTAAACAAAGTTATCGTAAGCAAATAAAAACCGCTAGAACACGGAATGTCGAACAAAAATCAGAGACCGCAGAACTTTAAAAAAAAGTCCGTGGAAACGGATAAAAAGAGTTTCGTCACAAACAAACAACTCAAAAAATCAAGTCCGAAGTTCATAAGTGAAGTAAAAATTCCCTATGTTGTTCAGTTGTGGGGCCCATTCTTTTTATCATTTATGTGAAACAGGTAGAATTCATCAATTCAAAATGGAGAGGTGATTCAATATGCAGGCGATACAACTGTCTTCATCAGATCAAACACGGAACAAGACCTTTAAATCAAAGCCTTTATTGAACTAAACTCACGCATCGAACACTCTTCTAAGATAAATTTAAACTAACTACGCCAAAACTAAAATTGCCTTCGAGGAGATTATAATTTAGATCTTACCCAGTCTTTATATGATCGATGTCACCCTGTACTGCCGATTCAAATGTGAACTGGTTAGGGAAGTGACGTCCACCAGTACGAGACCAAAGGCAGGGACAAATACAGAACTGAACAACATAGAACGTCTATATTCGAACATTTGCCATATCAAGTTGTTATCAAGATAGACAATAAGCTCCCTGAATATCTCAAACGAATCAATGAACCCAAGCAACTCAAATCTTCGATTAAGATACTCAAGTCTTTTATTGCCAAAAGGTATTTTACTCTGTTGGTGAGGTTACGATGAGCCGATGAGATAGCATTTTATTATTATGGTATTTTTCCTTTTCTGATATCTGAAACATTCAAAATACAAATATATTGTTAGGTTTACATGTTAATATGTAAAATTGAATGATATCTTTAGATTAGTTTATAGATTCTTTAAATAAATGTTATCAAATGACGATTGCAATACAATTTGGTCAATTGTTTTACTGCAATAAAGAATGTTTATTATTATTACTAGGTTTGTTTGCTATTATGTTCAATCAGTGTTTTTCTTGTTTTCAGCAAGAAACTCATGAGATTAATGTATGCACAAATACTTCTGTCGCTCATGACAGAATATACCAGGGTACGCAATGAACTTTCCAATACAACTGTCCATACAGATTTACAGATAGTACAGGTAGACTTTTACAGTTAGTTATCTTACGAAGAGCACACAGTTTATTTTGGGACATGCAATGAATGAACTTTCCAATACAAATTTCCATACAGATGTACAGATAGTACAGGTATAGACTTTCACAGTTAGTTATCTTACGAAGAGCACACAGTTTATTTTGGGACATGCAATGAATGAACTTTCCAATACAACTTTCCATACAGGTGTACAGGTAGTACAGGTATAGACTTTCACAGTTAGTTATCTTACGAAGAGCACACAGTTTATTTTGGGACATGCAATGAATGAACTTTCCAATACAACTTTCCATACAGGTGTACAGGTAGTACAGGTATCGTCTGCATAGAGACAAATTTAATATAGCCAATGTAACTAGTCTTAATGTTTGGTTGATGTTATTTAAAATTTGTTTTCCAAAAAAAAATAACAAGATTATTTTACTCACCCATTACAAGAATATGTACATCCAATCTGTACCAATATAATCTAATTCAACTTTCATACTTTATTAATTAGCTACATTGATTTCTAATATTCATTTATTATTTCTAGAGTTTAATTATACAATGAAACATAATGCCGGCGGAGAATGAATACGAATAAAACAAGAAAAGATTAGCAGAATTGCCAGGCGAGAGGGAGATCATTGTGAAAGGCTCAGTGACAGTCGATAACATTCCTGTCCCAGTTTGTTTTCTTATCTCAGTCACATTCCTCAGTGACTTCTTGTAATCTGCCTGCTCATACCCGAGTCCTAAATTTGTGCTCTCGGACTTTAATATAGTACTGTATAAAACTGCAATACGGTGTAGTAAGTGATACCGGTATTAACTTTTTAATAGAGACAAATCTGCGTATTAGACTTATTTAAAAAATATTTGACCCTGCGGATAGCAGATTTTATATAAAAACTGAGTTGACCCTTATAATGTCGAAGTCTCAGCTAGTTTATGAGGCATACGTAAGTATTGTGGAATGTTGGCAGTCAAGGCTTTAATTGTATACTTATTTTTATGTTGTATTATTTAAAGTAGAAAACTTGTGGTGTCATCTGGTTTCAATGCAATATCACAGTAAAAGTCAAGGAGCCGAGAGTCAATTTGTACTGTATAAGCACACAAACGGGATTTTTTATTGAAAGCGGTAGAAAATTCTCCTTAAAAAAGCCGCGCTCGTTAAGGTGAAGGTCGAAATTGGATAATATCAAAAGTGTTAAAAATATGAAATGATAATTTTTCCTTGGATCATATTTTTGGTTACTTGAAATAATTAAAATCAACCGTCAGGTACGTAAATACATGTTAAATCAACGTTAGCTAACCATTTGTGGAACCTTAAATTAGTGACTTTTAGTCTCCTTAGTTAGTTTTCTGACGACCATATAGCTATTGCTAATGTGTCTGGCGGTTGGTTTAAGAAAAAACATGATCTGAGGAAAGAAAAAATTGTTTCATATTTGTAACCCTTTTTATACGCTCCTATATTTCCTCCAGATTAAACCATTACAGTACTGAACAGACTAAGAATATGAATGGCTTAGGGGCTTTTTTAAAGAATGCACTGGATATACCAAACACAGTGTCAGGAAACTAACAATTAAGGAGCTATGTCTATCCGTTAAAAGTTATATAACTATTACCAGACGTAATGTATAATTTGATTATCCAAGATCTGATACCAGATCAACCTGTGATATTTACAAAAGATAGTAAGAGGAAATTGAATCTATTAAAAATAATTTACTGAATGAAACAGAACACAATAAATAGAGCTTTAATAGAATTAAAACAACACTGATGTCCGACAAAATTTTCTCCTAAAAAGGCTAACACATTTTACACTTGGAAAATTAATGCTCGTAAGTTTTGCACAAAAGTTTCCGTTTGTACTGAAGCAATATGAATGGACTTCTAGCTTAACTGAAATCTACCTAACATAATATCTAACGATGCACATTCAAGCCTCGCCATCAAGTGATTCTCTGGTTTACTGCTACTCAATAGTCATTGGAGGAAAAGGATCTAAAGATGTTGCATTCTTCTTGGACCAATACATCACTAAATGTCTTGATAAAAGTGTAAGAAATCTACATATATTTTGTGACTCTTATGGAGTGTATTTGGTGCATGCTATAAAAAGGTTTGACAATGTGCAAGTGACCTATCCTAAGGAGGCTTTCCTACATGGAGTCATATAAGAACATGCGAATTATATAAACCCAAACTCTAACTTAAATTCTCCAGGACTGGATAGAAGCAGTTGAAGTGTCAACGATTTCACAAGACCCTTACAAAACCCCCTTCGGCCCCCTTACAAGGACCCCATGAATTTTTGCTGCCTCCAAGAGCATACACGGGTTTTTATTGGCTAAATTTATCAAAATAAGAGGTCATTGAAATTCTTGGAATCTCTTTATTTGGACTAAAATAATATCGTTCTATAATTAGTTAATCGTCTGTTATTCCAGGTTTGCTGTCAACTACTAATGCAAAATACAAAGCTTTAAACTATTTGAAACAATTCCGCATGAATGCAATGGCAAAGGATTATTTCTTCAGTCTATAAAAAAGGGAATACAACCTAAGCAGAAATGAGAAAGGTTTGGAACATTTTGTGTATTGTAATTAGTTAATTTGTTTAGTTATTTTAATTACTTATTCTATTGCCTAAGTTTTATAAAAACAACAACAAAAGAGACACAGTATATTTTCAAGTAATTAACAACATACACCAGGTTTACTTACGTCTGCATACCATGCAAATAAATAAAAACTGCGTTTTCCAGTGACGTCTATTGATTTTAAGGTCACCAATGGTGCATATGCAAACACTTTTATAAATATATGAGTGTTTTTAATGTAAATCAGGAGTGCCTAACCTTTTTTACCCAAGGGCCACATTGTAAAGCCTTTATGGCCAGGCGGGCCAACATCCCAGGGCATTTGGAATCCCAAACAAAACGTATTGCCCGGGGGTTTGTTCCAGAAATCTTGTGCAAAATATGAGTTTTAAGGTTATTTGGCGCTTGTTTTCTGATTATTGTAATTTCTTATTATTTATTAGTTGTTAGGTAAAGGTTTATAATATATTATGTGTTTAGGTACTTTTAGTAGAAATAAATATAAACCCAGACTTTTGGATGTTTGCTCTAATTCTGAGGGAACAATAAAAAAGTCACCAATAAATTGAATACATTGATTTTAATTAATCCTACTAGGATACTAGGACATACAAATTACGTGGCGAGTGGTGACCTTGAGTTGGGTAGGGGTTATGTCGCCGCTCCGCGCGCTGTGCTGTGCTTTACGCGCGCTCTATTCGCCAGCCGGCAGCCACCACCGTAGTCAGTGAAATCTGTCTGCAACTACTTTACTTCTTTGAACACTCATACTCCACCAAATGAATACGGCTCGTTCTACGTGAAATCGGCTGGACTGCTTGGTTCTCAAAATTTGTATTTATTTAATATTTCAAATGCTTGTAAACAAATTTGGTTGTTTTGGCAACAAGGCGGGCCACATAAAACTGACTCGCGGGCCGAATCCCCGCGGCCTTAGGTTGGGCAGCCCTGATGTAAATGATCAAATCGGTTATTATAGGACTATCATCAAACTGATCCAAATTTAAACACACTAAGTCTTTGCAAAGTGAGTATAGAATCGATACAATGTTATTGTACTTAAAGACGGACAAGAAAGTGAGTTAATGTAAATTCTTTAATCATCATAAATGGGCCTATGTTCGGCTTATAATATTTTTTCATCAGTAAACCCAAGCAACATAACATACACAGCATATACACCATTTATCGTTTAGTATGCTATGAACATTGCAGGTTAAGCTAAAATATTTAACATTTGTATGAAACTAATCAAACAAAGTAACTTACTTTGTGCCATCACATGTGTTGGAAAATTCACATTATAGTATGTTTACTACTTTATTATGTGTTTTCCTTGTTCCCAACGAGGTTACCCATAACACTCCCAACAGACACATAAAGACAAAAAAACTCACATCGTGTTCTAGAGACGACTCATTTTATACTTCATACACCTCGGGGTGAATATCACTAGGAGTATACTAGGGAAATGTTACACTAATAGTTAGACGTGATCTGTAAGAACTCGCAAAAGAGGAGTTGTAAGATAAGAATTTTGAAATGTACACATCCAAACTCAAACTCAAACTACTAAATTCAGTTTACACAGAGTGACGACTCCGGAAGTACAACACACGTTTTATTCACTCTCTTCTTCCGAAAGTTTTCCAATCGTCTTTATGTCTCGTGCCGGACTCGCGTTGACTACAGATTTACCTCCTCTGTCCAAGCTCTCCTGTGTACAGTTGTATAGTTTCTGGAGAGAGAAAGTGTATTCATGAGTTTCTTAGTTAAATTGTTATATACTAAAGATATATTATTAAAATAACAGTTTATTACAATTATATTATGAAATGTAAAACATGTGCAAAATAATATGTAATTTAGTTAGAAAAGTTTTACAATACGTAGGAAGAATTAAATGGTAAAAATAACAAAATAATTAATTATTTTGCAGTAAATGTATGTACGTATTTACTGATTTACACGATCTTTATAAAATTATTGATAGGAGTTAGTAGACTTTGAGAATATTCAAAGCTCCCATTCTGTATAAAATTCACATACCTCAGGATTACCCACATTCACCCAAATCTACATAACACAAACACCAGTTACTTTAAACTGGATAAAAATCGCTGCTTCAGTCAGCGAACATAAAGAAAGAAAACATCAAAAACAGTCAGTGTAACATTGAAATAACTCATGTTAATGCAGCTAAAAGTGTAATTTATTGAGAGGTTTGAAAGGAAATATTCCCCTGAACTAGATGGCATTCGCTGCTTCAGTCACTGTAACATCCACAAACCTCAGGTTTATGTAGCTAAAAGTATAATGTATTGAAAGGCTTGAAAGGAACAATTCCCCTGAACTGGATGAAATTCGCTGCTTCAGTCACTGTAACATCCACAAACCTCAGGTTTATGTAGCTAAAAGTGTAATGTATTGAGAGGCTTGAAAGGAAAAATTCCCCTGAACTGGATGAAACATTTTCTACTACAGTAAGTTTAAACATCTACATACGTCAGGTTTATTGTAGCTATATGTGGAATGTAGTGAGGGGCTTGAAAGGCAACATTTCCCCTGAATTGGATGACACATTTTCTACTACAGTAAGTTTAACATCTACATACGTCAGGTTTTTGTAACTATATGTGGAATAGTAGTGAGGGGCTTGAAAGGCAACATTTCCCCTGAATTGGATGACGTTCCCTACTGCAGTAAGTTTACCATCTACATACGTCTGAGTTTTGTAGCTATATGTGGAATGTAGTGAGGGGCTTGAAAGGCAACTTTTCCCCTGAATTGGATGACGTTCCCTACTGCAGTAAGTGTAACATCTACATACGTCAGGTTTTTGTAACTATGTGTGGAATAGTAGTGAGGGGCTTGAAAGGCAACATTTCCCCTGAATTGGATGACGTTCCCTACTGCAGTAAGTTTACCATCTACATACGTCTGAGTTTTGTAGCTATATGTGGAATGTAGTGGGGGGCTTGAAAGAACAATAGTTCCCTGAATTGGATGACATTCGCAGCTTTAGTCAGTGTAACATCCACATACTTTTATACGTCAGGTATTTGTAACTATATGTGGAATAGTAGTGGATGTCATTCGCAGCTTGAGTCAGTGTAACATCCACATATATAACTTTTATATAGCTGGATGACGTTGTAGTAAGGGTCTTGAAAGACAATAGGTCCATCTCAACTGGATGTCATTCGCAGCTTCAGTCAGTGTAACATCTATTTTTAAGGTTTATATAGCTTTATCTAGTAAGGATCTTGAAAGACAATAGTTCCTCTGAAACTGGATGTCACGTTCCCTACTGCAGTAAGTTTAACATCCACATACGTCAGGTAACTTTTATATAGCTTTATGTGCGTAGTAGTGAAGGGGCTTTGAAAGGCAACATTTCCTCTCAACTGATGTCATTCGCAGCTTTAGTCAGTGTAACATCCACATATATAACTTTTATATAGCTTTATGTGCGTTGTAGTAAGGGTCTTGAAAGACAATAGGTCCTCTCAACTGGATGTCATTCGCAGCTTCAGTCAGTGTAACATCCTCATTTTTAAGGTTTATATAGCTTTATCTCTAGTAAGGATCTTGAAAGGCAACATTTCCTCTCAACTGGATGTCATTCGCTGCTGCAGTCAGTGTACCATCTACATACGTTGATTTTGTATAGCTTTATATGTGTAATGTAGTGAGGATCCTGAAAGACAATAGTTCCTCTCAACTGGATGACATTCGCAGCTTCAGTCAGTGTAACATCCTCATTTTTAAGGTTTATATAGCTTTATCTCTAGTAAGGATCTTGAAAGACAATAGTTCCTCTCAACTGGATGTCATTCGCAGCTTTAGTCAGTGTAACATCCACATATATAACTTTTATATAGCTTTATGTGCGTTGTAGTAAGGGTCTTGAAAGACAATAGGTCCTCTCAACTGGATGTCATTCGCTGTTTCAGTCAGGATGAAAAAACAAATACCACAGTTAAGTAGCCTTATAATAAGTGAGGGGTAACATTTTATGTTTCAGTCAGTTTATTACATTTATTGAAAGAAAAATTACAGCGAATACTTTATCAAAATTGCAATGTTTTGAGGTCATTTTGTTGTTTGACTTATAAGTTTTTCTATCAGAAGTTAGAAGCAATAAATGTTTTAGTTATGTATAATTTGAAGATTGGTCTAGTACACTAAATATGCCGTAGCAATAGTTAAAACACTGGATACCTTATAACGTCACCTTCTAATATATTAAGAAAAAATTGATTTGAACATAATTTGTAATAGACAATAAGTAACACAATTAGTAACACAATAGTAATAGACAATTAGAACCACCCAGAAATTATAAAACATTTGAAAAGTTCCAAATTTGATCCCAACAGTGCTGTTAATAAAAGGATATTGTAACTAGCATCAAAAGCCATTGGGTGGTTTTATTATCTTGAAACCAACAGTTTATATTGCGAAACAAAAATCTCTTCTTAAATACGACTCAGTCTTCCAAACTTGACCTTTATATCCAATATTGGTTTACATATTCAATATAACTGTTGCTTGGCTGTATTGTAAGATCCTTTTATATAACTAAATAATAAAATTTAGATTTTCATAGTAATTGCAATATTTTATTTCTTATTTAGTTATTACTTAGTCGTTTTATTTCTGTAACATAATATAGATAAACTTTGTAAAGCTTTGCTCACACTTTTCACCACGCTTCCTCTACACAGTGATGAACGAAGTAACAATGTACAAGCGCACGTGTATATGTTACAGGGTTCATTTCTCCCAAGTTTATAAGGGAATTGTAGTTTGGCATCATTTGGTATTTCCTAAGAAAACGTTGAAAGTTTTGGTACTAAAAACCTTTAAAGAAATTAGTCGTTTAGGTCAAACAAATAAAAAATTTCAATAAATAATGCCACTTACTACTAATCTTTTAGCGTGTTTTGCAACAAAATAATTAATGGTGATAGTAATAGCAATAAACTATAAACAGAAAAAAACCTAGAAAATGTTATTTCTATAACGTGCAAGGGACTGATATAATTTTGTATAATTGAAAAAAAAAGATTGAACTACTGAAAGTTTTTATATAGAAACCTTCAATGAGAGCGTTGGGAGACTGGACATTTTGGACCAATGCCAAAGAACATTGTAGTTTCCACTTTGAACATTCCAACTAATGTCATCCGACTTCGATTGTTCTCTAGAGTTGCTAAAAGGAACTGAAAGATAAATCGTCACTATTAGGCTTATGTAAATTGTTTACATGTATTTCACGATGACTAATAGCAAGTTTAATTAAATGAGAGAAAGTTGTTAGTAATGTTGTTAACTTTTGTTGTTTAACACTACGGTAACTATTAAATTGTGGATAGGAAACTGTTCTCTTAGTTGTCAAACTGTTATTTATATTGTATTATTAAGTGGTGTATAACAATACAGGAAAACATATTTAAATTTTTAAGCCAGTTAGATGGCGAGTTGTTGCTAGGCTGTTGGTAGAAACTAAGGACAACACTTGAGTTTGAGGAGTGTTGCGCTTTCATCTCCTTCAGTACTTTTTCGATCTCTATAAGATGCTCTTATACCTGTGTTTCTAAGAGAAGCAGTTAGAAGCAAATATAAATTATTGATCTACATGTTATTTTACAGTAAATATAATTTTGAAATTTGAAGGACATTTATGTAACGTAGATTTTGACTCTGTGCCTTTTAACATTAATGTGTATTTTGAAAACTCTTTCTAGGTAAACGTATTAATAAGTGAAGTCGTAATAAGTACTCTTTAAAGACGTGAACTTAAGAAAGATCGTGCGTGTAAATAAAAAGTCGTTTGACAGGTATTTGGTCCTCCGATCATATGTTAGTTTGCTTATTTAAACGCATATGTGACAGATACGGCCAAATACAAAATAATTGAATCGGAAAAAGTGAAGGCTCTGTGGTGTAATGGTAGCACATTCACCCGGCAAGTGAAAGATCCGGGTTCGACTCCCGGCGGAGCGAGTACTTTTTGTGATTCAATGTTTATTGAAATTTTATATATATATAAAATCCTTTTTCGTATAATATACCAAGGAGTTTATAAAATTACATTACAAATCATAACAGAACATTCCAGCTGATTCTAAAAATTTATATGTTTACTTTTAATTCTGAGATTATATACACTTTTTGTATCCTTTTTGATAACGACAATAACAGTCGAAATATTAAAGGATTTATGTGAAGTCTTTTTCTTTTATTATATATATATTCGGCCTTCGATTTGAAGTACTTTAAATTTATATCATGTCGAAATAATAGTTATCAACGTTTAGAACTTAAAGTTCTAACACTTCACTATATGCAACGTGATTTGGTTTTCAAATACATTATAAATGTAACTGTTGATAATATATTGATGATAAATAATATTGCAGGGATCCTGCCAGAGTTGTTCTGAATATAATGTTACTACGAGTTTTTCGATGACAGTCTCTTTCTGGCAGATTAAAAAAAAAACATAATTACACTATATACCGGTTTTGAATATATGCGATTGTTAAATTAAAATTGTTAAATTCAAATACATTTTAACAAATGTTACTTAAATATTATTATATAAAACGTTAAAAAAATACAGTTACCTTATGGCACACATTCACCTTTGGGTCTGATTATTTGGAAATGCATGGAACAAAGCAATACAAGACCATATATTGACAACTTTAAATACTTAAAGACTTCTAATAGTCTTACGGCAGATTTTCTTAATGTGAACAAACAATTTTGGGTTGGAAAATACTTTTTGGGTTAAATTCATAGTTCTTTAAGATAGCTTACCCGAGTCCAGAAAAACTTGAAAATTGAAATATGAAACTGCAAGCAATTATATTTGAAAATGTAGGTACTTTACAATATACCTAACATAGCCAAAAACCTAAAAAAAATGGCTGAGTGATTTTGGGAATTGTCAATGAATTACAACTTCATGGAATTACATGTTTTTATTCATAAAAATTAATAATTTATGGAAAAACATGTTATTTAAAATTTTAATATTCAATTAAAAAGCATAATTCCTTAAGTCATAAATAAATATAAATGTCAACCCCTGAAACTATAACCCATGTACATACTGTAAAAATCACATTATCCCACCTTTGGGTTCATCCGTTTATTTATTTTGTAGATTAAACCGTGACTATTGTAATTATATAAGCCATTTTTCTGTTTGACATAAGTCTTACAGGAAGTGGTTAAAGCACAGTTACATCATATATTATATAGGCCATCATATAATTGCCAATACTACGTCAGTCATTCGGATACATCTAAATCTAGTTTATTTTCCCCAGTCCCAGCTCACACCACAACACACCACAGTCTACTGCGACCACAGTCTACAGGTGGTCTGGCCTGTGAGGGTCAAGCCGTCGGTATCAAATCTGCCGGTTACAAAGAACCGAGCAATGAATACACTTCTCCACCTCATTCTTAAGACGTGCGACATCTCTGTAGTCTTCAGGAGGAGGCAAGTTTGCAGTGTCAGGGAATGGTGCTACAAGGAGTACAGGAAGAGTCCCGAAGCAAGCAGAGGGTGGCTGTGTTTTCTTTCTGGGCAAGAGTTAAGAGTCAGGGATCTCATTGTAAATAGATGTGGCTGTAGAAAAATATTTGAATTTTTATTTGTCAGTTTTAACAACTCCAGAACATATTTTCTCTTTTACTCAATCAACTTACACATTTATTTAAATGTTGAAAACTTAGAGACAGCCAAACCCAACAGAATACATATAAAAGTTTGGCAAGTAATAGTATTTACTATCTGCACTTATTCTGTGATTAATTTTAAGCACGAACATTACCGTGAGAAGACGTTCCGTACGTTCCAAAAACGAAATTCTATTATACGAAACAAGAACTAGAACAAGGAATGGACCTGCAAACCTAACAGGGATTATTTTTTTATCCACTAAAATAAAATAAAATATAAAATTTATATTTTAAAATGATCACAGAGTTTCATCATGCATACTTGAAAGTGCCCAAGGTGCTAAATAAGAGAGAGCTATGGATTCCAATTTAGTGCTTTGCCCCACTCGTTTTAAAATGATTTAATAGCAGGTACAGAAGTTATACAAACGTAATTGTATGCGAAGCAGAGGTTACCAGTGCTATTAGTTTCTATGATATGTATCATTTTCGTGTTATTCCATTTGGTTGTATACATTTCGTCAAATTTATTTAGAAAATAATATATTGGACAAATGAACAACAAATAATAAGCAGATGATATGATTGTCAGAAAATACACAAAATTATTTTAAATATACATAATTTGTAATTTTAAACCAACATTAAAAAAGCCAGAAGCCTCGCTTTTAGATTTTAAAGATTCAAAGAAAGTCCTTAAGTAACCTGAGGTGATGAGGATAAGTCGGTTAGTGGTAAGAGTTAACACCCTGTTGTTTTGGGTGGTGAGAGGGGGTGGGGTTAGAAGGTGCCGTCCCGCAATTTGCTCTCGCAGCTGGAATTTTACTGTTATTTATAGAGTGGGCTTAACTTGTCTTAGTGGTCTTAGTCTCGCATTATTTGTATTTTTGCCTTCCAAATTGACGTAAAGTTTTTGATACAAAGTGGTGTAAACGGTAAGTGGAAAAATTCGAGTAATTCAAAGAATTGAAATAGTACATAAAATACAAGTTTACAAATCTTGATAGGAAAGTTCTGTTAGTTGGCAAATCGAACCGAAGCAAGAGAAGCCCCAGGGCCAAAGTCTTTTTCTGTTCACAACTACTACTGACACTCAGCGGATGGATGAGTTTGAATCAAAATTAAAATAGACATAATACGTGATAAATTTTAACCTAGTTTTCAGCGGAGTTTTGAAACAAGAGAAATATTGTTAAAACCGTTTTACATACAACTATGCTAGACACCTTGTAGTTCGTTGATTTTAGTCAAAATTACAGTGTGATCTTTCTATTGGACAAACTATAACCAAGAATACCTCATGACCGACTTTGGAGCCAAGTTAGTTTCTAGGCTAAAATCATTTATGGATGTCTTGCGGTTGGGTGTATTTGAAAAGGAAAGTTTGGCACGCATGTTCTATATAATATATGTAAACCGAAGATAATTTTTATGTAGCATTTGGGACAAAATAACGGAACCCTAGAATCAAATCCATAATTGTTGTGAGCACCTTATAGTTGGTCGGATTTTACGCAAAACCAAAATTTTCCATAGAACAAACTATAGTAATCAAGGATATCTCATACAAGGTTTTAAAACAAAGGATACGGAGTTCCCAGGCCAAAATATTTATTTATACACCATTAGTTTAGACTTCTTGCGGCTGGTATTATTTTAATTAAAACTGTCATGAATGCTCAATATGATAAATGGTAACATAAAGTTTGAGTCCTGTCAGGAGCCGGGAGCTTCCAATTATAACCAAAAATTAAATAGTTCCGTCGAATACAGTTGCATTTTAACGGTGTACACTACAACAACAATACCATTAAAATATTTAAAAAAATAATTTAGTCAGTTTGTTGATATGAAAAATTCGTGTTATATAATTTATAAATATGTACAGTCTCCACTTATATATTTGCTACGTAGCAAGCCAATATGAAAATATCTAGAAAAAAATGTTTAGTCGGAAATCTTTGCCTAATGTATTAAAAAACATAATACTCGTATATCTTAAGAAACCAAATTCTACCTTTATACACATCGTATAAAGCTGGAGGCTGGATGGGAGTTTCACCAACAGCCTTGATATATGTAACCACAAACTATGTATTGAGCAAAGGTGTTATGTGGTGAGTAATTGATAGAGAAGTCAAACCAAAGTGTTTAGTTTTTACTACAATGTTTTATTTTCTACTTCTCCTTCTTCTTGTATTGTTTGTTTTTTGTTTTATTAACTTTATAATGCCGACATAATTCTAAAGCAACACCTGAAGAAGGAAGTATATATCCTCACTCTCGTGTATGTTTTGGTAATACATATCAATGCCAAAAGTCTGTTATATTTTTAGCCATTGCTAATTTTATTACTTACATGCACTCTAAATTACGTGCAGAAACACACGCACGCACAATTTGCGGAACCAGGTTTGGAATTTTGTTCATACTATAACAATGACATATTTATCAACAACTCCGTGAGCTCAAGTGAAACGTTGGTGGAAGTTGGTGTATTAATCGAGTTTTAAGTTGATTAAGGGTGTCCAGAAGAAAAGGTTCACTTCTGGCTGGTTTATATCTTCCAGTTAAACTTACACTGGTTGCAACAAAAACCTATCTGTTATTAATATCTGGGAAACCCCAAACATGTTAAGGAGCGGCACATCACTAATCGCAAATGTAGAGATATTGGGGCGGATCTATAGTTATATTGCTGTTCCCTGCCCACTTTGACTACAGAGGCTGAAACAGTGCTGGTATCTCTGCACTCCATCCTAGATCGCTGCTTTAAGACGGTTTGTAATTTAGCTCTAAAGGGAGGTTACCTGTAACCAGTACTGAAACAGCTAAATGTTTCTTAGCATATTTAAGGTGACTGGCATCCCTTAGTTGTATCTTCTTCACTAATTCATGATAGAATGCTATTGGCTTACAAACGGACGTCGTACCTCATACACATTATAGAATATGAAATGCCTTGGAGTAAGTGACAGACAATGAAAGAAAAGAATATCTCTACACATAAGTATGTTCCACTGCTCCGGGGCATATATACGCTGGTCTGCGAAATGGATACCTCTTGGAACTGTATAATAGAGAAGGAATAATTTCATGCTATCCCTTATTTCTTTAGCATAAGATAAGTGAGTAATTTTGTAAAAATCTCCTGTCCCTGCATTCTATCTTATGTCACTGCTTTAGGGTGAAATACAATTGACGTACGTTCGGAAGTTATAAGGAAACATAAGGAAAAATAACGTTAACAAGAACAGTGACACAAAAAATAGAAGATTACAACAGAGGTTATGATAAAAACGATAATAAATTATAGACGCAATTTTTTGTTTCACGCTTTGCATATACAACTTTCACAATAATATCATTAAATTTTCTAGAAATTAAAACTACTACATGTTTTTCTTACGTATTATTTATCATATGTTATGGCTATATGGGGCACGCTTTTAATAAATACAAAAATACATACTCACTTTAAAATATATAAATTATGAGGATCTTGGATGAAGGGATCCAATACTCACATTAAGATATTGATGTTATCGTTACAGTTTCATATGTTTATCCCTCTTTTCTCGCAAATAAAACACAAAAACATTTCTCAACTTGATGGTTAGATTAATTCACTCATCAACTAAAAGTACTCTTAGGATTATTAAACCACCTCATATGAAATATCACGCAGCAGTGGTTATTTCAGTTGCATAGATCCCGTACTGTTTGAGGCTTATGTTTGTGAAGGGAAGTGACTAGGGAGAGGGGTGTTTGTGATTGACATACGACTCTCTGTGACGCAGACCGGCAAACGTGATATAGTGTATCGGACAGATTTAATTTTGGACCTGAGTTAGGCTGCCACTCGGTCAGTTGTCCATCCTGATGTGACTCGGTCATGTTGTTATCACGTACAGATCATTTCTGTCAAATATCTTCATGGCGGTTCCACTAATGTAAATATGCATCTCACAAGTGTCATGGGTATTATGAATCTCTCGGTTCTTCAAAATTAGATTTTTCCAAATAGGCCTGTACCTTATGAACATACTATAGTTTGCAACATTGTATCTTATAAATATTTGTATACTACCGTATATTGTTTATACTTAGTGCTCGACGGCGTATAAGTCTGTTACTTATTTCCGGATGGGATTTCTCTCAACGAATCATGGGCATGAATCTGGATTGTACATGGCATGGATGGAAAAATGAGAAAATAACTCAGAAAATGTAAAACCCCACATAATGCTCAGAACTTTTGTATTAGGTTCATTTTCAATCTCATACGTGATGTTCACGTAATGCCTTACTTCAAAGAATTATCTATCTTAAAATTACAAGATCATTGAGACTATCACTCACTCACTCTGTTGCACGATCTTTTAAATACAAATTGCCCCAGTTATCTATCAAACAACTTTCAATTTATGTTTGAAATAAGTACACGAAGTACGAAGGATGGTCACGTCCTTATTATCTATCCACATTCATCGAACAACTACCTTTAGTAAGTAGTTTACAGTTTCTGCCTGTCGATTGTGGAATGATTTACCTTTAACGTCAGAACCATCGATAAGCGCGCACGCTTCGGGACGGAGGTCAAGGCCTTGATGCAGGGGGCTCGGATACTTAAGGTAATGGAATGCAAGTTGAATTAATGCGAGTGTGTTTTGAAATAGTAGTTTAAATATGTATCAAGTTACATTAATTATTGATGCTAGTTTTTAAGCCAAGGTTCATTTAATATATAATTTAACATATAATATATAATTGATTGATTGTTAAAATAAATGTATTTATGTTTAGTTATAACTGTATATATGTTAGTTTAATTTTTCATGAGGTGAAGTGGTAGAGAGGACTTTATAGTCCTAACTTAGCCTCTAAATAAAGACCCTTTTCATTTCATTTCATTAAAAAGATCTTACATACAAGGTACGCCACACCACGTCTCGTAACAGCCTTCGCTGGGTTTAAAAATTTAAAATCTATCTCATTTCCCTTTAGAGACGTTCTGCGGACAGATTGACAAAAATACGATCATAAAAAAATAATTTAACACAAAAATGTTGATCATAGAATTCATTCTTGTTGAGTTGAAGTTTCATACAAAATTAAAAGTCTACATAGGAAATCTTTCTTGACATATCTTGCAGCATAATTTAAGATTTGTTTTCATATATATTAGTTTTCATATCGGCGTTTAAATAATAAAATCACTATAAAATTATGTTTTATGTGTTGAGATATAGTTACGCTACATGTGTACATTACATATTCGAATCTCTTATGTGTGTATTGAGTTTTTTACAAATTTATTTATTCTGCTATTTTACGTTGCCGTCCATATGAACAAGGTAAAAATATTCTTTGACGCTCCGTCAAGTCCGATGAAATGACTTGCACCATAATTGACCTTAGTATTCCTCATTTAGAAATGAAGTATCATGCACAATTTAAAGTCTATAAGTCAGTTTATTTTGCAGGTACTGGGCGAACAAACAGACTGAATGTTAGAAATGAAATGTTTTCGGCCCCACGAGTGATAGACTTCGCTATAGCTCAGCCAATTATTTATAGAGTTTATGATGGAGCTATATGTAAAACCAATTGAATGTTAGTTACTTCATTCGCTTTTTAAGCTCTCTAATTTAGATACAACTAACTGAAAAGACTTTTTCCTATGCAGTTTGGGTACTAATAATGAATTGTTTTATTTCTGTCTTCTGCATTGAATAGGATTTTTATATAAAGCTTCAAAAACATGTTTCAAGGTAGTTGTATATAGAACACAAAAAGGGCCAGACTGTACATAATCTACAGTCTGCCACTATGAGCTTCATCACTCCACCCTTAGCCCTTAGAGTAGAGCAAAACTACATTGATTCCGCCCTTTGAGAGGCTCATCCATATGTAAACAGCTACACTCCGTAGAGGTAGCGGGTATTTCAAAGGTATTCTCGCCACTTTAATATCTTACACGAGCTTACCAGGGATTATTTTTGGTGGCATAACTTCTCGTTATAAATAAATGCAATCCATTTTGAATATTGTATTAATACGTTGGCCTAAATTAAAGACATATTCAAGAAATATGTAAATCTTGCCAACGGACCAATTTCATATGAAATTACATTTGATCACATATTTACTTGAAGTTTTAACATGGTATTTTATTATTGGATGGTTTCATCACGTTATATTGTTAGATTTTCTAAAATATAAAATGCTGAGGTAAAAGCTATACAAAATAAATATTGTATCTTACGTTGTTTGAAACATAAAACATTCTTAGTCATACTGTAAATTGTTTCTAGTAAATGTTACATGCTTGTCCTAGGAACCAAGTTTACTATAGTATCTAGAAGCTTAGCACTTTCTTTTCAATGCTTATACGATTACAACTTTTAATCTTGCAATTTAAACTATATTATTTTATTTATATAACGAAAGCAAGATCTTTCAAACAAAAATCTTCATATTTTGGATAATTTTTATTTACATCCATTGTGTTCTGTAAATAAAATCTTTTTAGAATGTTTAGGTCTGATAAAAACCTTATTTGAGGCTAGGAATAACCTGTTCTGTTGACAATAGCCATGTTGTCGATGGGATCCAATAAAGGTGTTTTGAAGTAAATTATTTACACAATTTAAAACAAGAACTTCTGACAAAATGCACCCTTGTGGCACTGCCGCCCTTCCAACATGATAAGAGCTTAATATATATTGTATTCTACCTTTATTTTTATTCTGGCAGTATAGGTAACTATGACTACTTGGATTGTAGATATATTAATATTCCAGAATATTAATATTTAAATTATCAATGAGACATCCAAGACGATATAAAATATTTTTTGATTAGTAAGCTTCGAGTGAATATTCAGTACAATGTATTACTGAATTGTTAACTATTCAATATTATCTGGTTTGTCTAAAATAAAAATCACAGTTCTAAATAAAAATAATGGATTTATTGTTCATTGGAAAATTAATAAGTTCAAAGTTTCAGACTTTCTATCACTCTATTTTCCACAAAGAATTGACACACCGTTTAGTAATTTTAAAAGGTCCTTTGGCAAGAAATCATAATATTAATCAAATATATCAAACTAAAAATCAGAGCTCTCTTCTAAAATAAAATAATAAAGTTTTAAAATAAAAATCAAATACCACTTGGAAATAACTAAAATAAAAATGTTCACTTCTAAGTTCACTCAAAATTCAAAAATAAATATTTAAACTTCTCTTTCCACTAGTTAAACCTTAACTTTCAAGTCTTTGCAATCAGATTACAACTCTCTCAAACAATTATTAAAGTTCAATTAATTACCAATTAATAATTCAAAATAAAACAGTTCCAATTAAATATTAATAAATTACTAAATTTCAATTAAAGTTATTAACAAAGTTCAATTTTAATTCACTTTTCTTGCAAGTTTGAACCAAATGTAACTTGTGTGATTCCATCATGCTCTATTGTTCATTGAGAATTAATTATGCAGATTGCTCTGTAGTTTCTATGAATTTAATTTTTTCCTATAAAAAAGACAACAAAATTAATTTAATATCAAATCTGGAAGACTATTTCAATATAACGTACAATAAATTTGGTGCTTACCTCAAAATCCCTCGCGAAAAATAATTTAGAAACACGGCGCACTCAAATTAGCTTAATTCACGATAATTACCAAAAGAAGGGCGGAAATTATGAGCTGGCAGTTATATACTTTCCCTTCCCACCAATTCTGATGGACATCCGCGGTGTTCTCTCATTGGACCAGCCGTATTCAACTAGGAGAACAATAGCCTTCTCAGTTCTGCCAAGACAAGTTCTGATCATTCAAGGCAGTGAACCGCCTTCCTAATAATTTTAAAATTACCAGTACTAACTTGCCAAGGGATTACATATTCGTTTTTATCCTAACTTCTCACAATGTAATTTAAAATTAAATCCCAAAATTTCTTTTCCAAAATTTTCATTTAATTTAATTTTTAATTAAAAAAATAAACCAATGTAGCTTTAAAAACGCTACAGTAACCTACCTTATTCCTGTGTCATAACATGTCATGATCAGGTCATATATATTGGTCTTGAGAAACAAAAACAATAAACTAACCTTACCTAACTACATGTTAGGTAACTACTGTCACGTACAGCTCTAACTTATCCAACCCAAGGGCTAACTGCCCTTCCCAAGCTGCGGAGACAGGTGAGTTAGATCAACAAAAATTCCTGTGTTTCGAGCCTTAAATTATTATGTACAAAGTATTAGGCAATAAATTAGAAAATTAAAATTTTAAAATTTTATTGCGAAATTTATAAAGAATTAGCATTCCGAGTATTAGCAATCTTTAACGGATCTTATATGTATTATACCTCGAACTCATAAATTAAGCTACATCTCGTATAACCCTTATAGGATTTCGGCAACTTACCATGTGTCGCCTGGGTGTAATTTTCATTAGATAAGGTACATCATACCATGTGTCACAAAACAAGCCTGTGTATCTTTCTCGAGATACCTTACCCTATGATATATTCACATTTTTCCTCATGGAATTCGTTTTCATAGCTGTGTTTCAATGTTAAAGTTCCGGAGGTAGGGATGGTACCACTGCACAACGCAAGAGTGCTCTGAAATCAAATTTTGTCACCACCTTTAGACATTAACTTTCTTTGCATTATTTTTTATTTTTGGTTAATTGGCCATCTTAAATCATACAGAACTTATACACTACATTTAAATAAGCTTGTACGAGAACTAGCATGTAATGTTACCGTTACTCTGTGGGAAATAAGAATTTTAGTGACCTATGAATGTGTTTTGAGGGTATGAAGTGGTTTCTTTTTGTGTTTTTTTACAAGAGACCAGCAAATTTAAAAAATATAATTTGTCAGTTGCAAAGGATACAAATTTGGGAGAGTCTTGTTCTTGAAAGTATTTTTTGTATAACAAGAATACGTAAAGATCATTTTCTGATCTTTGTTCTAGGAATACATGAAAAAACCATTAAGGAATATAGCGTTAATAATGGTTTATTATATCAATTACGAAAGCTTAATGAGAGATTACGCGTTCCCTATATTATTTTTCAAGTGGATGAACAATATCACCTCCACTTCCGGTACGTTAGGTTCATCCGGCAGACTGTAACAATTGTCTTTGGTGTCGGCCGCAGTCACATGTCCGCGAGCTGTGTCCATAAATACTAGTTTTGCTGAAAGTAATAGTTACGAAGGAAAGAACGTCTTGTATATGGTAAAATTAACAAATTTTACGGTTACTTAGATCTTAATTTTTATTTAGAATATCGTAGTACTTTTATTAGGGCGTGCTTTAACCTGGTATTTTCGGATTCTGAAACAGCTTTTATTAATACCTGTGAAATAATCCTAGTTTCTTTCCAAGATTACCTGATGTCTGATTGAATTACTCCGACGACTGCAATAACATTTAAATTACTTTCAGCCAATGTGGAGGAATCCTAGTCATTAACACTTAATAATGTAATGAATAATAGGATTCTGTGCAGATATGAACTAACATTATGTTATTGTTCATAATTACACGCTTCAGATGTTAAGCAAAATTGCTAATAGCTCTTATTTTAGGCTTTGCGCTTGTATGAGTACTTCTGGTTCAAATGAATTATATTTCCGACGACTAGGTTGAGTTTGCCTTCTTTTCCCATTAAAGAATAAGTATAAATATATACCGAAGCAAGTACTTTATGCTATTCAATGTATATTGAAAAATTAAATCAGGTTATTGTCGCGTATACAAATTTCACAAATGTTAAAGTCGTTTGACTTTAATTAGTTGGCTTATTTAAATTCACATGTGACACAAATGGTCAAATACAAAATAATTAAATTGTAAAAAGTGAGGGCTCTGTGGTATAGAGTCATGTATAGAGAGTAACACGCCCGCCCGGCAGGTGCAACAACCGGGTTTGAGTCCCGGCGAATATATATGTACATGCACAGATCTGAGAAGCCTATTTCGGTTATAAAGTTTAGATCTTAACTTTTGGTTAAATTATAGTAACACTTACGACTTTTGTAATTGATTTTCAGACCTCTGAAAAGAATATTATTAATGTACTAGTGTTATAATTTTATTTATGACGAATGCTCAATACGATTTTCAGATTTGTTCAAAAATAGGTTAACGGACTATCCGATGATTTTAAACTAAAAGTAGTACTAAGACAGAGAAATTTAAAAATAGTTGTCACAATTGTAGGTTTTAAGAGATACAAAAATCAAACTTTGGTGTCTCTGTGAATGTATATTTTATCGGTACAACTTAATACTATTTATTTTTCTATCCCGGGTTAAAATCAGTGAATGTATTCCTTAATATTGTAATATTGTATTGTCAGACCTACTGTAAATACAGTTTAAAAAACTCCAAATCGTCTTCAAATTTCCCAGAGCTTTACCAGTGATTTTTGCCTCCACATCAGAACATCTCGTAATGTTATCGTACATTGTAGAAAATGCCTGGAAAGATTGAAGATTAGAGTAAGACGAATAGCCTGCTCCCACAGAGCGCACCTCACAGCTGGTGTGGAATTATTGTTTACAGCTCCTAAAATCCCTTACTGTTGGCTTATGGTAAACAGCAAAATTATTCGCTATTAAAATAAGTATAATAGAGCTTTTGTTTCTGAAAAGGATTTCCTAATGTGAATTGGCATCATTAAGGTTTTAATGATACTGAGTACATTTATCTCACATATAACAATAAAGGTCTTTAAGGACAATTTTAAGAACGATAAAATGCCAGTTGCCTTCTAATTCTTTAGCGATTCAATAATCACAGCAAAAATAAATAAATATATAGCAATCGTAAGTAATTATAACTTAAATCAACCCACGCTTTTTAGCAAAAAGGTTTTAGATAATTTTTGTAATAAATGACTTTAAACACTGCAGGATCAAAAATAATTGAGCAGTTAGTAAGGGAGGACCTATTCTTTCAAGTGTGCTTAATGTTAAAGCCAATCACCCGATTCATGCTACAATAATAACCGCCAATAAAGACATCCCTCTAAAAAACTTGAAGCAAACAACATTAGGAGCAGGTAATCATCGCCCGCCTCTGCACTGCCAAAGTCATTGTCTCGGAAATATCTTAGAGACATCACCTACCCTTCAAGCTCACCATCAACTAGAAAATCACTCGTCAACATTTTTACTTCAGAATTATTTGTGAGGTGGAGCTATAGATTTAAACTCTATTCTCTTAACAAAAAGTACTTTCCACGCCAGATAATTTATCTGAGTTGCTGAGATGCTTGTGACCGACGTAATGGGTTATTTTTCGGTTGAGACTTATTGTCTGAGACCGAAAGCTTCAGTGATGTGACACACGAGAATCACCTCTGAGAAGTTTTTGAAAACCCTCCGCTCCTATAGAGAGTAGGCTGGTGACATTATCACAACTTCGTTAAGAGGCCATCTGTACCAATATTGCTAATTTAAACAGTAGTTACTGTAATTTTATACTAAAATGTCATAGTACATTGATCAAAGCGTGCGAACGCTAAGACTCAAAACACTGTCTGGTATGTCTATAACAATAAAGGAAATATGTCAAAATTCAGAATTAAAAGTCATATGAGCTGATTGTTATTCAATTAATGCACAGTCTGTCATATACCAGGAGGATAATCCAACGGTTAATTTATATCCGTATCGTCGAGCACAGCCATCGAAAATATCACTACAAGTACTTGCCAATGATATCAGTTTCATTGTAAAACGAATCCATCTCTAACAATTTCTTATCTGAAGTTGAAGTGAATTGTTTGAGTGTCAGACATTGAACTGATTTACGTATTCATAAGGTTTCTTCAGGTGCAACGTAATCAAAATGTTAAAGATGTAATGCATTTTCCAGCAACTTTATAATCTTAAAATGTAGTGTTTGAGGAATTTTCTAGTCATTTAAGTTTTTACTTGGACGCTTTTTATAATACTAATACTATATAAATAAATAATACTAGGACTCTTGGAGTTTTGACTTTTTGAAAAAAAAACCCAAGCTCTGTAATGATAATACTTATGATTCATCGCTGAGGACAAAAAAGACTTTTGATGGCAGTAATAAAATTATTCACAGGATCGCCATAAGGTCTGTTAAGACATGTTATGGCCATGTTATGATTAAATCTCTTCAAAAAGAGATTGAAAAATTCTAAACAATCCACAAAGGGAACGGATTTCTTAGTAAATAATTGATTAATCAGCATAATTATTTTAAATAATGTGACAACAGCGCACATATTTTGCATTTAAAAGTTTTATTTTAAATAAAAGCCCTACAAGTTATGATTATTTAAAGAATTTATCTGTCCACCATTTTCTAACAAAATGAGCAAAATTAAGTTTATTTTGTTCCATTTTAGAAAAAGATACCTAAAGTAAGTGTACCAAATTTCAACTCGTTATCTCTTGTAGTTTCTTATTTATGATGGTTTACAAGAAAAACACAAACAGACAGACAGACAGTAAACGGTACGTTTCCGGACCCATGTGCAATGGAGTTTTTTCCTTGTTTTGATGACCTGTATCAAGTCCTGAAATATTGCACACCTTTTATGAATCACCCTGTACATGTACTGGTACAATATATCATGTACTGGTTTATTAGCCATTGCAACAAAGTTAAAACATCAGTCCCATTATTACACCAGGGATAACGTGATCACGTCGTGGCGGCTTAAAATAGATAGTGAGAATACATGGCATTTTTATATAATTTTACTAGATTACAAGGAGAAGGATTTGCAATTTAAAATTTGAATATTTTTATATTCTTTATGTATGTATACAGGACATCTTAGACCATCCGTCCACTATATATGTACGGAGAACGGTATGAACTATAACCACCAAATTAATTTAAAATCCACTAAATAAGCTAGCGTTTACCTAAAATGTTTTAACTCTTTTAGTTTACAGGGAATTTTTGAAATAGATTTAGAATTTAGAAAGTGTAAATGTAGCTCAAGCAAGAATTTATTGTATAACTTGCTTAAGCCAATCATTTAAAATTTGTTTTTACGTGTTTATCTTTATTTGTTTCAAATGGTGGACAAACATATTCAAAATTAGGATCTCTTCTAATTTCCCAATGGCCAAATTAAGGTTTCTGTTGTCGTTTGGTTCGGTTAAATTTAATAATATACATATAAAGATCTATAAATCTAGGCAGAAATATTTTTTTTTGGTTACAACTTTTATTGAAAACTTAAAAATTTCAAATTCAGATTAACATAAAGTTTAAAATTCAAAGGTATGTAGTGTTATAGTTTAATAAAGGTATGTAAAAACTGAAAAACTTCTCTCAAAATTAAATGAATGATAAAAAAATCGTCTAACAGATATTTGGTCTTCCTATAATATGTTAGTGTGGTTATTTAATACATATGCGACAGAAACGGTCTGTGTAAAAGTAAGGGCTCTGTGGTGTAGGGGCAGCATGCTCGCCCTTAAGAGTCCTGGCGGAGCGAGTTATATCTGTGATTTAATCTTTATTCAAATATATATATATATATATATATATATATATATATATATATATATATATATATATATAAAATATATTTGAATAAAGATTAAATCACAGATATTACTCGCTCCGCCAGGACTCTTTATAATATATATTATGTGTATAAATACATGTATAAATTGAGTACACATGTACACCAGTATTAATAGTTGACAAGAACTTAACAAGAACATGCACACATAGCTTTTACCGTTGTTGGAATACAACACAGAATGTTTTGGCTTACGTTGTGAACAGATACATTCATTGCTGTGGAAAAACAAACACATGATAATGACAGATGTATCAAATTTAAACGTTCTACCTCTGTAACAATACTTCGTTAAAATGTTAGAGTCATCGCAGTATTGAGTTAATTAAAACAAAGCTCTGCAATGAAAGGTAAATCTCGAAGGATTTTCATCAACTCAGTTAGACACGATATAGTTTTTATCAAGAAGATTCTTTGAGTAGAAACTTTTATTTTCTATTAAATTTGATTTGACAATATTAATATTTTGAACTATAACCATTTTAAATGGGTTAAAGAAAGCTTTCCCTTTTATACAAAAGTTTGTCTAGGTGTATTGTACCA
Source organism: Homalodisca vitripennis (assembly GCF_021130785.1). Taxonomy (NCBI): domain Eukaryota; kingdom Metazoa; phylum Arthropoda; class Insecta; order Hemiptera; family Cicadellidae; genus Homalodisca; species Homalodisca vitripennis. The sequence continues at coordinate 105,298,465 of NC_060208.1, read as the reverse complement.
TTATTTAACAGACATTAATGTTTGATTAAGAAAAATATTTAAACGTAAATTAGCATGAAAGAAGATAGGCTATAAGATAACCGAGATTGTGGGTGCACATGAAGCTGTTAAACCACCGAGCAAGCTAATGCTACCACAGGTGAGACTTTGGTGGGGGGGGGGGGTTCATATAGAAAGCTAGAATCCCAGATTATGCCTGGTTTTTGGGCGGTGTCATTTGAGGAATCTGTACCTGGCCTTCAAGAAAGAAGGCTTCGCTGAATTTATTTTAAAAATTTCAAATTTTTAGTTTTTTGTTTCTTGAAGTGTACTGCGAACAGATAGAGAAATATATATATATATATATATATATATATATATATATATACTTTTATAAATGAAATACATTTTTAAGTAACCCCGGCAAAAAAAATGTGTCATCCTCTTGAGTAACAACACAGCCAAATTTCATGGTTAGACATGTACTATGACATAACTAACTTTTTATACGTAGAAATGAAGTATCAAGCAAAATTAAAAGCGTAAAGATAAAATGTTTCACCAAGGTATCTTGCAACGTGATACATTTATATTTTTGTTCATCATGTTTGTTAGATTTCATAGCAGTGTTCAAACAATAAAGGTTTCAGTGAGCCAGGGAGGGTACTACATAGCAAAGGTATGCTGAAATTGAATATTGTTACCAATTTATAACACTGGCGTATCATTCAGTGATTGTATTCGTTTACGTCTATGAATAAAAATGAACATGATGGAACCTCATATGATTGTACACAGTCTACAAATACATTTATTCTGGTGTTTTCTCGCCATGATGGATGCTGATAAGATAAATGTAAAAATATTCACTAACGCTCATGAAAAACCTATACAGTGATATGAACCATTATCAAACCCAGTGTTTCTCATGTCAAAATGAAGGTTCATGAACAATTTCAAGTCTACAGGTCCGTTTGTGTTTGAAGTATCGTGCGGACATGCGAACAGAGAGAAATGTAATTTTTTTCGGCTTTTCGACTGATAATTACATTTTAATAACATTTCGTAAGGTGTGTTAATAGGATATATTTTGAATATAGAGAAGAAATTATTTATAGTTTGTTTAATTTATATTTCGTTCTTCTTAAGGGAAGAATGAAATATAATTCTCTTTTGATTCAAAGCAGTGATAAATAAGAATTGTAGACGATACATTATTGATGAATTGGAGAAGATTATTTAAATTTAAATATGTGGTTTAGTTTTAATTGTGATAAATATTTGATTAAAATTATAAAAAGTTTGATTTAGGAATAAATAACTTTGGTTTGGAGGTTTTAATATAATTTTGTGTATCAAAACGAATATATTTTACTTATGATTGTGCATACAGTAAGTTGAGTAAAATTTGAATTTTTGTAAAAAAAAAGAAATAAAACTTCAAAATTAATATTTTGGTTTAAATGTTATCAGTACGTTTCCAGTAACAAAAACTCATAATATTTATCAATATCCTGAGTAACGTTGTTTGCTTTACGATTATTGTTTGATATATAAGTCAGAAATATGAAATATTTCTCACACATAATATTATAAGTCTATCCTTTGTATGTGGAGTTTGGTGTGTTAAAAAAATCACCGTATGATAACAAGAGCAAAATGTATAGCAAGAATAGTGAAGAATTTTAACATAATATGAGTATAAACAACAATAAGTAATATTTATTACCGACTGTAATAACAACAACTGTGATTCCTAGTTAGAAGAAGAAGCGACAAGACAATTGATGGTGAATAGTTCTCGTGTTTGGAACTAAAAAAAAGAAAATTATATTAAACAAAAATTCAAAGAACGTAGAAACAATAAATTTGTAATGATGGAAATAACACAACGGTAGACAATTTTTCAACGGAGTATTAGAACTGCAAACAAATTAAAAAAAAAATAAATAAACGTATAAGTTTATATGTACACAAGGTTTAAAACCATTGTTATAAATTACTCATCAAACTTCATCATATGATTTCTCAACTATATTATACTAAGAGCATTGTAATTTTAATAATAAAAAGGGGTTTATTTGTTTACAATACATACATAAATAAAACAAGAACAATTTTGCAAAACAACACATAATGCAAGAAAAGAAACCTCGGAGCAAGTACTTAAAATTACAACAATGACAGTAATTAAGCTGTGAAATGTAGTAATCATAAGGTAAACATTTGTAATTCAGTCAGTGTATTTTATATGAGAAATTGCACTCAGTAAAACCTATACTACTCGGTTAGTATTTGCCGCAGAAAAATGAACCCGATATTATATTATTCACCTAAAAGGATCCTACAGATTTACAAATTAATATACTATTGAATTATCCAATGAAAACTCCCATTTTTTATTTACTACAGTTTTAAAATGTTTTAATGAAACCCAAGATAATATTACCATATTGTCATTTATTGTAATTGTATTTATACTTGTCAGACTTGTGCTAAATCAAACTTTAATATTGAAAAGTTGAACTTATACCTTTATTTAATTAAAATATATTTTGTTCTAAAATACACACAAACACTTTACTGCATATGAAATTTTCTACTTATTTATAGTTTATAAGTGGGATGGATACATTTGAGAGTATAATAAGCGAACCTGGTTTTTTATATTGACATTGAGAAAGAATATTACTAAATTATACAAATCTTTTAAACAACGGATATTGATTTAAAAATAGTGAGCTTAATATATATCATCTGTGTCAAACGAAAATAATTTTTCAGATAATATAAATAATATTTAACTTTTTAATTAACTTAATTAAAATTCGACATTCAACTTAAAAAAACCTTAATAAAATGGCTTTCAAAATGTTATTTGGCACCGAAAACCCTATTATGTGTTCAACCATAGTCACAGACTTGTGGAAGAAATATTTTGGGTCGAGTGGATGTGCATATTACTGTCAACCGTAGTTGCACCGTTTCAGTGCGTATTTGTACAGAAGAGAGATATGGTTTTCTGGAGAATGCCATCTTAAAAGGGGTTTCCGGTTTCAATCACTTCTTGAAAGTGGAAAAGCATTGGAAGAAATCATGTAAATTGTTACGAAACATTTCTTCTGCTCTAAATGTTTGCTATGTTGTTATAATTTTTTTATTGTTTATTACCGTTTCCTATTTCCTCTCCTAATTGTCTGGCTGGTAGTTATGGTTCCTTTATTATTTATGACATTGTTGCTGTGTATATTAAACAAATTATTTTTATTTATAACACAATATTTATTATGATTGCAGATTCTTTTATATGGATTGATAATCTTGTTTTCAATCTAAGAATATATCTGTATGTATCGATGGTTGTACTAATCTATATAAAAAGACCGGGCCCACTTATTGTACTTTATTCCAAATTCGATTACAAGAGGGTTCTAGGAAGGAGAATGGTATTTAATTCAATAATCATTATTGTTCAACAGGTTACAGAGTTATCTTCAATCAAATTAATTGCCAACTCCTGTAACAGATACAAAGTATTTAGAATTATTTAAACTGAACCACCTTTGTAGAATATAATGGTTCAATATTTTGGAAATGTTGTAATCAATTCGTAAAAAATTGCCGTAGAGGTAAAAATTTAATTGCATTATATTGTGACAAATGCGTCTTTTCCGTACGTAATATCCCTGCGGACCATTGTGTATTATTAGCTTTTTTGTTTGATAACTAGTTTCATTCAAGAACATTTTTATAAGCTGTGAAGCCACTACATGAGAAGTCAAATTTCTCCAGTATGTCCGTGGGTTTAAAACATGAGTTAAGCAAGGAAGCGAAAAACTGAATCGTCAGCTAGTTCCCTTACAAAGAAGGACTCGGCAAATTTGGATCCTCGCCAAGGCACAATGTAGCTTTCACTTCCAATTACATTTACTGTAAATGGTAGCACCACTTCTTCCTAGTGCTTGTTTTACACTTCCAATAAAAGAATTGTTGACTCATGGCTGCTGTTTTGTAACGGGAAATGTTCCATGAAGTTAAATTAATTATATTTAATTTTAATTTAGTATGAAATATTATTGATCCCAACTAAATTGACTTTAATTGATAAATTATTTTTAACGTTTTTTTGGCATTTTGTAATAGTAAATCTATAGCACGTATAAAGTATAAAATTTTCAAATAAAATATCCCTCGATGAGTGGTTATTCTTCTATTACTTTATATTCATAAAATTTCAGATTTTACATGCATTCCATAAGCGATCCCTGTGCACTGATTACTATGCTAATTTGTCCTGTACTTATATTACGAATAATATACATATTTATATTATAAACAGTTAGGGTAATATAAACATTTGTTACCTGTTAAAAATAACTGATCATTACTTACTTTTCACGTGTAATTTTATGCACCAAAAGCAATGCGTGCGCTATGTTTGATCAACATTTTTCTATCGTATTATTTTGAGTAATAAATAGACAAATATTAAACAATGTGTATCGTCCGTCTTGTATTTTAAGATGAAACTTATTTGCATAGCAGTACGTGAACAACTATGCATTTAAAATATTAACTTTTAAAACCGTAAAAATTATTGACCATAGTAATATACTTAAAATGTTAATACAGACTACCTCGGTCACTTTTACTGTATTACCTCAACAATGTAATTTAATAGATTGGAGTATATATTATATCTGAATAAATACATTTAAAATATCAATCTATAGCAGTTAGGTTATATAGAATTCTAATAGTTTCAGTTATTATCTTAAACAGTTAAGTCTATGTCAAATATTTTAAATTTCACTGAATAATGTTTGACAGTATAAAACTAAATGAACTAAACGATGGTTCTTTCTGAAAGTTTGGTTTCATAAGTTCAAAAGATAAATAATTAATATAAACAATAATTAAAACCAAATTCAAGTTTTAAACACCAATTTTTGTCAAACTAGGAAATAAAATGAAACAAAAACTATTCGCTAGAAATTACTTATACTGTTCTAAAACACAGATAAAAAAAAACGATATAAAATAATTCTCTAAAAAGGAAATACATTTAAATAAGATAGGTTAGCTAATCTGAGGAAATACTCAGATTTTGCTATAATTTAATTGTGTTCTTGAATACTAACTATTTTATAAATATTAATTTATAAAACACAATTTCAATTGGAACGTTCAACTGTTATTTTCAAAGACTTTAATTCTGTGAAGTAAGTTATAAGTGTTCATAATGAGCCATAACTGATTTATTTAAAAAAGTTCAAAAGCCAATTGGAAAACAGTAATCATGAATAACTGTAATACCCAGAAAATGGCAATATATATCACCTGCGTTTGTATCAAAATATATCAATGCAAATTTTAACAGTGCCTTTAAAAAGATCTGACACGTACAATCAATTTCTATTCGTTCTATTCCTCTGTATCAAATGAAATTCTGAAAGGGCTACCATGAATAATCACTGTAATAAATCTCAATTTTCTATATTCTGTAACTGGACCACTTATATTCTTCCCAGTATAATTGCTCTCGATTGGTAACTGGATCCTTGATACACATTCCTAGCAGAGGATTCATCGCAATTTCGTGTTGTCTGACTATACGACAAACCGCTCCGCTTCCCAAAAGCCATTCGCCATGCCAAAATAAGATGAATTCCAGACTATATAAATAATGAATGAGACAAATGTAAGTTGAGTAAGATTCTGGAAAATTCTCTTTCAAATGAAAATTGACAATTATATTCAAAACAATATTTTGTATTTATAATTACAAGTAGGTAATTAATTACCAGTAGGTTTGTAAGCACAATGTGTATTGAAAAATAGGAATCTACAACATTTAATGCTTATTTTAGGTTAATTGAAGAATATACAATTTTTTGTAAACGAAGAAAAGTTTTTTATATACGAAGAACAATTTTTTAATTTTAAAGATTTGGACATAGTTGTAAACTGTGTTAGTGTGAATGTTTGTAACAAGACATTATAGATTTATTTTAGTCATAGAAATAGGAAATAAGTAATTAAGGAATATCGTTGTGGTTCAAACTATAGGATTGGCAAGAACCTTCAAGCTGCGATCTGTCTGCAAATAACTCTAAAATCTTTGATAAGTCTCCAGCATAATGAGGCACAGTTTTTGCCTAACCCCCCCCCCCCTCCCGCCACCAAAGCACTGGGCCCGTAATCACTTATAATCATACGTGAATATTATTGAGCACCATTACATTGGTAATTGGTTCTCATTATTTGAAATATTCAAAACATACCTGAAATAGCCGATATTCAATACCTGTTTACAAATATTTAGTGGTAAGTGTCCACAAGAGTATTTTAAAAAGGTTTTCAACGAGTTCTCGTGATTATGAAGACAGGAAAATACTTGCCTTCAAGGATTCTAGAGGACTTATGTGGAGGAGCCCTAATGGTAATTTTAATGTTACAAAAAGAATATGTGGTTAAAGTTGTCGTTGAAAATATCGCGATTTTTCATAAATTTCTGCGGCTAGGGTGCCACATTTTCAAACCCGTTTCTTAGGGAACGCCAGAAACAAAATATACACGTGTTATAAGTTCCATATTTAGTAGTTTCGGATGTTTCATGATGGGCCAATCAGTGGTATTTGCACATAAATTAGCTATAGTGGGAAGGGTTGCAGTTCTGCCATGGCACTTAGCTAATATCACCCACACCAATGCAATAATCATCTAAATCTTATTTATACTCATATTTTAGGTTATACATATATATTATATTATATTATACATGTATATTATAACAAGTCAATATTCAGAAAGGTTGGCTTGTTTTTTGTCACTTAGATTGCTATGAAAACGAAATTTTAGATCGATGTAAAATATTGAACTTACTGAAGATTTCCCCAATGAGTATAGGTACCTTGTTTGTTTTCTAATTTGTTTGGTGTATGTTATTCTCTTTGCCATTGTGATTACAAATGAAGCCCACTTAAAATTGTCCCCCTTATTCCATTATTAAATGTCCCGTGGTAAAGAGTCAAAATAATCGAATTCTTACAAATAATTCTTAGGTAGACGAAATATGATGCTTGATTCCAAGATTCCAAGATTATTTTCAGTCTCAGCATCACTAGGCTGAAAACAATATTTAAAGTTTTGATTATGTCTGCGTTAAAGTATATCTTCATATTCCTGGCAGACGATCCTGTACTTGAATCAATCAGGTATCACTAATTAAATAAAAAGTAAATCTTTAACCTTTTACGTCATTAGTATCTTTTCTAAGTTAAACTACAATTCTGATGGAATTAAACTACGTAGTGTTTAATTATTGATTCATAACAATACTCACCTATTAACTGTTATTTAATCGGTAATTATGAGGGTAAAGCACCCACCTATATTTTTAAAATATGAAGGTTTAAACAGATTAATAAACTAAAGAATGATTAGGCAATAGATTTAACAGAACGAATTTAGACTGTAAACTGGGCTGGTAGGGGCGGGACCTGACTGTATTACTGCTGACAGATTTATTGTTACTGTTTGTCTTCCCTGCTCTCTGGATCTCCCGCCGCTCTAACACTGCCATAGTTGCCAATATTCACCATACAAAAATATATAAACTGGGCTTAGGGTTTTGGTAGGGACGGGCCCTGACTGTATTAGTGCTTACAGATTTATTGTGAATGTCTTCTCTGCTCTCCGGATCTCCCGCAGCTGTAAGACTGCCACAGTTACCGATATTCACCGTAAACAAGAATATAAACTGGGCTGGTAGGAACAGGCTCTGACTGTATTAGTGCTGACAGATTTATTGTGACTGTGTTCTCTGCTCTCCGGATCTCCCGCCGCTGTAAAACTGCCACAGTTACCGATATTCACCGTAAACAATTATATAAACTGGGCTGGTTGGGGTGGGACCTGATTGTATTACTACTGACAGATTTATTGTGACTGTTTGTCTTCTCTGTTCTCCGGATCTCCCGCCGCTGTAACACTGCCACAGTTACCGATATTCACCGTACAAAAGTATGTGAGTTGGACTAGTAGGGGCGGGACCTGACTGTATTAGTGCTCACAGATTTATTGTTACTGTGTGTCTTCTTTGCTCTCCTGATCTCCCGCAACTGCAACACTGCCACAGTTACCGATATTCACCGTACAAAAGTACATAGACTGGACTGGTAGGGGCGGGACCTGACTGTATTAGTGCTGGCAGATTTATTGTGACTGTCTTCTCTGCTCTCCGGATCGCCCACCGCTGTAACACTGCATCTGTTAGTGATATTTAACATACAACTATTCTGTACAAGACAGACTGGCCATAGTCTCGACAGTTGATGTGGTGGACGCTTGTTGACTACACTTCAACATTTCACTACCGCTTGATTTACAATGGTAGTAACACTTATTATAAAACATTACATTAAGTCAAAGTCTTTTGATCTGTATTATTATTATATTTAATGTGGAAATAAAATTGTGTCATATATTTTTACAGAAAAATGTATGTATATAACGATTGTTACGCGAATATAAAATTTAAATTATAAAAGTACAAAATTAATACCAGTTTGAAGTGGACTGTCAAAGTTATATGTATAAAGCAATAAAAATAGTTATATTTAACTATATACCGGATATCCGACGAAGAGGTTTAAACGTTTGAGTTTATATTACTTGCCCATTTATTTTTGGTTTTGTAAAATTATTTATTGTGATATTCTAGAGAAATAAAGCATTTTCAATCAAAAATATTAGAACATAGCCTATTAAAAACCTATAATTACAGTCCAATTTATTATTTGAACTATTATAGTTCAAATTATAGTTCAAAGGAATGAAAGAAACCACACATTTAAAAACTTTACATTATTAAATCAAGTCCATAAACAAGAAGAACTCAACGCATATGAAACATTATACATAACCAAACATAAAGATAAAATATTAAGCAATGATTTTAGACTGATTCAAAATTCACCATTCATTTAAAATATAACTAAATTCTTTTTTTTGACCAAAACTTGTATATACTAATATTTATTTTATTTTACTTTTAACCATATAAATTTTGTATTAAGTTTTACTCAGCTGATATTTGTTTTAAATTGTTGATTCACACCTGATGATGGCATCTTCGATGTCGAAAGGCCTCGTGATAAATATAGAAATTATTGGAGAATTGTGAGTTTTCTTTAATAAACTAATAGAAAATTGATATTTCCAATAAGAAGAGCTCCTCCTCCTTCATTGAAACTGGTATTGTTATACGACATTTTAACATGTGGCATAGTAACATATGTAGCCCAAAGACAGAGAATTGAAATTTTGTATGCAAATTTGAAACCTCTTACGCGAGTCGTGGCATGGCGTATTTATACGTTGTATATATATATTTCAAAGCTCGCATACCTAAAATAACGACGTAAAAGTGTTTTGAGATTTAAAATTATCCTTATACGTAAGACAAAATCGTTTCTTTGCAACCAGCTCTTAAGAGATACGTTCTTTCGATTTTTATAGTATTTTTGACATGGCTACAAAGATTGATTCTTTACCACCGACCCACTTTGCTTACGGTCACACAATATTTTTTTTCAGAAATGCAGATAGTAAACGCGAGTACCACAGATAGTAAAGTGAAAAAGTCTGGAATTCCTGGAATCGAAGTTTGTGTGACGCAGTATCCAATAACATTCCCGTTTGTGTCTTTTGTAAGATTTCCTTGACATCCAATGCTGGTAAGGGTGAAATTTAGATTTAAGTTTGACCATAGAATACCCTTTACAATACTGTTTATTTTAGGATTTATGCCATTTTCTACAAATTATTGTTGACTTTGAGATTATTTTTGTGCTGTAAGCTGGTACCAACTAATGTTTAATAACTGCGAGTGGAAAGATGTTTGCAATATTCTAGTAAATAATAGAAAAGTAGATAAAAACGTTAATAATGTCTTATTACAAAATGAATGGCAAGAAGTGGTAAACATAACCTACAAAGAAAAATTTGTTATTTATACAGATGGGTCTAAAACAGATAATGGCACAGGAGCTGCGATTTATATTCCATGTACTGAAACCAGACTAAATTTTAAACTTAACAATATTACTTCAAGCTACACAGCTGAAGTATACGCTATATATAAAGCTGTACAGCACACTCAATCACTGAAGAACACTGAGGTAGTTATATGCTCTGACTGCCAATCCGTTATCAAAGCTATTGAAAATACAAAGTTTGGCATAGTAAAAGATAATGACATAATATTAAACATAATTAAAGAAATACTAGACAATAACACGAATACGTACATTATACAATGGGTCCCAGGACATATGGGAATAAGAGGTAATGAAGTTGTTGATAAATTAGCCAAGTCCTCAACCCACAATGTAAATAATGTTAGAGAATTTTACACAACCATGGCAGATTTAAAATCGTATCAGAATACAAGGAATATAAGGACAATGACAAATAGTCTTAGTGTCAAAAAGCATTTTCAAGGGAACCATGGTTTAAGGCAACAAACTATACTAGAAATGAAATTGTAAGTATAGTTAGAATTAGGTTAGGCCATGCGAATGTAAACACCTGCTTACATAGAATTAAATGTTATTTCACTCCACTATGCATAAATTGTACATTAGGTTGAGATGAAACGCTAGAACACATTTTAATGAAATGTCCGAAATATTATTGTGAAAGAGAGAAATGGTTAAAAAAGACCAAAACACTCAGTCAAAATTTTTCTACAGGCTTAACAGAAATTATGAGCTTGGAGGATCACCAAATTTATATAGAAATAAATAAATTTTTATTTTCCATCAATAAAAGACTATAAAAAATATAAAAAATACTAACACTTTTTAAAACATATATGTGAAACCAATCCCAGGGTTCTTCTATCCGTGGCCCACCCTTTCGGGTTAGGAGGATACTGCTTGATTGGCCCCTGGCAGAGAAGACAAAATCCATTTTTTACCTTTTTTCCTTGAACATAGAATCCTAAAAGATCCCAACTTTCATTGTATATAACAAACACACATATAGTAGGGAAAAATAATTATTACGTGTGCTGTTATTTTTTTTGTAAATAATATCTGTGATGTGTGTATATATGTGAATGGATGATGATTAGGTGTATGTATTATAACAATCAAAACTGTGATGAACAAAGGGACAATAGTGTACATCGAGGTCTCATGGTTATTTAAACCAGACCGCTTTTTAGGCAAAGGAAAAAAAGATGTTTGCAAACTTAGGGGACGTTTCTGTTTTGATGGGCCCTACCTTTTGGCATGTCAAATTTCGTTTGAATACTTTCAGAAGAAAGAAGGAAAACTCATAGAAAGAAGAATGTATGAAGTGGTAACATTTTGAATATTTTTATAATGCACTAGCTGTTACCCGCACCTTCGAATACTGTTTAAAAAATTCAAGTTCGTAGCCTACTTAGAAAAAGTAGTTATGATGTAACATGATGGTCCCACATGATATTTTCAAACGTAAGCAGACGAACGATCAGTTACATATTATTTCAGTGTTCATGGTTAGATGATCTGAGGTTGAGGAACTAACTCTGATATCAAGTTTTGCGCGTATAGGAGCATGTCTGGTTTAAATAATTATCTTTCCAATGCCACTTCTGAGTTCTTGTTAGGACTGAGAAGCCTACCTCTGAAAAAAGGGTCTACTTACGTGTCCTGCAATTTTCTTTTGGTCTAAGATATTTCCAGTGCCATAATTGAGTTTGCTTTGTTCTCACGATGAAGAAAATATACATACATTACATAGACTTAGAGGTCAACTACGGTCAAATCGTAGACTTCCGTTATAATGGGGATATCCATAGAAACTTTTCCCTATGTAACATTTCGATAGGTTTTAAGATGAAAAAACACAGTTTTTTGGACTGTAGTATAGGAAAGAATGGCTCGTTGAAGCCTGTTAGTGTAAAAATGCCACACAACAATGCCGAGAAAGCCAACCAATCCTGGGTATCTAAACATTATCTATATATATATATATATATATATATATATATAAATATAAATATATATATAAATTTATATATATTTTATATCTCACGGAAAGTGAGAGATCCGGGTTCGACTCCCGGCGGAGCAAGTACTTTTTGTGATTCAATGTTTATTGAAATTATATATATAAATATATATATATATATATATATATATATAAATGAATGTTTGTGTGTTTTTCCTTTATAGACTCAGAAACTATTTGACCGATCATTATGAAAATTTGTATGCATATGTATTTTTCCACGTAGAAAGTTTATATGCTATGCCCATTGATGTAACTCACCACCAGGAGGCGCTGCAAAATATATGTTATCAAAGCGCTTGCACATTGTAAACTACAATTACGAGATAGTTGTGTATAATAACCACATACTATGTGAAGGCGGTAAGTTTTTATGGATATTTGTCTTTCAAAAGAATTAATTTCTGTTTGGCCTTATAGCTTGAATGTTAGACCACTTTATTATTAAGTACATGTACGTGTACAATAGCTATAAACATACACTTTTGACAGATTTTCTTGATAGTGTCAACAAGGTAAACACTACATCGGCGTTGACAATATAATTCACTTGAACCAGAAGTGCTCATACACGAGCAAAGCTTACAAAAAGCGTGCGAAGCCGCGGGGAACAGCTAGTTGCACATAAATATTCAAGATTTTGCTCATTAATGTGGGACTTATAACGGTGCTTTAGTAATATTTCCAAAAACACACTTTAAGTCAAGTGTTTTCGATTGATTAGATATTTTAATTAGTCACCAGCTAAATGTATAATAAAATTTATAGGTTACCTCTGTCTTTTTTAACTGCGTTACACTACTAATGAAGCACTTATATTATACAATTAAAATGTAAAAAATGTTTCAACGTACTGCAGCTGAATCATCAAAGAAATTTAAAAATTGTTAACAGTGTTGTTTAGTATTAACTATTAAATAGTAGTTAAATAATTTAAACACATGGTTGTGCTATCATAAAACAATGTTTACACAAAACAGGTGATTAAACTTAACAGGATCCTTCAATTAACATTCCACAATTTTAGAGATCAAGATGGAATTTTTAAGGTAATTTAGTGACGAGTTGGGCATATTCCGGAGGGATTTTTTAAAATAAGAATAGGTGTAAGAATAGGTAGGATTCCTCTCAGGGATCCTAAGAATGCCCATGTAAAGTTTTAGTACAATCGGTTGAATAATTTACACGTGAAAGCAAAACAAATAAACAAAGGCACTTTCGTGTTTGTAGTATTATTAGGATTGTTACAAAGAAAAAAAAACTATGCTTGATTTTTTACCTGGTTATTTGAACCTTTATTTTTAATATAGTTTATTTTAAGTCAAGATTTAAAAATCGTAGTAAAATATTAGATATGGGACAGGCGTCTCTCATATAAAAGAGCATCCTTTAACAATGCTGATTAATTCAAAATATTCCTGTTAGCCAGTCAAAATATTTGAAATGTTCACTTCTTGTTTACAATAGTTTGAAAGTGAAGTAGGCATTTATTGTTTACCCTTTGTAAGATGAGAAGTCGATACAGCAGACCAAGTCAGCTGACTGGAGCCAGAACATCATCTGTAGTCAACGCTAGTCCGGCAGGAGACATAAAGACGATTGGAAAACTTTCAGGAGAAGAGAGTGAATAAAACGTGTCCTTTACTCGAGAAGTCACCGTGCTCGCAATTTAAATTCGCGCGCACTCCTATATCCAACTGTTATATAACAGTTATATATACTTTGTTTAAAGGTTATTTTTGACGATGGAAGGATTGTGAAGGAAACAGGATTTTTCCGGACATTTGCCATCGTTCAGTGAAACAAGAAAACAGTAACACTACGTTTCGAGATCTGCAATCTGATCTCTTCTTCAGGTAAAGAACTAACCTAATACATAATTACAAACTAGGTTAAAATAAACAAATCTTACTAAAGCGTTGTGGCACGCCTAAGTCAGGAATCACAACGTACATGTTGTTGTCAACTTCACTAACACTAAAGACATGCACTTAATACAAAACTATACAAAACACTAATCATTAAAACTAAACTACGGAATACAGGTCACAATACGTCTTCACTCGTCTACTAACCACCTACGACCTAGTAGTTAGGTTAGTTCTTTACCTGAAGAAGAGATCAGATTGCAGATCTCGAAACGTAGTGTTACTGTTTTCTTGTTTCACTGAACGATGGCAAATGTCCGGAAAAATCCTGTTTCCTTCAGTTATATATAACTTGTTATATATATGTAGTGAGAGTGCGAGATGAAATCTGATAAGCCTTTCTTACTAACAACACGTTACTTTCCAAATTAATTGAAAATGTAATACTACCTGTGCAACAATTTTTGTTTCAAAGTGATATTGATAACGATACCCTGAATCCACATTTGAATTAGACAATGGGGTTCAGTAATTACTTGACTTATGGTAGAATTTGTTTGGGGTAGTTGTATGAATAGTTACTCCCATTTTAAAACACTTGATAATTTTGCAGAAATAAATCTGTGATGAATGAGATTACTTTTATAAGTACATTTTCATTTTGTTTAGCTTTTGTTATTCACTATGTGTAATTTGAAAGGATAATAGGATTGCGAGCAGTTCCGACCGTATACGTTATAAAATATAAGAGTAAGTTTTAGAGTCTTCTTGTAAACCTCAAGGTATTACTTCTAATGTTAAAAGGTAACAAAAACTGCATGTAATCTGTGGAAGTTTCTGTGTAATATCAGTGTATATTTTTTTACTTTTTTAAGGTTCATAGTTCATAAACTGTTTGAGTCCATAGTATTAACATTTTGTGTAAATGTTTGTTGGCTAAGCATTACCCACTTTCGGTGCTGGGAAAAGTTCTACGTTTCATTTTTATCTGCTTTACAATAACTGTGAATGTAATTTAACCTGTGGGAGTTTTATAAAAAATTCAAACTTTTAGTGGCCACAAAATTATATATACTTAGAGAACAAGTTTTACCCGTTACTTTAATGATTTTAATCACCGTTAAATATTGATATGAGAACCGGAGAGGGTGGCCTATGTGGTTGAAACTAAAGAATATTTAGGGTAGTATATGCTCAGAAGGATGTAAAAATTGACACTGCTCTTTAGAGGTGTCAACAGAAAAGTTCCTTTTCTAGTTTGGCGGCTACATGGTCAATATGACTTTCCCATTTTAATTCAGTTTGTAAAAACATTCCCAGGAATTTCAAAGCCCAGATTTGTTCGTTTTTTGATGAAAAACTAAGTGTTAAGTCCTGCACCTTTCCAGAAATTAGGATTAGCTTATTAACATACCAACCATCTACAACTGTCTTTGCCTAATATTCTAGGATACACGACAAAAAAGACAAATAAAAAGCCAGCTTACTTGAATAAAACACAGTGGTCTACAGTGACAAAAACCTTGAACATATCAAAAGATCTAAAAACTATTTTATAAGCACTAATCAAAGACGAGAATACATTAACTGCGTTTTGGCTGAAAACCAAATTGAAATTTAGACAAGAGTCCATTTAACTTAAGGAAATTAACTAACTGGTTATGAATCAGGCATTAAAAGACCTTTGACATTGTAGGAATAATTGAAATAAGCCTATAACTAGCTCAAAGATCTTTTGGGTCTATCTTATGATTATATACAACCTTAATAATTTTCAAGCATCAGGGAATTGAGCAACACACACATTAAAAAGGCAAGTTTTAACCTCACAAATAAAGGTCGAACAAGTTTCAAAATCTTAGAATTTAAACCGTAAAAATCAAGAGATAAACTACTGCTTAGATAATAATAATACTTTCTTGTCATGGACATATAATATACATGTATGTATTGACAATGTCAGAATTGTTGAACGTTACATTGTTCTTAGGCATACTAGAGCCGTATAAAATAGTAACAATGCATGTATTGCATGTAATGTAATGAATGTAACAATTATTGTGGAGCCTTAAAATTGATAATAATAAATTGATAAATAAATAAGTATATAAATAGATAACCTCATAAAAAATTCAACAAGTTAACAAAATAATAAAGACAATTAGTAAGAACCGTGAACAAGAACAAAAATAAACTATTTAATGAATCAACAGGTAAAAAGGTATTGATCAACGGACAATATATTACAGAGTTATGCCAGGGTGTTCCAGGAATTCCTCAATGTTATAAAAAGGATTTGCTAACAGCCAGTCATTGAGTTTTTTTAAGAAAAACCTTACAACTATACTATTTAAAAAAATAACTTAACTTATTACAGACTTTTTTTGCACATGACGGAATGGCTATTTAACATTTTACTTAATCGGCATTGTTGAAAACTAATATTATCTTTATTACGTGTATTGTATGGATGTAGGTCTTCATTAAGTATAATTTCTGGTAATTTTTAAAGGAGTAAGCAGCAAGTTCAAAAATGTAAAGATTGACAACAGTATTAATTTTTAAACTAATGAATATAGGCTTACAATGATCTAATGGGGCTGAGCCATTAATTATTGTAATAACCTTCTTTTGCAATTTAAAAATCTCAGCAATCCTTGGAGAGTTACCCCATACAAGCAAACATTATTTCATTATTGCCTGAAAGAAAGCGAAATATGCCATCTTAATATAATCCGTGGTTACGCAATGTTTCAAACATCTCAATAGAAATACAACTCTAGACAGTCTAGTTTTAATGTGGTCTATATGTGTTCCCCAGGTCAACTGGTGATCAATAAAAATACCAAGAAACTTAGCATTATTAACAGTGTCCAACTCTACAAGTTCCTGATTGTATGGCCTTAAGCTAAATATTACATTTTCAGTTTTACTTTTATTTAACCATTGGATCGAAACCATACCCCTGCCTATTCTAAAGAGCTGCTCACTAAATCATTCAGCTCTACAATATTATTTGAAACATTCAAGAAAGTTGTGTCATCAGCATAAAGGAAAGTTCTACTAATAACATGTACAGGCAAATCATTAATACTTATTAAGAATAACAAAGGTCCCAAAACCGAGCCCTGCGGCACTCCATATTTTAGAACAACTTCTTGAGACCATTCTCCATCGATAAAAACCACCTGCTTTCTGTTTTCTAGATAGGACTTGAAAAGCTTCAGTGAGCTACCCAGAAAACCATAAAAATTAAGTTTTTCTAGTAGATTGTTAATAGCTTAATTCAATTAGCATTTTACTGATAATTCTATAATTGTAAAACTAGGTTTATAAAATGAAGAGTCAAGTTTATTTAAGTAAAACCTGTGGTCATTGGTACTCAAAGTTACATTATTGCTGATCTCCTGCATATATGCAACAAAATTATTATTAAAAGTGTCAGAAAAAAATATACTTGGTATGGAAGGGGGACTACTTTTTGAACTTTTATTTTCATCTACAATAGACCAAAAAGCTTTTGTTTTTGTTATTGGAATTATTTACAATTTAATTGTTGAATGCCAGCTTTGCTCTTTCAATTTCTAACTTGTAATGTTTTTAGTTTAGGTTTGGACTAATCTTTCCATTTGGATCACTGTAATTGTTAAGAAGATAGTAAATCTTGTCAAGATCACATTTAATTGAGACCAGACCATATCAATTTAAAGTTAGGATTTATTTTTTTATGCAGTTACATTTTAGGCTGAATGAAAAATCTACAGCTCACAATAAGTAATAAAAAAAGCTTAAGGTTATTATTAATATTTAAATTACAACCATAAATTTCAATCCTGCTTATTTTGTGCAGATGATATTGCAAAATTCTTGAGTTAGAATTATTTAAAGCTGTACTTAAATTACTAGATCTACTAGGCCTAGATTCTTTAGCATTTGAAAGTTGAACATTAACATTAAGACGAATAGAATTATGATATAATACTTCATCATTTTGTACAGAAGCATAGCATCTATCTATTTAGATAAAAAAGTGACTGCATTGCCTATACACGTTGCACTAACACCTGTGTTAGGCCTTGTAACGTCAAAAACCGTGGGCTACAAGCCAAAACTAGAGTACAAGTTTTATTAGTTTAGAAGGTTTTTGGTAGGTATTTGATAAAAAATCAATATCAAAAACCACTTCATACAAACTAGAGCACATCATGCAGTTTATCAAAGAAGGAAGATAGATTATCTGTAGGTGCACGGTAGATAAAGACAATCACAGTCTCGTAGTCATCAAGAAGACCGTGGACAGTTCCAATACCTAGTTCTCACTCACCACTGTCATTTCTTGACAGACAGTATTCTTTAAGTCTGTTTTACAAGCATTATATTTCCACTACACTATAGTGTGGATCTGCAAAAGTGGGATGCGGTTTCATAGTCTGGTATAGTTAAGTTAATCACATCAGGATTAGTTACAACTAAAATATCAGTTTTGTTAGGTATCTCTTGAATACTCCATTGTAAAATTCTTTAATATCAAACATTATGCTCAATACAAATGCTGGGAATTAGTCTTATCGGTTGGGATAGGCATTGAATCCCTCTTCAAGAAGTATGCGTACTTATCTAAGTGTCCGGTGGAACATTGTGCCTTTCTCCAAAAAAGAACTGAAGTGTTGTCGGAGCAATTGGGCAGGATTTAGAGCGAAGACTTTAATTTTTAAATTAACATCTTACATATAGTTGAGGAGTCCATGATATAGAGCATCAAGACAAAATGAATTGGCGAGATGTAGTGTTAGTTCGATGACTATAACGTATCTCACAAATGCTAGGGAACCTATCTTTCTTCGGAGTAATGGTCGGAGTCTCGTTCCTCAAATCCGTCTGGAGCAATGAGAGAGGGTTGAGTGCAGAGGTTGAATTTTTTTCAATCAACGCTTGATTCATCAACGTTACTGTAGGAAGCTTCTCAGGTTACATGAAGGTTCCAAACGACAAGGAATTCGTTGAATCAAGGTATGGATCAACGAGACGATATAACTTGATGATATGTATATTTATGTTACTCACAGATGCTAGGGAATATACACATTCGTTCATACTAATCATTAGAGTGACATTTGTGTGGTAGGGCCTATTAGCTTTGAATGATTTTCATTTTGTGAAAATAAATAAATAAATTTACTTTTCAGTTCCTTAATTTTAGTACAAGCTTTGAATGTGGTTTATTTTATTTTAAAATTGTGCTATTAACCGACTTTAAAAAGGATGAGGTTAAACCACTCGACCTGTTCTTATGTTACTTTTTTATTTATGACTATACATTTTTACAGAACTACTAAACCAAAATTTAGTGAATATTTTTTAAAGACAAAAGGGTTGCCCCATAGTGGTCTACATGTTTTTTAGAATTGGAGAAATACCTAACTAGGAAACTACTTTGGAAGTTTTATGTGTAAAACCACTTGGATAAGCTAGACATAGCAATTATCGGAGATGCCATTTTTTACAGTTATTACAGCTACCTCAGAAATGTAAGAAAACATAACTTTTAGTGTTAGGTGTCGGAATGAAGAAACATAAAATTTGTTTATGTTCTAGACTGTTCTAGAGTAATTACTCAAAATTTAGCGTAGATTGGAATATTACAAAGAACTGTAAGTTCCTAAATCAGGGTTCCAGAAATCACCCCTGTATGTGTCCTATCTAGTTCCTTTCTAGAATGAATCTAGTTCTAGGTCATTTAGTAATGTGACCTTGAAAAATGAAAAATGAAAAGATTGTAGGTTAGTAATGATGTCTGATAACCTTGTTGTGTACAAAAGGAAAACTCCAAGACACCTGTTAAGAATCATGAAGGTGTAAAACAAGGAATAATTCTATAACGATTACGCTACAAAAGAAAACCATAAAGGCTAAGTTTTTTGGACAGGCACAGGTACAGGTATCTCCTGATGTTGACAGTAATATGGTAAAGGAATATCTCAATGATGGCGAAAAAGTTGATTACTTAGTAACTTAACTTAAAAATCGCTATGCGACTGACTATTCTTTTAAACCAATGTATTTGGGACAAGGTATCTCTACCTGTATTCTGGCCTACTGGAGCAATGTATATCGATCCTGGATTGAACTTCCAGTGAGTTTCTGGATTGAGTTTCTTCTATAAGAGCCACGTTGGTATTTTCACTCCCGTAGTGATGTAGTAGTCAGTCGAGGCTCCCTTACGTTGATGAAATAAATGAGTGCTTTACAAGATAAATTTAGTAAATATTATCTATGGAACCTTCTTTGTAGAAACGCCGGAAAGTTTCTGATAAACTATGTTTTAAAGACAAGATTAATGGAAAAAACAATAATCATCCTATTATATCACTTATAACGAACAAAAATACATAATTAATTTCTTAAATCTCTTTAGAAACTTTCTTTTCAAAGTTAACCATGGAAAAGTCAAGTAAATGCATTTCTAGCAGATATAAGTTATTGGCTTTCTTATCAAAGGTTCATTATTGGTTCTGTGAACAGAGCCACGACAAAGTATGTCAACAACAGTCTGCGTGTCATACTAAACTATCCTGGGAGGACCCGGGGTGGGCGGAGTTGTCCCACACTAGAGGTGGGTGGGTCGTGTAAGGCTGGCTTTTTCAGTGCCGGAGTACTTGATGAAATTGCATTCCAGTGCAGGGAAGCGCGGTGTGGCGTCGGGGGAGGAGAAGGTAGCGCCGGCGTCGTCGGTTCGGCTGTCTCCGCCGTCTCTCGGGAATATTCGGGCGCCGCGTGGCCGGGAACCGTCTTCAGTATCCGCACGCCGCGACGCGGGCTTGACTGTGAAATCTGCGTTACTTTACGACAGAAATTACGTCTAGCCGCGAGTTTGATAAGGATTGCAATCTTTAATGTAAGTACGCAGAATTAACGTCCATACTGTTTACAAGGGCTTGTTTAATAAATAATCCTTTCAGGCTTCAGCAACTGCGAAAGAGTATTACCACGTAATCGCCAGCTGAAAACGGTAGATTACAATACATAATGATTAAAAAAGCAAAAATATTTAAAAACCAACATTAAAACGAATGTACTACACAAATATTTCAAAGAATAGCAATGGAATCATCCATTTGTAAGCAAAACAAAATATAAACTAAAAGAGTCAAAATCCACTACCAAATAATTTCCACCCCATACGATATTAGCTAAGTTATTAACTAGGTGGTATGTTATTTTTTTTAAATACATTTTAATATTTCTCTGCAGATTTAATCTTTTACAATAGACAAACATTCAATCATCCTTTTTCGTATGTGCTTATTCCACAAGTTGAATCTAAAATAACACTATTTAGTTTTTCGCATGGCAACAGTATTTTGTATGTTGTTTACTAAGTAAAACAAAATAGAACATGGTAAAAGAAACAGTAGTAACAATATCGGACTTCATAATACCTTAAAAGCTGTCAGAATACCGGTATTTTCAAATTTTTAAGATTTATTTTTAATAATAATGTCTATACACGAAGTAACTGGCCTTAAATCCTTATTTTTGATAGGTTTCAACATAAAGTAATCGAAATAACCACTTAAATTTTAATTTAAATAAAAATAAACAATGATAGTTAATAAAAATCACGAAAAAATTTAAACGCAGTTTTTTTGGTATATTACGTTTTTGCTAATTCTGAATAGCCTTATATTTCCTAAAGTTTCTTTGCGGATATTTTGAATTTCCAACTTTTAAATATTGAAGAGTGTCTATTATATTATACATTATTAACAGTCCTATGTTTTAATTAGCATAGTAAGTTTTTATGACAATCACTATACTATGTTATGATAAAAGTGTTAAACCTTTGGTCTTCTATAGGCAGAATGGATACAAGAATATATGTATGAACAAACTAAAATATGCTCCTCTCCAATTGATTAGAAATACGTTTAAAAATACTTCTTGAATTTAACACAGAAACACATTAATCTACAGAAGTAGTCGGATAAAAGGATGTACCGTACTTTTATCCGAATTAGCAAAAGGATATACCGTACTTTAGCAATTTTAGTAACATTGAAAACAGTTCATTGCCCAAAAATGGTTCAGAGACAGCTGTATACGGGCAGATTCATACGATATCAAATGTGAGGTTTTGCTAGTGAGAATTTAAAATGAACGAAATTCCAATTGAATAAAACTTAAATCGTAATTACCAAATACGTAAACATGCATTTTGATCGATCGATATGTTCAGACACCATGAATTTTGTGAACATCAAATAATATACGCCAGAGACTGTATTGGAGGATGTAATGAGTAAAATATAAGCTTCCCAAATTTTAAATTTAACAACACATTGTAAATTTAATTATTCTAAAAGCAAAAAGTGTTTATAATAAGGTACTGACCAGTTAAAATATGAAGTGTACACATTAAAGGGTAAATTTTTTCAAAAGATTTCCTAGAAAAGTATTGAAAATGCATAAAAGATCAACTGATAGAATTTATAACAAAAAATATAACAACTTTCATTTTAATATAATGAGAATATCAAAAATCATGTAAAATTTGGTTCGTTATTAGGTTTAAAAAAAATGTATATACATTATATTATATAATATAATGTAATTTTCGGTGTAAAGTGTAAAACTAAAAAAATCTCTAAAAAGTGTTGTAATATATAGATTAGAAAATAAAACTGTAATTGCCTATAAAACCTTTTGTTCAAAGTGATTCAAAGTCTTATTGGGATTTATATATAATTATCTTGTAAGTATTGAGATTATTAATATTTGTCATAGTTTTAAGTAGTAGGATACAAATGTATTTGTAAATAAGCATTTTCTTCATTTACAAAAGAAAATACAATCATTAGGGTTGTAAAACTTTGAGATTGACATAGTATTCAAAAAACCCAAGTAATAAACTCGCTAGATAAAGCTAAAACATAAAAATAGGTAGAATAGTGGTGTTGAGATTAGCTAAGGAGACGGGTAATCGAATGCATGTAAGTTTAGGCTATTGGAAGGGGTATTATTCTATTACTTACAAGTTATTGTTATTCGCGTTTTCAGAAGACTGGAATATTTGTTTCCAGACCCTCAAATGTAATCTCACCTCTTTTCTTATATACTTCTGCTGTTATAAATGAACTCTATGTTTTCAGTAAAAATTGGTGTAATTTAATTTGTTTTTATACATTTTAGTATATTTTGAGATTAGATTATTTTTCTAATAAACTACAAAATTTTACTGATAGTGCAATGTTTGAAACTTTTACTAAAATAAAAAAAAAATTGATTTTAATAAAAGTTTTAATACTGAAATTATAATGGGTTTGGAGATGACTTATCTTTAAACTGTGAATTACAACATTTGAGGTATTGCTCCACTTATACAATACAAGGTTATAAATAATCAGTACATCAAATAGCATATTCTCAATGATATTCTGTCCAAGATGTCTCGTGAAAAATGAATTGAGAGATGTATCACAATATTTAGAATCATGACACAAGAGGTGTTGTAGTTTATTTAATTAATTCTCCATTCACCTTTCGCTTTGAGCTTCGAAACAATCGAAGTTATTCGATCTGAAGGTGTTTGTAGGTTTACTTCTGAAATCTAAGGTCTACACCTACCTGAATAGAACCAAACGATCTAAATAGCAAGTATGTTCTGCAACAAATTATGAAAGTAGTAATCATTTTGTTGAGGATACATTCTAGATACCTGAGTCCAAATTCACTATAGCCAGTCGGCGAAAAGTTGTTCTAAACCGTACTTGCGTGGCTATACGGACGGTCGGCAACTGCTTAACGTAATGATGCAAGTAATTGTTTAGCCATTAAACAACACCGAGTTTATCAAGAGTCTATTTTAGAAGTGGGAATCCCACATAGTTTTGATATCAGATACACATTTTTTTCTAGTTTATTAAATTTAAGCATTGCATATCCTTGCTAAAATGTTTTTCTCACTTAGGACAAGACGCTGAGAGCCATCTCAATGCACTTGGCCCTAAAGGGACCTTTGAACGCTTGTTTCCAGATACACATGATTTTTAGGACAGCTAAGGTTGGTGGTAAAGGCCGCCTTCTGTCTAGATCCCATTAGGAGGGATAGCGGGTTATATCTGTCATGGCACCTAGAAAGAAGAGGAGATCAGCTTTGTTCCAGCCTCTCCTGTGGACAAAGTGGGTAGGGCTGCACTCTCTCATGTCCAGGCTAGCAATAGCTTTTAACACTAAAGGAGCTCCATCCACTCCAACAGTCATCCTACGCAGTAGACTAAACCTATCGATCCTCCCTTGTTTGTCTACCAGCTCTGCAATCATATACTGAAGCCAGTACAAACATTAAACACTGATGTTCGTCTCTATATCTCACCAGGTGCTCTATTGAGTGCACTACGATGAGAGAGATCTCTAAGCACGGGGGAGTACACCGATTTCTACTAATAGGTTGGAAGAAACAGGTTTTAGAGGATTTGAGGATTAGAGGATTGAAGATACAATCCTGTTTCCTTCACAATACTTCCATCGTGAAAAATAAACTTCAAGCAAAGAATACAGGTAGGTTGGACATAGTCCAAAGTTTTCGTTAGGAAGGTTGATTAACGTAGTTGATGTAATGTATAGTCCATTCATCTTCCGCTTAGATCTAGAATATATCCACAACAAAATGACTATTACTTTCATCATTTGTTGCAGAAGATACTTGCTGTTTCGATCTTTTGCATCTCTTCAGGTAGGTTGCACAGGTTCAGATGGAATGACTTCGGCTGTTTCGAAGGTCAAAGTAAAATGTGAATGGAGCTTAAATTACATAAACTATGTTGATCATCCTTCCCACTAAAAGGACTATGTACTGTATATAGTATTAATATTAGGTGTCGTTATAAAATGACTTATTGGATGAGCATTCTAAGGTTCACCCGTTACTTTTATAGTACATTAACAGTTAAAGATTGGCAGTAATCATTAAAAAGTAGCATAAAATCTATTACGTATTTGGGCAAGATCTAGTTGGATAATGGTGCTGCATATTTTATTGGGGATTTACCAGCAGGTTATCTCAAGAACGGGTTGAGGTATAGACTTGAAATTTTATATATTTGCTATTCAATGGGATTAACAAAATTATGTTCTGTCGCTACGTTTTACAGTCTATCCGTCTTTCGCAGGATATTTAGAACACATAAAAGGAAGGATGAGGTGAAGACATGAGAGTTTGCATGAAACCTCGTATCTACATGGGTAATATTGGAATAAAAAAGCTTTTTATGAGTAATATAGCATTTTCGTAAATACCTATTTGTTAAAATTAAAACAATTAATATACCTAATAAAAAATTTAATGTCTGGACTCTAATAGTTTCGGAGATAAATACAATTTGCAAAATATAAAATTTGCAAAATATAAAATTTGCAAGATTGTCACTTAAATATCCAAGATTATAAATAACCTCAGACTTTTTTTAGCATAAAATTTATTACCGTTTAATGCTTGTTCTGTTATAATTAATCTCTTCTTTTATAATAAAAGAAACCCTCATATAAACTATATGGCATGTTACGCATCTTAGTTTACATTTCACAAAAATTATTGACTCCACACAAGGCGTTCCTCTAACCGAAATATATTTTAAACCGAAATGGCCAGTAATAAGTGTTTACTTGTATAAGTATACAAGTACAAAGGACGGAGGCTTTTTTACAATATTTCTTTTTCTTTGGGGTATGACCTTTTCTAGTTTTTTATCGTCCTTTGGGACAAATTGATATAGGCTATATTTCTATTTGCTCAAGTTACAAATATTTATCATAAATATTGATTTAGGTACTTAAAAATAATAAAATTACCATAAACATATATTTATAAATAGACTGCTCAAAAGCAAATTAAATGAAATGTTGAAAGAATACTTATCTACATAACATATGATTAAAATGTGTATGTGTAAAATAATAAAATTACCATAAACATATATTTATAAATAGACTGCTCAAAAGCAAATTAAATGAAATGTTGAAAGAATACTTATCTACATAACATATGATTAAAATGTGTATGTGTAATACTATCTACCAAGGCCTTTTTTTAATAATTTTTGTTGATAAAGTTTGAAGTTTTGGCGTAATTGTACCTCATACTAACGACAGATATATATATATATATATATATATATATATATATATATATATATTACAAAAACACTATTTTCACTATTAGGGTTTACTTTTTAAACATAGGGTAGCTTTTAATAACAACATCTAATGTATTCTTTTTTGAAAACGAGGCCTTGAATCAAGAACAGAATTTAAGCTTGACACGTTTAAATAAAAGAAAAGAGTTGGTTAAGTTAAAAACATAATTAAATTCCTAAATTCATAGTTCTATAACTAATTAACACCATCGATTTTATAAGGACCTTTTTGACTTGATTAATGGGTATTACATATTTGATGGTTTATTAAAATTATACTTTTATGGAAACTTTCCAACCATAAATACATTACTTTTAAAGTAATTTCACGCAGATTTAAACTTCGTAAATACAAAATAATAAATATGTTACGAGGACGGTACGGGCAAAAGGATTCGAAACCAAAATCGTACATACCGATTCCGACTGAAATGCCACATCAGCCGAAAGGTGAGCTAAATCTTAAACCCTGTACATAAAGTGCCAAAAATAAGTAGTAAATAGGAAGGCGAATTTACATTCTAAATATTACTTATCAAGTTGATAGCTATATACTTATAGTAAGTAATACTATATAAAATGTTTTATAACGTTCAATTGCTCATGCCTTCGCACGCAATTTCATGCCAAGTAATAGTGAAGCTATAGGAATATTTTAAAATAGAAAAACACTAAAGAGACTTACTTATTGGAGACTTAATTAACGGTGACGGAGAAATATTTCAACCTCCTAATACATACAGAATACTGCGACTAAGTTTGGCGAGCAGTGTTTTGGGGCACTGTTTTGAGAGAGGGAAAAAATGCCATAAATACCAACAAGTTACAAAACCGAACTTCTCTCCATTTCGTGTATTTAATTAAATAGTTCTAAAATGTAGTAATACTTATGTGGAACAATCCTAGGTTGAAGTCTGTAGCTTTCTTAGTGAAATCACTTATGACGTAAAATGCGATGGAGTCGTACGATATTTTGAAACGGAAATAGTCATATATAAGGTAAACATTTTTCAGTTCAAATAACTTCAATTAAAAATGCTTTATACATAGCAAACAATATACTGTTGGTACATTATTTCAATATCAGTAAGGTTAAATACACAAAACCTATTACCATTTCGTTAGTTTATTATTATATTTGTCAGTTTTACATATATAGTTGAGCTACAGAAGTTTTAAATCCTAAATATACCTATTAGGAAGAGTAAAATTTTGTAACATATAAGATTCAAAATTTCCGAAATCCTACTATCCTTAAAAATAATCTATCGCCAACAACAAAATAATCATCAAAAGTACAAGAAAACATTTATAAAATGAATTAAAGCAACAGAATAATAGAATTATATACAATAATAAACCTTTTTAACAGTTTTGATATCTTTTTGTATTTCGTATGAAATTTACATCATTTCAAATTCTAAGAACTCATCTTCAGGTACATTTTTAGGGGTTAAAAAGGTTTATTATTGTATATAATTTTATCAAACACTTTTTGAGGCTACATCTCTAATAAGAATAAAATATAATTTAATGATCTATTATCAGATAATAAAATTGTTGTATTAATTATAAAGTACAACAAAATAGAGATCACAGAAAGTATCGAAATAAACTTGAGATTTTAATATTTATACTATTTAGTTTTATTGTTAAAAGATCAGATTTTAGGCGAAATTACGAGTGGCTCGTATTTCCCGTTTGTCTTGTAGGAATGTTCGTCTGACGCTACCAAATTTAATTTTCTTTTCAGTTTTGTTCGTATAATCAATACTATATTGTGACATGTCTTCTTAATGGTAAATTAAAAATAAACACAATAGCATTAAGAAAACACCTCTATGACGTTTCTAGCAAAATTTATGGGCTAATAACGAAAAAAATAATAATCTGTAGGGACAATGCTAACGTCTTGCGCATATCAGTACAATGCATGCTTGATATCTTTGAAGACTTTGAGGTGCCCAGTCCCTGTACGTAGTGTCTAAATTTGTGGTGTGCATAATTTTAATAAGAGGTGTCTTTGTCTAGTTGGCATTAGAATGTAAGGGGTTATTTGCCCATAACTTTTGCTAGCAACGTCGTAGAGATGTTTTCTTATTGCCATTGTGTTTTTTTTTGTAAAAAATGGTGTTTCTATTGAATAGACCTTAAAAACCGCATGTCACATTGAAATTTGAAAACTTAAGGTTAACCCTCCTGCCCCTTGGTGGAGGGAAAATCTACCAAAAAAACCACAAAAGTATTTTTATAAGTATGGTGAAGGTTGTACATTGATAATCTCAATCCTTTTGGAATTTATCCAGGCGTATCAGTACTTAATTTACACCCGTGTATATTTCTATGTATAATTTTGAAATGAGGTTAAATTCGATGCATGACAGAAAAAGTAGTGTTAATGTTTTAAAATTCTAAAACAAACTTTTCCTTGGGTATTATATAGAATACTTGAGAGTTTTGACAATGCAATGCAATAACATTTAAGAATGAGGAATTACCGTTACTTTAGATCGATTACTTAGATTTTAAAACTAGTTTATGTGTGATTTCAACATTTCTTAAGATTGTTAGATTTAAACCATGTTCAGAATTTAGTTCTAAATTATTTTTTTTAGGTTAAAGCAATTTCTAAAGTCACGGACTGTATAGTTAAAGAATATTAGTGCCCAATGTGTTTTTCATTTAGCTACTATAAATATGTCGTCACACTAGGGTAAAAAGAAACAAATTTCTTGTACTTTACATGTACACATTTCTCAATTTGGTTAGTTAATTAAAACCAGAGTAAACTAATTGGTAATTTGTAATTACTATATGCATCACACAATGACATCTGATATTTAATCACGAAAATAAAAAAAAACTAAAACAATGCGTGGCACGTTGCGTTCTGAGATTTTATCAACAGTCAAAAATGTGATTTTCACAGTAAATATGCTTTATTTAAAAAAATTTCAAGAGTATTCGTGGATGATATCTCAGAATAAAGGTATGTCTAAGTCTTATAATCAAATATAGGTAACGCACATGTCAGATTCTTTTCAAATCTATGTTTTGCGTAATTGAGTATCGAACTTACAAACATCTTCAAAAACTTTCACATTTATAATAAGATTTTAAAAATATAACTCTTACTCTTAAAATTGAGAGGGAGTATAAAGAAGTCCTTTTCATCCTACCAAAATCCTTATCCGACTGGACTTATTCCTAATCATTGAAATGCATTACTACATGACATTTTTGTCTTTTTTATATCTTGATGGTTGTATCTCTTACTATCTCTAATATTGTATACGTATTACGTTTTCATTTGTACACAATTGCTAAACAATATAAATTTAACATACACACATATTGTTACTTATAGTGGATCTCGTTTGTTGAACTCAAAAGAGAAAAGTACAATAATGTAGTATTGTACAGTACATTACATGGAATTATGTGTAAAATTTCAAAAAAGTTAAGTCTAAAATAGATTTATAAAATGTATAAATTTAACTAACCAATGATTAATAACGCAATTTACACGCATACATGTTTTGTAGTATAGGCAGTGGATATAACACTAACAAATTAAAATAGACGTAAATGATAAAAAAATATTGTTTGTAATTCCAATGTACTTTAGTTCTTTCAAAAATATTCAATTGAAGTCTTACCTTAAAATTTCAAGATTTGTTATAACTTTATATAAAATGTTTTGTAGGAAAATTACTTTCCTTTCTAACTACACAATTTGACGATTTAGTTTGCTTTCAATACGCTGACTTGTTTTCTTACATTTAGTACCTAACGCTTTACTTTATTGGTAGTTTTTATCTCAGAGAAGAGTCTAGGACTCTGCACTTGGCATTAAAAGGACCTTGCGCCTACCTTACTCCGATTTATTGCTCAAATTTGAGGCTTCTGCAAAAAAAATTAAACTTTTAGCCTTCTGTCCTCTAATGATCAAACCAAAGGATATGGGCTTAAGACATAAGGCTGTAAATCAGGACAGTTCAGTCGTATGTATTGTATACTCTGCATTTATCAGTCTGGCTGAAACCAACGGCGTTTTCGAAAAGTACTAGTACCATGTACCATGTAAGTACTACTACTATAAGTACTAGTCATATAACCTCCTTGTTTATATCTAGGAGTCTAGTCTATCCATGTACATAATTACAATACAAACACTTTTGTATTGCCTCTAGAGTCCAGAGACTATTCTGCGTGTCTCGGATCTGACTCTCTTTTCTCAGGCATGTGCACGAACCCTCCTGTATGAGAAGGCTACCCCACGTTCCGGACCTCGCTCTACAAAAAGCCTTTCAGAGCTTATTTTGACCGTCCACTTTTTTACTTCCAAAAACTACTTCATGACCCGGTACACAACAACATCTTTGACATCTTCGACAGTTCCTTTAGATCATTCCTGCACTACCATGTCAAAAGAGTAGGCGTCAAGCGCCATTGCAGCCTGACTGTCTGACAGTATTGGTATTGTGTATTTTTAAAAGTCAGTAAAGGTCTCTTCAGAATTAGCCTTCTGGCACATGTTTCGTTTCCCATAACTTCTGCTTGGAATACCGTGGCTTGTTTTTCTATTGACACCGCCAGTATTCATAAAGTCGAGGGAGTTTTGGAAAATTGCTCCATGTTCCTATATTTCTACTTTATGAGCAGTATATATATATATATATATATATATATATATATATATATTTAATATATATGTATGTATGTATATGTTAGATTTAGGCCGCTAATATCAAGGTGTCAAATAGTTTGTCCAATTTAATACCCTATCACTATCCTCACAGTGTCTTCTGACCACTAAATAACCCATTTCTTCTACTATGTACTAAACTTACACTCTCATGTTAGACATGTTTGATAATTAATAATAATACAAAATACTCTACAATCAACAATATCGTAATTTTACATTAACTAATTTTAAATTATACACTAAATGTATAAAAATCTATCTTTACCATTTAATTTTAATGTAGCAGTAAGCCAGATCACATCGCATAACAAGCTTAGCTGAAATTGCATGCAAGTACAATGTAGCTCATTAAATTCTTGGGAAAGACTGATAACTTAGTTTCATCATATATCATCCCGTATATTTCCGACCTTTTATATATTTTCTTAATTACATGCACTTTTCGAAAATCGGTAGCTCTTTAAAACTAAAACAGAGATGACAAAAAAAGAAATTTTACCTTCCCCAGTTAGACAAAGGAGAACTTTTGCTAACCTACTGAATGCCAGTAGGACATCAAGTTTTACCAATTAATCCCTCCCTGAGTGATATACTTTGCTAACACTTAGCCAGTAATCCGCTAGTAGAATACAAATATATATATATATATATATATATATATATATATATATATATATATATATATATATTCGTATGATCGCTGTGTTGAATAGAAGAAAACAAAAGAACGATTTTTCACTTCTATATTTCGGGGGATTTAATACCCCCGTCTTCAGGAAGTTTTTAATAAACATTAATAATAAACTATAACACGTAAACAAGAATTAAGAAAATTATATATTTGTATATATGTATATATTTTATTACAATATTATAAGTTAAACATAGTTGGTCATTTTTTACTGAATTTTATGCTTCATTGAACATTCACCTGAAAATATATCTAGATTCGTTGCAGTTTTGCTTCTTGTGCTCTTCACAATTAATTATTGTAATATAGAAAACTGAAAATCACTTCATACCATTACGGACTGAGACTACATTTTGTGACGCATAAATAATTGAAATTGGTTTATAAATAACGGAAAAGTTCTGTTTAAAAAATTATCTAAGGTCATTATACTGTAGATATATATGTAAATTAAACGCTTTCAGTATCTTAAGAATAGCTAATGTACTTCAGTCCCATCTGCACTACCAATGTCTGAACAATACATACAACAAAAAATAAGATCTTTCGAATTCTTTGATTATGTAGTTCAAATTTGCTATTTAAGGTAACTTGTGAAATGTAATTTTTTGTCACTATTAACATAATTTAAAGAAACTCTTTCTTAAAGGATAATATATTGTCGAATAGGGTTGATGGATTGACAGGTGATTGACTAACTTATATAAAGACACATAAATTGCCTCAAGTCTTCCAGATACTCAATTTAATATTCTGGGTTCCCGTTAAAAGGTCACTCATTATCGCAGTGCGTTTTGTCCGCATGTCACTTATTCACCTCTTGGAACGCTTAAATTCGTGGTAAACCTACTATCTTATTACCTTAAAATGTGTTAAGACTAATAACCTTCTAAATTTATTATTGTAATGACATTTATCATCTCGTGAACTGAACTTCCTAGTTAGTATCATGTTTTCGTCAAATAAGCTCCGGATAACACGACATCGAGAACCTGGAATACGTGAGACAGACTAGCCTTGCGAGAAAACATAATTTATAAGTGTGTACTATATCCTGAGAAAGAATGAGAGAGGGGAAACAGAAATTCACTTGAGCTCCCTTCCTCATATTATCTTGACTCTTTCACTTCCGGAGATTTACCCACCCTTGAGCGTATGCTCGGTGTATGGGGCTTGTTTATGTCACCCACGAGTATTCCCGCTCACGCCCTATCTGACCCAACCACCCCTAAACATGACACAATCTTTATGTGTTGCCCTCAACGGTTTCGCAACGTTTTCTACATATAAAATAAGGAATCTTCATTCTTCGATAGTGCACTCGTCTTGGATATGAGCCGTAAACTAGTTTCACTATATTTAGTTAAGCATTTTTATTCATTTTCATTTGAAATTACAGTAATTTACATATATTTCCATTGGTTACGTCAGGAGGATCACATTAGATATGTTTTGGTGCGTATAATTTACAAATAAAGAAGCAATAAAATGGTCCTAAAACACATCCTAAAACAGAGAACGAAATTCAGATACTAAGTATCGCTCTCATGTAATTATATTCTTTCACTCAACACGTTAAAAATCACTCTTTGTTTCGTTTTAAGGTTTAAATCACACATATAAGGCACTGTAAAATAATAATTACTGTATATTTAAAGGCAAAACTCTCACTCACTCTCATATTACTAATTCTCCATCTTCTATATACCCATGCCCAGAACGTTGAACTTTGGCATACGTATGCCCTTGACTTATATAGAAAATTAAAGAATTTTCGTAAAGATCCAACAGCAACAATGGTTGAAATGGGGTTGCAACTTCTAGATGAAACGTTTTTGTTTTTACAATCCTCCAATGAAATTTGAGACAAAAGTTCATCATGTCTTATATAGAAAATATAAATAGATTTATATGTGTATTACAATGATGGAATCATACAACACACGTTTCTTATGCTCTCAATAGGTAAATAGAATATTCGCCATAAAGATCAACCACCCATTGGGATTGAAATGTAGTTTTAAGCATATGAGCACTATATATTTTGTGTTGAAATCTTCCAAAATGTTCTTGAAGGTGAAATTTGATACACGCGTTCCTCAACACCTAAACAGAAAAATAAAAATGACAAAACCACCTATAGGGGTTTAAATATGGTTATAAAACGCTCGAAAAACTTATATTTTTGTTTTTAAACATCCAATTGTTCCAGAAAGGTGAGATTAGACTACGCATGTACAATGTCTGCGACAGAATAACGGTACCTAAAATACCTAGTGGCTGAAAGTAGACGCTTTGTAATCGAAGTACACCAAATTAATATATATTTTCTTAATCAAATTAACAATGCAAACGCTACTATGGTAACGGAATATAACTATTCAAATAATCGGAATTTGTCAACACTTTTTTTACTAAATTAGGCTTCTCAGACAAAGAAGCCTGTATTAAATGCATGTATTTTTTATCTTGGAAGCAACGAAACCTGGACCGAAGGTAACATAATAATAATGTCAATAGACCCAAACAACTGGCTTTACCTCTTGAACCTCTTAGAAATGAACACTGAAATTATATGTATAATAAGCATATCAACTTCCAATTCACAATTATAATAGGGCTAATAATACTAAATCATATTTCCTTCAATAATAATAATAATAATAATACTACGGACTTGTTAACCATCCACTATAGCCGTACATATTCCAAGTTTTACTGAAATTATCAGAGCTACTCATTCAAATATTATTTTATGTTGTAGAGAAATTTACGTATTTCATTGTTACGCATAAAAATAGTTTCACTCTCCGACATAGAGTGAAAGCCTAAAAAAAGGCCTCAAAGCAATTCATCTTCAAACTTAAGTTTTAATATTTCTGATATTTATCAGGGGATTCGAATATCGTTCAGTGACAATCTCTTTCAGTAGTGTGTTTTATGCCATTATAACGGCTATGCCTATAACGTACTTTTTTCAATAGGACATCGTGTGTAAAGCCGGGAGTAACTTCTAGTAAATGGTGTTTAATAAATGTGTTTGTTCTGGGATCAGAAGAACTTTATAATTAATGTCCTTTTAAACCTTTGTCACTTCTTCATCGTCGCACACGTGGAGTCAAAGTTAAAGCATAGGCTACATAAACTTTGAGGTGTTGATTACACTAATTAAGGTTTGTATTGTACAGAACATTTTACTTTATCTCAGTTTAATCTAAAATTAGTATATTTGCTATGACTAAAACCTAAAAAAGAAATTTATGTGTCGATGGAATTTAATTTAATTTGCAAATACATTATTAATGTGTATATGTACATAAGAAAATTTCAAAAATGAAATTGTTCTAACTCATGCTATAGTTTTAGAAAAAATCAAAGACGTATTTAGTAGGCTAAACAACTGTAAGCAAATAATTAAGCACTTTTCTATAATTTGTGTTAAGTTTAAATATTGACTTTAATATACTCTATGTTCATAAAACAGTCTATTAGAGCCTCACTACTATTTTAATGCAGGTGTATTGCAAAAATAAAAATAAAAGTAAAATGAACAATGATCCAATAATATCCATTTCTTATCTTAACTCCTTATTAACGTTTGTTATTAACGAAGGATTACAACTGAAAATATGACGTACAACTGTTTAAGTAGTTCATGACTTCGGTGAGTTCATTGATTTATATTTACTAGATATTTAAAATCTTGTTCATACTGAACCTTATGCCTTAAGGTTTTTTGAGACCTGATGAATACAATAGATAAAAAAATCAAAATTATTCTAACACCTGTCCAGTCCGATAATGTACTAGTCAGTTTTACAAGGAGTAAACTTGCTTTGAAAGTCGTATTGCTGTAACCGAATCGCTGGTGCCAGGGGGTTACCCCCCCCCAGAGACCTACGAAAAGAAACCTCAAACTAGACACACTGACCTGTAAGGAGTCTACCTCAGTTTGCGGACATAGTCATCCAGATTATAGCTGAAAGCTACTTTCTGTTCTCTTCAACGTCTTAAGACAACTGTGTGTCTTTCCAATCTGAATACATCTAGAACCATAATGTAGTATTTTAAATTCTACATAAAAACAAATAACGATAAACTCAAGCTACTTTGGTGGTCTCCCTTTCTGTCCAATCTACCATAACATTACAATGAATGAACCTTTAGTCTTAAAGGGTTGATAACCATGTATATCCAACTATATTGCAACCTTACGATTTCCGTCGTAATAAATCACTGGTTCAGCATAAAACGGCAAATAAACTACATGCAATATCACAATTTAGTGATCGATAAACTATCTGCAGCAGTGTTTTTAACGACGCAATTTACAAGAATAAGTTGTGTAGTTGTTTACTTAGTAATGTATTTTGTAAATGTAAAAAAATTTCAGTGCTAATAGCGTTTACAATGATTTTAATTCAACAAACTGAATTACGTCCAAAATAAAATACGCAGAAGAATAAAAAGTAAGTACAGGTGTAACATTTTTGCAATTATGAAGATCATTCCTTTCTATCAGCAAGAAAACAGTTCTTACTAAACCTGCTTCTGTAGTTAATGAATATTCATTTTTACTTCAGAGCGCTGGTACAGTAATTAAAAACGTTTTCTTTGAACTAGGTGTTTCATATTAATGAAAATCTCTTAAGTTTAGTTCAAAAGAGCGTGTTAGCTCCTTTGTATTGGGCGAAAAATATATTCTCGGCTAAATTAATTTAAGGATAAGGATGGAAATTACGAGGTATATTTATCGCTCAAGCCATATTAGGTGTATTAGGAACTGAATAGTCAGTTGACGATAACAGGGTCAAGAAAAGACGACTGTTGGTAGGAGACACGTTAGTAATCCTTTCCGTGTGTGTTCGTCATCTTAAACATTGCTGGAGAAATGATGTATATCATGAGGATTCCACTAGGCTACTACATATATATACCGGGTGTCCCACGAAGAGGTTTAAATGTTTGATTATATATGCCCATTTATACACCGAACATTCTACACAATTAAATAGGGTTTAAAAATATTCCGTGAAAATTTCAGCTCTCTAGCAATTCTTGAAACAAAATGATGGCCTTTTGAAAAACTACACTTTTAAAAACAGTATAAAACAGTATTTTTGGTTTTATAAAATTATGTATTGCCATATTCAAGAGAAATAAAAAAATCAATTAGAAAATTAGAACATAGCTTATTGAAAATCCTACAATTATTCGAACTGTAATCCATAGCGATACATTGATAACAGCGCTTAACAATCGTGAACTCTTACACAGAAATTCTGCGGTGTCCGGAGAAGGTCCTCTTCAAATGATTGTTTTAATTCTACCTCATTATTGAAGCTACGAGTATAAACTTCTTCCTTTAAGCAATCCCCTTAGAAAGAAATTACACACAGTTAAATCTGGGGATCGGGGTGGCCAATCTAAAATAAAACCTATGCTAAATTTTATATATATATATATATATATATATGTAGTATTTAACTTATTTAAATGAAAAACAAAGATATAAAGCTTCTATATATTTCGTGGGATTTGATACCCAGATCTTCAGGAAGCAAAATATAAATATCAAGAGAACAGAAACACAACAAATAAAAAGAAAATAAGAAAAAATGTAAATACGCAACTAAAACATGCAAAGCCCCAGCTGTTATATCATTAATGGCACAGAAGGAAATTTGGGAAAGTTAATGTTATCATAAATAATTTACACCATTTGGGTATTTCGATTTTAAAATTAACTGATGGGCTTGTTTGACCTTTTTCTATTTTAATCTATTTAAATTTTCTTCAGGACAAGGGACCTTCTTAATTCCTTTGAGGTCATAATACTATTCAATTTTGTCTTTTTTGTGCTCAGCAGCATGTTTGGCCAATCGCTTCTCCTTTTCTTTATGGAAAATATCAAATCTGTGCCCTGTTATTCTGACTCTAAGATGGTTAGATGTTTGTCCAATGTACTGTTTGTTACAAAATTTACAATTAATTTGGTAAATTACATTCTTAGAGTCACAGTTTACTTTGCTAATGATGGGATATAATAAACCTGTTACGCTACTTTTGAATTCCCTAGAGCTTTTCATAATTTTGCAAGAACCGTAACGTGGTTTGTTGCGTGGTTTCACATCCATTAGTACGAATTGGTGTAATTTAGGTAGTTTAGGTTGGACAAGTTTGTTTTTCAAATATATATACATATATCTTACAGGGTGTAACAAATTATCTGAACAAATTTAGGATAATGTTCCATGGATCAAGAGGAA
This sequence comes from Homalodisca vitripennis, assembly GCF_021130785.1. NCBI lineage: Eukaryota > Metazoa > Arthropoda > Insecta > Hemiptera > Cicadellidae > Homalodisca > Homalodisca vitripennis. Next base: position 105,260,690 of record NC_060208.1, on the reverse strand, counting down.
CTAATTACTAAATGTAACCCTCTAGTTGTTTGTTTTTTTATTTTTTTGTATTTCAGAAACAAATAGGGATAAAACAATAAAACTAATACAAAATTGTGTTTCATGAAGTTTAAAATAAAGAATAATATTTATGTTATATTATTAACAACCTCTAAATGTATAAACCTAATTTAAGGAAAGACTTTTTAACAGATGATGCTTTTAAGATATATTTTAAGCTTCAACATTTTGGGAAGCCGCTATTTTGAAAATAAAGCTTTAAAGAAATGTAAATATTTTCTGTAATTAGCCCTTTAGGTTATAAAAGAATATACCAAACTTTGACTTATAGCAACATGCCGTTCTCAAATATAAAATAGTTAAATGAAAAAACACAACTGTGGATATTATTGTAATTATTGGGTTTTAGAAAGTTTTAATGTGATATTCTCTGGGCCACCCTGCAAATTTGTTATATATACCTAGATCGAAGAACAAGGCACCAAAAATATCTTAGACCGGAGTTATTTACAACGGTCATAAGTATACATATTTTGACATATTTATTTGATCGGAGAAAAAGGCAAACTCAACCTTGGCGTCGGAAAAAATAATCCATTTGAACCAGAAGTGCTCGTACACGCAAAATGCCTAAAGTAAGAGCCATTAACTGATGTTAATTTCCCTTAACATCTAGTACTGTTAACCTTGAACGCGTTAACAATATAAACATAAAATATGACTTTTGTTTGTATACTATATAGAACTTTATCATAAGTGAGTTAACTCAAAAGATAATGACATTGGGGAATCCTAATGTTCAAATTAGGATTCCTCAGCAATAGCCTAAAATACTTGTTAAATAAATGGTTGGAGCTATTCAATAAAATATCATGAAAAACTGGAGGACATTCGACTTATTAAATGGCTACTTATGAAAACTGTTTCATTCTCCGACTTCAGTATCCAAAAACACAATTCATTAAACTTAAATCTAAACCTATCAGGTTTAGATTTGAATATATTTCAGTAACTATTACTTATATAAGACATGTTTAGTAAGTCATTGTAAAAGATTATGTCCATGGCCTTCCTGTTATTCATGAAGACGTTGCTTACAAAGCCACGTATAACTGCTAGTCAAATATGACATATTTTGGACGATAATATATTTTATAATACAATTGTACCAACCTATACACTGGTCCATTGGCGCTGAATAATGTTAGTACACATAATTTATATATAGTGAATAAAATGTACATTATATTTAGTAACATTATGAGTATGGATACGTAGTAAATAAGGAGTGTTGCTGCATTTCTGCCTATAAGATACGAAGAAACCAGTAAATCAATTGACAATTATACATTTCCAAAACCTACTGTTAATCTACATTCGTATATTACCTGAATGTTTTTTTTGCGTATTTTATATTTACACTATACTGATATTTTATACAAAATGTGCATAAAACGTAGTGTTTTTGACAAAAATGAGCGGAGAAATTTGGTATTTAGAAATTAACTTACACTGTATGTTTAATTTAACAATAATTTCTTTTTTAAAAGTATATAAAATATGACAATATACAGTATTTGAGTAGTACGATTTTCAATCTATGGATTTATAATGAAACATTTCTAGATGATAAGTATTATTTATAGTAGATGGATGTGTTAGGGATTACGCTATCCATTAAAGTAAACGTATTTGTATGCAATTTAGTTACAGTTCAAGTTTGGAGACGTGAATTAAAGGGGGCTGTTGTACACACAAGATATATAGAAAATAGTAATTGTACAAATATTAAAGAAATTAGCTGGGCAGAGATACTTTACAGAATACCTTGCTGCAACTATGTTTTAGTTTCAGCTATGAGTTACATAGAAACATTTATCTCGAGACTGTACAGATTGACATTAAATGAGAGAGTTATGAAGATTATTGTGCTGTTTAAAAACTGAGAATTAATTGGGTTGCACTACCAAAATTGTTTCATGTTCAGTTACGAGATAGGAGTTTAGACTTAGGAAATGTAAAATTCAAGGTGAAATAGGTGATGCAGAAGATCTTGTTGCTATAGTGCTTAAGCTTTAGTTATGAGTTACATAGCAATGCTTACATAGGGTCTGTACAGATGAAAAGTAAAGAACTTGGCTTTACTGAATATCATGCTGTGACTATGATTCTGCTTTGGCTATGAGTTATATAGGAGTTGTAAAGATGGGAAGTAAAGAAGACGGTTTTACAGAATAACATCCTACCATAGTGTTTTATCTTCTGTTATGAGTTACAAAGGATCTCCTAATTAGGAGCTATAAAAATGGAAAGTAAAGATACCTATCGGTTGTCCGGGTGATTTTGCTGCCACAGAGTTATAACTTCAGTTACGAGTAACTTAGGAACTGTATACGTAAAAATTAAATACGACAGTTGCATACAACATCATGCTTCTGCAATGCAGCTATAAGTTATATAGGAACTGTACATATGGAAATTGAAGGAGACGGTTGTACACAATAGCATGGTACGGCAGTGTTTCAGATAGATAGGAACCCCTATTTACGAATATTTCGGGTGTAAATTAAATGAGGTGGTTCCGCAGATTATTGTGCTGTTTATATCTGAGAATTAGTTGTATTACCCTGGCAAAAAGTGTATCATGCAAAGTAATAGTTCTATGTATAAAATGTACTTTTTGATTAAACCTTAAAGTTTAGGTTATTTTTTAAACTTTTTATTACATTTTTCTGAGGAAATCTGGCCAATCCTTAAAATGTGTGTTTCCCCTTAAATTTGGCTTTAAAAACAAAATTGTATCAAGAATTCAATTAAAACTTTATTATGCAAGTACACATGTGCTTATACCAATTTGTTGTCTCAATAATTTCGAGATTATGGAATCTCCAACTTATAACAAGATTTATACATAAGATTTTCAGAAGTTTGCATTTCTAAAAGCTGCCCGTAATGATTTCTAACTGCAGAATACAATAAAGATCATTTTGTTAAAAACAAGTTGTAATCAAAGAGCAGTAAAGTACCCTCTACTTTATCGACAAAAAACCCAAGACAAAGTGAACAATGATGTCAAAATTGTTGTTCCTTGGAACGAGAAAGCTTATCTTGTTTCCAGCACAAACACAATGCCAAAATTGATGACGTTAATGACAAGTCAAAGAGGTGCCCTTTCTGCTTCATCGGAGGTCCAGATGGCATTTACTTTGAAACTCAACTCATCCCCTAAAGTTGTATCACTGCCCATGTTCTTTGTTAATTTAATCAGGCAAATGCGTATAATGTAGTGTTGAAAGAACTTTAAAAAATTGTAAGTTTTTAATTTCAGTTATATGATTAGTTTAATTAATTATATTTCCGACGCTATATCAGCGTCGGAAATATAATTAATTCGAACAAGAAATCCTCATACACACACTAAACCTGATGTAGGAGTCAGTTCCTTAAAACTCTGACGCCATAACAAAAAAAACATTGAAATAATTTGTACCGGATGTATGCCTACATGGGTTTAAAACATTTTGGAGGATAACATAAAACATAATTAAATATATAAACATATGTCTGTGTGTGTGTGTGTGTGTGTGTGTGTGTGTGTGTGTGTGTGTGTGTGTGTGTGTGTGTGTGTGTGTGTGTGTGTGTGTGTGTGTGTGTGTGTGTGTGTGTGTGTGTGTGTGTGTGTGTGTGTGTGTGTGTGTGTGTGTGTGTGTGTGTGTGTGTGTGTGTGTGTGTGTGTGTGTGTGTGTGTGTGTGTGTGTGTGTGTGTGTGTGTGTGTGTGTGTGTGTGTGTGTGTGTGTGTGTGTGTGTGTGTGTGTGTGTGTGATCGTATAATGTTACAATAGCATAGTTTTGTTATTTTAATAAATTTAAGACTAGTTTCTCTATTATACTACCTTTGATGTTTTTTTATGTCCTAAATAATTATTTATTTGGAGGTTGGAAAATCTGACTAAATATGTTTATATGGCATACTATCTTAAATGGTATTTTTGGAGATTAAGAGTTTGCTCACGGTTTTATTTTTAAATTCGTTGAAATACTGTGTTTTGTGTAAACCCCAATTTTGTTATGTTTTAGATTGCCATTTAAAAACGTTAAATATTTTTGAAAATAAACTTCACTATAATGTTTCGGTTAACTACAACTTTAAAACAATGTGTCATATGTCATAGGTTTACAAATGAATTTTTTGAGTTTTGAACCCAGAACACCATATGGTTTCTAAAAGTGGATGACATTATTTCAACTAGAGTCCTTGTATACTATTTAGGGGGTTGAATTTACTGTTTTTTTTATAGCTCTAACCGTTCTCCCAATACGTTTAGAACATCTTATCTAACTCATATGTATATTTAATTGCTATTATACAATACATGCGTTTTTCGGCATTGACACATGTTCTATATTAACTCTGTTGCACTGGTCCCGGTTAACGTATGATGGCTTTCTACAATGAGACCAACATAATTAAAACAGTTAAATGTTTTAGCTATTATTCGATAAGGCGTGCACCGGAAAATATACATGATTACACCGCCTGCGTAAACATAAAAATTAAGAAAACTAATAATGAGATTATTACTTACGCCATGGATATTTTGCCAGTTAGAAGAAGCTGAAATCTTTCTTTCTCTGTCGCGATATACAACATTCAAGAGACATCATTGTCAAAGCGTCATTCTCAATTATCCTCCGTTCTTTACCTTTCTAATTACGTTAATCATTAAACACCTCTCCCGCAGTACTTATTTACCGAATATCTGTTGTCGTTGTTCTCGAAAAATATCTTTAGTAAAGATAAAGAAATTACTACATCTATTAACCATGGAATAATTCTTGTAATAATATTTATAAATCAATATTTATGGTTATAAAGCATGGAAATTATAGAATGTATTTGGAGTTTTTGTTGCTAGAGAGTTTAAAGTTTTTGATGGCTGTGTAAAATATATTTATTTCTTACTTCACCGTATATAGTAAAACAATAATGTACAAGTATAATGTAGAAGTATAATGTACGACGTGTGCTTCAATTCAACCAGTTCGTATTACGAACCAGAAAAGGTTAGTTGTTCAAGTTGATGGGGGTGGGTTTACCCAATACGAACTATAATGTCATCTTCAATTTATTCAAGAAGGTCTTAATAAGCTGTTAAAATACGAGTTCATATAGATCATATCGATAATATAATGTGAGTGCCGATGATCAAGAGATCCAAGACGTCGAGTTTTAGACCTAAGTTAGAGATAGCGCGGGTTCATATCCTGTCTATGACTATAGTACTTTTAATCAGTACCATCGATATTGTACTATATCAACTATCCCTTTTCTTATTCTGTTTGATAAGATCCTCGCTCAGGCCTGCGGTCTATGAAGACGGGAAGAATAGGATTAATAGGGGATTGGCATCAAAAGAAATTACACTATATCTATATAACAGCTAATAGAGTAATTAACCGAGAAATAAAATTACATAAATTGTACCAACAAATAGAACAGTAATCTGATATGTGAAGGACACTGTAGCAAACCATAATAGACGTTAGCTAAAAAAAAATTGTAAAATTTGTATTGTAAAAACGAATACATTCATGTTAACTCACAATACTTTTGAAACATCGATGGCTGTTTAAACTATTTATCATAACGACCGTTTATACATGTTATAACGATAAATAAATTGGCCTATGAAGTAATTATATAAATTACTAATAAAAATAATGTTATGCCAACCCAAACGTACCATTAAATAACCACCCAGTGGTCTGACACAGCTGTATCTCTCTTGGATTTTTGTTCATTAGAGGTACCATCGACACCATGTCCACGTACCCAGTCCATCCTTGGGCATCCTCCTGTAGTAGTGAGTAGCCAAATTAAGCGGTTGTCTTAAATCGAGGGGGCGTCTATGTGTGTTCTCTTAGAGTTGTGCTCTGATTTTACGCGTTTGTGTCAATAACTCAATAACCATGGAAACAAAGTAATTTGTACATAAAGTTAAATTGTTTTTGTAAAAAGTTTATCGTAAAAGTTTACTGTCCTATTATCAGTTCAATAAGCGCTCAAAATGATCTTCAAGAAAATGTGTTGCACCACTGTAATACTATCAGTAACAAAATGATCTTCAAGAAAATGTGTTGCACCACTGTAATACTACCAGTAACAAAATGATCTTCAAGAAAATGTGTTGCACCACTGTAATACTATCAGTAACAAAATGATCTTCAAGAAAATGTGTTGCACCACTGTAATACTATCAGTAACAAAATGATCTTCAAGAAAATGTGTTGCACCACTGTAATACTATCAGTAACAAAATGATCTTCAAGAAAATGTGTTGCACCACTGTAATACTACCAGTAACAAAATCCTTTCCGCACAATAATCCCAGTCTGTATTGTAAACCACACAAAGATGAGTGGTACTATTAGTGTAGATGTGTCTAGTATTGGACACACCTCAGCCGGAATTTCAGTGTGACACCAGCAATAGATACTTGACTAAGGTCCTGAACTAATAGTAGATCACAAAGTATTATGGACTCATAAAGTATAATGTATGAGGAAAACGCGTGATTTCTCATTCACGAGATGTGCTATTAGTAGTGTAAATGTGTCTAGTATAGGGTATAGTTTTATAACATAGAGACCCTACGACATTTATTGATATACTCGGCGTACCACCTTAGCCGACATTCCAGTTTGACATCAACAATAGATACTTGACTATGCTCCTGAACAAATAGTAGATCTCAAAGTACTATGAGCTGATAATGTATAAGTAAAACGCATGATTCCTCATTCATGAGATGTGCTATTAGTAGTGTAAATGTGTCTAGTATAGGGTATAGTTTTATAACATAGAGACCCTACGACATTTATTGATATATGCAGTTTTATATTGGCAGTTTTACGAACTTAAATCTGAGACTAACTTTAAGGCATTCATTCCTAAATTTATGATTAAATCTATAGAAGCAGGTTCTATAGTCTAGCAACCACGAGCCAATTTGTACAGTATGAGTACACAGTCTGGTTCCTTTTTCGTACGATAGAGGAGTCGAAAAATGAAATCAATTGTCAGCCATGCTAATCTGTTAGATATCAAAATATAATGGTATCGAAAGAGTAAAAACAAAACTATCATTGTTTTTGAGATTTCATTTTTTCTAGCTTGATAAATTCAAAACCAACCCTTCAGACAACTAGATGAAAGGATTGAAAATTGCCACTTAACGGGTCTATACAAGTTTAGCTGACTCTGATTTTAACATTGTTTCCGTGTCAGATGATTGGTTTTAAGTGTGTCTAAGACAAATTCATATTCCTAAAACTTAAGATACCGTCCAATTCGACCTTCACAAAAAGTTGCGTGGCTGACGATCGATTACCTTTCTATGGGGAAATTTCTGTATCGATTTAAAGCAAAATCTAGGTTGCGTGCAATGTAAATCGACTCTCAAAACTCCTAGGACGAGTAATAGATATTTAAATTTTAATTTAATTGTAGTATAACATGTAAATAGTTTATATAATTAATTAAAAACATCGGTTCTTACAGAGATCATTTTTAACAATACTAGTTTTCTGGTCATTAACCACTGTACCTGGTTTTTAAGTATTTATTATTTGAATAAATCTCTTCCAGGGCCGTTAAATAAATACTTGGTTAATTTACATAATATTTAAATAATGGTACAAACAAGTATTTCTTTTGAGGGCGTGTTTCAATAAATAACATCTCCTTGAACAATTTATACTGCTTTGTCGAACAATTAGTTCAGAATACAAGGATATAAGTATTTGTAAGTAATATAATATATAAAATTGTAGGACTTTAGGTCCACACCTAGGTTTGACGAGGGTGGCGGTCGTTACTTTTCTGCAGGGTAGGACAGTCCACGGGTGTCGGCGCGGACTAACTGTCCTACTTTTTAAAACTGACCTGGCCATGCATTGGTTTTTCTACCTGTACTCATTCTTCATTCTGATCAGTGGTGCTTCCACTACATTCGCACAGCTTACTGCTAAGGCAGTAAATATTAACAGTTTACTCAAACCCAAACTCAAGCTATTATATATGAAATAAATTACTAATTGGAATTATATTTAAACAAATTCCATATAGCACTATATTACTATCTGAGTAATTAGGCATTGGCCTAATGAATAATAAACATTAACTTTTTATTAATTATTCCTTCTCTTGTTCCATCGTTAGTATAATACTGTATTATGCGAGTAGACACACTAGTCACGTTAATTGAAATGAAAAGTTTATTGTTTTATTAACAATTGAAATGAAAAGTTTATTGTTTTATTAACACTTTTATTAATTAAAACTACCAAACAGTTTATATCTAGTATATTACATTTATAGTTGTATCAAATTACTTTAAATAGATATCTATACGAAGACAAAACATTTTATTACTTTAAATAGTGGCTAGTGGCTTTTGGCATATAAACCAAAAATTAAATGAACTTATCTGCCTACAGAGACATAATGCTTACATAATGCCACTAACGATATGTTGTAAATATCACTCAAACAGAAATACGATGAAGACAGGATACAAGATATTTTCTAGTTTTATTCAATTTTCCATTTTCTATTCGTCGCTATACGTCGCTACAACATATTGTAAAGTTCGTTCAAATAGTGATCCAGGAACGACACGAGATAATATTTTTAGTTACCAGTTGTCATACTATCATATTATAGTACAAATGTAAAAAGTGTAAGGATATATTATCATAATATTACAGTTATTTTTGGAAATGTTGAGTTTTTGAATATATATTGATATTATACTGCTTTACGAAGATATGCCCAGCATACCAATGTTTCATTTAAGATTTTCTATTAGTTAATTTTAAAGCCCTCCTTTGAAGTGAAACGTAGCGGATATCATTATGAATTGATTACAAATTAATATACAGAGTGTTAACAAAACTAAATGACAGATATAGTACAATAGCCCAATACTGTTATCCACCTTTGGATGCCGTGCGGTTACTGACAACAGGATGCGTATACGCGGTTAACCGTACATACTCGACTAAACACTAGTTGAGGTTGTCGGTTGTTGTAGGATCTGAACACGTTACAGGTTCTTCACATTAATATGGTCTTCATGTGTCAGGAAGTCTTTGTGTTTGACAAAAAGTGAGATTTGTTCATATTGTATAGACCATAATTTCCTATATAAACAGAACGTTTATATATTTTGCTTTTATTTCACTAATGTCTGTCTGTGAAATTAATACAATATTACGTCATTTTGGAACAATGTTTGTTTGCTGACTTTAATTACAATTCTAAGATTTATGATAAAGGAATATGTTTTATTTGGCTGTATTTCAAATTTTGGTTATTGAGACATAATTTTATATCCACATGCAGTTGTTAGATTTACGTGGTTATGTTATTAGTATGTGTTTATTAATATTAAGTTATGTGCCGTAATTTAATTTCATAATAATAAATGTGCTTTAGCTAAAATGTAAATAGTAGACAATCCCCTGAATACAGACGTACAAGAATCTTTAGCAGTATTTCTGTTGATAAAAATAAAATACATAACAAACTAGATGTTTTTTACTTTTAGTGATTTGTGTATTTCTGGGCTGTACGCGTAGTATCTATGGGTAGGTCGTTAACTTTTATGAGCTGCGGGTTTTCTAAGTTTATGAATAATTGTTTATATGGATAATATCCTGTTTTATTGTCATTGTATTTAAGTGAAGTGTATCAAACACAGTATCTATTTTTCATTTTTTTACCACAACGGATTCGTTAAGCGTTCTCAAACGTAACAGTTAAGCCATTTGTGTTAAGTGAAAATTGAAACAGTTTTTTTGCCTAGTTAGCAGTACCGTTGTAGTCAGAGTTGGTACATACCTGTAGCTTCATAACAAATGATTATCATACCAGATGACTATAAGTTAATCAAGGGTTCATAAATGGATTTTATTGCAATATCAAATCAGAAACTACGTACCATAGAACTTCCATGTCTGTAATTTTTATTGGGATCTAAAATGTTTGCTATTCTTATGTTTATGTATTTGTATCATGAAGACACTAAAATTTATATGGGATTGAGTGCTTTTACAGTTATAATAAGTTTTGGTTTTCATGTTTCCAGCCCTTTAACGTTATGATCTCTGTCTTTCGGGTTTCCCTACTCTGCATTTATTAACCTCATTGTATCTATATCATAAAGAAGATGAAGCTAAAGACTATTCTGTAGGACAGAAAATATTACACTTAGAAGTATTTATCCACAGCACGATCTCACGGCGACACCTAGAACTACTATTTACTGCGTATAGACTAACACAAGCCATTTTTGTTTACTGATCGTGCTGAGGCGTCTAGATTTAGACTGACTATGATATGGACCTTTGACTTGGATCTAGAGAGAACCCAGAGAAATTTCCTAATCCCAAAGGTCTTATAATACATCTATTTAATTTCATTTAAATACTGTTGTATAATGTAACGTAATGGCCTCTTCACTTCTCCCTTCAGTACCCTGCTCTATACTATAGATGACTTCCTCTGCATAGATCCCTTGACCTGTGGGTCCCCGTTAGTATAGTTCTTACCTCATCAATATTGACAATAAAACATTGTGCACTTAAATGTTGTGCTAATGTCCAGTTTGATAGTAGATGGCAAATGATTTTGCTATACATTTTACTACGTAAGTTACTAATACTAAGTTGATTACGTTTTATTTGATCGTCGTTCTCCAACACTTTCTCCGGAAATTCTCCAACACTAAAATAAAATATAGCACCCATGCATTACAGTATGAAAGAGTATTTTTATATGGAAGGGAGGAAAACAATCATGATAATGGGTATTGTGGCGCAAACGTTGACGTGAGTTATTTTAGAGAAATTAAATTGATACCGAAACGTGTGAAATCGGAGCGTTGTCGAGACTGTTCAAGATCTACAGAGTAATAAAAGTGACGCTCTGTTGATCCAGCCAGACTTGGTAAATGTATTTAAATATTCTTCTGTTTCTAATGGTCGTTTAAACCTCAACTATGTATTCGTTGAATTATTTTTAAAAAGATATTATTTAATGGTTGCACTTCATTTGTACATTTTAAATCGGTGGACATTTAAAAAAATATTATTAATTTAAAGAGCAAGTTAAATGTATGAATTCAACTGTTCTGTGTAAACCTGTTTTTCTAAATCGAGGAAACAAGGCAAAATTAACTAAGGCACAAGAATAATAACCGGAATAAATAATAATGGCCATAACTATACACTTTTTGAAACATTCTTTTGATCACAGCAAGAAAGCAAAATCAACATTGGCTTGGGAAATATTCTCTTGAACCAGTGCTCATACATGTGAAAAGCCTACGAAACCGCGGGTAGCTCCTAGTAAAGTCATAAACCGTTAAAAATGAACCTACCTGAATTACTCATGCACATTACTGTAACATATTCACATTTTCATCTCCAGCCGATTGTACTCTATTACCCCTCTTGAAGAGATGAATAATATTTGGTTTTTTTTTCTTCAAAAATGTATTTAAGTGCAAGGACATTTCAAGAAAAGAAATTATCAAAACTATCAACTGATGGCGCCGTTCAAAAATGTAATTCATAACATTAATAATATCTATTTATACTGATTCTTAATATTTTTCACCGTTTTTTTGTATTATTATGTGTTGATTATAAGTTATTGTGAAAAGTCCTACTACATAACTATTTTATAATTGAAAAAGTTAACAGATTTTAAATAATTCTTTTAATTTATATACGCTTCTTTTCATTTAAAAATCCTATGTAACTCAGAGGAAGTAGGAGTCTCCTCGTTTATACACTTTGAAAATGAGCACTTGTTTGCACCTAATTATTTGCCTAAAAAAGGTACTTGTAATTCTTATGTATTACACAGTAACACTCGGAAGTCGATCTCTCTGAGTTGCACTGTCCAGAGCTAGGCATATCCTAACATACCGTACACTGGTCTATATTAATAAGCCAACATTGACAGTTTACAAGCATTACTGAGGATTACCGTCCATGTTGTAGATGAGGTCATTGTTCAGTTGATGATGTGGTCAGTTGCACTGTCCAGAGCCAGGTATGTCCTTACATGCCGCACATGGTCTATGGTCTATATTAATAAGCCAACATTTACTGACTCTGTAAGTATTAGAGAGGACCCATGTTGTATGAGATGAGTTCATTGTTCAGGTGATGATGTGGTCAGTTGCACTGTCCAGTCCAGCCAGGTATGTCCTTACATTGGTCTATATTAATACACCAACATTTACTGAGGTTGTAAGCATTACAGAGGATAATCGCCCATGTTGTAGATGAGGTCATTGTTCAGTTGATGATGTGGTCAGTTGCACTGTCCAGAGCCAGGTATGTCCTTACATACCGCACATTGGTCTATATTAATAAGCCAACATTGACTGAGGTTGTAAGCATTGCAGAGGGTCACCACCCATGTTGTAGATGAGGTCATTGTTCAGTTGATGATGTGGTCAGTTGCACTGTCCAGAGCCAGGTATGTCCTTACATACCGCACATTGGTCTATATTAATAAGCCAACATTGACTGAGGTTGTAAGCATTGCAGAGGGTCACCACCCATGTTGTAGATGAGGTCATTGTTCAGTTGATGATGTGGTCAGTTACACCCTAGCAACCCTTGGTACGGTATGTCTGTGCTGAATGAACTTCACTAGGTTTGACTTCTGACTGACTAACCTAAACCAAACTCAATAATCTCTTTATCTGGACAGGATCTACTAATAAAATGTTTGTAATGTAACTGCTAAATTTGCATTTTATATTTAAAATTGGTTTTGTTCATTATTATATTATTATTATAATTGCGCAATTGATATGAAAGATCATTCGTCATAAGACTAAATACTAATGAATGAGTACAGAAACATACATTAGAAAAGGTTATCGCACGTATATCATTAATATTTGACAAGAAGAAGACGATAGATGTTTCCTAAATCTAATAGCAAGTTATGGGTGATGGCTCCAGTAGATTTAGATACGCCTAGTTTACTTCTACGCATCCTAATAACGGGAAGAAACCTACTATTATAGTTACGATTAGTTGAACTTGGTCCTTGGCTCATCGACGATGGGATCGCGCGGTGCCCGACGTTATATTGGTATCAGAACAGGTGTAATTTCCATATTAAAATAATTGTAATGTGTTAGAAATGCAAAAATAAAATTAAACCTTACTAAATGTAAATTTAAACATATATTTAATGCAATGGAACCAATTAATTGTTACTACTCTTACAGGGACTACGAGGGGCTACCTAGAGTGAACCTGCACTCATAAAAATATTATTTATGAGATTTTAAAGATGTAACGTTACATGTTTTAAATTAGTAAGCTTACTCCCGGCGGAGTAAGTACTTTTTGCGATTCAATATTTATTGTAATTAAATAAGGCTATTGCCACTTATACAAATTTAACGCAAATAAAAGTCATTTGACAGGTATTTGGTATTCCGATCATATGTAAGTTTGGTTATTTAAACGCATATGTGACAGATGTGGCCAAATACAATATAATTGAATCGTAAAAAGTGAGGGCTCTGTGGTGTAATGGTAACACATTCACCCGGCAAGTGAGAGATCCGGGCTCGAGTCCCGGCGGAGCAAGTACGTTTTGCGATTCAATGTTTATTGAAATTATATATATATATATATATATATATATATATATATATATATATATATATATATATATATATACCCTAAAACGTGTAAAAAGTAACTTATTGTTGGTAATTGATCAATGAAAGTGACACTATACATGTTGAAATCGGATACAAATATATGATATAATGAGTTTAGTCCAACCATACATATCCAATCCCAGGTTTGTTCACAGTAAGTAACAGTTGAACAATGTAACAGCGTAAAAAAACAACCACATTCTGTAATCATTTGTTAACAGTTATTTGTTCAATTGTTCAACTGTTGTCTTATTGTAAACAAATTGATAGAGAAACATGCAATGTTGGATTGAACTTATAAGTCAAGTATTTGCTATCCGATTTCAACATTGAAAATGCCATTAGTTTTTTTGAAAATTTTATACAAAATGTTGTCTGTTACGTTTTTTATAAAATGCACAATTATTAGATAGTTTGAACGTAAATGTTAAAATGTTAAAATTTTATGTGATAATTTGAAAAAAATTCTGTTTTATTGATCGATCCTGTCTAAATAAAAAGTTTACCCGGGTTTCGGTACAATTTGTAATTCGTTATACAAATATGATTCAAATAAAAAACACATACAGACATACATGCGTTAAAATACGAAATACGAGAAAGAATGTTTTATTTTACCAGACGAAGTTAAGGATAAGAAGCCCTCTCTAGCACTTAATCTGGGGACCAATGGCTTTATCGGTGAATTCCTAACCACCTCCAACGTCCGTGCGGTGAGTCGCTTGCAAGGACAGGATCGCACAGCGGTACGAGTTAATACTCGACCATTGCTCCTCTTGACCCAAGGAACAATAACCTGAAGTTTGTAACTCTCTGTTTATTATGAATAATGTTTTGGCTAATCTAAACTATGGTTTACTACTCTAAATTATCGTTAACATTTTCCAAACATACTTTGTGCCTGTTAATACTCGACCATTGCTCCTCTTGACCCAAGGAACAATAACCTAAAGTTTGTAACTCTCTGTTTATTATGAATAATGTTTTGGCTAATCTTAACTATGGTTTACTACTCTAAATTATCGTTAACATTTTCCAAACATACTTTGTGCCTGTTAATACTCGACCATTGCTCCTCTTGACCCAAGGAACAATAACCTAAAGTTTGTAACTCTCTGTTTATTATGAATAATGTTTTGGCTAATCTAAACTATGGTTTACTACTCTAAATTATCGTTAACATTTTCCAAACATACTTTGTGCCTGTTAGTACTTAATATTCAGGAACGAAGTTAAAAAGTACACTCTCACAACGATAAAACCATGAGATAGTGGGGTTTTATGGTAAACAGTGTATATTTAGGCCTATACAAACCAAAAATAGAAGGGCTAAGAAAAATAATGTTGTGATGACCACTCACAGAGAAATGCCTCAGTTGTATTCTTTAAGTGCCAACATTTATTTAAGTATTTATTGTTTTTGTAGTGTTATTACACTGAATCACCTTGTTTTCATAAATATTTTTGTTAGCGTGTCTTATTTTTAAATGACATATCACCATACAATAAATAAGCTTATTTGTGATACAACAGACATAGTGTATATATTCGTTCTCCACTTAAAAGTCACAACATACACTGCACGTGTTTATTCACAGTATAACTGACAAAGCGTACAGGTTTGTTTACCATTTAGTCAATCCGTAGTCTGTATAGGCACTACATAACGTATACAGCCTACAGGCTTGTTCGTGATTTAACAGACACAATGTAGAAGAATGTTTAGCTCGTGTTTGGAATGTAATTTGATCTACTTCTACAAAAAATTATTTTACAAGCATTTTTAAATAATGTTACAAGTTAGAAATTAAGGCTTTTTGTGCCGAAAATCGTGTTTATCGATCACTTAAGAGAGAAAACTACTAAAGAGATCTAGTTACCACAGCCTACTCCACATGTAACTCAATATATTTGTTCGCTTTTGTCCCTGATATTTCTCTTTTAGAATTAACAAGATTAAAGACAAATTCCGGAGAATTACAATGAGAAATAATGATCTAGGTCTTTAAGATAGGAAATTAGTGAAACCTCTCTTGTAATACATAAATTAAAGCCAATTGTTAAACAATTTAGATTTTCCTCTTCATTAAATCGATTTATTAGAACCCTAATCTACACGAAGTGCGTATTAAAAAAAAAAATAATTGCTTGAGGTATTTTACAATTTGTTATAAATATGTATAATTTATTAAGAAGGAACGAAAATGCTCATCAACTTGTTTTAAAATAAAAATTCAAATTTCAAATTTTATTAATATATATATATATATATATATATATATATATATATATATATATATATATGGTAAATCTTAAGATCAGCGACTACCGCTCCGATCGCCGTAATGTTTTGCATACTAACACAGATTAACGTAATTTCACCGAAAATAATAGTCCCGATTATCGCCGTAGCCGTTTACACCCCCCCCCACCAAAAAAATATTTTGGAAAAATAAAATTTTAAAAACCTGACTGACATTGCATTTATTCGTTTTTTTTGTCTTATTAGTTCGTAGGGCAGTAGTCCAGGTACTACTTCTAGTATAAACTCGTCTTATCAGTGATAAACGCGCGCCG
This sequence comes from Homalodisca vitripennis, assembly GCF_021130785.1. Lineage (NCBI taxonomy): Eukaryota > Metazoa > Arthropoda > Insecta > Hemiptera > Cicadellidae > Homalodisca > Homalodisca vitripennis. Next base: position 105,244,346 of record NC_060208.1, on the reverse strand, counting down.
CTTACCTTTTGCCTGTAATGAAATGCCTGCGTTCGTTCTGTCTGAGTTTTGTATGTGTAAGCAGTCATGGCGTGATCTGGGCTTGGACTTTGCAAGCTCGAGTTAATTTTTTTTCTAAAAGAGCAAGCAGCGCGAAGCGCTGCGCAGCGGGCAAGCATCGCGTGATCTGAGTTTTGAATAGGCAAGCTAGGGTCTTTTTAGCGTGTGACAAGAACCATCGCATGCCATGTCAATAACTTCACTAATTATTCCTTGTCCATGTGGGTTTGTTTGTTTACGTCTGGCGGTCAATCGAAGCCGTCTTATAGGTCACGTGACCCACCCGGCCAATCGGAAACTTTCCTGTTTGTCACGTGACTACTGTCAACTCATCAAAACGACCATGGTCGGCCATTGTTTTAAGTTTGATAGTCGAAAATCTTGTTATTTATGTGTTTTGTATTGACAACATTTTACTGCCGAAAAACTGGTTTTTATGTGTTAGCGATAATCAGGACTATTATTTTCGGTGAAATTGCGTTAATCTGTGTTAGTATGCAAAACATTACGGCGATCGGAGCGGTAGTCGCTGATCTTAAAATTTACCTATATGGTAATATATAACCATATAAATATATATATATATATATGGCAGTTGTTCATAACTTTTTGTAATCATAATACATTAATTTTAGTATTTTTATATTACATGTGAAAAAATGTACTTGTGTATTTATTTCTAAACACGTATATATAATACGTTAAGTTACAATACATTAGTTACGTTAAGGAACATTGATTAATATTAAAACAATTGTTTGAAGAAAACACCAGCACTAGGCAATACTGCGATACTACACAGATACCAGGCGGTTCTAGAGTTAACTTATAACAAACTGGTCAGATGTTCTGTACACTTTTGTTTTCGTTTCATTATTTCGTACGCAGTGTCTCGTATTCATTAAGAAAACATCCCCAGTATCAATATTAGTGTTTGGAATGAAGCAGGTGTAACATTGTGTAAAATATCACTGTGTATTTTATAGCAGTAACAGTCTTCCTTACATCAGTAGAAAGGTAATGGAAGAGATATTTCACAGTTATCATTTCAGACCGTGTTTGGGGTTGAAGACGTTCAACAAGAGTGGCATATATATTTCTGTTAGGGGCCGTACGACTACAGACGGTATTAGGTTCTTAAATGGATATATTTCACAGTTATCATTATTGACAGGGACGGTCGAACATGAAAAATGAATGTAGTGCATACATTGTATGTAAAACCCTTAATAGTAGAGTAACCTAATTTGACATTTATTTGTGGTAATATTTTATGCTGCACCTTTTTTTTGTTCTCTTAGGACAAGAAGCGTATAAATTGCACTTAGTCCTGTAAGGACCTTTGCGCTGCTTCCGGAGTGATAGGATATTCAGGATGGGTAAGGTTAGGGAGTAGGGGCCGCCTCCTATCGAGATCCATGAGGAAGAATTAGGGCACTACATCTCAAAGTCATCCCGGAAGAAGGGAGGCCAGCTGTGAACCAGCCTCTCCAGTCAAAGTAGGCAGGGGGTGGCACACCCTTGTTGAGGTTAACAAGAGCCTCTGAGGTAAGGGAACAAACCCCACCAACTCCAACAGCCATCCTCCACAGTAGACTAGACCTATCGAATTGCCCATGAACACCAGAATCTCAACATTTGCGGTTAGTGATGTGCCGCTACTGGACATCTATAAGGTTGCCCAGATTGAAGTGGCACATCGGTTTTTGCTGTGCCCAGTGGTGGGTTCAACTGGTAGGTATAAACCAGCCAGAAGTGATCCCTGCTGGGTTGTGCTGCACCTTAGTCTTTGTCAATAACTTTAAACATTATAAACTATTTATTGTAATAACTGATTTCATATTATTACACAATTACGTTGTTCTTTCAGTAGTGTCTTAGGTTACTTGCAACAAAAGATTAATTCTAGATATTGTTTAAGTGTTACACCTACAATGTCTGATTTTTATAACAATGTAGACAACCTAGGTTGCTATCCAGTTTTATTTATTTATTTATACCAACGGTGATCACCAATTTTATACAAGTACATACATAAATGATGACAACTGTGAAAAAACACCCGCCTAGTTGAATATATAAAGTTGTGGCAACAACAGAACATCAAAATACAATAGCAATATAATGCTTACAATGGCACAAATATTATATACTGTGCAATAGTCCAGTCATTTAAAGTTTTATCTCCGGAAAAATTCCTAGTGAGCTGAATTTTGGTATACACCTTCGTTATGGCGTTCTTATGAAGATGTGAAAAATCGACATTGATATCGTGCCGGCTAAAAAGTTATAAGGGTCAAAAGGTCACGAAAATCGGTTTTTCGCGAATATCTCGCGACCTGTTGCTTGGAGGTCTATAAAGGTCATTATCAAAATTATTCCGCATACGATTATCTACAAAAAATGTCTCTTGCGTTTTCTGTAATGTCAACAGTTTTCGGACTAGAGTGCTGAGAAAGCGAGTAGAATGCACTCACATAGGGTATTTTATACAGTATAGATATAAGGCGTCAACTCTATTGCTTTTTATCAATGTATTTAAGTCTTTTTCTTAAAACTTCTAACTTCTACTCGGGCGTTTTGTGACAAATATACTTATATTATATAGGTTTTGGAACTTAGTAAAATCTACTATATATAATACAAATACCTCCACTGGCAGATGTTCCGTTCTTTATTGTTCTGAGACCCGTCCCTTTATACCTGCTACTCCCTGTCAGACTGTGTTTAGCTCAGTTGTACAATATTTCTTGAGTGTTAAAGACATTATTTTCGTAGTTTTGTGCTCTTGAACAGTTTTCATAATGTGTGACATTTGTAAATATTCGCAGTAATTGTCGTAAAAATTATACGAACGATCTGAGTATTGCGGCCTTCAAACGACGCCAAGAGCCGAGTACATCAACATTTCCGTGCAAAAAAAGAATTAATTGTTTTGATTTCAAAAAATTATGTTTGTTTATGTCTATATTTAGGCAGAGGCGCCTACCACGCATCTACTAAAGGATTATGAAAGTAGTGCGACCTCCTCAGCCCAGCCTTTTATGAGCAAGTAATAGCAGAAAATTCTATGAAGGCAAATCTCACAGCTGAGGGTTAACACAGAATTAACCAGCGTATCGTATAAGAACGTTTGAATATTTGCTTCCAAATCCTTGAATGCGTTAGTTTTATATACATATATATACATATATTATATATATTATTTCTTGAGTGTTAAAGACATTATTTTCGTAGTTTTGTGCTCTTGAACAGTTTTCATAATGTGTGACATTTGTAAATATTCACAGTAATTGTCGTAAAAATTATACGAACGATCTGAGTATTGCGGCCTTCAAACGACGCCAAGAGCCGAGTACATTAAAATTTCCGTGCAAAAAAAGAATTAATAGTTTTGATTTCAAAAAAATATGTTAGTTTATGTTTGTCTATATTTAGGCAGAGGCGCCTACCACGCATCTACTAAAGGCTTATGAAAGTAGTGCGACCTCCTCAGCCGAGCCTTTTATGAGCAAGTAATAGCAGAAAATTATATGAAGGCATTATTTATTATAAATTAGCACACAATAAGTTCAGGTTGACGTGTGAGGATCTGTGAATCCACCCCAATACCCCAAAAATATGAAGGCAAATCTCACAGCTGAGGGTTAACACAGAATTAACCAGCGTATCGTATAAGAACGTTTGAATATTTGCTTCCATATCCTTGAATGCGTTAGTTTTATATATATATATATATATTTATTTATACAATAAAATAGTATTTATTTGTACAATATATATAGACAATACATATAGACGGCCATATTTCATGTCTTGTTAATTACCTAGTGCATTTACTCAATCAAAACCAGATATATATAATTTTGACTTTATAAACTCAGCAAATATAACAGAGTTATATTACACCAACGAAAATCGATGTTATGCATGACTGTACATATCTCTAATGATAGTTTTGTTACATTTCCTTATCGTAGCTGAATAACATTCATCTAACGTCATATTTAATTCTGAACTTTAATTTATCTCGAAGGAAAGGGGAATGTAACACATAATATTTATAAATTCACAATTATATCAAATTTTATATTTAATTTTTAGAATGAATTTAGTATGTCAAAGATAATATTACATATTGAAAGTATATTTACTAAGAAAATGTTCACAGATATTGTATTAGTGCCGTCTGAGTGGAATCTGTATTGGAATAATTACAAATATTGATGACAAACGAACTTCTTAATTCTTAAAACGTTATTCTCCTTACATAAAAAGAACGTGTAATAATGTGGTTATGGTTGTGTAAATATTTAAAAAAACTTTAGAAATATTTATAGTGAATAATTATGAATTTTAATATCGTGTAAGTGATTAGTAATAAAATAATACTGTAGAGAATGAAAGCTATGAATATTAAAACAAATACAACAAACCTGTTTGACAGCAATGGTTGTCATTATATTCTCGATATTTAAATTACTGCTAGTAATTTTATGAAAGAAGCATAACGTATTTTATCAAAAGCTTCAGAGAATGAAAATATAACATAAAGCAGGTTTATTATACTCGAAAGTTTTCATCATTTTAAGGGACAGAACTGTTTTAAAAAATTTTGGTATTACTTGTAACTCTCTTGTTCTTTACAATTCACTTACGTTCAAGTACAAACCGCTGCCCTGTCATGAAGTTGGAGATGGTGGAGAGGAGAGGAGAGGGATCAAGGACTCTTGTCCCGACTCAATTAAAAGTCCTGAAGGACCACAAAGAAGAAGAGGGATGGAAAGATAACACTAGAAACGTTTCGTCAACAGGCGTTAACTTAGTGAACCTTGAACCATTTATGAAACTAACAATATAGCTACAAAATTTAAATCTTTACAAAATATCACTTTACGTCATGGCTTGGGTTTATTTGTATTTAAGGTAAAGAATAAAGTAGTTATATGTATAGTTATAGTGCACAAGGTTTGTTTATGAAAATACTATGATTAGAGTTGCAAAATATTTTACCTAATATTAAGCATTAGTAATATTATGCCTTATTCATACTTCGCCATACAAACAATTTTTGATAAAACAAATTATGTAGATCGCTACTGTTTTATTAATAAGTTTCAACATCAAAATATATTTAGTATCATGTATTTATGTCAATTATTTCAAAAGTATTATACTATATAAAACGTGTGTACATTCTTAATACATTGTGTACATGTACGTTTACGCAAACGTAGTAACAAAGGTACAATTTCATAGTATATAAATGAAATGTTAGCAACATTGTTGTGTTTTTAAATTTAAAATCATGCTAAAAAATGTGTGCAAAAGTGTTTAGCGTATGTACAATTTTAACACTATTATAAAGTTCATTGTTATATATTAATTTGCTTTTGTAACACGTCCTTATTTTAGTAAAAAACGTAGATAAATTATAATATTATTTTATGTAAATGTTAGTAAATGGAGTCAAATGCCAAATTCAGTGAAATAAGTTAGTATTGCATTGTGTACTTGATGGCTGATTGGAATCAAGTTGCTTTGTAATTAATTATTGTAACCGCCACGCAGTGATGTAGCACACATACCCCTGCTTATATAAGAGAGTCATATTTTATGTAACTATAATTTTAATTTAATAATAGAAAATCTATTAATATAAATGTAAATTGGTATTTGTGTTTCTTTATTTATTATCACTTTTGATTAGCTATTTTTATCAGAGAATCTCTAACCAGAAAAAGATATCAACGAAAGTAATGTAACTTGGGGTATTCAAATTAGTAGGGCTAATGTTTTTTCAAGGCCTGAGTTGCTGAGAATTCTGCGATGTAGCTGACTGCATTACATCTTTCTACAGTTTTACCAAAAAGAAAACAGTTCTCTAATCCAAAAAGGTTTTATAGTGTAACTGAGAGGATCAGAGAAAAACACTGTCTTTTTTTCTAGTCTTACTATAAAATTATTTTTTTCTTATTGTTTAATAAGACCTGTTTATTAGAAAAAGGAAGTTTTATATTTCCCAATCAACATTATTTTATTTTGTTCAGTTTAGAAATCAATAAAATATTAATTACTGTGATATTTTATTCCGGACATTGCACACGATAACTGAAACATTTGCTGCTATTTATTGACGTGACAACGTCTTAAATTAGGTTGCGGCTCGGAGTCACTCATGAAAAAGTGTAACGCCCGGTAACGTTACGATGCCCGTCCAGTGGATCCGCCGCACGGGATCCGCACGGGATAAAGCAGATAACTGTGGGTCCGCCGCACGGGATAAAGCAGATAACTATGTTTATTCGTGAAAATGTGGAGTGCTTAGATTCGTCATTTACAACAACTACAACAATAAAGGTAAATAATTGTACACTGATATTTCATTATCGTAAACTATGATTGATTGATTAATTGTTAGATTGACACAAAAGTTGAGAAACTGAGTTTATAGGTTATGTCATACTATTGACAAATGTTGATAGTGTTAAGTAAATTATTAGTTTAAATCACTCTGCAATCAATCGTAATTCAGTCGATTGAGAAGAAACAGCGCGTATTGCTAGTCAAACATTTAAAATAACAAATTATAACCTCTAACCTGTCATAACAGTGCGACCAAACAAACGAACTAAACCGACCAATCACCACGCGCGGAGTTAGAATTTAACTGTGTTTAGCAAGAATTTCAAATTCCAATTTTAGTAAATGTTTTATTCAACTTTACCATTTACAATAACAAATTTTAATTAATTTCAAATTATGTACAATGTTTTAGTAAACAAAATATATTTCTATAGTTAAAATTTGTGCAATTCTTATTTTCATTCAATTCCTTGTTCCTATTGTGCAATTTAATAATATTCATATCAATAAATATTCTACCGAGAAAAAAGACGTTGTCACGTAAAATCTTCGCCCGTAAAACCGACTTTACAGGCAACCATAATGTTTTTTTTAATAAAATTTGTCCTTTCATAACACAATTGACTATTTATCTATAAAATAATTATAACAGTTCATATTTTGGATTTTTATTTCAGTAACAAAATTTGGCATTTTAGGTCTATTTGGGTTTTAACATCACTATGGAGTTCCGAGTATTTCCAGACTTTACTCTCCATCAGTACGCACAACCAGTCGCATTAGTGAAATGAATGAACTTAACAACTTTTAATTAAATACGGTAGAACGGGGAATTCCGTGCATTTCCGTAACGCTGTTTCCATCAGGTCCGCTGTTTTTATTTTTAGATCGTTAGATCTACCTTAGGTGAGAGATTTTTCAGCGAAAAGTATAAAAATTATATCTGTACTCATTAAATAACAACGTTGTTACTTATTGAATTAGTACAATGGAAGAGTACGCGGAGAGTTAGTTCAGTGGAATAGTTGGTCAATGTAATTGTGTATATGTGAGTGATGCGATTTCACACAATTAGTTTTATAGAATTCAAATGTTATTTTATATGTGTACGATTTTCGACACATTTTAATGCAAAGTAATATAGAAAGGAATTACATTGATAATAAAGAAAATTAAGAAATAAGCGAGGTTAATTTGGAAAGTGCTCAAAGGTGAATCAAAATTGGAAATTTATTAATTTTTATACATGTTGTAAAACTAGTTTGATGAAAAACTAGCGTAGTTTTAGTATTAATAACTCGACCACAAGCAAACAGTGCAGATATGTTGGCTTCAACACCGGAAGTATAGAAATAAATACGAATTTCTAAGCAGGTTTCTGGTAATATCATAAGACTTGCCATTAATTTGAAAAGCACTTAGTTTAGAAGAAACTATTACTTATATTTCAGAAATCCTCAATTCAAAATGCTCAGTTCATTACATAATTTAGTTTCATTGGACTTTTAAGCACTTTTGGGATATCAAGGTAAATCTTTTGCTTTGTATTATTGTTAAATAATACTTAGAAGTACATGTGTTAAGAAAATTTAAAAGATTTATACAAGGAGCACAATATTCACTTTTGGTGACTAAGAAACTTCTTAGCGAAACATTGATCTTTGGAAAGTTAATGAAATTGCTTAGTATTCTGAGACTTAATTTTCGGTTAATAAATTATTTTCACTTTTGTAATTAAATAAGAGTGTAATAACTATACAGGATGTAAATTAAGTCTTGATATGACTTTTAAATTACGTCACAATATAGGGGTTGCAGTTTGAAAATATAAAGTGACACATCTCTACCCCCTTTATAAAAATAAAAAAAAATATTTAAAATATTTTTACCCTCCAAAAAGTAATTTAATAGGTATGGTGAAGATTTTACATCGATATCTCAATTATTTTGAAATATATCCAAGCGTATCAGGACTTAATTTACACCCTGTATATATCTAGTAAATAACTGAAATCAGTGGTAAATCTTAAATTTGGTATAGAAAAATTACTGATGGGAACTAATATGGGAGTACATTGTAAAAAATTTACTTAATATGTTTTACGATTTAATTATAATGTAAATGAAAATCGAATGAACAGAATGAATAAGCTATTTGTAGTAAATGGTAGTTATATCTAGTTATTCTTACGTACTAGCGATTGAGTCGTTTTATAAATAAAGAATTATGGATATGATGACGTTGGCTCTTTCTTTTTCTTGATGTCTGGCCAAAAAACACATGTCTTCATTTATTGGGTATAAATTTAGATGAAGTTCTTCTAAAATAGTGTAATGTAATTAAATCCGAAGATGTAAATTGTATTTGGTGAGCGAGATTGAAAGTATATTACCTTGTAGCCAATCAGTTTTTGAGTTTTGTGTACTGGGAAGACGACTAGGGATGATAGCTATGGGTGACGACTAGGGTTGATGACTAGGGACGATGACTAGGTTGTTGACTAGGGATTGTGACTGGATGAAGACTATGATGATGACTATGGACTATGACCAGGCATGACGATTAGGAATGATGACTACGGTTGATGATGAGGGATGACGGCTAAGTTGATGATGAGGGATGATAACTAGGGATGACGACTAGGCCTGATGACTAGGGACGATGACTAGGTTGTTGACTAGGGATTGTGACTGGATGAAGACTATGATGATGACTATGGCCTATGGCCAGGCATGACGATTAGGAATGATGACTACGGTTGATGATGAGGGATGACGGCTAAGTTGATGATGAGGGATGATAACTAGGGATGACGACTAGGCCTGATGACTAGGAACGATGACTAGGTTGATGACTAGGGATTGTGACTGGATGAAGACTATGATGATGACTATGGACTATGGCCAGGCATGACGATTAGGAATGAAGACTACGGTTGATGATGAGGGATGACGGCTAAGTTGATGATGAGGGATGATAACTAGGGATTACGACTAGGCCTGATGACTAGGGACGATGACTAGGTTGATGACTATACCATAATGTTCAATGGGTCAGGAAAGAAAATTCAATGTAGCTATGAGACCCCATGAGGATGGGAATTCTAAATAAATGGAAGACATAGTAGAGAATAATATCAATTAAAATATTGTAAACTTAGAATTGACTGCTTTTTTATAAAAAAATATTTTTAAGCTAATCAGTTTTCATTTTGGACAAGTTAAATACCCGGTGATAGTTCTATAAACACTCAGGCAAACAAACAATCTATTAAGCATTCTAATGAATCTCGTGCCCGTCAGTATGAGACTCATGTTATTAACTATGTGTGACAAGGTTAACTTAAAACACGAGGACCTACATGAAAGTAATGTGTATGGAAGGTTATGCCTATGATGTTATAATGCTTATTGCAAATACGATAGTATTTGGAACGTCAATGACTTGTCTGACACAGGTGATGCGGTCACTATCTATGACCGTATAGATTCTGATTTATATATATAAGTGCATGACACTTCATTATTTTCAGGATTGAATTAGTATTATATTCAGATAAAAGTTATTTGAGTGATAAACAAGGAAATTATTTTTTTTAATTTTCATACGAACATTTTTATGTTTCTCTTATAGAGTTATGATATTTTTGTATTTATTGCAAAACATGTTGAAAAGACGGAAATGTTTTAGACAAGATGAGAACTAATGTTTTAGCGAAGATTGGAGTTTGTATGAAATATTTTGATGGTGGAAGTCATTATTTCTTTGTCATCTCAGCTTTGACTCAGGAATGTGGAGTCCTTTGTCGTGAGGTCTGTTCTCATCGTCTTCATTATACAAGTGCTTTTGGTTTGTGACCCTTAACAAAACTAATGAATTACATTTTCCTTTAAGTACTGAAAATCTGAAAAATTTATATTTTGTGTAAGTGTGCACTGTAGATGTTATTATAGAACTATTAATGTAGCCCAGTACAGAAGTAAAGAGTTAAATTAAATTACTTTAAAGTTCCAAATTAAGTCATTCATATGATACTACCACATCCATTGTAAAACAATAAAGATTACATTTAGATATGGCCCACAGTTTGCTCTCTTTCCAGGTGTAAATTTGGAAATAAGAATAGTTTTAATATCTATATGTGTAGTTTAATATATCATTAGGTTATTATTGTCTGCGGTAACAAATAAGATCCCTGGCTCTATAAGCTAAACATTTGTGTTTCATTTCCTTTTTTGGCAAACCCAAATCTATTACTTAACGATGGAATTGTTTTCTAGTGTCGGTAAATGGTTAATAATGGCTATTCTTTGTTCTCGCCGATAGTGTTATATACAGTGTTGGCATAAATTCTGATGTACAGTACCTTTGTGAAGTAGTTAAAAAGCCCTTGTCCCTAAACCTAGTGCTACTTCCGTCTTCAGACAGTGTTATTGAACTCACCCTTAAAATCAAGGCCCACATTATACATTTTCTGTAAAAATTAAATTTTTTGTAAAACTTTACAGTAGCATATTTAAGAAAAAATATCAATATTACGGTAATTTAAAAATATTTTTGGGAACCTCTGTTTTCTTTAAAAAACATTTATTGAACAAGTATTCGTGTTAATTAATATAGTTCCTTGTACACCTCCTGTTTGTTGAAATATATAAATAATATTCTCCTCATTTCGAATAAGTTTACACAAAATTTAGATTGAAAGGATTTCAAACATTGAATTATCGAACCTTCATAGTAAATATCGTGGCTGGCTGGCTGAGTTGTGACGTTGGTGGGGGGGGGGGGGGGTGGATCCCTCCACTGCTGTCTATGTTCCTGCCGTTAGGCCTTTACACAGTGAAAGCTAACGATCTGAACCCTAGCAGCTATTGCTGCCTGTCAGTTCTGTAGAGTAGAGTGTAGTCGTGTTAGTCGTCCATCGGAAGACGCAGTTGGGGGACCTCCTGGGCACGAAGTTCTCGGATGTGATCCCACGGTGAGGACTCTGCGGATTCCTCGAGGCTCGATGTCAGTCCTTCCACGAAGCTCCTGATGGTTGTGACGTTAGACGAAGCTCTGACGACGGTGTTCCTCACGAACCAGGGCGACCCAGTGGCCCGCCGGAGACACGCTCTGGACTGCGAGCAATTTTCTCCGGGCGGTTTTGCAGGTGAGATGGTACCATGCTGGGGCCGCGTATGTTATCACTAGTCGTATCAGAGCCGTGTAGAGCAGGACCTTCGTCCTGGTCGGTAGCTTCGTCCAATAAACCATGGCAGTTTTATAGTGCGTACAGTTGCTCTTTCCTCCCACAAAAACGCGAACACTGCAGTTAGTGGTACTGTCAATTCTGCCACAACTGCTGCCATTTACATATTTCCCGTCTCTAGGTTCGACAATTTTAGGTTTGAAATTTTGTTAAAATATTTTTTTTATCAAGTAGAATATTTTTTGGAAATAATAAGAATTTTTTTTAATTTTTGATATGTCTCAATAAACGGCTGTATTATGACAATAAATATTATTTCAATTTTGTTTTTAATTTTTAACATACGAACATACGATCTTGTAACAAAAAATAGAGGTTTCCTAAAATATTTTAAACCTACCGCATAGTAGGTGAAAATTTAAATACTATGAATTGCTTTTTATGATGAGTTGAATAACACTGGATAAAACCAGAAGTAGCGCTAAGTTTAGGAACAATAGGGTTTTAACTACTTCACAAAGTTGTATTAGCCTTTTGCCAACGCTGTAATTTAAGGATAAAACTAAATAAACAGGTTAACAATAGTATTGCTTTATGTTTTGGAAAAGTTGTAAACAATCAGTTTAAAAAAGGCAATTTATAAAAAAATAATTTTAACTACTAGCTAATAAAATTGTTTTTTAAGGTACAGTAATATGAACTTAAATTACTTCGTGGATTACCGACTTCTAAGATTATAGTCAAATTATTCTATCCATTAACCATAAAGTAAAATGTATATATTTGCCTGTACATACGGATACCGTGCGGTTACGGACGGACGGCGGATATAGAGGTGCTCGGTTAACCGCACAGAAACTCGACCAAACACTTGTGCGGCTTCCGGTTGTTGTAGGATCTGTGTACACGTTACAGGTCCTTGATATTCAAACACGGTCTTGTTGGCTCAGTAAATCTTCTGCCTTCAATGTAGTTTTACGTTCGATCATATTTACCTCTTTATTTTAATTTGAAACTTACCATAACATCATGCTTATCTTTCATAAATTAGTTTATTTACGTTTATTGAAGTAAAGTAAACTGTAATATTATGTTCAATTGGATGGTTTTATTAGCTGACAACTACTACAGAATTAAATTACTTTATTAGAACTATTGATTTTTAAAATTTTTAACTGTGTTTTTTCTTATTGACTTTTAAGCCATCATTAGTTTTGAAATAATGAAAAAATTAAATCAAATCGCAATGCCACACAGTAGAATAAGTCTGGAAAGAATATTACAATGTTTTGTATTATTAATGGGTCATAGAATGTAAACTTAAAATAGCAAATTATATACAAGGTATTTTACTGGAATGGTTAATATTTTGATAACTTTTTAAATAACTTAAAAATCATAAATTAGTATTTTAAGTAAGCCTAGATTATTAAGCTTATTATTTATAGAGTGATAGTCTTTAAAAATACTTAAAAATAGAAGTCAAGTAGGGTAACTACAAAAATTTGAATATTTAATTTATATTAAAAATAATTAGATACGGTACATGTATGCTGAAAAATAAATATAAAGTAGAAGCACTTTTATATAAATCCCGATTGTAACGGGGCGTTTCAGGTGACATAATTCTACGTACTTATTTACTAAAAACTTCCTGATTACACTCTGATTTTTGAATTATTAGCATTACATTACATAAGTTTATATGTTTATAAAACAAATGAAGTCTAATCCTCAGGTCGCTGTCTCCATTATTGTGATTGTTTTCCTTCCTCTACACAAATGTACGTTTTCACGCTGCTAATACATGTGTTTAATATTTCACTATATTTTTAAAATTGTATGTATTTTATTTTAGGATGAAATCGTAATGAAGCATCGTAAGTTATTAAACACAACTACAGACACATATACAGTAATAGTGTTATATAGAGTTATATGTGTCATCTATAGACACCTATTGTGAAAGCTTAGGATGCAACATGAATACAAAACAACTTCCTAGGTCGACCGTTATTTTAAAGTAGCCATCAGAAGACTGAAAACACTCAGAGGCCTTTGGATAAATATTTTTTCAGGAAATTTTGTAGAAGAAAGTCAGAGCTAAAGGCAACTTAGGACAGAATTACCGGAGAAGTATCCTTAGATTGGGAACCTAACATGTAGAGTCCTACATCAGAGACAGAAATAGAGATGTATTTTATTGCAACTCTTAGAACATAAGATGCAATAAAAGGAGATTGGAGGAAATATAAAAGATTGAAAATGAAGGGTCCTAGAATTCACGATAAACGATGTATTGAAGGACGAAATATTAAGCAACAAGAACCATAACATATAGTCTCAGTTTAATGTGGAATTTCGTGGTATAAAAATCTTAATGGTTGAGAAATGTATGTGATATAAAATATATGTAGCCATGATACCAATATACCAGGACGAATTAAGAAGATCAAAGCCACAAACAGAGGAATCCAGGGAGTAGCCATTTTCAGGCAGATGATTCAGAATTATAACATTTGTAATACGAAAATCGGAGTATTTGAGTCACTACGGTCGGGTGATTCAGTTGAGAACAGAGAATTTTGAATATTGTTATGATTAACCATACGGTTTTGGATTGATAAGAACGATAACGGATATTTTTTGTTATATAATAATGAATTTTTAGAGGGGTTTACATCATTTGACATTCTTTAAATTTTTTAAAATAAATATTTTACTATAACAGATTATATTCACAACAACTTATAAATCCAAGAAATGTTATAGTTTTTGATGTATTTAAAGTGGTTTCAAAGATACCTCACAATAAAATAATGAATAAAATAATATATTTGCGTTTATAAATTACTGATGTATCGTTTTATTTATAGGATAACTGACAAATAATGTACTAAAATAGGTGGAAAATAATAATGTAAAGAGAATGAGTACAAATATGATTGAATAAATTTAGAGATAAAATAATTGTTCTTGTTTTTATGCTGGGAATATAATCTGTCACTGGTATCGGTTGGTCGAGATTTTGCAATTCACAGAAAATACAAACACTGGCTAGGGGGTGAATAGTTGGTTGCCAACAAACAAACAACCCCCAGATGTTGTTGTCATATCTATAACTATAAACCAATCATCAACTTTGGCCTCACGTGTTCAGTTCAAGCTATTATAACAATAGTTCGGTATAGTCAACACATTCTTCCTCCACAACGTGGTAAAATCAAGCAACTCACGATTTTGTTTTTAGTAGGTTTGGAATTTAAAACTTAGCTAATTTTCAAGCAAATAATTCACTAAAAGCATTATACAGTTTATAGTAATTCTAAAAAAAAAAAAAAATTAAAGAACTCTACTCTACTGAAACTAAAATATATATTGATACACACATACGAACTTTGTTCTTGTATGTACAAAATTGGTATATTGATTTATTTAAATATTAAATAAAATACTAGGTTGAACTTAGGTTTTGTATATGCATGAGTTAGAATATATCTACAGTTAGGTAATTTTATAAGAGCTGAACTAACAAAGTTCAGACGATTTGAATAAAAACTATGAGGTTTGTTAAGTAGATAAAAACACAGATCATATCTCGTTTTCGTTTCGTAACCTTGACAGTAATTTTGAAAGAAACTTTTAATTGAAGCTTACTTAAAACTTAACACTCTCAGCCGCACGTGCGTGTCCCCAATCAGGATAATTTATTTCAACTGTTGCAGATTAGCATAGTCTGCTGGACTAGAGTTATTAATTGTTCTTAGTAGTAACAGCTATTAGTAAATCCTAAGGGGAGAAATTTTTTAACTGAAAAAATGTCTCATATGTTTGTCATCTTAGCTCAGAAGGTTTATTATTATTAAAAGGCTTCGTAAGCACAGACTACTGGTTCTTACTATATTAGCCTGAATTTATTCCTACTACTTGTATGCAATTGAACAGTTACAACTTCAGATAAAGGAAGGATCAGGAGAAGTTTTCGTAGAAACAATCGTTTATTTTATCTTTTTCGTTAAATCTGAATTGATTACGTCTGATAAGTTTATGTTCCATTCTAAGAAATGAATACTCCTAAAATAACTGCAGTCTTCGATTAATTAAAATAAATTTGGTCTGTCAACGAATTCATTATAGATAAATTATAAAGAAAATAATAAGTCCCTCAAGCAGTTTTATGAAAATCAGTTAAATACGCAGTTTTTAGAGTTGAGAATATTGTACAATTCATTAAAATACTTCATATTTCATACTCATTCTAGCTAAAATTATAATGTCAAACATAAACCAATTTAAATTTTCCAATTAGAGAGTACCGGATGAATTAAATGATTATATAGAATTGATCAACCTGCTAATTCAAGTTTAATAACGAGCAAACACCCTTTCACAAAAGAGAGCAACAAAAATGTGTGAATTGGTACTACAGTTTGATACAATGAGAAACATGTAATCGGATGTTCTGCTCAGACAAACTAGCAAGACTTCTCGCCAGTCTGTCTATTTACTACGAGTACTTACTAAATTCTATTGATTTTATAAAAATTATAGATTTTATTAGGAATTAATTAATTTATGTAAATTTTATACTGAAATATCTGTAAATATTTTAAAGTTGTGTATATACTCTTTATAAAATAAGTTCTTTGTGAGTATTAATAAGAAAAAAAATCTGTTGTATTTAGTTATTTATTTTAAGTGTCAAAATCCTTTTGGGTAGATGATCTTTAAATTCTTACAACCCAGAATTATTAGCAGATAAAGAATGAGTTGTTAAAACGTGAAGCCAGTCGAACTAAGCGATGGACTAATCGATAGTGCTACTTGTAAGTAAAAACTTAGATACCTTTGTAATAAAACTTGACACATCCATAGAATTAGTCGCCAGCCAGAATCTGTAGTAGATAGTAAATCACGTCCAAGAGTCATCTCATACTCTACAGTATCCAAGTTATCGTAGTGAATTGATAACAGCTATTTATAGAATCATTCGTTAAGGAACTATGTATTAAGAAACACTTGATCTTCACTGTAATTAAAGTTTTTCGAAAGAGATGGTAAAGAAGTTTTGTGCTCACAATTGATTGACCTCAGATTGTAAATACATGCGGATTATTTGCCTGAGCTTTAGCGAAGACTATCACTCGAGGGGCTGGACAAATTTAATTTGTGTAGGTCCGTTTTTCACAATACTATATTAGTCTAGAACAAACTGTATTTGTTCTTGAAGTTTTGCATTGAGCAATATTTCTATGTAGGCAAAATCAATGTTGCAGCATTTCACTCCATGAGGTCTGGGGCACATTGGTGTTATGGATGACCATGATGGATACAAGAAAATCACAAAATAATTAGATTTGTAAACAATATAAGTAAAACCTTACGGAAATGTAATCTGTAGCATAGTGGCATTTAGCTATAGACTTGAAATATTTTATACCCGTCCCTTGTAAGCAATACCTTTTACTTAACACTTGGTGTGGTGTACTCATACTTTATACTAGGGATATGAAATTTGATGGTATATCTGTTACATTTAACACAATTATCTCATTGGATATATATATATATATATATATATATATATATATATATATATATATATATATATCTACTTGTTAATGTATAAATATAGGAACTTCTTTAAATTTATTGTGGCATAAATCTAGGATTAACAATAAATTATGGAGAGAAACGTTTTATAACTAACTTAGCAATTTGTAGTTTCACAAAGTTTGGAAACATCATATTTATGTTAATGCATAAAGTAGTTAGAACAGTACTAACCTGTACATTGCTAATGACCCTGTTTTGGTTAAAGCAGACGGGCTGGATCATCACTATTAATTATTCCACTCCATAGAACTGTGATGAGTATATCATTTTATGTGTTTTTGCAGAGTGGAATAGCTTTCCTGCGTTAATTAAAAGTAAATGCCAGTTATACAAGTCTGGACTGAAGTAAATAAAATTAGTTATTTATTTACATTGCTTTATTGCTGTGTATATGAATCTGTTATTATAAATACAAGAAATTATATATAGCACTAAATGTTTTTATTGCAAGTCATATATGCTTATTACCCCTTATAATATGGATCTATAAAATAATAAATAATACAATAAATAATGATAAATAAAATAATTGGAATTTTTATTTCTCCTTTATTGACATGTAACTCTATTTGGGTAGAGAGGAAATTAACACCAACAGCCATAAGGTAATTTTTTATATACATTTAAAATATGTAACGCACATCCCCAGTGAGTAAGAGGTCTAAGGTAAAAAGCAGTCTAAAAGACGATCCAGTGGTAGAAAGGAAGAAGCCAAGGGCTGAAGATATTGTGGAGTTGGAAGAAAGAACGTATCTAGGGGATAATCCACTGCGAAACTCTGAAATTGTTCTGGATTCTCTTTCGAAGTGGATTGCAATTGATACTCTTGATAACAAAGGTTCGGGGTTGCTGTAAGACGTTGAAATAGAACGAAGCCTATCTGTTTCCACTGCATAGAGAACATGAATATAAAGGCTTGCAAGAGTTGTCTGAAGTAGCGAAGAACATAAAAAAGAAAGTAGCCTGTGCGAAGTGTAGGAGAGAAGATCGAGTAGACGACCGGCATGATGCAGAATAGAGTGGATGCTCGGTCTATGACAGAACATTGAAAAGATTCAATACATAAATTGACTATAAGTTTAGAAAGTTTGGTTATGTTTCAGAAGAATATAAGTTATTAAATGGTATATCATATTATTTATGAATAACTAATTTATACTGAGAAAGTTAAGGAAGGAGAAATAATTCTTGCTTAAACACAATTAAGTCTTTAATGTTAACAGTGAATATATAATGGAAGAAAGGTATTACAAGAACTAATGCGAACTTTTCGCGACGAGAGTTGATAATACGATTCGTATCATTTCAATAAACCAATCAATCTTTAAAAATATCTCACGAACTTAAAATATTATTTGATTAGATAATCAGGCATTTTAAAAGTAATTAGTATGATTTAATTTTATTCTTTAAATTATTAAAATATTAAATAAATTGTGTTGAAGTCAACCACTACAATATCTTTGAACATTGGAGGCGAAACTGGTGTGAGTTTTGATATGATTATATTAAGTAGAAGTCATATTTAAGATATTTTTGCAGTATACATTATGTGACATTCTACTAAATTCTCTGTAGGCATAAATGGCTTTCCAGTAAATAGGGTAATGATAGATATGGGCAATATTATAAGAGTAACGAAAAATGTGTCGTGACGCGTAAAAGAGACACGTCTTTTCACGTCCGCTTAGCCGTCGTCATTCTGTCAAAGGACGCAGTAAGCCAGTCTCAGGGTCATACTACAGCCAATTCTCAGACATCTCGCAACACTGGTCACTTCAAGTTCCCCAGGGATTCTCTTGTCCCCAGCTCATCTTGGCTAAGCTCTCTTCTCCTTGGATTACAGTGGAACGTTTAAAATAAAATAAAACAGAACAATGGATAGCGGAAAGTCCTTATATTCGCTGTTTTCACTAAGAAGTTTTAAAACTAGATTTTAAGATCTGTTGTTATCTTCAAACAAATTCACAGATATCGTGAAATTTTCCTGAACAAATTGTTGCAGACTTTCATTAATGCATATTATTAAGTTTAAAGGCAAGAATTTTAAATACAGTATCACAACTGAAGTAAACATGAGTTAAACTCATATATTACAGGAACACAATAGTAAAGAATTATGTTTTAACGGATAGAAGAACTATTCCTTTTAAAAAATATAAACCTTAACAATTTTGCCATTTTAATAACATTTTGTTATTTTGTCATGGATATTGCAAAAGGTATAAGTTTAAACTTATATCTTACACAATTAAGGTACCAACCAAACAAGTATGTATCTAGATTTCTATTCGTAAAATGTTGCTTGATACGAAATTACGCCTTTCATAAAATATCATGTCCAAATAAATCAGTTATATTTTATTCTATACAATTTGAAGTATTTTTAAAGCACATCGAAATAACTTTACAATATTACAATATCAATTAATTGAACTTATGTAAATAATTGTAAATAACTTGTTGGTTATGTCTTCTATATTCATTGTCAGTCTCGTTAATGACTAGACCATATTGAAACCGCCTTGATTTTCTACGAATTACACGTTATACCTGATGCAATGATTGGCGTGTTCTAGTAGTAAATGTAATATTACTAACTTTTGCAGGAATTATTCGATAGTTAGTGCAGTTGCATGTGAGTTAGAAATATACGAAATACAACAAACATAATTTATTAATGTTTTTAGTGTATTTCGAGTGTTGTGAATGCTATGGAAAATAAAAACGAATCAGAAATGTTGTTGCATGCAGTATCAAACCTAGATGTAAACACCAATCAGACACGTTGTACAGGTAGTATCAAGCCTAGATGTTAGACCACACAATGGCTGACGGATGCTGGGGAATGAGGCCGCCACATCATCAACAGAACAAAGCCATCTGTGGCCTCGGTTGGCGTCCATTTGTTCCGGTAATTGCCTAAGGCAATTGAGAGGCTAACTCGGTTACGTCTGCAGCATTGCAGATCATCCCTCCGTGTTCAGTTACAAGAGTAAACTGTGGAGGGAACAAGGGCGCTACACCCATTTACAATTGTTGCAGAACAGTTTTAAATTTTAACAACAAAACATAATACGATTCGCTAGCAATAAGCGGCCAATAATATTTTACAGTTTCCTTGGAAGCCTCAAATGGGTCTTCACACACAGTGTAAAACTGTTTTTGGCTTATTTGTCCTGTATAATTATGTCTGCTAATGTACATTTTTATAGGCCTATTACTGGACAATGTCTTAGAAAATCATATTCTTAGTTAGTTTTTTAATCACCAAATAAACCACACAACTTTACACACCAAATAAATTGCAGTAGTTTAGTAGGATGAAATAAAAGGGATAAATACATACGTATGCTTTTGTTTCCGCAACATTTTCGGATTTAACTAAATTAATTAAATAACGCCGTTATATACTTTTAGTTTTTTCATACTAAAATGGCATAGACTTGGATGGATTGAACAAAATAATACTGAGTAGTTATATATTTGAATCTATACAAGTAACGTGCAAAAAAAAATATTAAACTTAAATTATTGTTGAGTATTTAGTTCAGAAGATGAGAACCTTTCATATTTGTTAGTCCATACATTTAAGAAAGGGACAGCAGTCTCTCAGAGTCACTCTCAATTATTCTGAGCTCCTTAAATCCTGATTACTTAATTAGAATTAACCATTTCTATTACTTTTCCAAGATACCTCTTCACCAAAAACTTATATTTTTGTAATTAATTCTTGCAAAGAATATTTTTGATCTGACATTCTAACCAAGTATATTGCATATTAGTTGTTACTTTTGCTCAGTAAAAGATTGAAATGGATATGTAGAGTAAATGCTTATAAATGTACTTGCTGAGTCATATTATTTCTGCATTTGAGTGATTACAAATGGACAACGGTCCGGAGTACACTCTTCCTTTGTATTGGAAATCAAGTATTTACCCGCTGCTTGCACTCAATTTCCTGCTGAAACAGGAACGCCACAGGAACCTTAATTTTAAATGAAGTTCTAAACACTACTTAGATAAGTAACTGTCACTGAAAGATATTCCACTCTTATGATCTATTTTAGATTTAGATTTAAAAAGCAATGTTTTGGAAATAGGAGACACAGTTGTAACTCCTAATATATGTGAAATAAGTTTTCTCCAGTACTCCGTGATATTTGACTAAATAGAACAGACAATTTCACATTTATTAGGTACGTATTATTTTAGTGTTCATAGTTAAGAGCTTCAGGTGTAGACGAAATTGCGAATGACTTTTATTCTAGGTTTACCGCGTGTATCCTCCAGTTTGAATGAATTATATTTTGGACGGCGTGTTTGAGTTTGCTTGTTGGCTCGAACAAAAAAATTATACAGTATACATACATTTGTCTGAAAAGCCTAATTCGTTAAAAAAGTTATATAACATTTATAGTCATTGTAATTTAATCCGGTCTGAAGGGTTTCTGGTACCATAGTTGAGTATGCGTTGTTTCCCCGAACAAGGATATATATACTGTATATATATCCCAGCTTCTGCCAGCTCCCAACCCCAGAGAACGCTCAGTCTCTAGGGCCTATTGGAGTCTGGATAGTTCTACCTTTCGACAACCTCCGGCATTTGGCAGGTTACACTTCGCAGCTTCCCGCCTTTACCAGTAACTGACCCTACGGCCGCTAAAAGCCGTGGACAATTAATGATCGAACTCGGCGTACCACCGGTTGATGGTGGTTTTGTTCGTATTGAACGAAGTTGGGACTGGTGGCCGTGGAATAACGATTTCGCAACTAAAAATGGTTTTAAAACTAGATAACGGTGTCCGGACCCAATATCAGCTCCATCAACTTTTTGTAACTCAGCTGGTCCAGGGGCGTTGTTATATTAGCCAGACACGACCAGTGGTGACACTGTTGCACAGCAATGTCGGTGCACGCATGCGCAGCATTCTAGAACACCCAAAACAAACATTTTCAGTTCAATGTGTTCTTGGTCTGTGTACTTGTGTATACACTCGGCTAGTTGTATTATATATCACTTTATAGAACAGTATAAAACTTAATTATGTTTTGTAATTAAAATCCAGAATATCCTTTTTATCTGTGTTCATTGGTATCTCAAAACATATAAATTTAGTGCTTTAATGGACTTTAAATGAGACTTAATTTTAGTGGCAATTAAAAAACCATTTTACATTTTCAACTTTAAGACTTTGTATAGAACTCCCTATATTTATTGCAATTCTTCATATAAAACCACGTTAAAACTACGGACTGATTTTCAAAACCGTGTGCGCTGCTGCGGGTAACAGCTAGTATGTAATGTTTTTCCTACGACTCAACTAATTTTTGCAAAGATAATTTGGTTAAAATGATCTTGTACACGGTGCAAGCGAATTTTAGTCAAAATAAATTCAGGCTCAAGGGTTATACGAGTATTAGAGCTGTATAAATTATGTACCTAAAATCAGACGTAATGATGGAAGCACTGTAAAAAACGTGTTTTGAAAAATACACAGCTTATACTATACAGATAATAAATTGATAATAACTATTTTGATTTTTTTTTGGGAAATGTTTACTGTTACGCATCATATGTTTATTTAAATCCATAAAACAATGTAATAGTGCCTTCAGCTTGAGAAGTTATTTAATGCTGAATTCAGTTTCCAGACAGTTTGAGGTCTCTTATTGTTTAAGGATTTGTCACTTTTAGTCCAAGTTTCCTCACTTATAAGGACAACTGATCGGTAAATTCCATCAACAGAACATTTCAAGTGAAACTGACTTATGCTTTCGCCTCGAGAAGTTAATGCTGACCAGACTCAGTTTCCGGAAAGTTCGAGGTCTATTGGCGTTTTAGGACTTGTCACTTTGAGTTCAAGTTTCCTCATTTAGAATGACAAGTGGTCGGTAAAGTCTGTCAACAGACAGTTCAAGTGAAACTGACTTTTGCCTTCGCCTCGGGACGTTATTTAATGTTAACTAAACCACAAAAACACCCATTGAAATCTGAATTTCCATCAACAATTTATATTGTAAATTAAATAATGTAACTGTGGTCCTCAACATGAAAAGGTAGTACATTAAAAGTGAGAAGATTCTAATTAGCAAAGAGTTTCATCATGGCTAGTTACAAAATTGAACAAGGAATATTATTGAAAGTTGTAATCTCAACACCTTCGAAATTATTATATAACACAAGAGGATTCACCATAAATCATAACAAATCTGGTTTAAAAATTAACGTAATTATATATAATAAAACAGTGTTGAGAATTTCTATATAATTTAAATTTTAGTTGTTTGCATCGCTTGCGAGCTTTCAATGCCCTCTCATCTTGTAAAGGGACAAAATTAATCTTTTATTCGCGGCGTTGAATGACTTTTATTGTCTGCTTTTATTCCATAACTTTCGATACGGCGATTACAACTAGACAAATAATTTGTATTACCTTCCTCTACTTTGGATAAAGGCTATAAAAATTTAAATTTCTCAAAAGTCTAATGAAAGTCACTTAAAACGTTTGTTTCCATTAATAAATATGTGAAGAGAAGCGATGTTTATTGAATGATAGTTGGAACAGTAAAGTGTTTCAGTACGCTCGTTACCAAGAAACGTGAATATTTCTCGCAAAATGCCAGGGTGTTCGTTTTGTGTTTTATTGATAAGTATATGCTTAATATTAGTTTAGTAGTATTTAAAAAAGAAACAAAACTTTTTTGTATATCAGCAAATATATATATTAATGCATTTTATAAAATTTATAACTATTCTTGCATGATATACCTTTGCACGTACGTTGGTTCTAGGAGATAATAAAATATATTGTACATGGGGTGCCGCCCCACGATTATGGACGATCGTGTGGACTAATATCTGACGACTAATCAGGTTGTTTTTTTTTAACTATATTAGACATCGCCCGCACGTCCCATGGTTATAGATGTAGTCATCTATCGTGTAGATTGATTGACACGATGTTCAATTGTCAACGTAATGTTTACTTGATATGTTGGAATAACAAGATTTTAGTCGTGGGTTCCTGTTGTAAAGTTTATATACTATCTATATAAGTTAATATTTAGTTTTATGCCACAGTTTAGCGGTGTACTTATTTACGCGAAGGTATTAAACACTTTAAGAAGTTTCATATTATTTGTATAGGCCTATCTCTGTTTCAAAACATTTTATTTAAAAAAATATTGTATTTGAAAACGTTTTATATGAAATAGTTTAACAATTTGGAAGCTTTTGCAATAACACCTAGTACGAAATATAATAGATGAAAAACATCTTTCCCACATTTTAAGAGTAAAAAATTCAATTTTAAATTTAAAGGGCACTTAAAGTTAAATTAATGTTTAGTGTGACCTCCTTATGGTTAGCAGTTACACATATATTTAGCAACAGTAAAAACCTACACTTTTAGCCTCGTTGGCAAGATGACCAACCAAAAGACAGCTTAAATAATATAAGAAAGTGCTTAATATCACTGTAATTTAATACATGAATAGGGTTATTGTTACTGAGTACCCAAAAGGTTTTAAAACTTTACTCGAAGTTTCTACGCTACCTATTTTAAATACATTTGTAATGGCCTCTAAAACATTAACTAAATGAAAAATATGATTTATTTACCATGTTGTTGGTAAAGAACAGGCATATCGGTGTATTGTCTATTGAATTTAAACCAAGATGACAAAGAAGTACTTTTAAGCAGTCCCCGGTGTATTCAGCATACTGACAGCGTCTCTGGCACCGCAATATTGTATAGTACCTTGATCACAGCCCCGCCTCCACTCCGATTTCACACGTCCTGATTTCAAGCTATCAGTTTAATTTCACTAAAACAACTCAAGTACAAACTTTCGCGCCACACCGCCATTACTGTGATTGTTTCCCTTCGCTCGTACACGGAAATGTTATACAACTTTGTGGCAGGTGTTATTAAAGTTATATTTCAATTTAGGACCAAATAATAAAGAAGCAACTTTATTCAAAAATAAAATAAGTTTTGTAGTGGGCTTAAAAAATTTGTTTATATCTGTTGTGTTAGCCTTCTGTGATCAAAATATGGTAATGATTTAAAATAAAATTTGGCTTAATAAGAGGAGAATTAAATCAATTAAATTCTATCTTAAACTAACCTCTTTGGCATGAAAACGTAGCAGGCAATTTATTATTCATGTACAAAACAGGTTTTACACTTAGGTTTGGTAATCTAAATATCCATCCTACGCTTCTTTAAATTAGTTTACTCCTGTTACCTACTAGGGGGATAGTTCGAGCAACTGAATTGCTAATTTCAATTGACCTAATTAGATGACGGCTTAGTTCATTGAAAAGTCTTCATTTACAGTGAAAGATAAATCAGGAACTGCGGATTCAAGATTCATTAATGTATAAGCTGGTTCCTGGTATCTAAATACAAATCAGTGAAATCGAATCGTTGGATTATCTAAGAAGAAAATATTAAAATAATTGAGGTTACAAATTAAACATGGATAAAAGATTTACATAAGATAAATTTATGATGAAAGTATCTAGGAAGCATTTCTGGAATATGTTGTAATATCACAGTAACATTCCAGAAAAAATTGAAAGTACTAGAAATCATCATTTGATCACACTAATATGAGGAAAGGAAGACGAAAGTTTTCGCGATTGGGAAATGAAATTTCATATTCAATACAGGTTGATAGTACCCGTAACATAGATGACTTTTATGGAACTAAGAGTCAGTAAGAAAGTTGAGTGCTTTTATAGAGTTGTTTAGGCCCTACTTGTTGTAAATAAGGTCTACATTTTCAATATAGCATATAGCCTTTACAAATTGTAGATTTTAGAAATAAAGAACACATTTTAACATAATGAAAACATGTTTCTAAGTTGTAGTTCATCTTATCAATAAACGTATCGGTTTCGGCAACTGGAACCTACACTAGTCCATTACCACATGTTCAGGAAGTAAAAGCCTCCCCTGGGACATGGGCACTTTAGGTGCTTGGCGTTTTTATGTTACATAAAATATCTACGCTGTTGTTTGATTTTGTATTCAATAAGAATTTATGTTTTTTCATTTGTAATAAAGTAAATATATATTTGTAGTAAAGTAATATATATATATATATATATATATATATATATATATATATATATATATATATATATATATATATATACTCGCCTTCGGCTCGCTGGGGGCTACGTCCCCAGGCCCCCATGATGGTCGCTTTGAAATTCAGGGATAAGCGGTATTCGGGGAAAGTTTATGCCCGAGCATTAGATAAGGGATATGCGAGTTAAAAGTAGACCCATTTTATCTAATTTTTCAGATTTAACCAAAGTTTTGACTTCAAGGGCATTTTGCGACCAAACCGTTAGAGATACGACAAAAAGTGACTGGACCGTTCTTGTCGGAAATTTAATTTTGATATCGGATTTGACCTACGATCTCTGGTTTAGTCGGTACAATGCTTGGGATAAAAGTCTACATTGGTCAGCTATTGTGTAAACAGATTTAGTGTAAACAAATTTAAAACTAACTTTATCGGATTATTAAGTTGATCAAGGAGTTTAATTTAATCAGGAGTCATCTATCAGGAAATTCTCGGGAGGAGGGTTAATGTTATCGGGGGTTATAAGAACGCTTGGTACTGTGTGTGTCTGTGCTACGAGAATATGTGTACAGTAATTTTTATTAAAATAAAACGTTGATAAGGGGGTTTAAATTATTTAGGAAATTGTCATTCTATACCAGTGTTGACAATAAATCACTATATCATTACATTAATTAAAAAGTACTCTGTCTCTATCTACTATTGTCGCTTAGCTAACGCTCAGCCAATTTCAAATCTAGGGTTGTATTCACTCGTCAGCCTAGGAAAGCAAGTGCAATCGGAATCTGGAATGAATTACACAAATATTAGTCGCATATAAATTTAAAACTCCAAAAGTTGCCGATTCACGACCAATATTTTGATATTTAGAGCGTTTTTCAGGCTTACGCAAGGATATACGAAATAAGGTGCGTGGGGTAGATCTCGAAATTTCCTAAATCCTAAATTGTTTTGAGCTACGACCAACTGTTTAACCGATATCGAGCCCGAAGGGTAAATTTTTAGGCGAAGATTTTAAAAAGTTTCATTTAATTGCGTTTTTCGGCCAAACCAATGGAGAAAGGGCAAAAAGTCACTGGGCCTTTTCTGTAGATCACGTAATTTTCTAATTTGATGGGTCAATCAGGTTTGAGCTACGACCTACCGTTCGGCCACCATCGGGCTGGAAACATTATTTTAAGCGAAAAAATCTCTGGAATGTCAAACATTCCCGCGTTTTGTCGCTTAACAACACGAGCTAACGATTTTTCGTCAGATCCGAGCTAGCTCCAACGGTTCGCCCGCTATCGGGCTTACAAAAAAGGCTTGCAAGGGTGAAAAAGCGCGAATTTTCTCGAATTTGTTTGAGGGATTAAAAAGTAAACATGTCTGGTTTTCAGACTATCCTGTTGGTTACAAGTTTCCAGCACTTGTAGAAGTACGTTAGAATTTGTATCTATACATCAGTCAGTCAGCTACACATGCAGTTGTATATTATATGCGATATATATCCATATATCCATGTATATATTTTAATATGAAAAATATTGCTAATGGTTTTTTACAGTAAATTTTGTAAACATTTTTTAATATTAATTCAACAATCATCTGTAGTCTTCAATTCAGCACCAACAGGAAGAACACACATATCACTTATAGATAAACTATTGTGTCTCTAATGTGTTACGATTTAGAAATGTTACATTATTCCAAGGGTAGAAGTTGCAGAGTTACCTAAGCATATATTGGTCTATCCTAATTGGTCAATATTGTCTGAGGATCCGGACATTACAGAGATGTCCACAGTGCAGTTGAGGTCATTGTCCGGTTGATGATGTGGTTTCCGTCATTCACCCACCCTTGGTGCGTCAATGTACTCATGTAGATATTCAATAACAAATAATTTACTACTCAAATTAAAAATGTTTATTAGTCTTTAAAAATACGTATAATACAAATTACTTTTAGTTGTTAATTTATTACTCACAAAATGTCTAAACATTGTTAACACAGTTGGTAATTTCTGATTAGTCTTAACAATAGTCCTTAAAGTAAGAAACATGGAAGTTAAGTTCAGAAATCCACCGCACTGCTGATGGAACGTGAAAACCTCTCTTGAGGTATCCAAACATCAAACTAATATCACGTGACCACCCCATAACCGAGATAATTTATCGATGGGGATTGTGTACCTGTAAAAGTTAGAGTACTCCAAATTAATTCAAGGTTTCATTTGCATTACCTCATATTTTGTACGAATAAAGCATAAACAGGATGGTGGATTTAAAAATTTGAACATCGTAGACCTTTGTGAGAATCTTACCAAACCGAACAAGGAAGACTCGTAGTAGGAAATAAACAGTTCTGACAAAATGCGCAATACTTACAGACAGGATCTCTTACCACCACCATCTTCAGTGTGATTGATTGATGCAATGTTTAGAGTTTAACCAACAAATTGCACTTTTTAAGACGTAACAAACTCATTGTGTGCGGCGTATCCATTTCAAAATGTTCAAATAGTAATAATCTGTGAGCCTCGCAATGGAGTTCATGCCTTCGTGCAGTATCTCTAGGTCGTGAAAAGATGCAAATTGGCTTTAAAACAAGGGGACGTATCAATCAAACCAAATGCTGAAATCTCTGTGGTTCAGATTATATTTTACAATTTAGGACTTCATTGGTTGCTATCATACGGAACACTGCATTTCAGAAATTATCTATAAACCCGAATAATAAAATCTACGTGATTCAAATTTAATGTCAAAAAGTAGTATCCACTGGTTGCCATCCTACAGAAAGACTTAACACTTAATTTTTGAATTTACTAATTAACCCTTGAGCCTGATTGCTCTTTTGTGTCTTTTGAATTGCATTAATTTATAATTTTGTAGTTATTTTCCAAAAGCTTTATTTATTCATTTCTTGTGTTTATGACAAAATATCGGGTATGTTGCTCATCCTACGGGAGATTAATTGTAGTTATTTAACTTTAAACGGAGTGTATAATAAAGTCTAAGGTCGTATTAATTGTATTTTTTCTTATACACGTTGGAGAATCGGTATTTTTAAGAAATGGAAGTCGGTGGTACACAGATTAGTATCTTTAGTATTATACGAATATTATGCCACAATCGGAATGAAATAAGTCGAGTTGTTGAGGTTTTCAAGCATCACACAGGCACAAGGCCACTTTAGAAAACAACGCTTTCTCGATTCTCAGTTTGAGAGAAATCCGTTCCCTTTGGACCAAGAGATGAGAAAATTGACATCCGGGGCGGACGTGTTCCCTGGGGATACTTACCGTTCCCACTCTGGACAACGCGCTGTCTTGCCGCCTTCCTTCAGAACTCATGTAACCATTTACGTTCATAGAGCCATATATAAATACATTTTGTTATCGTTTTTATTTGCTAATGTTGAAAAGGGTACCTTAATTGTAATTAACAGTCATCTATTTACAGGAGGCCGTCTATTTGAGAAGTAGAAATAAAGTTTCAGAACTATGTGTACACTATTTAGAATATTAAGTATAAGTTGTGAGTATCATAAGAAGTTATTATTTTCAGATTGTGAAAAAGAGGCCTTCATCAAGAGCACATTTTGCAAGGTATGTGAATTTACATTGCGTTAGAATTAAACAATTGTAGTAGTTTATATTTGTATTTTTACACCAAATGAGAGACTTTATGCGTCTGTATTGATCCGTAAACAGTATTTTGTAAGTATATACAGGGTGATTCATGAAGTTCTCCCCCCACTTCTACAGCACATTTTACTAGTAAAAATAATGAAAAAAAATGTTATATAAACATAGGTCCGAAACGCTTCGTTAGAGAGTTACAGCTAGCGAAAGATTTCGCCTGAATTCCTGGGTAAAGAGTAAAATAAAGCCATACTGAACTTTTGGAAAGGTTAATTAAGTAAGAAATATCGTGGATTCTTATGTATTTGTTACCTGATAAAGCTAATAAAATAGGTTTCAGAACTGTACCTGTAGTAGTCTTTGAGGGATTCAGGGTTAAATGCAAAAATATTGGGGCACGAAACAATGTTTTTTAAAGTTTGATGTACAATAACTTTGTTAAATTGGTAATAAATACATAAAATCAACAAAAATTAATTGTATAGAATTTAATTATGAGAAAAATTTTATATAATCAAAGTCTAAAATAAAACAGAAATAAGTACCAAAAAATGGATTTTATTCAGTATAATACATTACTAGTTTTAAGCAAAAATTAATCAGGTTGGGCCAACCGTACGCACCTTTTTATAATAGATGTTCGAAAATGAGGCCATCATTATCAATACATTTTGCAGCACGTTTGTTTATTGCTTTTTGTTGCGTTTCTTAATTTTTCAGGACTTCCCTGTATCTGCACAGCCAAATCCATAATACGGGCAATTAATTCATCACGAGAATTCCCTTTTGTCTTGTATACAATGTCTTTCATCCATCCCAGATGAAATAATCCAATGGAGATAGATCTGGTGATCTTGGTGGCCAAGGGTGAGGCCCTCCACGACCAATCCAGTGTCCAGGAAATTGATGATTTAAGTAAGCAGAAACGGAACGTGAAAAGTGGGGAGGTACTCCGTCATGCTGGAAGTACAAATTTTGTCTGAGATGTAAAGGAACATTCTCTAACAGCTGCGGCAACTCTTCTTGAAGGAAATGCAAATAGAACTCAGCATTTAGGCGTCCAGGTAATATGAAAGGTCCAATCAGCCGATTGTGCAAAAGGCCACACCAGACATTTGACGCTAAATCGGTGTTTGAAAGTTCTGTTCCACTACCTCATGTGGATTTTCTTCTGCCCATGAGTGTTCATTGTGCAAGTTATTGACACCATCCAGAGTGAATTGTGCCTCATCCGTAAACAAAATACGCTTGTAGAGTTGATTATTAATATTCACAAAGTTGCAAAACTCCAAGCGAAGCGGACCATCCCCTAGCTGTAGATGTTGAACCTTTTGTTTATGAAACGGATAAAATTTGTTTCGATTAAGTGACCTCCACACAGTTGACTGCGAAAACTCCTATCCGCCTAGAAATACGTCGTGTTCTCACACCTGGACTGCGATGAACATCATTAATAACAATATCATCATCAAGTTGGACAGCTCGTTCATAATTGGTTCTAGTACTTGGTAGTGATCCTGTTTCCCGAAGAGTACGAAAAGTTCCTGAAATTGTTTTGGTATCTGGAATCCTTCTATTAGGGTAACGTAGTTCATATTCTTCTACAGCAGCTCTAGCATTACCATTACAATAACCCAAAATAAAAACCATATCAGCGTATTCCTCTGATGTAAATAAGTAAGGGCATTTTTTCGCTGAATAAACAATCGAATTATAACTCACAAAAAAATTGCATTTAATAACACGATTCACAGAAAACCCCGATCTCCTGCTGTAGCTTGAAAAAACACCACTAATACTCAGTTCTAACGTAACAGTACAGAATACCATTGTTGATCAGCTGTTATTCGTGCGTTACCAACTTAGAAATTAATAAAACAAAAAACTGCATTTCGATTATTAGTAAACAATAATGGGGAAATGTTTGCTTTATTATTTTCGAACATGTAAATTTTTATTAAAAAAAAATACAACGTAATAAAAACATGATATTTTTTTTCTTTACAAACAAATTTATTTAACATTTATTCTTGTTTTCTCAATTTATCTCATCATTAAGGAACAAACATTTTGTTTTTGTTGTATTTTAAACTAAATACCGTACGGTATTTCTTTACAGCTAGTAATGTATTATACAGAACAAAATCGATTTTTTGGTACTTATTTCTGTTTTATTTTAGACTTTTATTATATCAATTTTCTCATAATTAAATTCTCTACAATTAATTTTTGTTGATTTTATGTATTTATTACCAATTTAACAAAGTTATTGTACATCAAACTTTAAAAAACATTGTTTCGTGCCCCAATTTTTTGCATTTAACCCCGAATCCCTCAAAAACTACTACAGGTACAGTTCTGAAACATATTTTATTAGCTTTATCAGGTAAAAATACATAAGAATCCACGATATTTCTTACTTAATTAACCTTTCCAAAAGTTCAGTATGGCTTTATTTTACTCTTTACCCAGGAATTCAGGCGAAATCTTTCGCTAGCTGTAACTCGTTAACGAAGCGTTTTCGGACCTATGTTTATATAACATTTTTTTCATTTTTTTTACTAGTAAAATGTGCTGTAGAAGTGGGGGGAGAACTTCATGAATCACCCTGTATATATATATATATATATATATATTAATATACATTAATATATAGATAACCCTATAAGTGGAGTTAATAACAAGTATATATATATATATATATATATATATATATATATATATATATATATATATATATATATATATATATATATATATATATTCGCGTGGTGACAATAAAAAAAATATTATGGAGTGAAAGTGTGAATACAAATGTGCATTGTAGTTACTCTTTACATATTGAATATACAAATCTACTTTATTATTTTAAAATGAAACAATCCAATAGTATTGTGTATTTTTAATTTGACATTTTAGAAAGTATCATCAGACCCATATTATTAAACACACAATGCTTATTATAAATAATAAAATGAGCAAATATTGATGTAAATAAAAAACAAATATCATAAAAATTACAAGAAGATAACAATTTTATACTTTCGAAATTTTTACAGTATGTTGAATATTACTAAATGTTAATAAAAACAATACTTTTTTAAATTCTGTACTTTTTGTGGAGTCGCCTGATGATGAAATCTTTGGATTCGTAAGGCCCCGTCCAAAAAGTAAACAATTTGGAAAGGATATTTTATTTTAACATTTAGTAATATTTAAAACTTTTTCCAATCGCTCCAAGAGTCTTCCGTATGTTGAATGTATATGTAAAATATACAAATTTATATTTCATATAACAGTAACGGTGAATTTGAAAAAGGCCCATTTAGAAACTAACTTACTTTGGTTCTCCTATATGAAACTCGTTTCAGAAGCATAGGGTAAATCTTATTTAGAATGCATTAAATGTAATGATTTAAACATGCTCGGCGTTCCTAAACTTTCTTTTTGTTTGGCTCATGTGACCTTTTTGTTACTGTTCTTTCAACTAATTTGACAGATTGTTGGTTTTTCCTCTTCACTGACTTTATTCGTCGGATTTATTAATACATTATTTGCTCCATTTTTGGCAATTCAATTTACATTAATATTTGAAAGTTTTTAAATAGCGTCAAATTTCACGCGATCAACGGGAAGCTTCTACGAAAAACAGAAAATGAGCAACGCAGAATAGATGCATCACAGAACGATTGGGTTAGTCCTTATTCTTTACATGTTATTTAATTTTAAAATACTTCAATGGTTTTAAATATTTTATAGAATTAAAAATATAAGAAAATGTTACGCGCTCTAGTTATACCTGTTGTATGTACAAAGCAAATTACAATACACTCAGCTATATACAAATTATTATTAAAAACGTAATTATTTTCACAATTAATATAGATTTAAGATGTCACTCTCTCTGAACTTTAAAATACTAACCAAAACTTCTATATATTTAATCAATTATAAGTAAATTTTTATTTTCACTCTATTTCATTAATTAATAATAGTTAATAACGACTTTCTATATAATTAATAATAATAATTTTATAATTGGTTTACTTTTACGTTTAAAAAGCGTTGATTATTAGAAACTATCCCAATACATATTTTTAAACATAGTAATTTGGGTGGTTATAATTTAAAAGTTGTAGTATAAGTATTGTGAGATACTATTATCGTAGAAAAACTTAATACTTATAAATTGTTTGTAACTACTGGTGTTACGGTCTGGTGGCGAACAGAAATAACAGGATCAGTTACGTAATATTTTTCATATGCTCCCGTCACGAGAAGAATAGACTTGGGTATTTGCTGCTCTTTAAGGACAAAGTTCGTATAATTCACGTGAATTCTTCATAATTCCACTCGGATTCACGTCTAATTTATCATTCGTAATCGTATCATATTCGTAATTTATCATGTTTAGGAACCATTTATTAAAAAACTACTATAGCGAGGTAAACCAAACTCCTTGACATGGAAATGTAAACTAACTATTATACCTAAAATGTGTATGCACTTAAAATAAAAATAACATTAAAAACTTTAATATTTATGAAATTATATCTTAATAGTTGATATGTCGTAAATACAAGTATACCATATAAAGTAGATTATAAGAATATGTGGTAAAATTTAAAGAAAATAAATATTTTCTTTTTGAATAAAGTGTACCTGATTTTGAAATTATAAAGTTTACGGGAAGTTAAATCAAAAGAGATAATACTTTATTAATTCAGCCTTTCTTATTGTTCATTGTCTTCCATCTTCCTCTTCTTAGTTCTTGTTCCTATTCTAGCTTTTCTGGTCAGCTCCTCAGCTTTTTATCAGCTTTTATTTGCAGCGTTTAGCCCAAATACACATTTTACACCAGCCTCATCAGAGAATTCTTGTAAAATCTTTACCCTACCGAAATAACCAGAGTTGTACGTTACTACAGAATACAATATTTTGAGTACTTCAAGTCCAAAAAAGGCGTTTTATGTTTAATACAGGATTCCTAGAGTAGTCTTGTTTGAAAAGTCACAAGACTTAAATTTTAGGAGCAATGGAATAAGGAGTAGTATACCCGACATGAAATATGGAAAAAATTGAATATTTCAAAATTATATTGGTATAAGAATCAAATATAGAAAAATCAACATTTTGCAGTACTACATTGTAAAACCTATTCGAGAGGTTTAGTAAATTAAGATATATACGTAATATATATATATATATATATATATATATATATATATATATATATATATATATATATATATAAAATTCATAAAATAATAAAGAACAAGAAGAAATAAATAATAACATGTGTCTTTATTAACGTAAGGCTCCTCTTAAGAGATTGTGCACATGGTGGCAACTTTCGGTTGTGAAGAAAGACCACAAATCTTGTTTTTATTAAGAATATTTGGACATACTGAGAACAATAGAATAAGAGAAAACTGTTCAATGATAAGAGAGAATCGATAAGAGAAATTGTGACGAAACTAAATTTAGAAAAATCAATTAATCTCTATTTGTAAAATTCAATTTTATTTAATGTATACGGTAAGGAAAGTTTTAGATTTTAAAAGTCTGGGTTAGTACATTTCTTATTGAGTGCGATTTTTGTTGATTACTAATGATCTATCAAATATTTATTATTTTATTTTTCTTGTTAATCCGTCTCTGCTGTTGCGATAATTATGTCATTTCGGTAGTACACAAACATGTTTCATTACCTAGTATATTTAGTTTATAACCTTATTGTTTTTACATATAGATTCCATTAATTTATCACTTATTTTTGGTTCATATTTTATTTTTTCTAACATATAGAGTTTTTTGAATGTTTAATACTGACTTAGAAGACATCTAAGTTTTATTGAAAAAATGTAATACTGGTTTATTGAATTAGTGATGCGTTGTTCTACTAAGACTTTCTTTTCAATAAGGTAGAAATAGAAAATTTAGAATATCTGTGTTTGTAATGACAGGGTCTTTGTGTTATATTGTAGCTTATTAATAACGCATTATTAACATTAATTTATTATAATTAATTTCATATTTAATTAACATAGATAAGTATTACAAATAGCCATTATCTTTGATATTTGAAAATGATGAGCTACAGAGCACAAACGCCTGCCAACTTTATATCTCATTACTTTGATTAATTTCTCAACGGAAACAATTTACTGAATGATATCTCCAAGTGAATGAGTACGATTCCAATATCCATTCTCGAGGAAAATATCTGTGGATATTTAGAACAATTATATATTTTGGGATGAACTTTATATGTCATTAATTTATTTTTTTCCAACTGTACCTTTGGTAACATTGTAGGTAACTTGTGATGAGATAGGTAACTTTACACGTAACCTACGGGAGAGTTTTAGTTATTTTACACTTCTGTGACAGAATGACTTGGTACACATTTGATAATCAAAACAACTGTACAAGTTGAAGATTAGAATCCAAACTAATTATGACAATTTGTTGTAATTGTGTTATAATTGGTACGAGGGTCATTTTGAAACTGAGATATCGGCAGACAGTGCTGTTATAATCTGATAACTCATCAGACGGTGAGTTCCTCAGGAGGCCGTTAGCATACAAGAATGTTCTAATACTGAAAATATACAACGCGACGCGATGGGCTAAGTCTATACTTTGTCTATATATAGTTTGAGCCACATCATTATCAGGCAGAATCAGTCAATGCTGTTGTCCTACACCATGTTATAAAAGTTTGTGGTTTCCTTTACTAAAGTTCGCTAGTTATTTTTCGTTTTTGTGTTTTGTTGCTGGCAGAAACTCTCGCGTTCTGATTTACGTTTATTTGTTCTTTTTAAATCTTTTCGTAACTAACCTTCATACAAGCAACACTTCAAGGAGGTGTAGTTACAAAACACCCAGTTGTGATCATCTGTTTCTTATATACAGTTGGGATTAACAAACATTATTCAAGAATAAATCTTAAATGATTTTTGCTTTAGGGAATATGTTTTACCCGAAAGCGTCATAACATATACGGGTTTATGTTTAAAAATGTACTTACCCGTCATGTTAAAATAGCGGCCACTTAAAAATGTGAACTTGATATTTTTTAAACCTTATCAAAAATGGAGAGAGCTTCCCCAATGTGCTATCTGGTTTACAACTTACAAATTACAATTGTGGCGTACAAAAACAGTCAATAAACGTTTCCTCAATGGTTATATATTTAGCATTAAGCAAAAAGTCCAAAATCAATTGCTTGGTTGACATAATTGTATGCAAAATATTATGTTAGTTACATCATCTCTGATTCAAGATAGATTTTATGACGTATGAAATTGTTCTTAAATTGGAAGCACGATTAAGGTGATATAATAAAAACCCTTTGATCTACATAAAATTACATGCGAATTCTGCAAGGTTAAACTTAATTTGTGTTCCAGCGAAACTGAAAAAGATGATTAATTAGTAAAGAAGTACCGCGGGAGAGGTGTTTAACGATTGACGTAATTAGAAAGGTAAAGAACATAATATAATTGAGAGTGACGCTGAGACAATGCTGTCTCTTGAATGTTGCATGGAATACCAGAGGAGAGAGAGGATTACATCCCTTTCTGAAGAATAATAATACTTCTCTGACTCCAAGTTTTGGATGGACATCCAAGGACTTATCAAACTGAATTGTTCACATAAAAATTGTACCTCAAAAGTTCTGCCTCTAAAAAGAGTTTTATAAGATGCAAATAAAAGAAAATATAGTATTAATAACATTAAATCCATTACGTCCGCATTGACCTCATTCACTGAAGATATCTAAAATTATAAAATCTTATTAAAATAATAACGCAGAAACAGTATGGTAGGTTTTATTTCACGATAAAACTCAAGTTAAAACCTGATATTTTACATTGCTATGCAATACACAATTAGGAACTTGCCATCATACAGTTTACATCACGGAAAACAGAGGGTAAGTGATATTTTCTATGTTATAACTCGGGAATAACCACCTAATCTGCTAAATACTATAAAGAACACAAATAATAACTTGCCTAGATGTAGTTTTATTATTAAGAGCAGAGGGTGAGTTATCTTTTCTATGTTATAAGTCGAGAATATCCACCTGGTCTGCTGTATGCTATAAAGTATACAAGTAACAACTTGCCTACACACAGTTTATATTACTAAGAGCAGACAGTGAGTTATATACGAAATATTATAAAGGATACAAAATACTTGTATCCTTGCCTAGATATAGTTTTATTATTAAGAGCAGAGAGTGAGTGATCTTTATATTTTGTAACTAGGAAATAAACACCTGATCTGCTAATTCCCGTATAGGATACAAATAATAACTTGCCTAGATAGAGTTTATATTACAAAGAGCAGCTC
The DNA here is from genome assembly GCF_021130785.1 of Homalodisca vitripennis. Classification (NCBI taxonomy): domain Eukaryota; kingdom Metazoa; phylum Arthropoda; class Insecta; order Hemiptera; family Cicadellidae; genus Homalodisca; species Homalodisca vitripennis. The sequence goes on along the minus strand of NC_060208.1, from coordinate 105,206,039 downwards.
ATCCCAACGCTACGGAGTGAAATGCGTCATCATAGTACTGAAATAATTGATGCTTGATGGAACATTTCAAGTCTATAGGGCGCTTAGCTTTTGAGATGTCATGTAGACAGACAGACAGACAGAAATAAAAATTTATAGCTCCTGGAATGATTTACTTCGGTAATGCTCAGCCAATATCTGATACAGTTTAAATCACGCAGAACAGAGGTCTTTCCTACAGTCTTTTCTGACCTGATAACTTGCTATACAAGGTGTGATTAGTAGATTGCCTGGTTACAGTTTACAACAGTAGTAAAGCACGAGAGTAACAAAGAAATTAATTGTGTACGCTTGTTTAGCCAAACGTGTTGGAAATAATAACTAACGTAAGGAAATATTTTTATAATAGATGTGTTTTAATAAAACAAGATTCACAACTCAGTGGACGTGGTAGGAATACATGCAGAACATTTAAATACATAAAACACATAAATATCAATTCCAGTAAGTTTTATAGGTCTCAAGTTGAAGAGCAGCAGCATTAGCAGCCTAGCGCCGAAAGTAACGTTATGCCCCAAAGTAAAAAGCATCGCTTTACAGTGCAAATGAGCCTTAGCGGGAGTGTGAATGATATTCGTTTCAATTTACATTAGGAAATAGCTTTTTCCTCTTTCTCCCACTTCGTAATGTTTGCATCTTTTCCAGGTAAATAATTTAATTACTTTATAAACCGAAGTGTAAAAACATATAAAATCGGCATACTTTGAATTGTAGTGGAATAAAATGTTCGAGGCATTATGGGCTTACCCTCACCCCAAAACATTTTCATTCAAATAGTTGGAATTTTCGTTCGTTCTATGTTAATAATTTAGTATTTTTATAAAACGTGTTAGAAACATTTATTGATTATCTTTATTCGAATGCAGTGCAAGTGTGTTTGTTTCCTTTAGTTAGTGTTTTATTTGTATCGTGAGATTCATAGTTTGGAATAAATTAATTTTATCCCATTTATTGATAGTAATTACTAAGACTAAAATCCGTAAACAAAAATAAATCTAACTTCATTGTACTTGTATCTAAGCAATATTTGTGGTTGAGCTGTGTGAGAGGTAAGCAATGTGCGACTTGCACTAAATTCAAGTAAAAGGATATGCACGTAAAAGTTATTTTAATATTATCCTATGAACTATACATTCTCCTTTCAACAGTTAAGTACAAACCAATAATCTTACAATCGGGGTTTACAATTTTGCTGCTATATGTTCCCTCAACTTATCTTGTTACCCGAAGTTAAAATGAAATATGTGCTTTTCATTTTTTGAAATATAAATCCACATGCTCTATACAAGTTTTTAGGGTATACTTTAAATTCGATTATGAAGTATCTGTTATCTTATACAGCCAGCTTTGATTACAAAAAGATAATCCTTTTTAATGTTTCATAACATATTTTATCTTAGTCATACAGAACACTTTCTTGTAAACCACAGTTAATTGAGTAGCAAGATTTGCTGATGAAGTCTCTGACTATTAATTTGTTATATTTTGGCTTATGAAGGATAAATAGAGTATTCTTTGTAAATGTAATAACATTATCCGTTTGTACTGCAGCAAGGAGAATTCTATCTGATCTGAAAAGATCTTCGCTTTTGATTCAAACACTTTTAGGTTAATTAACACTCAAAATAATTACCAATCATCAATGTATCCGGAGAAGAAACGCTCGTTTGTTAACACTTATCTGTATTTAATGGTTTATCCAATTAGTTATTTCTTATTTCACTTTTACTTCCTTGTTATAGAATCTTAAATGTGTAACAGTATTCTTTTCTGTTCATAAAAACATGTCTAATAATAATATAAATCTCAAACTATAATTGTGTTCTTGGATTACTATGAATCAAATACTGATATTTATATTGTCAATATACCTAATACCGGCTTTATGCATTTCACTAATACTTATAACTCACAAAAAGTTTTAATGTAATTTTGCACCAAACAAGACGTGATTTTACGCATATAGTGTATAATCATTTTATCGGAATTCACAAATACTTTCAAATACTGCATATATATGCAATAATGAAAACAAGCATAATGTTGCAACATTTGAAATTAATTACACAAATGAATAAGATAGTTTGTTTTTGTGTATCATTTATTAAAGGAATTGAAAATATAAATTATGCAGATTTATGTAATAAGTTTAATGATTATTAAAAATAGACAATTTCAGTTATATATAACACGTTATGTCAAAAGTATTGAGAAGTATGGGTTTTGTTTAGATATCCTAATTTTGTTGTTGTTAGACATGATAAACGCTAACTATTTTGAAACCAGTAAAATATTCGAAAATAGATAGTTCCTGATCATTTCCGTCTGAAAATAGAAAAAAGTATAGTAATTGCTGCGAAATTAAAGAAATTGTACGTTTGTTTAGGGACAAAATACGCAATTCTTTATTTTTTCATCTTTACCTCTTCATCCTTACCATTCCTGTGCTCACTTAGGTAGTTACGTTTACTTGTAAAAATAACAATTCAATATTTCATATGAAATCAGAGATGTGCGATCGATAACAACTGGATCATGTAAAAACTTTGTGTTATTGTAGATTTCATTCTGATCTTTTCAAAGTACATTAGCCTAAGCTATGTTCATTTAAAGTCTAATAAAAAATGTTGCCTTGCCATAGCATTGACAAGTATATATCGGACATTAATTGTCCGATTTTTCATCAGAAAAGGTTCTCGCTACTTTCAATATTTTCGGTCTGAGGCCATTTTAATTTGCCACCGTTTTCTGAAGTAAGGAGTGTGGAAACACAGATCGACAATATTTAGAGCTCATACTACTACAGAAGATAGTCGGGATGTTTCTTGATGGTTGGAGCAGATGTGTAAAAGAAGAAGCTTTGACTTCCTACTCATTCACCACCGTGGTGTATTCTCACACAAAACTTGGCCGTGCTGTGTTTACGCATTCGGATTATTTAAAGAGGGTTTTATTTTTATCATGTTGTATTTTTGGTGTTTAAAAATGGCTACTTTGGCTAAAATAGCTTAGTGTTCTTCAGGTAGGATATAGTTAGTGATCAGTGAGAAAATCGATGAGGTGGGTGATATCGTTACTTTGAAGAAAGAGTAGTTGCTACGTTATTACTGTAATATGTAGGCATTTTAATTTCAATTTCTAGTCAATTTTATATAATGTATGTTAAATTATTGCCATGCAGGCATTATTATGTTTACTATAATAAAGCCGTGAATATAAGTTAAGTGAATGTACTTTTGCCTGCATTATTTCAATAATATTATACAGCTTATTCCATACAGCAAGACTCTATTCAAAACAATTCATAGATATTATTATATGTTATTTTCTAAGGGTATGTTTTACTTTATACGTTAAATTTTTTATAAATAATCTTTTTATATTTGATTTTTGTAAATGATCAAGCGCGATAATTTTTTATAGACTTTTTAGAATTGTCAAACCTCACAAACGTTTTTTTAATAGTATTATATTAGGACGTTGGGATGTTCATAGCATTAGAAGGAGCACGGTTACATTGATTATATTGCTGCAAAAAACCAATGAGTGCTACTCTAAAAGTACTTTAATACGTAGCATTGAAATATTTAGCGCTGAAATTGTAATCTATTTGAAACGTGGCTCCACATAATCAGAGGCAAAGCCGATCTCGGTGTCCTAAGCTCCATCACATTATTACCTCTGCTAATATACCTGAACCACATTATTATAATGGTTTGTAATGGAACCAGACTGTACTAGCGAGTGGTCTATGATGGTAGTATTATCATATTGGAGTACTTTAAAGTCAAGCGAATAAGACTCTTTTTGTGACCGGGCGAGGCAAGGCAATTTTCTTTTAACTCTTTTGAGTATATATACCTGTTTCACAATCCTCATGTTTTGATTTACATGTTTTAGAGACTACCCTGAATAATGTTACTTACACATATGTTATCTAGCAATACTTAGTTGGAGCAGTAGGACGGTTTAAATTTAAACAGCTAGATTAATTTGAAAGAACTTAGTAGTTAGACACAAGTTCCTTCTGGCTCTTACAAGACATTTACTTAAAAAAACATTATATTAATAATCACATTGGAATCATATTAAATATTTCAATTCCATTTTACTTACATATACATACATACGTTTGTATACTCTACAAATTAATCAGAGGGCTTCTGGTTCTCAAAATTCCTTTTCTGGTTCTAATAACACCAGAATGGAATGGATCTTTTACGATTGTGTAAAATGAAATAGACTGTGTGCACCAGTGATCATTTCAAAGAATTATTTGTGAGTTATATATATATATATATATATATATATATATATATATATATATATATATATATATATATATATATATATATATATATATATATATATATATATATATATATATTGAAGTAGTACCATCGGCCAGCTGGTATATTTTATTTAAAAAATGTTCATACATTTTAGATACTTAAAAATAACTAATAAAGTAATATTTTTAAATATTCAAAATTAATTACCTACCCATAAAAAAATTCGTAATATAATTTTTAAATAAAGTTTATGGAAGGTTGTATCGAGAAAGTTTTAACACAGTAAGTTTGTGTAATAAACGTTTGTGATTGGTCTCTATTTATATTGCGTCAATTGCATTGTAACATATTAGAACAGACACGTATCGAAAACAAGTATTTATCCTATTATTTGCCAGTAGTATATTAGAATAATACATTATTTGTTTAATTGCATCTGTTTCATAAACATATTTGCTGATTAAACAGAACATTCTGGCGATTACTTTGGACAATTGTATTATTGTAAAGCGGGTCGACAGTTGGCCGCCAAACCTTTGAGGAAACTCACTAAAATGAGACGTAGAAGGGAACGATGTCGCGCCCCGCCTCTGTCGCTTGCGAGAGCTTATCTTGTTTCCAGAAACACCAGAACACAATGGACAGGAAATTAATGACTCCAAAGAAAGTCAGAGAAATATTGTTCTCTTGAATTGAACAAATGTGACATTTCTTCTGAAATAATACAATTTTGTTTTTTTGATATTTGGAGCCAATACAATTCAGAAATATTAAAAAAATAAAGGTGTTTTTGTACAGATGGCAGCATATTATGATTAATTCAAATCATAAAACGAATAAGCTGGAATATAGCTTAAATATATATTTTTATATAATGGTGACTGATAATTTCTTATGCTTTACTTTTAAACCAACTAAATATTCAAACTGATCAAACAAAAGTTTCTGCTTCAAATTTAAGAACAGTATATAATGCAGTCGGAAACAATACAGGACTGAGTTGACTGTTAATTTATTTATGTAACATAATATACATTATTTGTAAACAACATAGAATCAGAATAAACTAAAGGAGAGTCCCAGGATATTTCAAATACTCTAAATACCAATGTTGTATGCAGTCCACAAGGTTCAATTACAAAATATAGTTTTTGAACCAATTTAAGTAATACTTTTTTTCTCATAACAGGAAGGACATTTAAAAAATATAAATAGGCAAATATCATTTCCTCTACAACATAAATCTAAACTACACACAGACACACCCTTTATAAAACTACTTGGGATGTTACAATACCACTTTAGCTATTCCTATTACATAATATTATAATGATGTCCAAGCCTTTAAGTTGTAATATATATGTTTCAAATGTAAAAATATTATTTGATATTTTATCTATTTCTTATAATATCGTTAATTAGGTTTCATAAGTTAAGAAAAGAGAAATTATTTAATACAAGTTTACAAATATATCATGAAAAATATGAGAAATATTCCTGTTGGAATATCCTCCATTTTAATAAATGCATAGTAATATGTAGATATTACACTTTTCATCGCTTTCGAAAATTTTTCCAAAATGCCCACAAGAAAAATGTTGACAAGTAAAATTTGCGTCAAAGCCGTCTTCGCTACTTAACTTGTCCAAGACAACAAAGAGAGAATAATGGTTTTTCACTGCCTTTGGTTAAAAAACTCTGTCTGGAATATTTCGTTTGTGCCTATCTTGCGATGAATAATCTCTTCGATAGCTGTTTTAGCGGCAATCGTTACCACCTGTTAGTTTTAACAAATACCTTAGATTAAAGAATGTGTTTATTAAACGCAACTTGATAAATTGTATGGCGATTACAACACGTTTTTAGCATATTTATAATCATTAGTACTTGCCAAAAATTATTCTACTTATTATTTAAAATTAGTTTTCTTTGTATAAATATTAATTTGTAATCGTTAATAATTTAAAGTATTCAATTTTATTTCAAAGAGACTATACTCATTAAGTTTTCATTAGGTTAAACATGAATATTGGTTTACTTAATACCTTTTCCAACGCACAATAACATGATACAAATTTATTTCACGACTATCCGCCAAATGGCTTATTTAGTAATGACTATTTAAATAGAAAAGAAACTATACATAAGATTTAGGACCTCCATATTCAAGAAGTTTTAAATAAAGAAGGCAATACATCTAAACGAAATAAAAATAAATTATAAAACAAGAAATGGCAAAACTTAGTTGTCTTTATTTTATTGAATAAAATGTTTAGAAAATAACATTTTATATGAAAACAATCATATAGACAAACAACAATAATGAATGAGAATTATTAACGTTTGTATGGACAGGGTTGTTTCAGGGTGTATTTCGTACATAGTTGAAATCATGTAGATTATATTCCCTTGTATGAAAACAAACTGGCCTTTAATAATTCCTGGCTCGTATATTTTCTCCTATATCAAAATGTTGTCCCTGCAACTCAGTGCAGTGTTATAAAGTATATCGATCTGCAACACTATGAATTCTTCGGTGTCATGTCCTACTCTCATGTCTCTCTAGAGAGAGAACCAGAGAGAACAGAGTAGACTACTCAGTTCCACTTTTGGCAGAAAGAAAGCATCATCGATATAAATTCATCTAGGAAAAGAAAAGGCTTTGACACCGCGAATAATACTCTTTTACTGTATAGACTTGAAGTCGGTGGGGTCAGAGGTATATTCTTTGATTAATTAGTTTCTTATTTAAATAAAATTATTTGGTGCTAATATAAAAAATAGTAAAACTGTTCTGGAAATCAGTGAGGTCAGAACGGGCATTTCCCAAATATCAATCAATAGTTTTGTCACTTTTTGTTATGTACATACATGGTCTTAAAAAACAATGTTAAGGGGTCATCTTGTACGCTGACAATAAAAGTGTCCTCTTATACTATGGAATCTTATGCTTTCTGGTACAAAGTCCTTGAACCAATGTATTTATTCGGCATGCCACGTATTTACGATGTCTTTTAATGTTAGTAAAGTGGGATTATTTGATATTTTAAGTTAATTTGACGTATTGTAAGTATCCTGTTATGAGGTGAAATTTTTAAATAAATTGGATTTCTTTAAACCTTGCTAGAGCTCTCTACAGTCTCCAGTATTTATTAAAATATTTTAAATTAAGAAACTCTGAAAGTAATATAATATTTTGATCATATTTATCCAATTGTCTGTTACGGAGTCATCTTAGCTACTCAATCCTCTATGGAATAAGTATTTTAGCAAAGGATGCCAAATATTATCCTAGAGCTTAACCGATGAATATTGTAGAGAACGAGAGCCGAATTTCTTAATTTAATTTCTTTATTTGTAAATAAATTTTAGAATACGATTTTATAAAAAAATATAATTTTCTCATTTTATCGGTCTCATACAAAAATTTGTATAATTACAAATATCGATACAACATTTTTTAAATATTAATTTATTGTTGGGACCAATAGTGTTTATTTTCCCTCTGAATTTATCACGAAATATACTGATTGTCCTCCCTTCAAGTTCACCTTAGGTTCTTTTCCTTCGAATAATCTAATTGTATACGTTATCACCATGATTAAAACAATAAAGTAACAGCGAGTAAGGTAAGATGTTATAATGTATTCTATTCTTCATGTGAACCAACAGTTTTTCCTGATAGAATCCATGTAATTGATATTAGTAGTATAATACAAAGATTATTATCGTTATTGCTATCAAATTAATCCAGAGGACAGAGAGAGAGATTAAAGCTATCTTGCCGATCAAGAGCAGATATCAAAGGCGTGTGATAGGGTTGTGGTTGAATGATAACACAGACAGACAGGTAGTAATGTCATTGCCTGCCTAGTCTAGTGGGGTTGCCTGCGGTGTCCCTCCAACCGTAATGGATCATCAGAATCGAGGTCAAAGCCACTAGGAAAACAGTACGAAATAACGACAGCTATTAAACTAGCTGTTGTCCATGGTTCTCCAACCACTTCCTCACACTATAAAAGGGCAACATACAACCTTATCTCCGGAGTCAATCTTTACTCATTGTTTGTCAAGTTAATCAAGTTCTAAAATACTAAATTAGAGTCATGAAGCTAGAGACTTATTTAATCATACAGAGACCTTGATTATATGTATTAAAATACTGTTTTATTTTGAGTGGGGTCTTTATTTATAATTATATTGGTATCAGGTAGTCTTGATTTGAACCCCTTCCAATAATAAATTCACTTAGACGAATTTTAAAATTGTATAGACAACATTCAATATTCCAAACATATTAGTCTTTTTTGTTCCTTAATTTATTAAAAATAATTATCGACGTTACACTAAAATTCCAAATGCACTTTACTATGCATAATTATAAATTTTAATTGTAACATCTCCTTTTGTTCTATTACTAAACTGTTAAAAAAAGTTTGGAAACATATTATTCTTACGGGATGGAAACAATAATCTTTTCTATCATATATCTAATGTTGAGACAATATTTCTGTAAAAAATCATTGTATTTGTATTGGAGGTCTTATACAGTACTCTCTTCTGAAATGCTAATAACACATATAGAGTGCAAGCCATAAATTTAAACAGTTTCTTAGTTAAGCTATGTGAATACCTAAGTTATTTCATTTATAAGATTACTTTTTTCGTCAATAACTAAACATAAAACGTTGGAAATGTGTCCCTAGCTTTAAAAATGAATTTATCACGAAAATATAAGTCAAAATATTTTACATTCAATATGGATATGGCGGAAACGTCTGAAATCTGACAATGAATTTGACTTTGGAGTCGAAGTTTTTTAAAAAAGTTCCAAAAAAGTTGATGACGAAAATGTTCAAAACAAACCATTTGCGTCGTATTAGACACAATTAGACGAAAAAAATCTCCGTCTGGTTTGAGGTGCCTGATGGGTAATATTTACCGTAAATAATTTGCAGTATTGAAGGAAATTTCATTTATTCATATGAAACATCGAGTTCAATGATGATGCATTCTAGTCCTTGAGATTGTGATAAGCATTTGTGAGTGTTTTTATGTTTATCTAATGTATAATCATAAAAAAACATAATTTAATGGCAATGAGGAAATCAGTACAAATAAGTTTGTAAGCAAACAAAGTACATTTTTAAAATGTGATATAACTTCAATAAACTGTTATACAAATTTAATGAATGTAAATAGAAGTCATTTGACAGGTATTTGGTCTTCCGATCATATGTTAGTTTGGTTATTTAAACAAATATGTGAAAGAAACGGCCAAATACAAAGTAATTGAATCGTAAAAGGTAAGGGCTCTGTGGTGTAATGGTAGCACATTCACCCGGCAAGTGAGAGATCCGGGTTCGAGTCCCGGCGGAGCTAGTACTTTTTGCGATTCAATGTTTATTGAAATTAAAATGTGATATAGTAATACATGTACCTATAGACTTGAAATTGTACACACAACCTTAGTGAAGTTGTGTCCTATGTACGCGGATACGTAGTGTAGAATATGAACACATGTAATTAAAATTGTCATATTTAAGATCGGCATTCTTGTCTAAATATTAAGAGCGTATGACCTAAAATACAGTACAAAGGCTGAAAATTTGAGTCGTAGTAAATTATAATAGAAGCGTAGTATCATGGTAAACTATTACAAACAAAGTAAAGGAATAATTTCAGTTTGAATAATTAACCTAGTCTTTGTTTCATTTGTAAGCCATCTAGTTTTATTGTTTATTTATTTATTTATCAATGGTAATACACCATTTTACAGATAAGGATATTAAGATGGCAATACAAATTATATAAAAACAATACAAAGGTATCAATAAAGAACAAAACAATAACATGTTGCAAGAACGTCAACCAACAATAAGCTAAATCAATAAGCAAACTTAATAAACTAAAACAACAATTCAATAAATAGAGGTAATACGAGGAAAGCAATAAAAATAATAATAACAATAACAGTATTAACAATAATAGCAATAGCTAACATAACAATGACAAGAAACAACGATAACATACATAAACATAAAACAATAAGTAAGCTCGAGATAATAATGTATTTATTTATATAGGAGAACTCCATTCCGGAAAACAAACATTCACCGGGGAACCCGACTCTGGAAGATTCCTCTGATCACAGATTGGCTGTCATCAAAGAAGTCGAACTGGCGACACAGCTGGTTGCCCAGTCGATGTAAACGTGGAAGAGGACCGTGCATGATGTAGTTGGTGGGGTGCGACCGACCAAAAAACAGGTTACATGAGCGGGTCAATCTTGAAGCTCGTAGATCAATGCGACAGAGTAGGTCAGAACAATCGACCGTGCCACGAAGAACTCCCCATAGGAAAAGAGCATCAGCTTGTTGCCTTCTGGTAGACAGAGGGAGAAGTCCAAGAGAGGCCTCAACTAGATCAATGGGTACATCAAAATAGTTGTGACCCAGCCTAACACCGACAGCTCGGACGAAGCGTCGCTGGATCCTGTCCAGACGTTCAATGTGATTGTGTTGATAAGGAGACCAGACAACAGAACAGTATTCAAGTATACTCATTACCAAGGACTTATATAGGATATTCAACGCCACAATGCCAAGACCACTCCTTGAAGCTCTTAGTATGAAGTTGAGCATTCGTAGGGCTTTGCCGCAGATGAAGTCAATATGCTTATCAGGGCTAAGATCTGCAGAGAAGACGACACCCAGATCACGGACGATTGTACTGCGAGATAGTACAGTTCCATTGAGCACGTAGTCAGATACCACAAGAGGTTGGACAGAGCGAGTGAAAGAAACCAGTGAACATTTGGCGGCATTTATGCTCATAGCGTTAGTGATGCACCAGTTCTCAATTAAGCATAGGTTCATCTGCAGTCTCTCAGTGTCAGAAGGGTCCCTAACAGCAGGGAAGACCTTGACATCATCCGCAAACATTAGGCAGTCAACATTTAATGACTTGACCAAGTCATTAATATTGAGATTGAAGAGAAAGGGGCCCAGGCGTGACCCCTGAGGGACACCAGAAGTGGCGGTGAAAGGTCTTGACAGGGCGCCAGCGAAACTAACTAGGAAAGTTCTATCATTTAAGTAGGAGTGAAACCAAGAAAGTAGGCTGCCACATATACCATAACCATGAAGTTTGGTCAGAAGGTGCCCATGACTGATAGCATCAAAAGCTTTGCTAAAATCAATATAAACACTATCGACCTGGACGCCACTCGAGAAGGCAGACAAAATGTAATCCACATAAACAACCAAGTTGCTAACTGTCGACCTACCCCGGACAAAGCCATGTTGCTGCGGCGCTATGATATTTGGCAATATATTTTGAATTGGAAGCTCACATAGTCAAGAACTAAGCTTTCGAAAATCTTCCCCAGGACTGGCTGAATAGCAATAGGTCGGTAATTGTGGACATCAGAAGGATCAGACGACTTATGAATCGGCACAATAAAACAGCTCTTAAGTCCATCAGGGAATATACCATCCTCAAGTAATCTATTGAAGATAACTGTAAGTTGAGGCGCAATAATAGGAGCACAGAAGCGCAAGACGGATGGAGGAATCAAGTCAGGCCCAGTTCCCTTGGAAGTGTCCAATGATGAAAGTTTTCTCTCCACATCCTCAACCCTAAACGAACAAGACGACATATTGATCTGGGTGGAGAAGTCAAACTGAGGGATGAGGTCAACCGAAGGTCTATATACGGATGCAAAATAATCAGCAAATAGGTTACATATACCCTCAGGACTAGATTCACGTTGATCATCCGAGAAATATTCATTTGCTCTGGTAGACTCAGATTTCAAGTTCCTGACAAAACTCCAGAAAGCCTTGATATTTAGGGGAATAAAGTTGTTAACTCGCTCCATGTACGTTGCATGGCAAAGGTCACTCAGCTTCTTACAATGGTGTCGGGCCCTCTGGAATTCTAAATAATGCCCATAGTTACCAGTAGCCTTGTATTTTCTGTGCAAGATCTCTTTGCACTCGACAGCACTCCTCAACTCAGGAGGAAACCATGATGGAAATCTACACACACCGCCTCTCTTCAACGGAGTATGCTTCAGAACAATATAATGAATGGTCTTTTGAAACTTATCAAAAAAATCATGACTATCAGGTATATGATAAAACACCTCACCACAGCAAAGACTAAGCTCGTTGTAAACTTCCTGAGTGTTGCATCGCATAAAGTTATAATTCTTTGCGACATTGGACACCGACCCACAGGTTTGTACGGGTACCTCGATGTGAAGAGGAGGATGAGCAGCTTCAGAAGGCAAGACAGGATCAGAGGCAGGAGAGACGACACACTTCTCATCACTGCTGAATACAAGGTCAAGCATAACCCCTCGAGCATTAAGGACTCTATTAATCTGATACAGTCGGTGCAAGGATATCAGGTCGCGCAATAGCTGAGATGACTTATTGCTGGCAGGTGGAGACATGTCAGACCAATTAACATCAGAGAGATTAAAATCACCAATCAGCAGTGCCACATCATAATCAGGAAGTACTCACAGTACTCAAAAACTCTTCAATAATGTCACAGAAGTTCGAGTAGGGTTCAGCAGGTTTATTTGGTGGTATGTAAAGTCCAGCAATAAACATGGATGGACTAAACGATGTCTTGTTAATTTGAAGAAATACAGATTCAGTTGTGCTAATACATGGACTAAGTTCGGTAACCATTATTGATTTTTTCACAGCTACCAATACTCCACCACCACTAGATTTGGAACTTGTGTCAGAAGATCTATCAGAACGAAATACTTTGAAATTAGAAAGGCCAAGCTCGGCTGAGGATATGTCATCACTCAGATTGGTCTCAGTCAAGACTACAATATCGTATACAGAAACAGGGATGGACTGTTTGATATCTTGAATTTTAGTTCTTAACCCATTAACATTCTGATAGTAGACACTGGTGACTACGCCGCTCAGTTTTTTGAAGCCTGCTTCACTATCTTCGGCGTTCCATTCACGTACCTTATAATGAGATTCTTCTCTCCCTTCTCTGAGCGCACTTTGAGCTGGTCCCTCAAGTTGTTGAGATGATAAATTTTGTCCTCTGTACACTTCTTATATTGATATTTTAAACATTACATGTTCTACTTAAACTAGTAATTTTAGTAATACATAAAACTACACATGTCAATCATCATTATTATTTGATAGGAATAGGTATATTTTTAGAATCAAATGTAGCTGATGTGTTAATTTTAACATTATATGCTATTGTATACTTATTGGAAATTCGATCATCAGAAACAATAGAATTCCCAATATCTATCACACACAGTAACAGAATCATTTTCTGTCACTTCCTATTTTTGATCAAATATACTCAGTCTCCATTACTTTTCCACAACCCTGAGGTGTTCGACGATAAACGCCAATTTTATCGGTATTGACATGGTATGAAAAAAGTTGCTTAGGGTTTATATATTATTATAGTTATTTTGAATTTTTATGGTTAAAATAAAAGTGTATTATACTAAAAGTTAGTTTTACATCAAATATTTAAAATTTTATATTTAGCAGGATACTAAGTGCTAAAATTACTATCAGTGTACTTATTGTTACGTTTTAAATTAAATATTTGTGACTAAACTGTAATCTAGGAATTAAACTCTCTAAACTCTCTTTCAGAGATTATGTTATGCGTCCAAACTATTATATTTGTATAGGATCGCTTCAAGATACCTCTTTATCTTAGTTAAGGTAATTAATTGATGATTTATTATTTCAAAGGTTATTAAAATAACCTAACCCCCCGAAAAAAACTCTTCAGGTTGGTTGAAACTTTATTATACATTTTTTATTCAAGAAACTCTTCTTGTTTTTATATAGATTCAGACAAGATCTATTTTACAAACTGGTTCTCCAGTGGACAGTCTTTTTTTATGAGCCCTGCAAAAAAGAAGGCACTCTAAATGTAAAGACTAGGCCATACTACACATTAAAGTAAATTATTGTTTATTTTTAGGTATATGTTACGTTTATACATAACAGATTCAGATACTTTTGTATTGTCGTTGACACAATTCAGTACAATATAGCTTTGTCTATTTGTCCCTTATTTCAGTTTAGTGACTATATATGTTTTAAGGAAGTAAATCGTAAATTAGTTGTTGAAATAAAATTGAGTCTGGTTTATTATGATTTTTAAACCAGCCAGAAGAGTACCCTGTTACAGGGCCTAATAACCCAAGAGATTGTGTCTATGACCGTTATTATTGGGCGAATCAGTATAAAAATTATTGAAATATACCCTTTATCACTTATGCGTTAACATAGAATTGGTTTTGAACACGTTTGAAGACAAATAAGAAAGCTTCAAAATGAAAAACATGTTCAACAAAACTGTTATGGGAGCATTATTAGGGAATCCTCTACAACATTTTTAACAAAGGTATTATTTATATTACCATCCAACCCATAGTTAATACTAACTATAATGCATTGACTGCTCTTAATAGAATGTGTATTTCTTTAATTGATATTAATATTTCTATGTCATAGTTTGTTGTAATACAACTACTTAATTTTAAATAGCCACAACGTAAGTAATGTATTTTTAGTTCATTTTTATTTATTAGTATTGTATTTAAGCATATTAAGAGTGAAATAATAACTGTATTTTTAATTTTAGTAGCCCTTTACCTTATCATAATGTGATAAGAGGACTAATTGTCCAAGCTTCTGCAGTTAGCCGGTATGTTGAGCGTGCAGCTAAGGACTGTTATTTCTTTAAGAGTGCTGCCATTTTAAATTAAAAAGATACATCAATCTGTGAGCTTTTCCTAATGTATATAATCTGTTATTACCTAATTAAATAAATTATCCTTTTCCTAATATCTCAAAAGTCGTAGTTTGGATTATAACTTTAGTACAATAATAGTAATACTTTACTATATGAAGACCACTGAAAATCCCTAATGTTTGCACTGGTTCAGCAATAAGTTATTGCTAATATAATAAAATGCTTTTGTGAAGTGAAACATTACAGAAATTTTGAATTCGCTCCAGTCTTTTTTATTGATCGGCTTGTTGATGAGGTTTACCAGTGCAGTGCTAGTACGTTGACCATATAAATCCAGACTGTGGTTTTGAATGTTATATTACATTTATTATAAATATCACTTCTCTTTATTGTATATTTTGGTTGCTTTGTGCAAGCAATACAACAAGTTTTTCAATTCATTTCTCCAGGTGGAAAAGTGAGACTGATCTTAGTTGTTGGACTTCTTTAAGGGTTGTTTTATGAAAGGATGTACGATAATTATTTTCAGTTTTGCGGAAACATCCAGTTTGACAGTGACTGATTGACCAGGGGAGATCCTTGCCCCTAGAGCAAAAGGACTGGCTGCCGTTATTGATACTGTCTGATCTCATATTATCGCTTTTAATTGTACAGATTATAATATACACTAGTAATATTGAAATTAGTATACCTATCAATATCAAATCATTTTGGCCCCACATTAACAGCATAAATGTGACTCTACTGTTCCTACCATTCTGAATTTCGACTCTAAAGTGGCTGAAACTCCAGTGGACAAGTGTGAACTTTTCGCTGACTACTTCTCTACCGTCTTTAGTGATGCATCTGTCGCTATTCCTACATGTGACTTTGGGGAGAATATTTCACGGTTCCTCCGTGTTCCATATCACCGACAGATGTGGATAAAAGGCTTAAAGCACTTGATGCCACCAAGGGGGACTAGATGAGATCCCTCCGCTTGTATTAAAATTCTGAGCTCCTGTTATGGCTCCACATCTTGCTGTCTTGTTCTCTGCCCTGTTAAAGGTTCGTGTTTTTTCCCTCTGTGTTAAAGCGGAGTTTTGTTGTGCCCATCTTTAAGTCCGGCGACCGTAAAAATGTGAGGAACTACTGACCTGTTGTGATCCAATCTGCTATTGCAAAACTATATGAAAACATAATCTTGGACCACCTATAATTTCATTTGCGGAAATGCATATCCTTGGAGCAGCATGGCTTCCTGCAGTCCCGTTCAACCATTTCTAACCTACTCGAGTTTCAGGAATGTGTAATGTCGGCCTTTGGAAACTCGAGCCAGGTGGACAGCGTTTACTTAGATTTATCAAAGGCCTTCGACAGAGTGAACCATCACCTGCTGATTGCAAAACTTGAGGGTTATGGTGTGCGTGGCTTACTCTTGAGGTGGTTGAAGAGTTACGAAAGACAGATTTCTTATCGTCAAATTTGATGGCCTTACCTCAAGCCCCTTTAGAGTTTTATCAGGAGTCCCTCAGGGATCGCATCTGAGCCCCCTTCTCTTCAGCATATTTATGAATGACACTGGCAGTGTTATTACCACAAACTTCCTTATGTATGCTGATGATATGAAGATTTTTGAGAAAGTCCCCACTAACCTGGGACACGAAGCATTGCAAAATTCTCTGAAAAAGGTTGGAGACTGGTGTCGTGCAAACGGAATGGAGTTGAATGCGACTAAGTCTGTTGTCTACAAACTTGGTGCTAATACTTTCACCAATGAATATTGTTTAAAGAACACTTTATTGAAAAGAGAGGATAAGTTCAAGGATCTGGGGGTAATTATGTCACCTTCTCTCAGGCCCCAGAAACACGTTCTACGAATCATCGCAAGAGCTAACTCGTTATTGGGGTTCATATTTAGATCCACGAAACACTTCAACTCACCATACACTCTTGTCGATTTGTATAAGTCTCTGGTTCTCCTTGTTCTGGAGTATGGATCTGTCATTTGGTCGCCCTACCAATTCAACCGTATCGACCAACTATAGAGTAGGCTTATCCAGGAGCGCTTCATCAGGATGCTTGGCTCCAGGTTGGGTTTTAATTACAGCAAAACTCCTATAAGCGAAGTCGAGAGTCAATTTAACCTCCTACCTCTAAATATAAGACGTCAGCTCAAGAACTTGGTAACTCTTTTCAAACTGGTGAATGGACTGCTTGACTGCCCTGGTCTCCTCAGTGGCATTGACTTCTCCATCTCAAGAGGAACTCGTTCGATGACCATCTTCCGTACACGCGACCATCCTACTTATTACGCCTACCACAGCGGTCTCTCTAGACTGCTTAGAGCTGGGAGTGATGCTGATCCACATGTTGAGACTGTCGCATCATTCAGAAGAAAAGTGGCTTCCCCTTGTAAATACCTAACTAGTAAACACACACACACACACACACACACACACACACACACACACACACACACACACACACACACACACACACACACACACACACACACACACACACACACACACACACACACACACACACACACACACACACACACACACACACACACACACACACACACACACACGTCACTTGGTTTTTATCACTTAGTTGTTATTTAGTTCTTATCATACACCACACATTTATTACTGTTGCTCGTTTTTATATTTAACTATTTACTATATTCTTTTTTTTCTTACCTTTTTGTTGATTAATTATTAACTTATATTTATTACTAATTCGCTGTTTTGTTGATTATTCATTATAACACGGTTTGTTATTTAATTCTATATGTATACATTATATTAGTGCTATTAATCATTTATACTCTTTTTAACTTATTACGTGAAATACTGGTGTAATTCCGTTGGAAGAGTAAATAAATAAAATATCATTCTTAGCTCTCTTTACATAATTAACACAGGTCTAAAAATAAAATCTCGCTCTAATTAATTTTCCTGATTTTCTTTTAAGTAATTTGTTATAAGATCAATTGCTTCTGAACAAATTCCCACTACGAAAGATTGTACCCCAATTCCTGAAGGGTAATTCTACTGTTGCATGTTGTTCACTGCCAGAGTAATCACTAGGTCACCACATCTGGATCATTCACAGGGTTTCGAAAATAAAACGTAGCCGGCCGGCTTCAGTGGATTGTGATATGCCAAGCCACGCTAAAGCACATAGCGATGGTGGATCGCCTTCTATGAAAAAAATTCTAATGCCTTGATGTCCGCTTCTAGGATCAACTGCTTTTGCGAGCCTTGATTTACGCAAACCCTCGATGAGTTTCTGTGTTATGCATACATAGAGAGCCAGTATTAAATACGCGAGTTCTAGCCCACGCCCTCTATGGCCATGGCACTAGAATTTAAAATCTTACTATACTAACTTTCAGAGTTGAGAGAACTGGTTTTGATTGTAATTCGTGACCAGAGTACTCAAACGTCCAGAAGTAACCAAGTTGACAAATATATTATTATATGTAAGGGGTGTCACGAAAGGTAGGCTTAACGTCTGCATATGATAGACACAAACTAGCAAAGATATTTGTTTACAAATATGTGCTCTCTCCCCTCATTTACTCTCGGTCTATCAATATATGTTTGAATTTTTTAAACACATCTCAAAAACACCAAAAACACATTAGTAAAATGAAGTTTGGAATTAATATTAAGATAATCTATATAAAATGTAATACATAGTGTCACCTTCCTTGTCATATCGTTGGTATTTTAAAGTTAATATTAAATATTTGAAAACCGTATTAAACAATTACTAAGAAAACGTATTAAACATAGAATTTTATTTAATATGTAATAACAACCCCAAGCAATATGTAATAACTATCTATGTAATATTCTAGATAGTTTCAACTAAAAATATTGATTTACTAAAATCAATAAGAAATCAACAGAACAACTTGATGAGATGAACCGTAATGTAAGTCCAAGATTAGTTAAAGAGTTAAAGTTAAAGAAACAAATGTCAGTAAAATAATTTAGAACAATACAGGTCAACAACAATGTAGGAACCTCATATATACAAATTATCAACAGTAGCAAGCTTAAGGATGTAATAAAAATGACAATGAAAGTAATGTTTCTCTCATAACCGCCCGCGGCCCAGCGTCTGGCAGAGCCGGTTTGAAGCTCGGGACTATCATTAGCTGATTAAAGCCTCACATTCAAAGCAGTCTCGGCTCAGACGGGAGAGAGCTTTGCCACTTTGATTGATCTGTTGGCAGACCTAGAGGCTCCCGGCAGTTGCAGGGCTTTGTGGAGTAGTAATCCCAATAATTATAAAGCTAAAAAGACGTTAAACTACCACTGTATTCATAAATATACATCAGAAGAAAGTGGTGTCTAATTATATCGGAGAATATGTTTTTGATTGTTATGGAATGTGTCTTTTATGCTTCTGATAAATGAATTTTTATTATTATTTACATTAATTTATCCATTTATATCAATAGAAGTAAACGTATGTTAAAAGACGTCGGAAGTTTAAAAAAAAATTGAAAATGAGTGAAACATAAAACAATATTTCGAAGTTAAAAGCGTTAAAAAACTAAACTATATATTATATATATATATATATATATATATATATATATATATATATATATATATTGCGTGTGGGTATATATGGAGTTATGCAATATGATACACATCTGTTAACACTATAACTGGAATAACATTTAATATATTCAGAGTAAACTTGTTACAGATGATATTTGATATTAGCACATAGCTTAGATCAGCTCGTTAGCCACTGTTGACTCATATAAAGTGTCAAAAATAACAAAAATATACGTTTAAAAATATCAAGCAATTTAAAGAAAACTATTTTTTCTAATTATTTTTTATTATAACTCTACAGAATTCCATGCAGGGGCCGATCAATGTTTGGAAACATCCCGTAGATTGTTGAATCTCAGTTGTTTTGCGTCTTAAAGATAATGAAACATATTTGTACAGTCCTTTGATCTTTTACAAGATGTATGTAGAAGGTTACGGTCATACAACATTAGAGTGGTACAATAACATAGAACTATTATAAGAGAATACGTTTAAAACATAATTTCTCAATGATTCTGTCTACGTTTTTCAAAAAAATGATATTTGAAATTGGTTGACTGTTTAAATATGCCAACCGTCAGAGTTATTCCACCACTGGTGTTGTTAAAATAAACATTCTAAACTAATAATGCATCTTCATTGTGAGATTTGAAGATAATCGCCAAAATTGAAATTATTTTTCTTCTTACTAAGCCGTAACAAAAGTTTGCGTTTTTATTTAAAATCTTTATCTTTTGCCACATGTATTGACTGTAGTCAATTCCCATATTTTTATCAGTTATATGTAAATGTGAATATTTTCAATAATGATCCAAAAGGTAAGGATTTAAAATACTACAGATTAAAAAGAGTTTCTTTCAGAATTCTATGGCTATGAATTTGGCATTAATTATCCGTCATGAAGTGATAAAAATAGGCTTGGTACTCAAGGAGAAATATTTTATCTTATTATAAATAGTAAATAGATTCTTCGCATTATTAACCGTGTAATTGAATGGTAAAGTATTTTAAATAGTTATTACCTGGGTATAATAGATGAGAAAGCAGAGTTATTAATATAAAAAAATGCTGTATGATGTCACAACACCAGTAGAAGAATTGTTGTTAAATGTTTAAATCGCGCGTTGAACACACAAAACAGTGGAAACATTAATCGGTTTTCAGCCATCATAGATGGTTCACTAACTGCAGTTTAAATATTGTGACATGGCGATGTTTGGTTCCATTTAAAAACGTTTTAACGGAGGTTTTTCAATAATTTGAACACTATCAATTTAAAAAAAGTCAAATTGTATAGATTTAAATACTGATGAAATGTTAGAATGTATTGCTATATAAGACATTGCAATACATACACCAGGCTGATTTAAAATCACATTTCTCTTCTGTAATTCTGTTTCTCCGTGTACTTTACGCAGCCGGTGTCATAAGATAACATATTTTACGAATCACAGTGCATCTAAACGTTGCAAACACAATAGAATTCTAGAAATATTTCGGATTTCTAACAGATGTTAAGCCAAAACTGAAAACTATACACATCCATCTGTACAGGTGTGTTAATATAGCAAGGCACTTTGTCGTGATTGGTTAAATCTTAACCAATTACCGGCCGATATGACAACCAGTGATTAATATGACCGCTGTGGCAACTTTGTTATAATACGATGCTTTTTTTCAAAGTTATTTATGTCCTGATTAGTTTATCATATAGTAGTTGATAAGAGATAATAGTGGGAAATTGTTTCAAGCAATTTTGTTTTGTCTATTGATATTCAATGTTTGGTTTTGTAACTGTGTTCTAGTACTATGGCCGATATGTCCTTGTCCAATGTTACGTATTCAACCATTTATGTAGATATCAGACGTTTTAGTTTCCTCAAGATAGACTGAACCGAAACAACATTGAATATCTTTGAACACACAAAATGAATAAAACGGCAAAATCGTGACCTTCAGTGGTCTCTAACGGATTTTAAACCTTTACCTGTTGGCTTTTTATATTGTATCTCCTTAATATACTCCCAGTTTTATCAGTCGTTACGTGGAGCTACGTTCTTCACTTTGATCTAAAAATCTATATCAAAATCTAAATGTCTCACATTCCGACACCTAACATTGGTTATTTGTTTTTTAAGCTTATGAATCTGTGTTTTATGGAATCTATTCTCCTCTAATGTTCTTTACAATATCCTCTGCTCTACATTTTAGCTATTTCTATTTTATATGTAGACTACCGATTAATGCATTCAATATTTAGTTTGTAAAGTTGTTCAATCACCTGTCTTAAGGTAGGCTTTCTATTTTATTGGTGCATCGAGTTTTATTGCATGCACTGACTGAAACCTGCATGGTTTGTTGAAACTAGACTAAATTATGGTTAGACTATTATTAGCCTATTGCATTTTTATGCATAAAGGCCTAATAAATCATTGTATAATTTATGCCAAATACAAAAAGGGATCTTTCATAGCAATTCATAAGTGTTCCAGTATTTTTAAGAAAACCAAATCTCTACAATTTCCTTTTCATTGCTTCTCCATTTGGGTTTATTTGTAAGATTTCAAAAAAATATCTTAATATCTCACCTTGTTCAACCATTACAAGTTTTGTTGAATCACTATGGGGCAGCTCTCTTTCGTCAAAACTTTTCCGCTCCACAACATATGGATGATTACGTAAAAATTAATATTTGACCACTAGATGCTTAACTACAAGCCTCGTAAAACAATCCTTAACTAATTAGCTTCACGCAGGGACAGTAATTAATAAAATAAAAACTGCTGCAACATGGGTAAAGCATGTTCATCTTCATCACTGTTTATTGTCACTGGTTTTAAAAAACAACAAGAAAAAAGAGAACTTATTAGCTTTTGTTATTTACTGTAATATTCATTAATATTAGTATTTTCAAGAAGTTCTTAGTTTGCTCGAAAATTATTATTAATACAGATACAGCTCGCGGGAATTAGCTCTTTGGCGTAGTCAGGCAAATTTGTCCAACGGAGATGTCCAGTTAAGACCCGTGTTATCGTAATACACTATACCCCATATTATAGCAGTGTAGTGGGGAGGGTTAGGCCTTTGTTATTACAGTTACAAAACTCAGGTACTCTTAGCACAATGCGATTGAGTAGTGATGAACATTAAAAAGGAAATGTACCGCTTTATCATAATACACTATACCCTGTTACATAACAGTTTAGAGGAGGGTTAAGCCTTTGTTATTACAATTTACGAAACTCAGGTACTCTTAGCACAATTCGGATGAGTAGTGATGAACATTAGAAAAGGAAATGTACCGTTTTATCGCAATACACTATACCCTGTTACATAACAGTGTAGAGGAGGGTTAAGCCTTTGTTATTACAATTTACAAAACTCAGGTACTCTTAGCACAATTCGGATGAGTAGTGATGAACATTAGAAAAGGAAATGTACCGTTTTATCGTAATACACTATACCCTGTTACATAACAGTGTAGGGGAGGGTTAAGCCTTTGTTATTACAGTTTACAAAACTCAGGTACTCTACTCTTAGCACAATTCGGTCGAGAAGTGATGAACATTAGAAAATGAAATGTTCCGTTTTATCGCAATACACTATACCCTGTTACATAACAGTGTAGGGGAGGGTTAAGCCTTTGTTATTACAGTTTACAAAACTCAGGTACTCCTAGCACAATTCGGTCGAGTGGTGATGAACATTAGAAAAGGAAATGTACCGTTTTTCGCAATACACTATACCCGTTACATAACAGTGTAGGGGAGGGTTAAGCCGTTGTTATTACAGTTTACAAAACTCACGTACTCTTAGCACAATTCGGTCGAGTAGTGATGAACATTAGAAAAGGAAATGTACCGTGAAGAGGTAACGGTAATTGAGGATTTGTAGTGTAATAAATGTTTGTTGTAACACATGACTTGCTCAACGTTTGCCTTACTGCACACATTATCTGTTACACTTTAGTTAAGATTCGTTAGGAATTTTAATTTATGAACTAACTACTTATCAGTTAGTTTTCATGTAGACTATATAATATGTTTTGATACAAAGAGATTTTATAAACTACTCATACATTGAGTGTGCATATATAGAAATGAAACCGATTTAGTCAACTGAACTATCAGCAGCTGCACAAATAAACATTATATTGTAGAGATTAATGTGGTAATTAAATACAAACATAATATACATTATTAATCAAAGAATAATAGTGTTTATATTGGTCTTTTAAAATACCTCCACATAAGCAGTATTTTCTTTTAAACTGAGTGTTAAAATGTGTGGAAATGTTTTAGGATATGGTGGTTAAGTACATGAAAATAAGCAGAAAAGTTCCTGTAACGCTGTTGTTTATTTTAACTTTTAAAGATCTGCCTGCCTATATTTTTAATAAAAAAATTATAATTCAGCATAGCGTAACTTAAAAAGTTTATAAGTGGTTCTGTTATTTGTTTAAATATGTTTTATTATGAAACATACGTATGGGCGGACATACACTAAACAAAGTGACATAGAGCATATTGTTAGAAAAGTGCTTTGTATTAGCATCTATATTTCTATATACTACATATATTTCCCCACATTTGTCAACATTTCCCCTTTGTAATGCCCTGAAGCCCCCCTTTTTATGTAAATGTATACTTTCTTGCGAAAGAAAATGGACGCCGAAGTAGATACCAGAGTCAGACCAAACTTTTTACGAAAAGTGGAATTGGAGCTTGGGTAAATTTATTAGCAGTACTCTTGCTGTTAACGAAATATAAGTAACCATCCAAGTATACCAAATAAGGCTAAAGTTATGTATTTATTACACAGTTTTGAGTAATGTAACACATGATAGCTGTAATATGATTATGGACAATTACTATATTATCAAACTCATATAAAATAAACCAGGCATAGCATTTTATATTCCCTTAACGAGTTACTAAAAATATCTGTTCATTTATTACGAGCAGCATAAAGGATATTCATAATAACAACTTCATTCATATACAGTTTATTTTAGTGATTTTAAAAAGTTAAATTCTACATCTATACAATATACATTTATGTTTATACTATGATAGAATATTAAAGTTTTAAAACCTCAAATTCTTTAAGAAACTGCTGTTTCATATATTTCAAACTTCAAAGACATTAAGATGATACGTTTTCACATTTTTAAAACAGTAAATGAATATCATCCATTATTACGCAGTCATAGTAACAAATTAAAACTATTTATCTCAGAGATGAGCCAATATATTATGCCAGCAGCAATTTATTATTCTAAGAACTGAGGTGGAACAGATAATTACAATGTTATACTATTTACAAGGTAGGAGTATGTCACACTACATGTCACGCAAGTCTTCATTTAGGTTGTATGCAAAATTTCAAATCTCAAATAGTTTTATTCCCGTTCTGATATCCAGCGGGTAGATAGACGGATGGACAATCATGCCTAACAGAGATCTTTACATTCCTCCCATTGTGTCAACGTACTGAGTGATATGCTTCAATGACTTTCAACCAAATTCCATGGTACATTATATAATCCATTCTTGTCTAAGTAGAATAATTAATTTTCATGGAAAGTTAAAAACTGCAAATATTTGCCTACAGATAAAATGTTTTTATTGAAAGTTTCCATATTTTCCACCCGCAGTCACCCGTTGTAGTGCATGAGTCTTTTATAATTTAAACATTTCTTTGTGTAAATAAATATAGTTGACATTAAATTAAATGAAATAGACTTTTTGCCACATGATACATTGAAATTTTTCTTCATTAAGTTAGGTTTCATAAAAAAGTGTGAAGTTAATAAAAATTCCGATGAACTAAGGGTACTACAACGCCACGACACATCTTGTCACAGACTTTTAATATTGAAATTCCACACTATCATTTTTATTTTACTCTACGATTAAAAGTTACATGTATATATGATTAAACTTGCGACGTTTGTTTACATGTGTTTTATTTTGTAATTTCTTGGTCCAGCATTGTTTACCCACAATGCCGATGTAAAAATTTTCCTTAACAGTGCCAAAAAGTGTTGCCAATATAAAGATGAAGCTTTATGCAACATATCAAGTCTATGGGGTAGTTTATTATTGAGATATTGTGTTAATATTAAACCTTGTAAAATATCAGGAGTAAAAATATTGATAACAAATATTTCTCTGGAAACAATATATGTGCAGGATTCAGTTTTGAAGGTTTGTATTTTACTTACTTAAGTACTTTAATATAGACTGTAGTTCTCAACCGTATCACTCACCATTTGCGTACGAGTTAAATTTAAACTTTATAACTCTAGTGAGTTATTAGCTGTCACGAACCAAATATTAAATAGACGATTAAACATAAATTAATTTTTATTGAAAAGGCTATTTCTTTACAAAGGGAATGATACATACTACATAACTGCATTATAAATATTATGTATATTTTTATGGCAATTCTAATAACGATCAATCAGATAAATAAATGTAGCGGAGAAATATGTCGGAACAATCTTCAGTAATATTTCCTTTAACAGACAGAAACGGATAAGAAATGGTTGGTGAGGTTTGCCGATCCAGTGGTTGACATCGAGACTCAGGGGACACCCACAACCCCCCACCCCTCACCACCAACCCTACTCTTCTACCCAGGGATCACTGTTATATAAAATACCTTTAATATTAGGTAACACCTATGTTTAAATTAAACAGGACCATATGAAAGTTCTGGATAATAATCTATTTAATAGGTGTAAAATATATCTAAAATTAAAGTGAACATTATAATTAGACAGGTAGAATTATTCCAAGAACAAAGAGACAAAAGTGAGATCTTCTGCAAATAGCAATATTGAAAACTGATTTTAATGTAGTATTAATACTATAGAAGCAAGCGTACAGCATACTTTGATGAATATTCTGTGTAGGAAGTTATTTATCCCTAATAAGACAGCCATTGAGAATTGGACGAGAACACTCGGCTCGAAATATTATTAATATTATATTGAAAAACTTTATGCAACAGAGATTGTTTTTAGCTACAGAACTTTTAAATACATCGCTCAAACTGTATATGTGTATAATCTGTGATTGTTAAAAGTTCTGTAATCGAAGTAAAAATAAAGTTGGAGCGATTTATGTAGATACATATAAGTGGTTCAACAAACTTATAAGCTGACTTGATGCAAAGTGGGTATTCCATTTCTTTGTACATGTTATTACTTTATATATATTTTATAATATTTAACAAATATATTATATTATTTGTTATATAATAAGTATATTTAAAATTTTTTTTTTTTTTTTTGAATTTATAGGTAATGAACAGCATTATAAAAACTGCAACTTCTCATTATAGCTCTCCTAACAATTGTCCATCAATGTTAAAATTTTGTAATACGAGATTCACATACAATTTTAACATTCGAGAAAAAGCTTAAGAGTGTTTAATAAGATATTTCAGTTTTGAGTATATTAAGATTAATATTTTAATTAACACAATTTTATATAACACACATTCAAAAACTGTTTTGATATACTCGTTTAATACGGTTTAATAAAGATGTACCAAGATTTGATGTTTTATTAGTCATAAATATAGTGTCTAGTAACATATGAGACAGTTTCTGTTAAGGGGAGAGACTTGTATCCCGAGTTTACATAAAACAAGGCAGAAATCTAATAATATATCTATTTCAACTATAATCGACAGGCAATGCTATAGCAGGATATCAGAGTCAAACAAAAATTTGGCACTTCTGTGCCCAAGTGTCTGCGAGCTGATGTTGGACGGCAGAAGTGACGTATTATGAAAAGGACGGCATCGTCCAACACGTAATAGAAGGAAGTAAAATATTTGTTAAAATCATCGAAGTACAGATATTATTCATTTCTGTGCTAGGAATATAGATATTATTAGTTATATCTATTAAGTTCAGTATGTATTTTTTAATATTTTTACTTCAACATGATCCTGTATTTTTATTATATTCATGAATTATGTTTGTTGTTTCATGGTGTCAAATTTTTATAAAAGTTTCGTTTAGTTGCGTGAACTCCTACATGCATGTGTATGTATGTATGTATGTATGTATATATATATATATATATATATATATATATATATATATATATTAATCTTCAATAAGAAATCTTCAAATATATTAACAGTTTCTATATTTCGGCTTAAGCCGTCTTCAGGAAATTACATATAAATATAAACATATAACTTTAATAAACTATAAATATGAACATATAAATAGGGCTATAAGAACATAATAAAAATAAAACATCAACACAGAAAATGAAAATTAAGAATATCAGAGATTTATATAAATAAATTAATAAATATATACATGGTTTAAAAGGAAAAAGTTTTACCAGGTTATGGGGATGTTATATTAAATTTTGTTCAACTACGTAACGTGTAACAACAAATTACATTATGTTAATCTGTCTATTAGAGTTTTTGGTTACCTTATTGAAATAAACAGACGCTTAGAAATTATATGAGCCCCAGGTGTAGTGCTGAGTTACGTAATGTTTTTATTGAATATACACGATGTATTTATTGGTGGGTACTTACTGTATGTTGGTTATAAGTGGTTTATTGGGTAGATGCTGTAGATGTATAATATAGAGTTGATTGGAAGATCGTCTGATTTGGTGCTATAAGGATGTCGTCGAGACAACTGAGGTTCTGGTCCCTGTTGATAGTTGTCCGAGGCAGTATACATTATGGAAGGATTGTTAGTTACTGTTCACATCAGTCTGTCCAGAAGGATGGCTGTGGTCGCTTCTACGATGCGAATATTGTTCATTTTATTCAGAGAGGTAGCTTGGTTTATATTGCTAATCAAAGATAGGTATATTTAGGAATACTTTGCATAGAGGTGGGATTTCTTTTAAGGAATAATGTTGATTCTTATTAAGATATAATTTTAGGAAACGATACGTAATATAAGTTTAACGGTACAGAGCCATATTGTAAGGATAGAATAGGTATGGTTTTACTTCTGTGTCAGTGAGGAAGTTCACTAAGCCAGTAGTTATGTTGGGTTTTGATTTAAGATACTCAGAAAGATTATTGGCAACAAAAGACATTTTTTCTAAAGTAATTGTAATGGTTATTGGAGTATGTGTCGTTCCAGGTCCTATTTGATTTGATTTGATACATACTCTCTGTTCCTATATGATATTTAGGCTTCTGTGGAATTTATCAGCTAAGATATCGCTAAAGTATCCGATGATCGCTTACTATAGTCTTTTCGAAAATTCTCTCTTGATGGGAAGTGAATATTTACGAATTTAGCTAGTTGTGTATATATTATGTTAGGTTATATTTTTTTCTTGGTTTGATAATCACAACCCTATTCAAAGAAGTCTCTGAAGACACTATTAAAATTGTATTATATGCTTATATAGAATTATGTTTTATACGTTTTCAAATAATGGTGATCCTTAGCCTTGGAAAGTATTGTGGTAACATAGATGCTAAATCAACCTGTATTCAGATTGAGCCGGAAGAGGTATAATACTAATAAATAGGAAATTACTTTATTTGGTAATTTTTATATCCCTATATTTAAGATAGTATACAGTACATTGATTTAGTTTAGAAAGTTTAACTTTACTTAAGAAATATATTTTTTCACTTCTTACAAAATTAAAATGTAATTTGATTACTTCACATTTTATAGAATGTTAAAAATATTTTATGTTACAGAATTATTGTAGGCGTATCTACAGTTTTGGTAAGTATTTGGCCAACTGTGTATAGTATGACCAGTATAGAGTAGAGAGGTCTGTCCATGCGTAACTACCTAAAGGTATGGTTTACCCGAGTGACGAACCTACGGCCTCTCGATTAGAAAGCCGTATATGATTAGTTGACGCTATATAACTTTTATTGTATTTTTCGGACGGTTGGTTTATTGATGAATGAAGATCAACACATACTATCTGTGAACAAATTATCATTTTATACCTTAATCCCTTTGATACCCTCTCATTCGACCTCAACCAAAACAGAAGGAACTGGCGTTCAATTTCTTTCTTAGGGGAGGTTCTCCTATTCATTTCGAGAACGATTTGGTTGTTTGCCGTAGAATGCTAACTGGTTCTCGACTCCTGGACTATAGTGGGAAAGTATTAAATTTCGAATATCCTTGAAAACAGCATTCCTGATTACATTTGAGACACAATTAACAGAATAATTACAAAATCTTGAATGTTTAAGATATTTAATTCAAAATAATTACGGTTAACAAGATTTTTACTTTTAATTGTTATGCTGAAAATTTCCTGCTGCCTATTTATCTTTTACTTGTTATTTTATTTTTATTTATTTATTATATATTTACAAACGTAGAACAAAAGGAAGTTTTATTGCTTTAAATTACTTACAATTTTTGACTAGTAACAGAAAAAAGGAAATACATTTACTTGGCACGATTTCTTACGAGAGGATGAGGTCGAGATTGTGGTTTTTGTGAGTTACGGGCGAGTGCGGTATTGCTGCTGCGCGGTACGTGATCACTACACATTACACCATATTGGAACCCGAGTTATTGGTAGCATCACTTGTCTGGCTCACGTTCTCTTGTTTTATAACACAGAGCTGTATTGTTCTCAGTGCTATTGGCGTTGAGAGCTTCACGACAGATTCCTTGACAAAGGTTAAACTTTCAAGTAGAAAGCAGTCTGTAAGTCTGTGGTTAGTTATTATAATACTCTTGTACATTTTCTGCTTCGTATTTATGATCATAGACATTTAGTAAATATTTTGAAATCTTTATTTTACGCTGTATAAATCTTATTTTAAATGTAGGAATGTGGTTGGACAATCTCAATTTATATTGAACACGAGTAATGAAAATAAGTGGACTGTCTTTAAAATTATGATGTAAAAGGTAATTTACAAAATTGCTTTATTAAATGAAAATTTATTATTGTTCATATTATTATTTTAAAATGTTACCACAAGAAGAGAAAAAGCAAGTAGAACGTCAATATTCGAATATTAGAAATACAGAGTGGTTTATTCGACCAAAAATATACCGTATGGAAAATGTACATAGATTTATAACACATAACATTTAAATGGGTTACTGTTATAATGTTCTATCTTATCTTTCTGATGTGGTTGTCCTAACGTACTATTAAAACCTCTTAAAAGCGTTTGGGTATTTTAATTCGTTGAAAGATTATTTGATGAGGAAGATGATGTTAGACAATTGATCAAAATAATTAATTATCTTAATCCACAATCACAGTGTACATTTCACCAGTATCTTGACTTTCGGTAAATCTATACCTCGCTTTCAATTATAAAACCACTACTATACAATGTCTAGGACACACATGACTTGCAGTTTGAAGAAATCCGCCTGAAATCGTCATTCAGGAGAAACTAGTGTTAGTCTAACTGAAGGAGAACTTTGGTAGAATGAAACATTGGCGCGGATGGGTATTGGAGACGTAACTCATAACACCAATATTGGCTTGTGAACGTTTCCAATTAGGGTGCGCAGAACAGGTAATGAAATGAAAACAATTCCTTGCCGGCTGGGAGCACGGTGCGGTGGCTGGTCAGCTGACATAATATTGTACAAGTTACGAGTACATCCAGAAGTGCAAGTGTCGATCGATCTGTGAGAGTAAACAGTCACGAAAAAGAATACATATGGTGAACTAAACCAACATTTGGGAAACTCATTGAAACACGTGTTATTTCACACATTCAATATAACTTTTGTTATTCAATTCGTCATTACAAAATAAGTTTATATTAGACTATTTTTAAATATTCAAAATCATTTACTATCAGAAATATACCTATAGATAATTTAAAAAAAATCATTTTACCATACACTTAACAAAACATGTAAAATTAATCTTCTGCATTATTTAACTTTGAAAAAATAACTTTATTTTATTAAATATTTTGAAAAGCATAGTTATACTAATTTACTTTTGGAAGTTGAGCGTTTCAATAAAGTATCTATATTATTTGTTTCCATAATCAAAGAAGCCAAATGTTTTAACATTAATCTTCTCTGCAAATAATTTGAAACAAACAATTGTGATATTATTAAAAGTAAGTTTCTTACAGTTTTATTAAAAATAGTCTCTTCAAAATTTAATTAAAAAAAAAATTTATATTAATTCAAAATAAATATTGCAATATTTTGCATCTGTGAATGATTAAATCCAACACAGATCAATAAAAGTTCTGTATGAAAAGGTGCAGTATTTAGATAAAAAAATGTCTTCTATTCTACATAAAAATAACTCCTAAAGTTTGCAGAGTATTAAGAATAGACGATATAAATATATTAATTAAGTTTTTAAATCACCTTGAAGAACTATTGTATCCAAGGCAGTTCACAAATGAAACACTGTTAGAGAGATATGAGGGACACGATTCCACAGTGTAAGTCTTGAGTATACGAAATCTGCAGATGTGACTCAGTCTAATTTGAGGGAAAAAAACGTTTGATATGTAAAAGTATTCTTGAATACATTAGTTACACAAAATACGGAACCAATAGCAGAATTTAATTTATAACTGAGCCTTTGATCAAATAGAACTCGACAAAACTAATTCTATAAGCTAGAGTAGGAAGAGAAATCTTAGATATAATCAAGAAGGAAATAGTGCAACAAAAATGCAACGGAATAGTATTAAAAAAACATGGCAGCCTGTCTGTGATGTAGAAATTGCAGTGGTCGCTGATTTGTCACATTAGTCGATAATTAGTAAGCTTCAGTCAATGTCTATTCCTAACATAAGGGTGGCATTACTATTCCTTTCAGTTTCTGCTGGAAATTGATAATGGTATGTAAATCTCCAAAAAGAGGGTATTTCAAACCGTTAATAAGAAATTAATTGAACTGGCAACCTAAATGATACTCATGCCATCGGTTACGAAATCCTAATATTAAAGAACATTAAAAATGATAACCTTAAAAAAAGTTTTGTGTAAACACAATATTACTTGCAATAAGAAGATTTAATTTAAAAATCAAACATTATTTTAAAGCTGTAAGACGCTTGAAGGAAAGAACATAATGATACGGTTACAATAACTTTCCCCAGAGTTACTTTGCGAAGACAGTTGACTTAGCCGGGTCGAATGTTCGCTCAAGTATCTCGGAGACATTTCGACACAATAAATCAGGACACCTGTCTCCTGAACCGGCTCGTATTATCAAAGGCATTTCTCGAGACGCAACTGATCCTTCGAGTTCCTCTATTGAATTTCTCTCGTCGTTTCTGTGTTTGTCTTTACAAATAGACCGCTTACGCAGTGAATTGTTTTCCACTCCTTTAAACCTATTACTGTCTTCAATTTTCACTTTTATTAAAACGAACACCGTAAATAAATGTCCAACTCCTCACATTTGTTTTGAAGATCGATACAACACTTTATTGATTTTATTGACGAGTTGAACGTGCATGGCACATAACACAGCATTTATTATAACCTAATATAAGATAATTCTGAAAAATATATCTATAAATGAATCTGACTAACGTTTTAAAATATTGCAAAGACTAATAAAGCATAAATTACTCAGTATGCGATTTTTGAAGCGTCTAAAAGTATGTACATCGTTGATTGAGGTCTTTAACTAACAAGTTACATCTACAGTGTTTTGATTGTTCTTGGAAGAGAGTAGAAATTTATTTGAAAACAGATGTTATAATTTTGCAAATGGAAATAACTTTAGATTTAATAAATCTTTTGATTGTAATGAATGTAATTATGAGTTTTCGTGTTATAAATTATCTTGTGTATTTATCGTACATCCTTGATTAATTTAGATCAAACATATAATTTAAAAAATCAAAGTGTAAATTGTGAAGCCCATTCTTTATTATTATAAAGCCCATTGGTTTATTATTCTCCATTTTGTGTGCTATGTAAACGAGATCGTTGCAAAAATATTTATCTTGTAACTCCACTCCCAGTTTATGCTCATACTTCTTAGATAAAAAGTAGATTTATTAAAAAGTGGTGCTCTCATAACGAGATCTCTAAACTTAACTTTAATCCTGAAAGGAAATTTTACATACATATAGAAAGCTAAAATTGAATCTTTTGATAAAACTTAAAACACTTCCAACGGTTCAATAACCTTAAATAAATGTCAATAATTTCTGTATAATCAAGAAATATTTGCTTTATCGAGTGTTAAACAATTCTTTTTCCCTAAAACTTACTTCGTTTGACGATAAATTCTTATGTTTTGCTATGATTCTACTTCCATCGCTACATACCGTGACGCTTAGTCTGATTTTTTATCAAATAAGAATATAACAATAATAAAAAGTAATAAACAGCTGTTTGCGGTTTCTTTCAAAATTTCATCATAATTAATTAATATTCCAAAACTGGTGGGTAATCGAGCGCCTACGACCCATAAACTTTTCATTTTGCTTTTATAAGTACCCCTCCCTACATCTGAGTTCTGGACCTTTTTACGTTATCCGTTCTTGAGATAGTTGAAACAGACAAACCCTGGCGCTTTAAAATGAAACTGCGATATAGAGTTTGTGACGCATTAAATTAAGATACATTCATTTTAATAAAAAAGTAATTAATTTAAAATTAAATTAAATTTAAACTAATTGGATTAAAAATAATTATGAAACATAATACCTTAATGTGTTATAATTCTTTTTCATATAACTATTATTGTATTCCTATTATTTTTGTTAGTCAAACATTGATTGCCAATATCTGTTTTTAATATAACATTTATGTTTCATGAAGATTTCACTGAACTGACGATTATTCTGTCTGAACTACGCGCTTAAGTCTTTAATTTGAATACGATACAATATAAATACGATAATTTATCAACAGACGTGTTAAGTAGTGAAATATATTTCGAGTGAGTATTATTATTTTATATTATATTATTATTTTAATATTATTCCACCTGAGTTAGTTTAAATGTTACATGTTATGAGTTATCGTACCAATATTTGTTTTTAATAACAAATGTTTCGATAAAATTCGAGTTCTTTTTCACAGAAATGCTAGTATTAAAATCAGCAATTATGTAAAATTTGTATTTATTGAAATTTCTAATATTCATGGCTCAATTTGTTAGTAGAACACATTTTGCTGCTCTAAATTTTCCCAACTTATATCTAAGTCCATGCACTAAGATTTTCTGTTATTTAGATTGCTGACAAAGACGAACATGATTTAACTAGCTCTCATCTTGTTTTGAGTAAACTGTTGCTAATATTTAATACCTTAGCGGTACGTTTTCATCACTAGAGCAAAGAGTATTCAGGTAGGAACACTAATGTTCAGCCGTCACCCGTGGACTCACCGTCCTACCTTAAGCAAACGTGACGTCACCCACTCTCATCAAAATTAGGCTTGGACCTACAGTCCTGCAATAGAAATATTATCTCTTTCTGGCTTTGCCGGAAAGGGGAATTTATTAAAATCAATAATATTAATCATTCTTGTAAAGAAACAACAAAATTAGTTTTATTTGTAGAAAACCCTTTTTTATTCTTAGCAAGACCATTCGTAAACTCATTTGAAGGTTGAGATCACTACTCAGTTCATTATCTTGGACTAGGATGTCATTAAAGTAATCAAAATAGTTTGGGTTCAGGCTGTAAATACATGGTAGATTGTTTCTCTGCCATTATCATAAACGAGTATGCAGCGCCAGCCTGAAGCTCGGGTCTATCATTAGCTGATTAAAGCCGTCCATTCAAAGCTCAGACGAGAGAAAGCTTTGACTGATCTGATGGTGGAAATGTGAGAGCTGGCGGCAGCGGATGGGCTCTCTAGTAAGAGCTCTTACCCTTCTAAATGAGAATATTTCTGTATGGCCAATGGTAGATAAATCATTATGTACATACTTTTACGGTCAATATAAACGGTTCACAATTTGTAAGTTCTTTATAGAAATTAGCTACTTATACTGTGTAATATATATATATATATATATATATATATATATATATATATATATATATACCGGGTGCTTCAAAAAAATGTATACGCACTTTAAACTATCGTAGTTTTCCCGCTCTACAAGGCTAATGTTATATTTCTTCGCCAGGTGGCAGCATACTCGTCCCTTTATGTTATATTGTTAGTTGGAATTTGTAATATCAACATGGCGGACGTACGTTTGAATTTTGAAGAACGTAAGCAGGTTATTAATTGGTACTGGAAGTTTGAGAATGTAAATGAAGTTCAAAGACAGTGGAGAAGGGATTATGATATAGAACCACCTTCAAGATTAACAATTACACGTATACGAGACAAATTCGAAGTTCATGGAACAGTGTGTGATGTGCATAAAGGTCGTTCAGGTCAACCTCGAACAGCTACAAGTGATGAGTCTTCAACGGCAGTCTTGGAAGTGTTTCAACGCTCTCCTAACAAATCTTCAAGGCAAGGGGCACGTGAAAGTGATGTAAGTGCTAGCAGCGTGCTACGCATTCTGAAGAGAGGCAAGTATCGTGTTTACATTCCAAGGCTGGTGCAACAGCTAAGTGACGACGATCCAGATCGAAGGTTGCAATTTTGTGAATGGGTTCAGGAGATGGTGATACGTGAACCGGAATTTATGGGTAGCATCATTTGGTCAGATGAAGCCCAATTCAAACTTAATGGAACTGTCAATAGGCACAATTGTGTTTACTGGGCTGAAACAATCCTCACATTACAATTGAAAAAGCTGTAAATTTGCCTGGTGTAAATGTGTGGTGCGGTTTGTCTTCAAGGGGACTCATTGGACCTTTTCGATTTGAAGGTACTGTAACTGGTTTTAATTACCTAACAATGCTTGCTGATTCCATATTTCCTGCCATTCGTGCATTATATGGTAATGATAATTTTTATTTTCAACAAGATGGTGCCCCGCCGCACTATCACAGGGAGATACGAGCTTACCTGGATCAAAATTTGCCGGGCCAGTAGATAGGACGCAGGGGGCCAATCGAGTTTCCAGCACGCTCTCCAGACCTTACACCACTGGATTTGTTCTTATGGGGCACAGTACAAGATGAGGTGTACAAACGTAAACCACGTAACCTAGACATTCTTTGGAATGAGATTCAAGCTGTGTGTAGAGAAATCTCATTGGACGTTTTGATACGATGTACAGAATAAGTGGTGACTCGTACTCGGAATTGTGTTGATGCTGCAGGTGAATTTGAACAGTATTAACATTTGTTATTTACGTTTCATTTACATTGGACTTTAAGCTTTCTAATTTCCTGCAATTTTACTTTGTAGAACGGTAAATAAATTTTTTATAGAAGTTCAAAGTGTGTATACATTTTTTTGAAGCATACACATACATACGTATATACACACACACACACACACACACACACATATATATATATATATATATATATATATATATATATATATATATATATATAATTGTTGTAGTAAACAAAATTAAATATTATGTTAGTTACCCCATTTTAGCAGAATTTTAATTAAAATATTACATGCTATCTTTTTATATTGACCTTGTTCTTCATAACTTATGTGCAAAGACCACTTAACTCGGCAAACAATGTGTGTGACATGTTTAGAGAGGGATGGTGAGACAGATAGATAATATTGAGAATGGTTTTAATTATGAGAATAGTTCTTCAAGTACAAAAGTGGAAATAGATTTTTTGTATGAAGACGAAGAGAAAAGTTGAAAAGCAGCTATTTTAGAAGGAATGATATACTTCTGTTTAATTTTAGACGTATTTACGTACATTTTAGTTCGCTAAAAAAAATAACAATTTCACATTTTGATTGCCTTAATTTTCCTCACCCAATAAATGTATAGAATTTTCATTGGTTTGAAAGAAATGGTTTAGACTAATTCAATTTGTGTTAACACTCAGCCTATTGTAATCGCATTCATAGTAGCACCTACTGAAAACTGCATAACGTCACCGGACTGAGCATAGAGCCCGAAACCACCACCTGTTAAATATATATATATATATATATATATGTGTGTGTGTGTGTGTGTGTGTGTGTGTGTGTGTGTGTGTGTGTGTGTGTGTGTATAAATCTTCAATAAGAAATCTTCAACTGTTAAAATTAAAACAGTTTCTATATTTCGACTTAAGCTGTCTTCAGGAAATTACTAAAATATAAATAGGGCTATAAGAACAAAATCAACATAAAACATCAACACAGAAAATTAAAATTAAGAAAGAATTATGTAGAATGGTAAACATATGATTTAATTTTATAAATTCACTTTTTTTAAGTATTGAAGTATTAATTAACTTTGACTAAGTCACCTTAAATTGCAATCCATTTGGAAATTTTGATTTAGTGACGAGCTGATGAGCTTGTTCTATGGTTCTAAGACTGTTGGTACTTAAATTTTCTGATATTTTTCTAATTGGTTTCACTGAATATGTTCTGAATGGTTCACTGAATGTGTTCGAAATTTAAATTATGTATTAAGCCATGTGCCACTACAGGTTGCTCTGTCTTTTTATGTTTATATGCATCATCAAACGTGACTTGTAGAAACGATAACTT
Organism: Homalodisca vitripennis; assembly: GCF_021130785.1. Taxonomy (NCBI): domain Eukaryota; kingdom Metazoa; phylum Arthropoda; class Insecta; order Hemiptera; family Cicadellidae; genus Homalodisca; species Homalodisca vitripennis. Next base: position 105,167,808 of record NC_060208.1, on the reverse strand, counting down.
TCCACAAGTTCAAAACTTGTTACAAACATTTTTTATTTTTCACATTTCTCGACTAAATTAATTGGCCAATCTGTTACGCCATTTATTTTCATTATAGCAGCCATATGGTATAAAAATTCACAAATCCGTCACTTATGAACCTTGAGAAAATCTAGAACTGTAATGCTTATAACATTTACTAAACTTTCTGGTTTAAACATTTTTATCTCAATCGGTTTCTGAGATATTGTGTAAATGTAAATTCCGTGGGAATGAATCAATAATTTTTTATCTATCGCATAATTGACCTACTACCTAAAACTGAAAGGACTATTTTAAATTATATATTTGTTTAATCGAAAAAGTTTGTCTTCGAAAGATTACTTTCATAAAGTACTTGATGTTGAATTGGAAGTATTTTAAATATAAGTTAAAAGCTGCTAAATACTGCTATTAAATGATGCAGAAATTAATCAATTTTACGTTCGATTCATTCATAAATATATTATTAGTTCGTATATTTACTCAAACCAATATTTGACCATATATTTGGGTCTGTATTCGATTTTATTCACAGCCCGTTATAAGAAGTAGTCACTTCTGTCGGTCAGCCCCGCTACTGCCTTTCCATTGCCCTCATGCAAAAGATACATCCATAGCCCGCCAAAAGAAGTAGTCAATTTCAACAAGGAGCGACAGTAACCTCTCACTGGCACGCGTGCGTAACCACTGGACTAAACGGAGAAACGACTTGGCATCAAAATGGCCGCGATAGTCCGTCCCTAGTGGCTATAGAACGAACAAGCGTAGGATAACATTCCTTGACTCGATACGAAAGTTTTCATCTATGCAAAACATACAGCCATAGCTCGCCAAGAGAAGTAGGCACTTCATAGAGTGAAAAGCTGGTAATCGAGAAATTCTCAATAAAATTCAGTATTAGACTTAAAAAAATGTTTTTATGGCCTCATGCAAAACAGTAAATTCATAAAATTGGAACGATAAACGTTTTTAAAGGCAATTTGCAGCATATTCCTTTCACAAATATGGCTTTCATTGACCAATTATAATTATGAAATAAATAATTTCTCCTTAAGTGGATCAAACTTTTGAATTAATTTATCTCTTGGTCGAATGCAATTTCTGATCAAATAACGTACGATTATGTAACATACAAAAATTGTGGTTTAAATGAATTAGTACAAGAGAAAACAAATTTGTGAAAAGTGTGAGATGTATAAGATAAATATTCCAAGTATCTCAAGCTTCAAGAATTTCATCTGTTACATATAAATCCATATTCATGTATCAAATATTAAAGTAATTTAACTTTTTTATTCAATGCCTTTTTAACTTACTTATTACATAACCATTGAGAATGACCTGTTTTACGTTGAATATGTTATACTGAAGTCTTAAAAATATTGTTCTTAACAATATTCACGGTTGTAGGTGCACTTAATTTTATTTATTTCACAATAATAGAAAGAGCTTAGCAGTATTACATGTTATTTTGTTTCTTTAGATGAAATCACAGAGGTTATAGTTTATTCTGATGGAAAAATAACCGTTTTGTAAAAATCTGGTTTAAACATAAAAATCAGCTAAAATTCCCACAGCTAGCTTAACGTCATGACAAAACTTTTTTTATTATGATGATGTGTCTTCAGTTACATGATAGAACGTTATTTTGTTTTTTATACATTACCAAAACTAAAATGTTCCTGTTTGACTATCTTTAAAAATTTATTTCCTTCAATTTTTTTAAAACCAATAAAGATCAGATATCTATGACTTAATTTAAATAATAGGTATTTGTGTATATACATTTTGTGTTAGGAATTTACATACAGGTATTAAATAATTAAACACAATATGTTTATTGCAATTGCAGTTAAAAACGCAAGCAGAAGAGGATTTTTATGACCACTGAAGAAATGGTGACAATGCCGTTAAAATATTTAAAGCATTCAACCGTGCGATGTCGAGAGACCGCGGAGAGTAATCTACGTTTATCCGCACAGATGGTGAGCTAACTGCTGTTTAAATATAGGGACATCGGCATTTCACTTTCAAACGCATTGGAAACTTTCCATTTTATTATTCTTTTACAATTATTATCATGAGTTTGAAATATCTTGTTTTAAAAACCTCTTGCTTCGTTTGAAGAGCCTGATGTGTGATAATTAAAAATGTATTTAATTGATAAATGTAAATTATGAATTTTAATTTAGCTTTTAGCTGTAAATTTTCTTACATGAGCTCTCATGAGCGGTTTGAATATTAGTCTTGAGTATTAGTGAAGTGTAGTTTCTTGGTTTTAAGATGATGATGGCATTCACGAACAGCCAGCAAGATAATGATCAGTTTTAGCTTTGTTTCAAAACACTGTTTTGGGGTCAGTAGCGTCGTCTTTTACGTCCTGTACGGTCAGCTGAGTTAGGGTCTCGGTCTCAAGTCTCGACCTTTAAAGTCCTCACTATGGGTTTAAAAGATGAATGAATGAATTCAAATTCCTTTATTAAATAGGTGGAGTTATGGCTGTCAAGCCTTCTCTACCACTCAACCTCGCCCATATCAATTTGATTACATGGAAAAATATGTCCTACTATATTGCAGTGGTTCGGCATCGTCAGAGAGTTGATAGAACTATATAATATATCCTTTGGACGAATACAGTCACTACTGTTGGCAAATCATTGACATCCATATTATGTTGGTATCCATATCTACCTAATAACGTTTATCGTAATCACTACCCGTCATCACTCGCAATTCTGTGGCAAACTTTATAACAAAATAGTATTTGAATTGTTTGAGTAAATACTTGAAAACACGAGTATTTGTATAAAGTATAATATTCTTTCAAAAATGTTTTGTGCCCAAAGTAATAATAATATTGTGTTTCTGTATTGTAATGATCCACATTTTAAATATTATTTGGCTTTTTGAAAAGTACATAAGGCTTTAACGTATATTCGTGGCGAGAAAATATATTTTGGAAGCTCTGAAGTGTTATGTAACGTAAAACTAAACTTCCGCTGTCATAAAGTTAAATGAGTTCAAAGGAAAGCAGCTAATTAAAATGGTGCGGCGTGAAATACAGAGTATTCCGTGGTTCATCATGAAGCCTCAAGATGGTTAATTTTACTTCTTTGTATTTATTACGTGTTAAGTAAGATATCCCAAGTTAAATAAAGCTATACAATTAAATATAAAAGTAAAAAAATACATGTATAAGACTCGTTTTAGTTTATTATGAATATCCTTTTATCACAATGAAATGAAATTCTATCTTTATACAGAAAGTTAAATACATATTACCTCCTGAACAGCACAATGCGATAGTTAAGTTTACTGAACATATGTCAATTTTTGTTAGCTCTATATCTCAACAGCTGTTTAAACTAAAGTACAGAGACTTGTTTTTAGTAGCAAGCTAGAGTATAATACTGTATTTATAGTATAAAATGAAATTCTATCTTTATACAGAAAGTTAAATACATATTACCTCCTGAACAGCACAATGCGATAGTTAAGTTTACTGAACATATGTCAATTTTTGTTAGCTCTATATCTCAACAGCTGTTTAAACTAAAGTACAGAGACTTGTTTTTAGTAGCAAGCTAGAGTATAATACTGTATTTATAGTATAAAATGAAATTCTATCTTTATACAGAAAGTTAAATACATATTACCTCCTGAACAGCACAATGCGATAGTTAAGTTTACTGAACATATGTCAATTTTTGTTAGCTCTATATCTCAACAGCTGTTTAAACTAAAGTACAGAGACTTGTTTTTAGTAGCAAGCTAGAGTATAATACTGTATTTATAGTATAAAATGAAATTCTATCTTTATACAGAAAGTTAAATACATATTACCTCCTGAACAGCACAATGCGATAGTTAAGTTTACTGAACATATGTCAATTTTTGTTAGCTCTATATCTCAACAGCTGTTTAAACTAAAGTACAGAGACTTGTTTTTAGTAGCAAGCTAGAGTATAATACTGTATTTATAGTATAAAATGAAATTCTATCTTTATACAGAAAGTTAAATACATATTACCTCCTGAACAGCACAATGCGATAGTTACGTTTACTGAACATATGTCAATTTTTTTTAGCTCTATATCTCAACAGCTGTTTAAACTAAAGTACAGAAACTTGTTTTTAGTAGCAAGCTAGAGTATAATACTGTATTTATAGTATAAAATGAAATTCTCTCTTTATACAGAAAACATAATTATGTCTCATGTCATTCCACATAGGAAAGAAAATTAGATTTTATTAGATTTTTGTATATGTTAATGTTTGAGTTATCAATGGAATTTTTCTTAAATATATGTGCCTAAGTGACAAATATTATCTTTCACTTTTAATGAGTAAAAAACATTATTTAAGATTGCAATTAATATCTTTTCAATAAGATTTACATATTACACAGTATTGGCAAAGTGGATTTTCTTTTAATATGAAAGAAAACTTTGTTTATCAGACCAAATATTAGGTGCCTTCTCATAGCAGTAAAATTGGTATTTCTTTCATTTTATAAATGGTGTACATCATAACCATTAACCCTATGTTTAACCTTTGTTATTTACGATAAATGGTTTCAAAGGATAACAGGATTTTCGACATTTACCATCCTGACCTGACGAAGATAATAGATAGATTCCAATCCCCGAAACATTGTGTTATACCTTTTGTAACCTATAATTATGGCAAATTACCGAAATCCTGTTATCCTTTCAAATATTTCATTGTCTATAACCAACTATAAACAAACAACCAATTCTCGGTATGGTCCCGGAACCAGTAAACAAATCAGTCAACTTGAAAACCTGCACCTCAAGGCAAATGCATTAACTCCCTCACCTGACAATGAGGATAGATTCCAATCCTCGAAACGTTGTGTTATACCTTTTGTAACCTATAATGATGGCAATTGTACGAAATCCTGTTATCCTTTCAAATATTTCATTGTCTATAACCAACTATAAACAAACAACCAATTCTCGGTATGGTCCCGGAACCAGTAAACAAATCAGTCAACTTGAAAACCTGCACCTCAAGGCAAATGCATTAACTCCCTCACCTGACAATGAGGATAGATTCCAATCCTCGAAACGTTGTGTTATACCTTTTGTAACCTATAATGATGGCAATTGTACGAAATCCTGTTATCCTTTCAAATATTTCATTGTCTATAACCAACTATAAACAAACAACCAATTCTCGGTATGGTCCCGGAACCAGTAAACAAATCAGTCAACTTGAAAACCTGCACCTCAAGGCAAATGCATTAACTCCCTCACCTGACAATGAGGATAGATTCCAATCCTCGAAACGTTGTGTTATACCTTTTGTAACCTATAATGATGGCAATTGTACGAAATCCTTTTATCCGTTCATCAACTTCTTCTATCAATTAGAAATACATTTTCACAATTTTAGCAGTACTCCAACATAGGTACATTATACGAGGCCGTTTTTGTGATAAACTTTAAAAAATGACGTGAAGAGGATTGTGTTATGACACCAGAAAAACATGTGACAAAAGCGTTTAACTGTGTGAAAGGTTTAAACCGACCGGCCGACCGACCGTGCTGTGCTGTGCTGAGAGACCGCGACACTAATCGGCGTTTGGCCGCCACAGATGGTGTGCTAACTGCTGTTTAAATATCGCGACATCAACGTTTAACTTTAAAACGCGTTAGAACTTTCCTCTCTTTCCTATGTCCTATTCAAATTAGGGCTATATCTCTGCAAACAATATATACCACTTCATAAAAACATGTTTAATTTGAAATATATTTTATACTTAAAGGAAAAGATGGTAGGGTATTATTTGAAAAAGGTTTATTCCATTTATATTTCGAGTATGAAATGATTTAACCATAACAACTCAGTTTTAAATAACTAGATGTGACTACGATATAGCCTTACTAAAACTATCTTTTGAACTCCTGGTGAGATGCTACAGTAATATAAAAATACTGTGTACCCTGCTCTATTAAATTAATGGGCATAGCCGACGTGAAACGCCCTGGATATGTTCCGGGGAGATTGTTTTGAGGTAAGTAACATCTTGTTGTTCAGAGTGTGTAGAGAGAGTTGAATCTGCTTCCAGAGGAGATAAGGACCCCTTTCTGATTTGTATGCATTATCTTCTTAGATAGAAAAGGTGAAAATTGTTTGTATAATTCAATAACGTTTATTTTTATTCTTTAAATTTTAGTGCCGGTTCTTTATTACTTTGGTATATAGTATATGAAGTAAACATTGTGTTGAGAACTAGTTTACATAATCAACCCAACAATACAAACATTTGAGTCATAAATTTGCAAAATCATAAGCGTCTTAGTTTCTTGGGCTTTGAGTTAATAAAGTAATATTGATTTTCTACTGATCATACAAGCAAGGCTATCGGCACATCACCAAAACTTCATTATCGTAGATTTCTCTCTTTGTTTCGTACTAATAAGGCAAAGCGTCAATAGGTGAGATACACAAATATATCTTCAAAAATGTAAATCACCACCTCTACAAAATCGTGGTATGTTAAGCCCATGAAATGTGAAAATGCGTGCAGTTATAACAATTGTTTTAGGTTGATTAAATTATTTCTAAATCGTTTCAATCAAGTCATACGAATATTTGTAGAATGAAGTTTGGTTAATAAATTTCATCGAAGCATTTATATATCGAAGCATTACTCTTAGTTCCTAAATTTACCCCAAATTAGAAGTTAGTTATAAATAATGGTAGCTATTGTTTTCATAATTATTGTTCATGTATAGATGCTACATTTTATTCTGAAACCTTAATGCTTTCCACATAAACAGTTATTAAGAAACAAAAATTAAAATGTTTTCTAAATAGCGTACTGTCTTTGATAGACGCGCTTTAAATTTTGTTCATTGTGTGGTACACGACATAAGATTTGGAATATTTTGAGAGACCATCTCATTTGAAGTTCATTAAATAAGGCTGGTTAATCTAATCTATGCGAACTTTGTAAAAGTTTCATTTAAGCAAAGAATTGGGTTTTAATCAGTTATCGTAATAATGAGCTTTCTGGTGAAATAGTTTTTCCTCGAAATTCCATCATTACGCCATATGCAAAATGCACATTTATATGAAATCAGTCTAAATACTAAGCGTTTTTTCTCATAAATAAACAAACATACTTAAAAACTAAGATTTTTGTTTAAGTTATATCAAAGCAAAAATTGTTCTTAAGGCTAACTGTTGTGCACAGCTTATCATCTCTGAATGGTATGACACTAGTAGAATGTTTCCCTTCATTACCATACACGAGTATCCATCGAATTGTAGATCCAGCCTGAAGCTCGGGTCTATCATTAGCTGATTAAAGCCGCCCCTTCAAAGCAGCATCGGCTCAGACGAGAGAGAGCTTGCCACTTTGATCTGTTGGCATAACTGGGGATTGAAGGATCTGCCGATTTTGACCTTTTTGAATCAAATGTAAAGTATGTCCGATTTGTCAAAAACACAAATCAGTATTAGGCTATAGGACGGTTAATAACTTTTACACATAAACAAAATTGTATTGTAACAGATTAGATTTATGCCTAAACTAGTGTAACATTTTGACTAGAAAAAAGGATTTAAAGCAAAATAATTATAACAAATACAACCTTTTATGAAAATATAATTACATATATTGTTCGTTAGCTCAACTGAAGAAATAAATGTTTCACCAGAATTAAGATATTATATTATTTAATTTACAATGAGTATATTGCAATTAAACCTCTTAATTTTGTCTGCGAATTCAATAGAATTCATTGAGTTCATTACGCCTGTAGTTAAAACCATGTTCTGATTCATATATTAAAGTCTTATATAATAAGAAAATGCCTGAAGCACCAATATTAAGTAGCAATTGCAATGCACTTGTGCCAAAATTTGGTGACTGTTGTATGCTCTGCCTATAACAACAACTTGCACCTGGACTTCTGCAGAATAAAAAAGGAAAACCTGGAAAGAATTCAGGGTTGATATAACTCAAGAATTGTTGGTAATCAAATCTCTAAAATCAGCTGCAATTTTTAATTTTTAGATATCTAAAGATTACACAATACAAATTCAAAGGTCTTTGTAGAAAACTTACGCTAACAACCCTTTCCACCTGGTGAAGGTCTGCCACCGAGTATTCAGTGTGTAATCTCGGTTATGTGAGTTGGTATTATATTTTTAGCTGTTGGGCATTGGGGGGAGACCGTATAGAATAGTTTTGTTACTTTACTGATGAGTTCTGTCTTGAGGGGTACTTTTCATTCGTCATCAGCCGCACATCCAACTAATTGCTTTTTTTACTAAAGGAAAAGACCTAACAATTGACTATAGTGTACAAAGACTAAAATAAAATAAAAAAAATATAAATATTAAAAGAATCTCACAAAAGGGTGTTTTATTGATAATTAGACAGAACAATGTTTACGCTCATGCATGCATTAGGTAGATTAGTGATATAATCTATGTAAAAACAGTTAAATAAGGGATTCTCGCCCAGTAACATTGAAATTTTTTATAGTTATTTATAAACTCATATCTTTTCCAAGCTGCGCAGAACTTAACGGCGAAATGCAAGTTGTGACGTAAAGGAAAAAAACCCTTTAGGTAAAGTTTTTCTTAACTTATTTATTTTATTAAGTAAACGGAATAACTTAATTTAATATACGGTATTGTTTAAGGGAAGCATACTTAATAAACAGGAATAGCAAAAACATAATTTTAAATAGAACATATCATGAATACATATGCAACACATTCTTAAGATATATAAAAGTCAATGGCCTTGTTTGCTCGTTCGCTCGCTCGCTCACTCATTCTTTAAACATGACGACTTTTTCTTCAACTTTCAGATAACTCAGAATTCAACATTTTGCACACTCATGCCCCATGACTTAAAAACAAGCTTTTATATGATGGCCAATAGGGTTGCAACAATAAGAATAACATTTTTGTTTTCAATTGCAAAAAGTCCTACAAAGATGAAATTTGACACATATGTCTCTTTTGCTCTTAAAAGACATAATAAAGTCTTTTCACGAAGACCAACCACCCATAGGGTTAAAGTTGGGTTGGAAATCATTCAAGCGTTTCAATAAATATTAAAGGATATTGGAAAAAATCAAGTTGATTTCTTTGTATTTTTAAAACTGTTTGACTCTCTGAATAAATTAATTATCAAATTTATAATCCAATTATTCTGAAATTGATTCGAGAAATTAGAACACCTTCCAGTCACTACCACTTATCTCAGGGGTGTTCATTATACGATTTAGAAAGGTATGCCAGAAGGTTCATGTTAAGCAATAGAAAGTTACACGAAACCGAACTGGTAGTATTTAATTATAACAACATGAAAATGTAGTTATAATAAATTATATTTCTCATACTACAATTAATGTTCTACCAAGACAATTAATGGTAGACTAAGGGATGAATTGATTTGTACTCGAGTTGTTGAATGTTGTTTGGCCTCCAAGAAGTAATAACTCGTAATAAATTTAAATGGATGTTCGTTTATTAGCAGACAACAGTGTTTTTAGCTAGACACGATGCGATCTCGGTCAGAGACAGTAGCAGACAAGCGTTTTCCATCCCCACCATTAATATATAGCCCTCACCACTGTAACTGGCTACATTTTGGTTGTTTAAGCTTTCAAAATTTTGTTTCCATGTATCTACAAAATTAATAATGAACGTAAATCATAAGAAATAATTAAAAATCATACCTTTGCAATACTTTGCAGGAAATACCAAATATTTATTTTCCAACATAAGGGTACTGCCTGTATATAGGGAAATCCAAACAGCATTTATCTGGGCATAAAGAAATGGTCCGAGGGACTGGTGTTTGACCGGTTGACGTGTTGTCCCAAGAGAGGGGACATCAGCCCACATTCACCGCACAAGTAGTTTGTGTAGAGTAGCTGCCAACGCTTTAACTTCATTATGTCACGAGTTTCTCATCACTAAAACAAAGCATATGAAACGTGCTTTATAATGGCATATGAAAGTTGAAAATTAACTTCTAAAATATATTATTTTCGTACTTATCTAAATCTTGTTTCAACTTAAACTAAGAGACACCACGTGACCGGCTTCGTCTAAAAAGGTACTGCCTAGATCGTAGTTTCAATAACACTTAAGCTTAGCATTGCATTAAAACTGTAGCCTTTTTATACACAAATATATTTATTTATTATATTTTTATTTTGTAATTCACAAAGAAATTTCGTTTTATTAAATCACCCAATATTAGAAGCCTTTTTACCCAATAAATACTCAACATCAGTCATGAATATTACGACCAAATTTTGGTGCATAAAAATGATGAATCAGAAATAGTCCCGTCACCTGTGGAGATTGCTTGTTTGAAAAGAAAATTAATTACCTAACAAATTTTATATTTAAATTATTTGTATCATTATGTAGTCCGTACTTAATAATACTGACTACACAGGGGGTTTCAGACGACCTGTGCAGTGCATATATAAAACAACCAAACAAACGGTTCTGCATAGTTCGTTTCCACAAGTACCCCCATTTTTAACACCTAAATTCAATAAAAACTATTTTCAACCCCTAAAAATTGCCGAAAATATCTCTTTTTGGGGGACAAGGTCTTCTTTGGAGAATTTAAAAATGGGAACTTAGGTCATGAGAAACCTTATTTTAAAGATAATTGTACCCTGCGCATTTCGGCGCAAAACACTCAAGATTATAATTATTCCCGTTGTAAATACGACAAAATGTATGTACATACAGTGGTATTGTATGTACGGTGTGACAAAATAATTAGGTATAAAGAGTAAATTATGCTGTAAGCCCCTCTAGGCACACCAATTCTTTTTATACTTTGTTTAACTTTTGGGTAATTAATTTTTTCCGAAATACCAATCATTTTACTGAATTCTTTGAGATAAAAAATGGAAGTATCTGTTATAACGAATCATGCACCTACATACATATATATTATACATGCATGTATATATCATTATATATCATAAATTTAACAGAGTTTTTTTTAATATTACAGGGTTATTGTTATGTAATACACTTAACCTAATGTTAGAATAATGTTTCATGGTATTCCTCAACTACCTTTAATTTGCTAGTGCTGATAATATAATTCAATATAAAGTGATCGTTATGAAAGTTTATTTTGGTTGCATCAATTATAAACAAAGGAGTCTACTTGGTTTGTAAATAGAACTAACTATGTGCATAACTTTATAATAATTACGTAGAAATAATTGTGATGAAGTTATAACCATTAACAAGAATCTTTTGCATAAAAAGTACTAAGGTAAGTGTTAATTATAACATTTATAATTATGTTTAGAATTGTCTCTAAAGCGGTGGATTCATAATTTTTTAAATTTATATTGGCATGTATAAACTAAAATGTTTTGTCAAAATTGTCCCCACTGACTTTATTTTTTACTACATTATGCTACCCCTTTAATGAAAAACCTGAAGTACACATAGTCATTGTTCTCTTAACATTTTAATCAATCTGAGGCTCACACAAACTCGAAATGAGATTTATATACTTTACTTTTCCAGAGCCTGTTGAGAAAAGTTTCAATAGGGTCCATATAGATTGGTATTAAAAATAATACAAAATTTAAATAAGTTAGAGCAACATTATCATACAGACAATGTTTTAATTATTAAGTTACTATTTTTTTAATACATTCTTATAAAATGTGTATATCAAATGAGTAAGCGTTTAACTATGAATTAGCATGAACACGCATAGCCTAATAGGATTGTCTATATCAAAACAGTTGTTGTTAGTGTAATTAATAAATTATGACATATGCCATTTTATAATTATTGTAGTTTGTTCATAAACTAATATTTTTGTTTTCTAAACGTTTTCACTAAATATACGGAACTTCTACTTTTCTAAGTAGCAATGTTTTGGCCTGCGGAACGTAATTAGTGCTATGTATACATAGATTCAAGCTATGAGGGTTAGTAGCCAGGCTGGGTTATTCTGATCGTGGGTGATTTGTTGGGAACACTGTCAGTTGTGCCCTTGTCCTATCTAAGTATCTAGCGATTATTTGGCCTGCGGAACGTAATTAGTGCCATGTATACATAGATTCAATCTATCAGGGTTAGTAGCCAGGCTGGGTTATTCTGATCGTGGGTGATTTGTTGGGAACACTGTCAGTTGTGCCCTTGTCCCATCTAAGTATCTAGCGATTATTTGGCCTGCGGAACGTAATTAGTGCCATGTATACATAGATTCAAGCTATCAGGGTTAGTAGCCAGGCTGGGTTATTCTGATCGTGGGTGATTTTTTGGGAACACTGTCAGTTGTGCCCTTGTCCCATCTAAGTATCTAGCGATTATTTGGCCTGCGGAACGTAATTAGTGCCATGTATACATAGATTCAAGCTATCAGGGTTAGTAGCCAGGCTGGGTTATTCTGATCGTGGGTGATTTTTTGGGAACACTGTCAGTTGTGCCCTTGTCCCATCTAAGTATCTAGCGATTATTTGGCCTGCGGAACGTAATTAGTGCCATGTATACATAGATTCAAGCTATCAGGGTTAGTAGCCAGGCTGGGTTATTCTGATCGTGGGTGATTTGTTGGGAACACTGTCAGTTGTGCCCTTGTCCTATCTAAGTATCTAGCGATTATTTGGCCTGCGGAACGTAATTAGTGCCATGTATACATAGATTCAAGCTATCAGGGTTAGTAGCCAGGCTGGGTTATTCTGATCGTGGGTGATTTGTTGGGAACACTGTCAGTTGTGCCCTTGTCCTATCTAAGTATCTAGCGATTATTTGGCCTGCGGAACGTAATTAGTGCTATGTATACATAGATTCAAGCTATCAGGGTTAGTAGCCAGGCTGGGTTATTCTGATCGTGGGTGATTTGTTGGGAACACTGTCAGTTGTGCCCTTGTCCTATCTAAGTATCTAGCGATTATTTGGCCTGCGGAACGTAATTAGTGCCATGTATACATAGATTCAAGCTATCAGGGTTAGTAGCCAGGCTGGGTTATTCTGATCGTGGGTGATTTTTTGGGAACACTGTCAGTTGTGCCCTTGTCCTATCTAAGTATCTAGCGATTATTTGGCCTGCGGAACAACGTAATTAGTGCTATGTATACATAGATTCAAGCTATCAGGGTTAGTAGCCAGGCTGGGTTATTCTGATCGTGGGTGATTTTTTGGGAACACTGTCAGTTGTGCCCTTGTCCTATCTAAATATCTAGCGATTATTTGGCCTGCGGAACGTAATTAGTGCTATGTATACATAGATTCAAGCTATCAGGGTTAGTAGCCAGGCTGGGTTATTCTGATCGTGGGTGATTTGTTGGGAACACTGTCAGTTGTGCCCTTGTCCTATCTAAGTATCTAGCGATTATTTGGCCTGCGGAACGTAATTAGTGCTATGTATACATAGATTCAAGCTATCAGGGTTAGTAGCCAGGCTGGGTTATTCTGATCGTGGGTGATTTGTTGGGAACACTGTCAGTTGTGCCCTTGTCCTATCTAAATATCTAGCGATTATTTGGCCTGCGGAACGTAATTAGTGCTATGTATACATAGATTCAAGCTATCAGGGTTAGTAGCCAGGCTGGGTTATTCTGATCGTGGGTGATTTTTTGGGAACACTGTCAGTTGTGCCCTTGTCCTATCTAAATATCTAGCGATTATTTGGCCTGCGGAACGTAATTAGTGCTATGTATACATAGATTCAAGCTATCAGGGTTAGTAGCCAGGCTGGGTTATTCTGATCGTGGGTGATTTGTTGGGAACACTGTCAGTTGTGCCCTTGTCCTATCTAAGTATCTAGCGATTATTTGACCTGCGGAACGTAATTAGTGCTATGTATACATAGATTCAAGCTATCAGGGTTAGTAGCCAGGCTGGGTTATTCTGATCGTGGGTGATTTTTTGGGAACACTGTCAGTTGTGCCCTTGTCCTATCTAAATATCTAGCGATTATTTGGCCTGCGGAACGTAATTAGTGCTATGTATACATAGATTCAAGCTATCAGGGTTAGTAGCCAGGCTGGGTTATTCTGATCGTGGGTGATTTGTTGGGAACACTGTCAGTTGTGCCCTTGTCCTATCTAAGTATCTAGCGATTATTTGGCCTGCGGAACGTAATTAGTGCTATGTATACATAGATTCAAGCTATCAGGGTTAGTAGCCAGGCTGGGTTATTCTGATCGTGGGTGATTTGTTGGGAACACTGTCAGTTGTGCCCTTGTCCTATCTAAATATCTAGCGATTATTTGGCCTGCGGAACAACGTAATTAGTGCTATGTATACATAGATTCAAGCTATCAGGGTTAGTAGCCAGGCTGGGTTATTCTGATCGTGGGTGATTTGTTGGGAACACTGTCAGTTGTGCCCTTGTCCTATCTAAGTATCTAGCGATTATTTGGCCTGCGGAACAACGTAATTAGTGCTATGTATACATAGATTCAAGCTATCAGGGTTAGTAGCCAGGCTGGGTTATTCTGATCGTGGGTGATTTTTTGGGAACACTGTCAGTTGTGCCCTTGTCCTATCTAAGTATCTAGCGATTATTTGGCCTGCGGAACGTAATTAGTGCTATGTATACATAGATTCAAGGTATCAGGGTTAGTAGCCAGGCTGGGTTATTCTGATCGTGGGTGATTTGTTGGGAACACTGTCAGTTGTGCCCTTGTCCTATCTAAATATCTAGCGATTATTTGGCCTGCGGAACGTAATTAGTGCTATGTATACATAGATTCAAGCTATCAGGGTTAGTAGCCAGGCTGGGTTATTCTGATCGTGGGTGATTTGTTGGGAACACTGTCAGTTGTGCCCTTGTCCTATCTAAGTATCTAGCGATTATTTGGCCTGCGGAACGTAATTAGTGCTATGTATACATAGATTCAAGCTATCAGGGTTAGTAGCCAGGCTGGGTTATTCTGATCGTGGGTGATTTTTTGGGAACACTGTCAGTTGTGCCCTTGTCCTATCTAAGTATCTAGCGATTATTTGGCCTGCGGAACAACGTAATTAGTGCTATGTATACATAGATTCAAGCTATCAGGGTTAGTAGCCAGGCTGGGTTATTCTGATCGTGGGTGATTTGTTGGGAACACTGTCAGTTGTGCCCTTGTCCTATCTAAGTATCTAGCGATTATTTGGCCTGCGGAACAACGTAATTAGTGCTATGTATACATAGATTCAAGCTATCAGGGTTAGTAGCCAGGCTGGGTTATTCTGATCGTGGGTGATTTGTTGGGAACACTGTCAGTTGTGCCCTTGTCCTATCTAAGTATCTAGCGATTATTTGGCCTGCGGAACAACGTAATTAGTGCTATGTATACATAGATTCAAGCTATCAGGGTTAGTAGCCAGGCTGGGTTATTCTGATCGTGGGTGATTTGTTGGGAACACTGTCAGTTGTGCCCTTGTCCTATCTAAGTATCTAGCGATTATTTGGCCTGCGGAACAACGTAATTAGTGCTATGTATACATATATTCAAGGTATCAGGGTTAGTAGCCAGGCTGGGTTATTCTGATCGTGGGTGATTTTTTGGGAACACTGTCAGTTGTGCCCTTGTCCTATCTAAATATCTAGCGATTATTTGGCCTGCGGAACAACGTAATTAGTGCTATGTATACATAGATTCAAGCTATCAGGGTTAGTAGCCAGGCTGGGTTATTCTGATCGTGGGTGATTTGTTGGGAACACTGTCAGTTGTGCCCTTGTCCTATCTAAGTATCTAGCGATTATTTGGCCTGCGGAACGTAATTAGTGCTATGTATACATAGATTCAAGCTATCAGGGTTAGTAGCCAGGCTGGGTTATTCTGATCGTGGGTGATTTGTTGGGAACACTGTCAGTTGTGCCCTTGTCCTATCTAAGTATCTAGCGATTATTTGGCCTGCGGAACAACGTAATTAGTGCTATGTATACATAGATTCAAGCTATCAGGGTTAGTAGCCAGGCTGGGTTATTCTGATCGTGGGTGATTTGTTGGGAACACTGTCAGTTGTGCCCTTGTCCTATCTAAGTATCTAGCGATTATTTGGCCTGCGGAACAACGTAATTAGTGCTATGTATACATAGATTCAAGCTATCAGGGTTAGTAGCCAGGCTGGGTTATTCTGATCGTGGGTGATTTGTTGGGAACACTGTCAGTTGTGCCCTTGTCCTATCTAAGTATCTAGCGATTATTTGGCCTGCGGAACGTAATTAGTGCTATGTATACATAGATTCAAGCTATCAGGGTTAGTAGCCAGGCTGGGTTATTCTGATCGTGGGTGATTTTTTGGGAACACTGTCAGTTGTGCCCTTGTCCTATCTAAATATCCTAGCGATTATTTGGCCTGCGGAACGTAATTAGTGCTATGTATACATAGATTCAAGCTATCAGGGTTAGTAGCCAGGCTGGGTTATTCTGATCGTGGGTGATTTTTTGGGAACACTGTCAGTTGTGCCCTTGTCCTATCTAAGTATCTAGCGATTATTTGGCCTGCGGAACGTAATTAGTGCTATGTATACATAGATTCAAGCTATCAGGGTTAGTAGCCAGGCTGGGTTATTCTGATCGTGGGTGATTTGTTGGGAACACTGTCAGTTGTGCCCTTGTACTATCTAAGTATCTAGCGATTATGTGGCCTGCGGAACGTAATTAGTGCTATGTATACATAGATTCAAGCTATCAGGGTTAGTAGCCAGGCTGGGTTATTCTGATCGTGGGTGATTTGTTGGGAACACTGTCAGTTGTGCCCTTGTCCTATCTAAGTATCTAGCGATTATTTGGCCTGCGGAACGTAATTAGTGCTATGTATACATAGATTCAAGCTATGAGGGTTAGTAGCCAGGCTGGGTTATTCTGATGGTGGGTGATTGGGTGGGAGCCTTGCTCTTTTCCTTGTCATGCCTTTATTTAATTAACAAGTGTAGCTTTCTTGTTATGTCATATTTTACTTATTTAGATATAAAAATTAATTTCCTTAAGTTTGATAAAGTATTTAAGAACATTTCGTTATTTATAAAAGAAATTGATGTTTTTTTTTAAATGACACAGGTATTATATTCTGGTGTCCCATTACCATCCATTATTTACTATAGTTTTGTTGGGACTTGCTTAAACGTGTGTAGGAAAGTTTGAAGACACATCCTGAGATATAACATATTACCCATGAGTTAATACTTCAAACAGTTGATAGAGGTTTATATAAAGATCCAATCTACTGCCGTGTACCACTGCGCACCGGTCCCCCAGGGGCTAAGTGGCTGATCTCTTCGTGCTCAATTTGTTACATCCTTACTTGAAAGATTGACCATACATTTCTCTGACATGGTAAGCTATGGAAGATCTTCGTCAGCCACCCAGGGTGTACCAAATGTCTGGTCAAACAGAAATTTACTGTAATATATTTTAAGATACCAAAAGTAGTTGTTTTATTATAAATTATTCTTGGTTAAATTAGCTTCAATGGTCTTATACTGATTACAAACTTTTTCATAATAACTTTGCAAAGCTAAAAAAATTAATATTTATAAATCTTTCTATCAGAAGCTAAGAGATGCATCACTTATATTGTGATTGTGCGCGTCGTGAAGCTGTTTAGTTTTCTCTGAATTATTTGTAACTTTTCACTAAACTATTCTAATTAGACATCTCAAACCTTTTTAACCATATTCACTTGTTCCTTGAAAACACATAACCATGTTACTAAAAATAAGTATTTTTGGATGCGATTAAATTGTACATTTAACATGACACCCTACAAAATTTGAATTTATATTTGAGTGGTGGAGTGGTGATTGTGTGGAGCTGGAACATTGGGAAAGAATCAAAAGTATTGATGTATAAATCTTTTTTCCAAGCAATTTTATTATATGGAGCAGAGACGTGGACGTGTACTAAAAATGATTTAAGTAGATTGCAAGCTGCAGAAATGAGATTTTTAAGAGGGATAGAATAAGGAACGAAATAACCAGAGAAAGATTGAAGGTAGTTTCACTGCAAGAGACAATGGAAAGAAGAAGAATACAGTGGATGGGGCATGTGAAGTGGATGGGAGATAATAGAATGCCTAGAATAGCACTGGAGGAGGAAAGAGGAAGACGACCAAGAGGAAGACCGAGAGGAAGATGGGAGGACCAAGTGTGGAAAGACATAGAGAGAAGGAGACTACAGAAAATGCAGGTGGAGGAAGAGGAGACCTGGAATGACAGACAAAAGTGGAGGAGGCTGTGTACGACGACCCGTGATAACGGAAACGTCTGATGATGATGATGATTTGAGAGTGGAAATGGATAATAGTTTTAATTTGTTTGCATGATAATAAAGTTAGTGTCGCTTACAGTATACCCCGCCTTCAATGTCATATATTATAACACTTCGTTACAAAGGATAGTACTTCCTTTCCAATGCACAGTAATGTATCCCTTTAACCTTGGGTCTTCAATGTGTCCGAATTTCATATTAATTTTTTGTGCGGCCATCCAATAAACTTTTACTCCCAAAATTATAATATCTAACGGGTTATTGAAGCACGGCAAAATAAAGGAGTCTCTTTAGTTAAAAGAGGTTATCACGAAATATAAGTTTAAAAAATAATTATTATTGTAGTGAATAGTTTTAGTTTTTATATCTACACACGTTATTATTCGTAATTCGTATAAATGCCTGCACCAGAGGAATTAAAATGACCTTTTATAACAGACAGGGACGCTCCAATGCGATGTTTTCCTTGGTGCTGGCCTTGTTGTGATATTCTATAATCACAGAAAAATTAACATTTGGTTGGACACATTGTGAACTTTTTGATACCCATCTTCGAGGTTTCATCTAAATCAAATTTAAACGCAGAATAGAAAATGTGAAAGGTTCGTTCAATAACGCAATGTAGACATATTACAGATAAAGGAAACATAAAGCTGCCTACCTTAACATTTTGTACAAATCAACAAGTTTTAATGAAGTATTGTAGCAAAGTGTAAGCTATTCCAAAATAGTGAACGAATTAAAAATTGTTATAGTTTTTTAGGTCCCTTCATCTGACCCAAACTTGCCCGTATATTCATTTATACTTTTTACTTAAATTGAATTTCATAACCACGTGATTACGAGAAATTAAATATAGATATAATATGAATATGAATATTTTATTTTAAGATCGCTATAATGATAAATGTATTCACAATTTATCATTATTAAATGTACGTACAATATTTTTGTGTGAAATAATATTTCTTTAACATTAACTTTTAATAGTTTCTTCACAGTTTCTTCATCAGCTGATATTTTATTAGAGAAATGCCTTGGTTCTTGGTATAATAGTGAATTACTGATATTCTTACTAAATTTTTGACATTTCTGCAGTGAATTTAACTAATGAACTAATAATATTGAGTGTCATTTATTCATGAAATTTACTGTAGCAATGTATTATACAATAAAGTTACAAATCCAAGTTGTATTTGCATAAGTGATTAAAGGGAATGAGGAATAGAAGTTCCTCAGTTGCTGAATTTCCTCAGCCACAGTCAATGAATACCATGAGAATAGGTGAGGCTGTTACATTTATTCAATAATGTAAGTAAACTTATTACTTTGAATTTTGTATAATACAATTTAATAACCTTGGAAAAGTAGTTACTGCTACTCACAGAATTTATTTTTAAAGGTTTGCATTGATAAAGACATTCGTAAATAAAACTGATGTAGTTAAACATATTATGTAGCTTTCATATTTAAGAATAATAAATTATAAGTATTTACTTTAACAGTGACACGAAAGAATCCAAACGATGTACATAGAGTTGTGCAACCGCTTTTTCCAGGAATATATCACTCAGACTCAGATATTGGAAGTAAAGTATTTCTCATAATGCCACTTAACGCCTTTCATCTTCAGGTTCGATTTTGAATACTTACTTAATAAGTTGGTTTTTGGTAATAATCTCCATAATTTGTTAGGCTGACTTATCTCCAATTCTAGTTTGATGTCATAAGTGATTAACTCCAATCGTTCTAACTATTTTTTCTCAATAATAAAATAGGCTGACTTTCATTAAATTCAATTTTAATGTGGTATTCACTCAACTTGAATATTACATGTTTCTCAATTAGGTGTTAGGCTGACTTACATTCAATTTCAGTGTGATGTGATAAGTGTACTTACTTACTCGTTTTATGTTCCTGAATTACGAGTTATGCTGACGTATATTCAATATCTGTGTGATGTGAGAAGTGAATTCACGTAACTCATTTTATGTAATGTTTCGCAATAATGAGTTTGGCTGACTTCTCCATTTTGATATTTCTCCAACATGTGCTAGACTGTCAAAAATTTAATTTCAGTTTCATATAGTAAGTGTATTCTCTCAACTCTTTGTCTGTAATACTTTCCCATCCTGAGTTAGGCTGAGTTGCCTCCACCTACAGTTTAATATGTAAGTGCGCTGGCTCAATTATTATCACCGGGAAGGATCTTAAAAATTACTGAATAGTTTCCCTCCATCTAATTACTTGAAATTGTAACAGTAGCAAATTTTAAACAATCAGTTTAAAATATAACATTTAAAGATACATCTGTACTAAATAACCTTATTGTAAGCTTTGTAATCATGTGAATAACTATGTGCAGTGGCATTGGAAAGTATACGTTCAAAATTAAACTGTGTGTTATATAAGTTAAAACTCATGGCACTCGTGACAATTTCATGGGGTTTCTATCGGAATAAGAGTATGTTTTGTTCAAGTAATTTTGTTACAATTTAATTTATACTATAATAGGTATAACTTTTATTGAGTTTAGACTTATTCTTGTTATATATTTTATTGTATCTACTTATCTTGAAACAAAAGTAGAAGTATAATGTAAGTAATGTTCTTAATGTCTCGCACTAGACATTTTCAAGAGAAAAATATGTATAAATATGAACAAAAAATATGTACACAACTATCAGCAATAAAAGTGATGTTAGCTTTCTTGTAAAACGTTTTCTCTGTTCATCGATCATCTCTTTACACATGTAAATAAATAAACCGAATCATTAGACCTCCTGGTTGAATGGAAAAATTGAAAATATTAGTCGTTCCTGCCAAGAGAAAATTATTTGGCCTAGACGCCAGTGCGCATGAAAATGCACCTTTCTCTCTTAAAAAATTTTAATCATTATTAGGATATTCTGGAATAAATTGAGTGAGGTTCCAAAGCAAAAGCAAACATTGTCACCCAAATGGAACTTTGGGGAATTTGGAAAAAACTAGTATTACAACATTATGCAACTATTACAATTAAATTTATAATAATTTGGTTATGGATTGTTTGTAAACTTTGTGAGTCAAAATACGTGCACATTTCAAATGTATTTCACGTAATCGTGCTCGTTATTAGGCAAATACATAAAATATAGACATGTATCTTATTTGACTGATCACAAGGGGTATCATGTTTGCTTTTGCATAAACCCTACTATTGGACATGTTTTCTTCTTGCTAGGGTTTTAAAAATTCAGTAATACAATTAGACATGTATAGTATATAATACTATTTTATTGGGTAAACCAAAATTAATTTCATATTATGTTGAATTACTATTTTAGAAAGTTAGGCTATAATAAATAAAATTTTCAAGATAATGCTAGTCCCAAGCATCAGGCTCCAAGCAGTCACACTCATACTCTTCCTCGTCACCTTTCAATTTTCATGACATTACCGGTGTTCTTCCACAAGAAATTATCATTGTACCAAGACAAAGGTTTAGTTATTGTTTTTACCATTCGGTCACCGTACCAGTTAACTTCAAGCAACGAATTCAACGTCCTTTCTTCTTAGATGATTTTAATAGCATGTCCAAGTGGAACAGGCTCTAAAGGGGTTGAAAAAACCCACATTGGTTAGATGACCAAGCCCTTCTTCTGCATGGGAAATGAAATCTTGTTCAGTATCAACTTTGAAATCTGAAATGATCAGTTGATTTCACTATACAGTGGTGGAAACTTCGCACGACGGCCAAGTTGTTCTTTTCCACTAACCGCCTTTTTCCCTTCTTTAAGAAATACTCTTCTTTTTCAAGAAATATGATCAACGTTACCCTAAATCTTGAAGATACAACCATTTTGTAGTTTTACTAAGGACCAACTCATCTCCCAGTGTCCGCACTTCTCCTACATGATTGATAGACAGTGTAGTAATCCTTCTTTGGTGCTCATGGTAGGTGCTCTCCTCAATAACGTTCCTCTAACTCTAACCAAAAAACATCGGTCAGCGTGGGCATAAAACTATGCCCTCTAACAGGAAAGATGTAATGCTAAAATCTCTTTTTAAGTTTATGACTTTCCGTGTGCCTAGAAATAATACATCAAAGCTGTGGGATCAAAGTGGGGTTATTTTTTGTTTTGTCCTGGGACACCGAATCACAAAAACAGTCTCTATTGTGTGGACATTTTTCAGACAAAACTTTTTTTGTCCTCTGAAATTTAGAAAAGTGCAAAAATAACTGAGTGAAAGATAACCGTCGGTTTTGCCCCTCGTCCAGCTAGTTCCTCAGTCCAAGTAATAAAAAATACTGGATCTCGTTGCATCTGATCCAAAACAACACAGAGGCAGTAAAAAACCTAAGTTGCCTTTTATAAAAATGCATTCTTGGATGGGGGTTTTTGGGGAGAAGGTTGTAACTGCTGTAGGTCGAAGCAGAAAGTTTAACTATACTTCGTCATCTCTATTACTCCCTCATGAGTTCATAAAAAGCACTTAGCTGCTTAATTTTGTGAATTCTTTTTTCGAACATAAGTTTTTTGGTGTATGAGTCGGTTTATCTACATTAGGATTTAGCTTTTTCTTGATTTGATTTTTAAGATCTAGTTCATAAGCAAGTGCAGCATACATCTGTAGGGCAGGGGATCTAAACCCTATATTGAACACTCATTAAAAACTCTGCTAAACATGCTTTTGAAACTGTTAAGATCCATTTGACACCTGTGGCATTGTATATAACGCCGCAAATTTTGCCATTTGTTTTAAATCTGATTGCAGGTATATTCTCTTCGACTTCTTATCGATTGTAATGGCTCTCTCTTCCTCTCAGGTTGCCATTAAAAATAACCTCAGAGACTGTTTTTGCGGCTCCACGACTTTTGGCTGCATCCCTATTCGCCAATCAACCTCTTTCTTGTCTGTTATTGTTTCTTCCATTTTTTTTATTTTCAGAGCAATGTTGTGCAAAGCGCGGATTTGCTTTTAAAAGGGTGGATATGCATAAATAAACTTCTTGTACACAGTGTATTATCTTTCACAGTTCAAAGAAAATTAATATGATCCTTCAGCAGTAAAAGTTGTGTTTCTTTGAGCTACTTGAGGTAGGCCTAGGTCTCTATTTCGTTTAATGTTATTTTAGGGACTTACCCAGCTGGCCAATGATTTCCAATCCTTGTTTTGTTTCTTTTCTGGCTTCCTTATAAAGGACTTGTAATTGTGTTCAAATGGGTACATTTGGGATTATACCGACCACACCAGTATGAGAAAACACAAGAAAAAATAGAAATTTATAGAAACAAACATGATAGAACGAAAAAACAACTCTTCAATTTACTAAAATTACAAACTTACAAGTCATTTTCCAGGTATTGTGATCGCGTATTGTTGGTCGCTGTTAATCATTAATCTTTCTCGAGAATCCTGAATTAACGGCAGGCCGTCGCGGCATCACGTGATTTGCACGGTACATCATTCGCCCTTACCATTTACATTTCATTTGTATTATTTCTGATTAGCCCCTCTAGAATTTGATAATTTTTACTGATAGGTTACTATCTCCGAGGGATGTTTTTTTTTCCTTTCGTCGACATCAGCGCGGGCTTCTGGCAGCACCCTTTTCGGGCCCCCGGAGGGCACATCGCATATTTGGGTGCCGGAATGTGAATCAAGAATTTTATATAAAAAACAATGTTTTGGAGTGTTTTCTTTAATAAAAAGTTTTGTTTGGTAAATTTTGTTTTTGTTGAATTTTTGTGTTTCGGAGAAATGTAGAGGTAAAACACGGAAGTACATACAAAAGCGACTGCTACCAGTCTGAAACGGGGCGGGCGAGACTCTGCAATTCCACGTTATCTACTATACGCTCGACTGTTGACCTCTGTCTGAGGATGGGGAGGTGATTTGCGATATACGAACAATTTCCTGTTTTTATATTGACGAAATATTGTTCTACGCTAAATCTAGTAAATCGCACGTAGATAAACGAAAATGTGATAATTACGATTCATGGTCTGGGTCAGTGGTCGGTATAATCCCAAAGTACCGTTCCAAAGGCATCTTTAGGTCTCACTAGAGCACAATTCACACCTTTGTTTCAAATGTTACAAGGTTGGAAAACCCAAAGACAACCAAGAGGGGCTCACCCATGGGTCGTTTTAAACTTAGCTAATGTCCTTACACTTGCTGTCTTTGGTTTCTTTCTTGAGGCCTTTGGATTAGCATCACCAATCTCTGACTTAAACCAATGTCATCCCATATTTTCCATAACTTGATACTTAAAAAACACCATTAATCACTATTGACAAAATTATTGATCAGACTGTGCAATACAAACACTGAAATTATAACCTCAAAACCCTAAATATAGCAGGTAAACTGAAAATTCAAAAATCATAATATTGACTGATCACGATTGATCAGATGGGAGCCCTCCCATTGGCTTAGAGGGGACATGTTTGTGTCTGTTGGAACTAAGCGGGGACATGTGTTTTCTTTGTTCTGAACCTGCATATTTTCAGTGTTTATTTTTAAAATAGGGACATATGATTTTTTTGAATAAATACAAAGTGAATGGCAGTGATAGCAATGATGTTCATGATTTCAAATCAGCTGCTATACTCAAATTTTTTATTTATTATGGAACATGTTTGCTTTTGCTTGGAACCTCCTCAAATATAAAATTTACATGGACTGAACGTCAAACGTTTGAACAGTTAACAGCTTGCATTTATTAACGTTGCCAGACATTTATTCAACATTAGTGTACTTAATTGTTTAAAACCCTTCTAGATGTCCGGCAAACGAGAGCTAGTTTTCATTGTATAAGCACACAACTTAGTTTAAATTTAAATAAACAGAACTGCCCAAATAAAAAACCCATTTTTAGGAGTGATTCAAATAGAATCTAAAATCTAACCTTCAGTAATGAAACTTGAAATTAAAACAATGTCAGCCGACATAAGACATACTTCCAGACTCATTGGTGATATTTAGTCTTCGTATCCCTTATACCGTATCTCTGGTGTTAGCTCTCCAGAATCTCAATTTTAATCTTTCACTCCCTCCTGTATCCTCCAGGACAGCAGTAGTGACTTTAATCATGTACTTTTGATGGGTGACTCTCATAGGAGATATTCAACCAGGTAATGTGTCCAATAAGAGGTCTATCTGGAATGCTATCCTGGAGGGAAGATTTTAGACATTAAGGAGCGTTTGCTGAGCTATACAAATGTAGAATTCAATGAAATCTACATTTGCGATATGATGGTTGGTGGACATGGTAAGCGGAAGGCCTTCCACAACTTGACGGATTTGCTATACGCTGTCTAGACTAAAATTTTCAATCATTCTCTTACACATCATCTTGATTCGGAAAAAACACTGACTATAAGGCTACGACTTAAACGTCCAATTGGAGTTTATGTGTAACAATTTCGGGGTAGAACTTGTGAAGGCTAACACTTAGTTAAGCGAGACCTTGCCCGGGATGATGTACACTTCAATAGAAGAGGTGTCACCCATTTAGACGCACTGCTTGTGGAGGCTATTTCTACAGCATTTCGAGTTTTAGACACAGCAACAACCACACCTCAGAGTTCTCGGTATGAGTATGAGTTCTCTAGTTTCGAACCCGTGAAAGTCGTCGAAGACAGCTCTGGCTCCTGTAAGGTATTTCCAGTGCCGTATTTGAGCGCCTTTGTTTTTTTTGCTTTAAGGTGTAAACTTTTCAACTGGTTGTACTGAAATTTGACATGGAAATTCTTACGCTTCCTGGGACGAATATAGGCCTATTCTGATTTCGAAAATGTCTTTGGGATACGCCCCACGGATCTTTAAAGTGGAATAAACAACCCATTTTGCACTCAAAAGTTGTGAAATGTTAATTGAAGCAGCCTGTCAAGTAAAATCAACTGTTACGTGTAAACATTGATATTTCAGTTTGTAAAGAAACAAACACGTAAATAGTAATTATTGTTAATGTACTTTTAACTGTACATTTTCAGCAAATTTAAATATGAAATTATATAAATGACAAATTTAAATGAAAAAGTTACTACCCAACTTTTACTTTAAATTTAAAGACTATTATTAAACCCATAATAGCTGTATGTTGACAAAAGTAGGCTTCTCTGATCTGTAATATGTTTTCTTGATGGGGAAAATAGGAAAAATAAACTATAGAACATAAATAATAAGACCGAATTAAGTTGCAATGGGCATAACTATGCACGGTTTAAACTTATTTTCTATATCATGGCAAAAAGGCAAATTGAAACTTGGCGTCGGAAATATAATTCATTTCAACCAGAGGTCATACAGGTCAAACATTTACGAATATGCGTGCAAATCCGCGGTTAAGTGCTAGTACTTAATATTTAAATATATAAATTCTGTGTCTTTGGGTAACTTTAATTGAAATGATCAACAACTGTTTAGTGTCGGGTAAATCTGAATAACAATATTCCAGGTAACTATTCAGACCTTTCTCTTCATATTATCTTTCCTCGGATTTCAAGGAATATTTTACAAAGAGAATTAGCTAAATTGGTCTAGCCGTTCTTAACGCGAGATTAACGCTTAGTAATACATGTTGCTATTAATTCTTTTTATAAGATTTACAACTATTACTGTCCATGTGAGACTTTTAATTACCCCATAGTGCCTAAACGAGTAAAATTAATTGGTATTTACTGATACTGCCAGTTAATAAGAAAAATTATCTCTCATCCTAAGAGATTCGCTTTGGTCAACTGTTTTAATAAAACTTTACTACATTTTGTACATTATTTAGGAGCATTTATATAATTTTAACAAACATAAAGAAGAAGAATTTTTGTTGCTAATATCAATACAATATCAAAAACTAGTATATCAATAAAAATATATTTATATAATTTTTATTCAATAACTTTATGAGCTACAAATAAAATGTACCTGTAAAATATTTTCCACGTCAGATGCTAATATGGTGCAAATTAAAAAGGGTAGAAAACAAATACATGGCATTCAACAAAACTAGTAACTGCCTATCGTAAAAAATTTCAATATCGTAAAATGTACGAACTAAACAGAATATATTAAATTTTTAAGATTGTGATTTTAATTATGTTGCGTGATTGTATTAAGAGTACCGTGCTCTAAATTACATTCCAATTGTGAAGTGTAGGTCTGAGAGAAGAAACCTCAATTCAAAACCTAAACTCAAAATGTCTTTTAAACGCTCCGCCAATTACTTAAGGGACTTAACAATTTCATTTCTGTCTGTCCATCTATTCACACGATATATCAAAAATAAACTAATTTTCATGAAATCTAATTTACACAAGCAACATTAACTTCAATAATGGTGAATGTAACTCCGTGAAATACCAGCGTTAGTGAAAATTTTAAAATTCGGCTTATATCTTATCTATCTAATTCTTGGTTACCATGATGGCAGCGAGAAAATCTCAGAATAAATAAATTTGTAAAAAACTGAGTACAGCTATACAACGTTTTAGGGTATGACACAATAACTCTTGTAGCCTAATGAAATTAGCTGTGGTTTTGAAAGTTTGCATGGTACCTTAGCAAAGCTTGCTACGCGACACGTAATTTTAGCATACTCCTACATTGTTTGAAAAAGAAAAATATTTCAAGATACGAAAATTTAGGTGATTTAAAACTCAATATTATTTAATATATTATATGTATAGTTACAGATAATAACTATGTAATTATATGGGAAAACATATTTGTAACAGTAATGAATTTATATTTATAATTTAAAAATAGTGTAGTATTTATGTTTTCAAGCTTCTTTAACCAAAGCTTAACTTACTGTTGACAGGCGACAATTGTCTGCATCTGAATAAAATATTTGAGTTTTATGTTTTATTTCAATACGTACGTACTCGTATCAACATTTACTATATATAGCAAGTACATTGATGTTCAAAATTATTTTAATATATTGGAACCATATTATATATAACTGATGAACAGTCACCAAATCAATTAGCTACTTAAAGAATCATATAGTATTAGGATATTATAATTATAAAAGAAACTCAAAATTTAGGCTACTATATACTCTTATTTAAATGAAGTGAACAAATTAGGTAATACAAAATTTGTAGTCTCCATAACAGGTTCTCTATTGGGAATAGCTACTCAAAATGTTAAATACCTACCAAATTAAAAACATTTTCACATATTTTGTTCAAAAGATCCTAGTACAAAAAAAGGAAGTAAAAATCATTATTCTTTTCATATACATACAAATACATACAAATACACTGCGCAAGTTTTGGCCTAAATTAAACGAAATTACTATATGATTGTATGTATAACCCTTATTACTACCTATTTTGTAGTTTATGATAATATATAACTCTCTTTTACATATATGTAAGTTTATATCATGTTAGACCATCAGCTCCTGGCTCACTGGGTCATATATTATAAAGCCGAATGAGGTAGGCTCAGATGCTAGAAGAAGACAAGAAGAAAGTAAACGAGGCAGCATGTAGATCCGGCAAATTGTAACATTTGATGTGAAGAGATCTTTTTGCATCACGTGGCGTACTTATACTTCGTTTGATAAAAAAAACTATTTTGAGATACATGGAGTTAGCTCATGAAACGAAGATTTACGAATTTAGCGTTCGTTAGTTATTTACCATTTAGAGAAAAATTACTTTTCTATAGTTTTATAGTGTAAAATTTAATGGTTTTTATATAAATATAGTGTCTAACAAATCACAATGTATAGTTTTATTTGTATTATAAAAGTAACAAATATAACTTTTTATATTTTTTTATATTTCTCATCATCCGCTATATAACAATGTTAAAAATGTTTACCATTAATGAAAAATTCATAATTATCCGTAAAAGTTTCACCTACCATGGCCAAGTAAAGCAAGGTGACATTTCATTTCGAGGGCGCCATTGGTGATGGCAGAGTAAATGTTATCGACGGAATCAGTTTATGTCCTGCGGTATCCACCCGAGATTCTATCTGAGCTGTTTGTTGTTGGTTTTGTTGTTATTGTTTCTCTATCCCTAAAATTATTTTATAGCTACTTGTTAAACATTATCGTCCTTTAAAAAATAGTTATTATTGCGTAGTGGCACGCTAATATTCGGTTCACAAGTAACATTAACTGTGTCACCGTAAATCCGTAGTACAGCCGGAGTCGTCTCGTTGAATTGAAAACAGTTACAAATCTCTCATGTCTTCCGATGTTAATTTACATACATAATTTTGGCTTTTAAGTGAATACTTAAATTACATAACCTTCATTCCAGAGCTTTGTAAAAAAGGCAGTGAGGTTCCTAACGATTAGCTATAAACAACTTTAAATGGAAGCATTCGTTTTTAATTCTCACTTGTAATTGTAACTTTACTTTAAATGTATGTCAAATATATAGACCAAAATTGAAACAGATTTGACATCTGAAAGGTCTTGGTTTTATGATTATGTTTGATATTTCACTATGACTGAGGGCTAAGAATAGGTGGATAAATTACCAGGTATAAGACTTACCATATAAGCGTTTAAGAAATTTCAGACAGTAAATGTATTCTTTTTTTGGTCTGGATACCACTGTATCTTTGATGTCATACCACCTATATGTCTATTGTAATGTTCACGTTGTGTTTGGTTATTGTGTTGATTCCTTAATTTCCTTTATTAGACCTACACGGTGTTCTTAGAAAATAAAACAAGGTGTTTAGGTAAATCGTACATAATTAAGTGAATGATCTGGTAAAGTTGACTGAAACAGTTGAAGTTACAACTCAATGAAGACAAAGTGAAACTTTGAAACTGAGAGAAGTTGTCTTGCTAACCGAGTGACGGTTTCAGTTTAGACTCAACTGTTCAGAGGACATAATTGACTAAATATATATTCTAGACTTTTTATCATGGCAATAGGGTAGAATAATTATTAGGTTCTAGTCCTGGCGGAGCGGGTAATTTTTTGTAATATAAAGTGTATAAAATGCGAATTCTGTAGATACATGATGTGGAATACAATACTTCTATAGAAAATAAAGTTACAAATGACCATCTACAGTATTGATATAATCTATCGATTTAGTGATCACAAAAGGAGATCTTTCTTTTTGCACTTTTAACTGCTCTGATTGTTTGTGATATCTATATTATAATGTAAATCGGTCTCTGACTACATGTCGTGTTAGCATCTATCGCTCTCACACAACGTCTCTCAATTTCACAATACACATACTCGGATTAAACGCACATTATCCAAACTACTTCCTAAAGTGATGCTGAAATTATTATTGAGTTTTTGTCATGTAAGGAAGTAATGGCCTTACTGGATATATCGTGTTCTGTAGGTGCCATGTCCAGTAAAAAAGTAGTGGTAGTTCGTTTTCCTTTCCACTTCAAGTGTCTCTATCTAATACGTCTGAAACAGCTTTTTACCCTTTCCTACTCCCCTACCATTTCTTTTGCAATTCAAAGTTCTATTCATCTTCTTCTAAGAGAGAACTCATTGACACTTTGCACCATATATCAAAACAGCAAGTTTGAAATAAAGCACTTACAATTTTAACTTTCAGTAAAAAAAAACAAAAACAAAACAAAACAAAACAAAACAACTGACGAAATGTTTCTGATGAACTTATTTTTTTACAACATGCCGAAGATGGAGAAATGGTTCATAACTAGCTGAACTCTTTTTTGGAAAAAGTATTAAAACTTTTCACTGTTTGAAGAGGTTTGTTTCCCTTTGACAAAATGTCCCTAGAAGGTATCATTATACTAAAGGGTTTGTATGAGGAAACTTTGGTGCAAAATATCACACTGGATCACTATTCTAACCGTAATATATCCACAGTTGTATCCTGAGATCGATCGCTGTTCTGTCTGAGACACCCCTTATTTTCGTCATTGTTTCTCTCTTCTTCTCTACAGCATTGTGATGGTAAGGTTCTAGCTCGAATTTAGAGACATTTACTCTTCGTAGTGTCAGTGTCCACGATGGCCCGTTGTTATAGGCGTTATTGTTCATGCGCTTTCTATGTATATTATTATGGCTTAGAAGTTCAGCAGTTTTAATGTCATATAACTCTCTGATATGTATGACTTTAAAAATAGATCTCTGACTTGCCATTCAAGCATGTTCATATGACATAAATAAAAAAATGTTGTTTGACAGGTATTTGGTCTTCCGATCATATGTTAGTTTGCTTATTTAAACGCATATGTGACAGATACGGCCAAATACAAAATAATTGAATCGGAAAAAGTAAGCGCTCTGTGGTGTAATGGTAGCACATTCACCCGGCAAGTGAGAGATCCGGGTTCGACTCCCGGCGGAGCAAGTACTTTTTGTGATTCAATGTTTATTGAAATTCAATAAGGTTATATTGCCATTTATACAATTTAATGTAAAAGTCGTTTGACAGGTATTTGGTCTTCCGATCATATATTAGTTTGCGTATTTAAACGCATATGTGACAGATACGGCCAAATACAAAATAATTTAATCGGAAAAAGTAAGCGCTCTGTGGTGTAATGGTAGCACATTCACCCGGTAAGTGAGAGATCTGGGTTCGACTCCCGGCGGAGCAAGTACTTTTTGTGATTCAATGTTTATTGAAATTCAATAAGGCTATTGCCATTTATACAATTTAATGTAAATAAAAAAGTCGTTTGACAGGTATTTGGTCTTCCGATTATATGTTAGTTTGCTTATTTAAACGCATATGTGACAGATACGGCCAAATACAAAATAATTGAATCGGAAAAAGTAAGCGCTCTGTGGTGTAATGGTAGCACATTCACCCGGCAAGTGAGAGATCCGGGTTCGACTCCCGGCGGAGCAAGTACTTTTTGTGATTCAATGTTTATTGAAATTCAATAAGGCTATTGCCATTTATACAATTTAATGTAAAAGTCGTTTGACAGGTATTTGGTCTTCCGATCATATATTAGTTTGCTTATTTAAACGCATATGTGACAGATACGGCCAAATACAAAATAATTGAATCGGAAAAAGTAAGTGCTCTGTGGTGTAATGGTAGCACATTCACCCGGCAAGTGAGAGATCCGGGTTCGACTCCCGGCGGAGCAAGTACTTTTTGTGATTCAATGTTTATTGAAATTCAATAAGTTTATTGCCATTTATACAATTTAATGTATATATATATATATATATATATATATATATATATATATAATATAATTAAATGAAATGGAACTTAAATTAGATGCCTAAAAAATTACTCAATAGAATAATTTCCGAGAGGACAATGTAAAACTGGATTTAAAAGAACAGTAACTTATTTAATTTAATATACATGTACTACTGAAAGTACATTTGAGAACGAAATAGACATAATGCAAGTAGTTTAGCTATGAAACTTTACCCAGCCTCAGGGAGTTAGCTTAAAATTTTATCAAAAACTAATATCATTCATCGCCAAAAGCCATTTTACAATACGCTTGCTTAAAGACATTTTTATTAACTATTATAATTCTTATGCGGCCTACATTTCTAGTATTGAAATATAAATGATCATTTCCTCTATTACTACGTTTAATGAAAAAAGTCTTTAGGACAAAAAAAACAAACAAATGTTGATAGGTAATATACTTTCTTTTTAATACAAAGTAAATGTGCTCTCCCTTTTGCCTTTTTTTAAACATGACTCGTAAAAAATAATAAAATTATTATAACCTATTACCTATAGAAATGCAACAAAGTTTAATTTATCAAACTCAATTCAAATCAATTGATTTGTTGTCAAAAATAAAAAATGCATGGACAATCATCAAAATATATGTATATACGATGCGATATAACAGTAATAAATCAATACAAATTACCCATGTAACCTAAAATACAATGTGTATGATTTGAAAATGAATGAATGTTGTGAATGAAAATAAGTAACTATAACCTAAAAACATAACCGACTCTACCAAGAGAAGGATAAAAAACACACACATATGACTATGGAACAAAAATACTTTGTTGCTAGAAGCTTCTTACTTAAGTTTGACTAATTTATCATAGGTACTTACCGTAACAGCTTACCTGGCGACTTACGGACAAAACTCTTTTGCCATTTCTACACCAAACAGAAAAATAGCCTATTTCTACAATGGAGAAAGTTTTCATTCACGTGCATTTTTTGTCGATTAAACCCGATTTTCGCTCTCTAAACTTGCCGAGCATGCTGTCCTTTGAAAATCTGCTGGTGTCATCCTTCTGTTGTATTACAGCACTCTATGAAGGGCCAACACCTCATTGTCCCTTACCCTGACTCCCGAAGCTGCACAGACATTAGATTTCTAACAGGAAAATTGTTATAGGAATTCATGTTCATAAAATTAACTTTGTTATGTTTGACGTTTGAAAATTTAAAGAAAAGAACGAATATACAAATACATTATATTACATATCTTATATAAGAATCTGATATTGTTAAATAAAAAAAAAAAAACATTTCTGATTAAACACTATAATTTGTGAAAACATTTTATTTCAAAGAAGGCCTCAGTACGCAAGTCGTATTCTTTCAGTCAGGGATAATTAAATTGATTGGATGTTTTCCATGAATATTCAGTCCACTCCCACTGCTCTTGGCAAACCTTTCATCAGGCCCATGTCTATACCATGTTATCCCACTTGTTTACTGAATCGTGCGGCTTGGAAACATCAAAGGGAATATCACTTCTTTAATAATTGATGAAGTTTTATTAATAAGAAAATAAGTTGTAAGCAGTACAGATTCGTTCTATACTTTTAAAAATTCTAATATTCCTATATGTTTACTGCAGATATATTGACTACGACTATGCAACTAAATACGTAATTTAATTACAAGTGTGGGAACACCTTATACTAGAGACATAAGTGCTCCGGTGTTTCTGAAGTTGAGCGAAATGCTACAAATCTCGTATAAATTAATTCTCTTTGGAAAATAATACAAAAATCTTCACTTCTAAGTACTGAAGGTTATTGGCGTTCGTAAAAACCTTTCGTACAAGTGATAATGCCTTTATCATTTGGAATAGGTAACTACTAGGATTGCATCGATACTAATATTTGTATTGTATACTATCGATTGTAATAATTTCTAAAACCGGCTACTTAACTCAATAATTATGTAGGACGTAAATACCAAATAAACCATGTCAGACACTCTTTATTAAACTGATTACTTTTGAAAATACAATTGCGTCCCTTAAGGTATGTAAAGCAAGAGGATTAGTGTACAAATGCGTAATATACATTATATTGTAAACCTAGTTATTTCTAATGTGAAATTTCACTAATCATTCATCTCTCATTTCTCAATAAATATGTTACAAATCACTTAGTAATACTGTATACTTTACTATATACTTTTACATAATTTCCTGTTGATAATTGTTTTTATTGATAACTTTTGTTTAAGTTAAATTAATTTTATGTTCATCTACCTCATTATCACACTTTTACTTTAATCTACTTATTTTAATATGTATTACCCTATTAAATATTATTGAAACCTACTTTAATTTCCCTTCTGTGCAATAAGGTTGTTCAAACAAAATTAATTATTTCTTTTTAATATTTTAGTATCAAAATTATCTTCAATCGATATAGTGATGATTGTTAAGAAGACAAGAAGGCTCAGAAAAACATTGTTACCGCTTGTGTTGCTTGGCACTCATTCTTCTTCTCTATTCGACTGGACTAGTGAGTATACTTAAATTAGGGGACTTACCTAAAATTTGATTTGTTCTTCATAAAACCAGTGCTTGGACACTAACATTACAAATTTTATTACGCTGCAAGAGTGACAGTCAGTATTTCCCTATTAAAAACCCTTTTTTATAAAATCTCTGTGGTAATTAATATTTATTTTTGGCAAGACCCAACCTTTCGTACATCATCAGATCTTCACACCCATAAACTTTCAACTTCTCCAATTCTAATTTTTGAAGAAGACTATCACTGTGTTTAACCAAAATTTGTATTCTGAAGAAATAATGGTGTTATTAATTAATTTCCAAATGTATCAAAATGCGGAACTTTTCCCCCTTTTCTTAACTCTAATTTATTTATTACAACACACACAAAATCCTGCACGATAAATCTTCCTCTTACTGAATATCTTGTTGTTTACCTCCTAGCTGGTACATCGTTACTTAAAGTTTGTTTAAAATCTTTATTTATAACCTAGCTTGAATTATAAATTCTGATATTTCAAAATTGTACCATAAACTAAACATTTCTTTTGAATTTTTAAATTTAACAACAAAATTTATTATAATCAGATAGGTACTAAAGTAAAATTCATAGAAAATATTCACTAATCATTGTAAAGAAAACAAAACCAGAATACCTATATGAAATATTTAGCTTAAGTATGCTAGTCCAGTATCTAATCTACAGCTGTATATGACCGGGCCACTTAATTGGTTAATTGACTATAGTGTAAATAACAACTATACCGCATAAATGACTCTTTATAAAACTGATTACTTGTGAAATTACAAGTGAGTAGCTTAAGATATGTAAAGCAAGACGATTTGTGTATAAAGCTCTAAGTACAAAAGTCTACACAAGAGATACACGTAGGGTAGGGGAGATGGAATGGAAACCAAAACAAAAGACTACTTACTTGAGGTATTGTCCGCTACGTTTGAATGGCGCCACCATCGTCGGGTTAATGTTACCTCTTCATAATGAACACGATTCCAAGTGCTACAGTTTGTAACCTTACACTCTAAGTCAAAAACATTTGCTGTTTAATTTTTGTTCAATTTCCATGGTGGCCTTGTATATATTGTAAACATTTAAGTAGATTTCATAAACTAATTTTTACTAAACCAATAAAAATATTTATTCAAATAAATATTGACATATTTTATGTAGATATTGGAATTATATCTAGTCAATGTCATTAAGCAAAAAATCAACATATAGTGGTTAATCTAATTATTGTTCACACAATTTCTTATTTAATTATTTTTATAGTTAAGGTTGCAGTAATTGTAGTACGAGTGAATTCATTTAGAAAGAACAAGATACTTTACAACCGCATAATGGAAAATTCAGTTCCAGATATTATACGAAAGTAGATGGTGATACGAGTAGGCTATTTGTTTTTTTAGGACAAGAAGTTAGGAAATGTGCACTTAGTCCTAAATAGTACTTTTGTGCTGCTTCCGGAGTGACAGGATAGTCTGGATGGGTAAGGTTAGTGGTAAGGCCGCCTCCTGTCGGTATCCATGAAGTAAGATTTTGGGCATTAATCTCTGTCATGCCTCCTCTGGAAAAAGTAGAAGCCAGTTCTGTACCACCTCTCCAGTAAAAGTAGGTGTCAATCGAGTCCACTACCAAGCTTACTTCTCGCTTGACGCAACTCCCGTGGAAGAGTGGCAACGAAACTATTAGCAATAGAACAAAAATGGACTAAGTGAACTGAAATATACTCTTCCTCTTTGGTAGTTCCAGTTTCACAATGAGGATGTTAACACCACACCATATACAATATTTTATATCAATACAGAATTTTAGTAACATTGGGACTTATCAGCTTCCTTTTATATAGACCGTTGAAGTATAAGTATAAATCAATATCTTAGTACTCATTTTGTTTCAACTGTAATCAATTTTCATATTTGCAACTAATGTTCGACCTCGTGTGTTTTAACTTATGGCTGCTTACCTGGTAAAAATTAACGTTTTAATAGTTTTGAATGGGATCTTTTATATTTTTCATTGTACATTTTAGCTTATAAATGTGAATCGTTGAAACAGAATAGTCGTATATTTACATATACTTCGTTTTCCATAGTTATTTTTTGATTTGTTTTAACATTTTTATTTTTACGTTACATATTCATTACATTTAAAGCTCATTGATTTCTGAGTATAGCTTTGGACAAACAGGAAAACAATTTGATTAATAAAATATACACACCGACGAAATTTATTAACTAGAATGAATATAATTTAGATTCAGACTAAGATAGAAGATCAAGATTACTTCTTTTATTATTAGTGAAATATCGTTCAAAACAATGAGTTGAATTTCACAATGAAATGAATAGTTGAGTACGTAAGATAGAAAGTTATTTAGTGCCAATTCAAATCCCTCTGAACTAAAACTGAGAGGACAGAAAACAATGGGCAAATCGACCGTACCTGTTGTGGACAGCCGTTCTATAAGTTCAATCAATAGAGTACGTTGCTCATTCGTCCATTGTATATCGCTTTGTCCGATTTATTCCCATACTGTATAAATCAAAATTGTTCTACACGTAAAAATATTTCTACAGTTTTAAAATATAAGTTATATACAGTAATAATATAGGACTAGTTTGATAAAATTCTAAATTTAGCTTCAACCTGAATGGATTAGTTGAGTTTTATCTGTTTATAGTACATTCGTGAAGTGAATATAGGACTAATGTCAATCTGACGCCATCACTAAGTAGCGTATTTTATATTCCCAAAAAATGTGTAGTTATAAGGTGAAAAATCACTTTCGTCTTTTTAACCGAATAAAAGATTGGTTACAGAATTAAAATAGTTTTATATTTAACTTTTCTCTTCTGTTAACAAAAATATTCCTGCATGAGTTTTATACCAGGATTAGATTCTGGCTTTTCAAAAATCTTAAAATGATCTAATTTAAACTAAATCTCGTTTTATATATGAAGCAAATATTTTTTATGATATATAAATTTCACTTCTTTTATTTTATATATTCTCGATAAATTGTTAAGAGTAAAAATATTTAAAGTTATTCTCTCAAAATTAATTAAAATTTACGTGTTATAATTCAATAAAAATTACAGCTTAAAAAAATTGCAGTTTTATGTTCCAGGTTATAATTCTTTGAAGTTATTACAGTTTTAAATGTGTATTTAGAATACTCACAATAACTTTAAACATATTACTTTGTCCTACGTTTTGCCCATAAACAGTCGTATTTCATGTACTAAAATGGTTCATACTACAGCAATGCACTTTTCTGGCACTAAGAAAAATTCCCATCCGTCTCCGTCTTTTAACGCTACTCAGGCCATGGAAAAAACAAGAGCCTGGTCTCGCCCATCGCACGGGAAGAAACTATAAAATCGTTGACTTTTATGGCGTCCACAGTTGATTGAAACCAATTTTTACAATAAAGGGTTCGCGCTCGGAGCTTTCACACTAGGGAACCACCCGAAACTAAGGATTTTCTAACTGTACTGGCCACATATCACTTATATCAATATTTTTAACAAAGCGCTAATAAGATCGTTATAATTCATAGGTTCATGGGAACTTGAAACTGATTTATCCAAATGTATCAATCCATGTTTTATGACATATTTAAGATTTTTACCATTGTATTGATTTATTGTAAAAAAATTTTTTTAGAAGTTTTAGAAAAACGATAAATTGAAAACATTCTAAGGACAAACTTTAGTTGGATGTTTAGATTTTGATTGGGATAATTTGATTAATCGAATATTTATTACTGTATGTATATGTTTCGTATAAGGGCTTTGCAATAACGGAATAATTATGAAACACGATCGAGTTGCACTCATGACTTGGTTGCCTAAGGTAGATCCTATAAATGTTA
Organism: Homalodisca vitripennis; assembly: GCF_021130785.1. NCBI lineage: Eukaryota > Metazoa > Arthropoda > Insecta > Hemiptera > Cicadellidae > Homalodisca > Homalodisca vitripennis. Next base: position 105,128,955 of record NC_060208.1, on the reverse strand, counting down.
TAAATTTAACCTAATATAATGCCTTGTTGTACGAAAATGTATGCTGCAGTGCCGTTCGGTATATTTTACAGCCAGGTTGTTTATGAATCTATTATTTTATGTTGTGTAGTTTTTGGTTTCAAAAATCACATTAACATTAAGAGGCGAAGCTATAATCTGTGTAGAACCACGTGATAAATTTAGCCATATTTAACCAACCACAAGAGTTTCGCTGCCAATAAATCTTCAGACGGCCAATAAATTGGGCGCCCAGCAATGTACGGCCTGACGGGCTAATGAAGTGGTGAAGATAGCGGGATGATTTCACCAAACCTGAGTTATGTAAGCATTACGTATTACGAACTCTGTTACAGTGAATTTTTACAATATAGTGTTACAACTGTGGGGCACATTTAGTTGTACCCAGTTGTTACAGTCGAACAGTTACAATATCTAAATTATTTAAACAGGTTGTAATTCATTAAATCAAACTAAAATTGTAAATTTTGGTCAACACTTTATTTTTTATAATATCTCTATGAGATTACTACTGTTATAAATTAAATATTTAAATTTAATACTAATTTTTTAAATTTACAGAATTACTCACAAATTTTACCAATTATTAAAGCCAATTATAAATACCAATTATGGTATTATTTGTCATATTTTAATGTAAACGGCCCATTACGATATGAGTAGCAAAAACGTTTAGTATAACTACAGCAAAAATGCGGCAATAGAAAAGAATAATTTGATTGAACTACATATCATATTATAAACCCAAACCGTATTTTTTAATCTAATGAATTCTATTTTCACATTATACTTTTCTTTATGGTAGCGAAACTGGTTTTGGTTGAATTTTATTTTTGTACTTCCCCATTCACAGCTTCTTTATATAGCTTACTCTAAGATATGGGAAAAAAGATTTAATGTAGTAAGAAATTATAGTTATTAAATGCAGTTATTAGTCTGAATAAAGACTGACTAAAGAATAGTGTATTAGTTTTACAGTGTGTATAAGGATTGCAACTTAATTGAAAATATATTTAATTAAATATGACATGCAAATTACGTTTTGAATTAATTACGTTAATATACATAACAAATATGAAAATTCCTGCTTTAGATAAATATAACTTATGGAATCTACTTTACTTCTTTATAGGAAATATATTACCTTCGGTCATATTACATAAAAATGTTGACACATCCTTACCTCCAGCCGGACAACAGTTGTTTTCTCAATGTTTAGAGATATACAACGTCAAACAGCAGACATAGGTTTCAACACGCGAATTCCTTCTCTTTCTAGTCATAAATAATACAGAATGCAAGCAACAAAAATATCTACAGATAGAGATCTAAAGCTAAGTCATGATTCCTAAAGTAAAAGTTGTATTACCGTTATATCAGGGTACTAGAAGATATCAGCCAATTCCTCTATCGATCTTCTTCGCTACGATCGGGAATCATAAATACCAACAAGTTGGTCTTCTTCATTGCATACCACTTTGGTTTGGTCCACATAAACCTGGTTGTTATCGTTATGATCATACAAAATTATATTGTTCATGTTAAAATTATTATTAAGGGCAGTCTAACTCGAATTTATTTAATTTTTTTCGATTTTTGTTTTTTTGTTGATTATTATTCTTTGAAAGTTTCTAAATCCAATGATGTATAACAAATGGTACTAATAAATTTATAACCCAACTTAAAAATATTTTTAAACAAGTACTGCACGATATCTCAGCGTGGATTTTGCCAGCTCTTACGACTTTTTGTCACAGGAACTTCTTATAATAAGAAAGTTCCTGCAGAATATGTTTATGCTTTATACAGCTGGCAACACTGTCTGTTTACTAACTTGTGTTTATTTTGGTGGTTGTCTTCTGCTTGTTGTCAGTTGTGTTGAAAGTGAATAATACAGTAATCTGAGTTACCTAGTTTGAGTTATTTTACATTTTGTGTTAGTGCACATTTTTTATTTGTGAATTGGTTTAGTGAATAGTACTGTTTTATTTTGTATTAGTTATGGGTAACCAAAAGAAAAGTGGTTCCCGCTATTCGGCTTTCAAAGTCAGGAAGAATATTGGTAAGCCTAAGCCTAGGCCTAGGCCAGAAGTAACTGAAGTAACTGATCCAGTCACCACAGAATCGAAGTCTTCTACCTCTAAATCCAAGCTACAGCCCAACTTAGGTAAATACAGCACAAATGATAGCCTAGAATATGAAATAGTTGACTTGGCTCAACTAAAAAGTGCTCTAGATGAGGTTGCAGTCTGTAAATCTTGTCACGGAACGCTTAGCTTTAGTAAGAAGACTGCAGTAGGCCTAGCTTCTGAATTTGTTTTTTCATGTGAACAGTGTGATGTAAATAAGATCTTTCCTAATTGTGACAAAATTACTACTACTAGTGATGATGGCAAAGCTCAAACGTACTTTGACCTAAATTTGAGGTTAGTACTGTATATGGCTTCAGAGTGATTGGTAAAGGGTATACCGTGGCCCAGTCGCTTTGCGGTATTATGAACTTACCTGCTCCGCCAACAAAAATAAAGAAACATGAGTAATTGCTATCACAAAAAGCTGAAGAACTATGTAAGACATCAATGAGAACTGCAGTTGAAGAGGCTGTTGAAATAAATGAAAACGTTAGGGATCTGTGTGTCGCTATAGATGGCTCTTGGCAAAAGAGAGGACACACGTCAATGAATGGCATTGTTTCAATGACATCGGTTGATACAGGCAAGGTGGTTGATATATACTCCATGTCCAAGTACTGCCAGTGCCCTAATAGACATGAGAATGAGCACACTGTAGAATGTAAGGCTAACTACCAAGGAACAAGTGGTGGGATGGAGGTAGAAGGGGCAATAAAGCTATTCGAAAGATCGCTTCCTCAGTACAACGTTCGCTACACTGAGTATTTAGGTGACGGTGATACAAATGCCTACAAATCTGTATGTCACTCTCATCCTTATGGCCAAGATGTGGCAATTAGCAAGCTAGAATGCGTTGGCCACGTACAAAAGAGAATGGGTACGAGACTGCGGAAACTTACAGCGGAAAAAAAGAAAGTCAAATTAGCGGATGGAAAATTTTTGTCTGGTAAAAATAGGCTAACAGCAGCAGCTATTTAAAAAATACAAATTTTTACGGATTGGCTATCAGGAGAAATCCTCACAATCTGGGTGGTATGAAGCAAGCAGTGTGGGCTTCATACTTCCACATTCAGTCCTCGAATGAAAAGCCTACTCACCATTTGTGCCCTAAAACCGAAGATACTTGGTGTAAGTACAACAAATGTGTACTTGGTAATGAAACTTATGACCACTCACAGCACTTTCATCTTCCAGAAGCCATTATGCTAGAAATTAAGCCTATTTTCCAAGCCCTGTCAGATCCTGAGTTGCTAAATAAGTGCTTGAAGGGGAAGTCCCAAAACCCCAACGAGTCGCTAAACAACGTCATATGGGCCCGTCTACCAAAGAGAACATCTGTAGCTATTGATACATTGAAATTCGGGGTTTATGAAGCTGTCCTCTCTTATATTGATGGTTACTTCTCCAAAGTGACAATGGTGAAAGAGTTAGGTCTTAGTGCTGGGGTAAACCTGGCGAAAGCCATGAAACGCCTCGATAAAGAGCGCATCCGCAAGGCTGAAAAAGCTCTTTTGGAGTTTGAAAAAAAGTGCGGCAATCAAGAACTTTGATTGAAAGGAAGATTGAGGACTTATTTCAGCAGGAGGAAGACCCAGACAACCCTTCCTACAGTGCTGGACATTATTAAAATGTAAGTTAATACTCTTATTACGCTTTCTGTTAGTTTTTGGCCGTTTCCCGTAAACTAAGTTTTTTTAACTAATATGTCGGATATTTCCACAACCGTAAGAGATATCATCACCAAAATGTTCTTACAGGTTATTAAAACCTAAACCTAGTTCTTAACACAGGGATTTCAAATTTTAAATAGGCTGAATTAAAAAAAATTATGTAAAAAGAAATTAAAAAATAACATAAAAAGTAAAAAAAATCATAGTTAATATAAATTTTACTAAAAAGCCAAACCCCTTTGTTAAGAACTAGGCAAAGACTTTGAAGTGTCTTTGAAATAAAAAAGTTTACAAGTCTATCTCTAATACTTTTTGTGTTATGCGACATATCGTTAACATTGATTTTAAATGGGAGTCGGACTGCCCTTAATGTAATTCTTATTTTTCTTTTATATTTACTTCTAAAATATTCCTACTCTTTTTCAGTGTAAGGTGAAAGAACTATATTTAATGCTATGTAAAAATTAGGATTATGTTATCATTTCATGTTAAACTGTTATAGCAAATGGCAGTATCACAGGGAGTAAACTCCAGAGTATAGATTTCCTCTAAAAAAACTGGCGTAATGAAATAAATTGTCGTAAAGTTCGTGCAAATATTTAGCTTCACTGGGTACTGCGTGTATTTTCAACCATCCAATTAGGGGGTTGATTACTCCAGTAACAGCAATTGTAGCGGTTAAATGCGCTATTCATCATGAATGTCTCCTCAATATTAAATGCAATATTTTGTGAGAACTAATGATTTTTGTTGTTGAGTGCTGTGTGAAAAATCAATATGTTGTATTTTTTTCAATAGAAAAACTAATGGACGAAACTGTAGGTACAACTTTGTGGACAACTAAACTAATGTCGTAAACGTTTGTAAACATTTTTTTTTTAATTCTATAAAGTGTAAAAAAATATATAATAAGTTATAGATGTATAAACAGTTAAGTTAATGTTTGGTATTTATTCAGAACATTGTAACCCAATATAAAAACTATTGCCTTAGACATATTGAGCCAAAAAATTAATTATTATTCCCAAATTTAAAATAAAACTGATAGAAACTTAAAAAACTGATTTTTGTCGCAAGGAAATGCCATAAAATGGTTTAACTAATGACCAGCAATAATACACTTAAAAAACTGTGATTGTTCCTTGATTGGTCTTTTATAATGTTTATGTTTCATTAATTTTTTTGTCTTATAGAAAGTTTCAAAATAATATTCATTTGATGAGTGAAGGTTTAGAATGTTCCATGGCATAAAATAGTAACGCTTTCCAGTTAAATTATTTTCATAGCTTTTAAATTTATAAGTAGAAACTTTAGTTTTATAATTATTAGTAGAATATATGGATAGAACTTATATCAATATTTTGTATTTATACTTATACGTTTTATTGAACAAAATAAAACACTAGACGTGTTGTGTATGTGACGGCTGCGAAGCAACTGCCACAAGATAGGATAGGGTAGCTTTTATCGGCTGTGAACTGTGGAATCAGTTTATAGCTATCGGTGGTTGTGTTCTTTCCGGAATGGACTCCGACCCGTTCCAGAATTTCTTCTCACCCCACACTGTCACTATCCTCACAATCTATACTATAACCCCACTATGGTTTTACTTATAACTAAGACACTATAATATGTACTTAATCTATTCCATTAAATATATGTACAGTTCTTTCTATCATCATGTTTTCAAATTAAACCATACCATATGTTTATTATTCGTGGAATATAGGTACACAAAATGTGATTGATGCATTAATTAATAATATTTATCAGAGTAAAATGTAAGTTTCATATTTATACATAGGTTCAATTTAAATTGCAGTGAATTCGAGTAAAACCACATATAATCGACATTGACAAACGGACGACATATACTATTAAAAATATTAAACGATGGCAAATTAATATTGAAAGATAATTGACTGAATGATTCATTAACACCGAGGAAACACCATGAAAGGTATAAACAAGTAATGTTGTTCGTACGTTGTTATCTTGTGCCCTAAAGAGACAACAAGGAAAGATTTTCCCCCTCAGTGCTCCGTCCCACTGGTCTCTAAAGTTGCGAAAATTCATATAAGAAATGCTCGACTCTTTTCTAAACTTTAAAATTTGAAAACACAATCATACAGTTTCAAACTGTTCCTGTATATTGGAATAAGTTAAGTACCATTTTAAAATTCTTCACATTTATAGATTGAAAGCGTAGAGAAGTAACATTAGAATTAGAACTAACATAGCATTAGAAGTAACAACACGTCTTATATAAAACTTTCTCTTAAAAACTCTATTTCAACATAAAGTATCACAAAAACACGTCTTAACTTTGTTAATTCCAACCAGAAACTGAAAATGATATTGGACTTCCTCTAAACTGGTAAGATAAGGGAGATCTGCCCTGCAACAGTCAATAACTGTAAAACAGGTTTGAGTTTACAGGGAAAGTAGTTCGCTATTGAACGTATTTACCTACTAATTGTTTGATGGTCATGTTATGCCTCAAAGAATTTTGAATCAATTTCAATGAGCTGCCATTTTGTACTGGCATGAGATAGAAAGCTCTAGTTCCTACTGTTCTTCTGTTATCAAGACATCTCAAATGAGTGTTGGAGCAAATAACATGAAGTTTTGGCAATTGTTGTACGCTGATTAAAGGAAATATAAAAAAAAATTATATATCTATAATGACTTTTCATTTCAAAATGGTGGAATTAAAACTTTTTCCAACTTTGATATCCCAAAACCTGTTAATCCCACGACAAAATTGTTGTTGAGTGTTTATGTTTTCTTGCACGTAGAAAGTATATTTTTAAGTAAAAATTATAATTGTTTGTTATTTATTGGTCTTCGCATCATTAACAACTGTTTTCTAGCTAATAGTAAAAAATTATCAATTATTTCCTTAACGATAGTATAAAGGATGGTTTCATTTCATGGGTACGAAGTGTTGTAAGTATTCTTTTAAATTTGGTTTTGATTAGCGTTCACAGGCACTATTTATTGTACTACAGTAGTAATTTGTTTAAAGGTGGATATGTACAGCAATTAGAAGTACGCTTTTTATGAAGTCACCTGAAGTATAGTAGTAGTAGTAATAATAGTTATTCTTTATAAACAATTTAAAAAATGTGTTGCAACAGTCATTTCTAAAATATTATTTTAAAAATTTATGTTGCCTTAGTTAATCATAGGTACACTCAATTACAAACAGAGGTGTTCGAGTGACAGAGATTCCTGATGTACAAGAATTGCTCCATCAGGACTACTCCTGGGAACTTTTAAAGACCTAGAAATTCCTTAAAACACCGAACTGAAATATGAATTGTTGAAAGAGGGCATCACATTGAGCAGCATTTGTAAATCTTAATGTAATTTCTATTTAAAAATAAATTTTCTTGTTCATGTATGTGTTTTTGTACTTCTCTGCTTTTTTGTGTCTGCTATCATATCCTGAAGTTGTGCCAACCTTTATCGAAACATCATGTATGTAATATATATTTAAATTTTTTGCACAGAGTTCTGTAAATAATATAATCAAAGATAATATTCAATAACATGATATCGTAAATTTATGTGTTATTTCGATTTGATAGTAAAATATCAATACATATTTTGCGCTTAACCATCATAAAGAAAGTATGGAAATATTAATAGAGGGAACGTAAGTTAATTTTTTTATTTTTAGGCATTCTGTTTTAAAGTAGGTTAGCTGTGGGAAAGATTTATTCGTTATGTACTTACCGTTTAAAATCTAAGATGAATGGCAGCTCGGCTTGTGAACATTGCTACCCCTACCACAAGACAGAGACGTTGTTAGACAAGAAGACGCCTGCAGTTGCTGGTCTGATGCATGTGAGACACACAAGAAGGACTATATATGGGATCCATGTGTCATAACCGTCTGGTCAGGACACCACCTCCCCCACCACAATTAATTTTGCAGCCCGGCCAGTAATAACTGTTATTCATGCCTATTTCTTTACACTTAAAACACATTTATCCTCTCAAAATTGTACTTTTGAAAAGAAATGTAGTAAGCATAAGTGAGTTAAATTGTTAAAAAAAGTTAATCAACAATTTTAAATTCATAAAATGCAGTTAATCAAGAAATATATTATGGTAAAATAAATGTATCATTAAGGTAACATTAGGGTAAACGTTGGGTATCATTTAGTTTGCTCTTCGTCACGAACGTTGTAAGTATACTCTTTGGCTTTGTACAAGAATTGAGATTCGAGCTCTGGGGATACATTTTAATACAATAACTGGAATAAATCTAAAGTACAAATACTAAAGTAAACGATTATTATTTTTAAATTGCTCAGTTATTAGACAGTATTACACCTTCGAATCAAACACAACAAAACTGAACATTTAACACTTTTTTTAGTAAGGCATACATTCTGTAAAACGTTAAAAGCAAAAATGTTTAAATATAAATTATAATTATTTTTATATCAACATAACCGTTACATTGCATTTTTAACCCTGGATGAATGACTTAAAATGAAAGTTTGTATATGACAAAACACTTAATAAAGATGATTGTGGATGTTATAATTTATTCTTGATATTTGGACACCCATCGAGGACAGATAAATTATTCCAAAATGCCCTTGAACACGCCACAAAGTAAGTCCCATTGAGCTAGAAATATATCAACATTTTTATTGCTCAACCTTTCAGCTACAAAACGATCATTGGAAAACTGGGTTTATACTTCATATGACCAAATCATAACCTATTCAATCTTATATTTCAGTAAATATTATTTTAATAAGCCAAAATCCAGTTGAAGAAACTGACTGAAGGGTGACATGGCGATGATGACAGGCTGAACCGAATTAGGAGGGTTCACCATTGGCTGGAGTGCTGAGGTCGGCGATGACTGTATAAAACATCTCATCTACCCGTGGTCAGAACCCGCGAAATTCTCTTGCTGCTCTTCCACTTGAATGAATTTTTCTAATCTTGTGATTTGAACTTTCTCAGTTCTTCGAAGTTTCGCTTTAATACATTGTATTCATAATAATATGCAACGTTTTCAATATATAACACCCCTCCTGGTTTTGATTGTCTTTTAACACATTGAATGTGGTGAACGATCAACTTCAACTTCAAAGGGATAGTTTAGAACCAAATTCCAAAACTAATTGAAACTAACGTAATTTTGAAATTGAAAATCACCTAATTTTCAAATGTAGTCAACGATACGATCTACAGTAAAAATATGACAATCTCTACCCCTTCTTTTTATTTTCTTCGTTGTTCAATCCTACAAATATTATACCTAACTGTTGATGAAAAATTCGTTTTTGAAACTCGACATAGAAACATGATTACTTATCTTTCTGTTACGTATTGAATTTACATGTAACCTTAATGAAATATTTTACATAGAACTAAGAGAATTACGACTTACTATTTGGATGATAGGCTATTTGTAACATTTGTTTCACTCTCTGAATGAAGGATAACAATCAACTGCTGTCTAAACTTAAACTTTAACTATTCGATTAAGGTTCAGGGCATTTTAATATTTTTCAGATGCCATTACTTTATCAATAGGTAGTTTTGTATACCATTTTAAAAATATATGCCCATGATGTTCCTATTACTCAGTAGGTAATTGCGGGTAAAGTCATGGGCAAGTGCTAGTTAATTATAATAATGTATTAGTAAAATTAAGTAAATGTAAAAGCAGGGTGAATCCAATTTACATTCTACTGTTTGTTGCCAGCTATTCATTGACTGATGTATTGATAATGGGATGTGGTCAGCTCTAATCCTAATGACTCGTTCCCTCTAATCCCTGCTACATATACAACCTCACTCCACAGGCTTTGGAATTGGATATACAGTTTTCAATTATATATTTGTAATGGTTTTTTTCGTTTAAGTTTTATATATGGATGTTTATATGGCTTAATATTTTTAACGCAAACGTAGCAAAGATCTGTTTACTATTTAGTTTAATTATCAGTAAAGATTCATTTAGAACAAATACAATTTTCCGATATAAAAAGTGTTGCTTTTAATTGATTATTTAGTTGAATAAGTGAAACATGCTTATATTCGTATAACACGCAAACATATACAAATGTTTAACCACGTCCATCCTGAGCTGTTTGTTTCTAGACCACTACAGACTGGTTAGTAAGAACATTTTGTATTATAGCTTTATTGACTACACGTGGTAACATAATAAATATTGTAAAAATTAAAATTTCAATGTATGCTATTTGGCAGTGCCATGAAGATATCCTGACTGATATCGTAACTATCCAGTCGAAACTAATCACGGGATTGGTTTTTATAAATGACAGCGAAATTGCAGGTGGGCAACAAGGGGCTAGTATTTATAATTGAAAGAGATAACATTCACGACTGAGTAACCTCCTGACTTGCAGCAAAACTATTTGACATGTAGCTTAACTGGTCGTCTGATAGCGTAACTGCGCAGTTTGATCAATAAAGCTTAACTGTTCAACTCACAACTTATCCACCACCCTGTCAGCGTATCTGCTTTTATTGGCCACAGGAAGGGGACGGTTTTGATGACACACAGCGTAACTGCCCGACTTACAGCATAGCTGTTCGACTACGATCTTAAATGCCCTAAATGTAACCTCAAAGTGCAACTAGAAAGTTAACTGACACTCTAGCAGCGTTACTAGAGACGCGTACAGTGTGAATGACTGACAACGTAATTTTCCCACTTACACATTGGATTGACAAGACACGGCAACTTCCCTCTAGGGAATTTAACTGTCTGAGTTGAAGGCAAGTACTTTCTATATAATTTTTGGTCTCGTACGTACTTCCCTCGTCTCATGTGGAAGAGTTTAAGTACATGATATCTTGATAGTATGATTCTTTAAAGTCACACGACAAAAAATTGTAAGCGACACAACAAGTTATTCTCACCTTGATAAGATAACATTCTACTAAGTAAGGCTTGATTACCACATATAGAAAAAGCCTCAGTTTATCCAATGGTCTTAGCACAAAGCATGCTTGGTGAACAATACTTGGAATATGTATTGATAGTCTTACTTTTATCAGTTCTAACATCATCCAAAACCATAAAAAATTTCTTAAAAAAAGGCATAACTACATAGGTACTCCGATGAGGAAAACAAACTGAAGTGAATACTTTTACCACGGTCCTTTATTTCACGACCATGTAAAAATTTAGAGTACTAAGATTGTCCAATATAGTACAGCGCTTTAATGATGACTAGGACGACACAAATTGTGAATCTTCGACTTAGGCAAAGAAGGAAGAATAAGACAGTTTTCGCGAAGTATTATATATAAATAATTAAATTATGACGCGGAGGAGCCAGGCAGTCCGCCAGAGGAATGTCCTTTACCTCTAATGTACTTACGGAGCAATGTTCTCAATCCTTTGTCTGTTGACAAATTCCTTAAAGACAAAAACTTATCCTTTATGTGACTGTTGCGCGTAATCTATGTTATCTGAATTTGGTTACAAAAAGAAGGAAAACAGCAATCCATTAAATAAGATAAGAAGCTATGCGACAGTATTAACCAAAGCTGATATCTTTATTTAATACTCTCTTTATATTGTGTTTAGGAGTTGAAAATTGCCTCCCCACCCACCCTAAACACACATTGCTTGTTAGGCACGTGCTACTAATGCAAAAAGGTTTACTTTTAAGTGGTTATAGTTGTAGTGAACTCATAATATGTGTTAACAGATAAATAAATCAAATTATTATCGTTGTATAGTGTAATAATAATAATAATGTTGAGAAGGCAATTTCCCCGGAGAAGATAATTTTCTCAGAAAAGACCATTTCCATGCCCTGGTATACTGCTGTGAGCCACTTTAAAAAATCAACATATATTTACATTGAATTTACATCAATAAAAATAAACCAAATACATAAAAAATCATATTTTAAACGCTAAGTTGAAAACAAGTGTAAAGTGTGTTAGTTACTTAGGCGAACAGTTACTGGGTTTCACGCTATAAATGTAAGCCTACAACTAATTGGGTTTACATACGAGCGGCTTACACATTACAGCCTTATCATGGGATCTCGCATTACTTGGGAACTTTCCCACCTTCGTGTTCGTATGGTCAACTGCCTCACTTACATTTTCGTACTTTGCTCTGTGTGGTTACTTTGTGGAGGTAAATATTTCTATTTGATACGTTATAGTTAAAGCTGTCAATGAATATTTAATTTCTAATTGTCAATTTCATTACTGAGTACTATGAGGTGGAGGGAACAGATGTCGGATTTTATTATTTAAATACTTTAGATTGAGAGTATTATAAATGAATATATCTTTTTAAAATAGATTTTTGGCCATCTTTAGTTTATGTTTCTAGGGCACAAGACAATATGTGTACTATATGTATGTCTAGTAGATGAAAAATCTGGTAGAACGCATGTTGCCTGAAAAAGTCAGATTATAGAAACATAATTAGTATTTGAATTTATTCACACTAATTAATTACTTAAGCGGCATGTAAATACATAATATGTTCATATATTATTATGAAATATTTAAAGCGTTATCTTTAAACGTAAAAAAACAGAATAAAAGCCAATATAGTATGTTAATAAAAATCGTTATACTTTCTTTTTTGGGCATGCTAAATTATTATTTTAGTAGTATATATTATGAAACAATCAATAGAAAAACTTTTGAAAAATTAAAAAATGGGACGTCTTTAGTTAAATTTCCAAAGAAATGTAAGAAGCTCTTAATATTTTCAGAATATAAATGAAACGTGACTAGTTTGCTTACATTACTTATGATCTTCACTCATATTTCTTCTAATTTTTTAAAATATTTTATAAAGTGTTATACAACCACTATGTTTAAGATATAAGTGCTTTAGTTGACTTGGAGATAATACAGTAACATATATGTAAGTGTTCCTCTAATTTGGTTAATAGTTGACAGTTCAATATATCCTTGTGAACATTTTAATGGTTACCATCTTGGAACCTTAGAATAAATAAAATATGTTTAGAGTGAAATCTGTTCTACGTTAAATAACGTTTCCAACAAATTTTCAACGATAATCTGTATTATGTAACAACCAAGATAAGATTCACTACACATATAGTTGAATGGGAGCTTGCTGGGGGACTTACAGATGCTTGATTGTGATGTCTTTGACTCATGACAAGCTTTAGAAAATTATGTCAAGGAGAATTGTGACTATGAAAAAACGATAAATCAATATATAATCATATTAATTCATAAAGTAGTTAGTTAGTGTGAAAATAATACAAATAATCATACTGTACTGTGTTAAAGATAGGAATTTTGAAAATTCTTTACTGCATTAACTAAATTTAGAGACTACTTTGGTAATTGATAAAGCAATAAAGAACGAACGATTCCATTATTAGGCATTATTTATTTTGAAGTGTAATATAGTAATATCATAATGTTTTGGAAGCCTAAGAGTTTATCACTGCAATAATCAAACACGTTGTGAAAATATTCAGCCTCCTTCGCCACTTCATTACCGCACCATGCCTCCATTGCTGGGCACCCAATTTATTGACGTGCCCAGAGATTTATTACATGCACACTATTGTGGTTAGTTAAGTACTGCACAGTTTATTACTTCATTTTAACCTCCATTTTAATCAATTTATTGGAACGTGAATTTTATAATAGGTCACGAGTAACATTTTTGTCTTGAAATAAAATTACGATTCGTGGTACTTGTCTCTCAATTAAAAGTGATGTATTGTGTATTATAGTTGTTTATTATAATGTTACATTCTTATTTTACATATTATTTTCAGTTTTAAGGCAGAATTCAATGAACGAGTGATTTCATTGTTTGCTAAATTCGTGATATAAGATGTAGCAGAAGTGATATGTGTGATAAGGCTTCACGGAGATTCGGTAATATTTCTGCGAAATGACCCAGAGAACATAATACGACAGAAATGGAAACATTCCAGCTCTGGAGGGCCTGTTTCGCTGACGCTCAGCCAATGATTAGTGGGGGTGTGAGGAATACATGGGTTTCTTTTCGGTGTCACAATTCTTCCGTGGCTACTGGTGAGCTACCAGAGAATGGTATGGATGAGCTATTGTTTAAATTGAGCACTTAAAAAATATGTTTGAAGAAAAATCTTTAATATTTGAGGTATTTGGTAAAATTAAACTAAAAAGTAGACTTAAAAATCGTGCGGAAATATAAAATTTATCAAAGTAATTATGAACAAACTACAGATTGGTGGACATGTCTGTGTTGAATATCATATTAATTAATATTTTAATCACTTATATCTTAATAGAGCAGGATTATCTTCACATTTAGAATCGCTCATCTTGTTCCACAGTCCGAGATAATTTTAGATGTACTATTATATCGTAATCTATTAAGAGCTATATATAAATAGACAATATTTGACTATAAAATTTCATTCAGGGTCCGGCCATAAACCTGTTACATAAATGTTACATGTGACTACCCATCTACACGTAGATAATTAATAATATCTGGCTCATGTGGAATCAGTGAATGTAACAAATGACACTTTGTTAACGTATTTAAAAATCTAAAACAACTCTGACATTCAAGTTTGTACCGTTAGTTAGTTCCATTTTATATTATCCAATACAATAAGTTTTACTTTCCAATAAAATTTAGAAATTTTTATCTTAGCATAACAGTTACCAAAACATTTTATTTCAGTGTTATTTGCAGCAAACATTCTATCATCTGACTTCATTAATTTAGAAACATTTTTATTCAACAATAGGCTATCATAAAATTCTTTACTAATTATATCTCTTGTAGCACCAGTGTCTAATAAGCAGTTTGTTTTTAAATTTTTACCCACTATAGCTTCAATTAAAGGCATATTGTTACACTGTTTTACATTTAGTCTTAGATTAGGTTTTATATAGTTTAATTTACTCCAATTTTTAATTACCTTAGCATAGACTTTCATAAAATAGCGTTTTTCTTTTCTTACTGCATTGCTATTTATAAAATTATTATTCTTAGACTTATGAAACCGGGGAGGGGTATTTTTAGGTGTTGTGTGTAATACCACTCCCCTACCAACTAGTTTTTTGGCTTCCTAAAACAATTTTTTGCCAAGTGACCAGGCCTATTACAATTGAAACATAACTTTGGGTTTTTTACAGTAGGTCTACTTTTTCTAGGTTCAACATGTGGTGGACACATGTTGTTAACATATGTCCTACTTAAATTGCCCCTTAAGTTATCATTAAAGGTTATGTTGTTACTAGCTACACACAATATTTCCAAATCTATAAAACAAATGGGATTGTTTTCAAAAATTAACTTATTCCTATCTGTAGGTTTAATACCTCTTTTTATACAAGTTACTTATGTCCCTGTTCACTTATGTTACACAATAAAACTTGACTGAGCTCTTTGATATCATAGATGTATTCATACAGTGGCTCATCAAACCTTTGTGGCCTATAAACTAAATCTAGTCTAAGTCTTTCAATTAGGCCTACAGGGATAAAAGCACTAATTAATTCCCTGTGTAGATAGTTGACATTTGGCATGGCAGACTTACACTGTATTATTTTGGCTAAAAGTGGACCTTTTGCATAACAAGGCAACAATGGTAAAATTTCATTATCTGATAGGCTAGTTTCATATTTTAGTTTTAACAAGTTTTCAAAAAGTTTATAGGCTCAGGTACTACTAAACCATTTGTTACTGTAAAAATTTGTAAATAATGTTCTACAGGGTTGTTTAACTTATTAAACATATTTAAAGTAGACATAGGTTGGCTAATACAATTATTGTTTGCATTATAAATAGGCATTAAAGGCAAAGTGGGGGTACTGGCAGTAGGCTGCGATATTGTTGGTGGTTGTACAGAAGTTCCTATTAGTTCTTTAACTGCCTGTTCCATAGCCTTATCTTGTTCTAATGATTAATTTAAATTGGCTTCTAACACTTTAAGCTGTTCTAGGTTCACTTTAGGTAGCAAGTTTTTAGCTAACTGTTGTTCAACATATAATAGCCTACACTTTAAAGCTGATAAAGTTTAACTATGTACAGCTGGTTGTCTAAAAATAAACGGTTTTTTAAATGTTTATATTTTTCTTGAAATTTAGTGATTTATAAAGGTGAACTATTACTGTTCAATTCACTCCACCCATATTCTAATAAAATCACTTTTTCACTGAGAAGTTGTACTTCCTGATTGTGATCTATTTTTAATAGGCTACTTGCAGTAGGTAAAATACTGTTTCTCAAACACTGTCTTAAGGACTTTCTAAGTTCATTTACTGTACTGTCGCTATTTAATTTAAAACCTCTAGATATCAGTTCAAATACTAACTCATCTTTAGACAAATACTCTATTTTAATGGCAGGCATTGTGGCGTTTTCACCCAGTTTCACCCAGTTGATGGCAGAGTAGGCACATCAATAGCAAATTGCGCAAATCATTATGTGTACCGAATGACGATAACACATGGGAGTGATGACTTCTGAGGTCGTAGTAATAAATACTCGAATTGCAAAGTTTACTTATAAGTACAATTTAATTAATGAAACTTAACAGCACCACTTTTAGTTGGTAAATTAAATGTATGCCTTACCACGTTGCTGCCAATTAGAGTACAAGAACTAAAAATGTATATCTGATAGGTGGGCCTAAAATATCCAATGTTCTATGGAATTATGCCTACGATATTTTACTTTCTAAAACTTTAAGATTTTACTTCCCTTCGCAATATGTAGACTCACAACCCGGGCGTCGGCGTCTTGGCACGAGACATTGAAGCTGTAGTCTAAGAAGGGTTATTTCTAGTCGGTAATTACTAGAAGAGGAGTAGAAGTTATTAAAGTGGTAGCCATCTACTCAAATAATACGTGAGCTCGCCTAAAACAAATTCGCGACGGTATTAGCCATTTAATGAGACAAAAAACTTATCACAACGTGCTCGTCAGAAGGACGACGCCACAACTTGTATCCATTTCAATCAAGCAAGTAAAAGATCTTCAAGGGTAAGTTACTTTACTATTTACAACTTTACTTTACGTTACATTCATAGATAATTGTGAATTAAAGTATATAATCAAAACATGTTGGTAACATCTCTTAGATGAATTAAACATATGCTAGTGTGAAACTGAAAGCCTTTTAGCAGACAGTTATTTGGGTCTTGAGGCATGACTGGAAACTTACAACTAATTAGGTTTATATACGAGCAGCTTACATGTAACAGGGCTATCACGGCACCTCACATTACATGGAGACACGGTAACCTTCCTACTTATCTGGAAAATACTCTCACATACATGTTGGGGTAAAACTAAGGGTCCTTAATCAAACAGTTATTTGGATTCCGAGGTATAACTGTAATCTTACAACTAATTAATGTACATTTTAGTATAAAACTGAAAATTCTTAACCAGACAGTCATCATTTGGGTCTCGGGATATAACTGTAAGCCTACAATTAACTGGGTTAATATACGAGCGGCTTACATATTACAGCCTTATCACTGCTCTTCACATTACTTGGAGACTTAATAACCTTCCTACTCATGTGGAAAATATTTTCATCCACTTGTTCATGTTTTTACTTTGTAAATCAACAGTAATTTAAAATTGGGTTTTTCAAATGTATAAAATGTATGAATTTCATATTTCATTGTTGAATTTTGTTTATGACTTCGACCAGGGCTTCATAATTTTTATAATTTTTATTAATTACTATACAAATTGATTCGTAGAATTTAACAGTAAAGTATACCATAGTACAAATAATGTCATCTGATTTAGATAGTTATTCAAATATTTCAACGTAATCAACGTCACTTATAAATTTTGCAAAATTTGGCAATGACGGGAAGAGTTGACTCAATGACGATATTCCAGTTCACTTCTTGGCGCAGCGTCTACAGTACGACGCTGTCACAGACCTCATTCCTTGAATCATGAGACCACCTCTCCTCGCAGATTGCACTATATTTAGTATTTTATGTATTCTGACGTCAAAACGATGTAAAACGTTCGTTTTATATAGCTTCTTCGTTGCAGACTTTTCTATCTTTTCAGACAAACGTAAATGAAGATTCCAGGAGTCAAGTTTGTGACAGCATCGCATTCCACACGCCAAAAAGTAAGGTGAACTGGAGCTGAACTCAACATTTTCAAGGTATTCTGTTATGGATCAAACTAATATATGGTCAGGTAACTTGAATATATAGGTTTACACTGAATAATAATAAAAAGTAGAGGTCACAGAAGTCCTTCAACAATCTTTAGTAACTAACAAGCATAATTTACAGTATTCAAATTCCAGTTGTGTTTATACCCGTAACACGACGTTTCGTGAACTTATATATATGTCCTCTTCAGGTGGTACGTTCTGGAACACAATGTTAAATGCAAAACACCCATAATCCTGGTATCTTTTTAAATAATCCATCTTCAATAATTAGTTTTACGCAAAAAAAACTGTAGATGCTTGAGTTATTCTCTTAGAACACCACAATTTTACACATGGTCTGTTTAAGGAAAACTATCATAATTCATCATCTTACCACAAATTGATTTAAAGTACGTAGCTATGCGCTAGGTCTATTATGCTGCATAAAGCCCAACACAGATGTACACAGACACAAGTAATGGCTACAGTATCAAATGATACCCTTTGTCACGTGACCCGCCCCAAGCCCTCTCTGATTGGCTCATTAGGTCAGCCTTGTGATGTGTGGTCAACTCTATTAGTCTCGTCTTCCAGTTTAATGGTTCTGTTAGGTTTGACGTCTATTGATAATAGACCCCAAATAATAATAGACAATAGATAATAAATCTAGATATTAGATAATTAGTAAATGCCCATACAGACCAAAGAGCTGTACCTAGGTGGAGTGCAGTAGTATCATACATATTTGGCTGTGCGTTAGCGGAGCCTATGATTCGGGGGACTGGGAAAAAATTCATTTATGTCTATCCGCACAATATTTAAAAAACTATTTGACCTTTTTGATGAAACATTTCTATATAGACGCTATATAAGATCATGGTAAGAGCTAGGTACATAGGTAACAAAAACGTGATTGTATATCCTGTGTTCCTATAAATGAATTAATGAGAACAAGATTTTGGGTGTCATATTTATCAGTTCTTTCAGAAAGTATTATTTAATATATGTTAGGAAGAAACTAAGAAAGTTAGTACCTATATTTTTTAACGCTCGATTAACATGTTCTAAGGAATTGCTCAACATTTTGAACTTTACATACGCTTAGTCTGTTCTAGAAGTTAGTTCAGTAGCATGGAGAGCTGGTTTTAAAACCACATTTTTCGATTTCAAGTTGTTCCAAACAAACAATTGATTGCACTCATCTTTAAACGTTATAACGATCCATCTGATTTCCACTGTAGATAATTTATTGTTCTTAATATTGTTCAGCTTAGAACCTCGAATAAAGATTTAAATATACTAAAGATAAAATATCTATTTCATAAATACAGCCAGAATTACACAACTTGGTTGTTCCTAATTGAAGGTAATCAAATTCCTTTTATACTTAATAGAATAAACATGTCCTATTGCAAAGTATATGCATTGCATACTATATTAAAATTTGTCCCCATTGTTAAAATTAAATGAATTACGCTCACAATTTTTTTTATGAAAACCAAGTGACTGGATATCTATAATGGGCAATACCACAATTGAGCAGATTAAGTCCCCAATGTACGTTTTGAAACAGCTCTGGTATCTGGAGTACCTGCTTTGTTTAGTAATTTTTATTTGCAGACGATTTATGTATACGTTTATGTTTTTTTTAAATTTAATAATCTTTGAGGAACACCTCTAGCTTTTACAAGAGGAGATAAGACATCTGTACTCTATTTATCACTTGCAGCAGCTTGATGAGACTAGACCTTAACCAAATAATAGCACCTACGTTTTAAGACCTGAGACAAATCAAGCAAAAATAATAAGTAGCGCTTATATGTGCCTCTAGCTTTACGCAAATCCTATTTTCGTTGAATCCCCGAGTTCAAAAACAAAAGATTGTGTATTTTTGTAAAATGGTTTTACTTGACCACGCGAAATGGTAAATAATTTCTTTATTTTGATATAATATTGTGTCGCGAAGCTAGGTGGTCTGTTTTTATGAAATACTTAGTTTTAACTAGTTAAAGTCGTGATTCAAGATTCAATTTAACATAAAGTATAACTTGTTTGATAAATAAATATGTGTCTGTGTGTGTGTGTGTGTGTGTGTGTGTGTGTGTGTGTGTGTGTGTGTGTGTGTGTGTGTGTGTGTGTGTGTGTGTGCGTGTGTGTGTGTGCGTGTGTGTGTGTGTGTGTGTGTGTGTGCGCGCGCGCGCGTGTAGCAACATAAAATACAAAAATAAACATAAAACACTGAAACAACACAACTATTTATCACTTTACTAATAATTTAAAATCATAAAGGCCTGAAACAATAACCGAGGTCGTTAACGAACGTTGATGGGTTTGGTGTAAACGGAGTCAACCTGGTCTGTACATGTAACTTTTACAGGCTGTGAAAGCCACAGAATCCATTTATGGGCTATCAACTATTATTGTTGTGTTACAGGCAGTACAATATGCATTTAGCTTTTAGGCTTTAGTGTCTTGCACAGATTCACAGAGAATGTTTTATAACATACATCACATTTTGAATAGATTATTCTAAATTATTTTATACCGTTGCAAATAAATCTTTCACTTGGTATAGTTATTTCTGCGTATATATATATATATATATATATATATATATATATATATATATATATATATATATATATATATATATATAATTAATTCTTGGCTGAGAGTCAGCGAAGCCTACCAATCTTTGGGCTGGATAGACTTGTTTACTGTCTGTCTGTCTACGTGATGCGTGATATCTTGAAAATGAATTAATTACCCGGTAGACTTAAAATATTGCATGTAACTTCATTTATATATTATTAACGCTAAGATTGATGGTGTTGAGTGCCACTCCACAGAATTTAGCTGAGTATTAGTAAAAACTTTAATATCAGTTTTATAGTAACCATGATGGCACCAAGAAAAAAATAGAATAAATAAATTAGCAAATAAGTTGAGTGCAACCATATCGGATTTAATTATCGTCACATTACCACATAATATTACCACATGTAGATTATACATAAAGTTAAACTTTGAGAAAAGCGTAACTAAATTAACAAATATATTATTATAGTAGGTGACAAGATATATTGATAAAGATCATTAGCAGAATTTAAATACTTGATCAATTATTATCTATAATTCGTGGGATTGAAAACTTTTCTCTATCTGTCTGTCCATCTGCCTATCTGTCTGTCTACTCGCAAAATATCTCGAAAACGGACTGGAGATTGTCCACGACACTTCATAGATTTGGTTGAATGTATAAATTTTTACATTGGTATTATGGGAGATCATGATACAACAATAATATAGCAGGATAAAAAAATGTTAAAAAATTAGTATTCGCAAAAGAGAGTTTAAGATGTGACCTATTAACACATCTACCCTTATTATCGTAACATAATGTAATGGCGACTTTGTGTGTAGGATTGTATTATTTAAATACTAATATTAAGTCCAATTTAACAAAAAAGTGTACATGTATTAAGTGGAAAGATATCTAGAATAGAATTACAATTTTGGATTAAAACTGATGTCTACATAGAAAAAAGAATTTGTTCTACAATATAGCATGACCAGCCATGTAATTTAGATGAGCGCCGTTGAAGCCTATTACTCCGTAGGCTGACATAATTTATCTTTTCTGTTGTATGTATACACTTTCTTGGTGTATGATATTGTTTTTTCTATCTGTCAATAATGTCATTTTGGATTGAACCTCGGGGGAGCCCGTTATTCGACACGTGGTTTGGCGTATTCCTGCTCCGTTTAATACTTTACGACAATATTGTTTACGGGCAGACGTTCAAACTAGACACAAAGAATGCAATAATCAAACAACATTTCTACTGTGGAGGTGTAGAAAAATAAGTAATTAACTATTAACTTTATAGCGGATAATTAAGGGGTAGCTCCATAAACTAAGTATAGAAAGGATAAAATTCATCGACACTTGATAAAATGTAAATTTTAACTCGCTGATCTTGACTACTCGCTCTGTCCTACGGTAGCCACTGGGCAGATGCTGACATTTCGTGGCGTATAAGTTTTAGGAGCGTTTACACTGACTCATTGTCGTTGCAATTAACGTTGCAATAGGATAGGTATGAGAAATCGTATCCACCACAATTAAGGTAAACTATGTTGATTGGAGAAGGGGACCAAGAGTGCAACACAAACACTCACGCTGATGACGCTGGACACGACTCATAACTAAAAGAGACTCACAGCAAAAACAAATTGATAAAGGGGATTGTTAGTCCTGCATTGGTCATACATGGTGAGAGCAGAAATAAATAGAAGACAGTAGCTTGGATATCATGAGGATATCGCAGACAGTAGAGGGGCTAGCAGAAGGATGTAGAGGACACTAGCATGGCTATCAGAAGGACATAGAAGACGGTAGCATGGTTATCAGAAGGACATCGAAGACTGTAGCATGGCTATCACAAGGACATAGAAGACAGTAGCGTGGCTATCAGAAGGACATAGAAGACAGTAGCATGGCTATCAGAAGGACATAGAAGACAGTAGCTTGGCTATTAGAAGGACATAGAAGACAGTAACTTGGCTATCAAAAGGACATAAAAGACAGTAGCGTGGCTATCACAAGGACATAGAAGACAGTAGCGTGGTTATCAGAAGGACATGAAGACGGTAGCATGGCTATCAGAAGGACACAGAAGACAGTAGCGTGGCTTTCAGAAGGACACAGAAGACAGTAACGAGGCTATCAGAAGGATGTCGAAGATAGCACCAGTATCGTTCTTACCAAAAAGCTTAGTGGTGAAATTATGGGAAAATGATACATTAATGATAAATTAATTTGAGACTGAAAACAAAATTGCGCAACATTTTGGTTTCTTATCTCTATTGGTTTTTAAGTAAAAAGCAAAAACACATAGAGACAGACATACAGTAAATGGAAAGATATAGACCAACGGTTACATTAAGGTTTTTGCCACTCTTGGTCCATGTTGCAATATCCAAAACTGTGTAGAGAGTTTCATTACACGGTTTTATTAAAAATATTATTAGGTTTATGATTAACATTGTGGAAATAAACGAATTAATTGAAATAAATTCGATTACATATAATTATGTATATATAAAATGTATGCTACGTACATTACCGTACGAGCTGCACAGTGTGTATATATATATATATATATACATTTCAGTATTTTATCACAAATTTGATTATCCTGTTTTTCACTTTTAACTCAAAATTATATTCTTTGCTTGAATGTTAACTTCGAGCAAACGAGGCCTCAATATGCAAGTCGTATTCTTTCAGTCAGGGGTAATTAAATTGATTGGATGTTTTCCATGAATATTCAGTCCACTGCACTTGGCAAGCCTTTGATCAGGCTGGTTACAGTGTTGGGCTACCACTTCTGGAACCTGATACATTAGTCCGCGCTGTCATTTAACAAAATTACGGTCTAACAGAGTGTTTAATATTCTGTTACGACAATTGATCCAATTTATTCGTAAAAATTCCAGATTCTCTTTATGATTTAATTATTATTATATTTTAGAGACGCGGAACCTGTGACAGAATCTGAAAAGGTGTCACAACGGATTAAAGTGTTAGTTAGACAAATATTTAATCAGTACATATCATTGAGCCATTAATTTGCTTATTACTTGTGTATGCCATTTTGAATATGTTACATATTATGAATAATTTTATAAATATAGCTATATCACCTTTCTTTTTGCAGAGAGTTGGTTGATTGAGAATCGATTTTAACCTTGGGTGAGTAATTCCATTTCTGTAAAAAGCCAGATCAAATTGTATATTATTTTAGATAATGTTATTTGTAATCGTAAAAAGTTTACTTTTGCCGCTGTCATGGCCTTCCATTTCCACTAAAAATTGATGAATTAAACCATAAAAAATTGTTACTTGTTTATACTTAAGTCATTACAAGGATCCCAGCCAATAAATTTACAGACAAGCAAATAAATCAGGCGCCCAGCAATATACTGTCTCGTGGGCTAAATGAAGTGATGAAGATAGCAGGACGATTCTCTAAAACCTGAGTTATAGGAGCTTAAATGTGAGCTGCTCTATTTAGTCTGCCACGAGAAATACAAAACAAATGTGTTTTTATTCCAGTTTAGAAAAAACTATAATTTATACTATTGAATACTTAAATAAGGATTAATAATGCAAATACATTTTTGAAAAGAACTTCATAAGTTATTCGAAATTATATCGACATAAAAATTATTATATTAAAATAACAAAAGTTATTAAATTTTTACACAAAAATTATTTTATACCAAATTTTATATATCTTAAATTATGAAATAAACTGGTGTTCCGAACATTTCATATCTTTAAGCGATACAGAGTATCAGTGACATTACTTTCAAGATCTGCAATATGATCTCTTCCTTAAGTGAATAACCAACCTAACACGTAACTACAATCTTGGTAAAACAAAAAACAGTAGCAGTCGTGGGACTGCCGATAGAAGTGAAAACGGAACTATTAAGTTGAGAGTAATTAAAACTATATGCAAAAATTATATGAAATTTTTTATGTTTTATTTATTAGTTACATATGATGGGTTAAACAAATCATGAACAAAATATAAATACAAAGTGGTTGAAAAAATAATTAATATACAATTATCTTAACAATATCTTAATAAAAAAGTACTGTAAGTATTAAAGAATATTATTTTAATGAAAAAAAGTTCAATGCAATCATTATACTTGTTGTAATTGCTCAATATTAATAGTTAGTTAAACATAGAATACAAGTGAGTAAACACCGAGTGAACAACAGTGAGTTGAACACCGTTGTAAATAATACAGTTATTGCTACGGATAAAGTATATAATTGCAATAACAATTAAACCCACAATATTTTTAAAACTAATAAATTAGTTAAATTAACTTGGTTCTTTCGTAAAGGTATTTTTATTGCACAATAAACTAATTTATTGAGTTAATATGGTATCAGTGAGCCAATGCGCCAACTACAGTTCCGGCAGAAACGTTCACTCATCACTTCATACGCTACTACAGGCTAAACTAAACTTCCAATAAAAAAATGATAAATTACAAAAAAAATATTCATCTATTTTCACACAACTTTCTCGCTGACAAATTTTGTCTGACCAAAAAATAAAAAAAATCCTCGCTTACTACTTTTTTCTTGTCATTGTAAACGCTATGTAAAATGTAAACAATAATCAAAATGATTTCGAAATTTTTTTAATATTTAAAAATGTAACCAATAGATTGCCAATATTAAGAGCTTTAATTTGACGCATCTTACAGAATTGTACGACATTCGCTTCACTTTTAAATCGCGAGAGGAAGCCGTAAAGGTCACTGATTTTCGCAGTCTGTTTTCATACTCCGCCGGGACAGTTTTAACACAGCGAGTCTGACTTTTTGATGCAGGTTAGTAGTCCGCGGCCAAGTCTACGGTTAAAAAACACAACGAGACTGACTTTTTCATGCAGGTTAGTATAATTAGCATGTCGGTGACGCGAACCGAGGATTTTACCCTCTACCAAAACGCTCAACGCGCCTAAAGAAGTTTTCACTTCAAAAATCATACCAGAGCGTTGTGACACGCATAAGTCAGGAATCACAATAACCATGTTGTGTATCAACTACATGCACACTGACTCTAAAAATGCAGTTAATAAAACACACACAAAAATTACTATACCTGAATAACAGAATACAGGTCACAATATGTCAGATCTCATCGACAAACCTCATAAAATTGATCCATAGCAAATGTAATATCAATGTAATAATGCCGTGGCGATCGTCACGGCAGAAACAAGATGGTGACCAGAGGAGGCCTAGGCATTTATTATTATTGGTTCATTATAGATTATAGATTTTAAAAGATTTTAAAATTCCCTTTATCGCATTCTCAATTACGCCGATAAATCTGAGGAAATCGATATTTATTGTTATTTTAACAATTTATGATACTAGTTTTACTGTTATTAAACAAATATAAATGATTTTTGAATTATGTCACGTTTTTTTCAATAAAATAGTATACTATAGTATATAAACAGATTAATCTTCGAGAAAATGTCTTTGTCAATTGAATCACATTTTGGTTGTAGGGGAAATTTCCCAGCGAGGGAGTATCTGATGTAAACAATTATTGTATATAGATATCTATATAGTGTGATACTACGTTGCAGATGAGATGGAGACCCAAACATTTCGGAGCGAGGGAGTATCTAATGTAAACAATTATTGTATATAGATATCCATATAGTGTGATACTACGTTGCAGATGAGATGGAGACCCAAACATTTCGGAGCGAGGGAGTATCTGATGTAAACAATTATTGTATATAGATATCCATATAGTGTGATACTACGTTGCAGATGAGATGGAGACCCAAACATTTCGGAGCGAGGGAGTATCTGATGTAAACAATTATTGTATATAGATATCCATATAGTGTGATACTACGTTGCAGATGAGATGGAGACCCAGCGAAGGAGTATCTGATGTAAACAATTATTGTATATAGATATCCATATAGTGTGATACTACGTTGCAGATGAGATGGAGACCCAAACATTTCCCAGCGAGGGAGTATCTGATGTAAACAATTATTGTATATCTAATATACTATACAGCCGCATGTGTAACTGACTCACTGATATATAGATACTAAATTCTAACATAGTTCTAGAAGTGCTGGAAACTTGAAATTTGCATGCAGGTCACCTTTTGCAATATGACCAGGAAAAGTCTGAAAACCGGAAATTTTTACTTTTAAACCCCTCAAAAAAAATTCGCGAACATACCCCTTTTTTGCCCTTGCAGGCCTTTCCTTTGTAAGCCCGATAGCGGGCGAACCGTCGGAGCTAGCTTCAGATTCTGACGAAAAATTCATAATCAGGAATGAAGTGAACCTACAAAAAAGGTCCAGTGACTTTTTGCTCTATCTCAATTGGTTTGCGATAAAACGCTCGAACATTTGACATTATCCAATATTTTTTTCGCTTAAAGTAATTTACCTTTCGAGCCCGATAGCGGCTAAACGGTAGGTCGTAGCTCAAAACTGAAATTTTTGAATGGGATTAAGCATACGCGTGATCTACAAAAAAGGTCTAGTGACTATTTTGCCCGTATCATCAACGGTTTTGGCCGAAAAAACGTGATTAAATTCATAGATTTTTTACGTTTTGACGTGAAAACTTTGTTTTTGGAGTCGAGCTCTGTGTTAAGCTAAATTTAAAGTTAAGGTAGAATAAAACAAAGGTTCGTATTTTAATACGAAACAATATTATCTACAATAAAGGTCAATGACATTTTACTCTATATCTTTCCATTAGTTTGAGCCGCAACAACGCGATTAAGTGAAAATATTTTGAAAATTTCGCCTCAATAACTTTTACATTCCTGGGCTTGATATTGCGTCTAAACGGTTGGCCCTAGTAGCTTAAAAAAATCGTACTTAATAAGTTTTAGTAAAACGACGTGTTTCTACAAAAAAAACGTTTCCAGTAGCTTTTTGTCTGTTTACTTTCCGTAAGCCTGGAAAAACGCGATAAATAGCAAAATATTTGTCGTCAATTGGAAATTTTTGGAGTTTTAAATATATATTAGGCCTATATGTGCAACTAATATTAGTGTAATTCGTCAGGATTCCAGATCGACCCTTGTATTACTAGGTTACCGAGTGAATAAAACCCCCCATCCATACGCGGGAGTTGGCTGAGCGTTAGTGAAGCTTCAATAGTAGATAGGGACAGAATAAATTTTTTATTTGTTCAAAGACACAACACCCTCCAAAATAGGGACAGGTGTGTCAATTAAGCCCCATGTAACATTTAACCCCCCCCCCGGGAATTTTATTCATATGACCAGATAAATATCCTGACTAAATTAAACCCCCTGATGTCTTAACCTCCCCTTAACATTATTCCCCCCCCCCCCGGGAATTTCCTGGCTTGACTAGATAATCTCCTGATGATATTAAACACCCTAACTGTTCAACTTAAAAATTATGACTCATGTTGGGTTTTTTGTTATATTTAATAAACAATTCAAAATAGCTGACCTGTGCAGTCCTTTTCTTCCGAGCTCATTCCTGGCTAAACCAAACGTTCGCAGCTAAAATCGGACACCAGGAATCGAAAGATAAAATTAAATTTCCGACAGGAAAGGTCCAGTCACTTTTTTTCGTATCTCTAACGGTTAAGCCGCAAAACCCCCATTAAAGTCAAAATGTTTGGTTTAAAACCGGAAAAATTAAATAACCTAGGTCCATAAACATTCCGAATTCCTGTTATCCCCGAATCTTTGGCCAAAACCAAATTCTTCTGTGTTTCCAAATTAACCCCGAACACATTACCCCCCCCCCCGGGTTTTCCTGGTATGACCAGATAACCACAGTAAATTAAACGCCCTGATGATTTAACCCCCCTGGTAACTTTAAACCCCCCCCAGCACATCTTTGGCATGACCTCAGCGAATTTTACCACTCACCATATCTCTTAACCCCCCTTGGGAAGTTCCTGGTATAACCAGATAACCCCCTGATGTCTTAACCCCCTGGTAACGTTAAACCCCCCAAATTTCCTGGAAACTTCATGTCCGAATTTAACCAATCACCCAAATTGCTACGCTTATCCCCGAATTTGCAAGCCAACATCCCAAATGGGGGCCTGGGGGCGTAGCCCCCAGCGAGCCGAAGGCGAGTCTAATATATATACAACCGCATGTGTAACTGACTGACTGACTGACTCACTCACTCACGTATACTAATTCTAACCTACTTCCAGATGAGTTAGAGACTTGAAATTTGGTACACAGATAGCTTTCCACGTGTAACCACCAGGAAAATCCCGAAAAGTGAGAATTTTTCATTTTCAACCCCTTAAAAAAATTCCCAAAAAATCGCGCATTCTTCACCCCTGCAGGCATTTTTTGTAAGCCCGATAGCGGGCGAACCGTTGGAGCTAGCTCGGATCTGACGGAAAATTCATGGTCAGGAATGAAGTGAACTACAAAAAAGGTCTAATGACTTTTTGCTCTATCTTCCATGGTTAAGCGACAAAACGCTCGAACATTTGAAATTCCAGAGATTTTTTCGATAAAAATAATGTTTCAAGCCCGATAGCGGCCGAACCGTTGGTCGTAGCTCAAATCTGATTGACCCATCAAATTAGCAAATTGCGCGATCTACAGAAAAGGTCCAGTAATCTTTTGCCCTATCTCGATTGGTTTGGCCGAAAAACGTGATTATGTACAATTTTGTTGTAACTTTTACGCGAAACTTTTGTTTTTGGGGTCGATAGCGGCGAAACCATTGGTCGGAGGTCAAAATAAGACTAACGTTTTATTTAGGAAATAAGATGACCTACAAAAAAGGTCCAGTGACTTTTTACTATATTTCCCTTAGTTTGACCGCAAAACGCGATTAAGTGAAAATATTGGACATTTTCGCCTAAAAATTTACATTCCGGGCTTGATAGCGGCTAAACGGTTGGTCGTAACTCAAAACAAATTTTAAACGGGATTTAGGAAATCACGTGATCTACAGAAAAGGTTCAGTGACTTCGGGAGTTGGCTGAGCGTTAGCTAAGCGTCAATAGTAGATAGGAACAGAGGAATATTTATTATGTTCACAGACACAATACCCTCTAAAAAAGGCCCAAGTGTGTCATTAACCCCCGGTAATATTAACCCCCCCCCCGGGGATTTCCTGGTATGACCTGATAACCTCCTGTACATTCAACCCCCTGATGTGTTAACCCCCCTGGTAACATTAAACCCCCCCAGGGAATTTCCTGCCATGACCTCATGTCCGAATTTTACCAGTCACCAAATCTCTTAACCCCCCCCCCCTGGGAAGATCCTGGTATGACCAGATAACCCCCTGGAGACTTATCCCCCGGTAACGTTAACCCCCCCTGGGAATTTGTTCATATGACCAGACAATATCCTGACGAATTAAACCCCCTCTTGTCTTAACCTCCTTAACATTAATCACCCACCCAGGGAATTTCTCGCCTTGACTAGATAGTCTCCTGGTGATATTAAACCCCCTGTTCGACTTAAAATACTGCCTTGAGGTCGGTTTTTATTATGTTTATACTAAACAATTCAAGATAGCTGACCCGTGCAGACTTTTCTCCCGAGCTCATTTCTGGCTAAACCATAGGTCGTAGATCAGATCTGAGGGCACAATCGAAAGACAAAATTAAATTTCCAACAAGAAAGGTCCAGTCACTTTTTGTCGTATCTCTAACGGTTTAACCGCAAAATGCCCTCAAAGTCAAAAGTTTTTACGAATCCGGAAAAAAAATCTATGAAAAAGGTCAATTTTTAAATCCCTTGTCATTTACTTAATATCCGGACTTAACCAGTCACCGAATTCCGCTTATCCCCGAATTTGCAAGCGTTTACTTTGGGGGCCTGGGGGCGTAGCCCCCAGCGAGCCGAAGGCGAGTAGATATCTATATAGTGTGATACTACGTTGCAGATGAGATGGAGACCCAAACATTTCCCAGCGAGGGAGTATCTGATGTAAACAATTATTGTATATAGATATCTATATAGTGTGATACTACGTTGCAGATGAGATGGAGACCCAAACATTTCCCAGCGAGGGAGTATCTGATGTAAACAATTATTGTATATAGATATCCATATAGTGTGATACTACGTTGCAGATGAGATGGAGACCCAAACATTTCCCAGCGAGGGAGTATCTGATGTAAACAATTATTGTATATAGATATCCATATAGTGTGATACTACGTTGCAGATGAGATGGAGACCCAAACATTTCCCAGCGAGGGAGTATCTGATGTAAACAATTATTGTATATAGATATCCATATAGTGTGATACTACGTTGCAGATGAGATGGAGACCCAAACATTTCCCAGCGAGGGAGTATCTGATGTAAATAATTATTGTATATAGATATCCATATAGTGTGATACTACGTTGCAGATGAGATGGAGACCCAAACATTTCGGAGCGAACCAGTGCCCTTTCCAGAAGATATAACTTTGAACACACTTAAACTTATCTTTAAAATGAGACGTTTTAACGTTTAAAAACAAATTTAAGAAATACTTGTCTATTTTTATCACACTGTTACTCGGAAGAGTGAAGTTACTTAACTACAGTAATCATTTACTAGCAAAAGCTGTATACGAAGTTTTATCTTTCATCGCCACACACCAGTATGGAAACGAGGTGTAGAATATTTGTCACCGACACCACATTTCAATATATTTGCTCAGTGCCGCAGTTGGAATTATTTACTCTGTCAGAATTAATAATTAGCAGTGGATTTTGGTGTAAAATATCCAGTACGATGTGTGACCTTAAAATATTAAAGCTTCGTTAGATATTTTGAAGGGAAAGGTAGCTATCAATATGGTATATTTTTTCCGATTATTTTTCTACTGCTCTAGCCGAACATAAAATCGTTGATGAATGTTAAGATTTATACCTGACTAATTATTAATGCGAACTATTAATGATTAATGGTGGTTTTGACTTTTTATTAATTTTAAGAACCACACGGAAAATAAGTCTTCTTAGTATTTTTGTGAGTAAAAAATAATCATTTCTTTTTCTTTTGTTATTATCTACAGTCATATGTTCTGCTTATTTGCTATCTTCCCCGCACCATTCAAATATTTCCTTATGGACCATTTCAAACATACATGTACTCCTGTCTTCTAAACTATGTGTAAAAGGAACAGTAGTGTCCTGT
Organism: Homalodisca vitripennis; assembly: GCF_021130785.1. Lineage (NCBI taxonomy): Eukaryota > Metazoa > Arthropoda > Insecta > Hemiptera > Cicadellidae > Homalodisca > Homalodisca vitripennis. The sequence continues at coordinate 105,097,220 of NC_060208.1, read as the reverse complement.
GAACCTTGGATTTCTTGGTAATAGAATATTCCTTATTAATTACCATTAAAGGTTACATTATGGGTAAATAGACAGTCAGTGAAAAGCCTAGGATTTTATCATTTTTCTTCATTTCCATTGAAAAGGATAGTGATAACCAGCACTGACAGGCTCCTCTGACGACGCATCTCCATCTGTTAGTATAGCTATTTCGTCATCGTAGCTGGCATCAATGTCGTCGACTCAGACTAGAACTATACTTAGTTAATAAAACTTATGGATACCCACCATTGACAAGCACTGACACACTCCTCCGATGACGCATCTCCATCTGTTAGTCTAGCTATTTCGTCATGGTAGCTGGCATCAATGTCGTCGACTCAGACTAGAACTATACTTAGTTAATAAAACTTATGGATACCCACCATTGACAAGCACTGACACACTCCTCCGATGACGCATCTCCATCTGTTAGTGTAGCTATTTCGTCATCGTAGCTGGCATCAATGTCGTCGACTCAGACTAGAACTATACTTAGTTAATAAAACTTATGGATACCCACCATTAACAAGCACTGACACACCCTCCGATGACGCATCTCCATCTTTTAGTCTAGCTATTTCGTCATCGTAGCTGGCATCAATGTCGTCGACTCAGATTTGAACTGCAATATACTTAGTGAATAGAACTTACCCACCATAGACTTTTTAATAACCGCATAAAAATAAGAAAAGAAACTAACTCAGTATATGTCTGTTGGCCACAAAACTCCACTTTGACATGGATATTGGTTAGTTACTCTTGCCCCAAAAATACCATATTTCGGGCCCGAATAAAATGTAAGCCCCGCCAATTCACACTTTCCTTTTAGAATGCTTGTTAAAGGCCTACTAACTAAATTCAGTTTGGTACCCTACAAATGTATACTGAGGTTGATTTTCCTTTGTGCGATCGTTAACAAGTAATCTCGTAGAAACCCAGGTAATAACTAGAGAAACGAAAATTCTGCGTGAGAACGGAACATATAGGGATATATTAGGACTTTTTAGACCTAGTAAATAAAGCCATTTTCCATTTAATCTCTCTCTCTATCTCTCAGTCAATTCGTTTAAGTGCTAAAGGGGGCTTCTTAGTTCTTAGTCTTAGTTTCGCATGATGAAATAAGAAATTATTTACCTTTACTTAGTTCCTGCTAATCTGGTTCATTTCCTCTCACCTCCATTTCAAGGAGTGTGCCGATCGTGTAGAAGATTCTTTTGAGACTCTATGGCTGGAACGACACCGATTACAGTTTACTGGTATATTATCGTATTAATATTCACACTAAGGTACAGCTATAAGGGAGGAAACCACCCTAGTAACATGTCGTACGTTTTATGATGGTGACCTTAGACACTGTCGTGTGTATCATTAAAAAGGCGGCCAGTTAAGGGATCTTTCTGGAATTTTCCAAATATGATGACAGGAGCTCGTAAAAACATAAAGAAAATGGGCGAAGATCGCTGTAGTATGAGACAAGTAAAGAATATAGATTCTTGATATTGGCATCCTAAAAATGACATTGACATCATGACAGCACTTCAAGGTATTCATTTAATCTCACTAGAACATTCTCTCGGTAAGGTTATGATGTTTATGCTAAACCATTGATGTGAATAGAGAAAAGCAGTAATTGTGAAAGATACTCATCGAAAAGGGCAATAAATTGAGTGTATGATGTGGCAAGTCCGCAGAATATGTTACTAGAAATACGGAGGCGAAGACCATCGAGCTGATTCCTGAAAGAAGAGTAGCCGGTAGCTTCCTATGCTTTGAGATGCCTGGAATATCAAAGAACAACATTCAGGTTCTGAAGGAAGCTCTGAAAGCGTTCAGTAAAACCTTGGAAGAGAACGATTTCCGCTCTAGAGTCAATCTGCCCAGTTCATTTAAGCAAATATGTATACAAATTGCTGCTGATGTGATTACTGACCAATAAAATGTAAGCACAAAGCCTAGGTAAAGATCGTTAGCGAACCCTCTTCATGGTTTTATAAAAGACGGTCGTGGAAGTCATGTGTTTTGTAATAGTTCTGGCGATAACTACGTCTTGACGAGTTAGAGAAATGTTATCATTTACAACGTATATCTCTCCCTATAGCACCCTGAAATGCTAATAAAGACTTTTATATTAACTGCTTGTATTTCTATTTGGCAAATAAATAAGAGAGCGGTCGTAGGAGTTCTGAGGTTTGTAGATTGTAGCTGTTTTTATTTTCAAATAGTATTTACGAACGATACTGACTGTTATTATTTACGTTGAATATCTAAATTCACTATCCACCACCAAGGCAAGTTGGCCATATATTCAGATACAACCAAGCAAAATATTTGCGAGCCAAGAAATCTAATTGGAGTCCAAAACCAATAAAAGTCCCCTTTATCCACCGCTGTAGGATGAGTATTCACTCTTACAGCAGATTTTGGATGTAGAATGAGATAAACCAAAGTTAATATTTGCTGGTAAAGTGAGCAAATTGGTGTTCAAAGATAATAAACGCTATGGTCAGTTAAATTTTGCGCTGTGCCATAGTCACTATGCACTATTTCAACAGGATTGCGGTACGGAATTAGGTAAAACCAAGCTCAATGTTTGCTGGCCGAGAGAGCAAACTGGGGTCCCAAGACAATAAACGATATGGTCACTTAACTGTCGCGTGGTGTGCCAGCCTCACCACCCTCTAGTTCAGCAAGGTTACGTGATAGCTAACCAACTTCAGCGTCAGGATTAGATCTGCTGATGGTAACTATCACACTCACTACCAAACTGTTGTATATTTCTTAACAATAATCATTACTTTGATCAAATAATTAATAAACAATATCCTTATCATTCATTAGCTGTAATTAAATTTGTATCATGTAGTGAATAAAATTATAAATGTTGTATAAAAATATTCATAGATAATTTAAAACTAATACTTTTAAGATGAGTGTAAATAATTACCGATAACGGAAATATGTCTAAACATTATGGCCGGCGACCATAAAATCAGCCTCTAGTACCTATGAGTCTGATCTCAGGTCTGACCTATGACATCTCTTAGCCTCTGCCTTCTGGCAGTCTCTCTCTCTCTCTCTCTCTCTCTCTCTCTCTCTCTCTCTCTCTCTCATATCACAAGAAGTGTACATTTTCTGTTTACGAGTAATCCGTGCTCGGTTAACTTTTATCTAATAGAAGGTTATCAAGACCATAAGGTATTTTAGGGCTGTTGTAAATATAATAGTTTGATTCTAGGACTCACCCCACTTATCTCTGAAGGTGCTGGAAAACATTCTTGTTTTGGTAAAAAATTATCGTATAAAGCATCCATGCCAATTTTGCTTGTTTATATATATATATATATATATAACCAAATTTGGCAGCAAGAAGTATATCATATTTGTGTACAATATAACGATATTTTGCCTTGAGGTTCACCTCCTTGTCTTCAAACAGTTTAAGAGCTTGGCGAAGAGCTTAAGTCTATCCAAATTCAAAACGTCTAGGATAATAATAAAAATTTGTTTTTAATATTAAAAAAGAAATTTACATTTCTCTCAAAGAACGTCCATTCTATTTTTTTTATCCATTAAACTCCAATGTGCCTATGATAGTTGTATGGAAATATTTTCTGACCTTGTGTGTCTTTTCTGAGTTCATTTCTACAAATGCCATACCAAGTTTCGTAAAGATCCGTGGAAAATTGTGACCAATATCGTAATGATACACAGACAGAAAATGTTTAAATTTACTCACAGCAATTAGTAGATTAGAAATCTACCTAAAATAAATAAAAAACTCTTCAAATACTATTGAGTTAGTTTTGGTCCGATGTTAGAAGATGTAATATTTTATATTCCCAACAAAAATTACTATTTTTCTGTGAAACAACGAGTGTTATTTCCGAATTGATTATACAGATTTTGAATATTCGTAACAGTTTTTGTATGGAGTAAATATAAGCAGATTAAATGAAACCAAAACATAACAACGGTAATTTTAAGCAACCTTAGCCGATTTAGAGTAGAATATAAACGGTTCATTGTTTGTGTTCGACCACCGTAGTTACCTTGCAGGGTCTAATGTAAGCAAGGAGGTCGTGAGAACTAATGCAGGCTTGTTATGTGTCCTCCGGGGCATATAAGGAAGTGGACTGTGGGCTATCCTTACTTAGCTTCTATAGTCTGTATGGTAGACTGTAATGTTGTATATTATAATAAACACACACACACGTGTGTATAATTTATATGTTTATTATCTCAACCATAAACATCACCTGGAATCCAAATTCGAGTATATACACATTATATTTAATAAATTAATATTTTTTGTTATTAAAGGGTTTAAATATTTTAATGGTAATAATTAACCGTGTTTTCATTTCGCCCAAGATGGGCCAAAACTACTTATTAACTTTTATTCTGAGAACAAACCAAGTAACAGAATCATTAACCCAGGGACAGTGTCACGTGCTCAAATGTCACCTCATTGACACAGCCCGGCCACTGCCTGACATTTCCCGTAGACAAAAGTTAATGAACGGGGCAAGAGGTACTTATTTCATCAAAGGGATGGGGGTTTCCGAAACATGAAACTTTGTACAAAAAATAACTGTTAAGTAATATCGAATGAAAGTGAATAAAAAAGTACCCCTACTAATAAATTCTATATAATGTTGCCAAAAAATGAAGATTTTTGTTAAGAAAAAAGTCGAAATATTTGGAATGAAATTGGTATAAGAAAGATAAGATTAACAACCCACTTCAATTTTTAACAGTAATTAATAATATTGTTAATTATTATAAAAATCTATCTCAATATGAACAGGGCAACGATTCTTCGATGTAGAGTACTCAGTTAAGACAAAGTTATATTTCAAACTTAAAATACTGAAGACCTTGCGCTCTAGTAAAAGTTAAGCATTTTTATATAGAAATCAACTTAGAGGTGTGTATATTTTCGACAAAACATATCAAGTACCAGTCAGAACTAATGCACACTGAACATTTGTGAAAGTCTTGTGTTAAAAACTTTGATATGAATATTTCCCTCTTACAAAAAAATGTTTTACATCAAACTTTTAGAAGTAGTTGCAATAATATATATTTCGGAGGCAGGTAGGTCTACTATGTTATACTGTTTTGATTAGCGTTATAATCAACTGTCATCGCTTAGGCTGATAAAGCATTTGCATTATTTAAATGTGTAATAATTTATTTTATTTATTTAACTAACAAATTAAGAATTATGAAAAAACTTTTATTTAGTATTTTTGAATCTTTTATCTTTTTCTTTCGCTTTAAGCAAGAACTAATGTGACTAATAAAACATTCCATTATAAGTGGATATTCCTATTTTGTTTAAAATAATGTAAATGATAAAAAGCTGTTCTTCTAAATAGTGACTTGGTTCTCACCTCCTGAACTACTTTAATTAAATTAACGTACCTGCCAACATACGTTCTGGATAAGTCTTTCAATAACTGGCACGTATTACACGTTAGTGCGAGAGGAGTATTACAAAATAATGAAGTTGCTCCTCTTACTTGAAGATATTGCCCACAAAATATGTCTTCCAATTAAAACGTGTGTAAGCCTTTAAAATATAAATAGTTTTTGGATATCTGGTATTTCACATAAATACTTCAGATCTTTGGTGGCTCCACACGTAAGATTTTGTTAAAGTTTAAAAATCAATTGTATGTGTCAAATGTTTATACACAGATATAATGATGAAAATGAGTTTTATAAAATAAAATAAACGAAAACATATTTTGTGATTACGATTTCTCTGGTTGCAACTCTGGTCTCTGTTATCATATTCTGAACATTTCCATAGACAGCAAGAGTTATTTATCATTATTGGGTACCACTACATATGCATTATACTGCACGTTCTCATTCAACATGAAATTTAATTAAATAAAAGTGAAGAGAGTAAATGGAGCAAATCTTACCTCTTTAATGTCACCCCTGTGACATATAACAGTGGCTGTGACATTTACTGGTACAAAGGACTGGGCTGCTCTTCCTTAATGTAGAATTTCTTGACAGTTAGAAAAGTATGGTAAACCATCTACGATAATTAGTTACGTTATATATTATTTTACACTAAGTAAGCTATTAGGAGGGTCATTTATATCGGACATAAAACACTCTTTGGTATACGTATTGGTATGTTTATTTTAACATTATATACAATGTAATTTGTCCAAAAAAAAAAAACGCCAAGAAAAAGGTTTGTATGGAAAATTTCACGACAAAGTTATATTTCATATTTAAAATACTAAAGACCTTGCCAGTATTAGAAGGTAATCGAAAAACCCACACTGAGCAGACAACACAAAAAAACACACACACACACACACACACATACACACACACCTGTGCCACTACTTTCCTTCCCAAGAAGGATTACCCCATTAAGTGTTGTTTATGCTTACATTTTTACATAAATTTTTACTTATATGGGAATTAAATGTTCCACGAAAATTATGTTCTACTTCCTTTTAATCATAAACGATTTTGTCACTTTGTCTGGCATTAGTCAAAATTCAGTACAGATGACGGAAAGTTGTTAAATAATTCGTTTTTTTTTATAATTATCGTTGGCTATAGTCAAAGTTAAATATCAACTCATTGGCCTTTCAGATAATGTTCCGTCTGTTATTATTATTACTGTTTGATCCCTAATTTAATCCATATAATTAGAGAGGGAATGAAGTTTAGTGCAGATTGAACGTGCATTGAGTTTTCCATTCCCTCACCTTCAAGTTGCTAAGCTGTATAACATACATGTTTAATCATGCATAATAGTACTTAGAGCAAGTATAAATATTTAACTAGCTTTAAATTACTTTCTGTAGAAATATTCCATCATAATTTCCGTCCAGCAAATATACAGTTTGTTTTTGTAATTTTGTAAATTCTGAGCAACACTGAAGATCCATTGTAACCCGAGTTTCGCTTAATACTTTTGCTGAAAGTATTAAAGGATTTAGGATATATATGTACGTTTAGTCTTTACATGATTTCATAAACTTACTTATCCATTGATAACGGCTAGAAAAGAAATAATTTGAATATTTTACTGACTTTTGAACACACTAATTATAGTAACATTTAACTTATTCAAATTTTAAATTCTGATTTTTTAATTCGTTTCATAGAATTTTTATAAAAAACAATAAATATAATCAAAATATTATTTACGAACTACCCTTCGCCACCCCCAAAGCACAATAAGTACTTAAGTCAACTAAGGCTATTACAGAATTTGAAAGAATATGTCATGAACAGTAAATTACCAACATTTCAGAGGATTAGTCAGATATTAACCCTGGGAAAACTATTACTTGTCATATAAGTCATTTATTGTCTACGATAGTTCAGATGTTTTCAATGAAGTCCTGAGCTATGACTGAGATATTGAATGTAATTGTCAAAAAATTCTTCGACGGAGAATTTCTGGCGCTTTCAATAACGTCCAGACCGGGATGACTGGGATTTAGTGGGCTATTGGCCGTTAAAATTTTCTTTTGCGATGAAGAATTCTGGTTGATGAGTTGATCACTGAGATTTAGAGTATGCATGTCAGTTGAAACACTTCTTTCGAGACGAAGAACAGGGCTTCGGAATGAATCTAGTCCATTGTCACTGATTTCAAATTTGTAGACATAACGATTTTTTTACTTTAACATACTTTATACTTTTAACATTTAGATATTTAGTATATTTTCTATAAACATATGTAGAATTCTGAAATTTTGATGAATGTGTAATAGTAACCATAGTTACTAATTTCAACAATGACACAATAAATATATAAAATGTAAATAGTTTACAAAAATCTGTGTAGCTGCATTTGGTAGTTCCTGATTCCGATGCCATATAATACAGCAGAAAAGTTTTTCTAAACATTAATACTAATGTCATAATTTTCGTTACATATATCTTAAAGAATTGTATGTAGGTACTATACAAGCTAATGTTGATTTGCGAAAATATAAGTAGTATTCTTAACTCGTAAATTAGTTATAATTTTTCATTAACATTTCCCACAGAATAAAGAAACTAACTTACGTTTCTATTGATTGATATAAATAAAAACAAAATATAGTGACACATTTCAAAGACAACACATGAGCCGTAATTGGTTCGCGATTCATCAGTTGTGTATTTTAACTATAGTAAATTTAATGTTGTTATTTATTTATTTATAAATAATAGCAATAGGTTTGTTCTCATATAAAATACTAAGAGGCTTATTTCTGACAGCCATAAAAGCCTTAGTTAATATACGAACTCGTTAATAATTTGTGCAATGAACATTAACACATGTTTCTTTTGACAAGGCCGGTTAGAATGCCATAAATATTTATGCCAGCGGGAGTAAGAACGAATCTCTTTAAAAATTTAACTGTACTAAATATATGAAATCATTCAATTGTCATTTAAACAATTAAATCTTGATTGATGGTCATTCTTAACAACAAAAATTAAAATGTTGCAATAAAAATTTAAAAACTTATTAAATATATTGTCAATAATTTTATTTGTATTTCAATAATAATATTAGGATTAGTCGTCCCCTAACTATCCCTTATATACATACTTTACTTAATTTATGAAATACATTACTTCATTTTTAACTAATATCTCATTGGTTAAATCTTGATATACATAGGTCTTATATGAAAATATAGAATGTATTTTAATGTTTTGGTACTTATTATGATTACATTAGTTGTTTAATTATAGTATTAATAATGAATAAAATTTTTTATATTCCACATTTAAGTGTGATCAGCATAGTCGGTAACACTAAATAACTCGTGTTCTGTAGGTGACCGCAGTACCTCGCCACAAATCATCCGTCCATTATTGGCTTTATAATTTAAGCCAACCAACAAGCATCAGTAAACAGATCAGCAGTGGATTAACTTAGAGTAGGGTGGCATAATCACACTATCGTTAAACACTATTATTGTAATTTTTGGGTTGCACTTGGCTAGAACAATCCATCATTATTATAAAATAATCAATTTCTTGTATTTATTACTTTGACATCTGCCTCTTACAATCACTTATAACTGCCTTATTGGGAGATTTTAGCATTTTTGAGACCATGGTTCTTATAGTCCAAACAAACAGCAATCGAAGGCGAAACAAGCAATCTATGGAATTTCATCAGGGTTAGCATAATTGTGCTAATTCGACTCTAATAATAAAAAGTTTCAAAGAGGCATCGATTTGAATTTCAGCCATAACATCAAGGCTAAGTTCAAAAATAATAATTGTTCCTGGACGTTTACGGTATTTCATAGAGTTTCATGTTAATGTACATAAAAGTATCGAGAAATATGCAATATTACTGCGAAAATACAGATAACTTTATTAGAGGGTATAAAATAATATGGATTGAATTATTTACAGATTATAAACTTAAATTTTTACTAATTGAAACAAATTACACGTTTTACAAACGTCTTGATGTGCATATTATGTTTTATTTCATATAATACTTCAGTATCATGATGACAATTTTTTAAAGTGCTAATATTATATTGATATTCCAACCATTAGAGTCGTCATAACATCAGTGTCGCACAGATTAACCTCCGTAACTATTAATGAAGTAGCTGCCAAAGATGATATATCCATTTCTTACATTTCCTCTAAAAGCGCCATTTTAAACATTATGTCTATTACAGTATTCTACAAGAGAAAACATCCAGTGAGACTTGCATTATGCATATTGCAACATTAGTTTTTATAAAATCACAATTTCTTACGATTCGCCAGTTGAGTTTTCTTTTATTTTATTAACATTGTTACAGTGTTCTGAAACCTCAAAAAACCACCTCACTTTAATTGCAAAAACTAATATAAATTTGTTTGATTCACTTAAAAAAATATACTGAGCTATAGGGTAGTTTTCAAATCAATCCAAAATAATTTTTCCAGGATATTGTATTATATTATTTATTTTATAACTTTTAATATATGTGGTAAATATTTAAATTAAACGTATGCTCATAGTAATAATAATTGATAAGAATACATGTAATTATTGGTAAGAGTATTAGTAGTAGTATAGCGTGCATTCGAATGGAATTGTTTAGCTATTATTAAGTAAGCAATAATGGCGAAGCGTGGTTACTATTTATATCAGTTGGAAAATATTTAAATAATAACTCGTACGATATAAAAGAGTAGATGAGGACTCTCTATCCTCTAAGGTAAATACATTTATCTGCGGCAACTGACAAGTTGTTGGCTAGACAAGTAAAACAAAAGTTACTTTTGCTGCGGGCCTGCCTTGTGTATTCGAGTGGAATTCTGTAGCTTTTTAATGACTAAAGCAATAATGTTGAAACACAGTAACTATTTAAAAGATACATTTTGAATAATTTCACAAAAAAAAATCATTATTGTGATAGAGTATTTTATTTGGCATTCGAAAATTGACTTTTTAAAATCAAAATGCGATTTAACAAAACTAAAAAAATGTCAAATCATAAATCTTAACACGAGTTTGGTGTCAGTATCGTTATTTCAATATGATTTAACACTTATGGTAGCATACGACCTGTACCTGACCAAATGAATCAATGGATTTCATAGACACAAGCAACAGATTAACTATAAACTACATCTATATATGATAATTACACCCTTTTTATATAAGAAAAATGTATGTATTTTTATATATAACATTTATGTCTAAAATTAATTTCGTTGAAGCCCATAACAATTTAATAATATTCTGATTTCTGAATGATATTTCCACGGATGTAACTTGTACATAACACTTTTATTATTCGAACTTATAACTAGTAATTTACTTAATATGCAAAAAAGTGTAGACTATATGAGTAACAATACTTACTGATACTAAACACAATCCACAAGCATCAATTAAAGGGAATACATGGAAGTAATGCTTGGGAATGTGAGATCGATTCAGTCACGATTAAATAATTCTACGTGATGGATGGAATTGAATAATTCAATAGCAGTATCCTATTAAATATCCAACGTAACCGTCAACACTGTTCTATCTGATAGCAACTATTGCAGCAACTATCGCAACACAGCCTCTCTATCTCTCAGCATCCACAATCTATATAGAAACATGGAAGTTGCTCTAGAACTGCACGAATTTCACGATTAAATTCTACTTTCTGACAGATGACAGCAAATAATTTAAATCAGTTCCCCATCGAATATCCGACTGATTACATATTCATACAGTATTGGTATATTACCTCCATTATTTTGTTCAAAGTGAAAAAGACCTATTATAACCCACAGTAACACATTTAATGAAAAATAACTTAATTGCGGTAAAATCTTTAAAATTGATTCTACCACGTATTCTACCATTGATTCAATCTGATGAATGTGACGGATAATTTGAAAGTAATATACTATCAAATATCATCGAACTAGTGCTGTTGATTATGAAACATAATCAATAAAGTGTGCTGTTAAACATATTAAGTAAATCATTGGTCGTAATTCCATTATATCGCTTTCTTCGAATAATTCCTAGTTGTAAAAATTGTTTTGACTTAATACCACACATACTCAAAGTGATAACACATTTTCGAGCCATAATAACAGCCATATTTTTTAGCTATAACTTTTGAGGTACGTTAGGAGGATCTGTTGAGTAATCGATGATAAAGTTGTTCCATATCTGTTGAAACTCTATTGATTCTAGGCAAGGTATAATCAGATTAGATTTAGTAAATTAACGTAGATTTCTCCCAGTAGCTATAATTGATTTCAGGTATATTGTAGGAACATCTTATTATATAGGAGTGTTTTCATGACAGCTCGGTTCAAATTATATTGATTCTGGGGATGCTGCAAGAGATGGTACGCAATTATAAATAATAATAATAATAGAATATAAGATTTTCCTTAATAACCAGAACGGATAGTTTGTAGATATACGTAGAAAAATCCCATATTGCATGGAAGGGTGATTCATGACAAATCTATTAGAGCTTCAGGAGATTCCGTGGTGGATGTCAGATGGATGTTATTGATGTCTTACCGATATACGTAGACAATTCTCACAATCAAAGGAAGATGTTCCAGAAAAGCTCTGTTGGAGCTTTAGAGATTCTATAAAAGATACATTGAGTAGAATACGGCAGAATAATTGAGATTTATCTCAATAACCATCACTAATCTGAGATATATTTTTCCCTCTGGGCAAGGTTGGCACATGCTATCCATCTCCCAGTCCGCAAGGTTCTCAGTCTTTTTCAGAGGAATATATGTTATGTTCTTTTACAGATAGGATAATTCGTATAAAATCATTGCCTTTCTCTACAGTATCGTGTAAATTTATTCTTCTTTACTATCTCCATTTTAACATAGGAAATGTATTAGTCCTCTGCTTCACAAACAGTAGTAATCCTTTTTTGAGTCTAGTTTGTCCTAAACAATATTGTTGAAATATAATACAGTCAATTCATTTTCAAATATTCCAAATCCACTTTATTTAATTTATTTTGTAACATATTCCAAAATGATTATATATTATCTTGCTCCATTATATATTACCGTGCTTCCATTAACATGGGTAAAATGATTACGGTTAATCTACTCCACTTCCACTTTAGATTTTCCGTTGACTGCTTGATGAGTGAGTTTACTTTGAAAAGGGAAAAATATCCCTTGATTCAAGATTACTACATTATTTTCAATGTCGATACGTAGAGTATGACCTTTATATAAGTAAAGTCTTTCAAAATGTGTTAAATAAATATTTCCAGGACTTCTTTAACTGCATTAACAGTATATATTAAGTATAATATAGTATATTTAATTTCAAATATTCTAAACCCAATACATATATATATATATATATATTATTTTTAATAAAGTCTAAATATTATATTTGTGTATATTACATATTACTCCTATTATTAACATCGGTAAAACGATTACGGTTACTCGATTCCACATCTTTTTATACTTTCCGTTGACTACTTGAATTCATTTACTTTGAAAAGTTTAATCTTTAAAAATGTTTTAAATAAATATTACCATACCTTTAACTTGACTGTATACTAAGAAAAGTTTATTGATTTTGTTACCAGAATCGTCCCGCTAAGTAAGTTAAAACTGAAGCAATAGCTTTTGTTTTTGTGCATTTATCTCATGGGAGTAAATTTATAGGTTGGTTTAGAGAATTATTTGTTTCCTCTTTTCGCTGACTAGTAAAACATTCGCTGTTAGATTTACGTTTTCTCATTTGTAAACGTCTAAAAACAAATTCATTCCCTAAGAGTTATGGCGGCACTTAGGCAGGCGAGACGCAGGAGTAAAATCGCTGACAGATATTGAAAACAGTTGAAACGCGGGAGTGAACGAACAAAGGCAACAGCGGTTGAAAGATTGGCGAGAACAGTTGTGTAACAGAGCGTCACTCTGCAGCCAGCCCCTAGCTATGTGGCAACAGCCAAATGGGGGTTTAGAGAGTTGGCTTTAAAATTAAAAAATCATTTTTATAAAATTGCTGAACGTTTTGTATTCTTCAAATTTAAAACTTTGACCATAATCGGTAATTAGTAATTGTTATTAGTTAAACTATTGGGCAATGTAAATATTTTATGCCTGTATTTCAAACAGGAAAGTCAATCATGATTGGGTGAGCTTCTCAATCATTCATGGGGCTAGAAAAATTTCTTCTCTGTCTGTCTGTCTGTCCGCACGATATTTCGAAAACAAAATTTCAAATGGACTTGAAATTATGCATGAATTAATTAAACAGTGATGTAAAAGCTAATTTAATTAACAACACTCAATGTGTCACGTTTCAAGATATTTCGAGAAAAGAAATCATATGTAGACTTTATATTTTGCATGAAACCTTCTTTCTACAAGAATGAGTTCTATTATGAGTCGTTTTCGTGTCAACTTCTCTTTTGTATGATTTTTCTTTCTATATAACAACATCTCGAGAATGAAACGAGCTAGATTTGAAATATTGCATTCAACTTCAACGATGCCTATTACGACATGTGGCGTGGCGTACTTCTACTTTGTTTAAATTCACACTTGTAGACATGATTTTTTAATCATATATGTGCACGTTATTTTTGTGAATGTTATCTGAGACTAGTTAAAACTATTTTATACTAAACTATTTTTCCTAAACCATTCTATTTTAGGAGTTTTAAGAAGTATTAAATGATTTTCCGTGTATATTGAAAAACCATTTGAAAAGGAAAAGTGACCATTGTTAGTGTTCCGAGGATTGCTAATGTTCCGATTCAGACAACTGTAAATCCAGTAGGAATATTTCTATCTTGGATTAAACATTTTAAATGTGATAATAGTTTTATTTTATTTCTACTAGCTTCATTCCAAAAACAGCCGGTAACCTATGAGTAGGCTTATATGACATTCAAATTCTGTAGTTTCTGTTTGACATTTGAGGACTAAAATTTCTACAGTAAAGACGAAATATCTCAATGATTTATTGTGTAATCAACCTTCACAATCATCTGAGTGACCCATGAAGATCGGCAAGATAAGACCTAATGGCTTCTTTATAAAAAAAACATATGTATACGCATTAAGACATCGAAAATCCTAGATATTTATATTATGTGTGTTCCTATAAATTTACTATTAGCATTTAAAACCGACTAAACACCGGTTTATGTTCACGCGTGTAAGCACCTCAGTTTCTGAGCATCAATAATGAATAAAACAGTGGGTGAAGGGAAGTGAAATGGAAAATGAAACAAAAGAATACTTAGTTGATGTATTACACGACAAGACTGAATAGCAACCCCAGCCTGTGTTAATGCCACGCTTTTACAGTGAACGTGGTCCAGGTAGTGCAGAGTCAAATTAGGATTAGGTCTGTCTAACGTATTTCTCAATTTTTAAAGTATGACTATTCATTCCTTTGCTGTGCGAAACTTAACAAAACCCATTCTGGATCAACTTGTATATTGTTAGACAATCTCATAGACCTAATTTGTATGCTAAACAAGTGCTTTCTAAATTGTAAATTTAAGCCATTACCACATGTGTCCTGGTTCAAGATTCGGCGAACTATTTTATACACATAAGAATAAGTTTGACTAATTTACTATACAATATGCAAATAAATATTCTTTAAATGTAAAAACGGAAATACAACCATAATGATAAGGCAATAATAACCGAAATCTTATTAAAATTTAATATTAATTCAGTTATTCATAAAACCCCTAAGGATCTGAATTCTGAGAAATTTTAAGATGTATTGACAGAAATACTTTAGCACTGTTTCTGATAAAATGTCTCATATTATGCAGAAATATTTCAATGTGTTTAATCCAATATGCATTACTCCATAGCACCATATTCAAAAAAATATTTATCTATACCATGTGCTGTGTTACAGATGAGATGTAATACGATCATTTTTAGTACTGAAACAAAGCCTTTTATTATTAAAGTACGAACAGATCGCAGTTTAAGAATGAACTTTGTATAATCGTGTAACCCAGGCTACATTAGTTTTTGAAGCAAAGCGTCTAAACTTGGTACTTTTAAATCAATATTCCTTCGAAATGAAAATGTCAATAAATTTTGTTCATGTACAGTACTTGTAAAGAGAATAAACTTATGACAGGTTTGTATTTTCAATACATATTGTAGCAAGATAATATGCTAATTAATTTAGCTAATGCATATAGTGTATATTTGGTAATAAATCTTGATTGGTTAATGTAAGCTCAAATATGGTCAGAATATGATAACAGTACTTGTGGTATTGTCACTAATATAGCAAATGTTGTTTCTTCGTTAAGTGCTTACTCCTCTAGGTCAGTGGTTTATTAGGACTTGCGTCCTACAAATTCGGTCCTTTATGTTTGTTTTATGTTATCAATAAAAGTCTTTTTTTGTATGATTATTTGGTACAAAGTGGCAAGTTGAGTCTATATACATATTATGTAAAGCCGGTCAATTCCTCAAAACATTCGATGTTTACTTTTGTTCGATTGTTTACATTTGTTCGTCGGCTTGTTTTATTTTCTATTCCTTTTCCAAAAATTTTGAAAATATATTTTAATTCCAAAAATATTACAAAATATAACTGTGTTGTGATTTCATCCACACAAAAAAACTGCTTGGTAGATGTGGCTACAATGTTCACCCTAGTTACCACCCCTGACAACGCGAATGTTGTTAGCACATCGAACGCTATAAAGAGGTCTCACAATGAAATACCGGACAGTGTAAGTGATTTATGAATGAAGCGCCGAGTGTTGGTGGGCCACTACAATTGTTTCCTTTGTTTATCCTCACTGTGCCATTGTGGAGTTTGTTTCCTGACCTGAGTTTGTTTACTTCCTTTGCTTGTTTGTTTTGGCTGATCATTAACCGATTTGGCTGTATCATTGTCTTTTTAAGTATGACAGACAAATAATTATTATCTTTCAGTTTGAAATGGGTTGTTGAACTGGTAAGTAGCATAGAGTGTATTAAACGTGAGAAGTAGTTTTTAAGTTTATTATATTTTAAACTTTACTTTATTCTGCTTCAAGACTTTAAATTATAATTAATATAATTTCTTCATCTTATATATCTTCATCAGTGGCTCTGCTTTCGACAACGAGTTTACCTACATTCCGGACACAACAGTTTCGTTACAGACGCGGCTAACTCTGACTATTCGCGCTGAGGCCTTGGTTTAAGTGTTTAAACTGGATATTCGAAGTCTGAAACTCAAAATCATGAGGGGAGTTAAACATCTGAATATCTAAGTTTAAAAATTTCGATGACATGTATCAGGCACTCAGTCCCTTCCAAACCAATAAAGTCAACGACAAACAAAAACGAAGCTCATACAAGCTGGATTAGACCTATGATGTTAATAGAGCCTTTGATAATTGTGAAAACTTCTCAAAAACAACCTTCAAAATTATTATAAAAGATTCGTCGTAAAAGTATGAACAAACTTTCTAATTGAATTGCTAAAAAAGTTGGAGACAAATTTGTAAAAAAACAAATTGCCAATGGATTTCATAAATAATTCTCTTCTGTGGGTTAAATTAAACCGTTGTTCATCCCTTTCAAAACAGTTAGAACCTCATTCCTTCTCAAAAACTGCTTCGGATATATTTTGAGAACACTAAAAAACTTATCTTTCAATGGAAACTGGAAATTGTCAATCTCTTTCTTAACAAGCAACTATTGTCCTACTTCGATCCTTCCAATGATCAGTAAAATCTATGGAAACGTTTTCTATGAAAGAATCGTAACTTTATAGAAAACATTGACATTGTGAACCCTGAAACAATTTGGATTTAGAAAAAACAAATCTACAATCAATGCAGTAAACAATCATGTAGAAAATGTTGTCTGTGGTTTTGAGAGGCGATAGTACGTGCTTAGTGTATTTCTCAACCTTATATTGTTGTACGAGTTTGTGGAATGTGGTATGCGTGGTCTCCTGCATTTCTTGCCTCAAGGATCAAAATCAGTGCATAGAGATTTCAAACTTTGTTAATGAAATAATTAAAATGCCTCATGGTGTCCCTCAGAGATCAATACTTGGGCCTCTTTTATTTCTGATATACGCCAGCAGATTTAATTCAGTTTCAGCATGGGAAATTGATTCAGTATGCTGACTATACTACTCTCTGCTTCATACATAATTCAATTAAGGATTTGGAGATCACATCACTTCCAAAACTTAGAAACCATGAATAAACGCTGGATCTGATGTAGGAATCGATAACGTTATAAAATGCATGTCTGACTGCTATAAAACGTCTACATGGTTTTTGGAAAAGGTTATAATTCGATGATTGCAATACAAAGTCATAAATTGTTAAATGCAATAAAGAGATTATTATTAGCATTGTTATTTCAGTTACAGTGAATCAGTAATCTGTGTTAGAATAATTACCCATTACATAGTGCGTATAATCTTGATGATTCGTGAAATAGTGCTGTAATCTTTAATAAAATGATAATCCAAGGCATGGTATAGCTCTATAAGTATACATAATTGTAGTTTATACATATTTACATAAATAGTTTTCAAAACTAATGGAAGTTCTGAAACAATGCTTTATTACATGAGCAAGATGCTTTAATAATAATTAAACGTTTCTTTACAAGTGTTATAACTTAAGGTTACATAAAATTCTTTCATCTTGGATTAAAAGCTAAAGGATGATAAGTAGCCGTTGAAAGAACTTTCCTGGATAATCAACTCTTCATAAAACGTTTCAAAGCTCCAACATCAAAGGCGGTCGGAATTAACAGCATTACTCTCATAAAGAGTGTTAATATTTATTTTGCATTTGTTTAGTTTAATACAAAATGAATAAAACACAAAAGAAGGTCATAGGTTTTAAATTAGACTTCTATCCTTATTTAATATATACACCATCATATTTTATTATATGACAAAGTTATGTGGCAAAATCAATACTTAAATACACTGAAATAATCTAATGTATATTATTATGAAATATGGGTGTTAATTCAAAACTTATTATGAAAATAATAAAATAATAGTTACAAAAAGTTGGTGATATTACTTATTACAAAAATAATATCAAGAAAAATATTCCTCCCTGTCCCAAATAACGTGTTTACTACAGTGTACAAAGTTTATTGTAATCGTATGGTAAGAATAATGACCCTATATTCTGTATACTGATCATTACATTACTGTATTGTAAATGTAATATACAACTTACTATTTCTGGACAATTGTGTAATTCCTTCGCAGCAATAAAACCTAATAGTGTAGACCTGAACAGCAATTTTAATGGATTATAAATAAAGGATAAAGTAGTTAGCCTACAGGATGCTCACTTTTGAGTGTAAATTGTGGTATTTATATCACATTTAAACTTCTATACTACGTATTACACATTAATACATCATTTACCTGTAATACATCAATACTTATGGATTTAATCACACATGTATTGTAGGCGAAAAGAAATTATAGAATGCCAATCGTGAAATTATTGTTAAACTTAATTCCTCCAATACTTACATAGTATAAATAAACTCTTCGGTAACTCATTTCTAGTGTCCTGCAAGTCCAAATTTAAAGATTACTTACACTTATACTGATCGCTATACAAAAAATATCACGTGCTTCTTCATGTGTCACCTGTCACCAAATATACAAAATGCTATATAAGGCACACACACGGAAAAGACCTCCTCCGGGTTGCTCCATTGTATTTGGAGGTCTCACAGAAAAAATTGCCGTACGTTCAGGTTGAAAGTAATTTGTATACATTACCAGTTTTCATCTGAAAACGAGAGTATATTTTAAGATATAACGAGGACAAGTGTCCGAAATCCTATTATCCTTTCAAAACTCCTGTCATCAATAACACACTTTAAACAAAGCATTAGTTTTCGGTACGGACCCGGAACTAGTAAACAAATGAGAGAACTTGAAAATTTGCATTCCTAATAATCTTACCTTTCAGATCCATTATCGCTGGTGTGGGTATGATGTATGTTTTTGTGCTCTTGAAATATCTGTGATAACGGCTGGGGTTTTCTCCTCTCCGCATTTCAAACTGTTGACGAGTATTATAATTTTTTTATTTATGTGTTTTAAGTAGCAGTTCATTACCACATGCTGAAGATTTAGAGTATTTTCTTATGCATTAAATTTGTTTCTCTTGACAAAAAGGAAGATTTCAATCTACTAGAAGTTGTGTTATATATTTGTACATACAAGTATCCGAAATTCTGTTATACCAACGCTGCGTAGTGTCAGGACAGCATATGGCGAAGATGACAAGAGATTTGAAATAAAACAAATTAAAATGGCAAAGTTATTTATTTTATGTAAAACATTCGAAAATCAAATCCTTTATATCAAGTTAAACCTTTGTTTTTAACCTGTCATGGTTTGAAGAAATGTGAACTATGCTGCACTATTTAAATGGCCTTATGATTTGATATGCCCAATGTTGCTAATATAAAACTGTCGTATCAAATGTTTTGGTGCCAAATTGTTAAATGAATTTCACAAATATACATTTATATTAATTTTCCTAACACAACTTTATCCTACTTCTCGTCGTAGATTGTCTATTTGGGATTAATATTGCTTGTGAACAACCCTGCTTATCAGATCACTGAGCGATATCCAAGATTTAATAGGACCGAAAATAGAATTACTTTGCCTATCGTAAAGAGTAATTTCAAACGAGAGAGTTGACTCCATAATAACTTGTTCGTTGCGCAAACGGGTCTAGCTGCAGTTGACGCAGCCAGGTTAGGTCACCGGAAACGATATATTCATATTTAAGATTTTTCAATTCATTATATTAATATACTATCCACGGTACTCAGGTAATTAGTTATTGAGAATGTATGCGTAAGTCACGGATAATTAATCTGAGAACATGTTTATTCCTAATAAGTACGATTAATATTTTAGTAGCTCCCTTTCTTTACATTTGATATAAAACACTTACAGTTACATTTTTATAAATAGAATAGAATGGACAGTTTTGAATATGTTTCTGTGGCAATCGATTACGGACTCAAGGTCACAAAGTAATCTGCTAGTACCAGACTTCAAAGTGATTAAAGTCACTACAGGATGGCATATGCACACACAATCACTGTAACTATGCGTTTCTATATTGATGAAACAAAACGCTTAAAATAATACTTTTATAAATAGAATAGTATGGACAGTTTCGAATACGATTTTGTGGCAATTTAACTCACTGACTCATGGTCACAAACTCATTTCCTAGTACCACAATTCAAAGTGATTTAAGTCATTACAGGATGGCATAAGTAAAACAATCACTATAATTACGGAATCTCCCTATATTAATCAGATGACATCTGGAATTTTTTTTCTCACTCAAACATTAAGCCTGGTTTGCATCATAGTAACAACTAGACTCAGTAGTAAACAGACTGGCTGTACATTGTTGAATATTGTTTTTTAATAAAAATTTCTAGGTGGAAATGTATTATATATATATATATATATATATATATATATATATATATATATATTATATATATATAAGATGGATGTTAAGATGTTTACACATTTTATATTTGAGTAATTGATACTTGGTCACATATAATTTAAAAGCAAGATTTCTACGAAAACTGGCTTGGAAATTGCTTGGACATAATGATAAAAACATCTTTTTCTTTAGAAATTCCACCCATGAATAATCTGAAAGTAATGGAGAATGAAATAAATATTAAAAAATGATTAAGATTTAACATGTACCCGCAGTTGCGGTGTATTCCATGTATTTGATGGAATATTTCCAATGCTGTCAGTAACACTAGAACTATTTCATGCCAATGTGTAGAAACCCCAGTCAAAGGTCTTAGCTTTTATTAAAGGAATAAAAACCCTCGGCTTTGCTCGCCATTTCGTAGGCTTTGCAGGGTATGAGCACTTCTGGTTCGGGTGACTTATATTTCGCCAATGTTTAAGTTTGCCTTGTTGCCGCGATTAAGAAAAATTGCAAACAAGTGTATATTTATGGCCATTGTAATTTACTTCGTTCTTAGTATTTTTTTATTCCATAGTTTTTTCCTTATTTTCGATCAAGAAAATACATATACATTCACAGTTCTTAGAAGCCTACTTCTGTCAAAAGACAACTGAGATGGGTTTTAAAACGGTCTTTATATTTGTAGTAAAAGTTAGATAAACACTTTATCTTTTATAGCTAGTACTTGATATTTACTACAATTGTAAATTAAAAACTTACAACTTTACTAAAACAAAAAAGTACAATTTTACTAAAACTTACTGTTTTATATAGAGATTTTCTTGATCTGTGTTCAGTAGTGTCAAATATGTATTATCATGTATTATAACTAGTGGGTTATTCAAATACATTACTAACTTAAATGGTAGAACCATAGTCATTGTAAAATAGTTATAAACAGTTATTATCTTGTATTATAAGTATGGGGTGTTCATAGACATTAGTACCTCCAAAGGTAGAATTATAGTCATTGCAAATAGCTATTATTTTATTTTATAATTAGTGGGGTGTTCATATATATTACTCACTTAAAAATGGAACCATAGTCCGTGTAAAATAGCGGTTTTCTTGTGCGGTTACCGACTATTTTTCCCCTTCAGATTTCAGGAGTCAGGCCTGCGAAGTATCAGGTTTCGGATGCTGCACTTAAGAGGAAGGTGAACTGGAACTAAACTCAATAGTCATATTGAATCAACTCTTCTCACCATAGCTAATGCACGTACATTACTGCCTTCAAAGGTATAACCATAGTAACTGTGAAATAGTTGTTAGGTTGTATTATATCTAGTAGGTGTACATATATTAAATTACTACCGTACATTACTCCCTTGAAAGGTATAACCATAGTAACTGTGAAATAGTTGTTAGGTTGTATTATATTTAGTAGGTGTACATATATTAAATTACTACCGTACATTACTGCCTTGAAAGGTATAACCATAGTAACTGTGAAATAGTTGTTAGGTTGTATTATATTTAGTAGGTGTACATATATTAAATTACTACCGTACATTACTGCCTTGAAAGGTATAACCATAGTAACTGTGAAATAGTTGTTAGGTTGTATTATATTTAGTAGGTGTACATATATTAAATTACTACCGTACATTACTGCCTTGAAAGGTATAACCATAGTAACTGTGAAATAGTTGTTAGGTTGTATTATATCTAGTAGGTGTACATATATTAAATTACTACCGTACATTACTGCCTTGAAAGGTATAACCATAGTAACTGTGAAATAGTTGTTAGGTTGTATTATATTTAGTAGGTGTACATATATTAAATTACTACCGTACATTACTGCCTTCAAAAGTAGAACCGTAGTCATTGTAAAATAGCTGTTACTAGTATTATAACTAGATGTTCATTAACATTATTACCTCTAAATGTATAACCATAGTAATTGTAAAATAGTTATCATCGTGTATTATAACTAGCAGGATGTTCATAGACATTACTACCTCTAATGGTAGAGCTGTAGTTAGTGCAAAATAGTTATTACGTATAACCTATAATAACTAGTGGGATGTTCAAATACATTTCTAACACCAAAGGTATAACCATAGTCATTGTTAAATTGTTGTTATTTTGTATTATAACTAGCGGGATGTTCATTTAAATTGATATTCTCAAAAATAAAACCTTAGTCATTGTAAAAATAGACATTATCTTTTTTATAACTAGCGGGTTGTTCATATACATTGCTATCAACAAATCTACAGCCGTAGTCTATGTAGAATAGTTTTATCTTGTTTTATATTTAGTAGGTGTTCATATACATTGCTATCTACAACCGTACTCTGTGTAGAATAGTTATTACCTTGTTTTACTTTGTGAGTGCTCATATACATTTCTACCACCAAAGTAAAAACCATGGTTAGTATAAAATAGTGAGTTAATTATTGCATAATTTAACGAATGTTGTGCTACAAAATATTATATGGTTGTTGCCTTTTTAAAAAAATGTTTAAATTGTATATATATATATTTACACATTTTTCAGCTCTCACTCCTTTTTTAGTGATATAAACGTGTTACTGTTAGAATAGTAGAAATAATACAAATATATACCCTGTAACTCCTGACAGACGTAATTATGTAACATCAAACATACTTTAAACTTCCTTGTCATTGCTACTATTAGAACAACGTAATTCTTAGTAGAGGATGGATGTTATTAAACAATTAAGTAAACGTAAGAAAGTCTGATACTTTCGTGTAATTGTGTGTTATTTTAGAAATAAAAAGTAAAAATAACACAAACATTACGATCCATGGAAGTGTTAACTCTGGCACTGACAGCACAGTATTTCCCTGGCCAGTGGTTATGTACTGCCGTCAAGAGTATATAAATCCTTCGTCCAATCTGCTACGGCGTTATGAGCTTTCTTTGTGAATAATTTTTCAATTCTCGAGGATCTACCTACTTGGCTGAGAAGTTTTAAATTCCTGTAAGTAATTATAATTGTTTCAATATTCTTACTATAACGCAATGAAATATTTCCAATTTGGATAAATAAAACTAATTAGGAGCGTTTACAAATATATTATTGAATATCATTTCCATTTAACTAAGTCAACAATTCAACTAGTTCCATTTATCTTATTGATTTTACTGTAATTTGGTATTTTAGTGATGCCTTTCAATATTTAAAATGTTGGTACCATTTCAGGTTTTCTGTATTATGTTGCATATTGTATTTTGCCGCTTACAAATGATGGTCTGTAAACTAGGGTATACCGTAAACAAAAAGACCACCAATAAATTACCATAATAAAAAATAACAACTTAAAATGCTAACAGACGAACGCAACCTAAATTACATTAGTTATCAGCAAATCTACGACTGGTGTCGGACTTATTGGTTTCCTCGGATGCATGTTGGCTAGACTGCAATTGATAGACACATACTATGAAAGTTTGTTACGGTCTCATCAGTTACAGTCTAGGATTATGGTCATTCAGTGTAAAATGGTTATTATAGTGTACTATATACTCGTAAAGTGAAGTGTTGTAGCCACGTCTAAAGTTAAAATCATGGTCAGTCAGTGTAAACTGGTTATTATAGTGTACTATATACTCGTAAAGTGAAGTCTTGTAGCCACGTCTAAAGTTAAAATCATGGTCAGTCAGTGTAAACTGGTTATTATAGTGTACTATATACTCGTAAAGTGAAGTGTTGTAGCCACGTCTAAAGTTAAAATCATGGTCAGTCAGTGTAAACTGGTTATTATAGTGTACTATATACTCGTAAAGTGAAATGTTGTCGCCACGTGCAAAGTTAAAATCATGGTCAGTCAGTGTAAACTGGTTATTATAGTGTACTATATACTCGTAAAGTGAAGTGTTGTAGCCACGTCTAAAGTTAAAATCATGGTCAGTCAGTGTAAACTGGTTATTATAGTGTACTATATACTCGTAAAGTGAAGTGTTGTAGCCACGTCTAAAGTTAAAATCATGGTCAGTCAGTGTAAACTGGTTATTATAGTGTACTATATACTCGTAAAGTGACCACGTCTAACTCGTCTCTAAAGTGGTCAGTCAGTGTAAACTGGTTATTATAGTGTACTATATACTCGTAAAGTGAAGTGTTGTCGCCACGTCTAAAGTTAAAATCATGGTCAGTCAGTGTAAACTGGTTATTATAGTGTACTATATACTCGTAAAGTGAAGTGTTGTAGCCACGTCTAAAGTTAAAATCATGGTCAGTCAGTGTAAACTGGTTATTATAGTGTACTATATACTCGTAAAGTGAAGTGTTGTCGCCACGTCTAAAGTTAAAATCATGGTCAGTCAGTGTAAACTGGTTATTATAGTGTACTATATACTCGTAAAGTGAAGTGTTGTAGCCACGTCTAAAGTTAAAATCATGGTCAGTCAGTGTAAACTGGTTATTATAGTGTACTATATACTCGTAAAGTGAAGTGTTGTCGCCACGTCTAAAGTTAAAATCATGGTCAGTCAGTGTAAACTGGTTATTATAGTGTACTATATACTCGTAAAGTGAAGTGTTGTCGCCACGTGCAAAGTTAAAATCATGGTCAGTCAGTGTAAACTGGTTATTATAGTGTACTATATACTCGTAAAGTGAAGTGTTGTAGCCACGTCTAAAGTTAAAATCATGGTCAGTCAGTGTAAACTGGTTATTATAGTGTACTATATACTCGTAAAGTGAAGTGTTGTAGCCACGTCTAAAGTTAAAATCATGGTCAGTCAGTGTAAACTGGTTATTATAGTGTACTATATACTCGTAAAGTGAAGTGTTGTCGCCACGTCCAAAGTTAAAATCATGGTCAGTCAGTGTAAACTGGTTATTATAGTGTACTATATACTCGTAAAGTGAAGTGTTGTCGCCACGTCTAAAGTTAAAATCATGGTCAGTCAGTGTAAACTGGTTATTATAGTGTACTATATACTCGTAAAGTGAAGTGTTGTAGCCACGTCTAAAGTTAAAATCATGGTCAGTCAGTGTAAACTGGTTATTATAGTGTACTATATACTCGTAAAGTGAAGTGTTGTAGCCACGTCTAAAGTTAAAATCATGGTCAGTCAGTGTAAACTGGTTATTATAGTGTACTATATACTCGTAAAGTGAAGTGTTGTCGCCACGTCCAAAGTTAAAATCATGGTCAGTCAGTGTAAACTGGTTATTATAGTGTACTATATACTCGTAAAGTGAAGTGTTGTCGCCACGTCCAAAGTTAAAATCATGGTCAGTCAGTGTAAACTGGTTATTATAGTGTACTATATACTCGTAAAGTGAAGTGTTGTCGCCACGTCCAAAGTTAAAATCATGGTCAGTCAGTGTAAACTGGTTATTATAGTGTACTATATACTCGTAAAGTGAAGTGTTGTAGCCACGTCTAAAGTTAAAATCATGGTCAGTCAGTGTAAACTGGTTATTATAGTGTACTATATACTCGTAAAGTGAAGTGTTGTAGCCACGTCTAAAGTTAAAATCATGGTCAGTCAGTGTAAACTGGTTATTATAGTGTACTATATACTCGTAAAGTGAAATGTTGTCGCCACGTGCAAAGTTAAAATCATGGTCAGTCAGTGTAAACTGGTTATTATAGTGTACTATATACTCGTAAAGTGAAGTAAAAGTTAAAATCATGGTCAGTCAGTGTAAACTGGTTATTATAGTGTACTATATACTCGTAAAGTGAAGTGTTGTCGCCACGTCTAAAGTTAAAATCATGGTCAGTCAGTGTAAACTGGTTATTATAGTGTACTATATACTCGTAAAGTGAAGTGTTGTCGCCACGTCTAAAGTTAAAATCATGGTCAGTCAGTGTAAACTGGTTATTATAGTGTACTATATACTCGTAAAGTGAAGTGTTGTCGCCACGTCTAAAGTTAAAATCATGGTCAGTCAGTGTAAACTGGTTATTATAGTGTACTATATACTCGTAAAGTGAAGTGTTGTAGCCACGTCTAAAGTTAAAATCATGGTCAGTCAGTGTAAACTGGTTATTATAGTGTACTATATACTCGTAAAGTGAAGTGTTGTCGCCACGTCCAAAGTTAAAATCATGGCCAACTTAGAACTATAGTTTAAAAACCTATAGTTTTACTTAAAACTACCAGTCAAACAACCCCTGGACATAGAACAATACTGTCGCTTACAAATTTGCTAAAGATACGATATCGCATTATGTAGCTTATCCTAACTTTGTATTTATTTGTAACCCCTTGTACTGCAGCTATACTAAATATCATAGATAGGGTTTGGTTTTTTTGCATGTTTTGTTTTAAGGAATAATTAGTCTTGTTTTACTATATTTTGTCATGAAAAATTTTATCCGGGAATATGTGTTTACCTAAATTTTAACTTTATCCCCGTTTTAGCAGTAAAAAAGTTGTAAGAAAATTCTTAATCTCCAAAATGTATAAAATATTATGTACGTTAGAATATGTGCTTAGTTTTTAATTATAAATAAAACAGATTTTCCGTAGTACGTTTGTAGATAAACGGGTAAGTTGCAAATATTTTAAACAATAAGGTCATATTCTTTCATACCTAAGCGCAAGAAGATAAACATAATTATTTTGTATTTTTAAAACTATGTCCTAAGATTATAAATATATAATTTTTGGGGCAAAAAGGGAAATAAAAGTACTGTGGAAACACAAAGTTTTAGTGAAAAGCACAACAAAATACTACAAATTAGGCCCTAAACTGAATTTTCATATTTTTAATAAAAATATATTCCACAAATTAAATTAATTAAATTACAAAGAAATGTATATAAAATGAAAGTACTATTAGTAATAAGTCAAATGTAACATAATATATAAATGATGGAGCGCCTCTGGACATAATATTATTTTGCTGAACATATTGCACAAGATTTGTTGTAAAAATAAATTATATATTTTTGGAACACATATTTTAAAATAAATATATATATAAAAAAATGGAAACGAAATACGGTAAGAGTCTATCTAGAGAGAAATAGCTAAGCTAGAAGTGTATAAACAGCCATCAGTCAGCGTCCCAGTTGTAATCTTATTTGTCAACTATTTTCTGATAATCTGAATGCGCATGGTCAGCCGTAAGTCTTACTTTAAGTAAGAAGTACGTTGGATTCCTACATGTAAATGGTTAACAGATAATAAGAATATGTATTGACAGCCATGTCTGACTCTGAGTTATAAATATCTTGGAACTCTGCCTGTAAATTAGTTAACGGATAACCTGAATGTGCACAGGTATCTATACGGATTCAAATTTAGAAGTAATCCTATCCATTTAATGTTAATAGTAGATTACTCAACAGAAACATATTAATATATATTTGCAATGTATATTATATAAATATAAATATATATATATATATTCACTCAGTAAAGTGCTAATAAATCGATATATTATTGCCAAAAATGTAAAGACCAGTAAGTTGAGAAGAGCAGAAGTTTAAGTAGAAACTTAATAATAAAAATTGTGTGAAAGGTATTTTTATTTTAATTGTTTGTTTTTAGTAAATTTATTACAAGTGACTTTCAATTTCTATTTATTTATTTAATTAAACGTTTATATTGAGAAGTCTAGTATTTTTAGTTTCATTTTACAGTAATAAATTCCTTTATTTTCAAATGAAGTGAGGTTTTTTTAAATTTTATTAGCAAGTAATAAGATCCACGAATATAATTTTAGACTCGAGCTATAGGTATAAAAATCAGTGATTAAATTCTAAACTTTAACATACATTTTGATCATTTATTACGAAAATTATTATAAGAAATATAATTTGAAATAGGTTTTTCTATTTCATCAGCTTTTAATAAACACCTTCTTTACTCTTAGCTCCATTATATGTGGTTTAGTCTGCCAAATCAAGTATGCTAGATTGGAAGCGATGTAACGATAGTTCCTATGAAAGCTGCTGTAACCAGAATGTAATAGTTGAACTGTTATGTTGAGTGTAAATGAGACAAAGTGTGGAATTTGTCGCGTTCCCACGTCCAAGAGAGACAGTCAGAATTAAAGAAGGATTTATTTACTCTTGGCGACCGTACGTTTCAGTGACCGGGGAAATATACCGAGTGTCTGCGAGAGTTTATCATCAGCGGAATGCTCATTTAAAACTGCGTTATCTTGCGTTGTTTAATCTTGGAACTTTGGGTGAGAAATCTTGACAAATAAAATATTTAATAGCAAATAGAATATTTAATGATAGAAAGCACCAAAACCAATTTGGTATATCAGGGAATAGTTTTATATTGATCTCTGTAAATAACTTTTCGATTCCATTTGAACATTCAGATACATGAAATCCCAAGCAATTTTCTTCATATTGTATTTGAATCAAATAATACGTTCGGAAAGAAACATGTAATAAAAGTAGGCGGCGAAGTTTTAGTCCGTTTATTTTCAAAGTTATCGAGACCAAAATGCGTTCTTTGAGGTATTTCATTATACTCCATTATAATGAAATTCGCTTTCTGATAAAATACAATGTAAAGTTTTAATAATTTCAGCCATATCAATAGCTTTTCATTTAGTGCTGTACATATCTTGTAAAGTCCTTACAGAAATGTTATATGTTGGTAAAGGACAATCATCTTCTCATTTAGTTCACACTGAGATCTTCATCCATTGTCTGTTCTAAGCTAATTTCTATTTTCGATATCGATAAAATGTTACGCAAATTTAGACTTGCGTGAAATTGTCGCTTGATTGCGCTCGGAATAGCATTTTTTTTTAATTTATTTCAACTCTTTTTCCGTTCTTGCAAAAATCTTGTTAGTTGCCTTGTTGTTGCCTCGTTGTGAATGATCAGGAAAACCTGTTGATGAACAAATTTTATACATTTTAGTTGTATAATTAGCAAATTTTTACATTCAAATTCAGTAATTTTGAAGTATGTATCAATTCCTGTGCAGTATCGTACCAGTTTGAACTGCACTTTTAGCAATTTACAGTAGCTATATCATAACTACTGAAATTCCAGACAATCCATGTGAAAGTAAAATAAACAATATGTTCCCATTATTATGTGTATGTTTTAAAATTTACTGTAATCATAGTACGTCTGATCTCTAAGACAATACATGTGAAGCTGTTGTCAATAACATATTATCATTATTAGATTCACGTTTAGCGATTTACTGTAATCATAGTACTCCTGTGCTCGAAGACAGTGTATTCGAAGCTGAGACCAACCGCATTAGCCCCTTTATAAGCGCATAATGATGTGAGTTTAACAATTTAAGGTAATCATATAAGTACTTCTGGAATCTGGTACAAAGTCATGTGAAGCTTTTATCGAATAATCCTTTACTGCAAGAAATTTTTCCCATGAAATATAAAATCATGAGCACTATAATAAACATAACTACATGTAACTGGAATAAATTATAACAGCTAATTGTAATGATATAACATCAAAATAATGGAACAGTGATATTTTGCATAATGTAGTGGAATTTCTTTGTTAACGTTTATTTCAAAAGGTTGCATTACCTTCGTGAATATAGAGTCTGCAGACCCTTTTGAGCAAAGTCCAGACATAATCACCCCCAGGTGAGGCTTGTATATGAGGACGATGTACTCAATTTTAGTTGCCTTTCATGTCCGCTCCTTCGCTGGACTTATTACCTTATAAATGTTTCGTTCTCTCCCTTAATTAAATTCTATAGCAGCGATGTTGATTTTGTATTTATATTTGAAATTTAACCGAAAATAATATTTGAGCTTAAAGACCAACACTACTAAATTTATCCAATACAACTTTTGGAATTGGCCAATGTTTAGTAATCAATAATATTATACAAAATGTCAATTTGTGTATGTGATTGTGTCGCACAATCATGTAAAAACGACTGGACCGATTGTACTGAATTTTACATGGACATTGTTAGGGTCCATAATTAACGTAAAGGTATTCGAAAATTTCTCCGAGCTATGACCGGTCTTTGAGAGCTCCCGTTTATCCATTATATCTATGAACTTCGCTTGTAAATTATCAGAAAATAGGTACAGTAGTGTTTACTTGATTATGTACCACTGAAACACACATAGTCTTGTATATTAGTATAGATAACAGTTTTAGGAAATAAGTTTTAGAAACTTGTATTTGAAACACATTATAGGTTTTATTATCCTTTGCTTGACATGCAATTTTAAAATTTTCACGAAAGAGATAATTTATAATTTTCTTACTATTTATATAAGTTTTATAGTTTTGCTTAAAAACTAAATAACTATATAAAATATATTTACCATTTATTATATACATTATATATTGGTTCCTATGAACAAAAGCATATTAAAAAGCTAATGTCGTAAAATAATGAACTACTCAAAATTGAACCATTTACAAGTAATTATAACATTACAACGAATCATTGACATGAATACTGGGATACATTCTTCTTTCATTATGATACAGGAAGAATGGACTTACTCCTAGTATTACGAAGTTTTTATTAAAATTTGTTTCCAGGGTTGGTGATACACGTTTACTCTCAAGGCGGTTAGCAGGTAAGAACATGAATTGGAGCACGGCCTGTAGAACTACCATATACAGAAACAGGAATAATACTAACAGTTATATATTTTCTTGATTTGATGTTTTATATGCTCATATTGTTACAATTGCTAAGAATAAAAGAGTTGTTATTTTCACCCTATACAGAGCTCCATACCGATTTCTTTGTACAAGTATAATGATAGGTAAATAGGAATGTTCAATACTCCGATGCTAATGAAACACTTTAACGTTGACAAAAATAAAATAAAATTCTTCTTCTTCTAATTTAATTTTTATGTTTAAATGTTAACGCATGTTATGTTTTATGCGTGCTTTATGTTTAAATTAATAGTCTACTATTCAAGTATTAAATCCGTTGTTTATTCACTATTTTTATCATAATAAAGGAAGCTATTAAAAAGGTAAAAAAAGGGGGGAAATATATGCAGGAATTGCTTTTCATTACTGAGATTTGACCATATCAAGTTGAAATTTCTATGAAATAGATTTTTAGCACCTAAAAACTTGTTGCAAATCTTTGGATTCCGAGATAGGATTAGACTATACGTCCAACAGGTAAGCCTATTTGGCCGAGACACAATATTTTGACCATTATCCGGCTTATTGTGTTTACTGTAGTAATTGATTCTATACTTAGACTATACGTTGATTCTACGTATAGAATAACTTAGGATTGCTGAAGTAAGAGCTACTTTACAAATTTATTCTTAAAAATCTTTTATCTTACACTACTTTCATAAAAATAAATTTTCGTAAATATTATAGATATGTAAAACATTAATCTACCGTTATATATGCTTCTATTCGAATATGAATTGTCATTGGAAATAACTTATCACTGTAAAAAGAATATAGATTTAAAAAGTAGATATAAGTTCAAGCGTTTTTAATCAAATACACATTCGAACTCAAAATGACACCAAATCCGGAAGATCAGTGAAGAAGAGGCTACAAACTTGTCCCTAGCCATAAATATTACATTAGTTTATCAGATTGAAGCAACAAGTGACCACCCTCATATTCCATTCCCTCAGAAATACCTCTTCAAAACACTGTTAAGTTTTTTACCACTATGAAAACAACGTTGTAGGCTACTAAACACTATCAATGCACCATTACTAAGAATATTTTTTATTATATCAAGTATTATTCGGATCTCTTGCACGTTTTTACACTTTACGTATTATCTTTGTCAATGTAGTATAAATATAATATTTTTGCAAAGCTATTTATTACCAACTATATTTCACATTGTAACCCTGAAATCTTTCATTGTGAAATGAATCCAATAAATAAGTTTATGTCGACCAAAAGTTTACTATTCTATGATAAAAGGAGTTATTAAAAATTTGATTCCAAATTTATAAATTATGTATACTCTCCACGTATTTACTCTATGATTAATTTCAATTCTTCCTTTTAGTGCATTCGGCAGAGATTTCGCATATCATATTAAGCTGGTTTTATGAGTCTTTGATTATCAGAATCAATTTACTTAAATCTCTTTCAAATTAATAGTCTGTATATCATATTTTTATACGTCAACCAGTTAATTTCATTGCAAATATGGAAACAGTTCATTTATATCGGAGGCATTTTATATCTTCTAGATATGAGAAAATGTTTTTGTAAATCATACATTTTACATACATATTATTTGATTTAAGTATAACACTTAGTTTGTTAAAAATGGCTGCACCAATAAATTTTGCAATGCATTGAGACTTAAGGACAGTATTCACAGTAACAAATGTGTGGTATATTTCATGCAAACACAAGTAAATGAGTTATTTATTGCTCATTAATACATAACTTTTGTATTTTTCTACATATATAGCACGGTATTTGTACGAATATGATAAACATAACTAGGTCATTGATTTATTGAAGCTCATCTTTCGTTGAAACCATCTTTGCATGCTTATCAGAATGTTCATGCCTTTAAGATTTATTCTGGGAAGGACAACTTCTATTTCAAATATTTTATGTCCGATATACGATAGCCTGAAACTGCGTTCTTGGCATTTTATGCCTATGACACTGCTTTGATATCTCAACACTTTGACGTTTATGAAGCTTCTGAATTTTACAATCTTCCATATATACTTTAGTTGATTGGTTCCGGGAATGGAGATTTGATCTAAATATTTATATGTCAGAAAATAACGTTAATCTATCACAAACTATACGACGCGTGAAGATAGTCGTTTAAACGTTATCTTTTTACTGCATGATTGGATGAAATAAAATTAAAAGTAGGTGATAACGTTTCCATTCAAATAATAAAAAATACGTATTCTTATGTTTACATTTTATTAAACATTAAGTTTGATGTAACTAAGTAAAGATGGAAAATAAGAATTATAAATCCACTTTTGAGATGAATTGCCCTTAAAACTTCCATCAACTGGTAGCGACCTATGGCTATATTATATTATCTTTTAAAAGTTTTGTAAATCATGGTTTCCTTGAGGATAGAAATGTATTTTATAGCTAAATATTTTACTAACTACACTTTCCTTCACATTGTACTCTAAAATATATTGCAATTAACTCAGCAACTCATGAGTGAGATGAATACATGATTGTAAACTCTTGGCGTTGTCTTGGATGGTAATCTCTTTTGGGAAATGTAAGTGGCGTGTTAATAGTGACGTAGCCGTTAATAGTCGTCCCAGAAAACTTACGGCCTAATATATCCTTATCACTATAAAAACTCAAACCTCACTACTGAATCCTGTTCCGTTGCTCCAGGATGGAATTTATGTTTTACTTGCAATAGTGACGTTATTCCAAAGCCAAATACAAAAATTGATGTTTCCTGGTATTTTAAGATAATTTGCAGTGATTGTAAGAATAAGGCATCTCCGCAATTCGCTTTTTATGGTTTCGCCATATAGTTTTATATAAGAAACTGTCAAAGTAATTTGCTTTTGAGTTACTTGCCCAATGTCCAATCTTTAAAAAATTAAGTAGCACTACGCTGAGGTAGCCCTCCCTTATAAAAATGAATAAAATTGGTTAAATGGTTCTGGGGGGGGGGAACGTAAATAAACAAATTAACACATAAATAGGTCGAATTGTATAACCTTCTCCTTTTAGAGTCGGCTAATAATATCTTGAAATTAGGCTAAGTAAATTATAGATTAAATTGAGATATTCTCTAATGTCACTCCATTTTACTTTAATTGGCCAATTATTAACATCAAAATATGACTGTAATGTAGGCCTACAGAAAACTTTTACGTAATAATATTAGTTTATTACATATTAAATTTCATGAGTAATACAATGGTAATACGTATATCTTATATACGTGGCCTTTAACAAAATTATTGTGAGTTTAACTTTAAATAATGCGGAATAAAGTTTGTGCAGTTGCAGTTAACGCTTTTATAGCTTACCTTCTGCATGTATTTGAAATTGGTATTGAAACAGGTAAAGATATTGAAGATGTACACGGCTCTTTATTAATTACACCAGATCACGCGTTTTATGTATTTACTGTTGATGGATTAACGGAGGGAAGACGACTTCTATGAACTGTGTTCTACCAGAATTTATAGATATGTTAAATTCATTGTGATTAATCAATCATTGTGTTTAAAGTCGGGTTATTATGCAACAGAACTAAATTCACTATTTAAAGTGATGTATGAATAAAGTGAAGTGGCATTGAGCGTAGTCGAATTTAATTTAAAATTATAATTGAATATTTTATTAAATACTGGATATCTTAGACTCATTTCAATTTATTTAAATGCATTAACAAATATTTTGTACTTTGAGAAAACATCCATAAATAGTTATTCCAATAGGATAATGATGAATAATTGCTATCGAATAATCAATATAGTGAAGACAGGATAACGTAGTATTATCTCAAAGAGACAATCTGCTGAAAAGCATTAAGGAGAGGAGAAGAAGGAACTAATCAAGATTATGGAGGCACTTTTGAGAGCACTGAATGAATCTTGGCTTTTAAGCTGGTATCAATACATCAGCACTGCTGAGTACGGAGGGGAGTGAGCGGAGGGGCGGTTAACTGTGCCAGTGATCTCAGAATGTCTGTAACTAAGTTCGCTATTTCTTTTGAGCAATTAAGTAGCACTTGTAAATAAAGAATTCAACTAACCTGATAGAAATGAAACCGACAACCGTACTAATACACAAGTTTTAGAGAAGAATTACAAACGAGTGGTTAGAAAAGAGTGTTAGAGGACAGCAATGTTTATATAAATAGGTTAAGTAGTAGTGGCGGGTAGGAGTTCATATATGTGATAAAAGCAAGTGTAATTTTACGGAATTATTTGTGATACTTCTGGCTTGAATTTTCGAAGAGAAGAATTCCGTTTCAATGAAGTAAAAGTACTGAATATGGCATTTATTACATAACGTCGCCCTTCAGTTATTAAAAGGTAACAATTAAAATATGTTATAGAAAGTAATCAAATTCTTTTTAAACATTCAAAGAGCTTTTTATCGTACTATCACTAGTATAAACAAATTCAACATTTTCCAATATATAATTTTTATTCTGTGCAAGGCCTTTCTGAATCAAAGATTCCATCATCAGGCACTTCACAAATTATCAAATGTTTACATTTTTAAATAATAATTAATTTTATAATAACATATGGTTAACAATTTGGATGTATGGTTAGCCAGTATAAAATATTTAATCAGAATTACATTTTTAATTTCTTTATAAATTGAGATGAGTAAAACTGAATTTTGAATTGGTCCGTCTTCATTGTTGATAAGTTTTTCTTGATTTGTGTTAATGTAAAATGTTTCCCAAGCATTTAAGTGTATTGTGTTAGTAACTTCTTTTAATAATCGTAAATTTTTATTAGAGATGGTGTGTCCAGATTCAATACAGTGATTCGCTAACTGGCTAACCATACATCCAAATTGTTAACCATATGTTATTATAAAATTAATTATTATTTAAAAATGTAAACATTTGATAATTTGTGAAGTGCCTGATGATGGAATCTTTGATTCAGAAAGGCCTTGCACAGAATAAAAATTATATATTGGAAAATGTTGAATTTGTTTATACTAGTGATAGTACGATAAACCCTTTTTTCCAATGCTCCAAGATTCTACATTCAAAGAGCTATTTATGTCTTCAGCCAGATTCAATTGCACCATTCATCTTTTGTGTGTATGCTATTATAGTAATAGATAGTTAAATATTAATAAACTAATAATACAAAAAAATCATTGCATTTTATTTTAAATCCTCCAATACCAAAACGGTTGATCTTTTTCTAAAAGTCACGTAACTGTAATGTTTTCTGAACATAGGCAATTAAAAAATAAAGAACTAAATGATTTTTGGGTTATCTTGGGTTACAAAGATCGCAACTTCATATATGATCGAGTTACAATATAATTTATTAATTCTGAACTAATTTAACGGATTTTACAGTGTATTAATGTATGTTCTACAACATACAAAACCTTTATTGTTCGACAATACAATTAATTTACTCATATAAAAAACCGCTTATTACGCGAATGATTAAGGCATTTTTATCTAATAGCTTTGGCACCAATTTAAAAGTTGCACAAGTGAATTCCAATATCAATATTGAAGTTGAATTAACATGCTTGATTTGCAACAGTAATCCGATCAATCCTGAAGAGGTACGGAACGCGAGGCAATTGGGTTCAATTATATAACGCAGTTAATCAGCTTACTGGAATCGGACCACACACGGTCACGTGACTATGAGTGACACCACCCGTTTAGCAATTCGGTTAGGTTTTCGATTGCTGCTTTCTCCTCTATACATAGTAGAATAAACAGTGAGGTTCAATATTTTTGTGTGGTTAAATACTTTACCGAAGTGCATAGACACTGTAGTCTCTTTTGCACATTGTAGTTGAATGTATCAGTACCGGCTGGTCAAGAAAATATACACATCTGTAGGTCACAGAAGCCTAATTGTCAAACGCGTTTATTTCCGGCGCTTTTAATCTAACTCCAACCAAGATATCAGTGTTGCCAGTGTGATAGTTGATTTTGCCTTGATCCGATGAAGAAAATATAATACTCATCACGGACATAGAACTGACAAATCTACCACGGCCAAAAAGTGTCTATTACGGCTATTTGAATACACTGAACTATGACAAAAACGTTAAACCACTCCATGGCTTTCAGCTTGGGCTGAATATCATTAGACAAACTACTCGCTACTGAAACTTTATTAGAAACGGTGACTTGTGGCTCGCACGCAATTTTAAATTTTCACTTGAAGCTTATGGCCTACATAGTGAAAGCAGTTATAATGCATTAAGATTAAACTCTTGTAAGTTCGTTATTACTTCCGTGCTCATAGGCGATTGAGTGAAATTGAGATCTGTTTTTTTTTGTATCTAATTCCAATATAAGATATTTCTGATGCTAGATTTTGTTTTGTTTACCCAATACAGAAAAAAATACATTAGTTTGAGACGACTACTGTGATTAAAAAGCATTTACTTTTGGAGGTTGTAACGTACAGCCACTATTAGAAGAGGAAAGAATGTATTTTACTTGGTTCATGAAATATTTCAGAATAATAGTTATAATAAATTTTATGTGATACAAGTCTTAAACAGCATCTGGAAACCGTTTGAATTCATTCCTTTCTTGATAGACGAATCTTATTTAAACTTTTAGTTTGAACTTGTTTGATATTTGAAAATAAAAGAAAATATGGATTATTTAAGTTAAGTGGCCAAAACACTTGTTGTGTACTGCAGTGGAATCAAATACTTTAAAGTTTACTCTTTCATATTTCGGTTAGATGTTGAGTATTACAAGGCGGAAATACTACTTTTTGGGCTTGTTTTTCAATTCTTTCTGCTTCGGTTATGTCACTAATGAACAAAGAATCTCTGCACAAAACAAACGATTTGAATACATGTAATCACCTTAATGAACCATACCTTCACTTGTGAGTTAAAAGCATTTTTGAAAGTGAATAAACGCCCAATAAAATAAGTGTTCAAAACTGAAATAAATATTTTCTTAAATACTCTCTTTTAGTTAGGAAAGGTCTTAAAATTTTTTACAGATTCATATGTTACGAAACATCTTTTTATGGAAACATTTATAGCTTAACCGTAAGTTAAAGGTTTTAAACCTGTCACTCTAACCCAACAGTTGCAGAATTTAATAAATTAAAAATCATGGTTTAATGAATTTTATAGTTGAACTGAAGAACTTAAATTAGATAGATTAGTGACCACTTGAGAGGAGAGTTACACTTTTCTAAATTGTAAATGATCGAAATCATTTAATCATATTTATTCCATAAATACTTGTATTTTTAATAATATGTTTAACTAATTGAAACTGGATTTAGAATAATAAACTGTATTGTTACAGCTGAAAATGAGAGAGATGTATACATGTTTTACTGCTCCAAGTGTACTATTGTAACTTTTAACCTCTCCTCATTTAATGAAGCTACATTCCTCAGCCTGCAAAGTTCAGCCATTTGTCACTGAGGGGACAGTTTCCACATCGACTTGTCACAGAAGTGTTGATCTCACGTAGGCGCTGTTTTAATACCCCCTTTAGTACCCTCTCTGTAGAAACATTTTCTTAGTCTTTATATAATTGTCTGCAGTCAGTAATATATATTCTACTACCGTTGCATTTTGATATAGTTGAAATAGTTACGTATAGTCAGTTTGTTCAGGTATTTTAAAGGTGTAAAATCATTGAATAGACGTTTTATTTTATATAAAAATACCTTTTTCCTCAATAATTTAAAAGAATTTAAAATATTATGAATTCAAGGTGCGCTTGAAATGTACATTTTACGTACTTTTAGACAGATAGTTATAAGAACGCTTCAGTATTTTAAATGAAATAAACATACTAATTCATGTTTTCACCAAACTAAGATAGTGTTTAAAGTTTCAAATTGAAGACAATATGCTTTTCATGAATATTAAAATCTCCATCAATGTATACCGTCTTATTTTAAAACAAAAGGTGGTTTTGTTTGGATTGGAATACATAAAAACCGGACAGAGACCCTTAGACTCCATAATCAAAACAGCGATTCCTTGGGTTAAGAAGTGATTATTTTCTATAGAAGGGTCTTTCGGGTCCCTGGTATCAATGGTAACCGTAGGTTTACATTCAGTAATACTTAATAACAGAGAGATAGACTGACAGACAGAAAACGACACGATTATGAAAAGGGTCTTTCGGGTCCCTGGTATCAATGGTAACCGTAGGTTTACATTCAGTAATACTTAATAACAGAGAGATAGACTGACAGACAGAAAACGACACGATTATGAGAAGGGTCTTTCGGGTCCCTGGTATCAATGGTAACCGTAGGTTTACATTCAGTAATACTTAATAACAGAGAGATAGACTGACAGACAGAAAACGACACGATTATGAGAAGGGTCTTTCGGGTCCCTGGTATCAATGGTAACCGTAGGTTTACATTCAGTAATACTTAATAACAGAGAGATAGACTGACAGACAGAAAACGACACGATTATGAGAAGGGTCTTTCGGGTCCCTGGTATCAATGGTAACCGTAGGTTTACATTCAGTAATACTTAATAACAGAGAGATAGACTGACAGACAGAAAACGACACGATTATGAGAAGGGTCTTTCGGGTCCCTGGTATCAATGGTAACCGTAGGTTTACATTCAGTAATACTTAATAACAGAGAGATAGACTGACAGACAGAAAAAGACACGATTATGAGAAGGGTCTTTCGGGTCCCTGGTATCAATGGTAACCGTAGGTTTACATTCAGTAATACTTCATAACAGAGAGATAGACTGACAGACAGAAAACGACACGATTATGAGAAGGGTCTTTCGGGTCCCTGGTATCAATGGTAACCGTAGGTTTACATTCAGTAATACTTAATAACAGAGAATCTGTAAAGCGTTCGTACACAATATAAAAACATTAGTATTTTGTCTCAAGCCCTGAAGTTTGCAACAAGCATCTCTTCAAAATATACGTCTATCCATTTCAAAGTCTATGAAATGAAATGCCCAAGTTTACGTAATAAAAAGAGAACGTTTCCATTTTAATGGAGATTCTTCTTAAAATTTTACTCAAAATCGATAATTTTGCAATGGGGTGAAAACTACCAATGACATTAGGGGGAAATCTTATTTCTACTGAACGTTAGGGCAATCATAAATTAAGGCAGCAAATCTTTCCTAACTTCACCTTGTTATTAACAAAAATGGGATCTTTTAACAAATCCTTCCTTTAATAAAAAAAACTCTATATAATTTATAGTACAGTAGGTTAAAACAGAATGTATCATAAATTTATTTTATCTCCATTTTAGTTGCTACAAACTAAGATATGAGTATGAGGTGAACAGTCCCTTGCAGATTCTTTATTTCTGTTATTGGCATAGAAGTAGTATGTATATACATTTTTAGTGATAATTTCGTATGGACAACGTACTCTTCATTTATATTTGATCTCCTAAAAAATGACTAATAAGTTGGTTTTTCTGACAGAACTTCGGATATATAAGTGCAAATATTAGTTTCATATGCCATAGCTTATAATAGTATGTTTATCTGAATGTTTGCTATTTTAATAATTATTGTTTCAGTATTATTTTTTTATTTTGGATGATTAAGGCTAATCTGTTTATTCTAAATATTGAAATAGACTACGAAAGATAGATGCTAAACTGTTGCGAAAAAGTTTTCAACGGGAAGATGAACACATTTTGAGGTAACTACTAATTATAACACTTACTACAGGCATGTCCATTACATCGTTATTTTAACGATGCCTGAGAATTATATAGTCGTTTCATGTTTCCTCATTGAACACTGAATTGTTATTGATTTAATCTATAGCTATTAAGTTAATCTTTTCCAACAATTGGCAAACTAGCTATAGATTAATTTCATTACACTTGAAACTATATCTGTCAGATGATCTGACACCCCAGATACACGAACTGCCATCTGTAGGCACAGTCCGAGATCAGGTGTCCCGTAGTAAAGTAAAGGGAGTAAGAATCACTAACACGAGGACGTGTAACGGGCCGCAACACAACACATGTAGCATGTTTTTCAGCCATAAAGTAGGTTTCTACATGCATTACTCCGACAGGGCTTTTATTTTCTGCATATTACAGTAACATATTGTCCCTGCACGTGCATCCTCCATGTTCTTTCATCCGCAAACGTGGATTATTAAATGTATAACGTTTTGCTATGTACGTGCTAATTTTAAGGATAAGGTTTATTACTTGTATGTTATGATTCCTTTGGCAACATTTTTGTTGATAGTTTTTAGGTATCTACATTAATTACATACAAATTTTAAATAAAAATACGATAATTATTTTAATAGTTTGAATAATAGAAATTTTGAAAGAAATAAAATTAGTAGAAAAGCTATAAATAAAATTATTATTGTATTTTGATCAGAGTGAATTTTAAAACATTTCCTTATCATTTATAAAGTGTAATTAATCTATGGAGCAAAAATTACTTACCAGTACAATTAATTTTGAAGTCTATCACCTTTATTTTGAAATTAAGAGTTCCAAGGTTTCAAGTCACTTTATATGGTCAAATCCATCGTTTAATTCTGACGATGTACGATTAAAAAATATGACAGTGTTTATGGACGTTTGCCACCGTTACATGGTATAGAGATAAAACATTGCGTTTCGAGGATTGAAATCCATCCTCATATTCATATGTCAAAACCTATTATTGTATAGGGTTAAGTATGTAACAATATTAAAAAGTAATTATAATAGGGCGATGAATTCACCCAAATCAACGTTAATAAGAAAACAAGTGTTACGTCAAAACAAATTCATAAATATACTTTGTCCAGATTTATTAAAACAAGTACTAGCCACAAGCCAACACCAAACAGGCACACACACACACACACACACACACACACACACACACACACACACACACACAAACACTCGCGCGCGCGCGCGCGCGCGCGGGAGTAAATTAAATATTTTTGGTACTTGTTACCAAAACATAGTGAGGTTTCTTGACGCATAATTTGTGCTTTTGTTGTCTTTGAATTGTTCTGGTTGTGTTTCTTGCCATATATTGATTAGTTTTCAATTGCAACTAAAAACCCCAAAAAGTCTTTTACGGTAAAATCTATTTTTATTTTGTCTCAAACTGACATTAAGTTTAATAAGAACTTCTAG
This sequence comes from Homalodisca vitripennis, assembly GCF_021130785.1. Taxonomy (NCBI): domain Eukaryota; kingdom Metazoa; phylum Arthropoda; class Insecta; order Hemiptera; family Cicadellidae; genus Homalodisca; species Homalodisca vitripennis. The sequence goes on along the minus strand of NC_060208.1, from coordinate 105,054,454 downwards.
GTATTTTGTATTATTAAAGAATCCACATTACGGATGTTTTAATCATAAAAATACGGAAGAAAAATTATTGATAGAGAACTGTCTCTTTTCGTTACCGTCTGTCTATATGTGTTTTTTTACTAAAATAGTTTTTACTAAAATTGGTGCTAGCAAATAATGTAGATATATGTTTTTAATGTTTATAATACATGGTTAATGATGACGTAAACATGTTACAAAGAAAAATCTTACCATATATTACAATGAAAACGTTGTATCTACAGTACATCTTGGTCAATTTTTGTTTTTGGTGGTCAAAATGTTTTTTATTAGATTCAACAGCATTTCTTATTCTTAAAAGATTTCACACGTCCACCATCTTGAAACGTGATACGATATTATGGTGAACCTTTTTTCAATTCATTTGACACTACAAGAAAAATAATTGTCCAAAATTTTAATGGTAAACCTTTGTAGGTTTCTAAAATAAGTAATAAAAACTGTAGACAGGTGGTAAAAAAAAATATCAACAATTAGTTGCATCTAGTTTTAGCCCCTTTTGATCTATATGAAAAAATCCCATACTTAAAGTTTGGTTAAATCTTTTATATGTCATTTAGGAGTGTAGAAAAGATATATTGGGTTAAATGAGATTCTTACAATAAGGTTAGGTTATAATATAATATAAAATAAAAGCTTTGACTGTAGTTAAACTATTTACATTTTTAAGGCTGTGCATTAATAGCATAGGATTCTCTCTCGTTATCAGATTCTCTTCAGACGCTCTTGACGTAAAGATCCTTTGCCCATAGATAGTGATCAGCCACGTTAGCAGTTGATGTCAACTTCAAAGACAGTTAGAATTTTATCTCAGTTAGAAAAAAAAATATATTCCTTTTATTTTGTATGGGGTTTCATAGCAGTTTTAATTGAATTTTACTTACTCAAGATGCTTAAAATAATGTTTAGTTAATAATTAATGTAAGCATGACAGAACGAAATGCTTCCATCGGTCTACTGTCTGTATCGTCTCTCAGCACAAAATCCTACTGTTCCTATCCAATGAGGATTGTCCCAGACTCAACCACACATAACTATTCCAGTTTAATTGTGTCGTGATAAGTTTTAGGCTTTGTAATAAAAAAGAATTAGTGACAATTTTACATTTTACTTGCTAATTTTAGATTATACTGACTAAGTCACAAGAGAGGCACACCTCTAATGCCGTATTGTGCACTAGAGATAGCCAACACAACACGATGTATTCGATAAGTCGAGATACACCTGAAATTAGAGTTCAATATTCCAACCCCTCTACCACCACAAATTATTGATATTCTGCATATATCGTCAGTTTGCCCTTTCTAAACCTGAATTAGCCACTTACGAGCTTATTTTCTTTGTTCAGGGACTAAAACATTCGTGTTAAAAACGTATGAGCATGTGGGTGTCATTTAAAAAATTTGAACCTTCTTGTGAAGCGGTAAAATTTCTGTATGAATTTGACAAATTGAATGTACCAGTTAAGATCATTTGGCTTTTAGATTGGGATCTGATGAATTACTTACTAAAGAGCTATTCTTCAAATACGGGTGCCAAGATCAGTGAGGAAAATAGGATACCGTCTTCGTGTGTGGAATAGGCCAACTTGAGACGCTGACGAGCTAGTTCCTTTATCACGATACCATAGTTGCGAAATACATGATAAATTTATCCATTTATTTATATTTTTTGTTCCGTCAAGCTTGATTGAATTTTTATTCAAACTTTTATAATCAAACAATTTAATGAATTAAATTCAAACTCGGTACTTGAATTTAATGTTGGTGAGGCACCAAATAGCTTAGGAAGATAGAGTCGGCATCCAAAATTATATCATCCCCTATTATTATAGTTCCTTAAAAACTGTAAATTTCCAGCTCGAGTTTTTTGTACAAATTTACGATACAAAAAAACGCTTAACTTATTCCTTTTTTAAAACTTTATCTAGTGAAGTAAAATAGCTTCTGTAGAGATTCTAGGAAAATTTAGACACCTATTAAACTTCCTGTTTTTTTTTGTTTTTTATTATGGGGTTTTTAATAAATTTTGTTTCTAATAAAATTTATTTTTTACAATTATCGTTATCGATTTAAACAGGGAATGAAATGTGTAAACTAATCACCTTTATTTAACCACGAGTTAGTGCTATTTGGAACAAGTGTTCATTTAAAAACAATGCCATATATAAGAAAAACTTGATTTTAATAGCGGCAAAATAAAAATGGCATTAACCGAGCATTTACGAAAATGGGAGTTTAAGTGTGAAAATCTAGTAGGCAGTGTTTATTTATTTATTTCCTTCCAACGGTCAAAAACCAATTTACATTTATTAACTTATAATAGATGATTAAATCATCATACTTAAACAAAAGGGCCAAACCAAACATGCAACTGGACTCTAAATCAGATCTAGACATAATTAACGTATAATTAATGTAATAAGAAAGTATAAATTATATTAAAAATTAGTGAAAGTATGTAATACATTAGTGATAATATTAACTTAAACTTAATACACTACTGTAAGATGTGATACCATATGGAGAAACAAACAGACAAATAATAACAGTGCAAATAAACTATACAATCATTAACAACAATGAAAGATAAACTTTAAATGAATAACAAGAGTAAAAAAAAGTGTTAAGTTTCCATCACTGATTTCCACATTTAATTGGTTACAAATATCAGCACTGGCCAATGTAGTGGTTTTCATGTATCATAGATTAAATGTCTGACTCTATCTTTGAGTGACCATGTTTAGATTCTTTGTCTACCACTCTTCTACAAGATCGCAACTTAGTAAACCATGAGAACTTCAGAATCAGATTGTGGATATTGAGGCTCCAGCCGGTATGGTAGTCTGATCTTCGCGTCTTTGCGAACACGAGTAGGATTGTTTATAATGGAATTCTCGGCTCAGTCGGTGGAAAATAGAGGCGGGGATTCCATCAATTGCAGCTCTCCGAGCTCAACCAATTTGCCGCTGATATTCTGATTTGCATTGTTGCCGAACTCCCGATTTCATCAATATCTTCTCCGTACATCTCTTAACTGTCCAGGCACTGACATGTACGTTCATTAGGCCTACAGATTTGTCTCAACGAATGGTTTTTTTCATACAATTAATAGTAGACTGGATGGTGAATTTGGTATGGTTGCCCATACACATCTACCCATATACACCGCTATTACCAGGATAAATTTTCTGTGATCACTAGACGTAATAAATAAAGCAGAGTGCTGTGTATGTTCCTAATAAAATATCGGGATATGTAAATATACACTAACTTTTCTTTGCAAAATTTGAACGAACATAATTTTAAGGTAGCTGAGAAACGGTATCATGATTAAAGAAAAGATAAAAAAAACAGTGTTTACAAACAAACAGTCTACTAACAATTATTTAAGAATTACAACATACCCAAATTTGGGTCTCAAATGCAATGCCTAGTAAAAAGTGTGCGAAGGATTTCTGAAATAATTAGAAGGAGGTCAGTAAACAAACTATTATAAAACCAATGATTGTACACATGTGTTTTTTTAAATGAACCAGAACTATAAATGTAGAGAACAAAACGAATATTATTAAATAATGGCTATTAAGCCATCCATTGGGTAACAGTTGTTCAATTCCTACTATTAGTTTGCAAATCGTTTCTAATTGTATTTATACTTCAAGACAAATATTTATTTCTTAATTTTAACAACTTTTCATTACTCTATCGAGCTAAAATTTTGCACATAAACTGAAGTTCCGTGACATGATAATAAAAAAATCCAGATTACTCAATCAATTAACTAAATAATTTAATCTAGTTGTAACATTGATTTTATGGATAACCATGATGGAAATGAGAAAATCACAGAATATATCAATTTTACTAACCAACTTAATCATTAAATAATCAAATGACATTATAATATTACTATATAGACAAGAGTGAGTTTCATGATAGTGCATGACCAACTATGGAATGAAGCTGAGCGTAGTTCTTGTAACACGTATGAATTACAAAGGCTGACACACAGTTCCTCTTTTTTCTCAGGGATGTAAACATTTTTCCTGTATGTGTGTTCATAAGACATCTTGAGAATGAAATTAGCTGTAGACCTGAACATTTCATGCAAGCTCAGCGAATCTATTTTATCCTAAATTCTGAATTAAAAATGTTGTAATCTTTTAATTAAATTTTATATCTGTAAAAATTGATAGTATATACATTTCATATCAAATTTATTGTTTGGGAATTGAACAAAGGAATTGCAAATGGAACGAACTGTGCTTTCAGTTTTATCACTTATATGTTATGATAATAACCACACGTTAGACATAGTTATAGTGTAAAAGGTTGATCCAATGTGAGTGTTGAGTTTGGCTTCAATTCACCTTCCTCTTAGTGCATCATCTGAAATCTAACGTTATCACAGGCTTGACTCCTGGAATCTTCTTCCTAACATTGCAAACTTTATGAGTAGTATTACTCGGTTTGTCCAACATTAGAATCAACCACTTTAATATCGTGTTTTAAACACATAACTTAATTGTGCACCTGATGAAATAATGAGAATAGCAATTCACCTGGATTGCACTATATTGTCTACGTGTCTCTGATACCGAAACGATGTAAAGTATTCATTTTGAGCTTCTTCGCTGCGATAATTTGTTGGATCTCTTCAGACGAACATGACTCCAGATTGCAGGAGTCAAGTTTGTGACAGCATCAAATTCCAGATGTTGAGGTAATACCAGAGTGAATTGGACTCAACAATCACACACGTTAAAGTTAATTATACTTATTAAGATATTATAAAAAATAATATTTGCATATTGGCATCTAGTTTACTACTCTTAACTACTCTTACTCTTTAAATTACTCTATATTGAAAAGTGTATGAAAACTGGGATGGAGACATTGACAACAACTTAGTGTGCATGTCCAAGATACCATACCAAGATATTTAGTTCAGTATTGTTAAACATTTCTATTGCTGTACATACAAGTAAACGGCTTTTAAGAACTAATTGTTTAACCAATCTTAGGTAGCAAATGCTTGAAACTGCAATCCAGTACATTACTTCCTATTATTCTTTCTGTAGTATAAACATTTTTCGTGTTTGTAATAAATATATAATTTGATTAATGTTTATTTCATTTAGTTGGATTTTTAATGCAGTATGACAAACAATTTCTGCATTTAAAGCTTTTGCAAAAGGGTGGTCAAGAATCATAAAATTCGATTTATGGGATGTTAAAACTTTAAAAAATATACGAGGTCTCCTACCTATATGTATGTATAATAATGCCCTAAACAAAATAATATCGTTAGCCACTTTATCATTGGTGCCCCCTCATATATTACTCCCCCTCATTAAGGGGAGGGGTCGAAATATGAGGGTATTGAGATGGAAAAACATTAAACTAAAATATTTTCTCAGATAACTTAAAAAACAAACATTTCCGATTCAGATTCATAAAACAACTAGCCAGTCATGTAACTTAAGAATACATGGGCTAACATTATATATTAGAGTTAGTTAACTATACAGTTTATATTCATCACTCCTAATTTATAAGTTACAGTGCACAAAGATGACTAAAACTATACATCCATATTACTCTAAACTCTAAACAATAACGTAAGGCAACTTTCACCCACCTTTATGTTTTACTGTAAATAAAAGCTGAGAAAAGAAGAAAAAGTAACAAAGTTACTCAGAGGAAAGGAAGCTAATCAAGATTATAGAAGCACTTTTCTGATCAGGAAAAAGGCATTGCTTTGAAGTCACGCTCAATATCCTAAGCACAGAGTGGCTGATCACTACGGACAATATACTGTAAAGGGGCAAGTCTAGAGAAAATTCAAAGGAGGTGAAAATTCTTTCGAACCTGTCCGTGAATACCAATTATCATTGTAATACATCCATATAAAATATTTCGTAAAATTTTCTATCAAGTAAAAGAGTGATCAATTTCATTTTAACACGATAGAAATCATAATTTTAATGATATCCAAACTAAATCTTAATAAATTTTTCTAGGTTTAAAATATCACTAATGTTCCTTAATGAGCGATATAGGTCCGAAAATGTTTCACGTGTTTTCGTTTATGTTTCTATTGACGTGATGAGGAATTCAGATTCATTGAAGTTTTCTGACATACTTCTGATTTATTGTGCTCATTACTATATTTTGGTTAGTTTACTTTGTGCATGGTTAAAAATTAAAAATTATAAACTATTGGTCTCTGTTTTTCCGTTTAGTAAGTTGTTTCTGCATCTTGTGTACTGTACTGTTTTGTCCTCTTATCAGGGCACATTATTTAGACATACAAAATCATACTTTCTCTTACGTAAGACGCTTAGCAACATCAACGGTGAAGTATGTGGTGATAACAAAGCCTTACTTAATTTATATATGACATTACTCGAAAAAATGTCTTTTTATGCTTGAACATTTTCAAAAAGTAATGGTTAGCAGAAGTCAGTCATCACTCCATAACTAATGTACCCCTCATCTGAACTATAAATTATAAATTAGTTTTTAATATATCGCCATTAATACCTTTTTTGGTTAGTATATGTCTAAAGACTTCAAATAATAAATAATCGTGGCTTATCATGTGCTGATTCGATATGAACATTCCATATAGGTTGTTAGTAAAAGTTTTGAGGAGGAGCCTATTTTACTGAGTCGAAAACTCAACACGTAACAGTTAACACACATCAAGAAGTTGACTGATTAAGGTTTTCTGTAAATTATTGGGTTAGTTTGAAATATCTCACAATTTGTAACAGAAGGCCCACACTTAATCTACGTTCTTTAAAGCGTAGTTGAACAGGTATATTACTTTTTCAGAAGTTCCTGCACTCCTTTCCAGGAAACCTTTCATTATTACGGTGAGATCCATACGCCCAATAATTTTCTGACTAGTGTACCGTCTAGGCTGTGGCTTTTCTTCCACATTCTCCAAATAATGTAAGGTTTCATGCTTATACCCTATCTTTTAAATATATTTTCCAATCAAAAATGCTCGGTTACGAAAACGGGGATTTTATGTTTAGCTTGCTATGAAGACTTAAATTTCAGATAAAGCAATAGTATTGAAACTCTCAATCAAATTAATAAATTTCACGAAATAACTTCATCAAATATACGTGTACCTATTCAAAAAGACTATAAAATGACCGTTTCACAAAATAGTTATTTAAATTTTCGCCTTTATCTAGGACATCTTAGTATTCTAAGGGTAAAGATGATTTAATGAGCGTTAGCAAAGCCTACCACTCAAGAGGTTAGAATTATTTAATTTCTATTTTTTCTGTCTGTCAATCTGTCTGCCTGTCCGCACTACACACTGAAAACAAACTGTACCTATAGATGACATTTTTACGAAGCTGCATTTTATATTAGCAACCAGGCGTTCGATGATGTTATATGTGCCACTTCATGAGATTCTTGGTGGATCGTTAGTAAATATTTTAAAATTATTTTATGTTTTATGGAGGTTACGAAACATGACGGCAACGAGAAAATTGCACAATAAATAAATTTGAACACAATCTGAATACAATCATATGAGATTTTTTCAACAGATTTAATGTTAATCTATAAGTTCAGGGCAAGATCTGATTTCACTTCCATTGATTTCATTTCTCTTGTAGTACCCTCTCTCTACTTCACCGGAATTTGTGTTACTTAAGCACTGGTATAAAACGTAATTCAATGAACAATAAACTTGAATATATCTTTTGGTATGGTATCTCTATAAACATAACTACATTTATAGACAAAAATGAGTTTTGTGATGGTACATGTTCAACTATGAAATTTGGATGAGCGTTATTGAAGTACACTGACAAAATTTAGGTTTGGTCTACCGGGAGATGTACATATTTCTTTTGTGTGATTTCTGTTTGTATGCTCGTAAAATTTCTCTACAATGAAACGTGCTATGGACTTCACATTTTGCTTCCTACCTTAGTGAAACCTATTACGATACACGTTGTGTGGCGTACTCTTATATTGCAAGAAAAATAATTTATGAAATGTGGAAAGTGCTTCTCCAGTATAACAGACATTTTAGTCAATTAATTAGATGTTTAATGCAACTATTCTGTCGAATCGACGAGGCTACTTGTGGATCAGACTGTACAATCACCTAAAGTGCATTCTCAGTTGTATGTAAACCCCATTGAACCCGGGTATAAATCACCTGAGAGAGTATACCCTCACTACCACCTATTGTACCTTTAAATTTAATGAATGAATAGTTATTTAATTGTATTTTATTATATAAAATTTTTACAGCACCAATGTAATACACAAAATTCTCTGCAACTTTCCATAATATTTGAATATATAACTGCAAAAATAATTTCAGTAACTGAACTTGAACTGTTGTAAGCCATAGGGGAGGAATACTAAGTCTATACGCTAGTAATATTAGTTACAGCACTTATGATGTAATATGATAATTTAGAATCGGAAATCCCTCTAAACAGAGAAGTAACAATATAGTACATCATTGGAGTTTTCATTCAATATCCATCACTACGTCATAGATAATATAGGTGACTTGATCGAATACGTTTAATTCCACCTTTCCTCTCTTTTACAAACCAAGATTGCTAAATCCATCCTAGAGTATATCAATTTAGGTGAGTGCAAAATGATTGCACTATTGTTGGTTTTCTACGTCTTTCACTGTTGGTTATAATTTATTACTTAAGATAGCCTCCCAGTCAATGCCTGTGTTATTCATCCTGATGTAATGAGATTGGATAATTTACAGTGGATAGTTGTCCATAGAATGTTTGAAATGCAACTCAAGGATATCAGGAAACAACACTGTTTATATTATAGTTCTGGGAGACATATAAGTCAAACCAAGAAAAAATAAAACCTCTGTGTTTAGAAATAGATAATGAACTGATCTAAAATAAAAAAAAAATATGATTCAAAACTTTCTGAGATATGCGAAATCTTCTAAATATTAAGTTTAAATGACAGTAAGACTAAAATAGTACACTGTGTAGTCACTGTGAATATATTCCATGTTGATTATATCCTGGAATATTGGGACAAGAAAGAATGCTGGTATTAGAATGCAGTTTACATGTACTATAGATCTGATAATGCCCCAGAGCTACAAAACAAGATAGCTCGTTTAGATGAAACCTGTTCAGGTACTTTAATGCATGGTATAATAAGGAAACGATTATTTTCATAAATCACTATGAATTATACCAGCTATGCTAGGAGACACTTAACACGATGGTACAAAAATATATTATTTTCATGTCGTTCTCAAATCTAAGGATATTTTTATAAATTTCTACGTATAAGTTATATATACCTAAGTTAATTGAAATTTTTGTTTATTTAGTAATTGGCATTTTGAGGATTGCAAGTAAAATTATATTTTCTATAGAAAGATAATATAACTTCTCTATATTATTAAAATTGATCGAAACTAGGTAAAAAAAAGAAGCTTTAGTATTATGGGACCAATTAATTGTGTATACCAGTGAATACTCAAATTATACGTAACATAAGTAGAAAAGATAACAAGATTGCGTACATTTGCCATCGTTTTATGTCACAAACATATATGGCACTACATTTCGAGAATTGACTAGTGTACGCTTAACTCTACGTCTTAGAACGTGTTAAAACTGAGGATGGGAATAGATTAATATCGTAAAACCTTGTGTTATGTATTTTTTCAACTTATAAATATGAAAAATGTCTACTATGCTGTTATCCTACAAAATCACTAATCGTCAATAACATGAGTTGACATAGGCTTAGAGAAAATGAACAATGAAATGTATTGTATAAATTAGTTATGGACTACAAATAAATGTTATTATGTATTTTTTTAGTCTTAATAATACATTATTGTTTGTGATGTGCTTACTCATACTGTTATGGAAAGAATGAGCGTACTCCTAGTGAAGGTAAAGGTTGTTTTTGAAACATTTCATTACCATCGTGCTAATAAAATAGAGAACGTATTAAGTTACATCCCACACATTGATGTTTTGGTCCCTGCATACAAATTGGAATAACTCAATCTATTTTAAACCCTCAAGGGTATTACATTTTAAATAGCGCAGTAAATATTTTACGGTTATATTAATAAATGAAGACTGTCATTATCGAATGTTTAGGAATATTTTGATTAACACATCGAACACTGTGATAATGTAGTGGAGTGTCGTGTACATTTGTGTACACTCACCTCCAAAATTACCAGACAAATATAACTTCGCGCCTTTACATATCTTTCTCATATTCATAATAATTGAAAATTACATACAAACAAAATATTGCGACCATTATTGAATTTAAAACTACATGACTCAGTAATTTCAAATGAAATAGCTGTATAACACCCTAAGACTATTACAAATGTATAAGTAACTATGTTTGTTTGTTTTGCTTTCATGCGTAAACTGTTCAACCGATTGTACTGAAATCTACGACTCAATGGACTCTAAATTAGAAAAACTCCCATCTTGGTTTCTATAGGTACGAAGTATCAATTGAAAGAACCTGTTAAATGCAACTACTTGTTCTGTATAATCATTACTTTATGGCAGCATAATCATATTTTAAATTAACCACAATTTTCAATTTGTTCACATTTATAGTATGAAAGTATAGAGTAAGCTTAAAGGTAACAACATATCGTATTTCGACATTTTCTGCAATCGCTGTTGTTCGGAGAGTAATAAAATATATAGATAAGAAGATTACAGTATTTATTAAAATTTAAATTTAACTGCAGGTCTAATATTAAGTATACAGTACTTGGTCAGTAATGTAATGCAGATATGAAAGGCAATTAATATATTATCAAACCCTTACTGTAAATTGAAAGACAAGACGTTTTCAGACATGAGTATGTGTTTTTATGTGTTTATATTTTATATATAACGATATGTGACGATGTTTTCTTGATCGGGAAGCAAGGCAAAATCAACTATTGAACTAAAATACTAAGCCTAGAGTAAATTTATTTGGCCATAAATATACACTTTTGACATATTTACTCGATCGTGGAAACTCAAAATTGGCATCGGTAATACAATTTAATGGAACCAGAAGTTCCCAAACCCGTGTAAAGCTTACAAAATTGCAAGTGAGGCCGCGGGTAACTAGAAGTGAATATCTTCCAATGCATTTGCTTATAATAAACACTTACTGTCAAACTTTTTTCGCCTAGAAGTGTTTTATTATGTAACATTCTTATACAATAGCTATTTATAGTAGCAGTGTTAGGATTGATATAACTTGGAACTTATAGTCTTCCTGTTATCTATAAGGTATGATTTACGATATCTCTAAAAACGTATAACCCAAATTCACATTCAGTAGATTAGGACTTCCATAACATCCCTACTTTTAGACCTCGATACCCTAACAAATATTTAAACTACACAAAGTTTGAGTTTTAGTACGTTTCACATTTCGGGATGGTATGCTTATTGTTTTTTTTTTCAGACATTTAGAGTTATCTAGATTATTCAAAACGTGGAGATTTAATAAATTAAGATGCAAAAGAATGAGATTTTATGACCCCTTGATGATATCTAAAATTGCAGTCTTTATCTCGCATAAAATCAAACATTCCGAAAACCACTCTAACGGACATCCTCTCGATATGCTGTTTGAATACAATATTAACGGGCGGTCAAGTATAAAAGCAAACATGTTTAACTATGTATATAGTGGAACGGTAATGGTAACACAATCGAATGTAGGTCAGGATAGCGCAGTGGCCACCAACAGAAGCTGTCGATTGGCGAGAGGTTCACCTCAGGAAAGGGCAGACATGCGAGTCATGTAATCTCACAGTAATGTGGGGAATTAGGCGCCACTACTCGGCAATCATGCGGCGAGGTCTCGCGCGTCTCGGCGTCATCGCTACCGAACCCAAGTACAAACGTAATAGAGCTGTTGAGGTGGTCATGTTTACTGATCGATCACGCTTACTTAAATTGTACAACAAGATGAAATTTATTTAACTTGTTTTGACTTCACAATATATTCACATTATATACATTGTTTTCTTTTTTATTTTTTTCCAAACAGTTTTTTTAACTAAAATAAATTTATAAAATTCCACATTGGTTATTTATTGAATGAATAAATAATTTCATTGTAAAATTAAAAAATAACAACTCCATAATATCAGATATATTATTGTATATTAGGGATTCCTTATTAATTTTAGGTAGATTTTGCAAACAAAATCAGCCAGTTGCAATCGTCTTTATGGTAGTACTTACCGAAAATGTTTGCATACCTTCACCAAAAATGACATCCATAGCTCAAAACTATCCCCGACCAACGTGCTGTAACCATGTAAACCTAGAGAAACCCCAAAAACAGTTCAGTAATGGTTATAAAATTTAATAAAGATTGCGTAACATAACATGTTTTTGAGTCTCTAACGATTTTTGAGATATTGAGTAAATTCTAATTGAGAATAAATTAATGACATTTCAACTGTAACAAACTTTACCTAATTCTTCCCATTGAGCCGGAAGGGATATTTCAATTATTGTTAGGATAAATTGATGAACTAAAAAAAAATAATAACATAATTTGAATGTTGAATGGTAAATATAAGTAAATATAGTTTACGATGAGTTCTTTATAATTTAAAAAAATACTACATAAAACTTTATAAACATTCCACTATATTATGTAAATATATCTATTAGTGGCAAGTTTCAAAGATTTATTGCTAGCTGAGAAGTTTTTGGTGATAATAACTATGGCCTTTCTTACCAACTTCTGTGCCATTTAGCTCCTGAATCTGTAAGGTAGCCTTAGATGAACCAATTGAACCGGAATCTCACAATTTTGAACCTTTATGTATTGTAATTAGTATTTTTTTATCCATATGGATTGTGATTTAAAGGAATACATGCCGGGATTATGCAAATAATCAAATTTGTGAGGATTTCAGGAGCGTTTGTAAGAAACGGTTATTACTACAGACTGAACAAAATAATGTGGCAAGTGTAAACCAATGAAATTAACATTGGTCAGTTGGTTGATTTAAGGAAATCTGGACAAGCAGACGTTCAAAAAAATAATTTAGTGCAAGAAAACCAAGCAAATAAAATTCGGTGGTTGGAACTTTAAAGGGAAGAACAGTACGGTTGATGAAATAGCTAGTGAAGAACACATTGAAAATTAAATTTTATTTTATCATTCTAACTATTATACCAAGTTCAACAGTAAAATATTTTGTTTGTACACATGTAACGCTGTCATAATATATAACCTTCAACAAGTTATTTTGCGAGTCATGCCAGATAAAATTAATATAATAATAATTAATTAATTGATAATAAAATAATTCCACTAAGGGCAGGTGTTGTGAATCAGGCTGATGTTCTGTTTCCCTTTTTATCAAAGGATACAAGTGCAATTTGATAACCAAAACAGTTCCTCTTTCATTGTTAAAGCTTCACCAAACTGATTAACGCATTCAGTACTAGGTTTGTATGTTACTCTTTAATAAATGTAAATTTCAATACCCTGAAGAATTTTACGTGAGTCATAAATAGTTAAATACAATTTCCTCTCTGGTATACTTCATTATCTTTTATAATAGTACAATAAAGCTTCGTGCAAACATTCTAGTCAGTTATTTCTCAGATATCGTACGGACAGAGAGGCGAAATGAAAAAGTTTATAATAATAACCATTATAATTTACTTCACTCTTAGTATGTTTTGTTCCATATTTGATTTTGTTGTGTTTCCCGATAAAGAAAAGAAATTCCACAGATCAGAGAAGCTTACTCTGTCAGATATGTTTTATATATATACACTGATTTTAGTTTTTTTTAGTTCTTACAGCCTACTAATCTATTATGTATTAAAAGTTTCCGAAGTTTTCAGCTTTTATATTTTCTTGGTTATTATGTTAACATATTACGTGTTTTTATTTCATAATTTGATGTAAAATATAGAGTTTCTTTACATTTTAAATATATACTTAATGGATATCACAATCTACACAACGTTAAAAAACTTATTCATTATTAGGCCATTCAATCAAAGTTATTGATATTAGAATGTAAGGTGTTACATCGACAGGAAAACAAAAAAATCTAAGTTGTAATTAAAGAAATAAGATATAAATTTGTATTTACAACCATTGCAGTACGGTCGTCCAGTTCATTTTCATTCATTTTTAACATTTAACATGATGATGTTAAGGAAACAGAGAGAATACGTGATTACATTGCATTTAATGGGTATTAGAAAAAATAAACGTAAAGGGCATACGAGCATTTATAATCACACTTGGTGAGTTATATATTGAAATGGTATATATATTTATTCCATTATATTATATATCTAATCTAAGAGAGATCCTCTAGTCTATATCCATATTAAAGTTCTTAACTTTTTCTTAATTCTAATATAATACTTTTGTTATATTTTTATTCTTTTTGCTTTTGATAATTTGTAACTAGAATAAATACAAAAAATCAATTTAGAAACTTTATGTTTTGTTTATTATTTTTGAAGAAATTTGTATAGAGAAACATTATTGAGAGCTCTATCTACCAATAAATATATAATGCAAAACCCGTTTTAATTATATTAATTTTTATTACAGAGTTTGTGTATGTTTCTGAGAGGTTGATTTTTTTATTGCTCTACATAATGGATAGAATCCAGATTAATTAGTGGGGTCGAGAAATAAAATAAATGTGTGTGTGGCTGACACATACGGTGGCCAGGCTAATTGCTGGGGAGTGTTTGTGCTCACAACCCCTCGTCGCATTCCTTGCATTTAATGAATTCCTGAATAATCGCAAGTTCCTGAAACTTTGGATTCTCTTAGTTTACACTTTTTTCATTTAATACGATATATTCCCTGAGAGCCGTTTAATTAGTTAGTATAATACTAAGGATATTGGACATAAGTGAATTTTCCCTTTTAAAAAAACGAGAAAAGGATTATTTATATTTAGTTCAATGTAAGATTACGCCACAGGCTTGGCTAACGTGGCATAAAAAAGCTCACTCCCATAGCTCATTTTACTGTAGAGATATCCTGCACTTAGATATGCAGACATACATCATACAGAAAGGCCTTTTCTCCCATAAATCAAAAGAAATTGATTTAGTCTACTAGTGATAGGCTTCAATGAGGCTCAGCCATATTCTATGTCTGGACAATTTTCATGCAAAATGTACAGTCTGCAGATAATTTTTCTCCAGGTAACTTGCCACATGACATTCATATTTTTTATTGAGTTAGGTTTCATATCAGTGCTTAGTTAATAAAGGTTTTGGGGAGGTAGGGACACTCTATAACGCAAGGATCGACTGAAATCAGATCTTGTCAAAATATAATGGATTTTTGGACCACATAACGAGGTTTTTTATGTCACTTTTGATTCTGGTGATGCACCAATTAATGGAGTCAATTTTAAAGTGTGATTAGATTTGCGGGTCATCAGCATAATGTGGTATGAGCTATGTATAAGTACAGAATGAATGTTTTTCACGTACAGCACGAATAATAAAGGACCAAGAATCGATCCCTGTGGTAACCCAAAAATAACAATTTCCCAATCCGAGGTCATGTCATCAACTTTTACACACAGCCACCTCCCTAGCAGATAAGTTCTCAGCCAAGTTACATGACTATAAAACCCTATTAGCCTTAATTTAGCTAACATCACTTTATGGTTTACGCTGTCGAAAGCTTTTGAAAAATCGAAAAGAGTGAGAATTGTGCCCTATCTGTGATCCATAGGAAGTCTAATTTACGGCCATTAAAATTTACTACAGCGTTTGTAGTTTGTGTTCCATGGTTTATTTTACACTTTCTCAGACCAAGAAAGTTTGTATACATACACAGCTCTGAAATCCGTACTTCTGCCAAATGACAACTAAGATAGGTTTTATGACAAGCCTCAGTAAATGTATAATAAAAGTTAGACTACTTTGTCTTGTATATCTAATAATAAATATTTGCTGAAATGTACAGTTAAAAGTACATTAACAATGGCACTATTTACGTGTTTGTTTCTATATAAACATAAATTTATGTTTTATACCTTTCAACATTTAATTCATAAGCTCTTTCAGTTACTATTTCAATTACTTTTTAGAGACCAAGGTGGGGATTTTTCTATTTTAAAGACAAGTGGGGCGTAGATAAGAGGGATTTTAAAAATAAGAACAAGTCTGTATTCTTCCCATGGACCATAATAATGTCCATATAAAGTTTCAGTACAATCGGTAGAGTTGTTTACGCGTGAAAGTAAAACAAACAAACAAAGACACTTTTTCACTTATAATATTATTAGGATTGGGATTAGGACTCCTTTTAAGGCATACTATTGTCTCTGCATACAGCATATGGTATTTATACATTTTGACATCTTAGAAAGATGTTTTTAATATAATTTAGTTACTTTCATCGATTTCTTTCACATCGAAATCGGTAACGAATGTACTATAAAAATAAACTTTGTTCAGATATTAAGGACACAACATATAATTAACGTTAAACTTTGGAAGATAAATGTTAAATGTAGGACCTGATCATAGATACAGCTTTGAAATAATATTATTGTGCTTTATTTACAAATAAAATTAAAGAAAATTAAAAATAAATTTTAACATGACATAATAATGAAATTGATTATTTTGTTTATTGTTACGGGAAGCTATGCTCGTTGACCAAAGATGAAGAGTATTTACTATTGGCGGAAGCAGCACATTTTAAGATCATGAATCAGTGGCAGCGTAGTTGCAGAGATCACGCGAAGAGACAGCCGCTAGAATGCACATCGATGTTAACAAAAGATTACACTACACCACAGCGTGAGCCGTGTATTCCTGAGCTATAGTTTTGCAATGGTCCACTTCTTTACTTCTAAAATAACCAGTGGGAACAAATAGAGCACCACATCATGAGACTGCCGCTTTGTTGACAAAGCGATTTTAATATATTTTGACTACAACATAATTATCTCCCCAAGTATCTTATTGAGTTATAGTTTCATACAATATTATTTTTTCTCAAGTGTCAAATAATCAGTAAAAGCTCAGTACTGAAGCATCAAGTGATGAGACTCTCCCTCAGTACACATCTATGTCAGTACCTTTTACACTAAAATAGGTTGCGAACAATGGCACGGTAACGAAGCCTATACCTACGATGATGGGACCTGCGGGATCGGTAGCCACTAACACAGAGGCTCTGACGCCCTAAATTCTGGGGTTTAAGGTAATTAGAAAGATCAGCAAGGAGAACCCCTAGCTGGTTACTTCAGTGGACTGGAGGAAAGCTCGAGTAGAGACGGGAAATAATACAGCCTGCTTCTATAGCGCCCGTGGCAACAAAAATAAGACAAAATGGCTCCAGAAAAGGTATGTTCGAATGCGGTTGGCGTTATAAGTACAGCCGCCCTCTAAAGCGGAACCGTCCAAAATCTAGAACCGATCGTAGCCTTAGAAATCGTCAATAGTCTCACCACAATAGAAGAGGACGATTCCGCCGTCACCAAGGATCTGGGAAATGAAGCGGTGAGCTTCAATGTGTATGGCTTGTGCCGAAGAAGCCGTTCACATGCGTAGCGCCTGGGGGGGGGCGAACTTTGGCCCGAAAAACTAAAACACCTTTCTGTTCACGAGCACGAGCACCTGTTCTAAACATTCTTCACCGAAGCTGTGTTGCGGACAATCAGGTGCCGAACACGGATGTATTCACTAAGAGTTACATACCGAGGCTTCGTTTGGGTGATGTACTCTTCCCGGATTGGAGAATCAGTGATGGATGAGTGCTTTACCTTCTGTACATAGAGCTCTTGAACGCGCTTGAAGTACACGTACTGGACATTGACAGACAATATCGACTAATTTTTAAGATCCGTAGTGTATAGCCGTCAGGCATGAGTGGCGAATATGAAGTTTTCACGCTCTGGCTATCCTGTGACGGCAATGATGGCTTATATTTTATAAATTTTGGCTTGTGTGTGTGTGTGTGTGTGTGTGTGTGTGTGTGTGTTTTAAGAGAAATTTATCTTTGACAACCCATATGATAAGAATTAATAATTGTATTTCATTTTCCAAAATTTATAGCAATATGAAAGAGTGTAACGTATCGGTGGTTTATTGTGTTGTTATATGAATCTATTAAAAAGTTATTCCTGAGTAATACTAGGAAATAAAAAAAATGATTTTTTTAAAGTGATAAATTAATGATAAAGTTGCGGTGGTTTTTGATCAATTTTGCGAAACGACTATAATAGCTTAGTAAAAAAAGTCTCTTCATAATATGAATTATTTCGAACTCGAATAATATTCCCTTGAATTTCGAGGATGGAATAAAATAAAAAATAAACAATAATTTGTGTTGTAAATTGTTTTCATACATTAGTGTACAATGGGTTTCTACTGGGTATTTTAGCAGTAGAGGGAAGTGTACAAAGTGTAAAGCTATAACTCAGGAAGACACATGGCTCACGCTGTGCCGTAGTGTAAAAGATGTTAACATCGCTGTGCACTGAGGCGGCAGTCTCGTCGCGTGATGCTCTGGAACTATGCTTCCACTGATTCATGATCCTAAAGTGCTGCTTCCGCCAATAGGAAATACCGGTCGTCTCTGGTCGATTGTCTTGGCTTCCTGTTACAATACAGAAAACATTCCATTACCTTATTGGGTCGCCTCAGATAGGCGAGTCCTGTCCTTTATCTTCATAATTTAGAGGCATCTCCTGTACGTTTTGTAATTCATAATTAACAAAAACTCTTGCGTCATCACTGGAGATAATTCATCACCATATGGTTGATGGAAATTACAGTATATTCAATTTAATTTAATCCACTGGGTTTTACTACTAAAATTTAAGTGTCACACATTTTTAACCAATTTTACAAAAATGTTAATATCAAAAACTTTTAAACAAATTGTATTTACCTTTTTACAGTAATATGTTGAACTGTATGTAGTATGTTTATTGAACTGTGTGGTTTTATTTTACAAATAGATTATACACGTATCAGTTTTCTACCTGAAGGCTGAATAAAAGCTGGAATATCTCAATGGCTAGAAACGAGCTATAAGCTTTGGAACTGTGGCAAGCAATCGCCATATAGAGAGTCAGAAGTCTTCTTCTTCACATCAGGGTCACCATCGCTCCATGAAAGAGGCCTTAGTGTTATCGATATAAAAGCTTTGTCCATGGCTCTAGTAACTGCGATAGGCCATCCAATTACGTCCGTTTCGGTGGAAACTATTAGTATTGTAACTGTATAAAATGCGACACAGAGAAGAGTGTCGACACAACGCCTGGAAGTCGGCTCGGCAGCGTTGAGTTTGTGCAAGAAGCCCTCTACCAAGAGACCGGTGAGGAGCACTTCCATCGCTCTCTCCCACCCCTCAGTGGGCAAGCTTCCCGTCCAGGATAGCGTCGATGAAGTGAGTTATTTCACTCCGATGAAGAAGTGCCCGAGGAAACCAAGAAACCTGCACTTCGACAACCAGCGGAGGGCAATTGAGGACCAGACCTCCTGTAGCCTTCCCGGTTGAACTACTTGTCTGCCTGCAATTTTCCCAAGGACTAGATATTAGTCATCGTCTTCGCCACATGTTGTTCCCCACGTACTTGTTTTTAAATAATTAATTTTTGCATTTAACGAGGATACTGACACATTTAACCATATGTACATCAAAACTATTTTTGTTATATATAATTGTTCTGTTGCACTCATCTTTGGTTCTTTCCAGGGTGGGATGTACAGTCCAAGTCGGGTTCTCTGGCCTTGAACGCGCATAAGTTACTGAACATGTGGTTATTTGATTTTAAATAATTAACATCTTGACTTAAGGATGAATAATTATTTTGGTGTTAGGTGATTTATTAGTTATAAGTGATTCAGTGGTTTACTGAAAATTAGACCATGAATTACGGTATTGAGTTTCATTATATTAATACTATATCAAAATTATGTAATGTTTTGGAAAATATTGCTTCCAATTTAGAGGAGTCATGAGAATTGTAAACTCCGTTCATGGAACATAAGGAAGCTTTTTTTAAACCATAAATTAAATCGAGTGTGTGAGTGGGCGTGTGTGTAAGAATAGAAATACATTGGAATGGTTAAATTGTTCATCTGAAAATGTTAAAAAATACGATTTAAAATGTTAAGCACCTGTATTGTCTTATAATATTGGACTCCATTGCAGAGCAATGGCTACCAGTAAATATTTATCGCTTTGCGGTCGTGGTGGCTACAAATAACCGTTCCTTTGTCGGAGTCTCATAGATGAGGGCAGTTTCCGGCTTTTACCTCTCCTTGCGCGAGTTTCCTTCCGGAATCTGCTTTTCCAAGATTTACAATATCTCTCTCTTTCTATTTCTTTAGTTTGTAAGGTGTAACAACGCTTTCTTAGAAAAAAAGACTGTTAAAATTTGCTTGTAACTTTTAAAATTGCGTTTTATTTATAAGAACTATACAGGATTAGTTACCATGAAATATTTGTAAAAATCAGAAAAGACACTAGGGAATATTGTGGATATCTGGTAGTCAATGATTTTGTTTAATTTACCTACGCAATGTTACTATAAATAGATTTTATTAAGTAATTTTTATGAACATTTTAGCAACCGGTTAACATGAGAATTAGGTAGAGGTTTATGCATAGACAATCTAAAAAATAATCTTGAGGATATTATGTATGCTAATATTTGACAGATGTATTAAATTCAATTACAATGCGGCAGCAAGACAATCACGACGGTAAAACGCTCACGTTACGTCATACTATTAAATATATTGTTACTTAATGGGCACTTGAACATATCTATAAGTGATTGCATTATTAGTTATTAAGTAAGACGTGTTAACTAACCATCCCCGCTACTTCTATAGTGATAGGCCAGCAGTAACGAACCACGGTTGTGAAGCGCTCATATTATCGTCATATTAGTGCAGATGTTGCCACTTGAAGGCATTATCAGATAATATGCGTGCCATACTAACCATTTGAGTATTATTAGTTCCAAAGCAAGACATAATAACTAACCTTCCCTGTCACTTCTATAACGATAGGCTGGCAGTAACGAACCACGGTAGTGAAGCGCTCATATTATCGTCATATTAGTGCAGATGTTGCCACTTGAAGGTCATTACAAATGATTATCTTTAGATGACATCCGTATCTAAAAAAAAACCGCTGAAAAGCTCATACTATAGTTATATTGCTGCAAAGTAGTAGCCTAATGACTAGGATTCATGTTAATTTCTAAGTAACAGCGGTGCCCTATAAACTATTTATAGCACACTTAAATATTCATTGTACTTCACTTACTAACTAATTGTCCCTATCACTTCAATACCGATAGGTCGGTGGTGACATGTCACGGCATCGAAGTGCTTTAACAAACACATTTAAACCTTTTCTTCAATAATATTGTAGAAAATATTTTTTATTGTAATTTATATTTAAAATATGTTTAAGGTAAATAATTACTTTCATACTTGGTAACTTCAAGTAACGCTTAATTCTTTAGAAAAATCAAAGGGGGAGTAGGAAAACGTATCATATCCACTTTATATTCATAATAATAACTAAAACCATTAAAATCTCTCTCACATAAATTATGGTTGTGTTTACAAATAGAAAACAGCTGGTGTAAAGCTTCTGAAAAGAATGTATAATGTTTATAAATAAGGAAAACTTATAAAGTAATAAATTAGCTTATTTATATTTTTTGATAATGATTTTGAGACAGTTAACAGTTATAAATAAACCGAGGCAACGGAGTATCGAAGTACCTGGCAGGAGTAATGAAAGAAGTAGCGTAAATACGGACAGACAGATGGACGAACTGCCCTTTTCCTTTTTGGCCTCAAATTAGACCCAGGTTCAAGTCTCTAGAAGGTTTGTAGCCATAGACTGACAGACGGACTTCCCTTTGATCTTTTGACCTCAAAATCATAAATATCATAAATATTTTGTTTTATATTGCAACTATCTTCGATTTGATAGACTTTAATATAACAACCTAGACTTTACACATATTATTTGATTGGAATATTTATAACTAATAAACTTTATTGTATGAATATTTAACAGTTATGAGTATTTCATGACAGATTCTACATCATGAGTTATCATAACGTTTCTTAGAGTAACAGTTTTTAAATAAGATACTAATATAATATGTTTTACAACTTCCATGATTCAATCCATGTTTTCTCTAATAATTGTAGAATTGATAAATGAAATAAAGAAAGTAAAGTCAAATGACAACCTATAGCAATATGTTTCTGTAATAAGGCTAAAACTGAAACATGAATAAATTGTAAAGCAAGAAACTAGGAGTGACGAAGTGGCTGTAAGCTGCACGAGAATACACGTACCGTTCTACACGTGTCTTCTATCACTTTTGATAGCTTAAAGGAAAATCCTGTTTCCTAATAAAAAGAAAGTATTCTCATCTTGTAAATTATATTTTAAGTAGTGCATTTTAAATGTTTTTATTCTCTTTATTGATTTCAGTTCTGTTTTATGTTTGTTTTTTAAACAAGTGGTGTTCTAAAGATGGGTGTTGGAAACCCGAAAATGAAATGTATACTCAAATATTTCCTATAAACTTTATTCCATATTTAAAAATTATGGAAAGTTTTTAGTTAAATATTCAACGATAAATCCTTCTGTTACAATCGATTCAGACATCAAATATAAAACATGTTGTATATCCAACCGTAAAATGTAACTTCTTCAACGAGAAATATTCGTTGTAACGTAATTCATTTCATCGAAATATATGGTTTGAAACTAATGAATCCTAGGCACATAGAGATTAAGTTCTAAGAAATGAGGCTGAGATGAAATAATTGGATGTCCAAGTGACATTAAAGTAAATAGTGATTAAATTATAATTGTTAGGTCGTATCCCTAATAAGATCATTAGCTGACCTGACCATATAACTTACATTTGTTGCTGGGTCTGCTGGTATTCACAGTACAAAACTGTTATCATTGTAGCTAGCATAATTTGTTCTAGCATAAAACATTTAAATGACACCTTTATTATCATTATTATAACTGTTCGAAACAATTTCATCTATCTATTAACATACTTTATTCAATACTAGTGAAATAAAATTTATATTTCATATAGACTTCAGCAAATTCAGAACTGGTGCATAGAGCTTATTTAAAATAATACGAATCGAGTATTTTAAAACAGGTGTAACAAAACTTGTAACCAGTAGAACTAACTATTAGATTTGTATCGATACATTGACACCAACGTAGTCTACACCAGAAGGGAAGTCAGAATTCCAATTCGTAGTTAATGACAACTAAGAGTTTACTGAGAAATAAATACACTCCCTGCACACAATACAAGGGCTTTTAGAAAGTTTCACACAAATAGTTACCGAGAACTAAGAGTTTACTGATAAGCAAGTACACTCCCTGCACTTTAAGACAAGGGGTTATAGAAAGTTCCTCAGACAGAGTCATTGAGAACCAACAGTTTATTGATGAACAAATACACTCCCTGAACCTTACTACAATGGTTTTTAGAAAGTTCCACAGAGAGAGTAATCAGGAACTAACAGTGTACTTATAAACAAGTACACTCCCTGCATCTTACTACAATTTCTTTTAGAAAGTTCCACAGAGAGAGTAATCAGGAACTAACAGTGTACTTATAAACAAGTACACTCCCTGCATCTTACTACAATTTCTTTTAGAAAGTTCCACAGAGAGAGTAATCAGGAACTAACAGTGTACTTATAAACAAGTACACTCCCTGCATCTTACTACAATTTCTTTTAGAAAGTTCCACAGAGAGAGTAATCAGGAACTAACAGTGTACTTATAAACAAGTACACTCCCTGCATCTTACTACAATTTCTTTTAGAGAGTTCCACAGAGAGAGTAATCAGGAATAACAGTCTTAAACTATAATAATGTACCACATGAACTTGAATGTTACAAATTATTTCATAGCACTTTTTTCCTCTCAATAAAGAAATTTTAAATTTCATTTCATTTTCATATATTGCAGAATCCTTCATCTATACCCACTCATTTCCTCTTCCACGTGCATATTTTAAATCTCATAGTTTATATTTTTTATACATTTTCTCAAATATCTTAATATTGAGAGATATCCCCACTACACACAATTATGAATTACATACATCTTATGCATTTTAACCTGTCACCCGATAACCAGAAATCCTTTATACTATACCCCTGTGCAGATACAACATGCCCGTGCCACTGACAGTGTGGAAGAACTAAAATATCCCTGAAGATACGCTTGAATATTAAATTTGTAGTGAATGTGTGTGACTTAATAGGTTTGCTAGAACAAATAAATACATGTGTTTAATACAGCTTTAATATTGACTATTGCGATACAACTTATTACATATTGTTTATATACAGTAAAATATTATTATTATATAATATACATGAACCTTAAAATTTTTTTTACAAAGGTAAATATTTGAATAATTTTGAAATATGTCATTCAAGTCATGTGTAGGTATAATTGCAAATAAAATTCTTGGTTCGATTCAAAAACAGTTGTGAAACATATTTTCGGGAAATTTTATAGTCAAAATATATAATTTTGTAAACGGGATATGTACTAAAAATTATTCAAAAACGTGTAAGGCCACTCACTTTATTGACTATATTTTTACGATGTATCAAACGAAATATAAAAAAGATAGTTGGAAAATATATACAAATTATAAGACACTTACAAAATCTTAGAATGATTCAATGTATTGTTACCACTTAGCTTTATATATATATATATATATATATATAGTAAAATAAAATGAACCAAATCATTCGTACAAGATTTCGACTCAGATTTTAATCTGCAATTAGTTCTATACAGCAATCCTCAACTTGGTTGATATTTTGCAATTATTTTCATTTGTTATTAATCTTAGGAGAATCTGAAAACATTAACGTAAATATACTTTTAAAAGTACTGAAAACGTAAACAAACAATGTTTTACAAAATGTATATGTATGTATGGGCATTTCTCTATTATTTAGTTAATTAAAGTTAATTATAGATGTTATTTTTTAATAAACGCATTCATTGTCTTCAGAAGGAAAATGTGAATTCGACACATCTCCTATCTTCTTTCGAAATGTACTTAGTCTCTTAGAATAGATGTTTTCTTAGATAATGACGCGAACTAATCAAAGTCTTCCGTGCACCAAAGAGGAAAATCATACTGCTGACAAGGCCCTCACATAACGATTCTTGTAAACCATTTGAAACTCCTTAAAATATTATCTGTGCCTTCATTCTATATCTTAAAGTGCCTTTTGTATGACCAAATCTGTAATAAGTTCATGTCTAGAATCATACTCATGGTCACTTTACAAGGAAAATATCACTTCTGCAATATACTATCCATTGAAGTACATTGTATCAAAATTCTGCATACTACTGCTGTATTATCTGTATGTACACGGTATAATCTGCCACTCCACCTGAAAGAAAAGCAATCGTTAAAAAATTTAAAGAAACTTCTCTTGCAACATCATGTCAATGAAAAAGTTCATAGTGTCTCAGAATACATGATTACGTCGGATTGCAGTTAGAGCCTAATAAGCCGTAATTTTTAAAGTCTATGAATATTATTTCTTCTTAATAACTTAGTAATTCTCACTTGTAAAGATTTAATTTGCGTGTAATTTTATTACTATGATGTATACCTTTATAATCACAGTGACTTAATATAACTAGTACTGTTGCTTGCTAAATGTATTTCATACTTTTTCCTATATCTAACGATTATTTTGCACTTGTGCTTGTGCAAGGCGCGCCTGATGATGTAAACAAATAAATAAAAATAAAA
The DNA here is from genome assembly GCF_021130785.1 of Homalodisca vitripennis. NCBI lineage: Eukaryota > Metazoa > Arthropoda > Insecta > Hemiptera > Cicadellidae > Homalodisca > Homalodisca vitripennis. Next base: position 105,028,515 of record NC_060208.1, on the reverse strand, counting down.
AACTGGAATGGACATTAGGTCTACTTAAGTAACTTGCTAACATTATTTTCTGACCGAATGAACTAGCACCACTTATTCTTCCCCATGACGTCACATTGTTACCACTATCATTGGACACGCACAACTGATAACGGGCTGTAATGGCAGCCATTGTGACTGTTATTCTGCAACCGTCATAAACACGCATTGACGCTCTTTGTACACTAGGTACTATGATCTGATAATGTCCTTCACATTTCTATTGATTCAGTGCGTAAAAACCTAGTTGCTTTAATGTATCAGGCTCTTTTGTGTGGTAAAAAAATTATTATCATTAACTTGGACAAGCTTAGTTTATATTTTTAACATCTTTTCGTGTATTGCATGCATCTATTACTATAATAAAACTTGCCAGTTTTAAGATATTACATGTACACACTTTTCGTTAAAAACATTAACGAAAAAAGTAAATTTTACTATGAAAATGTTAAGAAAACTACATTTTTTCAGGAAATATCTGGAAATAACAAAACTACCTGTTTGGTAGGCATAACTCACTTAGCCAAAAAATACATTTTTAATGTTCGCTCTATTAACTTTATTTATTTCCTGAAGGCGCGCATATTGGTGATAGAAGTGAATGGAGGAGGGATTTGGGGTCACAGGGGGAATATGAGGAATTTTTGGTAAATTATACTCCTTTTAAAGCAACGAAAGGAGGCTATCAACAACGAAACATTCAGCTCCAAGAAGTTACTTCCAACATATGAAATCTACTGTGTGGGCTATACATTTAAAAGCTATTTTGTAACATATACATGGTATTGCTCTTGTTTAATATATTTAGAGCTATTTTACATACAATACTACTTTGATTAACTTTTTTGTATGTATTGTTGTCAGATTACACGAGAGAAACTGGCTTTTCATAATTATTATGAGATCGATTAGCCTAATACATTGTAGACGTCATTTAGCCATGTTCCATTTAGCGATTATGATTCGTATTTTTGATGAATCCATGAGATGGCTTTTTTAACTTGGTTTTACTTATTTTCTTTGACTATAGAATAATTTATAATTATTTAATTCATAACATTTTGTGTTTAAAAACACAACAAACACAATACATTTCATAGAAGTACTTTGCCAACGTAGAATATTTGGATTAATAAGGGAATCCCACATTATGAGTAATGTCATAAAACTTACACACTTTATGTTCGTTGCCCAGCTTGGTACACAATTACAACTCTGTTATTTATGAATCTAGAGAAAAAACTAATGTGTTCTTGAATGCTTTATAAGATTTACTAAAAATTTGTAATTTGCAAAGTGTTAGTATCTTGAACGGTTTTTGAGCTATGGGTTGAATGTAAATTTCGTAGGAATTCAGAAATTGAGATAGGAATGCTGAAATAAGTTCATATTTGGTACACAAACTGACATATTAAATACCTTGGCTAAGTAAGTTACTCCATTTATTCATACGTTAAGTACGTTTCCATTTCTAAGTAGCTTTGTTCTCCATTTATTTCCAATGTACCGCCATTTAAAACTAAAAAATCCAAATTCTGTCATTTATGAACCTACAGAAAAAAACTAAAACTCTTCTGGAATGCTTAAAATACCCCACAGTTTTTGTTAGGATTTGTTTTATCGCAAGAGATGTAAATCCTGTCAGAATAAATTATTAATATTTAATTTGATAGAAAATCTACCTACTTCTTCCGGCTGGGATTCCAAGGGACTATTTAGAAACAAAGTGGTTACAAATTAAATTTGAAATTATTACCTATTTTTATAGTGTGAACAACAGAATAGACTATATACTATTTCTGTAATAATTTTCCAACTCAATGGATGTTATCTGAGTGATTGCACGATCTTGTTGGGCAGCTGTTTTATACGCTTATTTTGTATGGCATGCTAACTTGTGTCGGTAAAATCTAATGATAACAAGATAATGAATTTCAATTGGGGAAATGATCACAAATCTCTTTATTACGTTTGACTACACATAAGCATTAGCAATATAACTGGCTCACAAAGAAAGTAAACGTTTAATATCTTATTCGGTATTACTGGGAGATACATAAATGAGAAAATAAATAATGTTTGTTGAAATGATCGTAAATGTATATACAGGTTCTATGTTTGAATGCATAAGATCGTTAAATTTCATTTTCATCGTTATTAAATACTAAGTATTACAAATGAGTCTTTTTGGACTTAGCATGATTTTTTGCATAACATTATTTTATTCAGTAACATTAAAAATATAGCAAATGATTGTTAGGCCAGGGAACACTATATAATTTGTTAGGTTAGTGTGTAACACTGTTATCACACCTTAAACTGTAAAGATTTTTACATCCCCACCATTACCATAATGCAACTTTTCAACAACCTATTTTATTAACATACTTTAGTGAGAACAAATTAAACATGAAATGAAAAGTTTGTGGATTACTGTTGGATTGCAGTTATGAGTAATTCCTCGAGGCCTTAACGTTGAAAGGGGTAGGGGGACCATGATGAAATGTTGGGTACTTTTGGGAAACTATACAATCTTATAATAAGCAAGAAAAGAATTAAATCTTCGGGAATTATTTTCAACTATATGTTATAACCTTCGTTAGCTGAGCTCTAACCGCTATTGACAGTATTTATTATTAAACGTGTTCGCTGTGTGTATGCGATACTAAAAAGATTAAAGTTAATAAAGTTATTAATACTTATATTAATTCTTAAAGTTTCATCTAAAGCCGTATGCATTTTATTTTACATGGTTATTAATTGGTAAATACAACTGCAACAAGTATTATAATTATTTTATTTTATTAGTAGCACATATTTCCAGTTTGATTCTATTCATCCAAGGTTAGCCTTTTAATGTATAAATTGAAATAGATACATAACGCGTTAAATCTGTGGCGATGTTTTTACAAAGGACAGGTGTAAAAATATACGACACAAGCTTTCCCCAATATCCGTGGTGTGCATATTTGCGGTAGCGGTGTGATGGTTCCCGCAAACATTTTATTGCCACAGATCAAAGAACGCCGCGCTTGCCGTAGCATCATCTAGGTCGCTGTGGAATTCGTTCCCTAGCACTTGATATAGTTACCAATATATTTATACAACATTCTTTGATGGAACTTCTATTGCAACAGGGAATTTTACTGTATATTTTATTCATAACCATTGATTACATGTCGTATATATTTAGAATAGTAACATGTAGTAACTGACTCATACAAAATAAAATTATTATTTATAGTAAATACAGTCAAGTATGTGTTCGCTTCTAATAAAACATTACCTCAAACCACTAGTAATTTTAAAGTATTAATATTTTAAAAGATACTTAGGAGTTAAAAAGTAACGTTAATAATCTTTTCCTGTGATTAAATTGAAAATATGGAACTCAATATTCCATGAAATTTCATTACAGTAAAAATAGAATTGTACGCGATATGCTAATAAAATGAAACCACATTGAGGAACCATGCCGTTTATTAAAGATACACTTAACTTTTACATTTTCGTTCTGTTACCATTTAAATTGTTTATACTATAAAATAACATCTTAGATGCACAGTTTTAAGCATGTGTCACTTATTATACGACATCCATAAAATCTTTTTGTTTCCATTGTTGGGGATTTGTAAATATGTTTGTGTTTCATGATATCCTGCAGACATAGGGATGACAAGTAACAAGGTTTAAAACAATTTTTCAATGCTATATGACACATTCCGATTTTGTTGTTATAATTAGTATCACATATAATAATAATGAAGTCGAGTTATTCTAAGCTAGTGCATACGAAACGTTCAATGCACATTGCATTGATCACCCTCATATTACCGCGGAATCATGCAGGTTGCAAGTCGTATCAGGAGTTTCCGGTGAGTATGTAACAATAATGATTGAGAGCTCATTATTGATATGCCGGAATCAATATCCGCAGGTCCTGGTATTCTTTAATTATGTTTATAATTTGTGCAATATACTTTTATGACAGATGACACCAATATACGGAATAACCATAACTACCACATAAATATCTCTCAAATGAAAAGAGTGGACACGGTAAAAGGTCTGGAGAGATTATGATTTCTTCACTTAGCCCCAATGTACTTATCATCCGTGGCACAATAAGAGCACGTACATTGTACACTCTTAGGATTCATCGTGAGGTCTACCAGGAATATTCAATCACCTTATTCTCTTGCCGTCTTCTATAAATCTCTTGTTCGACCTATCCTGGAGTCCAGCTCTGTTGTATGGTGGCCATACCAACTCGACCATCTCAACGTGCAGAGCAGAATCCAAGTTCGATTAACTCGGTTGCTGGGAAAAAGACTTGGCTGCACCTTTCTGGGCACCCCTATAGCTACTGTAGCTGCTCAGTATTGACTTCAGCCTCTGGACCAGAGACGAAAGTTTTGGGACCTTGTGACACTATTTAAGCTGGTTAATGGCATGATTGACTGTCCAGATATCCAGAGCAGCTTTTACCTATCCAGATTTTAACCTATATTTTACCTCCAGAGCAGCTTTTTTCTCTTCTCGAGTAAAAAGATCAAAGACATGGTTCAAAGAAGATGTGATCAAACCAACTACGCTTACAACGGCATCGTCTCCAGGAACATGAGGTTGGACAGCGGCCTTGCTACCCACAGGTACCTCTTCAGAGTGTCGATATCAGCGTTCAAAAGTGTCTTAAGAGAAATTATTGACGAGCCTACAGATATTAAAATTATTATTAATGCCCGCTTTCTTGTTATTGCTAGTCTAATTAAGTATTACTATTATGCCTTCTCTTTTATTTATTAGTATTATACTTTGATAGCTTTTTTGGATCTATGTTTCTGTCATGTTTTATTGTTATCTCTGTTTACTGATATATAAGACCTCTTATTGTTATGTTATTGTTATATCCTGGTTCTTTCTTATTGTTTTTTTAAAAACATTTATTGTAGTGTTGTTATTGTAATATTTATTATTGTGTTCGTTAAATCAGTATTTTGTTCTATAATTTTTTCTACCTTTCTCATGTGTAAAATGCTCTCAATTTTTTATTCATTATTTTCAAAAGTGTCTGTAACATTAGTTCCATTTCTTTGTAAATTGGTGTAGTACCGTTGGTAAATAAATAAATATAATAAAAATGTCTGTGTTCTTTAGATCCAAATTCATGTTAGGATATATTTATGTTTTACTTTTCCATCTTTAATGTTAATATATATATAATCAATTTTTGTAAATTTCTCGTACTTTCACGAATACATAATTTATTTTTTATGAAAACACAACGTTGATGTTACAAATAAATATCGTGTTAGTTGTAATGGAAGTAGCGTCGTTGTTACACGCCCTGATATCGTCGTGTATTTCCTGTGCTGGGGAGGCTTCACACCATGAATCACAGTTCCGGCAGCTCACGCGAGGGGCGCTACTAACGTCTTCTACACGCTCCGTTTCCCGGGACTCCCCCATCGTTCGCTCCAACGTGATTAATAACCTCTGATTAATATGATCGGTCGAAATTTCTAACAAGTTATATAGCTTTAAAAGTAGCTTAAGATAAATCTTTCACCAAGTACCAGGTTTTCATAACTGTAGATGTTTATAACGGGTAAATCTTGTAGTCGTATACAGTCACAACGAACTTAAGTTAATGTAAGTTCTCTTACTTTCATTTTAGCTTTACAACCAAACACAAATTATTAGTAACTTCCTTCGCTGAGCGTTAGTGAATCCTGTTACTGGATGGGCTGGAATTATTTTATTACTGTCTGCCTGTGTGCCTGTATTTCCACACGATATCTCGAAAACGAACCGACCTAAGAACTTGAAATTTTAAACGAAGCTTCATTGTTTATAGGCAACGCTGATAGTTCGATGGTGACTCATATCTCTTCTTGGAAGTTGGACGAACGTTAGCCAATATCTTCATATTGGTCTTCTCGATACCCATGATCACAACGAGAAATTTGCTGAATACATGTATGTGTAAACAAAGGCATGGAACCATCACAATACACCGCGAAGAGGACTTTTCGAACGTATACTAATTGAGGCTTCACAAGACTACTATTTTTAGGAGATCGGTCACTTTAGTCCACGTCCTTATAAAGTTTGGCCACTTTGCTTATGATTATATAACATAATTGACTAGGAAATCAGAACAAATTGTAATATTCAGAGAATGCTCAAACAATAAATTTGAACGTAGAATACGTTTATCTCAAGTTTTCTAACACTTCTAGAAGAGAATATTTCAATCCTTGAAAAGTTCCAGTTTTGCAACGTATAACAATGGTAAATGTCGGAAATATAGTTATTCTTCCGAATCATCTATTATCAATAAAGAAATTTCACTCATATGTGCCCATGTCTGTTATTGGAACAGAAAGGAACATCATAAAGTAGTCGGTGTCTTGTAAAGTCTTCTATATCTTGGGTTTATGTAGGTTAAATATAATATTTCAATCCTATTTTCTCGATAAATAGTTTTGCAAATGTGCATTAAGTAATTATTACATGGTTTCTGGTACGAATAGCTTTTATAAGTCAGCTAGAACACATAAAAGACACCTAGAATTCGAGATAAAATGAGTCAGGAAGTAAACTTCATCAAGAGATATTAAGCCACGTGGAATTATACGATTCTGACTTAGCTAAAGTAGCATACCTTTTTTGTATTATGCGGCTTCATATCATTGTAGAAAAAATTACAATACAACTATTCCATACGCGACTGGTTTTTCTAGGTGTAAATGTTTTGTGTTCAGAAACACGTTTATGTGTTGAGATACACTAGAGATAGTGCAAAGTACGGATAGTGCATATACGAGTCGGGATAAAATTGTATAAATCAAGACTACTACTGAATATACAGTAGGTGTTCGGGACCTGTATGAGAAACACAATTAATTATAATTTTACACAAAGTAAAGTAAACTAATATCACTCAAAAGCTCTTTACATAAAGACTATTGCTATTTCTATTAGGTGTTTAGTATACCTGTCCCAAAAACATCCTTAAGCCGACTTTTATACTATCAGAAGTAGCTAAAGGGCTTGTATATCGAAACTGCTTTAGGTGTTAGTTTATCTGTACAATAAATATTCTTAGGACTACTTTTGTTCAACCTGAAGTAACATGTATAAATCAGCAAAAGCTAGAAATCGAGACTGTTATCTGTTAGAATATTAGGTGTTAGTTTACCTTACAAGTAAATCATAAGCCTACTCACAGATTGCCCAATGCCCAGAGTATCAGTGATAAATCAAAAATACCTGGAAATCTTAGCAGCTAAAAGTTTAATTAATTCTGGAAGAATAAATACTGTATGAGTTTTATGTTTGATCTTATAATCGTATTATTTCAGTGTTGTTCAATAAATTCTATCAATTTAGTTTTTTCATATTTAAAAGTTTTACAGTATAAAAATATTTCAAAATAACTATTTAAATTTGATATCGGTTTATGGTTTTACCATTAAAGATAGTGAAAAGTTTACTAGACTTTTATTATGACTGTTTTGTCATTGTAAATTTTCTATCATATTTTAATTGCCTTGGGGAGCAATTTTCTTTTGAGAAAGGTCTGCAATATGGTTAATAGGAGAAGCTACCATTTTAGTTTTGAGATAATAAATTTAAAAATTTCAATTTTGGAAATGTGCCCTACAGTTATAAGATAATATAAATAATGGGCTCAGCTGTTAGTTACACATTCTCTATCTATGAATTTCAAGCAATACAATTTTACGATCTTCCATAAAGAGACTGCTAGCGTGTTTACACTACTATTTCTAAGTAAGAACTTTTCTAAATCAAACAAATCATAAACAATAAAACACGCTTAGGAGAAAAATGGAGTGGTATTTGTAATCGAAGATTCAGATGCAGCTCGTTATTGTTGTGTTCCCGATAAAACCAAATTGGAAGGGACAAAGTGGCAGTGAAGTGCACAAAGGCACACGTACCACTGCAGACGTGTCCTCTCCCGGTTTGTAAAACTTCACAGTGTTAAGTCCAAACTTCCTTTGTGCAAGTACAAAGTCTTTTTTGAGGTAAAGAATATATTAAGTTGTCGTGTGCACTAAACTAATAAATATCTAACATTCACTTAATGGTATATCCCCTTTAATTTCAGATACAGATTATTTTGCATATTGTCTCTAAATTTTAAGTAACAAACTCATTCCCTGTTACAATATTAGTAGTATCTATAAATAAAACAGATTAAAAACTTTCTATTACGTTACGTGGGAACTGATCAGTCTTTATTTTTATAATAATATCCCAAACGTTTCTCAATTTTACATGTAACTATCTGTTCTTTAATTTTTTTTAACTCTATCTGGTTTTCATTGTACGTAGTGCATTAAATTATGTTTATATATTTTGAATCTTTTTACTATATTAAATATGTTAATCTATGATATTTATTTCAGCAAATATATTTATTTCATTTTCTACTAAGTGTTTAGTTGCTTTCCCTACGACAACTCACTAGAGCTTTAATATGATTGTGAAGAACTCTTGTACATTATGAAAACATATAAACTAGCAGCCCTTTTTTGCTCGGAATTGGTTTAAAGGTCTTTTTTTAATAACAACTGGAAATCACCCACATTTTAATTTATCACACACAAATTAATAATGTTTTTTAATATCAAATTTTGTATACTTAACATTTAAACTTCATAGAGTATACATCTTTTTAATAATTTTCATGATTAAGGAAGAAGTGAAGAAGGCTTGATTGCAATAAATGAATTGAATTGAGAGAAATAAACTTAGTTTCAAACTTGAACGACCAGCACATTTGGATGTCCAGCATACAATCAACAGAATCTGCAACAATGCAACTGGCGCTGATGATATATCAATTCAACTGTTCAAACTTATCTTGTTCACCACGTTTCCATCTCTTACTTTAGTATTTAATGAATCCTTACGAATTGGTATTTTTTCTGATATATAGAGGATTGCCCAAATCCGTCCACTAAGCAGTTAATATTTATCCAATAATTATTAATATTTATCCAATAATTATTAATATTTATCCAATAATTATTAATATTTATCAGTTTGGATTATGGTAGTATTACAGTACTGAAACTGCGTTACTGAGAATAACAGATGACATCCGGTTTGCCATGGATGAAAGGCAGTGCACTGTGCTGGTGCAGTGTGACTATTCTAAAGCATTCGATACTGTTAATAACACTCTATTAGTAAAAAATTAGAGATATACAGGAGGTTCCACTGAGGATTTTTACATGGCAGAAGTGTGTTACGGTTGATTTTATCAGATCTGACTGGAAGCCTGTTACGTGTGGTGTGCTACAAGAATCCATTCTTGGCCCTTTACTTTTTTCACTGTATGTAAACGATATAAGCAAGGTACTGACACATTCGAAGTCTCACTCTTGTGCTGATGACTCACAAATATATGCTCACTGTAAAGTTAGTAACATTAACCAAACTATTGATAACATTAACTGGGATATGTGGAGATTGTACTTTGGACTGTTAAGAACGGACTGAAACTCCACTCGGACAAAACTAAACCCATAATAATTGGGCATTTAACACTTCTAAATACAGTTGACATTAACAACGTACGTCAAATATCGGCTGTAGCATCCTAGTATGCATAGTAGTGTGAAAGGTTTGGCATTGACTATTACGAAAACACTGGACTAGTCCCTTATAGTAGGGATGATTATTACCACTCCATAGTTGATGAATCGTGTAGGTTTACTATCTCAAGCTAATAAGGAGAAGTGGTAGAAGCGTACTAAAGAAGCAAAACAGACAACACAGCATTCTGCGATTGACTCGTGTTAAGTTGAAAACGAGAAAAGGATATTTCCCACTCTTTTTTCCTCAGGGAAAAGCGCTACGATGTGATGTGTAACTTAACTTACATAAATGAAATCATCATTTTTAATAAATTAAATCAAACTGTCCACATTATAACCATTTTATTATTATTGTTGTAATAAATTGCACTTCCTATGTAGAGAAAAGTGTACCATAGTAATTTTGTTTGTAGATACGCTTGACACGAACTATTTGACACCTTCTTACTACAGACATTTTTATTTAAAAAATACAACTAATTTTGTAATTCAATTTACCAAAAAAAAAAAAAATAATAATAATAAGAACTCACCGTTTGAAGGTGCCTACTCATTCAGACTCACCTATCGTAAATACGAATCTGAACATTTAATTAAGAAACTGACCAATATTTTGTATTTCTCCTGTTTGTATTACCAAATTAAATCAATCAAATTTGATTCAAATTACTTGGTCAATCTTTCCATACTTTGAACTCCCATTGCTTAAAGTTCAATATAAATGTTTCAGATTTTATTGTATACCAAATCTCTACGAATATAGAATGAATCACAAAACACAGTACTTAACTAAAGACTGTCGCATAACAATAGTATATTTTACAATTCTGATAAAACCACGAATAACAAAAATAGAAATAATGAAAATTTTGAAAATGCTAAGAATAAAAAAAGCACATGAAAATAAAAACTACCGCATGGTAGCACGCAGGACATAACTGAAGACTGCCACCTAAAGATAGTAAAATTGACAAAATTATCTGGTACGACATTTTTAGAATAAAACAACACCTTTTTAGTTGCTAATTATATTTCACGATACTATGATATTACAGGCGACATTATGAGGTTACTCATAATGATATTAAGTACATGTATTACGTAGATAACGGATAGTTATAACTGATAGCCAGGCCGCTCTGACCTCGACATAATTTACTTTAAGGCTGGCGTGGGAATGTTTTAAGACTTTATCCGTTGTAGCTAGTCGTAAGTCAGTTCATCTTAGGTAAGTTCCTGTATATGGCACTTTTAGGGACAATGTACTCGCTGACGAATTGGCGAGAAATGGCTTAAAGAAGGATTCTCTTGGACGTGAACCGGCTTGTGATAGAATTAAGTCAACTGCCTAAAAAGCTATTATAAAATGGTTCATAGATTAGGAGTGTTATGATTGGTGGAGATTCTCTGAGCAATAAATTGGCAAGAAACTCATTAGAAGAACTCATTAGCATCATTCAGTTCACGAACTTATTTAGCTAAACAAAGACTTTCTGATAGAAGCCATTCCCAGTATTACTGGACACGATCAATTTAGGAAACACTTGAACACCTTAAGACTCACTACTGATGACCCTAGACGTAGACTATGTAATCAGTCGGAGGACACTGCTAAACGAATTATTGAAGTGAAAACTTCTTTAGGCGCGTTGAGCGTTTTGGTAGAGGGTAAAATCCTCGGTTCGCGTCACCGACATGCTAATGATACTAACCTGCATGAAAAAGTCAGTCTCGCTGTGTTTTTTAACCGTAGACTTGGCCGCGGACTACTAACCTGCATGAAAAAGTCAGTCTCGCTGTGTTAAAACTGTCCCGGCGGAGTATGAAAACAGACTGCGAAAATCAGTGACCTTTACGGCTTCCTCTCGCGATTTAAAAGTGAAGCCAATGTCGTACAATTCTGTAAGATGCGTCAAATTAAAGCTCTTAATATTGGCAATCTATTGGTTACATTTTTAAATATTAAAAAAATTTCGAAATAATTTTGATTATTGTTTACATTTTACATAGCGTTTACAATGACAAGAAAAAAGTAGTAAGCGAGGATTTTTTTTTATTTTTTGGTCAGACAAAATTTGTTAGCGAGAAAGTTGTGTGAAAATAGATGAATATTTTTTTTGTAATTTATCATTTTTTTATTGGAAGTTTAGTTTAGCCTGTAGTAGCGTATGAAGTGATGAGTGAACGTTTCTGCCGGAACTGTAGTTGGCGCATTGGCTCACTGATACCGTATTAACTCAATAAATTAGTTTACTGTGCAATAAAAATACCTTTACGAAAGAACCAAGTTAATTTAACTAATTTATTAGTTTTAAAAATATTGTGGGTTTAATTGTTATTGCAATTATATACTTTATCCGTAGCAATAACTGTATTATTTACAACGGTGTTCAACTCACTGTTGTTCACTTGGTGTTTACTCACTTGTATTCTATGTTTAACTAACTATTAATATTGAGCAATTACAACATATTCTTATACAGATAAATGAATAATGAAAACAATGAATATATTTTTAAACATTTTTAATGTTTGTACGAATATTTGTATTTAAAATTTAGCATTATTAATTTTAATTATGTTTTTAATATTTAACCTCTTCATCATGAAATGAGTATTATTACGGTATAGGATTTATCTTACTAGCGTGGTAAAATAGATTTCTAGTTATTTGATAATATTTTTTCGTGGATTTTAAAATTGGAAAATTAAAAACGCGTCACATTTACAATTACAGATGTACTGCTACTATAACGTATTGTTAATTACTCTCAACTTAATAGTTCCGTTTTTTTTGGATTGTAAGAGGCTTGAGGTTAGGATAAGAACCATATTATATATAACCTCACAGCTAGGTGATGAATTTGACGTCAGAACTGGCCAGCAGCTATTGGATCTGTTTGAAGATACAGGGATAGGAAGGCCCTACTAGCGAAATTGAGGTGCGCAAAAAGCTTAGATTGAGGCGTTAAGAACTAAGAGTCTTTATATTTGTAAATCTTTCTTCAATATAATCTGTCTGTTTAGTTTCAAATAAGTCATTAAATATCCGTGCAATAGATTTGTACGTAGTCGTAGTAATAATTTCTCCAGCATAGCCGGAATACCATTATTGTATATTGGTGGTCTCTCCTCACTAGAACTTTTAAAATAATACAGATTTAGCATTTGCTTAATTTCACATAATTTTAACATCACTACTGTTTTAAAACGACTCATCCTTCTAAAAAGTAAAAGTTGCTGTGCGAAAAGTAACTGTTAAGAACAGGAACATTAATATAGTATTAGCTTTTCTTACTTTTAAATGCAATTTTCACATTGTTTTCACTGATCGTTACTCCGACTGGATCTACTGAACTGTAAGTTATTACAATTAACTCATTCTTGTTCTAAATCACTTACGGTATACAGATAAACCGTACACCATAATAATGTGGAGGCACCAAGCAGTCTCTGTGTGTTGGAGAACAATGCATCATACGATCAAAGGCAGCCTTGTCCCACATTTTTCACACTCTAATACTCCCTGTTGTTTCGTTATGAGGAGCCTTTGTTAGTACCTCATAAATCCTATAACACCTCGTTCGGTGACTGGAATTATAAGGGTTTTGCATTGGCCCAGTAAAAAGCTAAATTTGTAAATATTATTTTTATTTATCTACAAATTTAAAGTGGTATCTAAAATAATAGTATTTTCAAGGTTTTAGTTCAATAGCTAAGCGTTTTAGTTCAACTCAATATATTAAGCTATCAAAGTTTTACTTGAAAATTCTGTTCATACTAGAGTTATAACTGGATATATAGGGAGTTTTTAATCAATTTTCTGTTTATACTTAAGCTATCTTTAAATCCAAACTGAATATTTAACACCTAAAGCGAGTAAAAAATGCTATAGAGCTTAATATACTAACCTGACACATTGTAATTATTATCATCAAATTTTGTATTGTTTCTCATACTGGAATGTTTTGTCATCTATTTACTCATTATTAAATACCTCTATAAATATTATAAACTATTATTATGTGCATATAGGCTCTTGAAATCTAAAATACTGACATAAGTAATAAACCATTATATATATTCACACACACACACACACACACACACACACACACACACACACACACACACACACACACACACACACACACACACACACACACACACACACACACACACACACACACACACACACACACACACACACACACACACACACACACACACACACACACACACACACACACACACACACACACACACACACACACACACACACACACACACACACACACACACACACACACACACACACACACACACACACACACACACACACACACACACACATATATATATATACATAAAGGTATCACAAGTATTTGTGTATTTAATTTTAAAGTTAAAGGTTGAATCGTGAAGGTTGAAATCGTGGGTGTTCAAGTGGAATATATGGAGAAAGAATCAGTGAAATTCTTTGAATAGCATTACTTTGAATTTCTTATTTACATTTACGAGGATTCTTTCAATGTAGCATTACAAAGTTTACACGATCTTTTGAACAGTCATACCAGTTCCACTCAGTCATTGTGTTTCTTATTTTCTTCTTATTATCCATTAGGTTTAACACTTGTTGACTGAGAGTCGACATGTTTCTAGAATTTGATTGTGCTTATGATGTTTTGACGTGGTATGAATCTAACAAGCCTAGGAGATAGACAAAATAATTGTTTAAGCGTAGTACATAGTGAAACTGCATTGAAAAAGTTATTGTAGGCCTGCATATAGTGATTCGATGAAAATGTTAGTGAAGTTCCGTATTTATTAAAAGTAGGTTGTCATTTCAATTTTATAATATACAAAAGATATGTATTAAAGCAAATCTTAAAAAACCAAATTTTTCAACAGCATCACTTGATTGATTAGTTGTTTTTGAACGAACACTACGTTTAAGGACGATTTACCATACCTTAAAGTCGACCTATGAGGGTATCGCATTTATTGTGCGGAAAATCTACATTTATTTGACATATATTATGCTCGCCCTGTTGTCTTTTCAGAACATTAATCGGAGCGCAAAACGTATTACGAATAATAATGAAGCAATCACTTGGAGAGCAATCGAATTGATCTTGAAAACGGGGAATAATCAGTAACCAAACCACGATAGGCCGGCAGTAACAAGTGACGGTAGTGAAGCGCTCACATTAGCGGCACTGTAGTGCTGATGTGGTCACCTAATGGCCACTACAGCTGTTCATCTACACATAACAGCCGTGCCTTATCAGCCCACCGCTATGGTTAGGGGCATCTCATTGAACACAAACTTAGCTATTTTACATAAACGAACAGTTTTTTGTGCTTTATTGTTTGTTAGTGTACCAGTTAGCGTTTGTGAACGTGTACACCCACATTTATCTCAAAATGCAGAAAAAACAAGTGTGTTAGCATTTATGTTCAGATAAAAACACAACAATTATTATCGGTGTCCTACAGTATGCATTTCCTGTTATGACTCATGTTTTTGGTTGTTTTACCAAGTTAGCATCGGGATAACACAAATTTGAAAGTGAAACATGAAACGATGTACACGTTTTAACTCATAAAAAAGCTGAGTTTATGGAAACCAGTTGTTTTAAAAATAAAAAAAGATTACTTAAAAGTAAATAATAATGAGAGAACTAACAATTACATTGAACTGTATATTTAAGTAATAGAGTTTTAATTTTATTAAAACAATACAAATTTTGCCTGTTATATAAAGAAATATTTAAGATGTTATTATAAGTATAAATTAAATAATAAAAAGTTACCAGTTCGGTTAGTTAATGAACGATGTTCCAATAATTTGGTGGGAGAAATTCGAGAGTGTTTAAATCTGAGGAACACGATGAACATACAAGTAAATACATACGAGTCTCTGAATCATGTGGTCTGATAGATAACAAGGAGAAAGAAAGGTGATTAATAAACCTCTTAGTTATTGTAAAATTACACTCAGAACCATTCGGTTTATAAGACCAAGAGACCAACAGTGTGAAGATATAGGTAGGAGAGATTTACAACTAGAGATTTTAGATGACGAATTGACTCAGTACATATCCTGAACCCCGAATAATTCTAACTGTATGCTAATGATATCCGGAGGACAGTGAGACTCACGTAATATCCGTTTCTACTCCTTACACGCTGTGTCGTTGTCCATGTTTTTCGAAGCGCAATGGGTCTCTATATCGTTCTTCAGGTCATCTGTACATACAGCCTGGAAGAAAAAGGAATTTCACATTAAAATCTAAATGAACTTCTTCAGGCCAGTCCTGCCACTGTTCAATCTAAGTTATACCCATTTCTAGTTAATATATTTAATTTAATGTCCTTCCAAAAATCCTTTGAATGTCTAGATGCATTTACTTTTCTCAAAAAGAGTATTAAAACTGATTTTTTTTTTACTTTACTAAAACTGGTCTTCTTTACTCCTCAAGGAATATGATTTGAGCTATCCACTATCTTGACTAACTCCTCTATAACTCAGACCCTCTTCACAACATATTTGACGATTATTAGAGCTATCTCCTTTATAAAAACATATAAATTTAATTTTGATAGCTAGACTAATGTCGATTGTTCAAAAAATTTCCAGAAATATTGTAAAAAAGTTGTATATTCCCGTATAACGTTCGACCTAATGTTCTTTATTGTAATATAGTACACTAACTTAGTTCATTACTGTAGGTCTACTGTACTTCTTTCTAGATACCTAATATGATCTTTTAATATCAGTTTAGGTTTCATCATAATCTTTTCACAATCTCCGCTTTGTTTTTATTTCTTTGAAAAGTTTTATTTTCCGTTAAGTCAAAATGAGCTCAATTTCTCTTTTAATAAGATAACTAAGGCTTTTGCCGTTGTTGGTCATGTGTCAGGGTTTCTTAATACACTATTATATTTCAATAAATGCTGAGGTACAGAATAGCTTTTTTAGGATTTTTTGTAATTAGTATTTTAGTTGCGCATAGTCAGGCGACCTTCTAGACATAGTCAACGCCAACACCTTATTATTATTGTTAACTTTTTAATGTTTGTATTTTTACTGTTATTACTGTATTATGTATAATAGTTATAAATTAGTTAGTGGGTAGTAAGGTATTTGTATTATCAATGTATTTATATTCAATGTTTTATTTTTTTAATTTGTCATCATGTGGAATGAATCTATTGTATATATATTATGATTGAGTGCTATCTTATTAAGTATACTTAAAAATATGTTAATGTTAAAATTACATTACTGTGGGTATAGATAAATAAATAGAAATAAAAATTTAAACATTTATAGGATTCCCATTCTCTAATTTGGCCCTAATTAATTCTAAATAACTCTCTGTTTAAATAACAAAGGCTTCACGTTTCTTATAGTTATTTACAGTTTGCCTGAAAGTCCTTCAGATTATTTGAACATCAGCTTAACATTTCCTTGCTAATAAATCGTTTTTGATTGTTGTATATGTATGTAATTGATTAATGTAATTGATAAGTACAAATACGTGGTGTTCTCTCCAGAAAATAATAAATTAATATGCATCTCAAGTCAAATATTATTTAAGTGACCGCGATGTATCCTTACTTTAGTTTTATAAATACAGCTTTTGGGAACATTTGATAATCTATAAATCTACGGAATAATCTATAAATAATACGGTATGGGTGTGTGTGTGTGTGTGTGTGTGTGTGTGTGTGTGTGTGTGTGTGTGTGTGGCTACAACATTGCGATAAACACACTGCGCGCCGAGCCCGTGGTATTCATGTGACATTTTAGAGCGAATATTTGGCGCGCCCCGCCACAACGCGTTGTTATTATCCGCAAACTCGTTTAGTTGTGTGCCCCAAAAACCGCTTCACCGGATCGTGAACTCATATACTCCAGTAGGGTGCCTTATATTCTACAGATATATCTTATAAAGAAAGAAAAACTATTGCACAAATCTATCAAAATATTAAAAAAATAATGTCTCTATTGCATGTTTATAAGCTTATTTCATTAATAAATAAAATCTACATTCATTTACATTTACTTCTATTACGTATTACATATTCATATTATGTATTATATTTCTGTAATAATTATTTACTGTTTTCGAACGCTTAAAACTAATTGACGTTTATAATATAATTAAATATGAGTAATTGATAAAATTCACAAAACTAAACACCAAGAACTCTACTTGGATTCTTAATTACTATATTCAACTAGCTGTTTCCCGCGGCTTCGCTCGGTTATCGTAAGCTTTGCCCGTGGTTGAGCACTTTTGGTTCAAGCGAATTATGTTTACAACACCGATGTAGATTTGGCCTTGTTGCCACGATCAGGAAAATCTGTCAATAGTGTATGTTTTTATATTTGTATCCTTACATGTACTTTAATATGAAGTGGTCTTCTATTCAAGTTTTAAGTTCAATCAATAATTTATTTTTAAGGCAAATATACACCATCTTAGCGCCTTCAAATAGTTTTTGGCTACTTAATATATGTAACTGTGTCGTGATTGCAGTTTATAACTTGCAGGCGCTTTGAAATCTTTTATGTTTTTCAGCACTGCCTGGTGGCGAATTACACCAATGGGCATAGAATATAAACCTTCTCCATCGAAAAATACATATACATACAAATTTTCATAAAGGTCGGTCAAATAGTTCACGATTCCATAAAGGACAAACACACAAACATATATATATAATATATATATATATATATATATATATATATATATATATATATATATATACAACTAAATATTGAGTTCTACTCTAATTCTTAATAAAGTTAAAACAAATATTATAATTAATATAAAAAAAATGAGAATAAAGCTCCACCTTCATGTTATAAGCGTTTTATCTCATACAACTTCGCTCAGTTTAGACTTAAATTATCCACATGCGTAGTTTTTTTAGAACAAAGGGTTCATTCTTTTATTTTTTCATTCTTTTTCATTCGTTCCCACTCTTCACTCTTTCTCCGGTTCATGTTTTAATTTCCAAAGGTTAGGCAGATAGTCATGACGTATGCTAAACTACACCCCTCACAAACAACAAGCTCTCACTCAGGTTTTGAGGTTTCTAGTTTAACAGGACATTGTGAACCATATAGAACATTAGCAATCCACAGATGGTTTCTATCGTTAACAAGTCGACTGAAAATTGAAACGAGTAGCATACATTTAAATTTGATTAATTCATGACTTTCCACTGCATTTAGAGGCAGCCTCCACGGACAGGTGGACACACTCCTGAGCGGGTGACACATCTTCTGTTGAAGTGCACTCCACTCATTGCAAGATCCTGCTTCCTAACGATATTTTCAACGGCGAAGTTGTGGTAAATAAGCTCCCACTGGGCGTTGGGGTTAAATAGGGTCCTGTAGACAATTTATTCCGAGGGCTGTCTAAGAAAATTTTATAGTTCACAAAGTGGTCTTCATTGTGTATGGAGGGCTTTCGTTTTCAATTACCACCAATATACATTGGATCCCACGATACCATCTCTTAAGGTTATTAGATTATAAATGCATGCAGACTATCCTTAAATATCAATCTCTTTGCTGTAATAATCTTTTCCTTTATGACATCATTCAAAGTAGGCTGATTTTTTGGCTATAAATCTCATGTGTAAATCACTCACTGTGAGAGAAAATGGTGGAAATTGAGGCACTGGCAGGCTGACAACAGGTTATAGGTGTTGAGCAGATCTACGCGTGTACACTCGCAGTTGCTGCAGCCATGGACAACGTGGCAATGAAGCTGTCATTCCTCTATGCACACTTCCGCCTCCCGACAGCTCGCTCTGTTACGTCCCGACACTACCGAGAGCTTATTATCTCAATATACACTCTTAGATTACACTCAGCACACCGATGTTACCTCGGATGTACTGGTGGATGTCTCCTTACATTTTCTTAACTAAGTGTAGACCCTAGCAAATTCTGCTTCTTATTGGTGTTACCAGCTCTGAGTTGAAATTTCTCAGCAACGTTTGTTCCTGTCTAATCCGAGCTTGGCAGAAGAAAGATTTTTCTCAAATGTAAATTTTCTCTCTCTAATATCTTAGTTTTGATGTGATTTTTTATTCATTATAAATGTAATGGTATAACTCCTTTGCGTCTCAGAATATTTTATATAAGTAATTTATAATCTAACAAAGCAATAAAACAGGTAATACTTTTAGTATAAGGAAATTAAGATTTTATCAAGAGTGTAATTCATTAATTTTTGCCTGCAAGAACTGTTTTGTTGTTGTTGTTGTTGTCCTGGCAACTTTATTGTTACATGCTTAGGTATATACATTTAATATATACACGTAATGATTTGAGTTAGTTATATGTAGTATAATAACAAAAATTTTGCTTTGAAATAAATTATTAACGATTTTTTATCGATATGTTTTAATACAGATTATTAAAAACCCATCTTAGTAAACTAAATTTTTCAAATTTTTTTCCAATACTTGTCTATATGTATATAATTTTATTATATATACAAACGTTTCTATTAAATTCAACATATACGGGACATAAAATATTCAAACACAGTTTTAATAACAATGGGTTAGTCAGCAACATCATTAATGACACAAATCACAAAAGATTGTTTAATGGCCGTAGAACATACGATAGCTTATTAGTTAAAGATTGCAAACAATTCATTGTTTGATAAATATTATACATGTATTATCACCTCAAATATAACATAACGCAAAAATAATATTCTTTGTAAGCCAAGATCAACTTTGATTTGAACTGTTTTGACGCATTTTACTGTACAATATAAAAACAGGTATGTTGGGATAAAAGGCAAAAGGTAGATCCTTGATTAATTATTTAACTGTTCGATGTCTAATAAATGTTTTTTTTTTTCGAGAAATAAGCAATGATTAAAAACAGTTATTATAAATTATCCAGTACGAGTACGAGTAAGTTGAAAGTTAAATATGAATGTAAAGACAACCGTCTTGTACGTGAACTCCAAACAGAGGAAAACCCTTCAGTCAATTAACTTCCCTGGATTATCAAACACTCGGCTTTGTCAACGCTCTCTAAGCCTCTAGATTAAGATACTGGCTGATACGTGTGTGCCAGGTCCCAAACTAACATTTCTGCTCTGTACTAATATGCAAGGAGTGCTTCTATTGCCGTTTAGTTTTAACAGCTTTGTGTACAAAATATATTGATCATTTAAAGTTTGTATTATTAGATATACAGTGTGTGGATTCTGTTCCCAGATTGAACGGGGTTGTAAAACAGTGTAAGGTGACATCGCATTGAAAGGTAAGACTGTCATGCTGAAATTGTATTATATATCTTTAACGTTACTGGATGTGCCTAAGTGAAACTAGATCGTGACAAAAATTATTGATCGTGATAAGTTATTTGTGTTTGTCGTCGTTGTACGCATGTCAGCTAGAGTGTCTTTACTATGGAAAGACCATTATTCTTTTACAGGATTTTCGTACTGCAAGGAAATTTCAATAACTTGTAGTATAAATATCGTGGAAAACACTGCAGTGTAACAACATAAATATTGAGATTTCTGATAGAGCAAAGCGTTGATATGATTTAATTAAAGTTGGAGAATCATCTTTCAACCGACGTCTCAGCAAATGTGAGAGCCTCTTCAGTCGAAATAGTTTTACACACAAGTAAATTATTAGCGTTAGATAAGTACTCATATGGTTTATTTATCTATAAAATAACTCTAAATGTGGTTGACAATGTATTATGCTCGTAAATAAGCGTATCCCAGACGTTAGATAAGAAGTGCAGTCGTTTGTAATTGTTATCCTAAAATAATTGCGAGGATTATAGAAACTGTGCGGTTTATTCAGACTCCGGTGTGGGGGGGGGGAGTTACGATGGGTTATATCGGTCACAGCTAGCGGTTATCAGCAGCCACCGACCCTCCGGTGATTTACGCGGTCGGTAATCAACACAAACAATTTACTCAACAATATTGCCTGCGGTAGACAATTTATTTATCCATGCTATTTATTTGAGCTTTTAAACCTGTACGCTGTGTTATTTATATTGTTATTAAGCTGAAAAATTGATATTGTTGTATCACTGCTATGTACCATTTTGATATCACCGGCGACAGTTAACCTGAAAAAATGTAAGGTAAGATGCACTGGATAAATTATACTCGTAATTTAGTGATATTATTACACTTTGATTTGTTAAATATGAACCCATAATATAGTTGGTATTAAAGTTAAAATGACACGTATTTTGTTACAACACATTATATACAATCTACTAGACGATAGGAAGGTGGAATTGAACTGACGGTAGTCTAATACGGTAGCAATTAGAGAATCCCAATGGGAAGTTTTAATACTTCAATATGCTTATTTTATTTAATGAACCTGAGTGTAGATTGATTTATATTGGCTAGTGCAGAATGTGCTGTAATAAGAAGTATGTATGTATATACTTAAGTCTGAGTAGCTTACTTCGGACAAAATATGTATACTTTGATAAAGAGTCTACTTTCTTCGGCCATTTTAATCATGTTCTAGTAAAATATATCGTTTGTGCCATAATGGTTCAAGAAAATATGTACGGACATAATTAGATCTGAGTAGCCTACTTCGGTCAAACAGTGTAAACTTATGGTCCTTGTAATCCGTCTTAAAATGACTCTGGTGCCGTAGTTGATTTTTATTTACCCGGACAGTAGATATATATACATAGAAATGTCTTAGAAACCTATTTCAGTTAAAATTGGTCTACTCCCGGCGCTTGTAATCTACTTCTGGCATAAGGAGATGGGTGAGAATATCATTATAGTCTGTTGTTTTCAAGGCTGTAGTCTGGGGAAGAATGGCTCGTTGAGACATGTTTAGTGTCCATTATTAGCTTTTCCCCTAACCACTTTATTTAAGTCAATGAAACCAACAAGTTTCGAGTACCTTTTGTGCAAATGTTAAGAGTGTTTTCATTCAAATGAGTTTTATAGCAGCGTTTAATTATAATTTCCATGCACTAAATAGTTTTAGCTACCTGCACAATGCGTAGTACTCATGAAGCACCGACTTGATATGTCCTAAAATTTAGAATTAAACAATGTTTCGGCGTCTTTCATAGATTTCATCTCCAAATGTTAACAACTGTTTAGTGCGTAATTTGGATTACAATTCATGAATATTATTATTTGGAATCCAAAACAATTCTGGGGAATATTTATTTTTCAATAAAAACCTTCTATGGAGTTTTGGAATATTTGAAAAAAAAATCATATCTGTTTAGCTTCTCTCAAGCTCTATGCTTTGCAACATATTTAGTGAAGTTGGTTATTACTATTATTTATAATTTAATTTATTTAAACGATAATTTGTGTAATTTCTGGTTGATAGGTGCTTTCTTGTGAAAAGGAAACTAGGAAGGTAAAAGTTAAATAACTTTAATTTTAATCATTGTAAATATAGTTAACACTTCATTTACTAAAGGATGCCTAGAGATGTAGTTCAGCCGCTCTCTTTCAAACATTACAAACCCCATAGATTAGTATGATATTGAAATTTTAAAATCCTAAATAAATGTGGTAAACATACTGTAATGTATAAGTTCCTAACATACACGCTTATAATAAGGGAGATCGAAAATTATTCTAAGTTATCAGAAAATTACACAAAATGACAATTTTGAGAAATATATTGTTGCCTTAGATCTGTAGCTCTGCATGATTAATTTTACACAAAATAATACTATTACGGAAAGTTTTAGTAATAAAATTTATCTCTGTGTAGCTGCATGACTTATACATAGCAACATAACGCCTGCAAGGCATTATACACGATTACAAACGATATATTTGATTATGTCCTCTTGAAAGAGTAATAACTCTGGGACAATTGTATTTTACTGATAAAGGCACATTAATTACATCACAAGAGTTAATTAGCAGTATGCTATGGTAAGAGTTTTACGAAGTATATGCAATTCAGTTCTGTGCATTTTACTCTTATAATTAACTTTGTATTATCAATTCACTCACTATTTTAAACCCCGTGAACAATCCCGTAAAATGCTGACGCACAAGCTCCACAACTTCATGCATATTTAAGTACATCGGAATGCAACACAATCAGCCCTAGATGTCACTGTCATTACATTTCAGCTTCAATACCTACTACCCCTATACTGCCGTTTAAACCGAACCACTTTCGAACTTTTAGACATAATCAGTGTCAATTTCATTATATATCAAGACCCTACTGACACTATACTTTCGTTAAAATTGTACCACTTTCCATGTTTAGACACAATCAGTTTTTGATGTTACTGTCATTACATATCAGCCACACGACCCTACTGGCATTGTCACGAATTCTGATTTCAGCTACACTTCATATTCCGCTTAGTGCAACATCTAAAATCAGATATTAATATTATATGATAGTATAGACATATGCTTCAAACAGTAAAATGTATGAACTATTTTTCGTGAATAATATGACTGCTTTAATTTAAAAAGATAGTAAATTGGGGCCAACCTAGATCCCACCCGGCCAGTTACGTTACAAAAGTTATCGCAGTTAACAAGGCAGTTAAGGATAGTACCTAGCTTACTCAAAAAATAAATATTAACGAATACCAATTATTTATAACAACTCAAAATTTAATTATTCAACCTATAATATTATTCATTCGCGGAAAAATTTGATATAATTATTTTTTGTTAAGTAAACTAAATGCGTTTTATGCTTTGAATGCTTAAAATATTTTGATGTGTTAGTTTTTGCAATATATCTAACTCTAACGTCAAATTCAAATTCAATATCGAGGGGGTCCTTGCTGATCGGTCTCTTAGAACCTGCCTGGATTCAGAACTTGTATATACTCCTATAGGGTTGAAGTGGAGAAACAGTTTTTGATATAATTCAGTACTATTAACAATATTGGCGTGAAGATAAACTATTTCTTTACTTATATTAGTTCATAAAAGGTTCGACGCTCCTGAATTTTCTGGAGACTTTGTTTCTTGGATCTCGATAGTTTCTTCTGATTAGCTATATCAAAATTTGGTGGTATAAATCATATGTTGAAGGCAGCATAATCGTAATTCGCCTGTTTTTAGTAATCCAGTAAATATTCATATTAAAATGA
Source organism: Homalodisca vitripennis (assembly GCF_021130785.1). NCBI lineage: Eukaryota > Metazoa > Arthropoda > Insecta > Hemiptera > Cicadellidae > Homalodisca > Homalodisca vitripennis. Next base: position 105,003,705 of record NC_060208.1, on the reverse strand, counting down.
TAAAAATATAATACTGGACGCGGCCCGGAGTGTTGCCATGGTGGGAGGGAGGGGGTGGAGCGGCTAGTTAACACAGTGGACGTGACAATTACCAGTGCTGGTCACGTGACTAGCTACGCCGTGTCACTTTGTTATGTGCTTTGTATGCATGTTTATAATAACGGAGCGTGGCCGGACTCTAAACAAGTCCACAACGTTTGAAGTGGCCCGGATTAGCATTTTAAAAGATAACCTCCATTTGTTAAAGGCTTCCCTGATTTACATATTATAAAACGTGGCACTTTTTAGAAACATGTTACGTTACAAAATGGGAAATGTTGTTAGTGACCAATATAAAGTAAAAATGTGATGTGGTTCATTAATTGCTGTTTGTCTGTAGTTGTTACGGCAATTGTTTTAACTGAAACGGCTAACATTTATTGAATGCGACAAAATACTCAATTTGGCCATTTTGTTGAATTTTAAATCTACCTAAATACTAAATATACATACAGATATGTAATGCTTTACATCATAGCCAAAAAATGTATACTATATTTAAAAAATAATACGTTTGTGTTCCCACTAAAAATAAGAACAATGCACATTTTAAAAAAATATTTCAATAATTACATAGCAAGTTATTTCCTCTTTGGAATACAGAGAGAAAATTTTCTTAGAATAATATAGAACAACTCATTTCTTAATTGGTTATGCTCTAAAACAATCGTGTATTATAAAATGATCTAGGTTTACACGGGAAGTAGTAGTTTCTAGTAAGAGAAGAAATTAAGTAAAAAGCATAATATATAAAATAAAATTCTGCTTTTTAAACCTAGAATAAAAAATCCCAATGTAGTGTGTGCGAGTGAGTGCGAGTGCGACATTCTACTAGAATCCTCTCACTAAAGAGATCTGGTCCAAATACTGAAGTTTTATAAACCTGGAGAGGACACGTCTGCAGGCGTACGTGGACCTTTGTGTACGTCCCCGCCACTTAACCCTTTCAATTTTCTTTTGTTGTAAACGCTATTATAACTTTTGCTTAAACTACAAATTTCAATATTTAAAATATATCCTGTGCATTATAAGCTTTCTTGGGAACGCAATAAGTTATATTATATTACTTGCGAAACTTATTATATATCTTTTAAAGGTCTATTCAGTTCCGAACTATATTACTAATATTTATTAGCCAATATACGTTAGATATATAACTGAAAAGATTTAGACAAATACTTTTTTTAATTTTAAGGTTATCATAAGGTTTGTATAAAATACAAGTTTCAATATTTGAAATATGCTTTGTGCATTATAAGCTTTCTTTAAAACGTAATAAATTACATTATATTGCTAGCGAAACTTATCATATTATATATCTTGTGAGTTTTATTATTACGAATGCATGTTAAAAAATTATATAATTTATTTGAGATTAAGGATGATACTCTAGTGCTTTCTTTGTTTCGAAAAGACTACAAATAATTATGTAATCTTTGTTTTTCCCTCACACATAAGAATAATAAACAACGTTTTTAGTGGATATATTAAGTTTTTTTTAATGATTAAACTGATTTAATCTCTAATAAACTATATTATTATTTTAACGCGCATTCCTAATAATGAAATTAAAAATATATATAGTATAATATAATCATTTTGGCAAGTAATATAATATAATTCATTACTTTCCAAACAAAGCTTATTATGCACAAAGCACATTTTAAATATTGCAATTTGAAGTTTATGCAAAAGTTACAATAACCTTAAAATTACGAAATATCTGTCTAACTTTTCCAGTTATATATCTAATCTATGTCGGCTAATAGTTATTTAGAACAATAGTTTGGAACCGAGTAGACCTTTGCTCTAGATCACTCCTGATCGTTTTCAGCAGGCAACACTTGACCTGTGTCCCTGGAGGCGGGCACGTACATCTATAAAACGTCAGCAAAGAGCTCTTCGTTCTCAGACTGTTTTGAAGTGTTTCTCAACGGTTTTGTATTTGACACGGGTCACCAGATTCTATCAGAGCATCCCATTTCCATCTGGGACTGAGTTCAGTACAAATTACTGTCTTATGTTAACATATTTATTAGGATATAAACAGTAGCTATACAATTTGTATTGTGCAACAAGACTTGTAGCATAAATATAAAATCTCACAAATTTCACTAGTAAGCTTTAAGCGTACAGGGATTGTAATGGGGAGAACAATCCATCGTACCACACGATCAAAGACACCTCTGTTCTTCATTTTTTAGTCCTAATACTGTTCTTCCTACCGTAAAGTTTGATGGGATCTCTTGCTTACATAAATCATGAAAAATGCAAACCTCTTTCAAAATGCATTATTACCAAATATTTGGCTAAATGATTAAATACAAACTATACCACAATAACTTCATACAAGGACAATATTACAACTGTTAGTATCTAACATTGTACAATGAGGTCAATTTGTATAAATATATATTTATGTAATTGTAGCCTACCATAAATAATAATATACCCAAATAGACAAAATATTGTGATTTCAAATGCTTTATGCTTTTGTTTAAGAGAAGAATGCTTTCTGATTTTTCACTCCCCAGTTTTGTGACCTGCACTCGAACCAGGCCGCAGTCTTATCATCACATCCATAAAACCTCAACTTGGCAATCAGCATCTAATGCTTGAGAGTAATCAAGTGCCACAATTAAGCTAAATTTCTTACCATCTTATGCTCGTAAAGGTCACAAAACAAACTCTATAGTGCTGTTGCTGTACTGTAATTTTTCGGAAGCCAGATTGCAGTTTTAGTAGTATTCGTCTTTCTTCTCAGTTTTCCTTCTCTTCTATAATCTATTTATGAGCCTATTTTTTCTTTGTTTATGTCAGGTATTTCTTCACTTCTCAATGGAGTTTTCAATTTACTCACTTTTTTACAAACCATCGGGACATGCTCGTGAAAGATCTGTTTGATGTTGCTTGTTATAGATAAACTATCTACACACTCAATATTTTTTTCAAACTCCCAGTTAACCTTTGATATTCGTGCGATCGCTTTTTCTGGGTCAAACTTTGAAAAGTATTTATAACTTCCAATTTTTGCCCTTATCTTATCATTCTTACATATAATATAACAATAAACAAGTGTATGGTCTGTTATTCTTCTTCCTTGCTGGTTCTTTATAGCAGAAGCATCAATAACACCGATCCTCTCAATTTCGGTTGACTACTTGTCCGTCACTCTTGTCGGTTCATTGATGAGTTGGATTGTACTCTTGTAAAATCCGGCATAAGTAGCACGTTTCGTGACCCCCTTTTTTTTCAGATCGATTTTGGTATCTCCAAGCATCATAACCGATTTCACTTTAATAGTTAGATCCACAAATAGAGAGTAAAACAGAGCCGAAACACATGTACCTGTATACCTTACATTAGGTGGCCAGTACACAAAACAAACTCCCAGTCTAACTCCTTTCACCTTATGCATCATACAAAAATATTTTCAATACCAGGGGCTACAGATTCAGAGACATCAAATAAAATGGTGTCCCTGGTGTCAACGCCACCTCCTACCCCGCCTAAGACTGCAAGGCTGTCACTACGCAGCATTATGTACCCTGGCATTGTATAGTTCTCATTATTTTCAATATTCAATTCTAGTTCATAATTTCATAACGATACTAAAGTGGTTGTGAGTAGACGTGCCAAAAAAGTAATACTTATATTTGCAGAGATTTTTAAACTAACACCCAAAAACTTCTGAAATATTTACTGTGTGATTCATGAAATTCACGTAAGTATGTTTAACTCTAAATATTATTAATTACTGATACTATATGATATATTCTTTTTATTTAGTTTTAAGTACTAGTTTTTTTTTTTTTTTTATTAAGTGCATGATAGTGTGCATGGAGTTACACACAACATAGTTGTAATTCCTGACTTCACAGCACACTGGTATCATTTATTAAATTTAACCTAGGTTGTAATCATCTCATGTGTTTTAATGTAGTATTTTATGAAACTTAAAACTTACTCCATTTGGTTCTGTAATCATACCACCAAATAAAAACAGCACAAATACATTTTAGATCGTTATTACTGTTACAGATAATGTACTGTAATACCTTATAATTCCGTCTTTATTCTTGTTTACAAACTTCTTAAGAGTCTCTTCACGACTTAGTCTGGAGAATGACACTTTTATTACTACTGCAGTACGTTTAGAGGTTTAGGAAGCAGTTGGTCGTTGATGGGTGAAGCTACTGACATAAAACACCGTCTTGAACTATACTGTACATGGCGTACAAGAGTAAGGTCTTCATTGTTCTTTACAAATTTGTCGAGAGTCTCTTCACGACATAGTGTGGAGAATGATAATTTTAATACTGCTGCAATATGTTAAAAAGTTTATAAAGCAGTTGCTTATTGATAGATTAACCTACTGACATAAAACACCGTCTTGAACTAGACTGTACATGACATATGAGAGTACAGACTCCACTGTTGTTTACAAACTTCTTGAGTTTTTTTCACGACTTAGCCTGAATAATGAATCTTTTATTGCTTCTGCAGTACGTTGAGAGTGTAGTAAGCAGTTGGTCATTAATAGGTTAATTTGCAGACATAAAACGTTGTCTTGAACTGGACTATACATGACATTATAGTACAGTCCTCACTGTTGCTTACAAAATTCTTAAGAGTCTTACTCGAATGAGTCCGGGAATAGCTCTTTTATTGTTGCTGCAATACGTTTAGAGGCGTAACAAGCAGTTGATTTTTTAAAGTTGAAGCTGCTCACATAAAACGCCGTCATGAACTAGACATATTAGAGTACAACAAGTGAAAAATATTTAATTAAAATTATTTATTTCAGTTATAAAATGTTATTTACAACTAAGTTATAATACACTCTGGGGTATAAAAATTCCTGCTTTTTCATAACATGAATGTATAAGCATCTTTAATAGAAACTTTCTACTCCAAAATATTGGAGATTTTTCATAAGGATTGGATGAACATTAAATGACATGTGTTCATTCCAACTTAGAAAACGTAGTTTATCACTAGCATGTCCATTTTTAATTAAATGTTTATGTTTCTTACGGTTTAGATTACTCTATTGTGATTTTGTGTAGATTTCTGTTGTATCCAAATACCAAAAAGGTCTCGGTTTCTCTTAAAAATTTAGCAGTTTTAAAAATTTACCATATAATCAACGGTATTTAATATAACCTAAACGAGCATCAAGAACTGTAAAAGGATCCAAAACAAGACAACATTTATACTATTATACACTATTCTTGTTAAAAACAACATATCTTAAGACACAGTTTATTATTTTTAATCTTATACTCATTTCTCATCATTCCATGTAAAATACTTTCATATTTTATCATGTTAATTTTTCAAGATTATATATATTTAAATAGTACGTATCTTTGGTATTTTTTAAATGTGCGTCCTGTAGGCCTATTCTTATTTTAGGTTTACGTGTGCTGTTAAGTATATTATACTAGTATACAAATATAAACGCTTTAAATTGGTCAAATACATGTTTGTTTTGAATGCTTCAAAAACAAATTAATAACAAATTGTCTTAAATATTTTCTGTAAATGATTTTTCAATTGTTTAAACCATGTATTATATAAAGGTATGATATTGCTAGTGACATCAATGTAGCTCACAATAATCGTACAACTTCATATTTACAGGTTCCATTGATCTCTAAGATTCAGTTCTTTGTATGCAGCAGTTAATAATTGGTAGGGGAAGCAAACTGTATTATATTCTTGAATGCAAGTGCTTAAAGAATCAATAGATGGAATACTGTTGCCATACTCTTAATAATAATTTATATTTGCATTAAATTATATAATACTTAATTATCTATGATATTATTATTTGTAATTATGTATTATACAATCTAATAATGTTGTATGTTTATGTTTTATATGTATTGTTGAGCGTTAGAGGAGCTGGAAAAATGTCATCTGTTCTCTATCTGTTCAATGATGGCCCATGACACTCATTGATTAGCTGTGATTTAGCTGAGCGTAAGCGAATATGTTCACATTAATCTTATGTGTAACCATGATGACGATGAGAATGAATAAATTCGTTAATAAGCAGACTTAAATTATATTCACCAAATTAGTGTCATTTTCATTTATAGAGCTGAAACAAAATAATAAATTGGCAAGTTAATGTTAAAACTCGGTCCCAAGTTTTCATTTTAGCGTACTCTTGGGTTGTACTACCTTTCCTAGCTTACCGGAACCTAAGTTAATAAACAAACTCTTTTATATAGCGCGAATGAATAATATGTTTCTAGAAAGATTTCATGTAAACACTAAGCTTTGAATGAATATCAATTTCTTCATAGACAAAGAATGAGTTCTATGATGGTCCATGTCCAACCATGGATTTTGGCTGAGCGTCTCGAAGACTGTCATTCAGAAGGCTCACATAAATGATCATTTTTATACCAGAGGGGTTTAAAATTCATTTGTCGTTTATCTATCTATCCGCAGATCATTTCTGATCTATAGCTTTGAAATGTTACAAGCACTCTCAACATATCCTGTTGCACGCACACGGTATGGCGTACTCCTAACTTGTTATAATATGGATTTCGATATAATGTACTGATGAACTTGAAGTTAATGTACTGGATGTTATAAATCACCAATTAATTGACTTTATCAAGTCCATTCGTAATAACTGTTGCGATTTACTTTCATTGCACCAATACGATGCAATTATATCTGTTTTCCTTATACCTGTAATAAAATACAGCGATGATCAAAATATTTATTTAGTATATTTACAATTATTTTTTAAGTTACCATATTATTTAGTAATTATTAATTTTTATTTATAATATTTTAGTTTTAGTATAATGTATTTGAAGAAGGTGTAACATACATCGAATACGTTTTCTTTCAAGATGTTAGAACGAGGACTATAAAAAATTAATATGTTCGCACTAGAGCAGGATAATTTGTTGTATATGGTCAAATAATATGATTTTATATTAATTCGCTGTTATTAATTTAGGATCAGTCGTAATTTAAAGCAACAATTTTTACTAGGGTTGTATAAATCATTCTCTGAAGTACTGAGACACACTGACTGATGGGTTATCTAAGGGTGATATGGTTGAACTTATATGTAAACAGATGATCCTTGTCGCAATAAGCTGTCGACAGACACTGACTGATGTATGGATGTGAAGGGTGAGGAGGAGGAGGAAGGGTGAGTAAGGGTTGTCTGATGGAATCACGCTTTATTTTCCAACTGGCTCGCGCCTGGGAATTCCATTACAAACGAAAATTCAACAGCTGCATATTTACATACTTTCTTTACATTTTTATTTAACATTTGAATATAATTTTGAAGATGTAGCTTGTATTGGCTATACTTCATTCAAGTACTAGATTGAAATTAAAGAACCAATATTTATAACTTTTTATTTTGTGAGGAATATAGCCTTGCTATCGAAAGGCTTTACAAAACAAAAAGTTATGAATATTGGTTCTTATAATTCCAATATAGCCACTTGAATATAACATTAGCGATACTATCTCAAAATGTGTATATTCACGAAAAACATAATAATAAAATAATCTTTGTTGTACCATGATTTGAAAGTTTTTGTCCTATTGTGATACCAGGCATATATGGTTTATGTCATTCATAATTCAGCAGTCTCCAGAAGTTTTTCGCCGTATATATTATGGATGACCGATTTTACTATGCGCAATCTATGTCCACTATGTATGACCATCGTCTACAATGAATACAATGAAGTTGATAATAGATTTAAATCTGTTGATGGCAAGGTGAACCACTGATCAAAAGTAACTGATGCATCCAAATATATATATATAATATATATACACTATATATATATATATATATATATATATATATATATATATATAAGTGTATATATATATATTATATATTATATATATATATAATATATATAATATATATATATATATATATATATATATATATTTACTGTATGTGTGTGTGTGTGTGTGTCGTGTGTGCCAAATTTAAAGTCTCCGATATACAGGGAGAATTATTGATGAGTGAGTGAGTATAGTTGGACGTTTTGCATAACTATCTTTAAATTTTGATGAGTTTTGGTCTAATTTCATCTTTATATATACATATGTATATATATATATATATATATATATATATATATATATATAATTATTGTATAAATTATTATAAATTTTGATATTATAAATTGTAAATACCAATCTTTCAATAAAGTATAGTTAACAGTATAGTTATCAAGTATAGTTTTAGTAAGATATAGTTTAACATACATATATACAAACAGATGATGATGTTAGTTTTAATTTCAAATCTATCGGCATGACGTACCTAATTCAAAAATTATTGTTCGATAGAACTTGCAGATAAATTAGTTAATTTTCCTTCCTTAAATTTAGCATTACAAGAAAAACTTTTGTTACTGAAAATAGCCTAAATATTAAAATACAATTGAAAGTAATATGTTGGATTCATGTACATACTTCTTGTTGGGGATGATATGGTCATAACGATTACTAACTCTTCCATATATTACAAGTCGTAATTTTTAATGATCAAGGTTAGATATTTTAATTGTAACCACCTTTAATGCTTTTTACTGTTTTTATAAGAAAACATAATATAACGACTAGTGGTTGTGGTGGGGGTGGGGAGGGGGATGTGTGTGGGTGACATACGGTGTGGTGTGCTGCGGTGACTCGGGGTCCCGGCTAATTGCTGTAGAGAGGAAAGTGTGTTTGGCCTCCCATCTCCGGATCACATTCCTTGTGTTTAATGAATTCCTGAATACTCGCTTTTCATGCAAGATCCTGTAAATATGCTTTGTTTAATGTTGCAGATTCCGATGTGTTTTGAGGTAGGTCAGGTTAATAGAGGAGGCTATACAGTAATGTCCTGTTATATTTTCATACAAAACTGCCAAAATACCATTGACTGACCCATTTTCTGAAATTTTATCAAAAAGGCTACATTTTGGTGTTGTGCATATTGCCTGTCTCATTTTGATGAAGGATCTAATCTAACATCCTCTCAATATCTCTTAAGCCGTGCTCTACCTAGGAAACAGAAATGTTCCACAAGTAGTTTTAAAGGATCATGGTTGAAAAATTAATAGTAATTAGAAAGTGCATTTCCATAATTTTAAGTCTTCTTGAACTTAAATATGTAAAAAATATGGCTTTTTAATTTTACGAGAGGAGTTGGAATGAGTTAATGTTGGCATCTCAAGAAACGCACGGAGTTTATGGAAACAAAAGATTCCACCAGAATTTGATTCATGTTGCCTTATGCTAGAAGTTTATTTTCAGATGAAAACCTGAGTAACACATTTCTTTTTAAGAATATAATACAATATGGCTTTTGTATTTTCAGAAATGTGTAGAGACTAGTTAACCTCCATAACCAAAGAAAAACACAAGCTTTATGTAAGCGAAAGCGACAGCCAAATTTTGATATCTGTGTCATATGTATAAGTTTATATTTGGGTACGTAGAGAACTGAGCATTCCGTCATTTCTTGCTCAAAGTGGAACGTTGAGCCCTCGGCCTTTCGTCAGTTCTTGTTCATAGTGGAGAGCTGAGCCCTGGGCCTTTCGTCAGTTCTTCTCACAGTGGAACGTTGAACCCTCGGCCATTCGTTAGTTCTTCTCACAGTGGAACGTTGAACCCTCGGCCATTCGTCAGTTCTTCTCGCAGTGGAACGTTGAACCCACGGCCATTCGTCAGTTCTTCTCACAGTGGAACGTTGAACCCTCGGCCATTCGTCAGTTCTTCTCACAGTGGAACGTTGAACCCTCGGCCATTTGTCAGTTCTTCTCACAGTGGAACGTTGAACCCTCGGCCATTCGTCAGTTCTTCTCACAGTGGAACGTTGAGCCCTAGGCCATTCGTCAGTTCTCAGTGGCAGTGCAACGTAGAGCCTCCAGCATCCCATCAGTTCTTGCTCATAGTGGAACTATGAGCCCTCGGACTTTCGTCAGTTCGTAATCGCAGAAGCAAGGTGAGCCCTCGGCTTTTCATCTCCAGGGTGACGTAAACACCATTAAATACGCAAACCTCATGTCACGTAACAAGCTTCCGTAAGGATAAAATGAGGTACAATCCGAGTAAAACATGCATCATCATCATTAAACTCAATTTTGCCCAAGTAGAAATGAAGTTTCAGGATAAAATTCAAGTCTGTAGTTCGATACGTTTTCTAGGTATCCTCATGAATGGGAGACTTCATTGGCTTTTAGCGACATCCCATGGAAAGACTTGCACCATCATCAGATCCTATCTTACATTATGTGGAAATGAATATTCATTTAAAATCTTAAATACATAGCAAAGTCCATTCTCGAAATATCCTACGAGTTCAGAGACATATGTATAGAAGAAAATCTTTATCCCGCTGACTGAAGAGTCACTAAAGCTCACTCAAACAGTCTCAATTTCAAGATTGAATTATATATAATACTAAAATCATTTTATAAATGTTTTCCGAAAATAAATATTCATACGTAAAAATATCGATGATAAAACCTTATTAAGTTTCTACGTTAGTAGTTACGTTAACATGATAATTATTAGGGTTTCTAATTTAAATTATAGTGTTTTTTGAAGATCAAAGGGGGATCAGTTTTAGACTAAACTTTTAAAATTTAGAAGTTTTACATGCATAGTTGAGGTATAAAAATTTGTTACTTCTAAAATTTTAAGTGTCCGTCTGGGAATGTCAACTCAGTGACGAAATAGTTTTCGAGGGAACGTAAATTTCTTGAGAGCAGAAGCGTCTTTGGTAATAGAATTCCTCGGCTTAGGAGATGGGATCTTGTCCGGGAATCACATTTCTCCGAGACCGACCAGCAAGAGCCGCCCGCGTCTAGTTCTAATATTGAATTTGAGTTTGACATCAAAGTTAGGAGGACAATAATATATTGCAAGAACCTCTGCGAATATTAACACAATAAAATCATTTTGGATATTCCACATTATATGAAAGGATATCAAACGCATTTAGTTTACTTTCAATAAAACAATTAAATCCACTTCTTCAAGAAATTTATAATGTTCATTTATTAATTTAGGAATGTTTTTTATCTTTATAATTAATGATATTCTATATTATTTATATTTTCTGTACGTTTTGTTACTACCCATAAACTACCTTGTTGAACTGATGTAATGAAACTGTCTTGGAGGGGTCAAGGTTGACCAAAATTTATTAACTTTAAAATTAAAAACATTTGGTACAAGAAAAATAGTTATTATATTTTATTTTAAAGCTATATATCTATACTGTTACATACAGATTTAATGGTATGTGTGTGTTTTACTCAATCACGTAAAACATACTGCGCCGATAGTACTGCAATTTTATGTGGACATTCTTACTCCCCTCTCGTTGACATTTCTGCATATAATTAATTTTTTAAACCCTACGTACTACGCCTCACTGGTCTCTAATACTGTATCAAACAAATGTTATTAATTGATAAAGCCTGTTAAATTTAATCATATGTTCTATATAAACATTGTTTTCTGACAGTACAACCATATGTTTAATTCATTTAATTCAATACTCTGTTGACCACACAATAATAAAATATCCGATACAAAAATTTTGAAGTTTTACTAAAAATAGACTGTTAACTGCACATATTAAGTGTGAAGAAATTGGTCAATATTGTAATGAAGATATGAAAGGCAAAGCTGCTATATAACTTTTACTACAAATTTTGAAAACTGTTATAAAGCCAATCTTGATTGTCTTTTGAAATAGGCTTCTGAAACCAGAGCGTGTATATTTTATTGATAGGGGATAAAGGTAAACTCAACAGTAGCCAAAAGAAATTACAGAAGAACGGATTAAATTGCAATGACCATAAATATTCACTTTTTGACATATTCCCTTGATCGTGGCAACAAGGCAAACTATACATTGGAGTCAAAAATATAATTCACACGAAATAGAATTGCTTATACACGTGGAAAGGCTGCGAAATTGCCAGCGAAGCCTCGTGTATCTGCTAGTCTAAATAAAAATCTAGTAATTCTATTTCAAATTACGTGTTTTAAGAACTAATAGCATACAAATATCATGTATGTTAGTTTTTTGTAGGAGCCTAATCTTGTAGTATTCAAAATGGATAGATTTGGTCACAATGTAAATAAAAGACGTAATGTAACTGCTTATTTGCCGAAAAATCCATCTTAATCTAGGTATATTTGTTTGTGAAAAAATTAAATTAAAGATTAAACTTATTCCTTTAAATTTTACCATCATTGACAACAATGATCTAAATGCATTGCATGCACTCTTATTAGGCAATTGGTACACTTTGAGGGACTTTTTTTATCCTACCTTCTAGGACATAAGAAGTAGCATTCACGTATTTGCACACGGCGCTCAAGGATCTCTTGGTTAGGGCTGGCAGTGTGGCTCTACCTCCTGTTATTCTTAGTTCTGCTGGAGTATGTATATCACTAGTACTTAGTTTATTCATTATTTATGCAGAATCACATCTAATTAATGTCGTCTTGGAGAGGCCATATTTCATCATAGAGTACTATTTACCTTAGATAGGAGTTATGGATGAGGGTAACAGTAGTTCAGCTCATGGTTTCAAGGTCACTTACATGACACTGACTTATGTCGTCTTCCGACTGCAGCTTTGCGACAAAATCTAAAATTAAAGTTGTGTGGGGTCAGTATACAACCCAGCGTACTATCTACCGTAGATACGAGTTATGGATATAGGTACCAATAGTTCCACACGTGGTTTCAAGGTCATCGGTTTCTTCCGACTGCAGCTTTGCTACAAAATCTTAAACTAAAGTTGTGTGGGGTCAGTATACAACTCAGATTGCTATGTACCGTAGATAGGAGCTCTGGGGGAACGTAACAGTAGTTCAGCACGTGATTTCAAGATCTGATCAGACTGACTGATGTCTTACGATAAAATCCCAAACTAAAACTGTGAGGAATCAGCATAAAACCATCCAAAGCAAGAATTGATATTTCTTACTTTGCTGCAATTAAATATAATACGTAATATACAAATAGATTTTACTTCAATTAATAAAATTAAATCTAAAGCTTATATTTTTTATGGGAGTTTGTTTTCTTATCTTAATGCAGGTCATAGAAATATTATTAAAAGATAAATTATGACATACTTTTTATTCCTTTTATTACGATGTATATAATTCGGTTTACATATAAATATTTAGTTTGATCAAAATTGGGTGTATATTATGAAAGAAAGAATTTATATCGAAGGACCTTTATCGATTTAGAATTAATTATATCGAATAATAATATTATAAGGAAACTTTTTGGTCAAATGTCATTTGCAGTTAACTCTCATAATAATAAATAAACTTTTCAAATAGCAAAGAACTTTGAAACCATTCCTGTATTTTATTCAAATATCGCTGAAGTAAATCTTTTAATTATAAATTAAAACCCGTATCCAAGGAAATTTGGTTTAATATTTCATACTGATTTCATTGGTATATTTCAAGAAATATTTTTTTGATTTCAGACTTAAATATGTTATTAACTATGTACGTGTGATGACTGGAATAGGAATTTGGTAGCATACATTGCATTTTTACTTGTATTTGACCTAATACTTTAAGAAATATGTGTAGCTATTTAAACGTTATGAATTTAATAACACTATATTGCAACTATTTATGTTGAATGTTTCATATAAAAATTTGAGTTTGAAAACTACAGGACAGTTTTGAGTCGTAGACAAATGATCTCTGTGACAGGTGAGAAGCGATAAACCTCCGAGGGCTGATGTACTCAGACTGATGCGTGGAGTGTAGGGTGGGTGGTTGGGGTGAAATGGGGTGAGAGGGCTGATGGAATAACACCCTTTTCCAAGTGGCTCGCGCTGAGGAATGCCATTACAATCGGCAACCACGCGGAGTTCCGTTGTGTTCTGCATATATTACATTTGTTTCACTACTGGTACAATCACACTTTTCTACTACACTAAAAAGTGCTTTTTCGTACAGTGAAGACAAGTTTCAATTTCACTGTTTAGCTGACTTATTACGATTCTACGATTCTGCCTGTTATGATTGATTTTACGTTTAAATCAAGATAACATTTGGATTGTCGTGATTTTGGGATTTCCTGTAGCCAAAGCTACACTTCATATAGTACGAACGTGCACGTTCAAGTGTGTTTTTGTGTAGGGCTTCTTCTGAACACAATACCTACCCAAATAGTAAATCAATTTTTATAAAACACATATTTGGTTCTTTTATAATGTTTGCTTTAGATGGTGGAAGGTTCGGAAGGTTGAAAGTTCACAAAAAGCGGTGACTTTTCATCTTGAGATCTGCAATTTAATCTGTTCCTCAGTCGAAGAAATAAACGTTATATAGACTATAAACTACGTCAGAGTATACAGCCCATTGCAACGTGAATCAAAAGGCTAAGGTTTGTAAAATCCTAAAGGCATAGTTGGAAGGCTCCTTAGGAGTAGCAAATCATCGTAGTTAAGACGAAATAATTTCGCATGTTTCGGAGCCCAATCCCAAGTGTATCTGTCTAGGCTGGATCTGAGATCTCTTAACGGAGAGATTCTATGTGAACCCAAGAGAATCTAAGTTTTTGCGGCATTTAAATAAAGTATGATCCAGAGAAGTACATTACCCTAACCACTCATTTTTTTCATTACCTTCTTATTCTCCACTTCCTTAGTAAGTTCAATAAACCGTTTACAATATAGTGTGCACACTATACATGTCTATAAACAACAGCGTTAATAACTTCTAAGGTAACTTTCATGTGACGATTTCTCAAAACGCGTTTTGTGTCTTACATCACTTGTAATAAGAATATACCTTTGTTTTGATTAGACTGCAAGCTGAAGTCGTTTGTCTGGCTGTCGTGTCCTTGCTTCTGCAGAACTGTTTATAATGGAATTCTCGGCTCAGTCGGTGGAAAATAGAGGCGGGGATTCCATCAATTGCAGCTCTCCGAGCTCAACCAATTTGCCGCTGATATTCCGATTTGCATTGTTGTCGAACTCTTGATATCATCCCTTCCCGACCAAATGTATACCTTATCTCTATTAGCAGTTCGTGTGTTCCATTCAAAATTAGCAGTCTCATTGGAATATATGTTACAACGTTCTTATAAATCCACGTTTCGTAGGATTGATTAAGGTAATATTTGGTAAAGAAATATTTCATATTGACCTGTTAATCTCTCAATTTAAATACATTATATTATTCTGTCAATCAAAAATGTAAATAACTTTATGGGTACGTGCATACTTCATATGTTGATTGATTATGCCCTTTTAGAAATATATTATCTTATAAATAAAAACATCACTAAACGTGTTGTTGATAAACACTAATATAGAGTACTCCGGAAGAAAAATTTGGCTAGTTTTATTAGAGTATTTTTTTAATTCGGTTTATGTTATTTACAAAAGGTTTGTATGAAAAAAAAAGATAGAACAAGTTTCCTGGAATAATTCAGATTTCGGGAAAAGTTGTAATATTTATATTTTATATTCCAAATTTAACTGACACTAAAAAGCAGTTGATACGTTTAGCTGAAGTTTATCAAAGAAACCAAAACTTTTATACAAAGATGCTATAAAAAGTTTACAATTAAATTTGAGAAAATATTAAGTATACAGTGCTTAATCAGTAATGTTATGCAGATTGTAAAGACATACTGACTATTTAGTTGTTACTGCTCATTGCATCAGTGATGGATGTAAAACATATCATGCTTAAAAAATACTATTTAAACACTATAATAAACACCAAATGAAACCTTAACGAACTAAGCTGCGAATGTTTCCATATAAAATACTCGACACTTCATAGACATAATGATATGGCATTTTACAGAGGCTTACGGAAAAACAGAAGCGTTAATACCAACTTGTCTTTACGACCCATTCTTTCCCAGACTACAGTCCCAAAAATAACAAAACATTTTAATGCAAACCGTTTTATAAACGGTTATTTTGAAATGTTCATGAACCCAGGAAAGACTTTTCCCTTTTTACTGGAACCAGAAGGACTTTTGAGAAGTAGAATACTTAGTTCTACGTATATAGTATATTTTCCTTTTCAGGACAAGGCTAACTTAACATCTATGGCATTAGAAATATCATAAACTGAAATTAGACTACTAGGGCCGTAAGTAGACGCATTGTGAACAAAATAGATTTTGTAGACAAATTCTTATATATTTTCTTTATCGGGACAATGAGGCAGGCTGGAAATGTGACAGCGTAAAGTTATAAGACCGAAAGTAAATTTAAATTGCCAGAAGTAAGACACTACTATACCGAAGGAGGGTCTCAGTCCTACATGTTTATATGTATTTTCTATATCGGGAATGTAAGCTGAACTCTAATATCGCATTTGAAAAATCTTTGCTTGGACTTTGACGTTTCTTGACTGGATATAATATATATATATATATATATATATATATATATATATATATATATATATATATATATATATATATGAATATTTTCTTGCTTGAGTTAACATGGCAAGTTGGGTTATGGTACCGTAAAGTAGTTACACTTTACGAAGTAGTCTTTTTTAGTCTTACCTATGTTTGTATGTACCTTTATTTTTTTCTGTTGGTCGGGAAAACAATAAATAATAATAAATATTATATAAGCAGTATTTTTTTAATTTGATTTGTTCATTGTATTACTTAAAATTCGTTACTCACTAGTAAGTTTCCCTTCCAAAATTCTGTGAATTATTTATTGTGCCAAAACCCTGCATAAAGTTTACATAGTTTTTAGTTGAATCGGTATATTTTTTAAATAAGTTCCATTGCATTCAAACTTCTATAAAGTAAAATAAAGTAAAGTAAAGTGAAGTAGCTTATTGTATCAGGCGATGATAGGGTGGCCAAGAAGGGGTAAACTCTAACGGTTAACCTGGGGACTAACGGCTTAAAGGTGACCCGAACCACCACCAACGTCCTGGTAGGCGGGCTGCTTGCAAGGACAGGATTGCTTAGTGGTCACCCATCCAAGCAGCAGCCACTCTCGAAGTTGCCCGATCCAATCATCTCACGATAACCCAATGACAATGGTATAATGACTGAAAAGTTTTAGTTACTTACCAATTGTATTACTAATTGCATTCAATTGTTTTTTATACAGATATGATAGACGTTTTAGAACAAACCTTTCAATATATTTTGACACTTAAAAATTTTATTTTTATTATAATCCATTATGCCATTGTAGAGGAAAGGTCAAAATAGAAGAAATATTTTAAAATATTCTTGATTATGAGTAACATGAATTTCTATATGTCTTAGCGGTCATAAAACAAACTTACATTTTACGTATATTAATATTAATTCTTAATGTAATCGTTATTGCTGTATGTTACTATAACTATAACTCATTGACATAAAATAAATGTTATATGCCGAGGTACAGCTGTACAACTACAACTCACATAATTTCACGCATCTAACACAATGATGGGGTGGAAACGTTCTTAATAAATAGGCTTATCACAACATACTGATGAGCGCTCTCGAGGTGATGCACTTAACTAACAATGGACTAACATCACCACCAGAACCTCTCATGCAGACTTTGCTCGAAAACACAATACATGGGGGGATTCCAGCTGAGATTTTGGAATACTTGTACTTCCATCACTCTTGGCCTTGTTTCTCACACAATACACATGATATCTACATCGTCATAATACTTGATTGTTGTGAATAAGTAGTAGACTGATCACGACTCAGAGTACAGAATAACATGTTCCTTTCATAATTGTTTGTTATCATTTCAACATCTATATATTGGCAAATAAACTGACTAATTATATCTTCAACAAAATTTAACATAATTTTATAAAGGTTATAGAGTACTTAATAAATATGTTACATATTGTGTTGTTTGTAAACTCAATCAGAGAAAGGAATTTCTTGCTAGTAACTACTACTGTGATAATT
The DNA here is from genome assembly GCF_021130785.1 of Homalodisca vitripennis. NCBI lineage: Eukaryota > Metazoa > Arthropoda > Insecta > Hemiptera > Cicadellidae > Homalodisca > Homalodisca vitripennis. The sequence goes on along the minus strand of NC_060208.1, from coordinate 104,985,680 downwards.
TGTGAAACTAGTATGATTAAGGCTCATAATTTTGTCAACAGTGAAGATAAATCTCGTTTATTTGGACAATTTAAAGAACGTAACGGGCAGCGATTTGTCAATATTTATACCAACAGGAACACTAACACGTATACATACTTATAAGTTAATACCGACAATCTTGAAGGAGATGATTTATTCATGTTGTGAGATCTGCTAACATAAATCTTCCTATCAAGTAAATTGTAAATTTCTAATATTCACATATTAAATGTTTTTTCACGAAACATAAAAATTAAAACTGTAATATCATAATATCATTTACTGAACTACTCTCAAATAACTGCATTTATCTTTTTAAAACAAAATAATAATTTCTTTTCAAATGCTGTAATCTACAACTAAATTAGTTATGAAATAAAATTGAAAAAGTCGCATGCTTCGTTGGAGAAAGGTAAGAAAGGGATGTAGCAGTTTAAATGTTTATCATATATTTATTCTTAGTGAAATGTTTACGAAAATCCTTTAGTGAAATGAGATAAGAAAGTTTACAACACACCGCGTAAGTGGCTTTACTCAGATTGCATACACATTTTTAAATCTATATAGTTCATTCCATTTTCTATTTATCCTTGTGCCCAGATGAACATAAATACTTACATACAATCATATAGAAAATAAATATTTACATCCCCCGCAGATAAAAGATAAGTTGTGTAGCGTACTGAGTGTGTAGTCATCAATGATGGTTTAGCGCCATCACAAACCTAATCATGGTCTATTGAGAAATGAATTTACATGCAAAATAAAACCCTGCATATAGTTTTTCGTAAGATATCTTGCCAAATTAAACATTAACATTTTTTTCAGTAAGTTAGGTTTTATAACAGTGTTCAAATAAAATTTAAGCTAGCAAGGATACCACAAAGCAACAGTGCCCTGAAGTAAAATATTTTTATCGGCTTTTAACATTGCTCCAGTCTATTGTTTTTCGTTTATGAGTAGAAGTCTCATTTGTTAAAATCTCATGTGATTGTTCACAGTTTTCTTACCAATTTATTTATTAAGATATTTGATCTTTTACATCATGGTTACTATGAAAGTAATCCATTGGTCACATAGCAAAATATTTGCAGTACTCAGCCAAGTCCCATGGAATGACATGCGCAGTCATCGAATTCAGTATTCCTCATATAGAAATAGGCAATTTCAGGTCAGTCTGTTTCCGAGACCGCCTAGTGCGGACTGACACAGAGAAATGAAATGTTTGCAGGCCCACAAGTGATAGGTTTCGCTAAAGCTCAGCCCGTAAGACAGTAATAGAGGTCATAAATAGTTCTCTCTGCTAATAAATTGTTAAAAAACACATATTTAGCAATATTATGGCTTGTTACAAGGTATAGATTGTTAATAAAATTGTATTGTAAACTGTGAAAAATTCAGTTGCTATTGTGCATGGTGTTTACCTCCATGTAACACAGGTGCTGACCTTTACCAGGGATCTTAAATAACCATAGAGGTTCTACAACCATATTTAGTTTTTCAACTTATTGATTCCTACGAAGATTAAATCTAATGTGCCTAGAAACTTATAAGAAAATTAAAGCATTTTCATCAAGATCAAACATCAATAGTGTTAGCCATGGGTTTGTAAATTCCTTTAAGAAATATATTTGTATTTTCATGAAAGAAGATTCATCCATAGGAGCTGAAATAGGGTGCACCCTTAGAATAGCTATATTTTTTTCAAAACCCGATGTCATGCAACGACAAAATTTGATGCACATTTTCCTTGTGCTCTAAAAAGAAAAGAAAATATTTTTCATACAGATCAACTTCTCAATAGGTTTTCTGTGTGTCTTTTTACCTTACCAATTCCTTAAAACGATGAAACTAGAAATACAAGTGCCTTATACTCTTAACAAGCTAAGAAAGTATGTCTAAAGAAGAGCAACCTACCATATTTGTATTTGTACAATATCCTACTGTTATAGAAAGGTAAATGTTCAATAATTATAAGGTAATAATAAATAAGGTAATGTTCACAAAGTTTTTTAAGTGATATCAATAACCTCCCGGCACCAGAAGTACTGTAGACTGGAACAAGATTACAAATGCCGGAAATATACGCTTTTTGACTGATGTAGACTTTTCAAACCAATGTATGTATATATTTACTTGATCGGGTTCTAATGTAAGCACTACTAGGGCACAGGGAATAACTTAGACTGGAAAAAGATTACAAGGGCCGAAAGTAGACACTTTATGCTTAAGTTGGGTTTTCAGACCAAACGTGAAGATATATTCAACAAGACAACCTGCACTATAGTGTACAAAACATAAATGATTCGAACTAAAAATGCTCTTCACTCGCTAAACCGGAAATCAGGTCTAGTGGCAATTTTATTTTAAATTTTAACCTCTGTTTTAAATGAATATTTAATTAATATGTGTCTTGAAAATGTCTAATTCCAATCCATATTATACGCTCCGACTTATATACGGTTTCACGATCCGCGCGTTTAAAGGTGTACATCTGTTTTGAATTAATAATTTTTTTAGGTCAAACAGTTCAGTCTGCCTTGTTATCCCTACAAAAAAGTAGTAAAGTTTGTTTGCACTTCGGATAAAAGCGTCTACATCCGGCATTAGTTATCTTCTGTTCAAAGAGTAGAAGGAAAAATCCCCAGTTCCGATTGTGTCTTATTATTCAGTAGACATAAACTCTGTCTGAATGAATCATTATTATAACCCTAGAGTACATGGTCTCAGCGATAGTAAGGGATACTATTATATGGCGACTACCATTATTTATTAACTTTTATACTTATCTAATAATTTACGTATTTTAGATCAATTACGCATTACTTTTGAAACACGGCGAGCACGGTGTTTTCTGTTATCCTCTATAACGCGAAATCTAAACAAGAAGAGGATGAGAATATTTTTAATTATAAAACCCTAGTAGTTAGACAACATACCGTTTGAAAAGGTTAGCTCAAAACAGGCTTAACGCTAATGTTTTTACAGAAAGAGCCAATGATGAAATCATATGAGGATCGTTTGGTAAGTCCGTGCAAAGTCCAAGAGACTTGTTTGTGTGTATTGAGGTTATGTTCAGAACGCACAACAAGCATCAACCTGATCGGTCTATTTCTTTGCGTTTGACATTAGTTAGAATCGAGGAAGTCAAGTGACGTTCAAAAACGAACGAAGGAGAGTTCCTTATGTTGATAAAACATTACTTTATGAAAAGAAAAACGCCTCAGACAACTAAACAGAAGCTTTATAAACATTATGGTGACGGTTCACCTTCGATAAGAGCAGTTTATAAATGGTTTCAATATTTTAGGCTGGTCGTTTGAGTATAAAATACGGTGAACGTTTTGGAAGCCCTGTTGATCGCACAATTCCAGAATTCATTGATAAATCTATGATATGGTAATGGATGATAGAAGAGTTAAGGTGTGCGAGATTGCTACTGCTGTGGGCATCTCGAGTTAAAGGGTGTATAATATTTTGCACCATTATTTGGACATGAAAAAACTTTTGTGCATGGGTTGCAACGAGTAAATCTGCACCAATAAAGGCTAAGATATTCCTTTCGACCGGGGAGGTTATGGCAACCGCCTTTTGGGATGCGCAAGGAATAATATTCATCGACTGTCTAGAAAAGGGTAAACCCGTTACTGGCGAATATTACTCATTGTTATTAGATCTTTTCAAAAACCGAGCTGCAACAAAAAGAACAACGACTGTCTCACAAAAATTCCTGTTCCATCATGACAATTCACCAGTTCATGTCTCAGCAATTGCCGCCCCAAAAATTTGGAATTAGGGTTCCAAATTGTTCCATATCCTCCTTATTCTCCAGAATTTGCACCGTTGGACTATATTATGTTCCCTAATTTCATTCAAACAAGGGGATAATAGCAGAAACAAATGGCCAGTTTGCAAACTTAGACAAATCCTACTATTGGCAAGGGATGAAAAAGTTGACCATCCCTTACAGCGCTGGACGAAGTGTATTAGCTTAGAAAGAGTCTATGTTGAAAAATATAAAATATGTATTAAAATAATTAAGCCGATTTTTTTCATAAAGTTATCAAACGACTCTCGTACTCATATTTTGTGAACGGCAGAATAATGACGAAAACACGTTAATCCCAATTTACTAGAGCTTTTTTAAAAAATAAAGTAAGCTCTGAGACTATAGAAAACAAAGCTTTTCTCTGAAGCCTATTGGAATTATTGATAAAAAGAGTGAAAAAATGAAAGGAAATATATTTGCTGAGTTAAATTTCAACAGGTTTTTGTAACCGATACAAATGTATATGATAACCTAGACTAAGAGTGAAATTGGAGTTGAATTGAATCAACTTGCGTCAGTTGTCCCGGTAATCCGATCAAATCCCAAACACGAGCGGAATGTGAGTCAATTGGTTTCAATTAAATAACGAACATAATCGGCTTATGTCTGAGCGACCGCGCAATCTGGACACCTGCATGGTTCATAAATGGCGCGAGATTGAGAGGCTTGTACTTTAGCCCCACTTTTGCTTTATTCGGAAGTTTTTTTGCAATCGCCGATATGTGTTCTCAATGAGATAACGACTACGGATTAACAAATTGTTGTAACAGAATCGCTACATTATAAATTTATACCGGTGTATAGTTTGTTGTACACTAACAACAAAAAATCTACCTTTCAGGGTTTCTAATAAACTGGATTACTTTATCATTGATTGTATACAACATTAAAGTTACTATCTACGATATGTTCTCGATTTAGTAACTATTTTCGCACACAAAATACTTACGGTCAGAGCTCGAGGGACGTGTCTGCGTGACTTAGACATAGTAATTTTGATTTGATCAACTCACTCCCTACATAAAAAATAACAGGAAGCGTCTGGTACGATTGTTTTAACGTAGAATTTCGTATCATAATATACTATAATGTATATAGATTAACTTAAACATATATAACATATAGATTTGAGGGTAACCAGTGGGTCAAAAATAACTATTTCTTGGGTTTTATACGTATATTTTAAGCATATTACTGTGGGAATTTTCGATTACAATAAAATATAGTTTAAATAGGTTTCACACTAATAAAACATTTCAAAACAATGTTTTACTAGCGACGGTAACCGCAATAACTAGTATTTTATGAAATGTACCACTGTAGTAGTCCCTTGACCACCATTTTAGTAATTTTTTATATTATTATAGTGGGCATAGTAGAATGTTTCATAAATAATTAATATAAAAGACTTTAATCTAACCTTTCTGGTTCACATTGGGCAAAGGATTGTACATCAAAAGATGAGTAAAGGAGGTGGATCATTATTAAGGGTTTTAAATACATTTAAACATTGAATATCGTAAGTGTTTGTTTAAGTTACATACCATATAACGACACATATAATGCACAGAGGAGGATATCGTACTAACCGTAGGAGAACATAAGTACAAAATAACTTATGCAAGTTTTATAAAACGCAGTTAATAAATCATAAAAAAACTATCATACGTTGGATTTTTTAAATTATATCTTTATTTGAAACATAGAATATAATTCAGAACGTTGGAAAGATAAATCGACTTTATAGTTCTACCTTTGAATTATCAGTTAGTGGAAATATTAAATTCTTCTTCTTACACATTTCATATAATTTATTTATTTAACATTCCAGAATACTCATTGAAAACTATTACCTAACGTCCTAAAATTGAAATACCGTAATATAGTTCCTTGTATACCTACAGCCCAATAAAAATAGTTTTTATTGCCTGGTTAAGGTTATACGTGATATTTAGATGAGCATTGTTTAGTTCATGGTTGGATGTGGATGTAGAAATGCAAGATCCTCAAAGATAACGTTGACACAAGACCAATTTAATGAACATTCCTCTGCAGCCACAAATCACTCTGTCACCCTTCATGACACGTGCCCTGACCCTTTGGCCAAGATCAGACTCTCTTCACATTGTCCTTAGGATAATTACGAGCAATCGTCAAGATACTAGATTTAAAATAGTATTTAAGATCTAAGATCGTTGTATGCCAAAAGTTATGTTACCCTCATTCTAAAATAAACTATATGTTCATACAAACATTCAAGTAAAAAATAAATACGTCAGGAAATCTTATAACACAAGAAACCCAATTTGTGATTATATAGAATTTAATTGTGTACAATATAATTACGGTAATGTGCGTACGGAAGCAACTGATCTGTCATTTCTTTAATCTTTAGGATTTTAATACCTTTGGTAGTATTAAAAATCGTCATAATAATATGGAAAGAACGTTACAATGTATGACATACACTTTCTTCTTGAGATGCAACATTCTTCATCGTTTTCACGAAACACTAGAGTAACACGTATTTGGAACCCCAGAATTCCGAAAGGTAATTACAATACATTAATAAAAAACGGAAGCAAAAGAATTTGGCACATGAATTTAGTTATTCTATAATATATATTTAACAACAACCGCTTAAAACGTGTTTATTAAACAGCCAACGTAAATAAAATAAATATAAAAACCATTAAATTGTGTTATTAAATATTTTAAACAATAAACTCTTATGGCCCGAAATATGAAATATTACAACAAAAAATAAAATAGAACTTGCAAAAAAAGACTATAACGCACAGCATCACACTAGACATTATGCCTATTTGTGGTCGAATAAGTACCATCGAACATTATAGCAAGACTAATGCCTAAATAAAACTAGTTAGCTACCAGAGCTTACACAAACTGACTGTACTGCACAGCATGACACTATACACTGTGCCTATTTGTAGCCAAATGATTGCCATCACATATTGTAGCAAGACTAATGTCTAAATAAAACTAGTTAGCTACCAGAGCTTACACAAACTGACTGTACTGCACAGCATGACACTATACACTGTGCCTATTTGTAGCCAAATTATTACCATCACATATTGTAGCAAGACTAATGTCTAAATAATAATAGTTAGCTACCAGAGCTTACACAAATTGACTAAACCACACAGCATGACACACAACCATTCTGCCTATTTGTGGTCAAAATACTACCATCATATATTGTACCAAGAGGAATTTTCAAATAATACTAGTTCGCTAACAGAGCTTACACAAACTGACTAAACCGCACATGACACTATACATTCTGCCTATTTGTGGTCAAATTATTATAATTTTATATTGTAGGTTAAGGAATGTCCAAATAATGTTAGTTCGCTACCAGAGCTTACACAAATTGACTAAACCACACAGCATGACACTATACATTCTGCCTATTTGTGGTCAAATTATTATAATTTTATATTGTAGGTAATGGAATGTCCAAATAATGTTAGTTCGCTACCAGAGCTTACACAATCCGACTAAACCGCACAGCATGACACTATACATTCTGCCTATTTTGTGGTCAAATTATTATAATTTTATATTGTAGGTAATGGAATGTCTAAATAATGTTTAGTTCGCTACCAGAGCTTACACAAACTGACTAACTAAACCACACAGCATAACACTATACATTCTGCCTATTTGTGGTCAAATTATTATAATTTTATATTGTAGGTAAAGGAATGTCCAAATAATGTTAGTTTGCTACCAGAGCTTACACAAACTGACTAAATCGCACAGCATGACACTATAAATTCTGCCTATTTGTGGTCAAATTATTATAATTTTATATTGTAGGTTAAGGAATGTCCAAATAATGTTAGTTCGCTACCAGAGCTTACACAAATTGACTAAAACCACACAGCATGACACTATACATTCTGCCTATTTGTGGTCAAATTATTATAATTTTATATTGTAGGTAAAGGAATGTCCAAATAATGTTAGTTTGCTATCAGAGCTTACACAAACTGACTAAACCGCACAGCATGACACTATACATTCTGCCTATTTGTGGTCAAATTATTATAATTTTATATTGTAGGTTAAGGAATGTCCAAATAATACTAGTTCGCTAACAGAGCTTACACAAACTGACTAAACCGCACATGACACTATACATTCTGCCTATTTGTGGTCAAATTATTATAATTTTATATTGTAGGTAAAGGAATGTCCAAATAATGTTAGTTCGCTACCAGAGCTTACACAAACTGACTAAACCACACAGCATGACACTATACATTCTGCCTATTTGTGGTCAAATTATTATAATTTTATATTGTAGGTAAAGGAATGTCCAAATAATGTTAGTTTGCTACCAGAGCTTACACAAACTGACTAAAACCGCACAGCATGACACTATACATTCTGCCTATTTGTGGTCAAATTATTATAATTTTATATTGTAGGTTAAGGAATGTCCAAATAATGTTAGTTCGCTACCAGAGCTTACACAAATTGACTAAATCGCACAGCATGACACTATAAATTCTGCCTATTTGTGGTCAAATTATTATAATTTTATATTGTAGGTTAAGGAATGTCCAAATAATGTTAGTTCGCTACCAGAGCTTACACAAATTGACTAAACCACACAGCATGACACTATACATTCTGCCTATTTGTGGTCAAATTATTATAATTTTATATTGTAGGTAAAGGAATGTCCAAATAATGTTAGTTTTGCTATCAGAGCTTACACAAACTGACTAAACCGCACAGCATGACACTATACATTCTGCCTATTTGTGGTCAAATTATTATAATTTTATATTGTAGGTTAAGGAATGTCCAAATAATACTAGTTCGCTAACAGAGCTTACACAAACTGACTAAACCGCACATGACACTATACATTCTGCCTATTTGTGGTCAAATTATTATAATTTTATATTGTAGGTAAAGGAATGTCCAAATAATGTTAGTTCGCTACCAGAGCTTACACAAACTGACTAAACCACACAGCATGACACTATACATTCTGCCTATTTGTGGTCAAATTATTATAATTTTATATTGTAGGTAAAGGAATGTCCAAATAATGTTAGTTTGCTACCAGAGCTTACACAAACTGACTAAACCGCACAGCATGACACTATACATTCTGCCTATTTGTGGTCAAATTATTATAATTTTATATTGTAGGTTAAGGAATGTCCAAATAATGTTAGTTCGCTACCAGAGCTTACACAAATTGACTAAACCACACAGCATGACACTATACATTCTGCCTATTTGTGGTCAAATTATTATAATTTTATATTGTAGGTAATGGAATGTCCAAATAATGTTAGTTCGCTACCAGAGCTTACACAATCCGACTAAACCGCACAGCATGACACTATACATTCTGCCTATTTGTGGTCAAATTATTATAATTTTATATTGTAGGTAATGGAATGTCTAAATAATGTTAGTTCGCTACCAGAGCTTACACAAACTGACTAAACCACACAGCATAACACTATACATTCTGCCTATTTGTGGTCAAATTATTATAATTTTATATTGTAGGTAAAGGAATGTCCAAATAATGTTAGTTTGCTACCAGAGCTTACACAAACTGACTAAATCGCACAGCATGACACTATAAATTCTGCCTATTTGTGGTCAAATTATTATAATTTTATATTGTAGGTTAAGGAATGTCCAAATAATGTTAGTTCGCTACCAGAGCTTACACAAATTGACTAAACCACACAGCATGACACTATACATTCTGCCTATTTGTGGTCAAATTATTATAATTTTATATTGTAGGTAATGGAATGTCCAAATAATGTTAGTTCGCTACCAGAGCTTACACAATCCGACTAAACCGCACAGCATGACACTATACATTCTGCCTATTTGTGGTCAAATTATTATAATTTTATATTGTAGGTAATGGAATGTCTAAATAATGTTAGTTCGCTACCAGAGCTTACACAATCCGACTAAACCGCACAGCATGACACTATACGTTCTGCCTATTTGTGGTCAAATTATTAACCATCATATATTGTTGTTAGTACGTAAACTTTTAATAAATAAAAAAACTAAAGATATAACACTATTTAGAATATTTTTTTACTTGAAATGATATGATCTCTTTTAAACATGCAGAGGGAAATTATAGCAAAAGAACGGGAAACATCTTCTTCCAACTTCCCGTGTCATGCTGGGGAGGTGAAGCTCCTGTTCACGGTGGGAGACCTCCTGCTAGTATATTTTAGCAAATGTTATGTCTAAATAATAGACTACTAGTTCGTTACCAGAGCTCAACTGTGCAGCTTAACAATGCATGGACTGCCTCATGGGAGTCACCGTGCTAATTGTGTATAGTTTACGTGTTTTCTGGCTCTTTTGGCCAAGAAACAATGGATGATAATGAAATAAACTTGATATAATTTCGGGCCTTATTATTTGGATATATGTCACTTTGACGCATTGCTTTCTACTTTATGATTGACGTTTATTGTCCATAACGATTACTTATATGATAGAACATGTTTACACATGAAGATAATTTATATGATAAAAATATATTGAACATGACAGTATTTTATGTCGCAAATGAGATTATTCTTACTCATAGACTCTTATTTTTATCATTAAACTGTTTATGATTCATAACCTATTTCTTGTAAGTACATAAAAAAGGGTTTTATTTCAAGTAAAGGGTTATTGAAAATTATATATTTCGTGGTATGTTTTTGGTTGCAGCAGCTATTTACGAATTTAGTGAGTATCCAGGCATATCAAAAAGCATCAGTCTGAAAAAAGGTGAAATCGTTGACTTTTTTAACCACGTTAACCAAGTTAAGAGCAATTAACCACGGCAGTCTGTTGACATTTTACACTAGTATGCAAACCCCACATTCACTCGTTCATAAGCTTTCAAGTTTTGTTTTGGAAACATCTTTTAATTTTAACGCAATGCCAAGTGCAAGTAGCTGTGCCTCAATCGAATAAGTAGCTATTCTCCAGAATATGTTTTTCACCAAAGAGCCAGAGATGTTCCTGCAGGACTGACAGTGTGATTTGTGTGTCCACTGGAATGTTCATTACATTGGTCTTGCGTCAAACTGGCATTGAGCTAAATGTGTTCAACAATTACATTGCGGTCGGTTTATATAATTTTATCGCACTTTTTGTTTTTTATATTTAACCTTGTTGGCTGAGAACACAAGTATATTATAGTATGTACTTTTATCAGTAATAGACGTAAAAGTGTTATAGTTAAGAGTAAATATATAATAATTATCTACGTGCTAAAAGTTTTAATATCAGAGAAATCAACAATTTAAACCTTGAAAGTGATAATACTATATCTCAATGTTATCGATAAGTCAAAGTGCAGAGTTGGTTCATATGATAACTCTTACGATTCATGAAAGTATTACAAATGATTTAGTATCGTTTTTTGTACTTAACATTTGCAATTGAAGTGTACTAAGTTCATTGATTGGAATGTTTAAAAAAGGATTTAGTACGTTTCGCCACAAGTATCAGTGTGCTGTTGTAAAAATATTACAATTGTTAACAGAGTTATTTAGGAGGATTTACAGCGAGTCCAAAACCAAAGTTAAAAAATGTGTGCAGTATATATTGGCATACAAAATATACTGCATTTTAGACACACGTACATATACTTATTTGATGAACCACTGTTTATGAGATAATAGTTTGTTACAATGGGAGCTAAATTATTTAACTCCACTAAGGAATGGAAGTTGAGGTTATCTAAATACAGTGTTTTTCATGTTTTTGAGGTAAACTTATTTCATGTTGTCAGAAGTAGAGTAAACGTGGAATGTGGCTGACCGATCAATTGGCGAGAGGAGAAGTTGACGTTAAGTGAAAGAAATGTAAGCAATACTTTTCTTATTTGAAAGTATCTGTAATTAAATGAAGACTAGAAAATGTTGTCGAACACTAATATGTGTTATCAGGATGTGCGTTACGGATAGACAACGTAATAGTGCTTTCTATCTGGCCTTATCAGGACCACGAAATGCAGGTTAATGTTTATGTGTCGTAAAACCAGTGACAGATAATAGTAGGCTGTAGCTCTCTGGCGCGAGACGACCAGTTGTGTATCTGCGTGTGACACATGCATTATTACACCTGTATCGGCGTTTGTAATTAGCGGGTCGTATGACCGTTCTTCGTTTTATTATTTGGGTCCTTGACCAAAGTAGCAAATATTTGAGGTAGACTATTACTTATGGTAAATGTTCTAAAAACATATCTGGCTAATTGAATGGACAATTCTCTATCAACTCACCGTGGGTTCTTTACTTGGCAGTATATGGTGAGTCTCACAGCTGAGATTATAAACAGTCAGAGTGATGTATCTAAATGCATACATGTTACGCCAAAGGTATACAGATTATTTTTATTGGTCAATTCATTCATATCATATTATGAGAGATGTTTCATTACCCCCCCGCTATTAAGTTCCCAACATGGTATTTAAAAATTGTGTCCTTTTATATGCTTAGGTATCTTTGCCTGCCTTTCCATCCGATAATATTTGTTAGAAAGGTCTTAGATACTTGCTACACAGTTTCTTCTTGCCCAGTAGGAATAACTATCGAATTTAGGGTCTAAAGGTAAAATATAACTAATGTAAAAACATTGTTTTACACGATCCATGGTGGCAACGAGAAACTCTCAGAACTACAAACTTGTGAACAAACAGAGTACAATCATATGACATTTCACCATGAGGCACAGTGACACACGATAAAGTTATTCGGTTGGATTGGACTTTCGTTACGTTCTGTTCGGTATTTCGATACTCCATTCTATCAGTTTTTTCTTTCATTTGGTACCTCTTGATTTATTACTATTGCAGCACAACCTGATCATCTGTTTAGATGTCTGGTAAACTATGATATTACTTTTAAAAAATCCACAGAAACTACTTGAGGCCTGATTTGTATATTTTATCCCTCAGGATTATACGGTAGAAGTATCGGTTAAAAATTCAAATATTTGGTTAAACTGATGTAATAAAATTGTATTATGACATTTATTAAAAGAAAATCTCTTTAATGAAATTATAAGTAATAGTAAGTGGAATTTTCGGTTTTAGCCTAGTCATTTACCTTTATGTGCTCAAAATAATCATGGGTGAAACCACGTCATATAGAAGCTGATGACGTAAAGTCAGTCATTCCCAGACACCGTTACTAACTGATATCACTCTATCACGACCTGGAACAGAATGACTGTAACTGTTATCAGTAGCACACACAGAATGATAACATGACATCACATGATGTCACCCGTTGTGACTCCAATAACCTGATATTACTATCACGTGATTGTCACGTTTACTAAGCACTATCCTTTAAAATTTGGTTAATGTTAGCTAGCTACTTATTCATATCAAGTTCGTATACATACAAATGTAAAAGCGGTTTTTAAACAACACAAATTTGAGTTGGACGTGTACGAATAATATATGTATATATATAATACATTTTTCTTGCACCATTGAACATGAGACCTTAGTTTCTCTTTTAAATTAACACCTCGAAATCAATACAACTATTCAATATTTAGGATTAAATATTTCTCATATTCGGGTATTTAATAACAGTTTTTATTTATATAAATGATATTAACTGTGATGAAAAACTTCATGAAATTTCCTTTGAAGAAAATGAGGTATACAAAACGAATTGGAACTAATTAACCTCCTTTGTAAGAATAGGTTAATACTTACAAGTAAAATTATATTTTTAGTATATATAATTCAATATTAATAATATAAATTTTGCTTGAATCCCAACAAAAAATTGGTAAGTTATCTTATATTTAAATTACATTTCACTGATTTAAACAAGTATGTAAACTGGTACGAGTGAAAACTATAGCAGGAACTATAAGAATACACATACTAGTTGACAATTTTGCATACAAAAATGATTTTAGTTATAGTTGAAAGTTTCTTATCATGTTGAAACTCTTTTAACGACAAGGTGTTCATAATTATGTTTTTATTGTTGAAAGTCCACATTTCTGTTTTGAACACATACAATTGATTTTATTTACTCAGATGCTTTTATAATTTCGGGAATAAGTTTCGAAATGTATCAGAAGTAGTATTGTAAATTTAAATAAAAAATTACCTACGTTCTTATATTGCAACTTATATTTTGTACGCGATCCAAGAAATTTTTGCCTTGGATAGTAACTAGCCATTTTAAATAATAAAGTGAATATCGTATTTATTACACCTTGGCTTTAGAGTTTAAATCGAAGCATTTGTTTGACGTTATGGTATCAATCATATGAATCAGATGTTGCCTCTCAGAAACCCATTAGTAAGAGAATTGTCATTATTTTTTGCATATAGTGAACTTCTGACATAAAGTTTTGATCACTATAAGATATTCTTAATTCCAGATCAGCTTGGAAATTAAGATTAAACGGCATAGTGTTGCAGCCATAGAGCTAGAGATCAAAATAGATTTAACCTATTTTGAGTTAACTGTAAATGTATATGCAAAATTACATGGTACTTGGTTGAATATAACTCATAACGTTTTATTAGTTACTACCGACTATAATCTCGAAGAATATAGTTCATTCACGGTTTTAGTGTTTATCCCACTGTTTTTCCCTTTTTTGTTGTGAAGATACCATATTACAATGCCATTGAGGCTCAATTAGAGAATTTAACTACCATACATTTATATTTTGTTCACTGAATCAAGTTAAATCGTTAACAATAAGATTCTCAGTGTTTTTAATTGCTTGAATTCAAACTGGTCACATTCTTATTTTTAAGTATAGCATTGCTTCAAATCCATAATAGACGTTTACAAGTGTTTTACATCTTTATCGGGCTGTTTAAATAAAATATACCCTCTTTAAAGTCAAATCCTTATCAGACAAATGCCCTTTATCAATTTTTATTTGAAACACAAATACTGGTTAATGTCTGGTAAAATATGGCGAGGAATTATCCTAAGTACTGTTGTGTACTCGTACTTTGTCTTTCGACGGTAATAAAATCAAAAGTCGTCGTTTCCCCCTTAAGTAAGTCAGCTGATTTTCTCTCTCCCATATATTACACTCCTTTGTAAACAACTCTTTCTCTACTCCCAAAACTCTGTAACCTTCTCTTTCCCTGTATAAACCATTAAAACTCTTGGTTTGGATAAAAGTACCAATAATAATGTGAAAAGGCTAATTTTAACACTAAACACATTATAAATTAATTTTACGTATCCTTATTAAATAATAGATAGTTGACTGTTAAATGTCAGATAATCTTTTAAAAGATTTTGGATGCTTTTTTGCATCGCGTCGTGTTGAAAAGTGTCGTTTTTGTCTCAAAAGTTCTATTGCAATGGTCGACATCATTTTCAACGCTCGTCTTTTCTTCGTGACTAAATGAATTTTCGACCCGTAATAAGTTAGTATTACTTTAAAAACTATTTTACTTTTTTACATTTCAACGTTAATCTAAATTTTTAAGTTAGAATAAATCAATTAGAAAAGTAAATATATATGTATATATATATATATATATATATATATATATATATATATATATATATATATATATATATAATAGATTATGATAGGATGTAATTTGCAAAAGAATCCAAATAATGATGTAGATGGACATTTTAACTGCTAATAAATTATATGGTTAAATGATAATAAATAGAATCAGCAATAAAAAGAATTTATATATATATATATTATATATACACGAGATATATATATATATATATTATAAATTTTTTTGTCTTCAATTAATTTGTGTGTGTGTGTATATATATATATATATATATTATATATATAATTATTATATATATATATATTAATTTGTGTGTATATATATATATATATATATATATATATATATATATATATATACACACAAATTAATTGAAGACAAAAAAATTTCCTCGATTTTTGTCTTGGGTACCGCTAAGTCAGACCATCGTACTGTTTGCTGTTAGTGCTTAAGTGTCTTGAAAAGCGGAGAACGAATCCAGACATTCTGTTTGCTCTACCGCAGATCTAAAACACATGGGATGGAAAACTTAATGAGGGTGAACCACACGAGCAATGGGCTCACCACGTGTATATTCAAAGATTACGAGAGAGTAACAATGGTAAAAGGTTATCGCTTGGTACTTCTTAGTATTCAGGCTCATTCTATTGGTCTCACACTATTGGTTAAGTATATATACATCCTTCTGGATCCGTAGGTAATCGTCTTGTATGGATATGATAGAGAAAATCTTGACATCATCAGCAAAAAGAATCAAATTCCCCTGAATTCAATTCAATTCAAATTCAAATGACCTTCCAGGAAGGTCATTTGCGAAAGATAAGGTCCCAAAAATGATCCCTGAGGAACTCCTGAACAAAAAAAAAACTCAGAGGAAATAGCTGACGCAAATTCGACATATCAACGCCGATCTGACATGTAACTCGTCAACCACTTTAATTCAATGTTTCAAAAATCTTGGATAAGCATTTTGTAGAAGAGTATAATCCACCGTGCCAAACGCCTTAGAGAAATCTTGATATACTACATCCAACTATTGATTAGAGACAAAAGTTTATTGAACCTTTGATTGAAAAATTGTTAATTTTGATACGGTAGACGTTTTACCCGTGAAATCATACTGCTGAGAACAGATTATGCCAGACAGTTAGAGCTTGATGCGACCAAAGGAAGAGGTCTTTAAAAACTTTAGACATAGCTGACAGAAGTGATATAGGTCTGTAATTAGTAACATCATCGATAGGTCCTTGTTTGTGAATGGCAACAACGTATGCCTACTTGAAAGCATCTGGAAAAACACCAGTGGCCAGTGATGTGTTAAACAGATCAAAATTTGGTCCAGCTAATAAACTTCAACAATACTTGAAGACCATAGGTGGTATTTCATCGGGACCCCAACCCTTGGTTTCTAGCTTCTCAATCCAATACTTAAACCTTAAAAGAGAGGAGTTTCCAAGGTGATCGTAACTAACAAGAGTAAAAAAAGCTCCTAAGCAGTTTACATATCACATCTGAGGTTTATTTGACACTGTGCCATTGTGAACCATGCGTTAGTGTGTCGAGGAAATCATTCTAATTGCATTTTCCTTGCTCCAGAAAGAACTGAGGTTCACTGATACACCTTGCTCTACTCCCTTCAAGTGTTGACAGTAGTCTCCCCTCGGAGAAATCTTGAAAAATGCTCTTGCACTGGAAAAGCACAGATAAAAATACAGGTTGTTGGTTATTCCTTGTTATGTTTGGTGATAAAATATTTGTAGCTATCACAAGATTTTTTAGGTGGTATAGAACCATCTGGGAAAATGTGAAATACCAACTCCCCTCATTGGCGAATTAGTACTATTACTTGATATTGACATTTGATCAGTACAATAGTGATATATAATATTACTCTCCATCCATCTAGTTCCTTACTCAATTAATCGGTGTAGATATTTCCGCGTGTATGGTTACGGATGATTTCACCATCATCGTACACCTTAAAAACTCTATTTTTTATCCATCTCTTCTGTGAGACAGAATATTCACAGTGGTGTTGGGTACAGAAACCAGTAAGTATGGTGGCATAGAAGCATGTAAGTAATCTCTAAGTGGACAGTACAATGTGTTTCTTCTTTGTGAAGAAAATATGCGGAGTTTATTGCACTATTTTTGGCAGTTTTATTTGTCGAATACTCAAAACCATTTTGTAAATTGTTTAAAAACTTCCGTGGGAGTTACTTGTACTTCCAGAACTATTTACTTACTCTTTTATAACTTGATAATATTTTATATAACCATGTTTGAATATATTTCAGTTGCATCTAATGTTGAGTAAAACTACTTCAGAGGTTACCTAACTAAAGGTTTCATATTATTTAGAGGAATAGTTATAGCAGTTTTAGATACAAATATTAATATTTTCTCTCCCTCATACCGTAAAAAGCAAAGCCAAAGAATATCACGAAGAGGAATCTAAGAGAGGATGTGTTTTGCGCAAGCAAAAGTTTAATTACCTCGTCACCTTTGAAGCCTCGTGGTGGGGTACTATACAAAAAGATATCACAAACTTGTGTTAGCAGATTGATGCTTGCTTCCTGAGGGTAAAGTTCGTCTATTAGTCTTTCAGAATATGTGTCAGTTACTTTTCCGTTATGATTTAAAAAAATGCAGACTCTTATGCATGATAATAATTATTCACACTTACTTTACAACTTTATTTCATTTACATTTAACTATGCTTTTCTCAATGTTATTAAAATCATAAATTTAAGGGATTTATCAGGCAACACGTACGGTATTTTATACGGATTAACGATTATATCTAATACTTTGTTTTGGACTGTTTTTCCATTAATTCAGCCAAATATAAAATTTATATATTTAAAATATTTTCACACATTTTGAAGTAAACAGGGTAAAATCCATGGGCCATAGTTCAATAATTTCAAGATATTTTAAAGTATGACTTTTTACGGTACTGTTTAAAAACTGTTTTATGATTAAAAATCACGTATTTTTTTTCCTTTGATACAACAGTTAGTTTGTTCGTTACGGAAATACATAAACGCTAATTTCTAGACGTTTTAGACGCCATTTTCAAATAGGGAAATATATAGTTTTAAAAGCTTAGTCTTTAAATACTCTTTACATAATGATCTTTAACAACTTCACTCATTTTTACATTTTATATTCTTGGAAAATTAAACCTACGACCCTTGATTTTGGAAAACCCTTTACTTTATAATGTATGAAACTATTTTATGGTTGAATTAGAGAAAGAATATTTTAAAACACTCGTTAAAGTTTCATAATTTGTCCGCTAATCATAGCGCATAAGTCGTCTGCCTCATCATGTATTCACTTCTTCTATTGCAGTTCTTATACTGTGGGGCATTATATGGATCAAGATTTCAGTCATCGATTTTTTATTGATTTTTCGTAAAAACGCCTTTAGTGAGATAAAAAAATGAACGTAGATTCGAAATCTATACTCCCTTAGCATTTAAAGATGGGGATTTTTGCATCTCCTCCGATAGTAAGTCCCGTAATAAAAAAACGATCATAATTCGGATATGTGCTAAAAATCTCCTGGGACTCTATTTTGAGGACGATTGTGATAGACAGATTTCTATGAACGTGATCGAACCTCTTCACTATTATATTCCTCATATAAGTAGAACAATGTAGATTACTATATGTATACATGTGAAATGAGCTTTTATTAAATACGAAAATGCGTCGTGCTTTACATGTTTCATAGCAAACTCGTACACAGTCTCATAATATACCTCACTACCGACCTGTGCCATAACACTCCGCTCACTTATTGCCTCTACTTTTACTTTAGTAATTTCTATTCCTTCTAGATTAAATTATATTAAATGTCACGTGTATGCAGAGAATATGCAACAAACAGGCAATGTATTGTACTTTACACACTACACAGATAAATCAAGCATTAAAGTATAATATTAGTTACTTCTGAGACGTGCTGTTATATTTTCCTCGAATATTGCTAATATTTTCAGTTTTAATTTGAAGTCATACAATTTACAGAAACAATCTCTCCCATTTTCATTTAAAGCTTAACGTTGTTTTTATACCACTGTTTTGTATTGTTTTCTAATTTTACGTATTACGTTGTATAATAATGCAATATAATCGATTTATTGTTTACAGATTGTATAAAGATTACAGAGAAAGTTATTTTACTTCGAGGTATTGGTACAGTTTTTATTATAACTCGTAATTTTATTGTATAGCATATGATTTTTGTTCGGGAACTAAAATAACACCCACCTCCTTAAAGTCTCCTAAAACACGATTTATGAATGTGAATTAAAACTAATAATTGATCATTCTTCAAATCATTCATATTTGTTACATAATTTTCAAAACGAAATTGTTTCCCCGTTGTTTAATCAAATAACGCAAATGGGATAACACACACTAATTAACCAAGGTATCAAGGGATGGGCACAGAGGAAGCTTACGTTGCCTATGTTACAAGTCTCCAAATCCGACACACATCTTCAGATTGTCTCTTTGCTTGAACAACCCCAATAGAAATGCCATTAATTATTCTACTTTACAACAATGTTTTGTTTTGTTTTACAGACAAGCGACACATGGTGTTAAACATCCCATGATAAAAGAATTTATTAAGCTAATGGTTTTACACAAATGTGAGTATAAATCTGTATGAAGCAGTTGTTTACACTAATTGATCTGTTATTTATGTATCTAAAACATTTTTTCACATAAATGTTATTTATAGGACTAAACATAAATAGAATAACTTTTATAAAGTAAAATATTACGTATGAACAACAGAGGATATAATCCGGTAAATGTTTCTCTTTCGGTTTTTCGTGAGAGAGTTGATACACTTATTTTGTAACAACCATGCAAAAACATGGCATGAAGTGAGTACTTTAAAACATTTTTCCTTTTCCTATTTACGGAGTATTGTTTGTAGTACTTAAATTGTGACATGGATGAATGATATTCCAACGTACTAACATAACCTAACCATATCGGATTACATGAAGTAGAGTATAAAGGTCTGTATAGCTTTAAACCTATGAAGAAAGCAGTTTAAGGTGTTTATAATTCTTGTTTATTGAAACTCTTGTATTAATGGACTTATCTTTATGTTTACTACGCTTCTACAGAACTAACAAAGATTTGTAAGACATGTGTTTCTGATATGTGGAGGATAAAGTATGAGTATGTGCTAATATCAGATCTGCTTTTCAACATTTTGATTCCACAAGTGGAAGTATCCAGTATTGGTCTGAGAGTAAAAGTTACCTTAGGGGAACTTAATAAGGAGTTAATAGTTCCTTAAGAAAATAATCTACTTTCGAAAGACAAAGTATGAAGTAAACATACCGTAAAAATGCCTTTGAGAGTAGGGTGAATTGTCAGGATTTTCATTCTCATCAATATGATCTTCTATGACACTCCTTTGTGGATAAGATTGCTGGTTACCTACAGTCTTTTAGGTGTCTTGTATTGCCTTTTATATTTTCGTATTCAGTGTTAATTACAAGTTTTATAACTTTACAGATACACAGCTTTACCTATCAAATTAATCACTATGGGGTTCGTGGATTTAACTTTAATGACTGTAAAATGATTTTGTAAGGAAAATATTTTTAGAAAGATTGCTAACAAGCTGAGTTGAATAGATCGTTGAGGATGCATTTTGTTTTACATCACTGACACACAAAAGGTCAATATGCTCTAAACTCATATAGTCAACTTCGCTAAGGCTTCGCCATTTCGTATTTACTCTATGTGTTTACTGCCTGCATAGAGTCTGGAGATTTCTTTAGTAGAACATAAATAAAGTATACTGCCCACGGTGCTCATTGTACGGTTTTAACTCCTGATTAGACAGCCATCAGAGTAATCAGTAACGGTTTCGTAACGTTACCTTTAGCTAATTGTTTTCCTGTACAAAAATAATTTGGAATCATTATTCACGGTTTTAAATCATACATAACTTTAAAATCCTATGTCGTATGGACTATAAAACAAATCTTATTTGCAAAAATACAGGTAAAGCTGGAAACAATCTCCACTAAAGATTATATTACAATAGATTATCCCGTTGCATAGCAAAGTTTTGCCAAGAGACCAGAAATAGCTGTACACCTTAACACAGTTTAAAAGAAGTAACTATCAAAAAATGTATAGGCCTAAATTTCATGTTACTTTTTTTTAGATTATGTGGTCTGCTCTCATTAAGTCAACCATTAAAATATATTAATTACTCTTGCAAAATATTTCATAAATTGTTTCTCAGCTGGATCATATAACAAATATGTCAGCACGTATTTTAAGTGCTATATGAGGAAATGGTTTTACGGAATCTCAACCCACTTACAGTGTTTTTTTTGCGAAATGGGAGTCGTAAAGATCGTTTGACGATCTTTTTTTTAAGTTTTGCAAGCTTCGCACATCCCAGAATGACATGTCCAGTGATATTACACAGAACAGTACCAGTTAATACCATTTTTCTCTGTTAAGTTGTCCTTAGTTTCCAATCCTCAAGATTTAACCAGACGGAATCCATAATATTCTGCAACAGAGTACACTGCTTCCCAAATCGATACTGAATTTGTTGATAACAGGGTTACTATCGACAAACTGTTCCATAAAGCACTAGTTCTAGATTGTAGCTCTTTTATTGACTTTTACTCCTGAAAACGAGATATATGTCTAGAGTCTAAAGTGAACGATCAGTTAGTTTCAATTCCGCTCCATTCAATCAATTATTAATTTTAAAATAGACTCTTATAAAATAGTTACTATAATGCCCTGTTTCAATAATGTAACAGCAAATTGGATGGCATACAGTTGCCATAACGCGGCAAAATAAGTTTTGCGATGCAGTACCAAGTAGCACCGTTGTAGACAACTTTAACTATTGTTGAACTTTTCATGTCGACCAAGGCAGTATTTTTTAGTTATTATTAGTTATTATAAGTATGACATGAGTTCATATAAATCATGGGCTAGTCAAATAATTCTATTAACTGAACTTACACTCAATTCTCTTATTACTACAATTTTAAATCTTATTATTTACAGAATGAAAGAGGAAAAAAAGATCCTTTATTTAATAGTTACACCTTTACATGATATTGTTATATATTACAAAATATTTTTATCAATTAACCATTTATACTAGTGTGAGAAAACCAGAATAATTATTTTATATATAGAGATCAACTTAGAAATCTTAAATTTACAAATAAAAGAAAAAACAAAATAAAACTTATTTTTACAGATGATAGTTATGAAACAATCGTTACGGGGACAGAAGTTTCTTACCACTGGCGCTGTAGTGGCAACCCTGTATTACCCATATACTACTTTCCGTTTTCAGAGAATCCAGCAAAGAGGTAAACAGCCTAGAACTATTGCAAACTAAGCGTCTCTCATAAAGAGTGGTTTTATGTTTTGTAACTGTGAATTCTCTGCGAAGAGCGGTCAGGTACGTTCGATTTGAAGAAAACTTCGGAGTAATTGTACGTTTTTCCAACAAAAATAGCTTACCTTTTATTTAGACTGACGGGAATCGCATTAAGTTATATTTTTTGTTCATGTTATAGTCATGATATAGTCATGTTGTCAATCATGACTGCTGGTAGATCAGGACTTTAGCTGAGAGCACAATTGAAATACACGATAAACAAAAACAAGCGCCTAGTCGTAAATAAACAGCAGAAAGTGGTGCAGTGCGTGTAACTAATGGCTGCTTGATTGGTATTTACG
Organism: Homalodisca vitripennis; assembly: GCF_021130785.1. Taxonomy (NCBI): domain Eukaryota; kingdom Metazoa; phylum Arthropoda; class Insecta; order Hemiptera; family Cicadellidae; genus Homalodisca; species Homalodisca vitripennis. The sequence goes on along the minus strand of NC_060208.1, from coordinate 104,962,482 downwards.
GTGCATCACGTGGTTATATCGCTAAACCGCGGCTGTCCACCCATATCATTGAAACATTGCCGCTAAACTGGCAGTCGTTCCTGTTTTATTGTTTGTCATTAAATGCAAACATTCAAGATCTGGTTCACAACAATCGTCACGTTCATGCGTGCCTGGATATAAATGCGCATGAGATATACACACTTCAAACAGTGGACCGAACATCCACGTTATTATTAGTTCAGAAATACTACTAACACGTATGACTACATGAAACACATAAAGAGTAGGTGATAATTTCATAATGTAAATGTGTAGAAAATATGTAATATATATCTCTTTAGTTCATTTGTTAATCTTAAAAATATAATAATTTTTTTACATTATTTGTTTAATGATTTGAAGACACTTTTCCATTTTAGGAAAGTTAGATTTATCCAGTGTAATTATCACGAGGCAAAAATGCAGTGTAAGAAACGTAATTATATCAGATTACCAATTTGGTATAGGTGAAAAATAATCAAAAATCAAATTAAATTACACTTTTTTGCGTTTCCTTCCCCGCCAACGTTAGAACCACAGGTTTACGTTGATTTTAAAATTTATTTAGTACTTTTACATAGTATTATTATCTACTACATTACAATGAATTGCTAAATGTGTTGATAAGCATTAATCTCGGCTGGAACAATTTGGCTAAATATATTTTTTTAATATTAGTATAAGTACGACGAAGGTTTAAAAGGAAATAAAAGTTTCCCAAAATATGAAGAAAATCAGGAAACAGTTAAAATATTTACGACAAGTAATCCAAAGTGAACTGACACCGAATATCTGTTGACATTTTCAGCTGAAGTTCATCAAAGAGGCAATAGTTTCAAGTAAATTTTAGAAAATATTAGAAATTCAGTGCTTATTTAGTAGTGTAATGCATATTTCAATGATAGAGTTGTTACCAAATTTGTATTTTATAAAGGACCTGTGTCGAAGTAACCAACTAATGCATTGAAAATACTATTTAAACACTGTTATGAACCCCACTGTTATGATAAAAGCTGTGAATGTTTGCACTAATGTACACGAAACTGGTTGTCTCCCTTGACATTGTGAATGTTTGCACGTAATGTACACGAAACTGGTTGTCTCCCTTGACATTGTGAGTGTTTGCACGTAATGTACTCGAAACTGGTTGTCTCCCTTGACATTGTGAATGACATTTTTACTGGAGCTTAGGAATATCATATGAATGGCACACTCTTCCCCTTAAACCGAAAGCACAATTCAAGCAACAGAATGTTTTAATGAAAGAAATCATTTTATTCTAAGCTGGATCCTAAATTACAAATGTTTATTTATTTTTTTGGATAGTGCCACAGCATAAACTCAACTGTGAATCCAAAATTAAATTAGACCGGGATAGAATTTTAACGGCTGGAACTTACACATTTTACCGCATTAACTTTTTATTTTTACGATATTATCCCTTCAATAGGACAAAAATGCAAACTCTAAATATGACACTTAAAATATCTTAGACTGTAGGTATCACAAGTGCTGGTATTAGACGCTTTTCAACCAAACTACATCTTGAAAATTAACATATATATTTTATTTAACGGGGTTTCATCAACTGTGGGACCGTAAATTAATTAGATCGGAAGTTAATTTAAACGGCCTTAAGTGATTCTTTTGACCGCAGTAACCTTAGTCGTACATATGTTATATATTTTATTCGTCGAACAAAAGGGCATGTAAATTACGGTACTTAAAATATCTTAGACAGAAAGTGAATTTAAACAGACAGAGAAGTTGACACTTTTTTGTCAAATTACGTTTTCGAGCCTTACTTTTACATACACCAAAACCCAAAATAAGGCTGATCAAAATTGATCTAACTTTTATTACTCTTAACCGAAACTGATTTCTCTACTCCTTTTTGAAAAATATTATACGACTCCATAGCATTACATCATAAATGCTTTCACTAAAAAGGCAGCACCCTTCTATATTTAGAATTGTTTTTGTTAAAATGAGGAAGACTGAAACATTTTCCCAGAAAACGTTACAATTTTAATTAATAATTATAATATTTCTGGTTTACATACAATTTTAACTGGCTTTAAACAACTGTTGACACTTCTAAACCTTCTATTATGTTTCATATTGTAAGTTTTGTGAAGTATTAAGTACATCAGTAGTAGGTTTATATAATTATATTCTACATCATTAGATTCAGATAACAAATACAAAGTTATCCTAAAACTTTTATTTCACATTCTGCTCATGAAAAATCAATAATAAATACTTTGTTTGAGTTTTTTTTTATTATTAAAAAAATGTTACAAAACCCACATTAGTTAATAAAGCTGTGAATCTTTGAACATCAAAACTTACTGGCTTCCTTGACATTGTGGTATGGCATTTTACAGTGGCTTAAAGAAAAACAGATGAATGAACAATAACATGCCTCAACTATCCATTCTTTCCCACAACTGTAGGTCCGAAAAACTGCAAGACTTCTATAAGGCAAAACCTGTTATATATGATTATTTTGATATGATGCTTAAACTTCCATTTCATATATATATATATATATATATATATATATATATATATATATATATATATATATATATATATATATATATATATATATATATAACATGGGTTTTAAATGTAGTAGGCTTCTTAGATGTATGTATGAAAATATACATACATACTTCTCTTACAAAGAGTGTATGTATATTTTATCGTCGAGACTATAAGGCAAACTACACTATGGCACTATGTATGGAAATATTTAAAACCGACAGAAGATTGCACGAGTTGGAAACAGAATCTTTTTGACTGAATTAGGTTTCTGAGACCTACTTCCTAACTTGTATTTTAAATGCGAAAGTGGGTTTGCTTGTTGCGCTCTCACGCGTAAACTATTCAATAGATTGTACTGAAATTTTATATGGGGATTCTTAACGTCCCTGGCCTCACTTCAAAAATCCCGGGAAACGCCCCACCGGTCTCTACATTTGTGAAATACCCCATCTTGGTTTCAAAAGCTACATGACAGTAAACAAATATTATTAATTGAAAGAGCCTGTTGAATGAATTCAACTGTTCTGTGTCAACATAGTTTTGACACTACAACCATATGTTTAATTAGTTAATGTTTTTTATCTTATATTTCTTACTTCAACCTTTTCTGCAAACATTGTTTAATATAGAGTAAGAAAATATCCAGATAAGAACAATAATATTATGTTTCATAAAAATATAAATGTATTTTGTGAATTTTTTAGTATGTATTGCTTGGTAAGTAATGTAATCCAAATATAAAAGACAAAGTTACTATATAACTTTACTATAAACTTAAAGGCTGTTATAAAACCCATCTTAGTTTTCTTTGACGGAAGTATGCTCTGTGTGTGTGTGTGTATATGTATATTTGTTTTTCTTGGTTAGAAAACAAGGCAGAGTCGACCATAGAACAAAAAATCAAATGATCAGAGTAAATAACAATAGGCATAAATACACACTTTTCGACAGATTCTTTGATCGAGGCAACAAGCCAAACCCCAACATTTGGATCGGAAATATAACTCGAAACAGATTTATATAGATTTACATAGATAAATATATATATAATATATAAATATATATATATATATATATATAATATATATATATATATATATATATATATATATATTATATATATATAAATCTAGTGTTTAAAATAATTTTATATAACCAATAAGCTACTTGAAAATACTGTATGGTTATGACTTTTCATAGAGCATGAATGGTTTGCAAATATAAGGTGGATGGTACATTTACATATTTGCAATGCGCATATGAAGTAATACAGAACCATTTTAGCAAGGGTTCTTAAAGTAACGGTTGAAAATAATATTAACTACTTAAATTATAAGAAAGATTCAAATGATTATCAGAGTTTTCCAATACGTGATTGGACGTTATTCGTCTTTAAAACTTTGTATGGCAGAGTGTGGTGAACCTGCTTCTTGAAGAACCTGCCAAGTGAAGAACCATCTACCTGCTTCTTCAGTGGCTCAAATCATTGCAAAGCCACAGAACTCAAATTGTTCAGATCTCAAATAAATTATCTGAACCAATTTACCTGAGTTATGGTGTCCCACAGGGCTCAATTCTCAAGTCCAATTCTCTTCCTGAACTATGTCAATGATGTAGATTCATCACTTCCTCACGGAAGACTAGTGCAGTATGCTGATGACACGACTCTCTATTTCACTAGCAAATCAAAACTGATTCTGGAACCACAGAGTTTTGAAATCAACAACTGCGTCTAAAATTTTAACAGCCTCAATCTTAAACAAATTCTGTAAAATCTAATTTTATAAATTTTGCTTTACGATCAGTAGATAGTCATGACGAGCCAGCTGTTATGTTGGCTGTCACCATCATGCTGGAAGAAGTGTATTGTTCGAAATGCCTGGAAATATACCTAGATCGAGGGTTGACTTGGAATGATCACATCGACCACGTTTGCTCCAAATTGGCCTCAGGCATTTATGTTTTGAGGACTGTGCCAAATACTGCTCGAGTCAGGTTCTGATGATGTCGTATTATGGCTTGATTTACCCCCATCTCACTTACGGGCTGGTGTTGTAGGGAGCTTGTTCAAACAATCAATTCCTGACAGTGTTCAAGCTGCAAGAACAAGCGATTAGCATTATCGCTAATTGAAATTTACAGAGTCTGCAAGGAAGCCTTAAAAAATGTGCAACTGTTGACACTACCAACTCTACATCTTGGAAACAACTCTCTTTTGAATGTTTAAATGTGCCATGACGAATGGCCGAGACATACATGTGTATGAGACTAGAGGCAGAGATAAATATCGAACTGGTAGACACAGAACGGTGGCTTTTCAATAAATTACCAGATTCAATTTTTAAAACACTCCAACACTCAAGTTGTTAAAAACTCGTTTGAAACGCTTTTTAGTATCACAAACATTTTATAATGTTGACGAGTTTTTTGCGTATGATTAGGAGACCACCAATTAAAGGGACTGGATTTTTCGCTGGAAGTGGAAATAATTGGTGAATGAATGGATGTAGGCAAGTTTGCAAAATTGTATTGAATGAGATTTCTTGTGGTGTGTTGACAAAAATGTTAGCAAGTAAAAAATAAAAATTTGACTTTTGCCATGCGTTGTATAATATTCCGGCAGTAAAAATCTGATTTGATTTGACCTGGGTTATAAAAATGGCCTCTATTATTTATTTTCTCATAGAAATGTGCAAAAATGTTTTAACTATAACATATCTTATTCCATCTATTTTAATTTACAGACATCTGGAACAAACACATTTCTGGTCAGGTCTTCATTATAAAATATTTAGTATTTCGAGGTTCTTCCAGTGTATAGATCTCACAATGTTAAACTTTGTTACAAAAAATTACTGTATTCCTCTTCAGCAGTTGTATTCTAATTCGTTTAACTCACAAAAACCCGGTAAACACTGGCGGCAGGGTCTCGTCTCTTCTGATGTGAACTCATCCTTCCTTTCGTTAAAATGTAAATGAGAGTTGTGCTTTGCCGCGAAACTTTTCAGTGCTTGCCATCTGTTTACTCGCTACCTTTAAGTCACGTTATATTATAACAATTCCTTTACTGCTTACAATTTTCGCAAGATCGATGTCATGTACTGTACTTATTTTTAATTAACAAATGTACGGGGTGTTTGATAGATGTATATGTGTACATATATATGTATGTATTATATAAATTGAAATACATAATACAGCAAAATTTTAAGTATACACTTACTCACTCATTCACAAATTGATTTGGGTTCACAGTTACAGTCGAAAGTAGCAATGACGAGAGTAAAATACTATATAACTTGACTTATTAATCACCACATTCTCAAATAGGAGCTTACCGCTTCCGTTATTATGGTTTAAAACAAAACAAAAACCCGATAAATACTTTAGAATGACCAGAATTATTACAAAGTAATGATAGGGATTGGATATAGCTATATATTATTAAATAAGTTTTGCATTAATAGCCAATGAAATTTTCCAAGGATTGTGGATAAAGTATGGAAAATATAAGAAATGAATGTTATATAAAACTAGAATACAAGGAACTTTCAACCAAGTAAGCTAAAATCGGACTACGAATGCTTTAACGCATTTCAAATACTGATAGTGTGTTTATAAGTGCATACACAATATACAAAAAGTTGTATTTTTATAAACAAAAACCTTTATTTTAACCGTTTTGAAACTTTAAAATTTGTTATTGAAGGGATGTATGGGATTTATCACGATAAATTTTTAGAACAATTTGGTCCCGATTAGTATTTATTTTAAATTTTCCAAATAATTATTTATTTGTCATCAAGAATACATAAGAGCCTTCGGAAATAAAAATCCTTTAATTTACTGTGGATTTTGAAAATTATAGAGAATTATCTTGCCTTATCAATGCATTATCTAGGTTATAATGTACTTGGTATCAGAGTGTATCACTTCAATGTGGTTATTTTCACAAACTCAAGCCGAATTGTTGGAACAACTTTAGCTCTAACAAAATTCACAAATTTGCCTTCTCACGTTGGTACCAGATTAATATTGTCTCCCTAAAAATAAGTCATCCTGTTAAAAAAATTGAAAGGTGAGATGAAAACCCTTTTGGATCGAAACCATATTACGTAATGAAAGGGTTTATGATTACTGGAATGATGAAAAATCCAGTGATCTTTTATCTAATACACGAATTAAGAGAAGAAAATATTAACTGTGCAAAAAATGCGGTTAGCAGGCAAAGCGTCTGATAGCAGACACCACATTATTGCGTTGTGCCTCATTGGGATTAATGTTGCCATTGTTCTGTTATGACAATCAGCGTGGTATTTTAGTTTTCATTCCGAACACTTCTGCCCGTTCCCAAAGACAATGTAACAAGATTCCAGGTATTTTCTACCAAGGGTCATCGCACAAACGTGATAAATGAAAAAAATAAGAATCACATCTCTGGCTCTAAGTCATGAAATATATTAACTCTGCCCTTATGCGAAAACATGTTCTAATAATAAAAGTATGTGATAACCAATCAAGCTAGTGTTTAGAAATATGTTGTTTGCATGACTTCAGTTAGTTATCCATACATGAGAGCAATTGTTTGAATTATGTAAGAATATTACATTGAGAGAAGTCTTTGCTCCCGTTAAAGCTCTTATATTTAAGGTAAGGTCGAATCAAAGAATCAAACTTAGTTAAGTTATGGTATAAGCATTAATATCCTTCAGATTATTCATCGTACTTTTACAAAAAGTTTTACATGCAGAATATTAGTAACATTTAATTGTAAACCAAGAGTTACTAGGTCAATGAAGAACCAACAATCGGGTATGTGTGCTGAGTGCGCGGAGATGCTGAGATAACACCCCTTTCCCCTCGCCCATACCTCAACAGGCAAGGGTGTATCTAACATCCCTTATTGCCCGGCCAGACCCTACACTCAAGGGCTCTCTACGCCTTAAATTGCTTTACTTTCACCTTCCCTGCAGCCTACCTGACCTGACCTTCCATTTTATCACGTTCCAAAACGGAATTTAGATTTTAACTGATAGCAATAATAATTTTAAAATATTTAGGACTCGTCATAGTATTATATACGTTTACATAAAACATGAAACTATATCCCTAAATTAAATTATAGTTTACAATGAAATATATGTTATGTGATATAAGTGAAAACCATATCTTGATCCTTTGTAGCTAATTTGTTGAATGTATCACTATGTTCGTGTTAGTAGGGATCTCGGAGGCAGGTCGTATATTTGTGCTGTTGTCAAAAAAATCTGAGAATATTGCTTGAAGGTGATAAGAAATTAAATTATGAATAGTTTTCAGTATAATCTATGAAATTATTTGAAGTAGTACTTAATAGGCATTTCAAAAATCCGTTACGTTTTAAGAACTACTCGTATATTAAGTAAGGGATAAAACTGCATTATAACGCCGCTTTTAGATCTGAATGCTCTTCTGTTTTAGAAAAAAAAAACACTAGCAGATCTCAAGTTACCAATGTGATACACGCTGTTTTGAGTCTCCTTCGTAAAGTTTAGATACTGCCTTATAAACTGGAGTTGTATGACATTCGAAGCCTACTACTCTTACAACTTACTGATCGTGTTTGAGAAATTAGAAGTGTCCATGATAATCACAACAAAGGCAAGAAGATTTGTGAGTCTAGTTAAAAGCAAATAAATCTGTTCTAGTGGAAGAATTATGGCTTATTTTGGGTTGAGTCAAACGACAGTATTGAGAAGTCTTCACAAAAACAAGATGCATCCCTACAAAATAGGGGTCTGATATGATAAATATGGAGCTTTCAAAATGGCCAGAACTAAATTATAGTCTGAGTCAGTTACTGATTTAAAAATATTAGGGAGTGACCTATATTTGGTTGTCGTTTCTGGAGAATGTTTGAACAGTTTTTTTTCTTAAGCAAATTTAAACTTCAAAAAGGCCATTTCTATAATCTCAAAACTAAACTTCAGAGAGCTGTGCATAACAGCCTAACTACATTTTTAGTTATTGAATCTGCTAAGTCTCTACAGCCTACGAAAATTTCGTTCTGTATATTCAAATGCTCCTTGACCATGGACGGGATATACTTAGGAAGGATACATATGAAATTAGGCAAAAATAATTACAGTATTTATTAATTTTTTATCGCTTGCCTCAGCCATTAAATAAAAAAATGCGTCTACGTTCAAAATGTTTAAGATTCGTTTGAAAAGCTACTTAATGTAAAATACATGTTGGGATGTAAATAAATTTATGATGTACGAGTGAGATCAGAAAAGAGGCTTAAAACTGCATTAAGAATAGATGGGTATACATGGTAGAGAGTTGATGTAAAAATATAATCAAATTTATCTGTTTCAGATTGATAGACATGTGGGAGCCGCAGGAGAGCGTCTAACTGCAGCTATGCCACCTCTACTCTGGCCTCTGCTCTTCACTATTCTCAGCGTCAAGTTTGAAGGTAAACTGTTTACTATTTATATCTAATAGAAACAGTGTTTTACAGCTCAAAGAAACGTGTGGATGTGCGTTTTAAATGAATGTCTTATATTCAATGTATGCACTATCACTTATTTCTTACAACGGTAGATTGGTATCGTAAATACATTTTAGCAAAAGGTCGAAAAGTGGATTTTAAAAACTCTTTTGAATAAGCTGAGATAAGTTTATGTGCAAAGCCGGGGCTGGTCATTTAACAACAGCTGTAGTTGTCTCTTACACATTTTGTGCAAATTTCACTATAACTTTAAATGTGATCTACGTCCATTTTGTAGTCACTATGGATCTAAAAAAAACAATCAGTTTCTTCCAGTCTTCTTTCTAAGATATTAAAAAAATATATAGTTAATATACCCAACAACTCAAGCTTAGATACAGGCCGTAGCCATGTAGACTTATTCCCAGGATAGTATTTAGTTTTTGTGCTTAAGATTTTGCAGATAACATTAATGCATTTTTAATAACATATTTATATTTTCTGCTGTAATTTATTAAAAAGTTTAAGAAAACAAATATACCATTCATTCATTTATGCATTTACTGGTCTTTCAAGGGCTTTTTAGTGTTATTATGCTTATGGAAATTCACATCTGGAATGTAGATAGAATTCCGTAGTTTCAACTACTTAATATTACTATAAGACAGTCTGATGCTGTTTGTTCTTATAATTCCAATGAAAACCAGTACAGAGTTCAGGATTTTGACTAGTTTCATGGTCCTTGATTTGAACTCAGTGAGAAACTGCAATTACGAGAAGATGTTTTCCAATAAAGCATTAACCATGAGTATCAACTTTTTCGGTATGATATTATTAATTTTGTCCCTTAAAAATGTCTTTATACAGATTATGCCCTACTATATATAACCCATACAGACCCAAAATATACCATATAAAGTATTACATTAGGAACTTCATGAAAACACTGGTAGCACCATAAAACTGCGCTGTGAGCAGATATGATTAAAATGATGATATATTATTATACATATCTAAGAAGATTCAATGCCAATTTTCATGGTTTTCATGTAACAAGACCTCATATAACAAAACTGAAAAATTTAATGTATAGTATGCAATATGTGTGATCATATTCATATATTAGTTTACATAATATGACAATGTTGGTACTGGTCGAACAAAAACATACAAGGTTTTCCGGTGTAAAAATCTTAAATTTGTACTCACAGAAATATATAAATTTACAAATAACTGTCACTTTATTCTAAAAAATATTATTTTTGTATATTTATGACTTTGAATATTTTATTTATTTTACATTACTGGGGCACCTACATATGAGGAGTTTAATATTCAATGTTGTGTACTAAATATTCTCATAGTCCATTGGTATTCGCCCTAAAACATAGGATATAGACAGTTTTTGGGTAAATCCAAACAGACTAGCAGAGATATCGACAATCGGTAAGAGAACAAGGAGTGAAGGTTTGCAAGTGAAATGCAATCAGCAGGACGCTATTGTCCTGTCTGCGTCGACAAATGAAGCAGACGCTTTTAATGTGCTCAATCAGCTGATTATGGCAACCCTTATCTGATTGGCTGGTCGTCAATGGCAACATCACTACTCTAGTGACTTAGCGATCGTTCATTAATAGAAGTTACGTGCAACGGTAATTTCGAAGAAAATGTAAGAAGTTGTGATATCGTACAACAATGCTAAAAATATTCTCTGCTTTACCACTAAATTAATTATAAAACCCAAACCTTTATATTAATTTGAAAATGGGAATCCTTCAACTATTCAAAAGTAGGTTTTAAAAAGAAAATGGAATTTATACTGCACTCATCACTAAGACTATTAGTTAAACGGAGGAATTGCACGAGAAAATTAAAATATGGATTAAAACAAACACTAGATAAGAGGAAACTTAAGGATTATTATATCATATATCATGAGGATTTTATTAAGGTCTTGTAATCAACTATGGGTTGGAAATAAGGTTGTTACGTTAAACTCATATGTTAATAAGATAACTTCACTAAAACACAAAAAGTAGAACCAAATTTGTTAATCAGTCTTCATGTAAGGCAATTTAGGCTATTTTGTTATCAGTCCAATTAAAAAGTATTGAGGACTAAAATGAAACATTTTTATAATAAGTACATCAGTTTCGGCTTTAGGAAGAACATGTATCTTATTAAATTTTGTCTTAAAAATTGAAAGTTTTTATTAAAATAAAAATGTCATAAAATAACATGTTTCTAACTATATTGTGTTACTTGAATAAAATGGTTTAGTAAATAAAAAATAAAGCCAATATTTAAGTTATAGTTCAATTTATAGCTCTTAGGTATTAGTCCTTATAAAAAATAGAAAGATATCTACAGGAATTTTCAGGACATTTGCCTTCTTTCGTGATACCAAAAATCAGTAACACCACGTTTTGAGATCTGCAATGTGATATCTTCTTCAGGTAAATAACTAACCTAATATATGTTATTATGGTACTTATTTGTATTATAGGATCTTTACACTTTTGGGGTTCAAATTGTTCTAATATTAACATAGATGGACGGTAGAGAAAACGAGATGTGACATGGACGTCGGCAGAAACTTTTCTTTTTGACATATGTAACAATAGGTAACTTAGTTATATTTAAAGATTTCTAACTAATTCAATCAATATTTTCTATCAATGTAGGAAGAAATATGATACGTAGTATTACAAAGATTATGAGGCCGATCGCTTTTTCAAACATTAATGTAATATTATTATAGGCTTATGCCCCCAAATTTCAGTTCTTGATACGCTACTGGAAGTACCTGTATTATGACGTGGCACGGCGCCGGTGATTTAGTCTGGGTTGGGGTTCTAGTTACTCAATTATATCAGTAATTGCCGATATTGCAGCCGCTACCGATAATATAACCCACTAGTCAGGGCAGTAGGTCGCCGTGTAGCTCCTCTATTGTAATGAACCACACAAACATGTTTTTCCTTTTATTTTAATTTTGGAAATTGGGTTTCGTATCAGATTAAATATAATACAAATACAAATTTTGTAATATTATACGTAAAATAAAAATAAATAAATCACGTTTACAAGAGAAAATCAATACTGTATTGTCCCTTAATATATCTTTTCGTCATTTCTTTATTTAAAGAAGTTTTATTTATTGTTATTGTACTCATTTAATTTACTTTAACAAATTTAAGCTAATACAACAATTTCAATATTACGTACAATTAGTTTAGTACAAATGGCATTAATTTTTCATTTTAAAATCTGAATACTTCAAGTGTTTATTAAAGTTTTAACTATAAAATTGGTTACACTTACTACAGCTATTGTCTATTGTATATCAATTGTGCACCTGATGAGATATTGGAACCACCTCGTTTAGATTACGCTGTACTTCTGCTGAAAGAACCTGACGGAGCTCTTTATTGTCTGTAATGTCGAAATAAATACAACACGAAAATAACTAAAACCTCATCGTGTTGCCGAGAATACGAAATGGAAAGTTATGGCAGGTTCTACATAGTATTGCTAAGGTACTCTACACCTTCGGTCTGGCTGAATGTCTTCAGACGGACAAGATTTTTCAGTTTAAAACTTTCTTTATCTTGAGAATAATAATTGTAATTTATATATTATAGTGCAAATACAATTTAAAAAATAATGGCATTTTTCAGGGTATGACCATTGTGAAAATGTTTACAAGTGTTCAAAAATTGTGCTATTCCTTGAAACATTCCTAACACTAAAAACACAAGCAGGATCTCAAACACAAATTATGAGAGCAAGATGTAGCAATGAAAAGTATCAATATTCTCAATATATCCAGAAATCGGCACTCAGTAACATTATGCCGTGACCAGAGTGCAATCTGTCTTATAAGTTGATATTTATTGGATGTCCAACAAGTTCTTGCAGTGGAATTGTTGATTCGTTGAATTAAAATATTTTAATTTCTTGCTTATAATATTCTTTGTTGCGTTCACGTTAGTACCTACATTTATACACAAAGAGTAATAGTAGTAGTATTAGTAACAATATTTTAATTTTACTCTACATCCTTGTAACATTATAAAATTTTATTGTCAGAACATGCAGTTGTAAAATTTATGAACTATCACATTCTTTTTTTTAATAATATTCTATATTCAGTATCAACTATGTAAGTAGTTCATAGTGACCTTTTTCGTCACCGACTTTGGATCTTCTCAGATGAACATACCTCCAGATTTCAGGAGTCGAGTCAGTAACAGCGTCACATCCCAGACGCTGCATTACTGGATGAATCCTAGATGAACTGGAGTTAAACTCAATATTTACATTGAATCAACCCTTTTAATCATAGCTACGTTATGTGTAGAATTTGTACGAAAAAAACCATTTAATTAAATTACTTTACAAATTTGATTAGCTTAAAAACTAACAAGAAGCAATAGAGATATGTTTAAATTTCATTCCTTGTGGTAAATTAGCTGAAATTACGATTTTCAAATCAACTTTAAGAATGGTAAATTATTGAATGGCTCACATTGTATAAGAAAAAACTCAAAAAAAGTTTATATGCCAAGACTGATAAAGATCGCCATCGTCCACAGCAGTACCCACGATGTTAGGGAGGTTACATCCAGGCTCGACGAGGCTACTAGGGCTTCAGCAGCGGGACCAATCCTGGCCGCGTAGCCCATCACGTGGGGGATGAGCGACTGCTCGTAGTTACCGACGAGGAGATGAGCGGACGGTCCTCGCGCGTACACTCCCACATCCTGCCCGTCGTGTGTCTCTGATGATAGCAAGCTGATAGTGGGGAATGTGTAGTTGACGTTTTCTAAAAATAAAGTGAATACAAACGTAATAATGTCGAAAGTCTGTTATTGCTACCACCAATTTACATTAAAGTACATTAATTTAAAATACAAATTTAACCGGTTCTGAATCCCCTACTCCAGTGAATGACGAATAACATGTTTTAAAATTAAACATACCTTGCAATATTGAGATAATTTTTATCTTATTATTAAAGTGGTAAATAGCTATAGCTGTTATTGAGTGAAGCTTTTTGACAATTGAGGACTAATAATTAAAACTGTTTAAAAGTCTTATGTTTTAGTCGATATAAAAAATCATAATTAGTAGTTTTACAAAATTAGCCAATCTTACAAATTGTAAGCAAATTTCAGTAGGTAGTAACTTTCGATAAGTATATTTATACCACTACTGAAATGTTATTTTCAGATAATTCTACTTAACCATTTTGTTTTTTACATTAAAAATTAAATGTAATGACTTTTGAGATAGGAAAGATTAAAAAGTAAAAGAAGTATCAGTCATCAGTTACCTCTGGAATCATTTCTGATGTCATGCTGAGAGTGGCTAGGCAGGTCGAAGCGGTGAGTGTTCGGACCGTTAGCGTACGCTAGTGTAGAGTAGGTCAGATTATCCCTTGTGTTCTGTACAGTAGTGAAGATGTTGCTGCCTCTGAGTGGATATCCGTTTAGGGTCATGGTGTGAGCATGGTCTGCAGTTACTACTATCAGAGTGTCGTCCTCACTGGTCATGTTGACAGCCATCTAAATTATACAAAACATGCTACACACATACTGTACTTACACATTAAAAGTACTAAACAGTGTAATTAATAATGCGAATACCTCGATAGCCTTGTGGAATTCAACAGTCTCGTCCAGAGCGATGTGGGCTTTGTTCTCGTGATGTCCGTGGTCGATTCTACCTCCTTCTATAAAGAGGAAATAGCCGTTTTCTTCCTTTTGCATCATCCGAATGGCCAGTGACGTCATCTCTGTTAGGGTAGGCTGCTGACTGGGGTCAGCATTGACATGATAGTCCATGTGTCCTTTGTGGAAGAGACCTGTGTGAGAGAAAAATGATATTCAACTATCATTATAATAGTGATCATACATGATTAATATAAATATTGGCTGACACAAAATTAAAAATATACATCATCCAGTATGCTATGAAACTCACCAAGAACGTAATCAGTCGAGCTCACGTCTAAATTCAACAGTTGGTCTCTATTCGAGATGTAGGAAGTGGTTACATTTTTGGATTCTTTCAGTGTCTTCCAGGTATGTATCAAGTTTTGTCCATCACCCCTCTCTCCGCTGTTGCCATAGCTGTCCTGTAGCTCTTGGGGTATAAAATAAGTCCTGCCTCCTCCAAGAATAACCTGAACTCCAAACAGGATTAGTTGCTTGATATTAATACCTACCTCATATCTTTCTCCACATGGAGTCTTACAAGTATAGAAGTATATAAGTATAGAAGAAATATATAAATGGAATCAATATACGATGTCATTATCATGGCACAAGTCAAAGAGTATACGATTAGGTACCAAAAATGTAATACGTAAAATTTTTTAAATTCACTTAAATAACAAATTTTCTAGGTTAACGTTGTTGGAATTTTTTTCATCAGATGCCGTGCCTCACTTGTTTATAAACTTGTTCATTTTTAACTTAGGTTAACATAAAAGCAATATATGCCCTTACCAAATTTGTATATGTTCCGACCAATAACAATGCTTTCCCGACTAGTCATTTAACTAAACGTTTCAATTCCAGGGATTCAGCGTCTGGTAAAGTTTAATTAAATTATTATCTTTATCTGGGAATCGATTTATGAGTTCACTATGTCAGATGTTTTAAAGATTGCTTCGATTCAATATATGCTTTATTTTATAACATAAATAATGGTGGAAATCGTATCAGTTGTTCAAAGTTTGATATTTATAAGAGAAAACGCTGTGCCCAATTCTGCAGTAATATGAATAACACATAATATAGTAAAATATGAACAGAGAACATCGATGAACAAATAAGCTTTGAGATTTGTTATTGCATGTGAAGTTTTAAGCTTGATAAATCCACTGACATAACATAAACTAATTTCGTTCTATTAGCCCTAAATTAGTTTTTCAACAGTAAGGGACATGGCCAAACAAATAAAAACAATTTTTGTTCAACAAATAATTGATAAAACTAATTTTTACAGCATTGTGGTCAATGCATGTCAAATAATCGGCTTGAAATACATTAAAATCAAATTAAACATGAAATAAATTAATGTTTTTACGATTTTCTTTAACAACCAATATTTTTCTTTACTCTATATCTTAATTTGTATGACTATAGCTTTATATAATAAGTATATTCTTGATAGTAATACCTTAAGGTTTTGTCCTGGATTGTTTTTTATAAGTTGCTGAGCGATATCTTGTACTCCTGTGGCATTCGGATAGTCTCTTTTGATATCCAGATCAGTTTGCCAATACCTAGGAATAGAGAATATTTAAATAATTAAATTTTAAAATAGAATATCAATAATTAATTATTAAACAGTAAAATATTTTAATATAAATTAATCTAGGGTTCATTGAAGATATTTTGCCACTATTACCTTTTATTTCCTAGTTCATTTGATTATATAACCTTCAATGGTCATGCGGGCTTCATCGTGCGACAGAACTCACACCACTTTCAGCTAGATGTCAGGATGATAAAAAAATATATAATAACATTTTAAAACAAATTTTCTACGGTAAAGGTTTTTTGTGGTTTTGTTCACAACTGTTTGAATTAGTGAATATATACCTTTAAAAATACATTTTTGAAATGAATATTTTTGGGTAACTTCGAGAAAATAACAGATATGTAAACATTGCCAGTAATTAAGCAAGCAAACACAATGGACATACTAATATGAAAATTTAGCAATACATCAATCATGGTGAGGAACAACTATTGTAAAAAATAAAGATTTACGGACAAAAATAGTACATAGACAATTTGCAATATGTATTGATAATTTCAGCACTTAACACACACACACACACACACACACACACACACAGTTTTCTTTAAAAATTGAATCACAAAAAAGTTATATATATATATATATATATATATATATATATATATATATATATATACATTTTAGTTTATATGTTAGTTTAGTTATTTAAACGCATATGTGGCAGATAAAATAAAATATAATTGATTCGTAAAAAGTAAAGCCTCTGTGGTGTAATGGTAGCACATTCACCCGGCAAGTGTAAGATCCGGGTTCGAGTCCCGGCGGAGCAAGTACTTTTTGTGATTCAATGTTTATTGAAAAATTATATATATATATATATATATATATATATATATATATATATATATATATATATATATATATATATATATATATAGCACTAGATGCCTTGCCTGTACGCAGTGTGTGAGTAGCCGGCTGCTGGAGAAGCGTCTGTTACTCTACAGGTGGTGACGATGCCTGTTCCCTTTCCCGCGTCTTGTGCCCACTGAAGGATGGAATGGGTGTGGAATTTTTGGTTCTGCATGGCTTTCCAATCCTTGTAGCCAACATCTGCAGTGACACCTAAGGTCCTTATGTTGTTCTTCACCCCGGTCAAATACGCGGTCCCGGAGCACGCAGAGTCTGCCACTTGAGAGTCAACACAGTAGGTCTGGCAATACACGGTTATATTATATTCATTCCAGTACTAAATTTTAACACATTTGTTTAGTTACTCAATTAATACAATCTTGTGCGTTAATACGAATAAAATATACAATGTAATAAAAAGTTAAGAAACTACTGTAAAATAACTGTCCATTGTCATATCTCATAATTAGACACATGAAATCATGTGTTATGTACCATTTCATAATAGTAGTTAACACTTTTACTGCGGCTCTATACTTAGTGATCTGAAGTACTTTCACTGGGTCCACGTGCTTAGTGTTAAATAATGAACTTACAAATTTTAATGTCTGGCGTGATTGGGCGTAATTGATTACTTGAAGAAATTAGTCAACATTATTATTATATCAAGCAAAAGTGACAATCTAGAGCCAAAGTAGAATTATTCATCTGTTGATGCACATTATTTCACTAAGATTATCCATAAGTGCTTATTTTATGTCTTAGAAACTACAGGTATACCTGTAAGCCCAGGTTAAGTGTTAGAGAGGGCTTCTTAGCCCTAACTTCGCCTGGTAAAATAAGACATTCTTTACTTTTTTTTATACCTAGATGTCTGACATTTCTCGTCTAAATCACTGACAAAATGTCTGACATTAACGTTGATCACACCTTAGATAAGCCAGTGAAGGGAAACTTTTCAAAGGACAGCTGCTGCTCTTCCCCAGGTCGATTATTCAGCTGTCCGAGGTATATCCTGGCCGCGGTAACGGTAGCGATAGACATACCGTCCCCCAGGAACAGGATCACGTTCTTGGCAGGACCGGTGAGCAGGGGTGTCTCCAGGTGCCGCTGTAATGCCGCAATACTTTGGCTGTGCCAGTAGCTCGCAGCTGTCACAAAATTAAACTATATTTATTTTTAATTAATGCGCAGAACAAATATTTTTCAAGTAATTTAACAATAGTATCACAATACCCATAATACTACTGTCTTATACAGGAATGAAAAATCCTTGTTCTTAGTTGTTTCCCACTTCTTGCCCATCATTAAGTTAAACTGTACTCATACGTAATCAGTTTTTGACAGTGCATCCCAAGCAGTACATAGACAATTTAATTTCAGCAGCAGTTTCAACTTTTATACATTCTTCTTAATTTTGTTGGTTTTCTTAACAATTTTACCGTTAACGGTAAAGTGTACAAAGCTTTTCTTCTGTCTAGCCCCTCAACTTTCGACTATTCAACACCACTTTCAGTGGTACATGAAAATCGACTTATCTTGGTTTTGCGCCTACAAGAAGTGAACGCAGTTGATTTATAGCCTGTTTTTTCTATGACTTTTTCTTAGCGGTATTATCATATTTGTGTTTAATTTACATAGTATGTAACAATTACTATAATCTATGGCATTAGCCATGTCATTTGATAAGTCACTCATTACAGTACGTATAGAGTGTTATAACTAATAAAATTGCTATATTCTGCAACATTTATTCTTTTCATAGGATCATTTCATTGTTACTCCTTTTACAATACCTATAATGTATTATCTCTTATTTGCAATATAAATTAAAACTTACTATATTCTGCAGCATTCACCCTTGCCATAGGATCATTAGATGCAGCGACCAAATCTAAATTATCATGAGCAGGAAAGTCTGAAAAATAAGATTAATAAATTAATAAGTAATGCTTATAGATATTGTAGTTTTTTATCGTTAATTAACCAAACGTATCGTGATGTCAATGAATTGTGATAATTTATAATATAATCTAATCTTTACTTACAAATTCAAAAAATGTAGAAGTCATGTATTTGAACATTTATTCTATTTATTACTCTCTCAGAACACATTTTCCCAACAATTATTGATACTTCAACTACTAAAAACTGATTATAAATAAGTAAGCAAGAATATTATTACAAATTACCCTTCTTCATTTACAGTAAAAAGTTATCAGAGTCTTTTTCCATAATTATTGCTATAACATTTGTCATAATATAAACACTAATGTTTTCGCAAGCCTACATAACAATGAATTCGTGTCTCAGGTTTCAGAAACAATGGTCGGGGATTCAAGGTACAAACTTGTATCAAAAACATACCTCCTTTTGTCCCTAACACAGGTAGGTGATTTATTACAGCAATAGTAATACAATACTACCTCAGTTAAGCGAGGAGTAATTTGTTTCTCTTATAATTAGTAAAGGGTGTATGATGGCAACATAATACTTTTACACTTAATACAATGACTGCTACTAGTACCAACAGTAGACCATCGTGGACTTTTCTTGCATTATGGTAACATGATTACAAGGAACACAACATTTGCTCCTGGTTTAACTGATATGATTGTATTACAGTTGCTTAATCTATCACATGCCGGTGTTGCGGATAAGAATTATATATATGTTACAAGACTGTATCCATAATCTCCTAGCACATTTTTTTAATTCTGTGGCAATTTAACTTTTTTTGTGGACAATTTTGTGGTTAGTTAAGAATACAATGTTTTAAGAGAGTTTTAGTTGTAATGTTTGATATCTGCACAAAGAAAACATGTAAATGTTTCACACTGGAATTCTAAGGACGTTCTAAGCTCATATATTGTAGGAACTAAAGTATAGTCTCGTATCCATGGTGAATTACATATGTTAAATTATTACAGAACATAGAAATTTATTTTATATGTAATACCAATTTATACGTAATATTGTAATTCTTGAATGGTGGCCTAATTTTTTAAACCATCTCAGGTCCTAAAACAGTGATGATACAAGGGTTTTTAGGTTATTACCATATTCGGATTAAGTAATAACATTTTCTGCGAATTCTAAATTATGAATGTGAGTTTAACAGACTTTTGAGCTGTTAGAAAAATTATAATTCATTCTAATTTGCGTCGCAATATTGGTGGCATAATAAATTCGCGATATTTGGCCTTGTTTTCTAGAGCCATATTTTTAAATAAATGTATTGGCTGTTGAAATGTTATGATTGTATAATATTTATCTATTTTATTTTATCTATTTAATATATTTAATATTTAGTTATTATATTTACAAACAGTCTAAAAACATTCATCCTCAGACATTCCCTAAACATTCCCCATAAAGGTCTTAGCTAAAAAAAAAAAAAAACAGTCAGGCTATTTTACAGCACACTCTGACAACTCTTTGTTTGAGTAGCTCTGTTGATTATGTCTTGTGACATAAGTATACTGGTATTATGAACATAGTCGAGTTATGTACATCCAGACGAGGTGTTCCAACGAAATAGCTGTAAATTTACCGAATACTTTAAGCACATTATGTGTTTTGTTACTTTCCTGTTTTTATAATTACTTGACTTAAAACAATTAAACCATAGAACTAAGAATAACAATCCAGTATTTTAAACATTTTATTTGGATTCCTCCAGGATATGATACAAAGTGCAAGTAATTATATTTTGATACACACCACTGCTATCATTTCTCTTACTTGTATGGTTATTTTAGAAGCAACCCTCGAATCCTCTTTATGAAGTAGCACTACAGAGTAAATAAAGCAATCTCTTAATGATATGCAAGAAATCAAATTCTATATAATACAATTTTTCATATAAATATTAAAAATATTATAAAGATACAGAGAGGTATATAGGTATATTCTTAATTGGATAGTAATAATTATAACAATGGCTGAATTTTAGAATATATTTAACTCTGATATGACGAGAAAAGTACGTATCACTCGGGAGTACTTATGATAAGCGCAGTTTCGTATTAGATCTAGTCTCTGGTTCGCAACATTTGTCTATTTTTATAGGTTATTTATATGTACCAGATGTCGTGCTTTAATGGAGGAAATTTTCCACAAAGCCGTTCATACTCAGGAACCAAGAGTGGAAAGAATACACTTTCAACGTTTTTACAAACATAATTATGTTGAAACGATTTTGATGTATAAAATTTCAACCATTTAAAGTTTTCCAGTGCATTGTTGTTAGGAATTGGTTAATGAAATATTATGGATCATGAAATCTAAATTACAGGTAAAGAGCTAAGTACAGTCATATATTGAGTGTTTCGGATAAAACATGCCGGGAGAAATGCCTTTTTAAATTGATAACACAAGCCTGCATCTACGATAAAAAGTGTGAATCTAATTTTTTTATCTGTATATCTCCTAGTTTACATGATCCATACTTGATTCTAAGTGAATAATCTAATATAAGCTTGTATTAAGGTATAATAAAATCTATCATACATTGATTAATTATTTCAACTGCATGTGTCGCGCCCGGAAGCCGTTGGTAATGTCCACAGTTTTAAAGTGTTCTATTTTATTTTTACGAACCTTAGTATAATTTAACTTTTAGATAATTAGTGCAATATGAATATAATAAACTATCAGAAACTACAACTTTATTTGAAATATGATATTTACACAACCAGGAATACATTCAGTATTTGTCTTAAGCATATTTAAACATAGCTACATATTTAATACTTGCTTTTACACAGAATACTGTTATTATTTTAAACACCTCACGGGAAATTGTTATATGAACCTGTAATGATAATTGTCTGTGGTATTAGCCATCTATTATGAATTAAAATATGTTAAAAATCTATGATTCTATCATAAACCATTTATTGTTTGCAATTTTGAGCACATTATAATCGAAAGACATGTTTTGTAAAAATTGGCAAAATATGTTACTACTAAATTTACGTATATTATATTAGTATTCCTTATTATAGCGTTATCATATTTAAATATTTATACTTTGAAAGTAGTATTACCATGGTATCGAGCAGGCGTGAAAGACACGAAGCATGATAGAAGCAGCAGTTTGAGAAGCATGGTGAGGTCTCAGCGTAGTGGCCTAACTCAGAGTCGATTACACCGCAGTTAAATATTACAGTTTCAAGTGGCACGGGAATAGATTAACTCATGAAACATAATTAAAATACAGATAATAGAATGAAATAGTCATTTTATTACAGCCTTAAGTATACTCAGCCTGTAATATTAAAGGCATAAGTTTGATTAAACTCGGGATTTGTAATCGGATAACCCTTGGCTAATTTACTTGTCATAATTATTGTTTGGGATTCGTTTCATCTAAACTTTTAATTAATTCGTTATCAATTATTGATGAGAATTAATTGGGTAATTACTACATGTGGTTTGTGTGTGCTTTTCTTTACCACACCTACTGCTTCAATGTGTTAAGCAACATTTCATATAATTATGGCTATGAGACTAAATAGGAAACCTTTCCTTAATTACCAAACCTATTCGGAGAACATAACAAAAGGAAACAGGAAATTATGGATAAGGAAAAGTTCTACCTTGCTGCATCTACTAAACATAGACTGGTAATGTTATTTAAAAAAAATCATTTGCTGATTACGATGTCTTCGAGACATTGGACGATAAAAATTTCCGCTCATACACAGGAAAATTAAGCCCTTCAGCTTCTTTGCCAGCATAGTCTCAAGCTGCTGTCTAGTTGACAATCCTTACAAGCAGTTATAGGATTATGATATACTGTAGAGAACTTATACATGTGAATGCCAAGCACTTCAGCTTCTCTACCACCTTACGCTCTCGCTGCAGTCTACTTGAAAGTATATATTCCACTCTTACATGTATTCATAAATTTATGACGTACTTCAGAGTACTCATACACAGGAATTCTAAGTACTTCCACATGTCTGGCACCTCAGTCTACCGCCGCAGTCCAGTTGACAATCTCTTACATACAGTGATAATATTATGATGTACTTCAGAGTACTCACACACAGGAATGCTAAGTACTTCCACATGTCTGGCACCTCAGTCTACCGCCGCAGTCCAGTTGACAATCTCTTACATACAGTGATAATATTATGATGTACTTCAGAGTACTCACACACAGGAATGCTAAGTACTTCCACATGTCTGGCACCTCAGTCTACCGCCGCAGTCCAGTTGACAATCTCTTACATACAGTGATAATATTATGATGTACTTCAGAGTACTCACGCACAGGAATGCTAAGCACTTTAGCTTCTCTTCCACCTCAGTCTACCACCGCAGTCCAGTTGACAATCTCTTACATACAGTGATAATATTATGATGTACTTCAGAGTACTCATGCACAGGAATGCTAAGCACTTTAGCTTCTCTTCCACCTCAGTCTACCACCGCAGTCCAGTTCACAATCTGTGTGTGAGGAAATATTTTTAAATATAATACTCAGTGCAGTACATTTAAGGATAAATTACACTGTTAAAAATAAATACAGTTTTACGTTATAAATGTTTGATTGTTTTCTTTTAACTAAATTATAAAAACATATTAAAATATAAGTATAAACTCTTGTTATTATAAACAAATACTGTTTATAATAACAATTACAATTTTAATAATCTTTAGCTTATGAAATATTTACAAGCTTCGTATACTAAACAGAGGATATCGTTTAAGACATTAAATATTCGTGTTTTATAGTTGTTATTTACTCCCAAACTATATTTCATCATAAAATAACAAATCATTGATTATCTACTTTTTGTAATGAACTATTTTTTCTTTGTTTGAAGGTAATTTTTTTGAACTATTTTTACTTTTATTAAATTGTACTTACAGTATTTTGATTTTGATCTTAAAATCAATATTCCCTTTCCAAATGGCAAACATTTTGTAAGAATTACTACGCAGATGAGTTTACTAAATAATACAAGATCTTTATTATATTTAGATAGTTCCTGTTCTGTTTAAAACATTTAATAAATTTAAGTTGTGTCGAATTTAAGACACATTGATACTACATGTTCTTTTTGTTTGTTTTTTAATCGTTACAACATGCTATGCAATATCTCTATTTTGTGCTATGCAAATATGGTTTCACGATAGCACTATTTCTATTTTTCGTAATAGCAAAAAATTCACTGAGTGTGCTGAATACATTTTTATAAATTTTGGTTTATCAAAAATATATGAAAGATATTATTTAAGCAGTGTATTTCAGTATTTTTGTTTATAGATTATTAAACATAACATGTATTAAAATTGAGTTAAAGGCTGAGAAATAGTTCCATTGTATTATTAAAACATAAGTAATCATTCCACAAGGCAAAAAATAAAGTAAAAACCAAACAGTTTTAAAGAAATATGAAAAATAAATAACTTTTAATTTGAATGAGGTACATTCACAGATGGAATAACCTTGTAAGTACAGGACATGAAAGACTGGAATGGTTATAGTGAAATAACGGTAAAATAACTACGTTCACTTGGTGGATCAAAGTTTTACAAGAATTATAACTGAAAATAGAACTAATATTAGTGTTGGTGTGACGCTATATGAGGATGAGGTTAAGAGAGTTTCTACTTTAGGAGCTATCGCAGCAGCGGGACCAATCCTGGCCGCGTAGCCCATCACGTGGGGGATGAGCGACTGCTCGTAGTTACCGACGAGGAGATGAGCGGACGGTCCTCGCGCGTACACTCCCACGTCCTGCCCGTCGTGTGTCTCGTAGTTGAGCAGGTGTATCGTGGGGAACGTGTAGTCCGGGTCCTCTGTAATAAAGTAACAACAGGAATCGGTTACTAACAACTCAAAGTTATCAAGCAGTAGAAGAGTGGACAATTTCATGTTTTTTAACTTAATGCAATGTACATAACTACCGAAACAAGTTAATTTATATTTCTTAACTCTTGAAATAGAGCAGAGTCTTAAAAACGAACATAAAGAAACACATCAGAGGCAGACTCACAAGTAACAATACCTTTTTTCTATTATTATTTTTACCAGAAGAAATCTTTTGGTCTAGGGTTTAAATACCAAAAATATTTTTTGTCTCATTGTTTGTTTCCACAGATAATTTGATGCAATTTGGAAAATACTTCGCTTATCATTTAACTTACTCCAAACATTTGTTGGTGTTGACTAGTAACCATTGGTCTGACATTCATTGACTGAAGATAACTCTTCTCAGTGAAGTCAAAATACAAGTCTCAAACTCCCGAAAATACAAAATTAAAATAAAATTTTTCAGGATTTGAATTGTTTTAGCAATATTTCGACGCTGTGTAATCAGAAAATCCTGATAATGTCAGGGCTGCGTGAGTTTGATATGTGAATAAAATGCCTAATATTAAATATACTTTTTGGCTTTTCCTTGGGAACCCCATATTATGTTTTAAAATTCTTATAATTACACTTGACTTCCCAAGGGAACAAGTGGGATGGACTTCGACTTCCGTATAGTACTAATCTCTAAGCTGTGGTTGTGGACGTATGATGGTCAATATTAGTTTTAATTTAGATAAATATAACTAATCAGCTGATACTACGTTGGTTAATGGACGTGAGAAAACCTGCATGAGAAAAACCGTGTGTGTTAGTAATCAGCTGTTTAAAACAAGAACGATTCTCTATATAGTATATAGTACATAAATCATTAAATATTATTTAATTATCGATTCAAAAAACGTTTTTTCAATAGTGAAGGATGTGAATAATGATAATGAATACTTATACATTTGTTACACGACACACAAACGATTTATGCTCCATTGTTACGCGTTTATTGAAATTGTTTATTCATCATAATATATGAAAATGTTACATCGTCTTGTGTAAGACACAATATTTAATTCCTACGCTCATATTTTGAACGCCTACCTCTGGGATCAGTGGAAATATCGTGTTGCTCGTGGCTGTTGAGCTCGAAGCGATGGTTGTTGGGCCCGTTAGCATACGACAATGTAGAGTACGTCAGGTTATCCATAGTTGTCATCAGGGTAGTAAATATGTCACTACCTCTACGTGGGTACCCATTTATTGTCATAGTGTGAGAATGGTCAGCAGTTACAACTATTAAGGTATCTTCCTGGCTTGTCATGTTGAGTGCTATCTGAAAAAAATAAATATTACGATTGTGAAATAATGCAATTAAACTGCATTTTCAGGTTTGCAATAAGAAAATATTGATATTTTTGGTTGGAGACACCGTTCTATTTCTCCTATGAGATGTTCTAACTAAAGTCAACAACCGCTATGCTATATTCGCATTTCATTTCCGTACTTACTAGTTTTCGCTCATTTTGCGAAACATCCTTTTCGATTTGTTTCTTTGTTTTTGCTATAAACAACATTCACCCCACTAAAGAGACAGCCTATTATAGCAGTGAATGAAGCAATTTCCTTAATTTAAAGAGATATTGCTAGTAAGTGTAGTGAGAGTTAAAGTGATCTGAGAAAGATAGTTAAGTTGCAGACGCCTTTGGGTTTATCTCCTCCCCTCCTAATAGTTGGACAATTTGAAGAAATAGAGTTAATGCTGGGAGTGCGATGTGTTCGTTTTAATACAAAGTAAGATTATCAACCAAGAACAGTTTTCACCTTCATAAACATTGGACAGCCACGCGAAAACTCAAATTATTTTTGAACAGTCCGGTGAAAACTATTGGAAACGGGTTAACCAGCTCGCCAACCAATAGAAAAGAACAACACTTTCTGTTTGGCCACTCAAAAGAAACACCTAACCTATGGATCGAATACAAACATTGGACTATAGAATGGGGAATTTTACGTTTTTTGTAGCGAGTTTCATTATGAAACACGTACATGGGGGTACATGTAATGCTAAGTAATACGCATAATTTCATTTTGTTACATTGATTATTAACGAATATTACCTAGGTCCTAGAATCCAATTTTTCATAGTATAAGAAAACAATTATTTATCGTAAAAGTACTAAATACTAATAAACGCTCCGTGTACCTCGATAGCTTTGTCGAACTCAACAGTCTCGTCCAGGGCTAAGTGAGCTCTGTTTTCGTGATGTCCGTGATCGATTCGACCACCTTCTATGAACAGGAAGTATCCGTTTTCTTCCTTCTGCATCATCTTGATAGCCAAGGTCGTCATCTCTGCCAGAGTGGGCTGAAGAGATGAGTCAGCATGGAGGTGGTAGTCCATATGTCCGTGGTGGAACAATCCTAATATACAAAACATTATTATTATTGATGAGCTAAGAGATGATTACAATACGATCAGTACAGGTTGCTATCATATACTTAGCCTACCTAAAAGGTAGTCAGTGGTATTGACATCTAAATCCAAAAGCTGATCTCGGTTTGTGATGTAGGATGTGCTGACATTAGCTACTTCCTTCTGCGACTTCCATACTTTGATCAGGTCCTTGCCGTCTCCCCGTAGGCCATTGTTGCTGTATTCATCCTGATTCTCCTGCGGGATAAAGTTCCCACGTCCACCTCCAAGGATGACCTGTTCACAGTATTCATTTATTATTATTATCATTTATGTATTCACTACTAATTATATTATTACAAAACATGATAGTTTTTTTTTAATCCATATAATACACGTCGACTTTGTGACAAAAATTAAACACGAGCAGCCCCCAATTTCGTGATAGTAATTTTATTATACTATGTATTATATTTGTTTATTTACAAACGGTTATACATTTTATAACCTAAAATAGCTAGCTAAATTAACGAAACAATTTTGAAAAAATAATTTACAAATTTACAATAGAAATAATAAAAACAAAGATCCTCGTTATAGGATAGACTTACTTGTTAATACTAGTTAACAATACAAATACACTTTGAAATAAATTGTAATTCAGTTAAACAGTTTTCTGTAGTAATATAAAACTTTTCCGTTAAAGTATATACTCGACAGTCAATAATTTTTGTTGAGTATCATCCAAAATATTTCCAACTAGCTGTTACCCGCGGCTTCGCAGACAATTTCAGACACCAATTTTGAGTTTCCCTTATTTCCATAATTCAAGAAAATTTGTCAAAGAGGGCAATTTTAGGGCAATTTATTTAGGGAAAATTTAATTTACTCCAGTTTTAGTTTTTTTGTGTTGATTTTGCATTGCTTCCCGATCAAGAAAAAAAACATACATACACAAGTCTGAAAAGCCTACTTCTGTCAAAAGACAACTAAAAAGGGTTTATAAGTCTTAAAATGTATGGTAAATATTAAATTTTTATTTGTCTCTAGTTATCCACATCGCAATATGACCAAAAATTGCATCCTACTTGTGTCAAAAGACAAATAAGAAGGGTTTTATAAGTCTTAAAATGTATGGTAAATATTAAATTTTAATCTGTCTCTAGTTATCCACATCGCATTATGACCAAAAATTGCATGTCTAATATTTATTAAAATAAGTATATTTTTCTAAAACTTTTAATTTTCTGATCTGGATATTTTCTTACTTTGTGCTCAACAGTGGTTGCAGAAAAGGTTGAAATAAGAAGTTTTGTTAATATCAAGCTTAATCTATACTTTCAGAACTATAAATGTAAACAAATTGAAAATAGTGATTAAATTAATTAAACATGTAGTTTTTCTGCCAATCAACAATGTGTATACAAAATAGTTAGAATAGTTACAAGGTCTTTCCATATATACTAATAGATAAAAATAATTTTCTTTTCCTATTTTTCTGTGAATTTCTATAGTTATTCTGCTATTGAATGTGGAGATAAACCCAACAAATAAGAAATCATTATAATCGGTACAGCTATTTATGGGTTATAAATGGTGTAACTAACCGAACTTTGTTTTATTTATATAGATTAAACTTAAATATTAGTTTTGTAGTAAGTACCATAGGAGGGTTCATAGGCATTCATGGGGTACAACTATGGGTAGACTTTAGAGATGAACCCAAAGTCTATCTACGAAATCACTAATTAGATATTAAAATATTTCTCTAAGCCAATTAGGTGTAAGCTAGTTATGTGCTTCAAGGTCTTTCCATATATACTAATAGATAAAAATAATTTTCTTTTCCTATTTTTCTGTGAATTTCTATAGTTATTCTGCTATTGAATGTGGAGATAAACCCAACAAATAAGAAATCATTATAATCGGTACAGCTATTTATGGGTTATAAATGGTGTAACTAACCGAACTTTGTTTTATTTATATAGATTAAACTTAAATATTAGTTTTGTAGTAAGTACCATGGGAGGGTTCATAGGCATTCATGGGGTAGAACTATGGGTAGACTTTAGAGATGAACCCAAAGTCTATCTACGAAATCACTAATTAGATATTAAAATATTTCTCTAAGCCAATTACGTGTAAGCTAATTATGTGCTTCTTACATTTTTGTTAATACCATTTAAATTATTTATGTATATGTATATAATATACACATACACATCACATAGAATTAACTATTTTTCGAACTAATAAATAAGTATTTGGCCAGCAATAAGTCTTCTAGTCCTGAAGGGACACGATGTCGAGGCGAATTATTGTATAAAATTACATATCGGCATTACTATTTGTAACCGCAGGTTACACACAATAATGCAGATCATATTTTTTAATACGTTTTTCATAACCGTATTTCTTGTTTCTTTACTGATTGATATTTCAAAACAATTAACGTCATTTATGGTTTTTAATATCTTATTAGTCTTACGGTTTATTTTTAAATCAAACGCTTATTCTTAAAAGGTTAGAACCATATTTTAGTAAGAGTTTTGTACCGTAATGTTGAAATAGAAGAATATGTTTCCTCTCATTACATTTAAATATGAGAACTAAAGTACTGGTCCTTATTAAATGACCTTAATTCCTTTTCCAGGATTATTTTCTATCAACTGAGAAGCGATATCCTGCACTCCTTTGGCACCAGGGACGTCCTTAAGAATGTCTTGGTCATTCTGCCAATATCTGTAAATTTCATAAATGTATTATTTGATAAAATATTCTACTATGTTACTCGGAGTTATTCAAGATAATAGCATTGAATGTAATTCTGAAAAACTGTATGTACAATTTAAAAATAATTTAAATAATCATATAGCATTGAGTATTTTAAATTAGTTGTATTTGTATTAATTTGTAAATATTCTGTACGGAATTTGATGAAATATTCTGTTTTTATATTATTTTACTATTGGATATGCCACCAAAAATATTTATAATTTTAACTGATTAGAGCATACCCAATTCAAGAAAAAACAAGATTAAAATGCAATAAAGTATATTTCACCCTTAATAATACTAGAATCACATTCGAAAACGACAGTACATTTGTATTTATAATATCAGTTTCTGATTGCAAATGTTATTTTAATTATGTTTTCAGATACTGTTTGCAAAATAATTCGTTAATACTTTATTGACATTAATCAACACATAGTTAAAAACGTATAATCCAGTACTTAAAAAAAATTTGAATTGTATAAGCACCAATTTACTTATTTGTAAAACCAGTATAGTAATTTTTTTACAAATGTATATAACGTCAGACGCGATAGTTTTTGGTGGTTATGTGGATATAAAAGTGTTACAAATATCTAACAATAAATATTTTATATTGCATACTGCTTAGCTCGAGACGAAACCAATAGACATACATAACAACTACAGTTAAATCAGCGTCAGCAAAGTACATAAAACCGAGCAAGTGGCTACTTCTATTCTCTGTATCTCGTTATCAGACGCTGAAATGACTATTATTATTGTTTGATCGGTACAATAATAACCTTCAGGTTGGAGTTGATCGGTATATAAGATTTTCCCGTCCTCAGAAAACAAAATTGTGTGTACTTTTAACCCATTTGATACGCTCTCACCAAAACTAACGTGGCTTATGATTAAGGTAAAGGAAAATGTGTATATTGATTTGTTGGAAAATTAGGTTACGAGCTTATCTAGTACAAATAACACAAATTAGCTCTTGTTTTCTAGAATATTTAAAGATATAAAAACAATGTACAATATTAGAACTTATTTTGTTTTATTAGTAAGGACTGTAAGATAATTCCTAATCAAAATAAAATTGTCCTATTAGTAAGTTTATAAATGCCGTATATTCAACGGTGATTGCAGTGTCTTATTTAATATCCCTCCATAAGATAAAATGCCTGATTGGAAAATATATACCCGCAAATTATGTTGTTACGTTAAATACCTCAAAACGGATATTTTCTCTGAAAACTAAATATAAATATATTTAAATATATCGGTAATGAAACAACCCAGCTATACTCCACTGTAACGGACATTTTGTTACCTGTAGGCAGAGTGTGCGTAGCCGGCTGCTGGAGAAGCATCAGTTACCTTACAGGTAGTGACGATGCCTGTTCCTTTGCCGGCTTCTTGTGCCCACTCTATAATGGAATGAGTGTGGAACGCAGGATTCTGCATGGCTCTCCAATCCTTGCTGGTGACGTCAGCAGTCACCCCGAGGGTCTGGATGTTGTTCTTCACGCCGGTCAAGTACGCTGTCCCCGAGCATGCTGAGTCCGCCACTTGCGAGTCGACACAGTAAGTCTGGAGTACAGAACAGTAGGGTAGACTACATGCTTTAAACATAGCCGGGAACACGATAAGAAGATTGGAAAATTTCTACTCGAGACCTGGTATATGCTTATTTAGTATTTTAGATGCAAGTTGCACATAGCATAGGCTTATATATCTCATTAAACCTTTACATATATACAACATCCATTTAGATACAAAATCCTAAAGGGATTTTCGTAGTCGTGTGACACACTCACTATATATTGCAAAATATACAGTTAAATATATTACTGCCACTAAAACTTCAAACTGATTGGTATAAGTGATAGGAATAAAAGTTTCGCTAAATTACGATATTACTATAATAATCTATATATATAAAAATGAATGTTTGTGTGTTTGTCCTTTATGGAATCGTAAACTATTTAACCGACCATTATGAAAATTTGTATGTGCATGTATTTTTCCACAGAGAAGGTTTATATACTATGCCGATTGATGTAATTCGCCACCAGGCAGTGCTGCAAAATATACAAGTTTTCAAAGCACCTGCACACCAAAAACTGCAATTACGAGACAGTTATGTATACTAAATAACCAAACACTATATTGAAGTTATGATGTATATTTGTCTTGAAGATAAATTTCTGATTAAACTTAAAGTTTGAGTGTTAGACCACTTTATAATAAATTACATGTAAGTGTATGATGGCTATAAACATACACAGATTTTCTTGATCGTGGCAACAAGGCAAACTCGACATCGGCTCTGGAAATATAATTCACTTGAACCAGAAGTGCACATACATGGGCAAAGCGTGCGAAGCCGCGGGATACAGCTAGTATAATATAAATGTAAGACATTTTTAATTTTTATCTTTTTGGAGATTCATAATACAAATATTATATCATACATAGAATTTTTTCAAAAATTGTAATAAAATGTGTACTACACCCTCTTTAATGGAAACTAGTATTACCCAAAACGTTTAAGTTTACTTGTATATAATTATACATAATTCATATCCTAAAGATACTATAAAATGCATATGTACCTTGGAGAGACCAGTGAAGGGAAACTGTTCGAAGGAAAGTTGGTACTCCTCACCAGATTGGTTGTTTAGCTGTCCGAGGTATATCCTGGCCGCAGTAACGGTAGCGATAGACATACCGTCCCCCAGGAACAGGATCACATTCTTGGCAGGACCGGTGCGCAGGGATGTCTCCAGGTGCCGCTGCAACGCTGCCATACTTTGGCTCTGCCAATAGCTTGCAGCTAATAAACAAAACCAGGCATATGGTTTTTTAATTTTTTTAGCATAAACTATATTGTAAGATATCAAACAAAAAGAAAGATGTTGAGCAGGTATACATTTGTTCACCAAGTCTTTACTTCATCGAACCTACCAATTTTCCGGAAAGACTCACGTTATTGAAGCAAATTTTATGGCAACAACTTATGAATTTTTATTTTACATTCCTCCCATCAGTCCTACCTCTGACCACTGGCAGATGAGTTTCCCCAATATTGTTATCGCCACGTTTTATGTTTTTACAACAATTGATATAGTATCTTTCTCCTGATGATGTATTCCTTACATAAATTAACCTGGTCTTGAATTAGTTGTTATTATTTTAGTCTGTAAATTTTACTTCTGTGTTGTAAAAATCATCTTGACAATTTTCAAGTGTTTGTAGCTTACAACAAACGTAAGTTATTGAATGCATGCACCAATTTGCGCTGCATTAGTTGTTTTGCATAGGGTTTTTGGACATTTGCTAAAAGATACATGTAAATCATAAAAATATTCTTTCATTGGAACGTGCCTAAAAGTGGCATCGAAATTGATAATTTCTGCTACATCAAGAACACAAAATACAAAGTTATTTTGAGATTTTAATGTTAGATCTTGTGTTCTGGTTAAGAATATAAATTTATCTTGGCAATTACAGTAAGAAGTGTAATATATAACCAAAGTGCGTTAATCATTGACAACGCGTTACCTAGAGTTTCATTCATTGTACGTCATCAGGCAGAGACTACTTTCCAATCCGGACTCACCAAACTATTACAATTTTTTACACAGGAGATTACGCAACGCTACTGATTTTAACAGTGATTAATGATTGCAGCCTTTGATATTTTATGAAGAATTTGATATTATAGAACACGATTCCTTGCTGTCTCTAATTGATTTTATTTTATATGATGTGATAATTCAATTCTTGAAAAGGCCATCAGGAGGTATCTTATGAGAAGTTGTAGAGAATAGATCGTATTAATATAAGATATTACCAAGTATCATAGAACAAGCTGTCTGAGAAGGAGAAGAACAATCATGGAATCATACATACGCAACACCATGTATCGTGTAACAGTCTTCGCTCAAGGTGTATGCGTATTTCAAGTATATACCTTATTTAATTCCAGATATGTCTTGTAGACAAATTTACAAGCAGACAATCATACAGAGTAGAATCTTTACACTCCCTTGGCAGACAAAAGAGAAATTGTGTTAGCCTACTTAATTTTAGGTTTTAGCGATGTTCACCCAAATCACACGAAGATGCATGCATGCTCTATCATTGAAATGTTGCCTAAGTAGATATGAGATCTCGTGAAATTTACTATCTACGGGTGAAATCTTTCGAGATAGTATGATTTTTTTTTTTTGTTCTTTAAGTTGGGTGTTATGATTGTGTTTAAATAATATTTCTATACACGAAGTAACCAAAATATTGTGTAGGCCTATTTGTAGGGGGAGTTAGGCTACATGTGCTAATATGTCACAATGTAAATCTAATATTATGTTTGTACTCAGTTAGTTAAAATATTGATTAATTCTACTATTTTCTCGGTTTAATCTTGGTTACCCATAATATAAATGTAAAAATATTCAGTAACGTTCAGCCAAATTCCATGGATTAACATACACCATTATCGATATTCATGATCATCATGCATCATTTCAAGTTTATAGGTCCGTTCGCTTTGGCGATATCTTGAGGACAGATCGACAGACAGAATTCAAATGACTTTTAAGGGCATAAAACCAAACGATTTCAAGATTTTAAAGTCATTTTCTAACGTATTATCTAATAGAGTAATAATGTTATTTCCTAAGGGTCATTCAGTTTATTCATTTAATAAGTTGCACCTAATCACAAAGTAATCATACAAAATATGCTTGTTTTAAGTCTGGAAGGTCTTCACTCTGACTAGGGTAGGCAAGACGTCATGGGTTCGATTTCAGGAAGGGTAAACATTTGCAAATTAATTCCTACTGTAATTTCTAAAAATGCCATAAACATAGAAAGCTTTATTAAAATCAAACTGAAACGCCTTAATATTTAATATTGAGCTCAAACTTACTGTTTTCAGCTGCATCCCTTGGTTTGAAGTCGTCTGTAATGTCAGCAAATTTAAGGATGGGTTTCTGTGGGAAATCTGTAAAAATAAATTATTAATGTTATTCATTTCGTGTTAGTAATATCCGTTTGTCCTCTAAGACATTAAAACATTTGACACGGTTAGTATCAATTCATCAAATTATTTATTGGCAATTAGCATAAAGAGATACAAAATTAAAATTTATATTTTCATCATGCGTAGAATATATTGCATTAAACATATTAAATGCATATAAATAATAACATTTAGCAATCCACGTTTTTATTTATTCGTAACTAATTGTTCATAAAAAGGTAATGTCAACATGGAATACAAAAACCTTATAATGGTAACAATGGCACTCATCATTAGAAATAACTTCATAGAAAAGGTTACTTATTAAACTGGATACTTTTGTTAAAATTTTAAATTATTCTTAGATGGTGCATCGAAATTGATTACGAACACAACGGTTAAAAATTCGATTTCAAAGCAAAAAAGACCGTTTAAGATTGTGAAAGGATACAAGAAACTTGTTTCTCGCATCCGAAAGTATTTCTTAACATGATAATAAACATTTATCAGACGTCAGTAAAAGGAAAAAAAAACACTCAGTTTGAATAAAATTATTTAAAAAAGTACACTGTTATTGGACAATATGGTTATGTGTGTTTTTAGTTAGTGTACACAAATCGAGGGACTGGTGTAAGTATAATGAACTATAAATACTTTATACTATAGTGATAAAACTGAAGAATCAAGAAAAATGGCACAAAACCGCAAACGTTTATCTAAGATACTTAATATCACAGTATACAAAATGTGATATGTAAAAATAATTAAGATTTAATAGCCCTTCCGGCTCAGTGGGAAGGGGTACGTTAAAAACATTATGAAAGGTGGTTGTGGCCTCTGGAATTAATGTTCGGTGAAGCTGTGCACAAATTTTTAGTAAGCGCGATTATTTAAGAGCAATTTTAGTAGGCAAAGTAGTAGATTGATTTTCAATACAAAATTTATCTAAAATAAAATAAAGTTCAATGCTTCGGATAATATATATTTTGTGTAAATACATGTTACTTCTGACTTGCAAATTTTCTTTTTATGACGTGATTTAATGTATGACATAAACAGAATTTTATAAACTCTCTTGAATTATATAAACAAGTTAAAGATCATTCCAGTTTCTACAAAATGTCTTTACTCTAGTTCCCTTCGCCCCCCAGGGCAAGTACTGAACATTTTTTACATGTATAAAAGTATGACTCATTGGCCGAGGAATGATATGTTCTCAAGCTGTATTTTTATCTCCATATTAAAAGTATTGCCTGCCGGAGGATAGAAATTTCAGTTTAGATCTGTTCCTCTATTTGTATAGTATTAGCATAAAATATAAACAAACTAATATATATATATATATATATATATATATATATATATATATATATATATATATATATATATATAATACAGTTTATGCACTTTTATGACTATACATTTGATAAAGATGATATCACATTGTTCACACACGGAGATTAATTTCAAAGCAAATGTTTCTCGTGCAATAATAATGCATGATGGTCAGACAGAAGACAATACCAGGAGCGTATAACCTCATCACAGTTTGTACCCAGACCGCGGTCTATTGTTGCCGAGTTCTCGCTACCCGGTTTATTGTGTCGAGTAACGCGATCCTCTTGATTGTTTGATGTTGTTGTTATAACTCTTGTATGAGAAACAGCGTTCATTTCGAAATGAATGACGCTAACGTTTTAGTAACACAAGGAGGGACTATTTCAAACTTCAGAGCAAGTTTGGATCTATTTTTAATTATTAAATTCAAAATTATACCCTGCTCATCAAGGCAATAGAATACTGTTATATGGTGATTTAACTTCTAACAATGTTATCAACTATGCACTACATGTTTAAAGTTATAAACAAACATACTTTATTCTCCACTTAAAATGCTACCAAAAAACAAATTTTAAATTAAGTTTATAGAAAACATTTATTTTTTTAATACATAAGCGTGAGTAACAGGGCAACCATATTCCAATAACAAAACTTTTGCAGTATTTCCAATATTTCCAAACTTCTATGGAAGTTGAGTTTATGAGATTTGATATGCGTGTGCGTAAAAATAAATACTTTTCAGAGTTTATTTAGTATTTTCTAAGAATGTTACTGTAGAACATTGAATTAGAATTTGTTTACCCATTTACAGGTACTGATATGTATTATGATAGAAGATCCAAACGCCAAATTCTGAGTTGGTCGAGTGTTAGTTGATATACAGAGTTTAAAAATGTAGGAAATATGTTGTGTTATGATTCCAAAGAAGAGAAACATAAAGCCCTCTGAAAATCATGATCTAATTCGCTTCGTTAAGTGTCTGTCTACATGTTTAACAAAAAGACTCAGAAACTGCTTAAGTTACCGTATTGGAACTATGCATATTTGCATGTCTCATCAAGAGGATAATTTCTTCAGAAAGGAAAGAACGAATTGTTAGTAGTTTCAAAATTACTTTTAAACAAAGTAAAGCAAAATTAAAAGAAACCCATCGAGAAGTGACGTATTAATGCACATTCCAAAATATTTTCTCATAATTTTGTAACGCCCTATACAATTCATACCTCTTACACTAACCTGGTATGCACATATCTTTGTTTATGTCATACTGATAACAGTTTCAAAAAAGGTTCAAACTATAACCTACTATTATTATTGCCAACCACTTGTTTTTCCACAATAATTTTTACGCTAAACATTTTTACTTTGTAATTACTAGGTGTATTTTAAATTATTAGGTTCATACTCAATACTAACATGAGTTTTATTTACAAATTAAAATATCGGATAGTTAACTAAACATATTCTTAATTTTTTTGCCTATGGACGTCTCTGTAATGTCCATTTTGTATGTATGCTAAATCCTGTGGTGTGATTTAGCATACTCGCCTTCAAGTGAGAGACCCGGGTTCGAGTCCAGGCGGAGCAAGTACTTTTTGTGAGTCCATCTTTATTGAAAAAATGTCAAATTAGATTATTGCCATTTGTAAAAATTTAAAAACATGTTTTAAAAAGTTGTTTGACAGCTATTTGGTTTCCCAATAATATATTAGATTGGATATTTATACAAATATGTGACAGGAACAGTCAAATACAAAATAATTGAGTAGTAAATAAGATCTCTATGATATATTGGGAGTATACTCGCCCGCCAAGTGAGAGTTCCAGGTTCAAATCCCGGCGAAAAAAATACTTTTTTATTAAATCTGTATTCCAATGAAATTAGTCTATCGCTGTTTATACAAATTTAATTAATGTTTTATATTACTTAAAGCGTCACTATAACTATATTTCTATATAGGCTGACAACCTTCGAATCCTTCTAATACTGAATAGTGGTATAATTTCCTTAAAATATTAATCATACACAATTAATTGTAATAACAGCGTGATAAATAAAGTCTGTTAATTATACAAGATGAAATCGTTTTCATTATATATAGTTATTACTCAAAGTAAATCTTTTAAAGACCTCACTTCTACACAAAAGAACATTACACTGTTCCAGTAACTGTTGTGTGTTTGTCACAGATACAAAAATTATAAGCTTACATTATAATAGGTTTCGTTACCGTGATATCGGGCGCAGGTGGAGGAGAGATATACAGCTAGAAACACCACCGTCTGCATGGAGAGACGTGACACCATAGTCATACTGAGCAGTGGTGTTTTAGGAATCCCTGTCCCGTCTCTTCTGCAGCCTTCTTCAAAAGTAACAACCACACAGTACCAAACACAGCTGAATAAACCACATTGATAATAAACCGGTGATAAGACGATATCTTTATGAAACATTATCAGCAAGCTGGTCGAAACTAGTGAAATATGACTGCATAACCTTTATTATACAGGTGTAATGAATAACGTAAACCGAGTTTAGTGCCTTATTACCACTAAATTATATAGTTTACCACGTCACTGCTACTATTAAAGTAGGTTTTAATAACACGTTATCTACACAGCAATACAACCTTTATTAAAATTGTAATATTAAGTTCATTGCCAAGGTGAGTAAAAAACCCATTAGGAGTTTATTTTATAAAGGAGCCTTATTGCGGACGCAATTCAACACACTGGCGGTTTAATAAATTAATTATTTGAGCGTAAGTGAAGCCTTTTACTCAAGGGGGTAAAAGATTTCTCTAATGAATGCCTTCCTACATTTCTGTCTGCACGATATCTCGAAAACGAACTGATCTATAGGTGTAAAGGAAACATTGAGTTTGGTGATGGTGCATTACACTCAATGGGATTTTACTGTGATTTAAGGAACATTTTGTTCTCATGGTAAATATAATGGAAACGAAAAATCTTCAGAATAAATAAATTTGTAACTAAATTTATCACAATCATATGTTATTTTAACATGTGCAAAGAAAGATATGTAGCCAACCAAAACGAAAAGATCTATAAACTTGAAATTTTGCATACAACCTCAGCAAAGCCTGTTACACAACACGTCGTGTGGCGTACACCTTCCCATATTTAACTTCTCAATGTTCCAATCAGTTTATTTTGGGGTTTAAACTCATTACATTACTCTTTGTAATCTAGAATAAGTATTTCATGAACCTAAATGAAGATATAATAGGGTGTTGGATTACGACATATACCTCCAATTACATTTCTATTAGGTCTTGCATTTATAACAGGTAAAACTTCATTGGTTCTTTTCGCATGACTCTGACCCTTGGACTGATTGCTTTTTCAAGTTTCACTCTTTTGTGACCTTATAAATGATCCTGTATATCTAAATGTATATATTTGGCCAAAGAGCCAAAAAGGTTTTATAAGGTACAACGGTTAGCATGGACTTACATCGGCAGGCAGGTGGTACAGCCGAGAATGTCATAAGCAATTAAAACTCATTTAATAGTTATCACTAGCTCTTTAATTGCTAAGTTTAGTTATATCTAGGTTTAATTGTAGGTGAAGGTGCTACCCAGCAGGGATCATTTCTGGCTGGTTTATACCTTCCAGTTGAACCTACCACTGGGTACACAAAAATCCGATTCGTCACTTAAATCTTAACCCTATGGATGTCCGGGAGCGGTACATCACTAACCGAAAATGTCACATCACTAACTGTTTGAGTTTGGTTGGGTTCGTTCCCTAACTACTATCAGGCGTTCTTGCTAGCCTCAACAAGGGTGTGCCACCCCTGCCTGCTTTGACTGGAGAGACTGGTTCAGAGCTGGCCTCCCCTTCTTCCGGGGGACATAACTTTGAGATTAGTGCCCTAATTCTTCCTCGTTTATCTCGATAGGAGACGGCCTCTACCCCCTAACCTTACCCATCCTGAATATACTGTCACTCCGGAAGCAGCGCTAAGGCTATTACAGGGCAAAGTCAAATTTATAAGCTTCTTGACCTAAGAAAACCAAAAAAATAAAGGTGAAGTTGCAATATATAACATGGTTGATATTCATTCTGTGGGCATTAATGACTACGGAAAGTTATTCAATTCCCAGTAGTCTATACTGTTCACTGTTTAGCTCAGTGCAAAGATTGCACTTTGATACAGATGGTCGACGAAAATCTTAAAAATACTGTGAACAGTGAAGATGGACTTTTTCTTTATTAAATCATGATTATTTTCATTCCGCTGACATTCATATTGAAATAACATGAACATTATTCTCCAAATTATGCTTTACAAGAATAATTAAGTCGTATCTGATCGTTCAGGAGGACGATTCCACTGAATCGAAGACCAGTGATCACGTGAAGAAGAGCTGAACAATCTTCATATGTAATGTGGTGGTCGGGACTTTAACCGATGCTATTGGTCAGGGACCATCGTTATATGTTACACAAACTGAATTATTATGTGTCTAGCATAGTGTTTGTCGTCTTCTTCAAGTGTCACAAACGTAAGGACTGAAAATTAACCAATAAACAAAGTATAAAAATGTCAATATACCAATGAAGACATACTATAATACGAGACACGCCATTGCAACCCTGGCCGAATGGGCAGTTACCGCACCCCACTTCACCCCTCTCCGTGCGGTGTTGCCACATTGTCATACCAAGTGATTCACAGTACGAGGGGGCCGCAACGACGTATCGCTACGTCCGGTTGTTTACATATATTTGATCTTCTGCATGTTTTATTTTACTATTAATTTTGACTAACGTTGTGTACCGTAGTGTAAATACTTCTTAATTGTTGAATTTAATCAATTATCCCATCAGAATCTGCTAAATCGTTTCACTCTGCTGTCTCCGCTTATCTGTTAAGAGGTGTACACTGTGCAGTGTACATCATGGATTGCAGCATTACGATTGTAAAGAAGTGTCTTGTCAATTCTTCTACAGACTTTGTGTTAGTTTTTAGGCATGTCTTTGATTTGTAACGCATATCTTTTCTAGTCTCAACTATGAAGATTTGGTATGTTCATCACTATGTTTTAGTATGATAACTATCACGCTTTATTCACTCACGTGTTGGCTTACACCTAAAGCAAATGACACATATCAGTCCTCCAAATGTAATATTTACATTTCATAACTATAACCAAAGCCTCTATTCTAAATTTTACTATTCTTTCAATCACTCCCCAGTAAAAATTACATGTTTTCAACATGTGAAGGAATGAATTAATTATGTTGATCCGAAACTCGCCTGTAGAAAATTGTGTTGCCTGAATGAAGACGGCAAAAATAGTTTTACAAAGATAGACCAAGTGAAAGCTGAAATGACATCTTGTGGACAACGATAACAGGAAATTATTGTGGAAATATATATTATAAATCTGAACCAATTTATTTTCGAAGAAGATTTAACTGTTTCACTACTGATTTTATTTATTTTTTTAATTTTGTATAATCTGTTTGTTGGGTTAAATTGTTACTTAAATAAATATTTTGCTAAATTTTATTGATCTTCTTTATCTGTTTGTGTGGGAATAATATGTGTTCGACTATTAAATTAGTGTGGGGCACATGTACCAGTAGTAATTAACACACTATTGCCTACAAAGTAGCAATAAGGCAAAAACTGTAATCTATTATTCTAACCCATGATATAATATACAATCAAATTGCTTACAATAAGGTAAAATTTTTAATAGTCTTCATAAAGGGGAAAATTAGACTACTGGTACATTTTTTGGGTTCTTGTCTCATTTTCCTTATCTACAGCGTTTTCATCTTCTCCTTGTTTTGCACTCAAAGGCTCATGTTGACCATGGTTTTGATTCTTTTTTATATTTTTCCAACGCTTGATGTTTTGGACGCGGATTTAGGAAACTCTCGGGAAGGAGTTCTTCAGCGTGTGGTACCATTAATGATAGAAGCGGTTATTTCCTACGTTACACACCCTGGTGTAAAACCCAGGCATTGACTACAGCAGTTAGAAGCTCATAAAAACATTCTTACGCAACGTTTTTTTATTTTATACCAAAATCATAAATACCCACCTTTTGGTCCGAAATGTCCGAAATATACAACACGATGGCTGATGGATATGGTACTTTATTCACCATTTAGTTGCATTCTCTCGATCGTATTCACTTTACTGTTAGTGTGGCAATTGATAAAAGCTACAAATCGTTTTGAAATCACTCTATGTTACGCAAAGCACTCCTTCATTGCAACTAGGAACATTTACACTGTTTCCATTACAAGTAGCAACACTTGGATGGTCTATTTCATACGGTAATTTTACAGGGGTAAAAAATATCAAAAGACAGCGAAGGTTCTCTCTGATACCTCGAACAGTTGATAAAAGTTTCCCTATAACTCTTTCACCCAAAGAACCGTCACTGTTTTCCAAATATTTGCCAGCATAAATATTCATATCATAGCAGAACCGCTGGCAGAATCATACCTTTTCCACATCTCTATGCCCCTCATTATAGGTTTTAGTGAATCACATTATTTCAGAGTGGACATACCCTTGAACTTGATTCATCAATGCTCTAAAACGTCGCTTCCGTTCTAACCTTAGAAAAAGGAGATTTTAAACACGAAATTAACCCATCTATATAGTAAGTTTTACTACAAACATCACGTTTTCCAGGCAAGTTTAAGTACGGTTTTGAAATCAATAGCTGAAACCTATCTTTTGGTGTAACTCGCTTTACGTCTGTGTTTAATATAGATTCTTGCATGGACCAGTAATCCAAAATGCTTGTTAGGCGGTTATAACACATGGTAAGAATGCAAACAGTTATTATTATTATTTCACGATAGTTTGGCTTATTCAAATCCTTTTTTCAGCAATGTATCTAGTCTCTTATTAGTACAGTGGGTAATTCAACATGAAAAGGTTCTTAGGGAAAACTTCATAAAAATACTTCAAGCTCGTTGGAACCTCTATCAGTGTTAGCCAATACTACAGGCTGTTGTTTGGGTAGAATTGTTTTTTTTAGGTTTGAACATCTTCTTTGCTTGATTCTAAATAACTTTAGGTTTCTCGCCTTGCTTATTTTTATTGTTACCTTGTTTATTCCGTTGCTGGTATTCGGCTGGTTGCAACTTCCCTCGCCTGGATCGTCAGGAGTCTATTCATTGTTGTCGATGATATTTACCTAGTTGCTGGACGTAACCCCACCTGGATCTACAGAATATTCCCATCAGCAACGTTGGACTGGTTGCTGAACAACCTAAGCTACAAAGGTGTGTTGTCTCCGGTCAGACTAGGGCAGTGTTGGATCTTAAAATGTTTGTTCACTATTTTCAGAATCAGAATTGGACCAGTCACTGAATGCCAAAA
Source organism: Homalodisca vitripennis (assembly GCF_021130785.1). Classification (NCBI taxonomy): domain Eukaryota; kingdom Metazoa; phylum Arthropoda; class Insecta; order Hemiptera; family Cicadellidae; genus Homalodisca; species Homalodisca vitripennis. The sequence continues at coordinate 104,918,500 of NC_060208.1, read as the reverse complement.
CATTTTTTACTATCCTCTGTCTGAAAGGTTGTACTTAGGTTCTAGATCACTGTCATACATTCTGTCGCCTTCAGATGGAATTTCGAATTCACTACAAGTTAAATACGTATGTCATTGATTTCTTAGCTGTTGTTGCATAAAGACTTTCTAGCCATGCCTACACTCCTGCTTCGACATATTATATGTCCCACATTGAAAAACTACTGGAACACCTGTGTGCCATCAAAAAAATGTTTTCAAACAAATAAAAAAAAATCTTGAGTGCTACAGCTGGTTAATATACCAATAAAGCAAAGTTAAAGCCAGAAATTAAATAGCAGGAACAAAATTATCCTCAGCAATATCAACACTTGATGTTAAGATTATTGTGTCCTATTAGAAGTGAAAGGATTAAGTTTAAAAAATGTAACAAAACACGTATTTTCTTATGGATATACTTCCAATACAACAGTAAGACAACATAAGGTTTCAACCCATACTTAATGCTTCTTAATGTTATATTTCTTCATGTGTATAATCTTTCGTTTTAAGGTTTCCACCACATTTTGAGTCGTTTAGGATATAATGCTTGGGAATTACCAAATTAAATTTGTATTCCTTATTTACAAGCTGAAAATATGTTTGAACATTTTTATCAATTATTAATCAATGTGTTTAGGATATTTTGGATACCTTTCCAAAAATATAAATATACATATTTACATATATACATTCACAACATATTGCTAACATCACGTTGCATCATTGTATGGCTGAGTAGTAGTTTAAATTTAGAACTACCTGTAATATGTAACCTCTTACTACGTGTATGAATTTGTGTTTGCAATACTCTTTCGTACCAGCCTTTAAACCATTAAATTGCTGCAGTAGAAGGTCCATGGCAATGTATCCACTCCCACTAAGTTCTTTGAGTTTTGAATAAAGTGTGTAAACTTTAGTTCTACAAGTAATAATTATAGCTATTTTATCATTTACACATTTTACCCAGATTAAAAAGATTTGGTTAAAATAAGTCCAAAAATATTTTATTAAATACCAAACTAATTCTTATGTAAAATGTCAACTGAGCTAGTGTTTTGACGACATCATGTCTACGAATTACTGTCTTCCTGTCTGGTTATGAGAAACAATAAAGATTACTAGTCTGAAGGTCGCTAGATTAAACTTCTTCATTATACTACACATGGTACAAATAATTAATTCTTGGTTTGATAATCTCTACCATGTTATTAAAGTTAGATTAAGTAATGAAAATTACAGTACATAAAGTATAAGAGATTACCAAATACATTAAGAGACGGTATATTGTATATAACTTTTTAATTTTTTAAAATAAGCAAATAAGCTCAATATTGTTAGCACTTTGCATAGAAATGTCTAAAAACTTTTTTATGGTGGAATTCCCAAAATGCAGTGTGTGCTCACACACAAACCCTTGTCCTCCCGATATAAATTGGGGTTAGTATATTTTTATACAACAAAATTTCATAATTTACTCATAAAAATGTAGTTATTTCTTATATAACCCAGCCTTTTGTTGCACTTGTATGTAAGTGAAAAACAACCTTTATTTATGCCTTTACTGGAATTCATGAGTTTGACTTGGAGGAATTCAAGAGAAAATAAAACCCCCTTGCTTGGAAGCCGAGTATTAAGAAAATATTAAACTCCTCAGCTTGGAATCCAAATATTTGAAAGATATAAAATCCTGTCAAATATAAAATCCCACAACTATGAAACCTGACGTGCAGATGAAATTACAACAGTTTAATGCACACTATCCTGCTTATCCTACCTATATAGGACACATCAGCCTGGTGAATTAAGGCCATTTAGTCATAATGATCTGTACAGTACTCTACAGGGGGTGTGAGTTTAATAGGAAGATAATATCCTGCCACCAGGAAAATGATTATATGCAACTAGAAACAAGAACAATATTAAAAATGAATATAAAACCCTACTACATGGAATTCTTAAACAAAGTTAAATAGCAACTAATGATTAGAAGCCAAGTATTTGAAAAATCAAAAACTAGCAAAAAATCCTGGCAGAAAAAAGGGTTTTTGGATTTATACAAAGATTCAGGCTTTCTAAATGGAGGATATCTTTTCTTAAGACATAGTTCATCATATGTAATGTATAATGTATGTAATTTACAATGTGTGTAATGCATTATACAGGATGTTATACCGTTCCAACTTTTGGTTTCATCTAGATATTCAAAATCCACGCCTTATTAGGGCAAGGCAGTAATATAGAAAAAGTATTACTGTACATTTTTTCAGCTTATCCACTAGCAGCCAAATTAAATGTTTTTAATATAATTATTTTAGCAGTTGATATTAGTATTAGGGTAAATAAATGTAAAAAAGCAAATAATAATCTCAATGCTGTTAGCAATTTGCATAAAAATTTCTAAAACTTTGAAATTTTTAGGGTGGAATTTCTAAAATGCAGTACCAATTTTTGGAATACTCATTTTGTTTTACACTGCTACATCACAAACAATTTACTACCAAAATTTTATAACTGATCGCTTATGTATGCACTGTGCAATTGTACTAATGTCGCATTTTGTTCATACTACAAACAAATTCATTGAGTACAGTAAGTGCTTAAATGTCTTATCTGACCAGGTAATTTTGTTACAAACTCATGGTCTTAACCCTTATGTTATCGGAATAATGATCGGAATAACATAACCAGTTCATTATGGCAACTACTCTAGTAGAGAGCATACTAAAGTTACATATTTTATGAATATCTTTTTGACACTTGCTACAATTTTCAAAGTATTTGTGTCTTAAACTTATAAAACAATTACATTATTTTTTTGGGTTCAAAAACATGATTTTGCATTTTTGTACATAATCTAGTAGTGAATACAGATGTTTCTAAACTATTTTTACAATTTATGCTAATTTAGCTAAAAACTGGTGGTCCTAATCGGAATAATGAATATAGTATTCCTAAACACAATATTAAATGTTTCAGATTTAGTATTGTATTATGGGCCAAAAATGTACAATGACTTACCTAACATAAAATCTAATCCTTACTCTTATCATTAAAAAATTTGAGACGCTTTCTTCTGGATAAAAGTATTTGTGACGAAAACGAGTTCTTCATTACATAAAAATAATTAAATTTATTTGTGAGGTAGAAATGCAGTAACATTTATAATGTTGTTAGATGGTATTTTTTGTGGCCTGCTATACATGTATATCTTGTATTTTTGTAACAAGTTTGACCATGCTGATGAACAAAAAAAGATTTAATTAATCTAATTATATATGCTAGAAATCGTGGATTAGCAGATACAATACAACTTAAACTGTAACATATTATTTATAACAACATTTTTAATTAAACATATTTTGTAATAATTAATAACATTATATAAATAAAAATGCATGTAATAAATATCTCAGAAAGCTATAACAAATATTTTGGAAGTGAAAGCAAGTAAAAAAGAGTGCTGTTATGAAAACAAGTGTCCAAATTTGTGAACATAACATACATGATCACATAATACACACATAATAGAAAAAGTAATACCACTAAGCTACGGGAGTGCGACGCTGATGGAGATTAAAACGACAACTAGTGGTCCGCAATGATGGACAGTCGAGTAATTCGACAGCGATCCATTACAATCAGTGGCCAAGCAGTTAATGGTATGGCCCATAATTGATACACAGTCAGAGTATTTCATTAGTTCCTGTGATCGTTGATGCCGACTACCCGTTTTCCGTTATCACTCCAGCTCATGTATATCATTTCAATTTTATGTATTATCATTCCAAGCAATTAATGGCATGGCCCATAATTGATACACAGTCAGAGTATTTCATTAGTTCCTGTGATCGTTGATGCCGACTACCCGTTTTCCGTTATCACTCCAGCTCATGTATATCATTTCAATTTTATGTATTATCATTCCAAGCAATTAATGGCATGGCCCATAATTGATACACAGTCAGAGTATTTCATTAGTTCCTGTGATCGTTGATGCCGACTACCCGTTTTCCGTTATCACTCCAGCTCATGTATATCATTTCAATTTTATGTATTATCATTCCAAGCAATTAATGGCATGGCCCATAATTGATACACAGTCAGAGTATTTCATTAATTCCTGTTATCAATAACACTGATCACCCATTACCGTTACCAGCTTATTGTATCATTTTATTTTATTAGCTTTCATTATTCTAGGCAGGTATATGGTTCATAATTGATAGTCAGTCAAAATGTTTCATTAATTTCTATAATCGATGATGCCTACAATCCGTTATCTGATACACAAATCCAGCTATGTACTATTCCAAAGTTATATATTATGTTGCCAAAAGTTAATGGCATGGCCCATAATTGTATACCACAGTCAGAATATTTCGTTAGTTTCCTGTGATCAATAACGCTGATCACCCATTACCCGTTACCAGCTTATTGTATCATTTTATTTTATTAGCTTTCATTATTCTAGGCAGGTATATGGTTCATAATTGATAGTCAGTCAAAATGTTTCATTAATTTCTATAATCGTTGATGCCTACAATCCGTTATCTGATACACAAATCCAGCTATGTACTATTCCAAAGTTATATATTATCTTGCCAAAAATTAGTTGTATACCAAGTCCGAGTATTTCGTTAGTTTCTGTGATCAATAACGCTGATCACCCATTATCCGTTATTCACTCCAGTTAATTTGTATAATTTTAACTGTATATTTTATCATGCAAAGCAGATAATGGTACAGTCAATTATCGATACACAGTCATAGTATTTCATTAGTTTATCTAATCACCCATTATCGGTTACACCAATGTAGCTCATGTATACTACAATAACCTTTACATTCTAATAAATGCAATTGTGGCATTTATTAATAAATGATTTTTAAGTAAAATTCTAATCTTTTTCAGTCTGTAAATGATTTTAAATGAGTTTTTTTCTTTTTAATACATGTCAATAATATATAAGAAGTGTTCATTTGTAAATATTACTATTTTCTGTTGCAAAGTCAATATTAGCTGCATTATCCGATGTAAGGGTTTTATTTAGAGCTGTTCATTTCCTTAAAATTAAAGACTTGTATGACATGTTTGACAGTAATTTAAGATTACTACACAACTTTTACTTTTTTTTAGTTCAAACGAACGTATCAGTTCTTTAAACTGAAAATATATAATAAACTATTCGATTTATTATATATTTCGGTTGAATGCTTTTTGTTTATGACTGAGGTATACGACATGCTTTGGAGTGCATGAGAGCAGTTCGTTAAAAAAGTTCAGTTAAGCAATTTTTATATTTAAAAATATTTTTTAGGTTTCATATATTAACTTGCTAAAGGGATGTTTACAGAGCTATATCAAATCCTATTTATTTATTTATTATATTTAAATTATTTAAAGAACTGTTTACTGGAATGAAAATCATGTAACAATTTTACAACTGTACGAGTAAACTATATTTAAATCATTGGATCATATTTTAGGTATAGCCTATATATAATTCTAGCATTCAAAACATTATTTTAATTTTGAGACTAAAAGTTACCGTCAAGATGCGAGACTGGATACAAGAATACACTTTTACTTTTCTTTGCCAACATATTATGGAGACATTTTGAGCAAAGAGCCTTGGTATTAGGTTTATCTAAATCGACGATTTAGTGCAGGTATTTTTTCGATACCTTTGTTGTATTTCCTTATGTAGACACAAAGATAATAGATCTTTTATTTCATGTTCATGTATTATCCCTGCCATCCACTTTACAATAACACAGATACCAAAACAGGCTTTCGTTTATAGTATGTTTTATAAGACTCGGATGTTCTTAAGACACACATGTTTTTTTAAGAAAACACATAGGACAAATATTTATTTTATCATTAACTCCAACAAAAATCTATCAAAAAAGAATTTCCTTCTTCATTATTTAATTGGACAAAAAGATAAAGATTAAATGAATATCTTAAGAAAGTAGACTCGGATCTTAAAAAAAAGGAAAACCTTAATCTGCTATAAACAAGTGCAAAGAAACCAAAAAATCATTCCCTTAGTCAGGAAATGAAGATCGGGATAAATTTGGGTTTCTAACAACTCATGATATGGTTAATTCTAACATCAAAGAAAATTAAAGGAGAAGATAGACAGAATTTAAAACATTAACTGAAAAATACTAATAAAAAAACAACAACCAAAATGGTACGCTTAGATCCAAAGATTTTGCTTGCAGTATAAAAAATATTCGGAAATACCAAACACAAACATATCATTAAATGTTAGAATTAAAAAGTGAATGGAAAAGCGGCTAATCTACAAGTAAAACATTACAAATATTTTACTTACATTAAAACATAAAACAAATATTTAATACTTTTATTTTTGTGTCTGAAGAAGATAACCTTGCTATCCAAAGGCCTCGCAAAAAATAAAACTATTCAATATTGGTTTTATGTTTTAATTTAAGTAAGTTATCAGTAACCAATATAAGCTCCATCTACAACATTACACATAATTGTTGGTTCAAAGCTCATTGTATGAATTCGAATGGGGTTAGAATATTACACTGCAACCCAATATCTTTAAAAGGAAATTAATCGAGGTTTTATACATTAAATTGCTGGGGAACCAATTATTTTATCACTGCTCATCATCAGTTGATCAGTTGTAATAAGTCCTATTTGATCGTCAATAGAGACCTACTGAGAGATGAATTAAAAGGGAACCTAAAATATCAAACAACATATGGAATAACAAAATTAATGAGTAGCGTGATTTCATCTAGAATGAAACAATGATGAAGCCTTCAACCATTCCACGATTTGTAGCAATCCCATTGTTTACGCCACGCCATGATGTTAGCCATTGGCTACTTCCACTAGTTGCCAGTGGTTGGTTGTAGCTAGCATACATATATTTTGCGATTTAGTTCATTTTATAGCGTTTATTGATACTTTTAGCCTGTACATTTCTAAATAACTACGTGATTTACAAAGTTTGATAAGTGACTAAGCCGTTGACGCAGACAATTTTTGTTGTTTGTTTTTTCTAACTTATGCGTGTCACAACACTTATATTATGTTTTCATTTTTATAAACTTCGATTGTAGTTTTGTTAGGTTAGTTATCCAGCTGGAGCAGAGAGTAGGTTGAACATATCTCGAAACAGTGTTACAGCTTCTTTAATATCACAAAATGACAAGTTTACGCAAAAATATATTATTTTTATTGATGTAAAGCTGATTCATAATTACTATTGTTAAGGTTTAGAGGAAGGAATAGGTACGAAAATAGTGGATATAGTATTCTATTTTTTTATCATATTTGTAATATTAGATATATTTTATTGACTTTTAGATGTTAACTATTAGTTACTTGTTGGAGCAAACCGTCAAATAGCCGATTGTGGTGTTTCTTATTGTACAAAAATATGATTATTATATTATATTAATACGGACTAATAATTATTATCGATGGGATTATGGGTTGTTTGTAGGAGGGAGTTGCTAAAGAGCCACATATGCTGTTAAGTTTTTCTCATTGCATTTACTATACTGAATAATGATGAATAATTGATGTCTGATTGATAACAACTACCCACTGATGTGTAAAAGTTAGTAGTTAATATTCAAGGAGTGGTGACCATAATGTATGTTTATACGAAATAATGATTATTTAATATTATATTCGTAATGCGTATCGGTGAGTTTGAAGTTGGCCTCACGCTTATTACGTTCCAGTTATATGCATCATTAACAGACGGATGGTCGTTAATATTCGAATTGTGTTTTGCTCCTGCAAAATAAAAGTCAGTGGTATAAAAATACTGTGTAGCCTTTAAATGTAACAAAGAATAATATCTTATTCTGAAAGCTCTCTCTCTCTCTCTCTCTCTCTCTTAAACTGAGATGTGGAGATTGAAATGCATTTAATGCCTTTAGCAACAATCCCTTATTACTAGTTATCATCTTAGCTCAAAGAATCAGTGATATTTTAAAATTTTATATTGTACTATAGTGCTAAAAGATTATTTCATGAAGTGACAGACAATACTTCTTCATGAAAGGCATCTATTGGTACAGGAAAAAAATATTTATCAAGCTATATATTGATACATCATAGAATTTTCCACAAAAAATTGAACTCTGAAAAATCTGTAAGATGAAATATAATATAATACTGTTATAAGAGTCGACGCGAGAACAGGAAGGCTGCCATAAGCACTCCCAATAGGGGCTTGTTTAGTCCCACAGGAAGAAGCTGCGGTAAGTTTCCTTGTAGGGGCAATCCTAGCCGCGAACTGCATCACATGGGGTATGAAGTTCTGCTCGAAGTTGCCAGTAAGAAGATGGGCCCAAGGGCCTCGGGCAAAGACGGCAACGTCCTCTCCTCCGTGTGTCTCTTTGTCTCTATTTACCATGGAGGGGTATTGGTAATAGATGTCCTCTAAAACAAACATGGGACAGTAATAATTAAGTTTTATAAATCGTAGGCTATCATTGTTATACAACTATTTCTTGTTATACATTAGCAATATTTCCAAGATTGCAGATAAGTATTTAGAGGGTTATTACAGTTTTGAGCCTTAAGGCATAATTACTAATCTAAGGGTTCATTTCCTCTAAAGCATGTATATATTCAGGAACCCTTGGCCCGAAGATCGCACACAAGGAAACCCCACAGAATCGCAATAAGGGCAGATATGTAGCCTTTATTTTAAACTATGATAATTATTAATATTAATTAAGTCAAATTTTTACGATTTTATTGGCATGCACATTAATAGTTTAATAGTTGTTATAAGAATATATTATTTTCCAAAGTTTTCACCATTATTAGCATACTTTTCATATTACGACATGACGAGGCATAATAAAAAATGCATCCCATGTTTTTGATGCAAGTGTAGATATCTTTTAAAATAAGTTCACTCGTATTTTTCTGCGACTTAAACGATTATTACTTTTTATTCAATCGTATAGCTTTTAAAAATATTTCTGCTCTTATCCCAAAACCTTAAAATATATCAAGAAACAAAAATGAGAAATGTCATTTAACCATTTTCTTATTAAACTATTTACGTTGTATATATTCAATTTTCATTTTGTAGAACACTTTTACTTTTGTTCTAAACTATCTAATCTTTGGTATTAGACCATTCCACTTTAAAAAGTGTAAATTACTACCAACCAAATGAATATCTTAAAGCTTTCAGATACCAAAAATGAGTTGATATAAAACGTGATAATATAAATTTGGTACAAATCTCAAAGTTATTTTACCATAATCAGTGCATATATTTATTTTGTTTTAACTAAAAACGCTTGAGACCATGTGGTGCAATTGATTTTCGATATGCAAAAGTCTTCTCATGAAATCCGTAATTACTGATTTCTTGTAATTGTAAATAATTATTTAAACTAAATAGTAACACAATTATGTAGCATAAAATATGTTATAATAATACACATACAGAGGGGTGACAAATTATATAGACTCAACATGGTTTTTCAATACATTTTATTCATTTTTAACTTTTACACACATCTAATACTTAGTATGTAATCCCTTATTTTTTATAAGCAATGCCAATCTGTTAGACATACTTTCCACCAGTTTTTGCAAGAATCCTTTATTTCTTGGTCATGGTGCCAAATTTTTATTACAGTCTATCAAACCTGTTTTTGTTGTAATTTTCTCTTTTTTTCATCCTGTTTTTTTTACTATAGCCCAAAGATTCTCAATCGGGATTCACATCCGGGCTATTTCCGGGCCAAGGCAGAACACTGATTTCTTTTGAATTTAAAAAGCTTTTAACATTTTTTTGCTTGGTGAACATGGCGCTCCGTCGTGCATAAACACAAATTCCATCATCTGGAAACCAGTTTTTGGCCTGTGGAACCATTCTTCACTGTTTTTTTTTAGGTGTAAATAACGTAATGTTTTACTTGTTACCTTCTTCCAATCATCCTGAGTCCAGTGTTTAGCCCTTTTGCCGCCACTTCAAGGGCTTTTTTAAGCCATGGTTGGGTGATATCTTCTGCTTCTTTCGAGGTCGTCTTGCATTTAGGCCTTAAAGGCCCATCTTTAAGGGTTCGTAGAACAGGTCTGGGTGGAACGTTGACCCCATAATGCTTTCATTTCCTCTGCCAACTGCTTTTTAGTACTTCTTCCGTTGTTGAGAACCATGTTTTCTTTAGTTTTCCCTTTTCAATCTTTCATTCAATTTATGTTTGCGGCCACATTTTTCCCAACTCGACTAGATTCATAAATTGTATTATTATTAGAGCCCGCTTAATCCTGCTTACAGACTTTTGTGATATATTGAGTCTTCTTGATATTTCCCTTTGCGAATAATGATTTTCTTTCAAAAGAACCTTGGTCATAGATATTTTACGAGGTGAAAAATCTGCAGTTTTGCCCATTACCAATATATTTTCAGGCAAATTTTTTTGCAGAGTAAAAAGACACAAAACAGTTGATTTATGTCAAGAAAACTAAAAAATTTTTGTTAAAATATCTCCTACGACAACCACTAACACATCAAAGCACATTACAACACAAATAGTAGTTTTGAGGTTATGAAAACACACATGGAAGAAAACAGCTGATTTAATTTTTTTTCTCTTTTGATAGATAAATATAATATGTGTACTGTATTGCACAGACTTTGAGAAAATTTGCGAGAAATATATACTATATAACACCCAAACATTATTTTCAACATTTATTTACCCATGTCCACCAAGTAAAAGTACTATTAAAATGGTGTAACAACAAAAATTTGATAAAAAAATCTGATTGAGTTCTAATAATTTGTCACCCCTCTGTAGATAAATAACAATGTATTTATACATGTATGAATTTAAATACGAGAGAAAATACAGCAATTTACATTATATATTAATACAAATTACATATTAGAACAATGAAAAAACCATTAATAAATAATTTTAAAAAATGGAAAGGCGGACTGGCCGACAGAAATGACTAGTTCTTATAATGGGCTATGAATATAAATCTTGTGAATGTAAATGTTACAAATTCTATAATTTTGCAACATTTTACACACCTCGGGAGTTTACCTAGAGAAATTCATGAAAAATTAAACTTTCAATATCATAGAAAATTACTTAGAAATAAATTTAACAACATTTATGATATATGTTTGATTACATATCAACTATAGTTATACACACATACCATAATAACCCTATGATTAGTACGTGATTTATAATATTTGAGGTTATCGAAGAATATAGTGACGGGAAATAAAATTTTCTTTACCCAAAAACAATACGTCAATAGCCCCGCTAAAAGAAGTAGTCACTTCAAAAAATGTGTGTAATAATGTAAGTATTGAAGTATTATATGCAAAAGTGTATGAATGTATTAATTATAAAAAAACATATGCAATTACAATATATAATACTAGCAGTTACCCGCGGATTAGCACGCAATTTCATAAGTTTTGCAACCGTATGAGCATTTCTCTTTCGATTGAATTTTATTTCCGACGGCAATGTTGAGTTTGCCTTCTTCCCACGATCAAGAAAATATGTGAAAAAGTGTATATTTATGATTATTGTAATGTACTTCGATGTTAGTATTTTTGTTTCATTGTTTGATTTTGTCTCTATTCTGATCAAGAAAACATACATACATGCACAGTTCTGAGAAACCTACTTTTGTCAAAAGATAATTAATTTAGGTTTGAGAACATCTTTAAATGTGAAGTAAAGGTTCGACTACATTGTCTCTTATCTGCACTGCTAGCAGTTATTCGCCCCCTATGCACGTAATTTAGTAGACATTGTACGTGTATTGATGGTTAGAGTAAATTATATTTCCGACAATTTTGAGTTTGCCTTGTTGCCACGATCAAGAAAATACGTCAAAAACTTTATATTTATGGCCATCTAATTTATTTTGTTAGATAGTAACATTATCGTATATCTAATACTTAATAGTTGATCATTATTTACAGTTCAAAAGTACATTAACAAACACACTACGCATTTGTTTACTTATAAACTTAAAAATATTTTAGAACATTTAGAGCTGGAGTTAGTACATTAATTAAAAAGCACACTCCAGTAAACTTTCATATAGTATATTTTTGGCTGTTTGCTTCAAAGGAAGTATTCGGTGTCATATTCTGACCATCTTATGTTTTGGGGCATTTTGTAAGATAGATGAGAACTTACCTAAACACTGAAATCTAAAATGGTGTTAAAAATATTTGTACTCACTGCAATTGTAAACAAATTGAAAATAACAAAAAATGTTTACACAGAGCAGTTTATTACATTTTAAATGCTCTTTTTTAATATTCAGTAATATATAAAGTGCAAAGGCACTTTCGAATTTATAATATTATTATGATTAGGATTTGTAGATACATTTTTGAATAATTATAACAAAAAAAATCATCTGTGGCAACAGTTCTAATATACAGGGTGATTCGGTTAGTGTTACCGGCACTTTCTGAGCTGATTGTACTAATAAAAAATAAAGAAAAAAGTTCATATAAACATGGGTCCGGAAATGCTTCCTTACTGGGTTATGGCCAATTGAAGATTTCACCAAAAATTGGTGTGCAGGAGGTCAAATGATGATTTGCCGCGTGTTTATGAAGAGATATTTATAGGCGAATGCAACTTTTTCTAACGGATTTTTAGATGAGAAATTTGAATACAGTTCATCTCATAGCTGTATCTCATTTAGTTTTTTTGTTATACTACAAAAAACAGAAATTAAAATAATTTTGAAAACACTTTTTTAAGGTTTAACGGACAATTTATTTTGTTAAATAAGGCATTGAAGACCCACATTTTTACAAAGAAACTTGCAGAAAATTTAATTCTGAATAAAATTATGTGCCACACGGCTATTAACAGCGAAGTATTAGTTTTCTGGAATTTAATTTTACAACAAACATTCTACCAAGCAAGAAATTCCAAAGCAAAGGAAAACCGCATTTTAATGACATAGAGTAGCCTACACATAAGATTTATTAGGATGCAATTTAAATTAAGTTTTAAATAAATTATTGTTTTTCATCTAAAGCTTATAATACTACGTACCACTTTCATAACAGGTGTTTAAAAATCAGTCCTTGTACTTCAATACACTTAGCAGCTCGCTTTCTGATTAATCGAGTTATCCTCCCGCAACGCTGCACGATTGTTTTTGATTTGTGCGGCGGCATCTTCAATTCGATTTATTAACTCTTCACGTGTATTTACTTTTTCCTGGTACACCAGGTTCTTCATCCAACCCCATATACAGAAATCTAATGGATCTGGAATTAGATCTGGTGATCTTGGTGGCCAAGTGTGTGGTCCACCGCGACCAATCCATCGCCCGGAAACTGCTCGTTTAAGTGCATTGTTACATTATGGGAAAAGTGGGGCAGGGGCACCATCATGTTGATAAATAATATTGCACCTTGCTGCTAATGGAACATCTTCTAATAATAGTGGTAGTTGTTCTGTAAGGAATTCTAGTACATGGCGGGAATTTAGATGTCCTCGGAGAATGAATGGTCCTATTAATCGATCATGAATGAGTCCACACCATACATTTTACACTAAATCTGTGTTGAAAGTTGCGCACGATTGTAACTATGTGGATTTCCCTCTGCCCAAGTGTGTTCATTGTGAAGGTTGTTGACGCCATCTCGGGTAAATTGAGCTTCATCAGTGAATAAAATGGTTCTATGATGTTGACGGTTTCTAATTAACCAGTAGCAAAATTCCAATCGAAGAGGAGGATCTGTTGGTTGAATACTTTGAACTTGTTGTTTATGGTAAGGAACATGCTATTTTTGCGCAAAGTTCTCCATACTTCAGACTGAGACACTGCGAATCGCCTAGAAAGACGCCGTGTACTGACACCAGGACTGCGTTCAGTAGCCATGATTATAGCCTCTTCCATATCTACATTATTCTGGGCAGGGCGATCCCGATAATTATTAATACTAGGAAGTACCTGTTACTCTTAGGTACGAAATGATCCACTGATCGTTTTTGGGTTTGGAACTCTGCGATTAGAAATCGTCTTCGGTATTCTGCAGTAGCAGCGGTTGCATTTCCGTCACAAACGCCTAAGATAAATACCATGTCGGCATATTCTTCCGTTGTAAATAACAAAGGCATTGCAATTGTGATAGTAAGTTACTTTAAAATACACTTCACTAACAAACGAGTAGTAAATTAATTGTATTAAAATTGCACTCATTACACTAGTACAGAATTGGTAACAAATAATTTGGATTCCTCAATAAATTGCAGTGTATTGTTGAACAGCTGATTTGTGATACCAACTTATAAAAACATAATTTACCTTCTGTAAAGCTAACGTGACAAAGATATGTAGGTACATGATGTAACCATTTGGATAGTCCTAAAAAGTAAATAGTATTTATTGTTTTTAGTTGAGCATTAATCTATTAAAATCTTATTTACAATTGTATGCTAATCAATTATTTGTGTACCTTATATCATTACATTACGGTGTTTATTTATTACTAAATACGTATTTCTTGCTTGGTAGAATGTTTGTTGTAAAATTAAAATTCCAGAAACTAATACTTCGCTGTTAATAGCCGTGTGGCACATAATTTTATTCAGAATTAAATTTTTCTGCAAGTTTCTTTGTAAAAATGTGGGTCTTCAATGCCTATTTAACAAAATAATTGTCCGTTAAACCTTAAAAAAGTGTTTTTCAAAATTATTTTATTTCTGTTTTTTGTAGTATAACAAAAACACTAAATGAGATACAGCTATGAGATGAACTGTATTCAATTTCTCATCTAAAAATCCGTTTAGAAAAAGTTGCATTCGCCTATAAATATCTCTTCATAAACACGCGGGCAAATCATCATTTGACCTCCTGCACACAATTTTTGGTGAAATCTTCAATTGGCCATAACCCAGTAAGGAAGCATTTCCGGACCCATGTTTATATGAACTTTTTTCTTTATTTTTTATAGTACAATCAGCTCAGAAAGTGCCGGTAACACTAACCGAATCACCCTGTATAAAGATTGACAAAAAATCAAGTTAATTTTACAAACACACAACAATTCAAGTAAAGTTTAATAAATAATGAAAATTACTTCATGGTGGTCTTTACTGCGCATGTTTATAAATTGAATTATGAGCGATTTTAAATTTTTGGTAGGCTACCTTAGCCCTACCAAACCACAGCATAATTATAAAAAGAAGCACGCTACACGTACATATACTTTATTATAAAATGGTCTAACACTCAAGCTTTAACTTCAAATAAATAATAATTTTAAGGACAAATAAACATCATAACTTAGCACCTTCAAATAGTATTTGGCTATAATTATACGTATCTGTCACGTAATTGTATAGTTTATAATGTGAAGGCGCTTTGAAAACTTTTATTTTTATCTTCTACATTTTATTTGTAACTGCTTAAATTAATAATAAACGATTCTCGAATCAACCTGGACACAAAAAAAACTTTCATTAAAGTTGGTCCAGCCGTCTAGGAGGCGTTCAGTGATATATACACGCACACAAAATTATTATAAACCTGTACATAAAAAAGAGATATAAATAATATTGACATTTTACTTGTAGATTGGCTGAGTAAGACTCATCAGCCGGGTAGCTACTCCTTTCATCTCGTCTTTGCCCACCCAAAACTCTGCCGTCCTGGGTCCAAGTGCTGTGGGGCTCGGGCTGCACCTTCGCCTTTGTCAGCACCTCAAGCCGCTGGGTCGTTAGGTTCTAGCGTATCGTTCCATACATCGCCGGTCTCTGTAGCTAATGAAATGGACCCATAACTGGTACTACTTCCGACTCAGAGAGACTAGCAGATAGAGTGGATCGTCAGTTCAACACTAATTGCTTGTCTTGGCAAAGCTCCATGACGATCCGGTCAATGACTTGTTCAGTTGTCTTCTGTATTTCACAAATTAAAACGTTCTTTCTTCTCTGATACTGCTCCAGCTCATCCCCTTCCCCACCAACTTATCGTCTAACTCGTGCACCTTCTCCGACATGACAGCCATCTCCCCGTGGAGCTTCCCATCCCCTGGTTGACAAAGTTGAGCACAGTCCGGACCACAGCCTCCACTACCGCCTCAGCTCCTCGGTCAGCCTCTCGACAAGCGGTTTGATGATGTTATTCCCAGAAATGAAGTTTTACGTAGTCAGTGACGACTGCAGGGTTCACCTTGCTGGGCTTATCAATTGGTGCCATTGTTGGTGATTCCGAGCAGCTAAATGTAGATGGCGAAGATAAGGAGGACACCAGTAATAATTTAAATAACTGTTAATTTTGATATCATATTTTTTAAGATTGTAGTAGTGAAATACTAACATAATTGATAGAAAATTACAATCTGTGACTCACGTAAGTTATCATTGCTGATGTTCCGTCGGAGGCCAGTTCTGTTTATCTCAGCGCTGGGCCCATTAGCGTAGCTGAGGGTAGTGTAAGGAAGATTATCCTGGTTCGAGATCAGGTCCCCTCCCAGAATGTCATCCCCACGCAAGGGGTAGCCCACCATGTTTAGGGTATGGCTGTGGTCCGCAGTCACCACCACCAGAGTGTCTTTCTCGTCTACCATCTCCAGAGCTCTCTGGACAGTACCGGTATGGTCAGTTCCTGTGATAGGACATTAGCGATCCTTTGTATATTTAGGTCTCTACAACTTTCCAACCACAAAAAGATTTACGTTCTCTATCCAAATCTTTTAAAATCTTAATTTTTCTTTTACTCTTAAAGCTTAGGATTTTCTTACATCATCCTAAATAACAAACCCCTAGCTTCAGTTCCCAGCTAGTTCCAGTTCAGTTCCCTAGCTTCAAAGTCTGGCACCTCCCAACCTATCTATCCCCGGATATCCTCTTGGTACAAAGCAGTGATGGTTCTATCACTTCACTACCTTTAGACGGTTCTTATTGTTATTATGTAAGTTCTAATCCTTTTGGTGTAATTTCAGTAAAGAGATAGTTCCAAAGATAACCTAATAAATACTTTGCAAACTACTGTGTTCAACCAGTAATAAAAAAGACATTTAGAGTTTAAACTAATTGAAGCCTATTTTGATTTATTTCGTTCGTTTGAAATATAGTTAATAGTTTACCTTAATTAAAATAATCCTTTTAAAACAAAGTGTTATGGGAAGAAATTTTGACGTGTGATGTTTCTAGATACGTGAACGCTAAACTTAAAAAATAAGAAACTCAGAAAAATAAGACACCAATATGTAAGTGGTTCATGGCCTATATCAAAATTTAAACCTTTTTATGGCGACAACAAATTGCATACTCACAGATAAAAATAGTTAATTCCACACAAATTCCACCAGTAACTAGATAGACATTTAAAACATACACCAATCACAGCTAAAAGTGCCTTGGTATATTCATACATATGTGTGTGTGCGTGCGTGCATGTGTGTGTGCGTGTGTGTGTAATATAATATTATATATATATATATATATATATATATATATATATATATATTCGTAAAAATTAAAAGGCAATTTTAGCCATGAGTTGGGCAAAAAAATAATTAACAGACAAGGTTGGGTTGCATAGGGCAGCACATAAAAGAGATTTCAAAGTGAAAAGAAAAAGATCCGTGTGTTAAGCAGGAACATAGATAGTAAATCACAGTGTTAAGGCGAACCGAACCAGAGTCATATTACAAGGTACAACAAGGGTTATAAATCAAACTTTTCACATTCTAGAACACATACAATGGCAAATACGTATTAAGTATATACTCAGCATATATTCTGCTGGAATATTTTAATTGCATTTATTATAAAATCTTAAATTTTATTAATACTATTTTGTATGGTTGTTTAATTTTATACAGCTTCTAATTTTCATCTGAAAATACACCGTTGTTTTATGTTTTTAATCTGTGAACGCTGAGCTTTATAATTTTTTTTCTTAAATGTTATATGTGAAAAATGTATATTACTTAAATATATTGGAACAAGGTCAAGCACTCAACTAACTTTATTGAATATATAATTTTGCGTAATAAAATTTATTGGTTATTGGTTAGTACCTGAATCGCTTTGTGGAACTCTACTGTCTCATCCAAAGCCATCCGCGCGTAGTTTTTGTGGTGAGCCTGGTCGATCTTGCCACCTTCCACGAAAAGGTAGTATCCTCGCTTGTTTTTCTGCAGCATCCTAATAGCCACCTCCGTCATCTCCGTCAGTGTTGGCTGCTCGTTATTCCCCTCTTCCAAGTGGTACAACATGTGATACGGTTGGAACAAGCCTAAGTACAAACATTATTTCTCTACTTTTAAGAATTATTTTCTATTCGTTAACCCATTTTAGTTACAAAAATAAAACTGTTGCTGGGTATTTATCTCATAAACGTACAAGCCCGTGTTTGATCAATTATGACAACCTGCAAGTAAAACAATATTTAGAGGATTAATATTGCTGTTGTTGTTGAACAGTGTATTTTTTACTTAGTTTTATGTGTGAGAATTTATTAATACCTCTTGATATGAAGTTTAGCAAGAAAAAAGTAATAAACGGTCATAGATTACCTTATAAAATAATGGTAAAGTTGATTGACTTAATGTTTCAGGAAGAAATATTTTTCTCATTTTATGTGTTGGGAAAGGTGGACATGCCTCGATTTGATTTTTTATCACATATTATACTCGATTATGATGGCATAAAAAATGGTGACCTTTGAAGGTTACTTTGCTGACATTTTTTGAAAGAGTGATATTTTATACACGAACTCATATACAAACGCCAGTATATTGTAGGCAATCAGTCTCTCCGCTGTCGGTAAAACAGGGACTTTGGCGATTATTCATTATATCAGTACACAAGTAACTGAGCGGACAAATAAAAAGTAACTCGTGTAACCTTGTGTGCCAGGTTAGTTTTGCTTTCATATGTACAATATATAATATATAATACAAGTTTGCAATCATTGCCTCCAACAGGGATATAGTTTCAACTGTTCCATTAAACATGTATAGGCATTGTTCATTAGTACAACCATATTTGAGCAAGTTACACAACATGGAGCCAATGCGTTAGGCAGCGACACCCTAGAGCAGTATTCATTAGGAGAAGTAGTGTACCTTACCCCTTTGGGG
This sequence comes from Homalodisca vitripennis, assembly GCF_021130785.1. Lineage (NCBI taxonomy): Eukaryota > Metazoa > Arthropoda > Insecta > Hemiptera > Cicadellidae > Homalodisca > Homalodisca vitripennis. The sequence continues at coordinate 104,899,346 of NC_060208.1, read as the reverse complement.
TTTGTCCTGGTACACTATAATAAAAACACTCACCCATTAGATAGTCAGTATGTTTTGGGTAAACATCCATCAGCTCTTTTCGGCTGAAGGATTTGTTGTCTTGGCCTTATTTACTGGAGTAGCTCTCGTACAGCAGGTAGGCAGTGTGTTTCATGTCAACATCTAGCAGCTGTTTTCTGCCAAAAATAATCAATTTGCCTTCATAGGCCTTGAAAGTGCTATCTTGTAAATTATGGTATCACACCTAGTAAGTAGTCAGTGTGTTTGATGTCGACATCTAGCAGCTGTTTCCTGTTGGACACATACTGTGCCTTGCCCCTGTAGGCCTTATCACGATGCCAGTCCATCACTAGGTTACGTTCGTCTCTGCGTTCCCCTTCCCCCCAGGAAGGGTTGATAGGATTGGCGGGTAGGAATTTCTTGCGTCCTCCACCGAGCAGCACCTGAAAAAGAAGTTATATAGCAATATGAAGTATTTTGCTAAGGAAAAAATTAGTTACATTCTAATGAGGGACAAATAATTCAAATTGATCCTACAAAATTCAAGTTGCTCAGGATAGTACTTTATTAACAACCTTTCTATTACAGTCTTAGCCTAGACTTAGAATATACTAGCATATAACAAAAATTGTTTTCTGAATTAGTTTTTTCCAAGCTTTGGAAAAACAAAATTAACTCTGGTAAATAAGCGTTCTATGGTAATTATATACATAATACATTTAAACTATTAATTTGCTCACATTTATTTTTACGAGAGAATTAAATAATTGTAAATGTCGCCACTCAGATAATGTCCCCTTACTCAGATACTGTTGTGAAAACATTGCTAACCATTTACTACTCGTCTCGTTCACGAGTACTTTTGTGATATTTTACACTGAGTCTTGTAAGAAATAAGAGTTATTGGGACTAGAGACATCCTGTTGTACACAAAAGCCACTGGTGTAGCAAAGCGTAAATACTTTACGGCTCAAAGGGAATGAAAAAAGTAATTTGCGAAAGTGTAATAAAAGCCATTAGTTTGAAAGTCCCCCGGGCCGGGACTCCATCAGGTGAGTTCATTGTCATGTAAATTGCACCGGAAGTAGCGATTGACGGAAACAGCTGATCTGCAAGTCTTAGGCGGAAACAACTCTTCCTTCTCTACAAACTTGGATTATTAGATCTTTAACAACTGAGGCTTATTATTTTAAATAACGAAAATTGTATTGCTTCAAAAAAGAGAAACTTTTTTTCATAAAAATGTAAAATTTAAAGACGCCCTTGTTTTCAGTTTATGAAGAATAATTACATAACGTTATTATAATCTTAAGGTATTTAATTTAAATTATAGTACTTATTCTCTGACATTTTGTTTCATTGTTTTTAAGAATGCATACTATTTTTGTCATTGAAAGCTTTACTATTTCTTTGTTTGATATCTTTCAATGCAACATCTTTATCAATTATAGCCCGCTCGAGAAAGTATTTTATTTCTAGCATATACCAACCAATAATAAAATAGTATAATAACACCTAAATACCTTGGCTATATAAATATGCACGTACACTTAAGCTGCAAATATTAAAATAGATTGCTTTAAAGATGAAGATTTTAAATTAAAAAAAGAAATATCTAAATAATCACTACATACATATTAATTACCAATTAATGTTTAGTTATTATATATATATATATATATATATATATATATATATATATATATACTGTTGTATTGAATTGTATTGAAATAATTAATTATATTCATTTTTATTGGTTAACTTCCTAGTTCTAAAAAATGTTAAATATTTCATTTAAGCAACCAATATAATGGTATCTTATGACTGAGCTAACATCTTATGTAGGTATTCCTCGAAAAACGTTTTATTTTTATACTTTTAGGGTTTATAAAACCTGTAAACTATGACATACATCTATATATACAATATTCACAAACAGCACATACTATTTAGATTTAGATAAATATATAGATAAACACTGTGTTTGATATGAAATGAAAACCTTTTCATTATTTTGATTTACGTTAAACTTACTATATTTACTAAAATTATAATAGTGATATAATATAAAATTAATCAAATAATGGAAACTAAGATAATATAATATAATTTTGCTTTGATATATTTCACAGTATGATTGATTTCATTAAATATCGTTAAGATGCCAACAACATCGTTGTCGAAGAGTCCAACTGCAAACAAATTGTAATGTTAGTATTGAAATTATAAGTGTTTCCAGAAAGTTAGGGTATCACACGGTAGTGCGCGAGATAGGACTAGAGGTGGAGTCAGCATATCTCATAGAGACAGGTGGGATAGTGTTGATAGTGAAGTCGATGTATTCCCAGTACATTGTTTGAGGCCGCCAATATAAGATTGGGGCCAATCCAAAAGTATTATCTAGTTTACCTTGAGGTATGAGATTTTGGTTTTGTGTATATGTAATATCACATACATTGCTGTCACAATATAGTCTTGCCAGTAACAATCCGTAATATGGGATTGCCTTTAATACTATTTTATTGGGTAGATAACGTAGAACTCTACATATTATAGTCATTTTCATGATATTTTATGGAGATTTGTGTATTTTCTCCGATCATTTACGCCAGAAACCAAAACCACAATATTGAGTTCTATAAATAAAGTTATATAGAAATTACGGCAACAAATTATGGTATTCACTACATTTTCTGCAAGTCAGGCTTATATCACGGAATCTGTCCTATTAGTAAACTCAGGAAGTACAGACTAAAATATCTCAGCAATTTTAGTATCCCAGGATGAGGTTTTGGACATATAATTAACTTGGCCACAAATGACTTGCTTGAATTTAGCCCTAATTATAAACTCATACGGATGGACCTTACGTGGAAGGCGTGATATAGATAGGCAACACCAATTCTAACAGGCTGTGGCAGGTACAGTAGATGAAGCACAAATGGGGTGGATTGAATCTCCCAAATGTGAGTGTGGAGTGTCTTTGCAGACAACCGATCGTATTCTCAAGGAATGGCCCTAATTTCAGGAACTTAAAACCCTTAACCAATTACGTGGTAAACTGGCCTTTTTATATTTATATCGGAATATAATTTGTCTAGACGTTGTATTAGGATTAGTACTATGCCATATGATAAGAACATAAAATTGTATACGGTCACTATTTCATCCTATCAGTGCAAATAACTTGTGTAGACTACGCATATTAATTTTGACATTTCTACATGGTAACTACTTCTGAAATCAACCTTTCTTCAGGCTAAGCCGGAAGGGATACGTTAATTCATTATGGTACTGGCAAAACAGAAAGTGCAGCTGAACACAAAATGTCCTTAAGTGGGCCGTCTGTCCGTCTGTTTCTTGTTATAAAAATTATTTATTTTTATTGAAGAAATGGTACAATACCTGAACTTTTAAAATTGTTTAGTTTAGGTAGTTTAGGCTATAGATAGAAAAAATCTGATTGTTATAAAACAAGATGAGACTATTGTTTTAATCCTTAAAATAACAATATGATATGTTTTAAACTTACCTGAGATTATTTCGGTTGGTTAAAAATATAAAAACTAATAAACTTACATTACAGTTCTTGCCCGGAGCGTTGTGCACCAACTGACTCGCGATGTCCTGACAGTTTTTAGGATCAGTTGTAATTTTCTGTGTCAGCATATCATAGTCACTCTCCCATTCACGGTAGGATATGTGGGCGTAGTGTCCTGCCGGTGATGCGTGTGTGATGGAGGTGGTGGTGACCAGGCCAGTTCCTTTACCTGCCTCCTGAGCCCAGTCCAGTACAGTGTCCACGTGATACCTAGGGTCCTGGGACAATGAACAGTTGTCCTTAGGCACCGTTGCTGTCACACCTAGGGTCGCGTAGTTGGCCTTGACTCCGCCAAGATAAGCTGTCGAGGAACAGGCAGAGTCCGCCACTTGTTTGTCCACACAGTAGGTCTACCAACAATAAAACTGCGTCAGAACAAAATGGTTGGTTAGAATAGGGAAGCAAATGCGTAATAAATACAATATAAATGTATATGATGTAATGATATGAGAATATTGCTGGCAGTGGTACTAATAATGTAAAAACTATGTTATTGTTGTTCATTAATTTTTACATCAATCCCAATAGATGTAATACAAAATCCTTGTATCAACAATATTTGTGGAATTAAAAATATAATTTATTATCCTTTATATATAATGTTTATTATGATATACAAGTACAATCTGTATACAGAGTTCCAGTCCAAAAATTACTGTCTCACTTCACCACATGCTTTGTTAGGCCAAAAAAATTAAGAGATGTCTTATAGTCCAACTTGCTTGGTGGTCGTCTGCTCGTCTGTTTCATTTTATAAAAAAGTGTATTTTTACTAAGAAAGATAGAATACCTGAACTGTGAAAAGTATTTAGTATAGGTAGTTCGTGTTTTAAAGTTTAGAACAATATCTCCACACGTTTCAAGCTTTTAAGAACTCCAAACAGAATAGTTTTATTAAAAACTTTGGAAATAGAAACTTATGAGTTACTATTAAATAACAGTTGTAATTCCAAGTTGGACTGACATACCTGTAATTTTCATGTTGCCCTGCCACGCTACTTGAAACTGTGGCAATGTAAATTCCATTTATGTAATTTTTAATTTTCACTGGTATTTTTGATGGAATAAATCATTATTATTCATTATTCATATTCATATTATTCAACTGTGCCACCATATTTAGGTATGACCAGTAAATGATTGGTACACTATACTGTAAACACCATGTTAGTACACTCTTAAAACTAACCCATTGTGTGTTTTATTATTTAAAATATTGCCAGAAAAACTGAAGATATTAACACAGAATTGTCATGTCAGTGTTTACCGTAAATGATAATACTTAGTATTAGTGTTGTCTTAGAACCCGATTTCAGCGTGTTACTAGATTTTGCATACATTAGTTTATGCAATTATCTATTCTTATAATTTTGGTTATTTTTTTCACATGAGGAAATCACCACATTTTACTTACTTGACTGAACGTCGTGTTCCACTAACCTTAAAAAAATTTCATAACAACCACTGTATTACTGAAATCATCCATCCCTAAAATTATACGAATACGATAAAACTATAAGTTCAGTATTTTCAAAGTTGAGACAAATAGGTCGTTCCTGTATACTAGAAACGTTATCGCATTTTTGTCTTTGAATTATTTACTGAAGCTAAAATGAACAATGTAGACAATAAGGTTTTTCCAAAATATTAATGACAGAACTGAAGTGCAGATCCTACCTTAGCAAGCCCGGTGAAGGGAAACTGTTCAAAGCTCAACTTGGTATCCTCCCCAGATCGATTGTTCAGTTGCCCAAGGTATATTCTGGCTGCGGTGATAGTCGTCATAGACAAGCCATCACCCAAGAAGAAGATGACGTTCTTTGCCACTCCTTCGATCTGCTTGATCTTGAGCTTCTGCCTCAGTGTCTGCTCGGCCTGTGACCTCCAGTACCACACCTCTTAAATACAGTAACTATTATAATATGGTCACTTCATTAACACGCAGAGTGATTGTAAATAGTAGAATTGCAAAATTTTGAATCTTTACATGCATTAAGTTATCACTGGGTATTGTGTTTTATGGATCAATCTTTATACTACAAAAATATAGCTCATTTATTTCAAAATCTAAACATGTTTATTTATAATAACTCGTGTCTTTGTCAAAATGTTATATATTTGTCCATATAACTATCCTGAATATTTGAGATCAAATATTACATACCACTCATGAACAATGATCATATTTTAGGGCAAAAATAAACCATTGACTCAATATGTTTTTAGTTTTTAGAAAGGTGTTTGAGAAATATTAATTGCGGAATACATCGAGGATATTAGGCCTTAAGGTTTTTAGTGAAGAGAAAAGTTTCTTATGAGTTTAACTTAAGAGACTTATAATATTGAATGTACGGGCTAAAGATAAACAAACTAGTTATCTCGTTCAGTACTAAAAAGCATAGTTATTGATGTTTTACTAATCAAATCAAAATATTTTATATATAGTCAAAATGTGTTAACATATCGAGACGAAATCACATAAAAGGTTTGATTTGAATACTCAAAATGTATATATAAACATACGCTTACTTTCATAATTTTAGTATTGATCCTTAAAATGCATTACCTGCGGAAATGGTTCTACGGATAGAGTCTGCATAGGGGCAATAACAGAGGGGTTGTTTGAGTTTCGCCGGTCAAGTGGAGGGTGGCCAGTATTGGGTGTGGGTGGGGGCGAGGGTGAACTGGATAACACACCACTTAGACCGTAATGTAATCTACATGCACAAGGAGTTGGAGCTATTGATACACCCTTCCCTTTAATATCTCACCTTTGCTCTTTGAACCCCAGCTCCGGTATGTGAATTGTGCATTAATACATAATAATGAGTACTAAGGATGAAAATAAGTATACGGGTACTCAGAAAATTACATTCGTGGTATCAGGAACTATAGAAGGAGTTAAATATATATTATGTAGCTTGTAAGAGATCATGCAACTAAAGCTAAGCCTCCTACCTAACATAACACTGTCTGATATGTAATTATTAATACAGATTTACTTCTTAGTTTGAATTATACATATTGTATTGCAGAATTAACAAAAGGAACAAACAATTATAATACCTACAGGATAGAGCACTTATTTATTTCAAAGTTGTACAGATAAAATAAAACAGTGAAAATCTTGAGAAGTGTGTAATTTTGCTTAAAAATCTTTCCCTGAAGCTGCAAATCTTACTCAAAAACCACACTCTCCGTAAAACAATTATTGGGCTAAAAACGGCAATTGAGAAAGCTTGGCACTTGAAAATATTCTGTAAACGTGTAAAACACATACATACACCATATTTTAATGTAGATTATTTTCCTGTTAACATAATTGCACATCATACTATTTTACTTTAAGTTAATGGCTCTCCACCACTAATTATATAAATGTTTTAAAGGAAAATTTACCTTGGATGATGGTTAATGTAACTTATACTTTTTGTAAATCATAGATTTCTTATCATCTCCAATAATATTTGGTACGCTATCTACAAACGAGATATTTAACCATTTTAAATATTCAAATCGACATAATTCGTCGTTTTATTGTACATATTTATAAATAGAGTTTATATTGAATTCTAGGAACTTTGCTACAAAGAAGTGTACGTTTTAAATGTACATGTAGGTAAATTAAATATTATAATAATGATGGTAATTGAAATATAGAACTTTTAAAAGTGACAGAAATATGGAAAGTGTGAACATCTACTCTAAGACCTTCCAATTTTTGAAAATGAAGAGAGAGGAAATAGTATAGTCATATTTAAGTTGTAAATTCTTCGTGAAACACGATACATTAAAAAGATTTAATCTTATTTGAATGTAAAGACATCTTTTATAGACTCTTTTCAAGCGCAATTATTAAAAAAATGTTTATCCTATAATTATAACATGAAATTCTTAGGAATACCAATGTAAGTTAATTTTGTTATTGCATAACAACAAAATGTTTCATAGCGATCTTTGAAACAGATGAGGAGGTGAGTATCACAGCATTCTTATCTAACCTTTGATAACGGCATTGTATGAGTATTATGGTTGTTATCTATCACGCACCATAGGAGTGTATTTATAACTGTGTTTTAGTATCAGTCCCAAATAAGCCTTGATTGCTTATTTTTAACGGGAAACAATGAATTACAGGATTTAATGATTTAATAGTAAGTCAAGCCTGTATAGTTATATTATGGAAACCATTATTATATGTTATACTTTTAGGAGAGATCCATAGATTAACAACGCTCTCTTTCTCCCTCTATCTATCTCTCTCTCTCCCTCTCTCTCTCTCCCTCTTCCCCTCCTGATGTCCTTATGTTTCATTTCATTCCGTGAGATTTGGTTGAGCGTTAGCGTACATTTGTACATTTGTCTTATGAAAAACCATGATGGCAACGAGAAAATAGCCGAATGAAAATGTTTGTGGACAAACTGAGTGCAGTCACATGAGATTTCAACAAGTTATTCAGAGAGTTAAAAAAACATAATACAGATGAAAACCAAAGTTATAAATTGGTTACAAAATTTTGATTTCAGCGCACTTAATGAACAAAAATGTGAATGTTTAATGTGGCAAGTTATATATAGAGATATTTCACTAGTTAACTTTTATTCATGCATGAGCCTTCATTTCTACATAGACAAGACTGTATTCTAATACCGTATATAACCATTAAATTGGTTAAAGTGTCAGAAGGCACTCAGTAGGCTGACAGAATTTCTTTTCTGTCTGCTGGGGGAAGTTACATGTATAATTTCTGTATAACTGTCTGCATGTCTTAGCTGTCTGCAGGACATCTCAGTATTGCCAATATTACAATCAGCCAACGATTTAAAATGTTGCAAGCAACCTCAGCGACGCTTGTTATGCGAAATGCGGTGAGGTATCGTTCTATCTTGTTACAATGTAAGAACAGATTTGAAAAATACGGGATTTTTTCGATTAAGGTTGCTTGAATTCTAAATGAGTCACTGGTATTTACTGCTTGATTTATCGATGATTTTTTATATTGTCTAAAGAGTGTAAAGATACTGACCATTCTCCTGAAGATCTTGTCTATTATCGACCTGTTCATCTGAGATATCGTACCGGTATCGATCCAGCCCTGAAACATTATATAGATCATTACATTAAGCATGAAAGGTATTAATTGAAGGAATTAAATTAAAATACCAATCAGAGTTTCTAGTACTGATATTAACAAAAAGGACTGCATACGCGAATAGCTTTAGAGTCACCCACTGTTAAGTACTTTTTACCAGACATCAAATATACTTTATTTAGAGTACAATGAATAACAGCAGAGACAATCCTAACTACGAAGAAAAATATAGAGTACTGTACTTTGTTAAGAACACATTTTCTAGCCACAATAAAAACACACATTTTCTACCAAGATAAAAACCCTGTGATTGCTGTTAAATGGAATTAGTTTGTTTGTAGAATCCTCGACGTCAATTTATCCGATGAGATCAATATATCGTAATCGTAATCGCAATAAGCAATTACAATCATTAGAATTTTTTATGCAAAAGTACTTATAAACAAGGTAAATGTAATTAGCCCTGCAAGTAACCGAGGCTAGCCTAATTATTTCACGTGGTTTTAATTAAAAGTCAGATAGGTAAGTCTAAACTTAATGAGCACTACATATTATTTAAGTACAGTCGAAATCATGGTGATACTAGGCTATAGTGGGGAAGAACTAAAATCAGTTTTTATACGAAATCCAATCCGTCCGCACCAAAAGAAAAGCTGAACAGTTTTACAAGCATACAAGGGGTAGCAAAAGGTGATTGATCATAATTAACACAGCTTAAAATCAAAATGTAACCACCACGAAGGTGGATTTCAGTATAGTGCTACCAGCCTCAACGATTCCTTTATTAAATGTAATGACGGACATCGAGTGGTACGTAATCATATAAAATATAACACATATATACTATCCGGGCGTAAGAAATCAAACTAGAGTGTGTGACTAACAAAAAGATGTATAACAGGGCAGTGATATCACCCCAACCAGTACATTGCCAATTGCAATGATGCACATCACTTTCAATATCACTGTAATCAAATTATTGTCAATATAACCATTGATACCTAAGACGTGAAACTAATCATCGACTTAACGGTTAAAATTGGGGATACAGTTCCAACGGTTATCTTCATAGAACACTATTATTTTATAGTTTTATTTCCTTCGTATTGTATGACAGGCTGTACTATTTATTACTTAACTTTTTATTTGTAAATATTTCCAAAACTTTAAAAATGTTTTTCGTTAAACCAAGATGTTGGGAGCTTAATATGTACTAAACCAAATCAAACTTGTACTTTCTTATTTATTTTTAAAACCCTACAATAAGTCATATTAAAATTTTGCATACAATTAATATCAAGTGAACAAAAATTAAAAAAATATTTATCTCAAATTGGTAAACTATTAAATTAATTGCAGTGCATAATCAAATTTATGTATTTATACTTTAACTCACCCTGCCGATTGAGAGTAAATGCACACACGGTGGTAGCCAGACCAAGAAATACCAGTGGCGAGTAGTACATTGTATTACACGTCAGTTGACTGGACATACAGACATGCTAACTCTGCAACATAAAATAGCTGAATCACAGAACAGATATTACCGTTGAAAAAATATACTACTCGTAATTTAGATGCTATAATAACACTTCTGGCTCAAACACGGTGGTAGCCAGACCAAGAAATACCAGTGGCGAGTAGTACATTATATTACACGTCAGTTGACTGCACATACAGACATGCTAACTCTGCAACATAAAATAGATGAATCACAGAAATATACTACTCGTAATTTAGATGCTATAATAACACTTCTGGCTCACACACGGTGGTAGCCAGACCAAGAAATACCAGTGGCGAGTAGTACATTGTATTACACGTCAGTTGACTGGACATACAGACATGCTAACTCTGCAACATAAAATAGATGCATCACAGAAATATACTACTCGTAATTTAGATGCTATAATAACACTTCTGGCTCACACACGGTGGTAGCCAGACCAAGAAATACCAGTGGCGAGTAGTACATTGTATTACACGTCAGTTGACTGGACATACAGACATGCTAACTCTGCAACATAAAATAGCTGAATCGCAGAACAGATATTACCGTTGAAAAAATATACTACTCGTAATTTAGATGCTATAATAACACTTCTGGCTCACACACGGTGGTAGATAGACCAAGAAATACCATGGAATCCACATAGTCATAATTGAACTTACGTTCCCGATTGGATTATTATAGTATTAAATATTACGAGTATATTTATCGCAATTGAACCACATTATACCGAAATTGCAATAACACTGATATGGTGAAAAAGATCTAAACTTTTACTGTAGTTTTAGTGCACTCTATTTTTATTTAGTGTAAGTACTTTAAGGGTATTATAGTCTAATATAATAATAATGATTACGGTAACTAGCGACCAAGGAAGCCGAATATTACGCTTTATTCACATCTAAACGAGAATATCTGTCTGTTTTACACACGATATCTCAAAAACAAAGTGACCTACGGATATTGAATTTTGCATGAAGCTTTATTTTCAAGCTCGATTTTAGTACATGTCATTCTATGTGGTTTGATTGAGCGCCATATGGGTCTTTTTGGTTTGATGGGTAACCATGATGACAACGAGAAAATAGCAGAATAAATAAATTTATGAACAAATTGAGTAAAATCCTGTGAGTTTTAACATTTGTGATACTTTCAGTTAAATAGTAAATGGAAAACACGATGGAATGTAAAGTCAATTATAAAAGTTTTCATTGTAGCACCCTCTCTAGATCCCTGAAAATTTATTATTTAAAACTCCTATGAACCCTAATCAATAAATTGAATTTATATTATGGCAAGAATGAGTTCTATGACTGGTGTTTGTCCAATCATGGAGGCGACGTTATGTCAAGTAAGTAGTTTCATACAATTTCTTTATCGCCTTCCGGTGGGGGGGGAGGAAAAGTTTTCTTTTTAGAATGGTTGTCTGTCCCCAGGACATATTGCGAATGAAATAAGCTAAAGATTTGAAATCATGCTTACAAGCTTAATGAGGTTTGTTAAACGACATGTAGTGGGGCGTACTTGTTACAATGTGTTATTAATTGTTATGTACCGTTACAAAATGTTATTTTATTGCTGTATATTAAAAAAAAGATTTATTATTTATTTTGAGTGTTAGCAATTCTTACATGGAGAGTTTTAACTTCATCACTTGTAAATAGTATTAATTTTTTTTAAATTATTTACTTTAACGAAAATCTCAAGAACGACACCATACAATTTAAAAACCATACAAATTATTCTCCGGTCTAATTTTATCATAACTTACAACAATTTTCTTTATCTTTTTGCTTACTAAGAATATGGATACCCTTAATCTCACATTAAAAACATTGGATGTTAAAGACGCGAACTAGCTTATTTCTCATCATAATTAAAATATTGACAAATGAAATAGCGACTAATAAAATAAAGTAATAAATTAAATCTATATGGAGTAAAAGAGTCCATCAAACAAGTTATCTCTAATAAGTCATTCGAACTGGATATTTTCGGTTCACAGTGGTATTATAATGAGAACAGTTGATTAAAAAAGATATATATTGCCAAAACAGTGATAAAAAGCAACGAATGATGAAAAATAGTTTTATCAGTGCTTTAAGCTTACGTATAGCTAGCTCTTGTGAATAAACATAAATGACAGTGGATTCAACAATTCTTATAATCTTCAAACACATACAGCTACTGTTTGAATAAACCGTGTACATTAGAGGTATGACAAAACAGCTCAGTATAAAAAGTGCACCCGTAAATGTGCAAGTATTACTGGGGCAGTGTTATCTGTTTGTGCTGGAATTCAAATTAAAACGGTAAAGTAGTTCCAATGAGCAGCACAAATGTGCGAGCACGACCCGCCAAACTGCGGGAGATATGTTCACCTCCCTTGTGTATACTGCATTGTGATTAGAGACTACACTGACAAACTAGTAACTCTACCTTTTTTATACAATATTAACTCTTTTTTGCCATAAAGTTATTAAATAAGTCAAGATCTAAATAAAAATGAAAAAATGAATAGTTCTTACACGATTACAATAGCTTTAGTGCTTAAATTTTTAAAAGCTTAATACTCACAAATTTTCTTCATCGTGCTGTAAAACGCATAATTAATCGAACATAATATAATACGAACTTGTAATTTATTGTATATAACACCTTTATTCTGATTGTTTTGATAATATATTTTTAATAACGCATTTTACAATTAAATATATTGTGCATTTTAAATAGCCTTACATAACTTTAAAACTATATAAAACATATCATTTTTTGTTAAAAAAATAACAAATTAAATTTCTATTCCATAAAGAGAGGTTACATCTTTAATATAATCTTAATGAATTATGTTTATGCTTATTGTAAATATTGTATAGATTCTGAATACGAAACAACTAAAAAATAATGTTATAGCTTAGAAATTTCCCTCTTACTAGAACAGTTCCTGTTATTTTAGTAAATCCTAAAATAATTTGTTATTCCTTTACAGTGACCCCTTATATATGTGCTATCTAGTAGTCAATAATAAGTATTTTAACAGATTTATTTTCTTGGCCATTATCACTTCATGTCCTGTATACAGTGTAGTTGTCAACAAATAATTTTTTGTAAAGTAATTTTAATCCAAGAATACTCTATTCTGGTACAGTCCTACATTTACTTCATTCAACGTTTTAATTATTTTAATAAGAGTATTTAAAACTATGTTTGAATTGTAATTGTATCCCTGAAAAATAATTTGTGTAAAAGAAACAATGCTTATATAATAGTCGAAAAATAAAAAGACTACTAATTTTACTTATATTATTTGTTTTTCTGCGGATACTACAGCCATAAATATTGTGAAACAAAAACACGGTAGTAAATTTACAAGTGAAGTTGCTACAAAAAATATTAGGCCTATTCTATTAATTATAATTATGAATTTCTATGAATTTAGTTAACAAATAAGAAACAAATTGCCGACAATAGTACCTATATTTGAGAAGTATCACCACGGCCCACGGCGAGTTCCTTGGGGAAACTGTAGTTTATTTGTAGGTTTATCAGCTGTGATACTGCTTGAACTTTGCATGGGAGATACTGATGCTCATTAACCCGTACATCAGAGGTTACAATGTCAGGCTCACTGTAGTCGTACGAGCGATTGACTGGCACAGTATTGTCTGTATGATTAAAGGAGCTGGCTTACAACCTCACGATTACATATGCACCAGCATGGGAGATGCTGATGCTCATTAACCCGTACATCAGAGGTTACAATGTCAAGCTCACTGTAGTCGTACGATCGATTGACTGGCACAGTATTGTCTGTATGATTAAAGGAGCTGGCTTACAACCTCACGATTACATATGCACCAGCATGGGAGATGCTGATGCTCATTAACCCGTACATCAGAGGTTACAATGTCAGGCTCACTGTAGTCGTACGATCGATTGACTGGCACAGTATTGTCTGTATGATTACAGGAGCTGGCTTACAACCTCACGATTACAGATGCACCAGCATGGGAGTTACTGATGCTCATTATCCCATACATCAGAGGTTACAATGTCACGTTTACTGTAGTCGTACGAGCGATTGACTGGCACAGTATTGTCTGTATGATTACAGGAGCTGGCTTACAACCTCACGATTACAGATGCACCAGCATGGGAGTTACTGATGCTCATTATCCCGTACATCAGAGGTTACAATGTCAGGCTCACTGTAGTCGTACGAGCGATTGACTGGCACAGTATTGTCTGTATGATTATAGGAGCTGGCTTACAACCTCACGATTACAGATGCACCAGCATGGGAGTTACTGATGCTCATTATCCCGTACATCAGAGGTTACAATGTCAGGCTCACTGTAGTCGTACGAGCGATTGACTGGCACAGTATTGTCTGTATGATTACAGGAGCTGGCTTACAACCTCACGATTACAGATGCACCAGCATGGGAGTTACTGATGCTCGTTATCCCGTACATCAGAGTTTACAATGTCAGGCTCACTGTAGTCGTACGAGCGATTGACTAGCACAGTATTGTCTGTATGATTACAGGAGCTGGCTTACAACCTCACGATTACAGATGCACCAGCATGGGAGTTACTGATGCTCGTTATCCCGTACATCAGAGGTTACAATGTCAGGCTCACTGTAGTCGTACGAGCGATTGACTGGCACAGTATTGTCTGTATGATTACAGGAGCTGGCTTACAACCTCACGATTACAGATGCACCAGCATGGGAGCTACTGATGCTCATTATCCCGTACATCAGAGGTTACAATGTCAGGCTCACTGTAGTCGTACGAGCGATTGACTGGCAAAGTATTGTCTGTATGATTACAGGAGCTGGCTTATAACCTCACGATTACAGATGCACCAGCATGGGAGTTACTGATGCTCATTATCCCGTACATCAGAGGTTACAATGTCAGGCTCACTGTAGTCGTACGAGCGATTGACTGGCACAGTATTGTCTGTATGATTACAGGAGCAGGTTTACAACCTCACGATTACAGATGCACCAGCATGGGAGTTACTGATGCTCATTATCCCGTACATCAGAGGTTACAATGTCAGGCTCACTGTAGTCGTACGAGCGATTGACTGGCACAGTATTGTCTGTATGATTACAGGAGCTGGCTTACAACCTCACGATTACAGATGCACCAGCATGGGAGTTACTGATGCTCGTTATCCCGTACATCAGAGGTTACAATGTCAGGCTCACTGTAGTCGTACGAGCGATTGACTGGCACAGTATTGTCTGTATGATTACAGGAGCTGGCTTACAACCTCACGATTACAGATGCACCAGCATGGGAGTTACTGATGCTCGTTGTCCCGTACATCAGAGTTTACAATGTCAGGCTCACTGTAGTCGTACGAGCGATTGACTAGCACAGTATTGTCTGTATGATTACAGGAGCTGGCTTACAACCTCACGATTACAGATGCACCAGCATGGGAGTTACTGATGCTCGTTATCCCGTACATCAGAGGTTACAATATCAGGCTCACTGTAGTCGTACGAGCGATTGACTGGCACAGTATTGTCTGTATGATTACAGGAGCTGGCTTACAACCTCACGATTACAGATGCACCAGCATGGGAGCTACTGATGCTCATTATCCCGTACATCAGAGGTTACAATGTCAGGCTCACTGTAGTCGTACGAGCGATTGACTGGCAAAGTATTGTCTGTATGATTACAGGAGCTGGCTTACAACCTCACGATTACAGATGCACCAGCATGGGAGTTACTGATGCTCATTATCCCGTACATCAGAGGTTACAATGTCAGGCTCACTGTAGTCGTACGAGCGATTGACTAGCACAGTATTGTCTGTATGATTACAGGAGCTGGCTTACAACCTCACGATTACAGATGCACCAGCATGGGAGTTACTGATGCTCATTATCCCGTACATCAGAGGTTACAATGTCAGGCTCACTGTAGTCGTACGAGCGATTGACTGGCACAGTATTGTCTGTATGATTACAGGAGCAGGTTTACAACCTCAGTTGAAACTGAGAAACAGTTGAAACTGACCGAGATCGATATTACAAATAGATTTCTCTTGATTTTGTGCTGTTAAGACGAATTTTACCCGTAAATCTAAATTTAAAATGGTGATTTGCTACAAGCATACGAGTATTGTTTGGACATTTACCATCTAAGCAGTTGATTAACACATGATGAGACTTTTGACACTCGGGTGATAAGTGTGTCGTCTTTGTTGAATAGTTCTCATCTCGTTGCCAGATATCACTGTAATCTTTTTAATACAATATTGAGGACAGTATTATGTACTGGTACTTGGCAACCAGTTTTGGTAAATATTGACCTTATATTCCAGCCTCTTAGACGGATCCGCATCTGACGTTCTTGCACTGTCGATGTATGAACTGTCGTATAAGAAATAATATGAGCCTCAGACCATAAGAACTATACGAGTATAGGGTCAAGTAGTTAAACTTTAAATTAAAAACTACGCTTTAAGCAGAAGTTTCATTTCAATATCACTGATTGGTATCGGAGACTAGTGAAAAATGATAATGGTAATTATTAATTGAACTTTCTGTGACGCGTGACTTCAGCATTAAAATATTGCTGTCCGATACGCAACCGACAAAATTAATAGTGCTTCTCGTTATGAGTACCTCATAAATGTTTATTAGGAATAACTGCATTGCAATTCCCTACACTTGGAAAACAACAAAAGTATACTCTTTTAATGTCTCTGACGGTTATAGGACGTGATACTCGTAAGGATGTCAAGCGAGGACTGAACAAGTTCAAAGTCTGGAGAATTAACCTCGCGGATAGTGGTTTTTTAGACTCCTAGAGGGTTTAGTTCCAGTATTGTACACGCATACTGTCTCAATGAGACACCCAGAGGGTATTTTCCAGTACTGTACACGCACACTGCCTCAATGAGACTGCTACGTCGTATTTTTCCAGTATTTTACACGCACTGTTTCAATGAGACTTTAATAGTGTACTCTTCCAGTATTGTACACTCTCAATGAGACTCCCAGAGGGTATATTTCCAGTATTTTACACGCACCCTGTCACAATGAGACTGTTATAGGGTATTGTTCCAGTATTGTACACTCTCAATGAGACTCCCAGAGGGTATATTTCCAGTATTGTACCCGCACCCTGTCACAATGAGACTGTTATAGGGTATTGTTCCAGTATTGTACACGCTCACCGTCTCAATGAGACTCACAGAGGGTGTACTTCCAGTATTTTACACGTACACCGCCTGAATAATCTCCCCCCTCACCATAGGAGTTGTTGTCACAACTCTGGCAGTACAAACTTCTGAGGATCGTATTGCCACTTTTAAAAACACATCGTTTCTTTGTTATATAATCAGAGTGCGTAGTTTCTATCGTTGAAAATGAGCATGTACTTGTACTACGTTCCCTTCTGTCATTGGTCTATAAAAACGTTTATATAATTAAAGTTCCGTTTAAATATTTATGCATGTGTATTTTAATGATAGTATGAAATAAATTTACGTATACCGTCTAAACAGTCTTAACAAAATTCAATTTTACGGCATATAACATGTTTATGCGAGAAACGCAAAACATCTAATCTAATGGAACGGAACGAATAGTTCAAGTTTAAGATATGCTGCGTTTACTCACGACACATTTCTGATACATAAATACAAAGCTCCGAATTCATAGCTGAATGCGTATCAGTTGGTCATTAAAAACGCACGTAGTTACACTTTTTATATTTATTCTAATAATGAAAAAATTTATTCAGTCTAAACTAATTGATCATCTGTCTTTTTTGTTATGAGTTCAAAATGAAAGGGATTTTTATGGTCTGAAAACTCTTAGACCAATTAGAGATCTCCTTGTAATTTATAACGACATTCAAAAAACAATATACCTCATTTTAGTGTTTTATTACTTATCTTCTTAATATTATACATATATACAAAAAGTAACCAAATAAAATGAAAGCTTTTATAATTTTAAATAAAAAACAGTACCTTTCTACAAGTAGATCAATAAATCAAAATGCCTTAATAATTTGCTAGGGATTCTCTGTAACATGTTCTTTCTAGAAAGACTATTGTCACTAAACCGTATACTTAAATAATTATATTAACTGCATTAAAATTTTTAAACATTAACTTTAAAGGTACTGAACTACAGTGTTATAAGATGATTGGGAAGCCCGAGTTACAGTTTTAGGCCAAAATATGAAACAATATTCCTCCCTATTTCTAAGTTCAATTTAGAAAATCGGCACACTGCGCTGACATACCCCGTCACGGAGTCAGTCGAAATTTCCTTTGGTTATATAAAGAATCCCTTCTCTTATCCTCCTCATTATCATATATAAGTAACGTTAGTGTAAAAATGTTCAGACAGAAAGAAATGAACTATTTCCAGCTCCTGAAATGGTAAGCTTGTCTAACGCTCAGCTAATTAACAAGTAATGATTGGTAAATATCTTTAAACTCTCAAGAAGATAATTATCTTCAAAGTCTGATTAAAGTAAGAAAATGAATAAATCATAAGGTTTGTCAAAGTTAAAAACTACAAATAGATAAGTAGAAGTCAGTATTTTGCTATAAATTCCGCTAAAAATGTATGTTTTCCGTATAGTTCATAGTTTACAAATGTTTGTATAGTTTCCCTGGTAAAAACGTGGAAATTTATCTTCTCGTCCATCAGCTATATTAGTGATTAATAGATATCTTCAATGTCACTCGATATTTTATTTAGATGACAATGAACCTACATACGAATGTTTAGTGAGGTGAATAGGCAGTAACCAGATTATTAGCAGTCTTGCAATGTAAAATACCCCAATTAAATAGTTTCTCCAAACTGATTTTATAGCTATCTTTATAAATTATTCTTATCCAAAAATAATGTGGAGCTATTTTGTGAGGGCTTTTAACATCAGCAATAAGTTTTTAATATCATAAACTGTAATATAAGGTTTTTGCCATATACCTCATTAACATCGTATTGAGTATGGTGTTACTGATTGTTTGTTTCACTGAACGATGGCAAATATCAGTAAAATCCTTTTTCCTTCACAATCCTCGTCATAAATCAATTTCAAAAAAATATCTGATTTTTTCTAATTTTTTCAGGCGGTCTAATTGGATGTTATTCAACATTTAAATTATATACATTTGTTTGTAGAACTATGTATATAGGCAACTTTTATATAGAATTTATGTTAATAAGCTTCATTTCTGTAGAGCTCTATACTAAATTGGCAAATTTAATTTTTTAAGTTCACGACATATAAAATTATATTATATTCTATATATATATATATATCTAAAAGTATTATACGTTCCGTACTATTGTACTATTGGATACTATACTTGTACATACTATCTATTACAAATACTGAGTGGTGATTTTATTCGTATTGTTTTAGTATGTTGTACATAAAATGTAGCAAAGAAAGCAGGAGACCCTCGGAGTGTAAGTCTCTTGTTTCCTAGGGTCTGACGAATAGTCGGCAATTTGACGCTCCGCGGCGCAGACTGACTCGGGTCGCTGGACTCGACGCTCCGATAAACAATTTTCTCAGCATACATTTTCTAACAATGTTATAAAAATCTCAATTTGAAGGTATATTGACACCTACCTGGAAATCTGGTTTTTACATATTTAATAAAATATGTATGCTTTATATTTAGAACACCATCCTTTAAAGGGATATCAACGAAACAACGAACTCTTAACGAACAATGAGCACTCGTTATATTTAAAACTCCAAATACACCTAATATGATGTCATCCTTCAACCACAGAGTACATCCCCACCACACGGTAACCACGCTTGGTAGCCACACCACATGTTTATGGTCAAGCTGAACATGAGCCATATTATTACCACGTTGCCATGATAATAGTTGTATGAGACAATGATAGCTTTAAGCAGTTACTGATTGCACGGCTTCATTCCCCTCAGTACATTATTGATTGCGTTAACTTCGATTAAATGAAAACTCACTATAATTGAAATTTCAAGTTCAAGCCTTATTCATCTCGGTCCACCAGTCCTGTTGTTGAAATCCAATGCATAATCCTTTATCTGTTAAACTTCAACTACACCTAATTTGATGTCAGTCAAACCACATAGTAGCCACACCACATGTATATGGAGTTGCGGGACCTTGACAGCATTACGGCATTACATTGCCACATTTATAGTACTGTCAGCCAGTAATGGATCTCAGCCAGTAATTCTGATTCCACCGCTTCATCCCTCTCAGCGTAGAGCTAATATTAGCAACATATATATGAGAATTCCTTTTCATGTAAAACTCTAACTACACCTAATTTGATGTCAGTCCAACCACATAGTAGCCACACCACATGTATATGGTGACGCGAAACCTTGACCACAGCATTACACTGTTGCCTCATTTATAGTGCTGTTCGCCTCTATTGGTTCAGCCAGTAATTCTGATTCCACCGCTTCATCCCTCTCAGCGTAGAGCTATTATTGTGAACATATCTATGAGAATTCCTTTTCATGTGAAACTCTAACTACACCTAATTTGATGTCAGTCCAACCACATAGAAGCCACACCACATGTATATGGTGACGCGAAACCTTGACCACAGCATTACAGTGTTGCCACATTTATAGTGCTGTCGGCCAGTAATGGCTCTCGGCCAGTAATACTGATTCCACCGCTTCATCTCTCTCAACTAGAGTTAATATTAGCAGCATATGTATGCGTATTCCTTTCCTTAATGAACTGCAATGTCAATAAATATTGTTGTGTAACAATTTCATAACTGTAAACATTTCAGTGTAACTTAGTATTTATTTCATACATTTTCTCGAAATTTATTATATATTACTTAATATGCAGCCCTTATTTCAATTTCTATTGAAATCTATGACATTATTAGATTATACATTTCTACATAAATGTATTTTATTTCTTATTCACGTTAACAAAACAAATGTCCTTCATGTCACTTAACTAAAATAAAGTTACTTTACAGTACACCTATAGCAAAAGTAATTAAGTATTTACAATTTTCTTTTTTTTTTGGAATATGAACCCTGAAAATTTAAAGATACCAATCACAACAGTAACATTTTAAATTATGCTTTCCACGACGGTTAACGTTGCGGTTTAAAAAGGTGAGAACGATTTTACGTTTTTAATTCTTGAGGCGCCGCATTAGCTCTGCATATATTTGTACACGAATATTTTATTGCTTGTATTAGTGAATGTCGTTATGATATTATTGTAAACATTTAACTCGGTAGGTTTAGTTGTTGTGTTATAAAAGTCCAAATATCCAAAAATTATTATTATTTTTGTTTTAGTTGAATTTAGAACTCGATATGCATTGTTTGGCGTACGCACTGATTAATGGAGCACATGTGTATAAGGTGCAACTCAATAACTCATTTTAAGGAGAGTCCGATCCCCTGTTAAGCCTTGCCCTGCCTGTCCTCATGAGTCACTGGCCTGATAACGACCTTATCAAATAGAATAAGCTAGATGGTGCTCATACAAAACGCTATGGCCACAGATGGGACTTGAACCTACACTATCTTTGGTTCAGATACAATGTCTTGTCTTAGACCACTCACAATCGGCACTCCCATAAATATGCTTTTACGTGTTACATTTCATCTTGGACGACAATAATGTACCACAATTATTCATTATTCCTGCAACTAGCAGTTATTGTATATTTTATCCTTTGAATTTGATAGCAAAATATAGTTCCATGCAGTGGTAATTCAATCCTAAGGCATGAGCAAAGCATTGATCGAATTGGCGCTTTATGATATTGTCACATCAGTAGTCATTCACATTTTATTTAAATACTAAGGTACGATAGTGCTGACGTTAATGATGTATCTACAACTGTCATCATTTCAACTAAACGACAGTCTGTCAATTACTGAACAGGCTACCGTACTTTGTCATTGTCACTTGTCTGCTTGGCATTGTATTTAATACCAACAATGATCACTTCACAGTTTCGTTTGTACAAACAGCGCGCGACCATTTCTCCTACAATTAGTTTCGTTTTAAAATTAAGTGTCTCACATGAGTGTTGGTATAACAAAGAGCAATAATTATTGTATTTGTCTTTATTCTTAGCAATCCTACGTATTCTGATGGCAATATTATAAATAATGATGTTGTAGAGTTTGCTTTGTCCGAACATCAACAGATATTTTTATTATATAAAAATATTTTATGCACACTGATAGATCTTGGAAACTATAAGAGATACAGCGAACATTACATGAACAAAGTTAATAAAAAGACAGTTAATAAACGAGCAAATAATAAGACAAACAAATCAAAGTTGTTAAGATAATTATTGGTTGGGACGTTAATCCGCTGCGCTAAAAAAACATTTTTGGTTTTATAATTTTCACTGTCATAGTTCTATTTTTAGTGCCTATGATAAAACTTTTCGTTTTCACATATAATCTACACGAATGTTTTGCCTATAATTTTATATTAATAATTTATAATTGATTTTAAAATATTATAATAAACAATTTTCCAGACCAGAAATCAGGTGGTGTAGGTTTCAATAACATTTTTTTACAATGACCCGTTTTTACTAATAAAAAAAAGTAGACTGTAACTGATTTCAAAAATACCGTATCAATTATACTTTCAATCATATATTCCATATACTGGTGGGTTTCCATATAGTTTATGTAAACCCTTTTTATGTCTGGTTGTTTGAAATAAATCTGTATTATACTAGATGGTTGGTAAACCTGACAGATATTTAAATGCACATGGTTTTGTAATCAGCTAAACACAGAAATTTTATGAAAAGGTCTGATAAGCCCAATTGTATGATAGTTAACAATACTGTGTTTTGATTGGATTTTAATTTTTAACTCAGTAATGAGCAATAAGTTCTGCATTCTTTGAACTACACCAATACATAAAAAATTGTTACTATAATAAACTTTGTTTATATATATATATATATATATATATATATATATATATATATATATATATATAATATATAAAATCCAATCAAAACACAGTTTTGTTAACTATCATACAATTAGGCTTATGAGACCTTTTCATAAAATTTCTGTGTTTAGCTGATTTATATATATATATATATCCATCTCCATCTCCATATATATATATCCATCTCCATATATATATATATATATATATATATATATATATATATATATATATATATATATATATATATATGGAGAGGAAAAACATAATTAATCTAAAATATTACATAATCAAGTCGAAAGATAAAATTTTTGCTTCGTTCATTACAATTGTTATTACGATAAATTCTTCTATTTGCATAAATATAACGAGAAATGATTGAATGTTCACAGATTGAAATCTAAATTAAATATAATTATCAAACTAAATTAATCACACATAATTTCATACGACAGTAAACACCATAGTTATACCACCATGATAATATGTATTACATTTAAAAGAAATTTTTTATTATTTTACAGTGATTTTAGATGTATAAAACTAAAAATTCCAAATCCTTGTGAGAGTATTTTTGTTTAGAAAGAAAAAGCTGATTACACATTCGTGTTGCTCAGGTGTTATTCTCAATCAAATTGCCAACTTAATATCAGCTGATCAATCATAACATTCACTAACCAGCTTAATAGTAGTTCCTTGTGCTAGTTGACACTCGTATTCTTAATGTACTTATATTTTCATCTATTAAAATAATAATCTAAATTCTTTAAAAATTGTTTTCTAAATTCTAACTATCCTGTTACACTATCTGAATATCAATTTTTTTAGGTTTTAAACATTTAACTCAATCGTAATAATAAATTAATGGCGATGGCAAAGATTTTTGTAGTAAATTTACAAACCACCTTTAGATCAGTTATGAGAGTGAGTGATAATTCATCCTCAACTAAATCTAATAAAACATAATTAATCTAATGAAAACAGAAATAAGAATCAATTATAAAATAATATAATAAAGAAAAACTAAATTGAAGCATTATTAAACAAATAAAAAACAGAAATATTAAAATATTTAAGTTGAAGAATGTTGGTAACAAATTTTATTATGAAGCATAATAATGTAAGTTCAAATGGATAATTAAAATAGAATTATCGTGTTGAATGTCTTTACATTCATGATATAGGCATAAAGCATATGTAGCACATATTCATCTATTAAATAAAATAATAACTGATGTTGTAACTTTGTCTTTACGGGACAGGCAGTCACACTTGATCCGTACGAGAGTTACAAGTTGTTTTAATTGTTATAAGAAAACATAACAGTATTCGAGAGTTACGAAGTTTTTAAATAATTATGCGAACACATAACAGTATGTTGAGTATTGTTATTTACGTATCAAAAAAGAAGATAAAACAAAGTGAATCTCATACTAAAACATAACTATTATAAACTGGATTTTTACTAATGAGATAAAAGCTTCTTTTCATTCTTTAATTAATTAAAACAAAAATGTGGCTTGGTAAATAGCAATATAAAGACAAAACCAGGATACCGACAAAAGCTCTGCAGTCATTTGGGCTGTTAGTTATTGGTTAACTAACTGTGGCTAAAGAAGGGTAGTGATAGAGCTATTTTATTCGTTGTTTACTTATCATTAAGTTTACTCTCATTCATCAATGTATGATGACTTACTCTTAACTACAATATACCTGTATATTATTACAATAGTTAAGTTGCACTGTCTAAGATTAATCTATATTTCTTAAAACATTATCATATTAAAGAGCCAGTCGGATAATATTTAAACACATTTCTAGATTTTTAAACCACATTAAAAAACTTTTAATTGCAAGGAAATTTTATTGTATAATCTTAGTGAAGAGTAAACTATAGAGCTAAATAGTGCATTTTGTAACGTAGGTTGACGTGTTAATCAGTAGTGGTGTGAAGTGACTAGGTTTTTGTCATTTGTAATGATAAGTAACTTATAGAATTAGGCAGTTTGTAAAATGTAAACACTCGTACAATGCATTATTTAAAATTTGTTTGCATGATTTTAATAACCTGTAATTAAACCAGGTAATTCGAACGTTTCATTATTTTTTAACTTTATAAAGTTTGTGCGAATCACCGAGTACAAAAAAAAACATAATCAACCTCCGATGTGAGTATACTCATTTGTAGTAAACAGCCTTTAGGGTATTGAATTTACCAAGTGGTCTTAGGACCATCAAGGCAAAATACCCCATGCTTCCTGAAAGTTAGGTAGGATCAACTAACCTCACCCCCTATTCTGTAATGTCAGTAAAAATTAATCATGGTTGAAACTGTCGAATGTATTTCACAAATCTGATTGCAAGGTGAATTGCGATACTTTTTCCCAAAAGACTGTAATACTTATTCAATAACAGTATTGATTGAAAAGATCATTGTAAAGTTTTCTTGAAATCCAAACTGGTATTCGGACGCCTAATTCTTGAAAGAAATAGCTTTTAATGGTTTAATATCAAACAAGCAAAATTTTCATCGAGCGATAATTAGACATGATAGTTAAAAATAATATATTTGTTGGGAAGAATAATTCCAACAAAACGTAGCTTATTATGTTAATATGATTGGTATGTTAAAGAACAGTGGATCTTAAAATGTTGGCTAAAAAAACAATTGATCGTAAGAACTACAGTATATAGTCAATGTGAACGCTCAGGTTTTATGAAAATAAGTACTGGGTCAACCGGGGTTACATTCACCATTTTTAGACGTCTTTGCACAAATGTCGCCGTAAGATTTAATTAATATAGAAAAACTTATTTTTTATACCTTTTGTGTTCTAAGATATACAGGTTGTCCCACGAGTAACCCGACAATCTTCTCAGATGGTTTCCTCTCATTAAAATATTGACAAAAATTATATAAACATATGTCCGGAAGATTTTTATTGCGAGCTACGGCTAGCGAAAGATTTCGCCCGATTTTATAGGAAAGGACGGAAATAAAGTGAAACCGATGTTCTTATGGCGTAAAGATAGTTGTTACATTTGTTACATTCTATGTAAAATGAACAGAACAATTGAATTAAAACACGTCCCAGACCTATAAAACCACCCATTTCATAGATATCAGATAAAATAAGCAAAAGTTTGGTCTTCAAAAACATACTTTGTTTAGATTTAAATTACATTCACTTCATTAAATGGGTAATAAACTCGCAAAATGTTTAGCCAAGACTTTTAAAGAAGTTAATCTTGATGAGAGTAATGTAAAATAAGCTAATAATAAACAAAAAACAAGTTTTTAAATTTTTTGTTTAATTAAATCAACACATACGAAAATTAAAACAGAAAATGCATTATCTGTTTTTTAAATGACCGATGTTCGTAAAGACAAAACATTTTAATAGCTGATCTTTGCTAATCTGGGCAAACTCATACTCTCAGGAGTTAATTTCCAATCACTCACATCTTTTCTCCACATAATTTTCATGAACCTAAAAAGGTAACATCAAAAGTTGCATCAGATGTGTACTGTTGGGAGGCAGACATACAAAATGAAAGTTTTTATCTTTACACTTATAGAAAACACTTATATTTAGGTGAGATGACAAGTTGTCAATTTTTTTTCAGACGATTTCTTTATTCTGAACCCATCCTCATTGGATGCTTCGGTAGCGGCAGTATTTTGGACCTCCTCCACCTAAGATCCCAGTTGAGTAGCTTTTGAAACCCCGAATGGTCGTAGAAATTCACCAACTGCATTTCCACACATCACCATGGAAGTACTGGACTTAGAATACTTACAAACCTTTTCTGGGTATTTGGTTCTCCAGCGTACATGACTTGTTTCTCTCCAGGATCGTTAGTAAAATTTATTTCGTTTAAAATCGTTTTTTGGAGGTAGCGCTGCAAATCTATTTTACCCAGTCTTTCATTGATACTTAACATTATAACTTAGATCTTGAAGGTTAATGGAAAGCCGTAGTCGCTCATAGTTTCAATGTAGAAAACAGAGGAATCTTCTTACTCTCTGGCTGCTTACCTGGTGTCTTAGTGTGTTGTTGTTTTAGTTTGTAATTTATAGTTTCCATTGGTATTTAAAATATATACCAGCCCTGCGTTGTGTGAAGGTGCCATTTTGCAATTTCTTGTAGACACACTCCAATATTTTTCCTCTTGGTAGTCTGCGTAATG
This sequence comes from Homalodisca vitripennis, assembly GCF_021130785.1. Lineage (NCBI taxonomy): Eukaryota > Metazoa > Arthropoda > Insecta > Hemiptera > Cicadellidae > Homalodisca > Homalodisca vitripennis. The sequence goes on along the minus strand of NC_060208.1, from coordinate 104,871,964 downwards.
GCGAGAATCCAGCTTCGCTTGTAAGCTCGTACCATCCTAAAATAACAAATGATTATTATAACAAAAATTAAATGATTTTTTAACGTAATGTATCATACTAAAAAAATTGAGTGTGAAACTGGTGTAAAGAAACCCCGGTTTTGCTCTGACAGAGACAAAATAAACATTACAAATTGAGGTAAATTTTTACTTTAGTTTAACTAGATTTAAACTCTATGATTGTAGAATACAATACATTCCCAAGCATAAGTAATCGACACTTACCTGTTGCAAAAAATGTAGTCTTTTTTTATAAACACAGGTATGAATGTAAAACAAAATCCAAAATGATAGCTGGAACAGTATATCTCAGTTATATTGTGATAGCAGTGCTGTCTACGAGAGAAGACATCAACTACTCAGAAATGTTTCTTAGTTTCTTCACCAGATGGAGTTAAATGTTTTATCAACATTGGTAAAAATTAGCCCAGGTTGAAGGTAATTAAAAAATGTTTTAAGGTCAAAACACTTAGGAAGTCCCATTCAAGATAACAAACACTGGAATACTAACAAAGCTTATTAGCATAAAATGTACATTAAAACTATATTTAGGTTCGCCGTTGAGATTCGTCCCTTAAGAGCCGCGCACAGATGAAGTGATTAATGTATATACATATTTTAGGAGCGTACCCACATGGACATTGATAATAAAGAAAGATTTGTAAAATAGAATAATATTGCGTACAATCACGTAAAAGTATGCGTAAAACTACACGTAACGCCCAGCACGGTTACTCAACCAAATCGGTGTAATATGTTTTTAACATTTTGGATACTTTTATTCTGGGTTTCATCTACAACTGAAATTGTCTAAAATTATTATGCAACATGTAGCCTAGGTGAGTTGCACTCTGCACATCCCGGAGTCAGCTTCATACAGCAGAGACTATATACATGAACGGTAAACTGTAATTATTTCGTATTTCTTTACAACTAAATGTCTCGCAAACCATGTGATACTAGACCGACTATACATATACTTGTTTAACATGTAGGACCCGTCACCACTAGTAGATCTTGTCTCGTAATCGTGGTGGTGTAGTGGCGTAACAATCATATTATAAAAATAATTTGGGTAAAAATTTAAAGATACAACAAAACTCTTAAATGTATATATTAACAATACATCATACATCTCGAAATCTCTTACATACATATAGAGGATTAAAATACAAAATATATAATTTAGCAAAGATAAAAAACATCTAAATAGTTTAATATTTAATATGACATATTGAATAAATTGTATTGTATAACAGACAGATATAACACAACTTTAAATAAAAATTAAGGTTTTCTTAATACATGAGATCTTTACATGGAATTATATTATTCCAAACGCAATAGGTTATAACGTTTTTTATTCATTTTTTTAGGAGAAGCCGATCTCCTTTCTGCCCGTCCTCATGGGCCACTGGCTTGTGCGAGGATCTTATCAAATAGAATAAGGGGGAGAGTCGATACAGTACAAGGTCGATGGTACTGATAAAAAGTGCAAGGGTCACAGACAGGATTCGAACCTGCGCTATCTCTAATTCAGACTCAAAGTCCAACGTCTTAGACCGCTTGCCAATCGGCACTCCCGATTTTGTTTGAGCGCTAAAAAAAGTAAACCAAAATATGTTGGCAACCACAAGAAAAAAGAAATTTAGGAACAATTTACAAATACTTTTTCACGAAGTGTGAATTTATAATTGTTATTAGAAAGAAATATGTCTAAATAGATATATAAATTGTGGGCTAATATTTTTCAACAAGGATGTATAATATATATACTCGTATTTTTATTTCATGTTTCACCAACCGTGTATGTTCTTTCATTGTTCAAAACATATTATATAGTATTGAAACCTTTGAGTGTTATCCTGCTCTAAACTCGTTGATAGGTCGTTTACGGACGTTCCTCACCCGAAATTCAGAAAAAGGTTTCTCTACAGGGTGTAAGTAGGACGAATGTGCTTCAGTACCACAGGGTCCAATTTGAGCAGCGTACGCCATCACTATGGGAATATAGTTCTCTTCAAAGCTCCCGACTAAAAGATGAGCCCAGGGTCCCTGGGAGAACACAGCAACGTCGTCACCCCCGTGAGTCGCTGCTAACATTGGCACTAGCGCTGGGTAAGTGTACGAAAGGTCACCTGGAACACAAAGTAAATGGAACATATTAATTATTTAATTATAAATACTTGAGCAGTGTTCCAGATATCTGGTTCTTTCGTTCAGAGTACAACGTAACCTCATATATTATATATCACAGAATGTTTTATTATTATTAAATACAGACGGTTAGTACAGCTATAAGTTTAATTAATATATAAAGTCCAAATTTTCAATATCTTTAGAATATTTAATTATAACAAATCTGGTATATTGTAACTCTGAGTTGGCGTATTTGATGAACATCAATTGAAGTAAGATAACAAGACCTAATATTTGCTACCATCAGATAATTCACCTAAAACAGCGACTAAAAAGCTAATATTCACTGTGGAGTAAATATTACTCCTAATTCTAGTGTGCATGTACGATACGATAATTCACCTAAAACAGCGACTAAAAAGCTAATATTCACTGTGGAGTAAATATTACTCCTAATTCTAGTGTGCATGTACGATAATTCACCTAAAACAGCGACTAAAAAGCTAATATTCACTGTGGAGTAAATATTACTCCTAATTCTAGTGTGCATGTACGATAATTCACCTAAAACAGCGACTAAAAAGCTAATATTCACTGTGGAGTAAATATTACTCCTAATTCTAGTGTGCATGTACGATAATTCACCTAAAACAGCGACTAAAAAGCTAATATTCACTGTGGAGTAAATATTACTCCTAATTGTAGTGGGATAGATTAACTTATTTTCTCTTTAGATACTATCACTTTGTTTGTCGTCACTTCCATGGGTTGTTACCAACGTCACAATCATCGTCTTTGACTCCATCGGTATCAAAGTACAGCAGATATACTAGAACAATGTTAGTTCTTGTGTATTCATTATAATTTAATAGATTACATGAGTAAGCAATTAATTAAAGATTTCGTATATTTTAGTGCATAAACTATTAGGAAATGACGCTGTTAACGCGTATCACTTGTGGAATTCCCTTCCTCTCTAGTATATCCTTTAATAGTCGATACTGGATCGTGTCTGGACAGAGGACTTTAAACAAAGAGTGAAACACCGAAACCGGTTCTTTTAAGACATTTATTTTGTGACATTTCGAGAAATAGTTCATCTGTAGACTTTCATGAAACATAATTTCTACATAGACATCGATTAGTTTTATGACGGTGCATAGTTTGACCATAGAATTTGAATGAGATTTATTGCAGTTTATCATTAAATAGGCTGAGAAACGTTTTCTTTTATCTGTTGGGGGGGGGGGGTGTAAAAATTTCATTTCTGTATGATGTTCTGTCCGTACGTAAACACTTGGAGAATCAAATGAGCCATAGGTTTTTACCTCAGAGAAGCCTGTTATGCGATACGAGATGTTGGGAATATTGAAGAGCTTTTGTCTAATCTATTTATTTATTTTTATTTAATACATATTAAGCGTATTAAGTTTAAATTTATGTTTAATTTTGCAGTTTGGATATACATTTTTTATACTACCGTATTTAAATATATAGATAATTTTATTATTTAACCTTTTACTTACTGAAGTCGTCCATGGACACGTCTCTGCGCAGAGGACCGGCTCTCTGTACCTCGGCACCCGGCCCAGTGGCGTAACTCAGTGTTGTATATGGGAGAAGGTCTTCAGTGGATATTCCTGCAATTCCTAGAATGTCATTGCCCCTGTCAGGATACCCGGACATAGACAAGGTGTGGGCGTGATCTGCTGTCACCACAATCAGGGTTTCCTGGATATCCACCAAACTCAGTGCCGCCTGAAAACCACCCAGTTATTCAACCAACTATTTATATATTTTGTCATTATTTAAATTATTAGTTTTTGCTATTGCCATGAATTAGGTGTAGAACAGTTTAGGTTGTATTTGCTTCGGAGGAAAGTTCCAGAACTGCTTCTATTCTTCTACTTTATTACTACGTACATTAAAATGTCATGCGTTAAATTCAGTTTGTAACGGCTGCTGCAAAATTTAATTACAATAACCTTTGAAAAACTATATGAGTATACATATTTAAAGAAAATAAGTAATGACAAATTTAATATTTATGTGCATAACAAATGCACGCGTATCGTATTTATATATTACTATTCTATTTATCTCTATATTTTCTATATATTTATTTATTGGGTTGAACTGGTTGCCGCGCGATCTTAAGAGGTGGCTATATGGCTATGTGACGTCACATCATAGTGTGGGGACGATACTAACGGGACGTAACGTGACGATGCCGCAAGGTTGGTTGAAGGTTGTTCCCTCTACCCACCTTGACGATGCCGTGCCGGCACCCCATATGTAGCGGAACGGAGCAATCGGGTGTGCTCGGGTAAGTTTGTCGTAGCTTGGATTATTCATACTACATAGTACTATTAAAAATCAAAAATATTTTGTTTGGTGTGTTAATAATGAACTCATTTCAATGATTTACTGCACTTCTTGACTTAAAAAATCCACTACTCTTTTGTTTTTTTTTTTTATAATGGACTTAATAATTTAAAAGAGGTAATTACTGTAGTTATTAACGGAACATTAGTTTATTAAACAGTTATAAAGAACCTAGATATTGAGATATGACTATTACAACGTATTAAATTTATAAGTCTCTGTCAATAAATGGTCTCTCTCTCTCTCTCTCTCTCTCTCTCTCTCTCTCTCTCTCTCTCTCTCTCTCTCTCTCTCTCTCTCTCTCTCTCTTACTGTCCATATAGTAAACCACCTCTAATTATTTCTTATGCATCGCAGAATGTAGCTATTCTGATCTTTGTTCAGGTGTTTACATAAATCATAATAACTAATTTTATGTTGACACCTTCACTTGGATCACATTCACCTATACTTATTCCCATTAACAGGCAATATAAACGGACAAACTTATCAGCCACATTCACTATCATTCATCATAGAGTCGTACTATTTTCTGCCTATTAATTAATCGGTCCAAAAGTTTGTGAGTGCGGGCTCCTGGAGGTTTTACCTTTAAGATTGATCTTATTACATTTAACGGTTCCGATTTGATATACTCGTACCTACTAATTGTTATAGTCAAAGACAAGTAAAAAATTTGGTTTTTGGATTCCAAAAGACTTCCAAAATGTTATTGCTGTGGACGCTACAAGACAACTTGCTCCCTACAAACAATAGAAGTTAGACTTGCCAGAACAGCCTTGTGAAGTTCCACTGTCTCGTCCAGTGCGGTCCCGGCCTGGTTCGAGTGGTGAAATTTGTCGATCTCGGAGCTCTCCACGAATAGGTAGAACCCGTTTTTCTCCTTTTTAAGAAGCTTGATGGCGGCCTCGGTCATTTCCGCTAGACTGGGCCTTAGTCGCTGGTCCTCCTCCTCGTTGTGCGGTGGCATCACACCATCGCTGAACAAACCTGTAATCGTAAACGGAAACGTTTCAATCGATCTGTAACCGAAATTAAACTGTGTAGAAAGTTTTGTGAAAAAGCAGTTTTTAGATTTATTTACATTTATTTATGCATTATTAAAAACTATATCGATTATTACAAACAGAATTTTAATTAAATATTTATTAAATGCATGTGCTGTACAATACCCACGAATTCTACCAATACTAGATTGGTATAGAGAATTTAAGGAACAAGATATACCAAAACAGGAGATCCCAGATTTGGATTTCAAAATATTCAAATATACACCTATAACATATTGAGCATTTTAATTAGATGGATAATTTTTAATTTTCACCATTAAAAACATTTTTACTTCTTACTCAAACACAGTTGCAGATGAACACATGGTGTATATATAATAATCATTTATTATTCAACGACTATTAAATGATTCACAATTGGAGGATGTATACTTTCTTTTTTAATTTTACCTTTATTACATTTTTTGAAAACTTTTCAGGTGGACAAACTGTAGTAAATATGTTTATGTGACATATAATTTAAGGGAGTATTTATTGCAGATTACGAATTTAATAGTTTCGCATTTTATTGTTAAATTTGAAGAAAATACCGATCTTTATCTATAATTTCACTTTTTATCTATTGGTCCACCGTTTACAAACGGAAAAATTTTATAGAAAAAAGAAAGCATACCAGAATGCTTTTGTTAGCTAGAGCTATATAGCAACAGGCCATATGCGTTAAATGTAGGCGTAACAAGATTTACAAAAACTGAAACTTGTATCCGTATAGTTCAAATATCGAGAAATCCAGTTTCTCCTCTTTTCTCTTTAAATTTAATAAAAAATATTTTAAATATATTGCTGGTATGTCATTTTATGGAAATTTGATTTTTTATATAGCTCTAATCCTTCTTCTAACGTTTAAGACACCTTAGCTGACATACCCTGTATTTATGGCACATTAAAATTGCATTAACAGTTCTAAAAATTATAAGGGCTTATAAAATAAAATACTAATATGTAATATAATCGTGTAGGATATACACTACAAAAGAATTTAATAAAGCACCATATTTGTAGAATATTTAGTTAATTATATTACGCCAATATAAGGGAATATTTGGAGGGCAATCCAAGGGCCTTACATGTTGAAATCGTCCCAATAAAGAAATATTACAAGGTTACATTAACGCCAAACGTCCGGTCAGCGTGGGGCAAAGTCCTTGTCTATTACGCAATATTCTTCTCCGGAAAACGACTCCTAACAGACGGATGATTATCGTTTTCAATATCGATTTAAAAAAGTAGAGACAAAGTTTAATACGATCTACTAAAACTATCTAGTTCATCTCCTTTCACAGATATCGTACGTAGTAACGGACAGAAATCTGAGACTCAGCCAATTATATATACCGAGTGATACAGAACGATAGGTTATTATCATGCCATTAAGAACCGCCCAAAAGACTGACACTGTTGCTGGAGGTGGAAATAGGTAGACATTTAGACATTTGAATATGAAAGTTGTATGTTTTAATCATATTTCTTTTAGCATATTATCCGGAAATATATGATGACTTTTGCTTTAAATTCTAATACAATTCTGGCAATAAAGTACTTATTTGATTTTCATTCAGTTTCGGAAAATTGTGTTTGATGTAAAATTATATATTTAACCCAAATACAATGGATTCAGACCATTAATTTAAAAACAAATCTATTATAAATACATTAAATAAAACCACGTTAAAAAAAAATATATATATATATATATTATTATTATTGGGTTGTTTAAATCTCTTATGTGAATGATTTACTTTCATATAATTTATTGTAATAACGTTGATTTAAAATAACGTAACAATAAAATAAAACAGATTCATGCCACTAATCATGCCTGAAAAATAAACAGTTAATTTTTTTTTAATAAGTTTATTTTTTCATCATTAAAAAATAGCAGAATAAATAATTAAGTTAACGATTTTATTTCGCACTTCTTTTAACTAAACCATAAACATTTCCAGAACATCATATAAAATTATGACTTCAAAATGTTTATTTTAGTGTTTAACAAGCAGATATTTCATATCTGGATCTCATGACGATCCAGATGTTTTCGTTAGTAAATGTTTTATATACTGTTAAAAATTGTAATAGAACAGCATTTACTTACCAAAAACATAATCAGTGTGAACGTCAACGTTCTTGAGTTCCTCTCGACTTGTTACATATTTCGCCTTTCCCTTGTGTCTCTTGTCTTGTTTCCACTCCTCTACCAGATTTCGGCCGTCCAACCGCTCTCCTCCATCTTTCTCAGACAAGAACTTGAGCCTTCCACCTCCAAGTAGAACCTTCATAATAAACATGCAACACTTACAATAACATAGTCAGTGTTAGTCCAGTTAATTTTTATGAGATCGTTACATAACTAGACTTTACTTTTAGTTTCTTGTATTTCTTCCACTACTCAACAGGGTTCGTCCGTCGGCACGTTCTCCTTCAACTGTTTTGCGCAAAAACGTAGTCCTTCAACCTCAAGCAGAACATTTATAACATACATGCCAAACGTACAATAACATAATCAGTGTTTGCCTAGATTATGTTATTGAGATGAGATTTTTTCATCGTTCATGAGACAAGATCTAGGGTCTTTAGAAGGATAAAATTTTAAGATTTCCACTTCCGAGGAGAACCTTTATATAGTACACTCCATTTATACGATAATCTGTATGAGTAAATATGTGTTATTATTCAAAGTTTAAGTTAGTGAAATGCGTAAATGGTATGTCAATAAAACAAGTAATATACGAGAACAACTATGTGAAAGAATTCTAAACCTTGATATCCTGCCCGGGATAGTTTTGAATCAGCTGCCGGGCAATGTCTGGGCACGTGGTTGGATCGGCTGGGAGGGGCGCTATGATCTCATCTCTGTCACTCTGCCAGAATCTGAAAGCTGTATGTGCGTAGTTTCCCGCCGGTGATGCTCCTGTAATAATCACATTGGCAGATGAAGTTAATACAAGTCAGAGCAATATGTAAATCTGGTTACTTTTTTTGGAACTTTAACAATAAATACTTATATAATTTTATAGTTTCTAATTGGTTTAATATTTTAATTTATTATTTACAAAGGTTTTATACATTATAACACATTTATTAGTATTAATATCAAAATATCAGCTGTCAAAAGTCATATGGTTATTCAGTATTGACGTTTATTACGGCTCTTCTTGTTGAGTTACAACTGTTAACATGATTTGTTCATATTGCCATATTTATTAATGTAAATTTAATTTATTAAAATCTGTATTTTTAGGCTCAAATAATCAGTTTTTTTATCGTTTAAATTTATTAACACCTTTTATGTTGTATGTTAATCAATATTGTATGTTTATAATGCAATGCAGTCTAAAACAATTGAATAAATGGAATGTAATTTTTACAAACTAAAGTCAACAAACTTTTTTTATTTAATTTTTTTATCTCATTTAAACCTCAGCGTCAGCTATGCCGGCTTCGAAGTGCACTGGTTTTTATTATTATTACATTATTGGACCACCCGGGATTTGAACCCGTGATCTTTTGGTTAGATAGCCGAGACTTTAACCATTAGTCTACGGAGGAGGACTGTCTACAAACTTATTACGAGTGTTTTTTTATATCAATATGATATTAATACGTTTGGATCATCAATTTTAAACTAACAGAAACTAAAGCTTTCAGAGGTGAGGTGGGCATTACAGCGTGAGAGTATGTTAAAATCAAATCTTTGTAACAAATTTTACATTGACTTTCTACTCAATTATTTTATTTTTATACTTTATGCCCTAAAGTCGTATATATTCCAAATCCAACATGACGTACAAAAACAATAATGTAAAATATAAGAGATATCGATATATTATATATATACAGGGTGTTCTGAAAAAAGGTGCCCATAAGTCAGGGCGTGATTCCTCACATCAAAATAAGAAAAAAAAGGTCTAATTAACATAGGTCCGAAAATGCTTAGTTACCAAGTTATACAGGGTGAAAGATTTCGTCTGAATTTCAGTTCCCCTGCTGCAACGAAGCCCTACGGGTATTTTTTGGCTGTTAATTAAGATGTATAATTTAGCGTACTTTATGTAAAATGAACTGAAAAATTGAATAAAACCGTTTCCAGACCTGTAGCTACAGTAAGTTTTAAGATATGTGACGAAATACGCGAAACTTGGTCCCGAAAAACAAGTTACATTTAGGTTTGAAGCAGATTTACTATGTTAAAATGTACAATAAACACAATATATTTTTTCACGGTACTTGTAGAAAATTTAATTTGCGAAGAGAAAGATGCAAAAATAAGTCTATAATAGACAAACGCAAACTTTAAAAAAATAATCCTTAATTACATACAACACGCATGAAAAATAGACAAAATCTGTTAAGCTCTCTACAAATGTAATATTGAAAATAAAACAGCTGTTTTATTAAAATATTTGATTTGAGAAACAAAATAATTTCTATTTAAAAACATATGTTTTAACAATGTAACATTGTTTATAAATAATTTAAATAAACATTACAAGCAGCTATTTTTCCATTGCTCATGAAGTGCGTGTGTTGATCTGTACTTTAATACAAGTTAGTGCGAGTGCCGTTGAAGTTAATTTTTGATAGCTAATAATATCTTATTCATCATGGCAGGTAATATGAATATTATGTACACTAATGGTGAAATGGCAGACATGCATTTAATGTACGGTCTTGCACATTGCAACAGTCGTCAGGCTAGACGACTCTATCAGGAACATTTTCCTCATAGACAGTTACCGACTCATAAAATGTTTTCTTCCATTCATAGAAGGCTAAGCGAGACGGGAACCTTTAAATCTGGAAAAGTTGGTAGAATCAGGACGGCCACGTACAACGTGTACAGCTGAATTGGAGGAGGGCGTGTTGGACAAAAATAGAGAATCATCCTGGAAGAAGTACTAGAGAACTAGCCTTGGATTTCGGTGTTAGTAATTCAATTGTCTGGAAGATTTTACACGAGCAGCAGTTGCATTCTTATCACTATCAAAGGGTCCAGGCTCTTTTGCCTCGAGATTACTTTCCTCGTGTTCAGCTATGCCAATGGCTTATCCAAAGGTGCAGAAATCCACATTTTTTTAAATTACATTATCTTTACTGATGAAGCAAAAATTTTCAAGAATGGCTATTCTTAACACCCACAATACTCACATGTGGGCAATTGAAAATCCACGTGCTATTTCAGAGAACCGTCACCAATATCAGTTTTCTATAAACGTATGGGCTGCTATTCTGGGTGATAAAATTTTTATTAGTTTTTTTACCTGATACGCTCAATGGTGAAAAATTATTTACATTTCTTGGACGACTAATCTGAATGAGTTACTCGAAGATGTGCCACTATACACACGCAAACAACATGTGGTTCATGCAGGATGGAGCTCCAGCTCATTACACATTACAAGTAAGAGAATTTTTAAATGAAGCATATCCAAACAGATGGATTGGTCGAGGAGCCCCAGTAGCATGGCCTGCAAGGTCACCTGACCTCAATCCTCTAGACTTTTTCTTATGGGGACATTTAAAGACGCTTGTCTACGACTCGCCTGTGGATACCATAGAAGAGTTGCGAATAAGGATTGTTAACGGGGATTCAAAGGATACGTGAGACACCTGGGATCTTCGAAAGAGTTCGGCAGTCTATGAGAAGACGGCTGGATGCTTGTATTTTGAATGAGGGGAAACATTTTGAACATCTACTGTGACGTGGTTAGTTTTTTTAGGACAAGTGTAACTTTTTTGTTGAATGATAATTCAGATAACTTTTTTTATGTATGATAATGTATGATTGTTAAAAAATATTTACTTGATAAAAAATAATAGTAAACTCATTAATTTTTTTTTAATAAAACAGCTGTTTTAATTTCAATATTACATTTGTAGAGAGCTTAACAGATTTTGTCTATTTTTCATGCGTTTTGTATGTAAATTAAGGATTATTTTTTTTAAAGTTTGCGTTTGTCTATTATAGACTTATTTTGCATCTTTCTCTTCGAAATTAAATTTTCTACAAGTACCGTGAAAAAATATATTGTGTTTATTGTACATTTAACATAGTAAATCTGCTTCAAACCTAAATGTAACTTGTTTTTCGGGACCAAGTTTCGCGTATTTCGTCACATATCTTAAAACTTACTGTAGCTACAGGTCTGGAAACGGTTTTTATTCAATTTTTCAGTTCATTTTACATAAAGTACGCTAAATTATACATCTTAATTAACAGCCAAAAAAAATACCCGTAGGGCTTCGTTGCAGCAGGGGAACTGAAATTCAGACGAAATCTTTCACCCTTTATAACTTGGTAACTAAGCATTTTCGGACCTATGTTAATTAGACCTTTTTTTCTTATTTTTGATGTGAGGAATCACGCCCTGACTTATGGGCACCTTTTTTCAGAACACCCTGTATATATATATATATATATATATATAATATTATATATATATATATATAATATTTATATATATATATATATAAAGTAATAGTTATAATAAATGCCAAAAATTGACATAAAAAAATCAAGAAGTTGTAAATAATTTGAAATAAAATGTAATTCGTCTGAAATGGGTTACTTATCTAGGTTATTCTGTTTATAGCAAAATAAAAACACAGATTGAAGAAATTTGTAAACAAACTGAGTACACTATGAGGGTTATCATATCATAGGCTCTAATAAGTTGCCAACACATATTAAATATATTTTAACCAAATTTTTAAAAGAGGATTTTATACGACTCGATCTGTTTTTATGTATTAATGTCCACAGATTCTTTTTCCGAAAAAACCGATTATCATTTTTCTCTTTTTACACGAAAGAAGGCTAGCTCGTAGATTTTTAAAAAGGCTTTTAAAAAGATTTTTACCAGTATATTGCTAGGGAATTCTTAGATAGTTTTACAAATACAAAGAAAGAAAAGGAGAATATTAATTTTAGAATTGAGTTTTTTGCAATATTATTACAACTTACCTCAGAATAGCAAGAAAAGAAGCTTTTTTAATTGGCATCGAAGTAGGACTCTATTGGAGTTGATATCAAATATCCGTCCTGATGTAATGGGGCAGAACGGAGTCTTTTGGAGAGAATTTGGATTCGTTTTTAAATATTTATACGATGTGCTGTAAGAAGCATCCTAATTTACATCTAGGTTCCATGTTATGATCCTCTAAGAGTACTTTCAAACTTAACATGAAACAACAAGACGTAGGTTGCCGAGATGTAGTGTTCTCCAATGGCCATCACTTTAAGCTATATACCATGACCTTTGAGAAAGTTAATGAGACAGATTTTGGTACAAAGATTGGAATTGTTAAAATCACTGTAAGTTATCTTTAGAGATGTTTCCGGAAACCATCCTAGTCATAGTACCAGATAACGCAAGTTCTACATGACACGGAATAAGTTATAGAAATGTAGTTTTCATCTCTTTCCTTCTATCACTTACCTTAAAAGGCCAGGGAACAAAACGTTTGTTGTTCATATGACAATGTGGAAACTATCTAAGAGCAGCGAGGGAGAATAGAGTGCAGAGATTTAATTCAGAATAAAATTAGATTTCCTCGGAGATATCATCGCAAATTCACACCTCATGTTAGGCTTCCAGATGACGCTTCTCTAGGAGTCCTTCGAAATATAGTAAAGATAAAGAAGACGGAGTAGCTTGCTGAACAGTTTGTTTCTTCTAATTACCACCTCACGGATTTATTGAACATTTCCCTTTCCCTATTCATGTTCCGAGTGTCGTTTCTGTTGGAGACCGTGTAGAATGTATCTTAGAGCAATGGGATAGATGAGAGGGTTGCAATTAAAATTCTTAAAGTAAACATTCCTTAAACCGGAGGCACTATGGGAAATCTTTATTTTGATTTCAGGATTAATCCATGAGGCCTTCCTGGCAAGGAACAACAAAACGGAAAAGTTTGAGTGCCTACAAATATTTCACTTTTTTATTTGTTGGTTATGAGTTGTGTCCTAGTTTGCGGCAGGGAGAACCATACTTCAGTAGAGACGAAGGAAAGAGTACACCGACTGTGATGTGTAGAAGTCCAATTTCAACTTTAAAGTTGCAATGGTTGCAAGGGTAAGTTTCGTCATACATATATATGTTCCAGATAACCAGTTGTAAAGAACCCACAAAGATTTGTATGCAGAGCAGAGGATATACTTCTAGGACTAAATTAGTTTAGTTGTGATTGAAAAAAAACTATTCCAAAACTTTTAGGTATGTACCATAATGTGGACTAATTGTGAAATATACTTCATAGACAGTGGGCCGGGATGAAATTCAGAGATTAAGATTTCTATAAATTCCCGAAAACTTCAGACATGGGATTTTCAATTTAAGTTCGATATGTAGAACTCTCGGTCCTTTAAAAAACTCTGTTTAACATATCATGGAGTTATAATTTAGGGTGTAATATCTTAATGAAATTAATAATCCGTGTAAGATCAACGTTTCATTTCTTAACAAAATAACGTATCTAATAACAGTATTCTCTAGACATCAGGTGCTAATCACTAAACATTTTCACCTGTATTATTGATTGAAGTACATACTACAGAATACTCGTGAACAAAATTTAAAAATTATACATTTTTTAGCAAAACACATCCGACTTCAAAAACCTGTTAAATACGTAAATATGTTAGGATTTGATCAATGACCAACAACTTCAATATTCTATATTGGGTGACAATGGGTAACAAATATATCCAAGACGTCCGTAGGTGCTACGCTCGAGCAAAGTTTTAGTCCCGCAGTTAAAATGTTCACTTATATTGCCGCTGTTTTACTGTACACTTCTTGAAACACTCCACGACCGCTATCTCGAAGCATTCCCTGATATCAGCAAGTTTGAAGGAACAAACATGGTTATAAATTACTGTTTTGCTATACGATGCTTAATAATAGCTCATATATATTTCATTTTCGGAGTCTTAAATTGCAGGCACCTTGAGCCTTTAGATATTGAAACATAAGAGGGTATAAATTTCATTTGGAATTGCTGATGTTTCTGCAGTATTTCTTTTATGAATCTTATATATTTGACGAGACAAATATTTATTTAAACAGAAATTAGAATTTTTTTTGTTTGTTCTGGAAAACAAACTAGAGAAGGCCAAGTTGTTCAGAGAGCCCAATGAGTCCGATATTCATTAGTCTTTCTCAATCCCCCCATAGCACATACACACTCGCCCGTAAACTCATCGTTTGTGACAACACCAGTTGCTTTACCCTCTGCGAAGGCCAAGTTGTTCAGGAAGCCCAGTGAGTCCAAGGGTCGTTAGTCTTTCTCAATCCCCTATAGCACATACACACTCACCCGTAACCATCGTTGCTGACAGCACCAGTTGCTTTACCCTCTGCGAAGGCCAAGTTGTTCAGGAAGCCCAGTGAGTCCAAGGGTCGTTAGTCTTTCTCAATCCTCTATAGCACATACACACTCACCCGTAAGCTCGCCGTTGGTGACGACACCAGTTGCTTTACCCTCTGCGAAGGCCAAGTTGTTCAGGAAGCCCAGTGAGTCCAAGAGTCATTAGTCTTTCTCAATCCTCTATAGCACATACACACTCACCCGTAAGCTCGTCGTTGGTGACGACACCAGTTGCTTTACCCTCTGCGAAGGCCAAGTTGTTCAGGAAGCCCAGTGAGTCCAAGAGTCATTAGTCTTTCTCAATCCTCTATAGCACATACACACTCACCCGTAAGCTCGTCGTTGGTGACGACACCAGTTGCTTTACCCTCTGCGAAGGCCAAGTTGTTCAGGAAGCCCAGTGAGTCCAAGGGTCGTTAGTCTTTCTCAATCCTCTATAGCACATACACACTCACCCGTAAGCTCGTCGTTGGTGACGACACCAGTTGCTTTACCCTCTGCGAAGGCCAAGTTGTTCAGGAAGCCCAGTGAGTCCAAGGGTCGTTAGTCTTTCTCAATCCTCTATAGCACATACACACTCACCCGTAAGCTCGTCGTTGGTGACGACACCAGTTGCTTTACCCGATGCGAGTGCCCAATTCACCAGGGAGTCCACGTGAGTTCTAGGATCATTAGACTTGTTGCAATCCCCAAGCGGTACTTCAGCACTGACTCCTATAGTGCCAAAATTAGCCTTGACACCGCCCACATACGAAGTCGATGTGCTTGCAGAGTCCGCTACTTGTTTATCGACGCAATAAGTCTGAAATTTATGAAAGTTTAGTTATATTTTATATAAGCTATCTCGTTATTGTGAGATGTATAAAGCTTGTTTCTCGTATATACTGTAAATATAAGTACCATTAACAACCTGTAATTTTATTAATGGTAGAAATATTAACAAAATTATCATTCAATAAATGTTATTGCTTAGCAAATAGTTTTTTGTTTAAGAAACTTAAATAAAAAAATAAAATAATATATTCTTTTAGCAATAATGTCAGGTGGTTTTTAAAATAAATACAATATTTAAGTTTCTACAAATACAGAAATATCTTTCAGAAATATAAATAAAAAACTCATCTAAATATGTTTTTATCTTCCATATAAAACAAAACACAGAATACTGTACTTATTCACATATTTTTAAAGTATAATTTTCTGTGCTTAATATATACTAACAACCCCAAATTCTAGATGAACTACATTCTCTTTTTAATTTTCAGTTGGATTTACTTTAAGTTAGTGTCATATAAAAAACATGCATCATTATGTTGTTATTTGAGTCTATATTGTGAAACATTTAAAAAATACTTATCGAGATATTAGGATTATTTAAACGATTCTAAATATATATAAACAGAAGAATATTCATATAATCTCCAAATCATTCTGATACATTTAAATACTCTTAAGATAATCACTCTCAAATACTCTTAAAAGTAATTATAATTATTATATATATATATATATATATATATATATATATATATATATATATATATGCCACATTTATATAATTCATTATAATATATGTAATGTGAAATGTGAAAGTCTGTGAAGATTTTCGGATATTTGGATGTTTGTTACTCTATCAACACCTATTTGGACAGATGTCGATGAATTTTGGCATGTACATTACTTAGATATATGAATAGAATACAGGAATATTCTTATTCCAGATTACAATCCACAAATACTGTTGAAAGTTACTTAAAGAAATGTTTAATAAAAAAGTATGCATTCAAAAAAATTTTCAGCAAAAAAAGTAAATGCTGAATCATAGAACGCAACGTGTCACGTAGTAGGCTATTAGCTGTCGTTGTATGATACATATAGTAATGACAATTAATATTATTATCTAACCTTAGTAACATATAGAAGCAGTGACGATTCGTTTACTCTGGTTTGACTGAACATAGAAAATATTTACAAGAAATTTATATTCTTTGTCATTATGGGACGGCATATATACGGTATATAGTAGTAGCTGGCAGAATAAATCCGTAGCCCGCGCTTTTAACGAATAGGCTACTCGAAGAGACCGGGTACTAACTTGATTCAACGATCTATTCCCTTCATGATTACAATTTGAGGAAAACGATCAAATTCAGTGTGCACTTAATCTAGCAAATTAAATCACAAAGCTATAACCAGACACTAAGCATTTTTTATGACAGAATATCGTCGAGAGAACATTATTTTTTCTTCATTGAGGATTGCGATACTGATTAAGTATAAAAATGTGGATGTAATTAATAAACATAACCAAGTAAAAAGGATGATTTAGCACACAGATCGGGAAGCGAGAGGATATATTGTAGTTTATAAATTTAAATATGTTCATACCTAAAAAATAAAATTACGTATTGAAGTCTTAAAGTTTTGTCATAAGATTCTCAATATACTAAATGAAATATTAATATGTGAGATATTAAAGACTTTTAAGCAGTTTTTTTTATTATTGCGTTTCGTTTCAAATCGAAGTTTTAAAGTTTTAGTGTTTTACATGCCACTTAAAAAGGCTATGACGTATATTATTCAGCAGGATATTGCGTATGAAGCTACGGGTTGGTTATGAAGCTACGTGTGAGTAATTAAATAAAGATAAGAATCATTTTTAAAAAACTGGAAATGAAGAATATATTTCAGTAATTGACGTTTTTTATGAAGATTTTCAAAGTATTTTTTATTTAGTTTTATTTTTTGTATTTGGTATGATATTTAAAAGGGATATTGCCCATGGTTTCCCTCTTATTCAGCAGAAAATTACATGCAAAGTGACGGGTAAGTCCTTGTAGTATTAATACTGCATTACATCAGATCAAAACACAAATATTAAATGAAATATATTAAGGGGGTTATAAAAATAAAAGTCTAAAAATACGATTTTTGTTTTAATCCATTTTTATATATGGTTAAAATGATATGTAATATGTCACAAGACATTAGACGTGTACCGCCTAAAGAAAATAAGACTGTGAAGCTCAAAAATTAAAAAAGGAGCCAATCAGAAGTCTAAAACTGCTTATGGAATACTTAAAGAAGAATTGAAACTCAAGGACAGTGAGGCTGGACCTCCCTATAAAGCGGGGCTCAACTAAAAATGTAAATGTCTTACAAAATCTTCGTTTTTAACTATATATTGTACCTATTCTCAGAAAGTTTAAAGCTAGAGCTTTTAAACTTTTCCTTGAGTTCCTAGAGTTTTTCTTGATAATTGATTAAGGTTTTGATATTTAAAAAAAACAATAAAATTTAAAAAGTAAGGCATTATTTACGATTTTTTGGAATACATTTTCTTTTAGAAGAAAAGATCTTTTGAAGGAGAAAAAATTCAGTGGGTAAATGAGGTCTTATTTTACAATTAAAGACAAATAAACATTTTATATTTAAAGAAGTTTAGGAGAAAGTTTACATCAAAGTATCCGAATTTAACATGGGTAATTTACACCCCCTTTAAGGAATGCAAAAATATTATCTTATTGTATATTAAAACTAAACTTTTTAAAATCATTTAAATAAAAAAAAACCTATTGGTCCGTTTCTTGTGTAGACCATATTGTTTTTCACATCTTGTAAACATCGTCTTCCATTAGTACTTCGTTCTCGTCGTATATGCCGTTTATCAAGTGTTTCTTAAGATCTGGTTCATCTTACTGCCTCTGCAACTTCTCTCTCATATCTTCGTTTCCACCTATCTTCAGCTATCATGGGAGGACATCGGAATGACACCATCATTTGGATCAATTAATCCCACACTTTAATGCAACATGATGCCGTAACCTTTGATTAACTACTAGCAGCAGCTTTCTCTGCAGGCTCATCAACTTGGCTTTTTCCTGTTCCACAAAATTCCATGTGCCATAGAAGATACTATACCTATATCCATCTTATAACGGTTTAGAATTTGTGGATTGTCAAAAATTGTAAACTATGATTTTAAATAGTTATAAGAATCAAACAGTGTAATTATTATATTCTAATGCTCTTGCAGTTTATCTTATTTACGTTTTATTATGATTTATGGAAATTACAAATATTATGGAAACTAAGGTTTGTAAGACTGGTTTGTTAGGTTGGTAGGTCACTAAGACTAGTGTACAAGAAAGTAGCTTTAAAATATTGGATTAACTTTTACTCCACGTTAATACCCACCTTCTTAGAATACAATACTAACAAAATCCTCCATGTTCTGAAGCTTTTGTTGTAAATTTGGCCAACATACTAAAAATGGTCTCTACGTTATTCTTTAAGAAAAAGTTTTTTAACCATAACTTACGAGTATATCAAAACATAAATTCTCACAAAATGGAAAAGTAACTAGTACGTCAAATGCATTGTGGGTAATGAACTCACGAACCGTTGTTTTGCTAGTGTTAGTTACTGTTCAGCAGTATTGGCGTTTTCACTACTAATTATTAACTTTGATATGTTTCACCTTTTATTCTATGACTCTTTGTTTCCTTTATAAACTAAGCATGTAAAAACTGTAATACATAATATCTCAGATTCAAGATTGTATAGTCCACAAGAACTTCGTACGTGTGTAACGGGCAGGTTAAAACTTACGTCGTAATAGCTCAGTTCATATTGCATGATACTCGTGACTAGGAAATAATTTTATGCATATAGCAATTTGCAACAATATTAATTTTTTTCATGTTTCCTGAGTTCATAAATTTTCTGGCTTTAAACAAACAATTTTATGGGTTATGACAACGCGCTGTCGCTGAGATGGAGGTAGTGATTTTTAGTGTCAAACCTATGTTTACTTACAGCCAACATATCTTTATTGCAGTCAAACATTATTTTCTTATAACTATGTATATCCTTGTGGCCCCAGAGATATGGTAGGGCTAAAATGTAATCCTACAAAGATTCATTCGTTGAGATTGGTTTGCTGACACTGCCTGTGTATCTTCGAGGTGATACTCTACTGCCATCCGTAGTGTATTTTGTTCTACGTGGTGAATTTCATATATATATAAAGACAATATACACGTAAATGGGGTCTAATAACATAGACTCACTGCTCCTGAGCGTTTACCATCTCGGATGATTATCAGCCACACCAATAAGCTCATTGGAGAACTCAAAACTATTTACAATTTCAGTCAGACTACAACCTCTCTTGGCATCTAGGGCACTTTGTTCAGTTGGCGAGTTCATGATGAATCACTGGGATGATTCACTTAACTACAACGAAAGAATTTTTAACCGGATCTGAATGTTATAAGGGTGAATGTTGTGTAGCATAATATTTGTATAAACTTATTGTACATCAGACATTAACGATGAAAATTTTACATTGTTATTTAAAGCTTATTTATAACATTCATATTCTTATTCTCACCTTCGACAGACCTGTGTAGGGAAAGCGTTCGAAACTCAGCTTGGTGCTCTCACCCGACTGGTTGAACAGTTGACCAAGATATATCCTGCCTGCGGTGAGAGTCGAGATAGACATTCCGTCTCCGATGAACAAGATGAGGTTTTTGGCCACTCCTTCTATCGGTCTGACCTTCAGCCTCTCGGCCAGAGTCTCCTCAGCCATCCGCCTCCAGTACTGTATTTCTGCACCAAATTTCAGTGATAACGTGGTGGTACTACTTGTCTAGAACTGCTTAAAAAGTAATTTCGTAAGTTTTTAACTGATATGTTGCATAGAAATAATGCAAGTGCAAAGTAGCCCACATTTTTACCAGTGGTATTTGCTAAACTAAAGTCAGATATTTTATTTAAATTCATGGTAACAAACATCAAGGAACTTAATGGTGCTTATTAACTATCAAATTTTTAATATTTATGTGTTCATGTAAAAGCCTAACTAGAAAAGTGCTCTGTTAGGGCACACAATTAATTTTATTTTTATTTCTTTATCGGGAAGTTTCGGAAAAAAGCCATGAGTTTTTGTTGTACCTCACCTTTTTCCGATGGATTGGGTTCGCCATACGTTTTTGCTGATACCACAGTTAGTTCTAATCCTGGAACATAAGTACAATATATAAATAATTTTAAGTAGGTCACGTTAAGTTTGTGTATCTTAAACTAAAAGATTATTAATCTATTATACGTACTGTCTAATACTGTTTAAAGATGAAAATAAAAATAATGAAATATAACTTACATTTAAAACTAGCGTTTCCTGTTATAATGAACCTCAGACAGTTAACATCTGAGACATAAACATTCGTATGAATTAATATATTTTAAAGTTAATAATTAAACAAAATTAAAAATCATCTGCAACAAAATAAACAATCTCTTAGTATTCGTTTTACCTCCTGACTTTAAATTTAAATTAACACGGATACGGGTATGCTTACTGAGTGTAAGGATCTCGATCTGGGATCATATAATAAAAAATATAATTCTTCAGCTCCACCATAAAATAAGACCGACTATAAATCGTCTTAATGGTATCTGCAAGGAGTAACTTGAAATGAGGGTAACATCAAAAAAACGTAACATAGGCTTGAAAACAGTACTTCTACCTTCCGAGATCTGCAAAACGATACTTTCCTTCTGTTGATAACTAACTGAAAATATAAAAACAAACTAGGTTTAAGAGAGAGAAACACACAATAGCACAATGGTGGCCATAAGCTAGAAGTAACAACCTTGTTGTGCCAATTCCATGGGTTTTATTTACAATAAATGCTTATAATAAAAATAATTGTTTTATAAACTTAAATAAAGTACTGAGATAAAGTACTTACTATGTCTGATTGTCTTAACCAATCAAAGAACATTATCAGTAACCAGTACCACCAGGAAAATGTAACTCATATTATTATAACAAATGTATTTGTATATACAATATATTTTACGATATAGTACACAGCTGGTACCTCGGATGACTTGACACACAATATTGATTCTTGATGTTATAACAGTATACGCACTCACGACAAATTTATGTAATGATATGTAAAAAATATATTCTATATCAGTTTGATCAGTATATTTTTAGATATATATAGTCCAATGTATGTTATGCAACACGAATTATATTGCAGGAGTTAGTGAATCTTTACATTTTAACAGGATCTACGGTTATTAAAAACTGAGAAACAGAAATGAAGACAATAATATCCGTATTATTGTGACCACTGTTCTTTTAGGCAGTGCGTAAAAAGGTATAAATTATTTGACCTAGACGGATTGAAATAGTCTGATATATTATGTAGTTTGGCTTGTATGTCTATTGCAGCTATGGTGGGAAGCATTGATTCAATTATCACTTTTTATATCGTCAATTTTAACGCCTTTTCTGAAGCTTAATACTGAGTTTAAGGAATTATTCTGAACGAGGATAAGCGCTCTAAGGTACATCCCGCAGCTAACTTGAAAGCAGATCGCCCTTGTTTTGAGTAGTAAGATTGGTTTGTGTCCACCTTATACCAGAATCTAAAGCCTGCAAACTCGGCTATAGGTGAACCTATTTATAATATCGTCAGTATAAAACTAGACATAACCGTTCTGTACAGGTTTTTTCCACATATTAAAACTAATACTTACCAGTTGATCAGTTATTTGTTTAATATAAAAATTTACCGTGTAAATAAGTAATTATCATGTATACACCCTTATTCTCGTTCATACAAGTTAAGATGAAAAATCTGGTATGTTTATAAAAAGGATAAAATGTAGATTTCCTGATAAATTTGAATTATTCAATCATTAACATATATTTAACCTATTAAGACTAGTTGGCCCATATTAAACTTTAACTTAGTTATGTTGAATTAATTTTACTTTCTTAGTTTAAACATTATGAAGTTCTGTAAAATATAATTAGCTACAACCTCATTACCGGAACTTCTACTATGGAATTCAATTTCCATACTGTATAGTAGGCCAATACAACCAATCCATTGCAAATCTGTGAAAATATCAAGAAGCTCATTTGTAAGTTACATATTTATATTGTATTTACTCACTTCACTTATCGATAACATAGAAGAACAAATAGAACGCCAACGCTTGCACTGATGCCTCATGGTAAGGTACGTGTAATATTATTGTGTATTAACCATTGCGTTTTCCACATAGTATTCGTTTTTTTCACAGATATTTTACTACATTTTGAGATTATCTTTTCGTAGATAACTTTGTTGAACACAGAGTAAAAATTAAATTATATAAATATGTTAAATTAGATTGTATTATTAGTATTCAACATTAATAACTTATGTATAGAAAAAATCTGCATATAAGTAATAAATGTAAGTCTTTTATTTATTTACAATAAACAACATTAAATCAATAATTTTGGTCAATAACATTCCTACATCTTAAATTATTTTCATACTTTGTTAATTTTCCTGACGAAAACCATATATGTATTCAAGGTTAAATTTAAAAGTTAATATATTGATAATTGGTGTTTTGGTACAGTAATATATCATAACTCACCCTTAAGCACAGTTCAATTTTTATTAATATATGTAATTAAACTGGAATTCCGAAAAAATACGATACATACGATAAAAAACCAGTTAACTTCGCAAAATTAAAGTGTGAAAAATGCCAAATTTTAAAATTATACTATTTTACAAATATTCTCAAAGTAATAATTCCGTGTAAAAGTATTAATTACTTAATAGTAATAAACTGACCTGGCAGTGCGATCAGAGCGAGTAGTAAGCGTAGACCAGAAGTCATGGCGACCTGCGGTGAATACAGACCGTCGTTAAACTGTTACCTTGTTAAAAGTCCATCTCACACACTAAAATGATGATCTAGGGCATTGAAGTTATACTTGGAAAAAAACCAGTATGGCACTGAGAAGGGAATTGCAAACATGCCAAAGTTTATTACCTGAATATCAATGTTGAACATTAACTTTATTACACTTTCGTAGTTCTTAGTGATAACGCACTATTTGCTTCAGGTATATGGGTAGCCAGTGTTCAGACTGGCTAGTACGTGTGCAATGTTAGGTTTCATTTGAATAAACATGTTTAATAATAGATCTTAGATACTCGATATAATAATACTCTAAGTTATGACACCATTTATATATTTCAAATAAATATGGTTAATAATAACGTTATCACCTATAGATGAATTTCAAAGCTTCATTTGTTTAAAAAATGGTAAGAGTTGTGCTAACAATTCAATAATATAAACAGCTTGAGTAGTAAATACAGTTAAAACATAATATTACGTACTTGTGATAAAAAATATGAATCAAATAATAAATTTGTACGCACTAATACATATCAATAATTTATTTGTTTGGAGTTACATTTCAAAATTTTTATAGCCTATAATATATATATATTGTGTGAATTAGTTATATGAAACCCAACAGAACTGTAAAATACTAGTTAAAATATTTAAGTAGTGAAAAAAATATATATATATATTTATTTATTTATATATATATATATTTTTTTATATATTTATTTATATATATATTATATATATATATATATATATATATATATATATATATATATATATATATATATATTTGAATTTACAAACAAAGCGATCTATCTAAAATTGTAACTTTGTTTGAACGGAGCCTATTCTGGAAAAGTAGGTTTTCGGTGGCGTTGATTTGACTCATCCAAACATTAGATTTGAGCTATCCCATTTGACCAAAACTTAAGGGGGGGGGACTTGGATTAATTGTAAATCCATACAAAATGGTATAAAAGTTATATTATTACAAATCATCAAGTTTATTTGAAAATTCTCAAACTTCATAAGGTGAGGAATGGAACACTTGTATTTAAGTTGAAGAACTTGGCAAGAAACTAAAAAATCTAAGTTAGCACAATTAACAAAATTGTATTTATTTGCAGTCATTTTTAGTCAATTCCTGGAGAAAATAATCTTTTTTTATGAAAGTTCTTTAGATTCTTGATTCACAATTACGTGGTGAATTTAAAATCAATTTAATGGTCCATATAACCTGTATCATGATAATTTCGATTAAGCCTTTTACAACACTTTCCTTCATAACTTGGGATTGAATAATGCATAGTTGCTTTTATATTTCGGAGAAAAGTATGGCTAAAATAATATTTTTAAATAATTAAAATAAAAACGTTTTCTTTACTGTTACTTTGATAAATTAAATAAAACAGTGCGCCCGGATATTCAACAACACATAACTTATTTAGCCAATGTAAAGTTATTTTTGTCAAGACTAAAATGGTGTTTCTTAACATGAGAAGCCGAAGAACAAAAATCTACAATGAGATAATTTTTATACCTCTTTGGTTTGTCTGGATACTGTCTACAAACCTTTTATTTCTCGTTGTTGAAGACGAGGTAAATTATAACACAATAAAGAATTAGTATCAGAAAATATGATGAAAAAACAAATATGTGCAGCATTCTAACACGATAATGGATACTATGGCGGCTTCCCTTACTTCAGCTACAGTCATACTGCATTAGATTTAAATTAGTAATAATGCAAACAAATTTAAATTATCAAAACAATTTTGGGGTGGAGAGCCACATTAAGTCAATATATTTTAAACTTAAACTGCCGTTAATACACATCCACATGTAGATGTCAGGTGAAGGGTGGGGCTTTAACATGACTGGATAAAACTTAGCCAAACAACAAATAAAACGACATACAGTAAGCAATAACGATTATTATATTATATCTTTATGACCTCCAGCTTGTTAACAATGCGACGTTACCTACTTAATTCAAGTTATTTGTTTCTTAATTATATATAAGATTTTGCTTTCTTATCCTAGTACTTTAAAATAATAGGAAAGTTTATTTTCAAAACTATTATTGTTTCGATAACCTTTATTGTTAGGCCACTATGACCATATTTCATATCAAAACATATTGCGTACCTAATGTAATTTATTAACAAGTGTAGATATTTCCCCAATGAAGCCAAAGCTACGTGGAATCGGTAAACTGGCGATGTTATTTGGTAGGTGAAAACTAGCACTGTATTATTTGTACTCTTTTGAAAACTATAGTAAATAGACTGCACGTTTCAACAGAGACCTTGAAAGACTCACTATAAAGTAACTGTAAATTACTGTGAACTTTTAAAATACTGTAAATTTAACACTCCCCTATAAAATATAGCACCTGATGGAAAAATATATATCAAAAATACAGACAAAGAACTGATCAGATATTTATTTTTTTAAACATATTATATTATCTGTACCCAAATATTACATATTGCATGTCCTTTTGTTTACGCTGTTCATCTGTATCCATTAAGCTTTTCTTCCACGCTTAAAATAAGACTTGTTATTTTTTAGTATACGTGAGTTCATTAGTATCTTAGTGTTGGTATCTTGACTGGAAATGTGATGGGCTAAATCAAAATGAAGATTCGAATATTTATGGTAGTGTGTTTAGTTTTTACACACTGTAGACATTGGAAATAGGAAATAGATATTCACAACTCTGTGTTCCACTCTACCTAAACAGGTCCTCACTTTTTTGGTAATTTCTATAAAGCAGAAGGAGGAACCACTTCCAAAGACCACAAAATGAAACGCAGTGTTAATCATTCATACAAAGCTGATTGTTGCTATGTTTATTTAACAAAATTTAAATGTATAAAACAACACACATTTTTTATTTAGTAAGTGGATTACTCACATACTTGGAATACACAATATACAACAATACGATATTAAAATGCATTAGAATAGTATACTACATTAATGTTACTGCCAAAGCAAATATCATGGGGGGTGGGGGGGGGGGGGGGTGGGGGGGGGGGGGGGTGGGGGGGGGGGGGGGTGGGGGGGGGGGGGGGTGGGGGGGGGGGGGGGTGGGGGGGGGGGGACTATATTATTATTATATGTACAATGGAAATAAAATATACGTATATATAGTTCCATAAAAAACCACTTCCACTTTGTATTCAATGGTGGTTTCCTAATTTAATAAACACAAAAAAATATTGTCTCTCAGGCGGATTCAGATCTAAATCGTACCAACACAAAACTTAACCCTCCATATTATCAAGATAACTCACAAATGCATATCTAGCATGCCATTTACACGTTCACATGCCACTTAAATACGGGCCTGATATATACTTATTTCAGCGGTGGTTTTCGATGTGGAAGCCCCTTCAAATTTAGAGAACCAATTTTGTCTCTCATGCGATTCAGACCTACTTTCTTACCTATAGCCATACAGTTGTATATTTTTACTGACAGTGTTGAACAAGCATGTTTTTTGTTTAAAAATATTGTAAGATACGTTTATAGTGTACTTTAAAGTGTTCTTTGCTGTATGAGTGAGTAAGATACGGTCAGAGAAACGTGTGCATGTTGCTGTTGGAAGTCCTTCAGAAATTGTTGGCAGCGTTGATGTCACGGTTAAGATTAAAGTGCTTTTAGAAATACCGAACCTCGAATCACGAATACAGATTCTACTTTCTGAACCATTGTCAGTATATTAAACAGCCCTTTCTGGACCATTATACAGTCTGGCAAGAGACCAGTCAGAGAAGCAGCAGCTTGAAATGTGAGGTTTTATCAAATTTAGTAATTGGTAATGTAACTGACGAGTACATTATCCGTTAAACAGCTGTATTCGTAATAGAATTAAAAGCTAGAGCTTTCTTAGACAATCATTAATAGCAGTGACTATTAAAGTCTATTTGGGATTATACGAAGGGATTTTGATAGAATTTATTATATCAATAGTAGATTTTTATCTCTTATAATGGCTAGGATGGTGCTTGAAGACACAGGAAAGTTCTCAGTATTCAACTAAGTAAGCTGTAATACAGTGATCTGCAGAAATCTCCTTCTGAAAATGTACTGGCTAAGAAAAAGATCATAATCGACAATAACTTGTTCTAACTCCTTATGGATTATCGCAATGTCCTAGAAGTTTAAGTTGTGGTAGAATTTCAACTGGCTTCTGGAGACCTTAAGTTCTAGCTGAAAATATGGATTATGGAGTTGGCGCTGACAGTACTGTGTTGTTCACAAAGTAGAGATTAATTCAATTTCATATACACCAACAATATCACACACAGATCAGTGCAAGACCACCTGTACATAGATATATTTGTACTTGAACCACAATCAATATCTATTGTTATTGTTGTTGTTGTTGTTATCTATTGTTGTGTGTAGTTATTTGTTATATATAGGAACTTTGAGCGATCACCAAACTGTGAGTAATTTTTTTCTAGTTGCCACAATAGCATTTATTTACTCCATATCTTATGTTAAAACAACGTACCAATATTTACGTACCAATATTGGGTATGTTAAAACAACGTACCAATATTATTAAGACGATTGGACATTTATTTTAGAAGTTATAAATTTTTAATGTTTTAAAAAGCAGGTGTTTCCTCCAAAATTTTAAAAATCACAAAAAAGTTCATATTTTGAAAGATTTTATACATAAAGTAATGAAAAGTCACACCAAAATACTTCGTTTTCACTGCGTTAATGGGGGAATATATAGAGTTAGCCAATCTGCTGTTAGTATAGGGACACAAGTAGTATATCACTTTATGTGGGGTGTCCCTAAACTTTCTGGCAACACTGTATATATATATATATTATATATATATATATATATATATATATGTAAAACAGAATAAGATTTAATGAAATAAACATAATTTTCAACGATCGTACCTGAATTCCATCCTATAACTAAACATACCAAGAACTGCCCAATCTGAAATAATATCCGTTTTTACTTAAATAGATAAATAAATGGTTTTAAATTAATAAATATACTTTTCAGTGTTTACACAAATGAGTAAATACAGTATTGACCCTAATATTTTCAGAACTGCCGATATACAATATCTTATACTAATAATGTCAATAACACGAGTAAAAACAAGTGCAGCTTCATATGTAAAACGCAGAAGAGCCACAATAGTGTGCTTGCTGTAGGCCAGTGTCAGTGAGAGAGCGACCCTAGAGACATGTAAACGATCCCTCGCCGGTCACTATTGGTTTGTCCCTGCCAATCCAATTATATGTGTGATTCCATTCATTTTCACTGCTGACACCGATCGCTGCGGCCAACAGTTATTTGTGGAAGATATTTTACGAAATTTTACGCACTAAATCATTTACCGGAGCTTACAAACCAAATTTAATTGATAATGTTATCATTGTAATGTATTATTTCCACTTTCTTGAAACCCCTCAATAGGTGAAGTAGTTACCAATGCTCTATGTTTGATTCTGTGTAATATATTATCTTTAATAAGTAACAAACACTTCAATAATATGAAGGAGGAGGAGCTCTCTCCCACATACTTATTATCTACATGGTTAGTTCAACGATTTGAAAAATTTTCACCAGCCTCTAAGTCTTACTGTTAAAGACAGAAATCAGTTTATCGACATGACAAAAATCTATTAAAATTACCAGTGAAGAATATTTAGTTTCATTTGACGTTACTTCTTTGTATCCCAATGTCCCTATGAAATGCACGTTAAATATTATCAAGGAATGGTTTAATATCAATAGATTTAACACAAGACGAAATTAAGGAATACATAATGTTAACTGATTTATGCATGTCTCAAACCACTTTTCAATTCGAAAAATCAGTTCTATCAACAAATTGAAGGGGACAGCAATGGGGAACCCTTTATCATGCTTTATTGCAAACATTTTCCTGGCAAAATTTGAATTAAAAACGCTAAACAAAATATGACTTATTTCCCCAGAGTGTGGTTGCGTTATGTTGATAACATTTTTGCCATATTTAACAAAAACCAAGACCTTCAAAATTTTATTAATCAACTAAATACATTTTATCCGAACTATTAAAATTTACTTGTGAAATTGAAACTAATTCATCATTGCCATTTTTAGATGTATTAGTGAAAAGGAATAATGGCGACATAGAATATGACATTTACAGAAAACCCACTTGCAACAACAGATACATACCACACGATTCGAACCATCCACCCTCCCAAAAAAGAGCTGCTTTCCACACAATGATTAATAGATTATTACTTACAACACCTTTAAAACACGATGAATACATGAAGGAAATAAGAAACATAAAAAGTATAGCAGCTTTCAATAGATACTCAAAACTATAATTAATTGACAGTTTATTAAAAAAACAAAAGAAGAATTTATCAAAAACATCGAGGACAACTTTAAAAAGTGAACAAAAAGAAAAACGAAACTGGCAATCCATGAGTTCTGGTCCATTTTTCTAAAGAAATTAAAAAAGTATTTAGAAAACATCAAGACATGAACATAACATTTTACACAATCCATATACGATAAATAACCTAATTGGAAATCCTAAAGATAAAATTTTAGATGAAAATAAAAGTGGCATTTACAAAATTAACTGTGAAGATTGTGATAAAATTTATATTGGCCAAACAAAAAGAACCATTAAAAAAAAGATTTAAAGAACACGAAAGATATTAAAAATATGGACAAACTGATAAATCTGCTATTGCCAAACATGCTTTTGAAACAAACCACACCTTTAGAAACTTTACAGTTATTAAAACAAGTCCACAAACAAGAAGAACTCGACGCATATGAAACATTATACATAACAAACCACAAAGATAAAATTTTAAACAAATGATTTTGGACCGATTCAAAATTCACCATTGCTTTAAAATATAACTAAATTTTTTGACCCAAAACTTTGTATACATATACTAATATTTATATTATTTTATTTTAATTTTAACCATATAAATCTTGTTAGTTTTACTCAGCTGATATTTGTTTTTAAATTGTTAATTCACACCTGGATGATGGCATCTTCGATGTCGAAAGGCCTCGTTTAAAAATACACAAATATTGGATAATTGTGAGTTTTCTTTTGTGAAATAATAGAAAACTTCAATAATAGTTATATTTTAAATTAATGAAGACTGTAGCCACTATGCTTAAGGTCGGGTCTATCTGATGACGTTGCCATTGAAAAAACGAAAGGCTTAATAAAATAAAATGTAATTAATTTATTATTCATGGAGTGTTTGTTTTAAATAAAATTTATAAAAAAATACAATAAGAAACATGATTCTAAAATGTACGGACTATCTTTGTTATAAGTGATTTCCAAATCCAACTTATTGGACTAAGTACTAATTGGCTTCTCATCTGACGAAGAGGATAGATTTTAATCCTTAAAAATTTATGTCATACATATTGTAAAATATAACGATGGTAAAATTTTCGAAAAAAATATTATCCTTTAAAAGAGGAAATAACCAAATTTAACCAAAGAGTTATTTTAATACTTATATTATAAAGAAAAACTATTATCATGAATACTGTTTAAGTTAGGATATAGATGACATATATTTAAATAATATAACTCATTAAAATGTACTAATATCAGTTTTGAAGTTTAGTTCATTTAAATAAAATCTATGAACGTATGTTTGTTATGTACTTTTAGTAAAATTTAGATTGAAAAATTGTTGGTAGGTTAAAAAATTGTGTTGTTTTGTATTTTAGTGTTTTTTTTCATTTTTTTTAAAGAGAATCCCACTCAAATATTTCCGATGCATATAACTGTTTTAAAGTTTAACTGAAAAATAACCTCCGTTCTTCATCGATCAGTCGCACATACAGTATTAGCTATCTTTGTTATCTGATACATATGTTACACCTACGATATCTGTTACATCTGCTATATTTGTTACATCTAATATATCTACTACACATGCTATATTTGTTAGATCCGCTAAAACTTTTACTACTGATACATGTATGTTACATTTGTTATATCTGATACACCAGCTATATCTGTTACACCTGCTACACCTCACTCGAAAACATTACACAATCAGTATCGATTAGTCCCAATCTGTAACACTTTAAAATCATGTGATTTTTTTGATCCGACATTTCGTTTGAGAGAACCAGTGAATAGAGGTTCCTCATTTTCTATTTTTACGTTTCATAATAATTTGCCAAAGGAGTTAATAAAAAATAGAGATTGCTAAAAGTATAAATGATACAGTGGATATAATTGAAAATACTGGTGATATACATGAAAATAAAGCCAATGAAAGGTATATTTGGAAACTTGTTCCTCAATATTTCCTGAAGAACTCGCCGTGTAAATGTCCCCAATTGTACAGCTTCACCTTCAGTATTGTTGATTGATGTAGCACAATAGACGGAGTTAAGAGATAAATTATAATGTTCATACATCTATTACTGCATAACACTACAATCTTAAAATATGTTTCGAAAAGAGCTCCAGCCAGTAATGAATCAGACAAAATACATTGTTATGAAAAAATCCATTGATCAACATAAGGCCTAAGATCTTACGGCCTTTTGAAAAAAATTGTTATACATGTTCAGAGAATACTATCTTAAGTATTTAAGAACACCAATTACATTGTATGATGTTATATATTTAGAGGTGATACATTGTGCAATGTATTTGAAGAAAGATCTTTACCATATCTTTTGAATTAAGTTTTACGATTACCACAGTATTTCTACAGTTGATTAGAACGCGTTTCAAACCAAAACATTTTGCAAATGTTATTTTTCCAAATGTTAAATATACGTATATAAATTTGATATACCTTTTATTTCTTGGCAATCGTCTCACTTACCAAAACGTCGTAGCTAGCAGCCATGGAAGTATATAAAAGCAACTAATGTTATGATGAAAACAATCACGGTACATGAATTTCGTATAGTAATTTATTATACAAACTGTAAAAATATATATCCATTGGTTGCTAGTTAACGATGCTATCACGTAGATAGCCGGAATTTTACGACGCATTTATTTCTGTTATTTTATTAAATGACAACATCTAAAATGTAAAAAGTTTGATTTTTATGAGCTACAAAAAAATGAAAAGGCACTCGCGGGACTGACCGACAGAAGTAGCTACTTCGTATAACGTCTGCAAATATATATCTTGAAAAAGTACGTTCCCTAACTATTAAAGGGTTATTTGTTATATTTTAAATAATATGATACACTAAATTCACATAACATAATACAATTTTATATTAATTTCATACATATTACTGTAAGCAATAGCTTACATGTCATATATTAAAGGATTATTGGCTTCTAAATATTAAATTTATATATATATATATATATATATATATATATATATATATATATATAAATTTATTTATTAATATCGTATTATTAGTTTCTACAATTTTGCCAACGTAATTTTCATTGCAATCTTGTATTTCCGAATATTTATCAAATTTTCATTGTTACTTTCAAAACAAGATTAAAATATATTGTAAATATAAAAGTATTAGTTTATTTTAACTGAAATAAGATAAACAGATTATGGAATAACATAGCATCTATTGTTGTTTATTATCTCGTTGTACTTGTGTTTTTGTAAATTAACAATGTTAAATATACTTTATCTATTAGAAAGTCAATTAATGATTTGACGTTTCCGCATTTAATGCAAACAATACATTGCACCAAGTCACTACACCACGTTATTTGCAATGGGTTTGGTAAGGCGGTGGCTGAGGGCTGGTAGGATGCGTTTCGTTTTTGGTGTTTTCATCACCATGATCTTTGTTTAATTTGTATAAAACTCTTTTAAATTTTAAATATAGGTTATGTAATGAAAAGAGAAAAGACACATGATTAATGTTTCAGCAGTTCTGTAACGTTTAAAGGTCATAACCAAGTTCTTTGAAAGTCAGAAACGATATAAACTCTAGGACCTTCAGACAAAGTTGTCAGGTTGATCTGTTTCTGACAGAAACAGGTTAATTAATTGCCGTCCGGGATTGACGCAGAGAGGCTCTCGTGAGGTGATATATTGAGAACCCCCTCTCAATATGTGGTAGTACGAGAATATCATGACTCGACTGCATGACTATATTGCTTGTATATAAACTGAAGATTGTTCGGTTGTAACACTGCCGGATTATTATCAAACGATTAGTTGTTGCATTACTCTGGGACTCTGCTGCCATAATTATCGAGGTGATTTGTTTCTGACAGAAACGGGTTAATTAATTGCCGTCCGGGATTGACGCAGAGAGCTCTCGTGAGGTGATATATTGAGAACCCCCTCTCAATATGCGGTAGGACGAGAATATCATGACTCGACTGCATGACTATATTGCTTGTATATAAACTGAACATTGTTCGGCTTTGACACTCTCGGATTGATAACAAACAGCTGAATTTTAACTTTTAACTATATTAGTATTTTTGGAGAATTAAATATTTCTTAAATAAACAGAGACTACATTTTAGATAGTTAAAAATTTTAATTTTAATAGTCTTATGTTTGTTATTAAATTATATACATACATTATTCCATCCGGGTTAGTGTTCAAATTTGTCATTTTCATTGCTATAAAGACTTTCCTTTGCTAATAATGCTTCTTTATAGTCAGATAATGAAATTATTGTAAAATTATATTTCTAATTCTTAGGCTTAGCCTAATCGTTAGTGCGGTCTAATATCTGTTGCTGATGGTGGCCTCCCCACAGCGAATATTTGAAAAATGTAATTGCTCTCAAAAATATACTTCTGTCAAAAATCCGACTATTATTGGCTCTTGTAATTTACTTTCGGTCTAAAGTATTTCCAGTGCCATAGTTGAGTATTCCTTGTTTACCGATAAATAAAATATATATTCATACGTAGGACTGAAAAAACCTATTAAAGTCTAAGGGGAAATCCAACCTGCTTTCTATCTGCTTCTGGTATAGGGCGGTAATCCTTGTTAAGTTGATGCAAATTTTCAAAATAATTGTTTATAAGGATTTGTACTATGTAATTTTTCGTATTTTCTTGTAGTGTGGAAAACAATGAATCGTTGAGGCATGTTAATGTTAATTTCTCTGGTTTTCCTTAAGCAACTGTTAAAGTGCCATATCGCAATGTCAAAGAAGGCCACCAATATGGAGTACAGTATGTAAAAAACAGTCACAGCTTTGTTCATGAGCGTTTATCTTTTAAGAGTGTTTAATTAGTACTTAATGCATTACATGTTTTAGATTCGTAAATGTTGCAGTCTGGAGTAATGTTAGGTATTAACTTTGTATTTGCTATCTGCATTACAATAGTAATCAAACAAATAATTACATTTAATGTTTTATAACATTTAAATGTACATAATTGTTTCAGCCTATTTGTAGAACTTCGGCTGAAAGTTTCAATAGCTGTCAGTTAAATTTTCACTATAAAATAAAAATTCTAAAATTTTTTCATAGTTAAAAATATTCTATGTTAATTTTTAAATATTTCTCCTCATATAAACTTTCCTCGAATTTTAATGAATAAGTTTCAAAAAGAATTAGCCGTATTGGTTCACCCTTTTTCGAGATTATCAACAAATATTGCTATTAATTGTTGCTTATAAGATACTCTGGATGGCACGAAATTAAAATAAACATGTTTTAAACGATTCACTTACTAACCTAGCATGACAATTTGCTTGAAATCGATAAGTTTCATTTGATCGTGGCTAACTCATGCCTCGTCAAAACTAGCATATTTTTGTTATGAAGGTTGTATGCCGGATTTCTAGTTCATGTATCTGTTACATATGGAAGGAAAACAAGTTCCAGTTAGTGCTTGTGAAAATGGTGTCTAAAGAGAACTTAGCTTTAGCATGGTGGTTTGAAAAACTGACTGAAATCCTCTCGAGAAAATGACGCGGACAAATTCGGCTGAAAATGTTTTCCAAGATTATATTTTACCAGCAATCCTGGCCAGTGTTATTTCGGGATGTATTTTTCGGGTCAAAACAAACAAAAAAAGGAATATAAACAATACTTACAAAATGTTTATCTTTACTCTATTCTGAAATAAAAATAAAAACTAAAAATCACATACATACATATGTTCAGTAAACTGAGCCTTTCTGACCAATTTGTTTGTCGTGACGTAAAGAAAAAAATCTAAAATACTGCCAGTAAGTTCCTAAGTTCCTAAACACTAAGTTCCTAAACACTTCGTAGAAGTATGTCATTCTGTTTGGGAATTGCAGAAATTATTGAAGACAGTAAGTGAATAAAAAAAACCATTCAATTTAAATAATTTAATATGATTATTAATAGTATCCATATATAGACAAATATGTTTTGATTTGTTAATTGAAAAATGTTTACTGGTTCCTAAACTAATTTCAATTTTTTGGAAATTAACGTTGTATGCAAAACATCCTTATGTTTCAGGTCTTTAAGTAATTTGGCTTAATCATTTGAGGTTACTTTCAAGAATTATTCACATGAGGTAACTGTGTTTGTCAAGGTAGTTAGCCATGCCAGTTATATTGAGGAAAAAGTATGTCTTAACAGAATAATTTATTACAGTTTGAGTGTGGTGAAAGTGTTAAATTAAGAACAGTTTTTAAGATCGGATATTATCAATACCTTCATCAAGTATATTAGTTTAGAATCGAGGCTGAGAAAATTTTAAAACTATTGCTAAACTGTTTAATGCACGTTAAATTTTTCAAGATGACAAACATAATTTTTGTTTAATATAATAAAATGTATTTAGTACATATGCCCAATATATGTGTCATTCAGAGTAATCGAATAATCTCTAATATAGGGGTACGGTTTAGTTTCTTTTCAGACCAAGAATATGCAGCCATTCATAAGTAGATTACACATCATAATTCATTATCTCATCAGCCGTGTGCACAATTGATGCACGACTTACAGCACCGAGAAATTCCACGTGGGCGTTGTTACTGTCACGGACTCGATATATAACTCATCGTGATACTATCATTTTATCCTACTTTTGCCTCGTTACTTAGTTTTAAGTTACAGTTCAGAGGTAAGTTGCTTGATCAAATCCAGTTACCTAAGCGTAGAATAAATCATATATTCTCACTATTGTGAACATCACATGATATAGATATTGTGCAGTACAACTTTACTAACATGTATAAAACACACACACACACACACACACACACACACACACACACACACATCTATATATGTATATATAACTGAAAACGTGTCAATATAAAGAAGAGAAAATACGTATTTTTTAGGTTTTTTTATAAATGTTTGCTAAAGCCCCGGGTAAACTTTCAAGGCATTGTTTTGTAATAGATAGACAGGGTTAACGTGATTTTATTTGTTTGGGGTGAACGTATAGTTTCAAAGCAACATAATTTGTTTGAGATTTTGTGGACAAAACAATTTAAATTCTGAAGCTGTTGACAGGTGTTTAGTAGAAATTACTAATGAAATAAATATTTCTGTATATCAACGAAATATAAACGGCAGAATACTAAAAAGATTTAACAGATAATCTACTCCTATAGATTTACTTCCATTTTTTTGGTCGAACGTATGTATAGCAACATAGAAGGGATGGCCAGTGAAGAATACCTTTAAAAATCTTATGGTAGTCTTTGTTTTATTGGCTATAATTTTAAACCCTATTTTAATAACTAAAAATCTCGTAAAGTTAACTTTTTAAGTATCACTATATAAAAGATGACCAATTTTCAAAATTGCGGTATCCATATTTTTTTAGCATTTAGGCAATATCTATTTGCGTATCAATAGGCAATATCTATAGAGGTGTGCATTGGATTATGCATCGGAAGAAATTCGTCTTAAAGACAGTTTGTTTCACCAGCAATAGTAAATGGAACAAAATAACTTCATCAAATCAGAAAATAACCTACAGATAGATAAAACGAAGATTTAATTTTTCTATTCACTGTATAATAAAGTTTACAGACGTATTCGAAATAGTTTTCCTCTACACTTTAATAGTGTGCAATCATTGTGTAAAAAGCTGATACTGCGTTATGGAATGAATCTTCACTAGACTCTAGACTCTTGTCCTTTTACTATTGACTATCTCATCTTAGGTCTCATAAATAAAGCTATAAAAGTCTATTTTTCAATTATCTACTAGTGAAAAAGTTGTCAGGTAATTAGTCCTAGTGGCACCACTGTAATCCTTCAATACTGCTGTACTTGCATGTCGTATTGAGGCATTACTCAATTCTGCTGCACTATTGAAGAGAGCCTAAATAAAAGTTCAGTAGCAGGGAATATTGCGTTCTAAAACATACATTAAGACGAATCTCCTAGTTATGACTGTAATAAATAAAACTAGACCAAATTATAATAGAACCCAATAATGCCAGTCCAAACGTGTTCGTGATGCAGAGTCTCAGACTGCATTGTACAGTAAGAATTTTGAAGCCTAATATTCAGTTATGCCTTTTACGTGTCCATCTAGAGTAAAAAAGGTTTTTATACATAAAGGGACAGTTTAAAAAATTAATCACGGCAGTTCACCGCCAGCTCATAAAACTATATTAAAAATTAGCTTCGTCAATTTTTTTTGGGATAGCTGGATTGTGTTGGGCCTAAAACTATTATCTTCAAAAACATTATTTACCTATAAATAATTTACCGACATTTTCTGAACGATTGTGTTTTGAATTTTTACAACCTCATGTCTAAATAAAGCTGTCACTTGCACCTTTAGTTAGGAAAAATTTACAATTATTTTTTCCCAATACGACTCAATTTTCATTCTGAAAATAAATTCATAAGTAATTTCGGGAATTTGCGATAGACCAGCACACGGTCACAACAAACACGCATCATTGTTAACATCACTCATTCATGTGCAGTTAATGCCACTTCAGAATTAAATGGAATGACACTTTTATACACTATATTTTACCTCATTACATATCAACTACAGTTTAATGTTAGTTGTTATATATTTAGAATTGTATTTTGAAAATATGAATGGATGTATATTTAATATCAGGTTTATATATATAATAACAGTTACATCTGCAGTTCAGAGTTTGACTTCTGTGTAAGAGGAGATAGCATTGGAATGCAATTGGTAAAAGTGCAATGATTGACATCTGAGGTTATATAGATATTTGCAGTGCATTATATAACAAGGTAGCCACAGGTACTCCACACCACGTGTCTCGTAACAGGCTTTGTCTAGGCGTGCCAAATTTAGAGCCTATATTTAATTTCATTGGGTTACCGGGTACTTGTATTACTATGTCATATTTTAAGACTATAAGATTTTCCTTAGAATGTTTATAATTTTTTTAATTTGAAATTTTCTTTTTAACATAATATCCCGTAAAACCAGTGGCATATTTTAGTGGGTATGACGGTTATCGCGAAATAAGCGAATCGAGCAACGTCAAGCGTGGCTGCTGCTTGGATGGGTGACCGCGAAGCGATCCTCCTCTTGCAAGCAGCTCGCCTACCCGCTCGCCGTTTGTGGTGGTTAAGAAGCCACTTTTATGCCGTTGGTTCCTAGATTAAGTATTAGAGAGAATTTATTAGGCCCTAACTTCGCCAGGTAAAATAATACATTTGTAACTTTAATTTTTATCTGTAAAACCAAAATACAAATATTAGCTTATCCCCCAGAACAATGCTTTGGAGTAACATGCGTCACCATATCACTCGGTGTTGCCTGTGTAGAAACTATGCTTCATGAAAAATGTTAAGTATACAGCTAAGTATCTTCGAGATATAATACTGACAGATGGACGAGTAGACAGATACACAGACAGAGACACAGAAATGAAAATTTTCAGCACCTCGAGTGATAGGCTTTGCTAACGCTCAGTCAATTTAGTGTGAAAGGAAGACGCAAATAAAGACCATGCAGAAAAGTAAACTAAATATTTACACCAGTGCACAATTTTATTATTGTTACCATTTCAGCAGCTAAAAGATATGCTCACTTGTGCCAATGTATGAAGAGAATATTACAAATGAAACTATAACACACTTTTACTTGACGTTTATCATATTAGAGGTGCAACTGAGCTCTATTTCGACGAGAGTAAATTAAATTAAATCAATATCATAATTAATAAGGTTTAGAATTATTTGCTGGTAAATATTTTTAATAGAATATATCGTTCCTAGTGGCAAAGCAAGATAGGTTCAAATTTCTTGTTTTATAAGTAAAAGCATTTTTATACAAAAATTAATATACTCTATAATGTTGCGTGTTATTCAATCTCCAACGTACGAGTATATAGAGAATTATTTCTTCTACTGACTATATTTTCATGGAGCTTTATATTTAGATGGTAAATAATGGCTTCTATGATGTTCATGTACATCCATGGAATACGCTGGCTGAAGAACTTCATTGAAGTTTATTAATCTATAAGCAGGCTCAATTTCAGTTTTTTCTACCAAGTTGAGTAAAGATTTATGTTCTATATGGAGTTTGAATTCTGAAAAAAGCAAATAGCTTCATCAAGCTCAATATTTACGTGCTGTTATTTTTATGATTACAGAGCGCTCAATCATGTGGAGGGTTCTCTTAATTTTGTTACTGAAACTAGTGTTTATCGGTAAGTAGGTATACCCCATACAAATTTTGTAAACTTATTTTGATAGTAGTATATGATGGAATTTAAAAGTAAAACTACTTGATTTAGTGTTATTGATACAATTATACACTTATAATCTGTATATTAAAAATTATATTCCTAGTTTTAACAATATTTATTTATTAGTGATGTGTAACATTTGTTTTACTCTTAGCGGACTTGGTGACAATAGAGCACTCTGTCGAGAAGGAGAGATCACTATTGACGGAGTAGTCCAGAAATTATTACACCGAACTTCAAGTTGCCATTCGATGTTAGTGCACTGACAGGGAATGGAGCACTTGCACGATATCACTATTGAGAGAGGGTTCAGAAAAATTGTATGGAACTTCAAATTGCAATGCAGTACATACAAATAAATTTAAATGTTTTATGAACATATACTACTTAGCTTTTGTTGCATATATTTTTGTTTTTTTATTAATACACTAATAATTAACTGAAAAACCTGCTTAATTTATATCATGTATTTTTGACCAAATAAGAAGGAATAAATATCACAACAAATTTAAGTATTGGCTCTAATTTATTCAAAAACACTATATTGAAATTGCATGAATACTGAACATGTGAATTCTTGCAATGTCAAAGAAAAGTATCTTTAATATCTACGAAAACACACTTTGGAAGCTGCATCAATGTCCTACCTAACCCCAAGTAAAATTCAGGTTTGAGATTAGACCCGTAATTATGAGCAAGTGGCGCAATCCACAGCCGACTAATGGGGAAGGACTTAATAATGTAGGCGCTATTATTGCACTGCGCACAGTCATGTATCAAGTGAACGTATGGCGGTTGTGGTCTCTGATTAATTTCTCTAGTTGCCTTGGTAACTTGACCCTCATGCAATGTGTGATATAAGGGAGTTGAGATACGTTTCTTAATCGATTAGGGTAAAATTTATATTATCCCAACGCATTTATAATAACTCTTAGGAATGGTTTATTTTAAATTTAATAATTATTTGAACTAACATGTATATATATATATATATATATATATATATATATATATATATATATATATATATATATATATATATATATATATATATATATATATATCTGCACGTCCACGATCAAATCTTGCTTTCTCATGAATCATGCATGATTCAGATAATCGCGTGAACACATTCTTCATGTCAAACTCGGTTTACTGAATTCGCTGGTAATGACAGTCTTAATACGTAACTCGTAGATATATCTGCGCCCGCACACCAAATATAGCTTGTTTCATTAGTCGCAACTGATAGAATCGCATGAACACATTGTTTTGTCAATCTCGGTTGACAGCGTTCACTGGTAATGACAGCCTCGAATACCTAACCTGTAGACACACCTGCCCGCCCACGCATTAACTCTAGCTGTTCATCATTCTTCGCTTCTTGAGGCCGCGTAGTTGCAGTAGTGGGGTTTACTTGTACTTATATTGATTGTTAGTTCAAGTTCAGAAATTTTCAGGCGTGACTAAAATTTTTTCAGACTACAATATAAAGTGTATAGTCCTATTTAAACTTAATAAATCTAAAATATTTAACAATAAATTCCACAATTGGTATCATGTAATTTTATTTAATTTCACGTAGTCGTAAAATTAATACAGTCATTTTTTAGGTGGGGAAATATTTGGATGTGCCAATCCTGAAGAGAAAGGTAAATGTTTTTAATTATAGATTCAAAATACTATAAATAGTCTACTTCTAATAAAGTTCTTATACAAATTGAAACTTATATTCTTAAAGAAAATTTAATATTTTATAAATCTTGTCCAATACGTAAATTTAAATTATTTAATACGTTGTTACTAGACCGAATTCGTATAATAATCACATAGGATTTGTGTCCAATTTATTGTACTGAATTATAAGTATCAAAATAACGTAAAATTGTATTTTCTAGTGAATTTTGGTATTAATGTAACTTTTAATAAACATGTTTAGCACATATTTACTGAAATGTATTCTCACCAGAGTATTTATATTCCATAAATTTTGAAGAAACAGAAATTAAAAACATGAAATTGCTTTAAATACATACTTACAGTATTGATAGCTCAATAGGACCATCAACGTAACTTGCACAAATACTTTAATATACTTTGTTAATACTGTATCGCTTCACGTTTTAAATAGCAATAATTAACTTTGTGAATACAAATAACTTAATTATAAAGCATTTAAACCGTCAGCTCAGTATATAAAATACTGGATATACCAAATAAGAACACTAATTGTAAAAAATTAAACACCTAATTCAGTATTCATTATGAAATTCTTATTATAAATAATATGTATATTTAAAACTGATTTCAGAGTCTTGTTATTGGAGGGAAGAGGCCCAGAAGCAGTTAGAGGAGAAGTTAAATGTATGTTTAAACAAAGGGTTAGCAAAAAATGTGATAGTTTTCTTGGCAGACGGGATGTCAGTAGCTACTGTGACAGCGGCTAGGATATTTCTGGGCCAAAGTGAAGGGAACTCGGGAGAAAGCAGCAGTCTGAGGTTCGAGGAGTATCCTTACCTCGGATTATCAAAGGTGAAATATGTAATACTCAACTATAAACAGTTTAATTACATTTCCATACTGTTTTTGTTTATGTAAAAGATTAAAGATGTTGGATGACATAAATCATAAAATATTAAATTTCTTTGATGTATGAATAATTATATATAGTTGACTTGTTAATTATTCAACTATTTCCAAGAAAATACAACCTGACGCACAACTCGAAATAAAACAAGGGATCATAGTTTATAATTTTGGATATAATTTCAAATGTTTTACAGCACGAGGATGTGTGATAACTCAACTAAACCTGATGCACAACTTGAAAAAAATAAGCAATCTTAGTTTATAATTTAGGATATCCCTTTATATCTTGCCGGTGGAGATCAATTGTTTCAATAACCGATACTTTAATGCTAAAACTTGAGTAACATTGGACATTAAAAATTTTAATTATTAGTAAATTATTTTAATGTAATTACACAAATATTTTAAATTATAATTTTAGAAATAAGTACGGTACGCAATTGTGGAATTTTTAGAATATTTGAAGTGAGTACCTTTTCATTGGTTACAACAGTCCTGTACTCTTTGCAGACCTACTGCGTGGACAAGCAGGTGGGTGAACCTGCCTGTACGTCCACAGCATTTTTGTCGGGGGTGAAAGCCAACTACGGGACCGTAGGTGTGACAGCTGAGGTTCCTAGGGGCAACTGCGTGCTCTCCCAGGAGCCTAAGAACCAGGTGGATACACTGCTGACCTGGGCACAAGAGGCTGGGAAGTCTACCGGGATAATTACTGGGGATCGTGTTACAGGTGGATACAAAAAATATAGGTCAACTGAGAAATATATGCCTTTTCACACTATTCTATATATTGGTTATTTCAGTTATTTACAAAGTTATTTATAATTCCTCCAAAAATGACGAAACTCAGAAACTACTACGTTCTAAAAATATGTGGACTACTAAATAATATTTGGAAGGTTTTACTTATAAGTCAAGTTAAAACTTAAAAAAAATTTCATTTAATTGTGACAAAAAATGATATATTTTCCACCTTTTCGTCTCCTTTAATTGATTGTTTCAACACCTCTTCAAGCTGGGACATATTTAACTGAGCACTTTCGTAGTGTTCTCATGGATTTTCTTTACTCGAATAGCATGACTGATCTTTGATGTTGCGGCAAATTGTGCTTGGCTCCAGTTACTAGCTTCGTTTTGTGTGCCATTTTGTTTATGTCAACGAAACTGGAGTCAGGTGGATATGTTTCTTGTGCTGATAGGTAGTTCCCTTCAGCTTAGACGTGTGGTACTTGCATGTAGGAATGAACCGTCTTCATACTAATAGTTAATTATGGATGTAATTCTTTAAAATTACTTTTGATAATGTAATATGTTTGATAGTTATATACGTTACTCGTGTTTGATAGTTATATACGTATATGAAACTACATAGGAAAGATCTGTCCAGTTTAAAAATTTTCACAATTTAATTTAGTACAGTGTTTCCTCTTATTATAAACTAGTTAATAGTATACAGTCTTGTATTTGTGAATAACTGCAATGAGTAAAAAAACAAATCTTGCAAAGTCTTATAGGAATGTATTGAGGTTTTGTATTCAGCGGGTCTATAATACCCTGTTTTACAATAATATGGATTCAGTAAAATGTATATCTCATCTTATCTACCAATGCTTCCGGTCATTAATGTGGATATTATTGAGGTAAATTTATAAAAAAAGTTCTAGTGGTGGGCTAACACAAATTACCAAAGTACGATAATATTTAAAAATAGTGCCCCA
Organism: Homalodisca vitripennis; assembly: GCF_021130785.1. Classification (NCBI taxonomy): domain Eukaryota; kingdom Metazoa; phylum Arthropoda; class Insecta; order Hemiptera; family Cicadellidae; genus Homalodisca; species Homalodisca vitripennis. Next base: position 104,827,253 of record NC_060208.1, on the reverse strand, counting down.
AATATGGTACTAATGAACCTATGGACATTCTGAATATAATATAACGTACAACCTGTAGTAAATAATGTAAATTGTATAGAAATAATGACATTAAAATAACATATAACATTAATAGACAATTTTTAAATTAATAGATATTTGTAAATGTAAATTTAATAACATACAGATTATATAACATACATTTTTTAGCTCTAACTGCAAAATAAAACCTACCTGTAAATTTGATAAAACCTATCGAGTGCACGATTTTATAGGTGATGTTAACCTGTAGGTCCATCGCCTGCGGGAAACTATGCACATAGTGCAGACAAGGCATGGGAAAATGACTCGGATATGATAACTGAGTGCAGTGCATCAGATCAACAGTATTGTAAAGATATAGCTCGACAGCTAGTAGAGGATAACCCTGGGAAAAACATACAGGTATGTATTGTTAGTTCCTTGAAATATATTTCAAGAGTAGGCCTATTTTGACATGACACCAACTCGTAAGCAGACGTTATCTAATATAAGATAACGATCAGGCTTCACTTGTTAGTGCTTACTATCACTCATAGGAATCATCTTAAATTTAAACTACTACAAACCAATATTTTAAAAATAAAATAATAAGCATGGTTGTTGTGTTCAAAATTTATTATTTGCGATGAATTAGTAGAACGGATAACAAGATATAAAAACATTTTCTTATGCAATCATGTCACAGTCTGGAGTTTACATAAGCCATTTACTGAAAGTGTTTTTAGCCCTTTACCGTAAATAGAAATGTGAACGATATCGTGTATAAATAACTATCCTTATAGACGTGGGAATTTAGCTTTATTTTATAGTTTTTTATAGATACAACAATAGATAGTAAGTAAATCGGTCTACAAAAATGTTACTATTGACAAACCGTTCATAAAATATATGGTTTTTATAGTTATTCAGAAGTTTTTAAAATAATTTATAACTTAGTTTGAATATTTAAACTTGTATGTGTGACACTAACGCTCAAGTAAAAAATAACTGAATCATATAAATTAAGGGTTCTGTGATGTAGAGGTATGTCACCTCGCCCGGCAAGTGAAAAACCCGGGTTTGGATCTCAGTGGAGGGAGTACTTTTTGTGATTCAATCTTCATTGAAAATGAAATCAGGCTATTGCCGCTTATCCTCATTTTATGGATATTCAAACTGATTTGACAAAGTATTTAGGTCCCGACCATATATTAATTTCATTACTTGAAAACATATGTGACAGAAACCGACAAAACACAAAATAGCTGAATCGTAAACATTAAGGGCTCTGTGGTGGATATTTTATCATATATGCGATATATACTATATAGTATTATATATTCACATTACATGCTCACATGTAGTGAGAGACCTGGGTTCGAGGACCCGGCGAAGCGTTATTATAAAATTATATATATCATAATACCAATTAAAAATTTTGTTAAATTTGATATAAAAAATTACAGATTAGCACTGAAAAGTATATTACTCAATTGTAGAGGATTTTTATAACGTAAAAACATATCAAAGTGAAGACGCAGGAAAATTAAGTCGAATTTTATAGAGAATTAAGCAATTTCAAGATTTTAAAATAAACATAAACATCAAATTAATGTAAATACAACCAGGAAGTTAAAGGACATGTATAATATTGGATTTAATTAAAAAGTCAAGACAGTAAATACATACCATACATTTATACAGATTGTTTTTCGTGTTTTGAGCGTAAATGAAATGTTTTTATTTTATTTGATCAAACCTTATATGCATACGTTATTGTCGTATAACGTGGAGAAAAAGTAACTATTTTCTTACTAACATGAGGTATTTATGATGCTTTTATATTTGAAAAATGATGATGTAATAAAAAAGTACTTAATTTTTTGTATAAAAATATTTCTTGTTTTTAACTTTATAATATTTTTTCAAATATCAAACTAAACCATTTAAATTTTAAGGACCTGTATTAATTTATTTAAAATAAAATGTACAGTAAATTAGCCAGATCCAATGTGCTTTTGAAAATATAACATTGACGTGATCAAATATATGAAAGTACAATAATTTACTTTAAAAGTACATAATATTACATGTAAATATATCTCCAAGAATGTAAATGATAACCAAACAAAAATTATTTTATTTATAGAACAGAGGAATTTAATATTTTATGCTCGACTTAATATTGTCATTACCATGAAGTATCAACCTAACGGCTTTTGGCTTTTCAAGATGAATAGTTATAACTATAAAAATCTAATATATGTAACAGACTATAGTTATTTATAAATCGACTTATATATATATATATTAAATTGTATATATATATGGCATATATATATATATATATATATATATATATATATATATAATAATTTCAATAAACATTGAATCACAAAAAGTACTTGCTCCGCCAGGAGTCGAACCCGCATCTCTCACTTGCCGGGTGAATTTGCTACCATTACACCACAGAGCGCTTACTTTTTCCGATTCAAATTATTTTGTATTTGGTCGTATCTGTCACATATGCGTTTAAATAAGCAAACTAACATATGATCGGAAGACTAAATACCTGTCAAACGACCTTTATTTACATTAAATTGTATAAATGGCAATAGCCTTATTATTTTTATATCTTTAAAATCTAATATATATATATATATATATATATATATATTAGATTTTAAAAGATAGAAAAACAAACTAGTTTATTTGATCATTTTATCCTTAATGAAAAATCCAGTAGTTCTAGTATTACGAATTAATATAATTAATAACTCCAAGGACCGTAGTTTTTACCAAACAAACAAATAAGTGTATGTATATAAAAAATACTATAGAATTCAGTTTAAATGAAAAAAGGGAACTTGTAACTAATTATATTAAAAATTAGAACTTCTTGATGTCAGGTGATACTTGGAGGTGGAAGGTACAAACTTCTACCGGAGGGCACAGTTTGTGAGGAGGGTAACGGAGGAGAGAGACAGGATGGTCGTAACCTCGTGAAGGAATGGCTGACTCACAAACGCAACATTGATTGTGATGCTGAGTACGTAACGACCAGGGCGGAGTTGCTGGCCATAGACACTGAACGTACGGACTATTTGATGGGTGAGTAGTTTGTCATGGTCTGAGGAGGGTAACGGAGAGAGACAAGATGGTCGTAACCTCGTGAAGGAATGGCTGACTCACAAACGCAACATTGATTGTGATGCTGAGTACGTAACGACCAGGGCGGAGTTGCTGGCCATAGACACTGAACGTACGGACTATTTGATGGGTGAGTAGTTTGTCATGGTCTGAGGAGGGTAACAGAGAGAGGGACAGGATGGTCGTAACCTCGTGAAGGAATGGCTGACTCACAAACGCAACATTGATTGTGATGCTGAGTACGTAACGACCAGGGCGTAGTTGCTGGCCATAGACACTGAACGTACGGACTATTTGATGGGTGAGTAGTTTGTCATGGTCTGAGGAGGGTAACGGAGAGAGACAAGATGGTCGTAACCTCGTGAAGGAATGGCTGACTCACAAACGCAACACTGATTGTGATGCTGAGTACGTAACGACCAGGACAGAGCAGGATGCTGGTCATAGACACTGTATGTACCGACTACTTGGTGGGTGAGTAGTTTTTGTCTCATCTTTTACTATCCTTACAGGAACCCAGTCCTAGATTATACTTAACGGAATGTAGAATATATACTTTAAGCTTAAGCTCTGATCATATAGGGGTTTGGACATCTTTATACACTTACATGATTATAATACAGATATATTTGTTATTATTTTTTATCCGGTGAATTTTACTCCGTTACTGGAACGTATCATCGTAGTTTGTAAAAAATCAAGTACACATTTCTTTATCTCGAGGCTTTTCTTTAGATTTTAAGGCGACATTTTTAAACAGTTGCTTGGCTTAAATTTCTTAAAGAATATTACTGGCGTTAACAAAAATCTCCATTTTTAAATCTCCAAATTTTCTTTGAACTCATGGCATTTAGTCCTTTGGTATGGTTCTAAAATTGGCCTTTAGTAAACGTAAAATACGTAACTATTTTTTTTAATAATGCAGTATTGGCATGGACCAGATCAGGACGAAATAACGCTAGGGGCCATTTCACGTCCACTATTAGCTGTATACACCTACAGAAGCCCCAACACAAAATACCTACCTATATTTCAAAAAACCAGATGTGCCACTCCTCATTTTGGTTTATTGTTTCAGGGCTTTTTAATTCATTAGGCATGACTTACCACTTGGATGTAAAAGAGCATCCGGAGAGACCCCAGCCTGGAAGAAATGACAAAAGTCGCCATTGAAATTTTGAGCAAGAATCAACAAGGGTTTTATTTATTCGTGGAGAACGGAAGGATAGAGAAGGCGCAGCTGGACAATCAGCAGGCGCAGCGCGCTTTTGATGAGGTTTTGGAACTTAACAAAGCCATTAAGGTAGGGACACTTATAATACAACATAATACACAAGGAATAATAATAATGTGTACTTTTTCTATATACAAATATAGCACTACTCATGTACCCCAATAACAAGATATTCTTTCTTATAAAAACAACAAAAGCCATTCCTTAGGCACGACCGTCTCAGTAATACTGTAGAATAAAACTTTGCACTTTTAATAATATGTATTAAAAGATATAATCACCATAATCACGCGCTAACATACTCACATTTTATATATAATGTATATATACTCATAAAACCATTATTTAATATTTAAATAATTTACTTAGTGGTTAGTTAGTAATAAGACAAATCATTGAAAACGTTAGTTATATAGATATTACATTGGTCCATATTCAATTCACATATACTTACATGCGCGCCCATTTTCCCATAGGTAAATGTTAGCTCTCGATAAATAGAAAAAATTACGTATAATTCGAGTAGCTGCAAATGAATATTTTAATACAAAAAATCTTAAAAGATAAAAAGAGTACTATGACATCAAATACATACATTACATATACATATATATATATATATATATATATATATATATATATATATATATATACGGTTCCTTATATACCCTTAAGTACCCTGGTGTGTAACACATGCTGTTAAACAACTGTAAATCAACTTTGTAGGTATAATATATCAAGTAAAACTATTGTACAGTAACTGATCAGCCATATCAATGCAGTTTTAATATTAAAGCAATTAACATTCTTATGTATTTACAAACTCATATCATAATTTTTGTAAAGTAAGCTAAACATTTTTGAAATCCTGTTTTACTAACTTTACTCTAAATTGCTTAAATACTTTTTATAATTAGATCTTTTCTATTCTCAAGCTCATATGACAGGATACAATAAATTACATGTCTTTCATTTATCTACGAATATAGTCTGTTATTATCATACTTGTAAATAATTTACCTATAGACCTGCAGTCTAAAAACCACAAACCTCAACTTATTTGAAATCGAATTACGATAACCCTGAAAAATAATAAACTGATATGGAGGGTAAATTAAATTTATACGAGAGTATTTTCAGACCGATGGTATTTTGAAATAACTGTTAAGTATGATTGAAATTTTTGTATGTTATAGTTGTAAAGCTCCAAATTATTTTAAAAACATTGACTCAAAACTTTTATACTAGGTACAAAAAGTTAATATGTAGATTATTGTATAATTTTCTAATGTTTAATGTTAATTATTTTTTAAAGTCTCTATCTCCATTTCTTCATCAAGTTGTAGAACAATATTTTACTTGAAATAAACCACACTGCTAATACATCAATTTTAAAGAGAGCTTCAGGACTTATTTTTGTCGAAAAAAGCTTGAAGTGGGCTCGACAGCTTAATTTGCTTCATGTTTTGTTCAGTTAAGGATGTAGCTTTGTTGGCTAATATATGAGATTTCTTGCTCATACCACATAAGTCTATATCATATGCGAATCTTTATTGTTTCTATATTGCATTGTTTGACTACCGCCGAAATTTATTTAACGTTTAATGCCGTAATAAAAGTGTTGATTTTTACTTCAAGTAGTTTTTTTTATTTATATGTTCAAAATTAACTAAAATAAAGTAAAATTAAAGAAGAATACTACAATCAAACAAAAATTCTTTAAATTTAAGAAATCAACGGAACAATAGATACGAGTACACACAGACAAGAACAAAAACACAATAACATATAAATAATGCAATAATGCACAGATTTTATTAAATACAAACGATTATTTAATACTAGTATATGTGAAATATAATATACTTATATATAACTTGTAGATTTTTTACTTGTAGAAAAACCCTTTTTTGATATTGCAGGCAGTAGAGTGTTTGGTAGACTTAAAAGAAACGCTAATAGTAGTCCTAGCAGACCACTCACACTCTCTCACTATATCTGGCCACCCGGACCGTGGTAACGATATACTGGGGCTCGGAGGATTTTCCGAGTTGGACGGGCTACCATACACTACACTTAGCTATGCTAGTGGTCCAGGGGCTGACGTTACTTGCTCAGGACATCGCCGGGACGTGTCTCAAGACTGTTTCCGTAAGTAGCAATATATATAAACTAAATTTGTGTAGATGGCAATAGCCGAATTTAATTTCAATAAACATTGAATCATAAAATGTACTTGCTCCGCCGGGACTCGTACCCGGATCTCTTACTTGCCGGGTGAGTGTGCTACCACTACACCACAGAGTCCTTAAAATAAACTTTGTTAAAAACATATTTATTCTGTGATTTTCTTGGTTCCATAATGGTTTCTACAAGATTAATGTAAAATGTTTGCTAATGCTCAGCCAAATACCAGGACTGAAATTTTTCATCAGTGATTTCGTTGTTGCTTATATAGACATGAAGTTTCATACGCAAGTATATAAGGTAAGTTCGTTTTCGAGATACCTAATGGACCGACAACATAATATTACCTGTTATTATATATTATAACGGTGTGTTTGACTTGTAATATTGTACAGATAACGTGACCTACAAGTTCCCAGCTCTTGTGCCTGAAGAGAGTGAGTCGATGGCGGGTGACGATGTGCCTGTGTACGCCCAAGGACCCTGGGCTCATTTGCTATCCGGGAACTACGAGCAGAATTATATTCCTTGGGCCATCGCGTATGCTGCTCAAATTGGCCCGTTCTCGAAAGATACGACCGGAGCGTAATGCTATGATATTTGCTTTGGGGGGGGGGGGGGGTGGGGGGGGGGGGGGGTGGGGGGGGGGGGGGGTGGGGGGGGGGGGGGGTGGGGGGGGGGGGGGGTGGGGGGGGGGGGGGGTGGGATATATATATATATATATATATATATATATATATATATATATATATATATATATATATATAATTAATCATGTAAATGAGGCAACGTTAACTATGGCTCCAAAAACACTAAGACTGAGTAAATTACAATAACAAAATTGCATACGAACCGGCCAGTAACTGCCAGTGTTAAATATGTAAACTCAAAGTATAGTCTAAATTTATTGTAACAAGGGTATATATTGTTACCGTATGACGATAACACAATGGGGGTGGTGACTTCTGAGGTCGTAGTAATAAATACTAGAAATACAAAGTTTACTTATAAGTTTCAGTTTAATTACGAAAACTTAAAAGCACCACTTTTAGATGGTAAAGGAAAAGTTATGTAATGCCACGTTGCTGCCAACTAGAATATAATAACTAAAAAGTATATCTTCTAGGTGGGCCTAAAATATCCAATGTTCTATTGAATTATGCGTACGACGTTTTACTTTACAAAACAATAATATTTCACTTCCCTTCGCAATAGGTAAGACTCACAACCCGGGTGTCGGCGTCTTGGCACGAGACATTGAAGCTGTAGTCTAAGAACGGTTATTTCTAGAAGAGGAGTAGAGTTGGGAAGTGGTAGCCATCTATTCAAACAACACGTAAGATACATCAGCTACGTAAACTCGCCTAAAACAAATTCGCGACGGTATTAGCCATTTAATGATACAAATTACTATTTATAACAACGTGCTCGTCGCCATAAGGACGACGCCACAACCTTTATCTATCTCAATCAAGCAAATAAAAGATCTTCAAGGGTAAGTTAATTTTACTATTCACATCTTTACTTTACGTTACATTCATTTTATACGTTTGGCATCAAAGGGATAATTTAATAATACGAAAAGATAAATTTTACTTACGGACAAAGCGCGCGAGGTCTGATCGGTTACGTAGTTGGGCTGCTACAAAGGGTTTAGAAGAAAAAATTCATACGCGTGCCAATTAGGTAGTTACTCCGCCCAATAATTTAGTTCCGGAACATTGGATGTAAAATAATATTATATTATACTGGCTGATTAAGTTGCGAAATTTACATTGTATGAAATTTAATTAACTTAATTTACGGTACAATATTAAAACTTAATTTTTTCATGTATTCACAATATTTCTACTATTAAAAAATGTTTTACTTCCATATTAATTTACATAGCCTCTATTTCAGAACACTGTTATTCCCACCTAGTTACTTTAAACGTAAGGTTAAGCTACATCTTGATACACTAATAATGGGTTACATGGGTACATGCAAAGGAAATGTAAAGACCTTATGAAATATTCTCTCCAGGATGAGATTTTGAACACTGTTAATGTATTTTGTTGCGGTGTTCACGATTATGGTTTCTTGTATTATACAATACAGTTGCCGAGAGACAATTTTCACTGTAGAAGCACACAGCGTATATTTTATTGAAAGCAATAAAGCAATTATTCTGAGAAAAAGATCGATCTGCTTAGAAAAAGAAGAATAGATGTACCTACCGCTGTACTTTTTGTGGAGGTCAAAATGGGATGGTATTATAAGGGTTAAAAACATGAATTTATAATGTTTTTTCTCATACTATAATTCTCCCAGCTTCATACAATTAAAACAATCATTTGACACATAAATAATAATTATACAATCGACATACGATAGATAAAAATTGCTAAATCGTCAAATTTAACGCCTACAAATTACCCTACTAACACAATATTACTACATATCACTAATAAAAGTCTGCACATCATCGAACAACCTGTAGCGGATGGAAGGGAAGATCAATACAAACTACTATTTTCGTACAAAATGTAAAAAATTTATTATTAAGAACTTCGCGAAATTAGAGTTTTTGTAATTACTATGACTTTTACAAATACCAATTTACAAGTTATAGTTAAAGCTACGTGTTATAGTTAAAGTTTACGTGTTTAATGTTTACAGAAAATAGAAATGAATTTCAATGGTTTCAGGTAAAAAGCAGTGAAACCAGGTCAAAGTTATCTTTAGACTGTGGTTTAGCTTCGATTATGTTTACTTAAAATATGGAAGCATACGAAGAATAACAGCTATTAAACTTATAAGTATGGTAGGTATTAGGATTTCCAACCTACAAGAGGTCGCGCTATAATATCAAATATACAATTTTCAATCGTTCTGACGAATTTTTTAAAATTTTTCATCTGATTATCCTACGTTTTTCTATAAAAAATACGAGTGGTAAACATGGTGAAGATTAGCATAAGGTAATGGGGGAAATCGGGCGAGTCGTAAAATTTAACTTTGATTTTAACTGCATGACTTTGCCTTTTTAAAACCTGTGTACGAAAAATATATCCGTATATTCGCATATATATATATATATATATATATATATATATATATATATATATATATTCATTTAATGAGAAGAGCGCGGCACAGATTTGACTTTGTTAGAGACGAATTCCCGTATAACGTTTTTATTTTAGAATGCAAGTACCCGAGTAGAGTTTATACTTCACAAATACATAGGATCATTGTTATCACATATTGGAAAGGTCAAAGTCACACATCTCAAAAGTCTCTGATTCTTGTATAAAAAGAGTTGACAGATTGAAGTATGTCATATCTGTCGACAATACTTGGGACTGGAAAGTTTAACTGACCGAAACTTTTTGACAAACACTGTTGTAGAGTTTCGGCAAGACTGTATGCCTGGATATTCGTAGTTTGACTGTTTAAGAGCGAGAGGAATAAAAAGTTTGTTCATAACGGGTTAAAGGCAACCACGATGTAACTGCTGCTTCGCATCATAGGAGCATCGTGGGAATTGTTTGTGACATTCCTAACTCTCTTAAGATAAGTGATGTCAATGAAACGATATCCTAACGTCCTGGTGAATTTAAGATTAAAATTTGAATATAGGTTCTGAAGTCCTGAGAGCGAAACAGTTTTCAATAAGTAGCTGTGAAATAATTTTAATTTGTCTTTAACATTCAACGAATATTTATTATTTAGCTCTTACAAGTGTGAATGAATCCTAAAATATATATCCTTAGTTTTTTCAGCCAACGATCTTACAATGTAATAAATTTTAAGGTTTTTATGGAAATATTGAAATAGAAATAGGCATAAAGATATTATGGTTAAAAGCTGTATGCTAATCAAAATTGCTTCTGATTTTTATTTCTGATTTGCAAGTGTATGAGGACTACTGGTTTAAATTAATCATATTACCGACACTATGGTTGAATTTGGTTTCTTGCCCTAATCAAGAATATATAGATTCTAGCACACCAGCAATTCCATTTCCTCCAGCAGTTAGATTCTATAAGCTGGAAAATCCTACACCGGTCAAAGAACGAAACTTGCGGCCATTGTAGTTTCCTCCAGTGTAAGGTATTTCTCGTGCCATAGTTGTGATTGGTTTGTTTTGTTGATGAAGAAAACACATATTGTGGTCTTAAAAACCTACAAATACAAATAATACGGGGTTATAACGGTCGTTAGACCTGTAACAAAGATAATGTAGTAGTTTTTCTTTGATATCTGCATCACACTATTGATCAAGCAGCTAAAATTTACAATTAAAAGTTTATTTTTTTCTAAACTTCCAATTTTATTATCAGAATAATCTCCGTACTCAACAGTGATTAAAGAGATAATGTAAATAAAAAGTGTTTAAGCTTACTGTATGATTTCAATCTATAACAGTAAAACATTTAAATGGTACTTTATTATTAATTTAAAAATATAATTTTGTTGTCACTTTATGATGTTTAAATAGAACAGTTCATTGCGTTTTAACAGGCTCTCTCTATTAGTAGCATGCGTTTGCTGAAAATTATTTCTTATTATATTTTTCGCAACATTAGATGCCAGTATGGCTGAGCCCTTCTGTTGTGTGGAGCGGGGGAGGAGGAATCATTCCTTACTGCGACTCCGGGTCACAAGAAGAATGTATGTACCAAACTTCAAGACTCTATTTTTCATTTTCCTTAAGCATTGGTGAATCAGTCACCTAGTCAATTATCAGGACATCTCTTTATCGGGTAAGTGGTAGTATACATAGTACATTACAATGGCCATAAGTATACACTTTGTATCACATTTGCTTCATCGGGGCAACAAGGAAAACTCAAGCTTTAGCGTCGGAAATATTATTGCAACAACAAGGTCATCAGTAAGAGATTACTAAAATGTATTGACTAGGTAATATGACTTTTGTTAGTAAATAATCGTTCGGAAATATTTTTATCACTAAAGGAAAAAATCAAAGTTTGAAAAGCTTTAAGTAGAAGATTTATGAAAGTTTTTTATTACATTATAATAAAAAAGATGAATAAGTTAATGGTTTACAGAATGTAGGCCTATGTTCATAGCTTCAGGAAGTGACATGTTTTATTCCTTTATAACATAAACATTAATTATTTGTAATTAAATATTAATAATGAAAATAGCAAAATAGTTTTTTTTTCATATATTGTTGCTTGGAAAATAAGTTTAATCATCAATAAAATATTCCCTCTAGTAATATTTTATTACATACATACTGTAAAATATACATACCATTATCTTCATAAATTTTTCAGTTCGCTTGATCTTAAAATGTCTTAAAATTGTGCATCGCATTAAAATTCTTACTATTTTATCCCAGATAAGTCATCGCAACTTTAAGGGCAATGGCCAAAATTGTCTTTAAAATATTTGTAAATACTTCCAACAAAACAAAATTGCTCCACCTTAACCATACATTCCTTCTTGTGACAAATGGAATATTCCGTTCTTTTTGCAAATTACCATTATTTGGCATATGTATATTTTATATGCTGGTTATTAAATATGTTGGATATAATTTCAATTTGTTTTAAAATGACAACTTCTTATAAAGAGCTGGGAATATATATATATATATATAATATATATATATATATATATATATATATATATATATATATATATATATATATAATGAAAAAGTACGTTTGCTAATTATTAAATGGAATGTTGTCTTATTTTCCGTGATCATTTCGTATGTACGCGAAATACAAAGTTTTTTCCGTACAAACGATACATCCACAGCCCTTTAAAAGAAGTAGTTACTTCTAAATTGCATTGTTTTTTATTCAATTATTTGTGCCTCATCGTCCCAAACAATTCAGTAGTCTTATACTTAACAAAGAAATGGATAGTGCCTTCTCGTGTTTTCATCTGCCAAACTCATTTCACGTCAACATTATTACGTCATTATCATATAATATTCACTCACGGTATACTGTGATAACTACCGACAATATGGTGCACAGTAAAGTCTCTTGTACAATAACTTTAGGGATTGGTACGATAATTAATCAGTTGACTGTTGCCACACCTGACCTCATGATATATAGCTGACAATCTCTCCCTGTACACTTGCTGTTTTTGGTATTATTTATTACAGTATAATATTATTAACAGTTTAATGATTAAATGTTTCCAAAATAATTAAAATTAACTTATTTTATGGTAGATTTATTATTAATTCATATATTATGAAAGGAAAGAATATGTAATTATAAGTATTCATTACATTTGCAGAAATCGCAATAGCCTAATTGAATTTCTATAAATATTTAATCACAAAAAGTATTTTCCTCCGCTGGGACCTATATGTATGTGTAGATACTTGAAAGAAAATGTCGTGTTAGTATAAATGGGTTTTGTATTTGACGCATAAATATCATATAAAGATCTCATTAATTCGAATTAAAACGTATTCCATCTAGCTTTATGTTTCAAGACGTATATAGTTGTGCCAGAAAGATGTATTATTCAGGGAAGATTTTATGGGGAGTTGTAAAGGAAGGACTGAAAAACGTTCTAGAAAATAATATATTTTCTACACTTAAATTTATAATATTTTACTAATATTTTTATATATGTAGAGTTTTAGATAATGCAATGACGTCAAGATAGCTAGTGATAAAATTATAGAATTCGATGCGCGTACAAACAGTTCTTTTATTTTCATATGATGTTTTGACATTCATATAATCATGAAAAGCTTACAATGATTAAAGTAAGTTTTTAAATTCTTTATAAATTTATTTATTACTAAAAGTATTTTTCAATTAAATAGTGATAAAAAAAAATCTTATAAGGTAAACACTACTCGATTTATATTGACGATTTTGGTCTCCAATTAAAATTGTTAGTTAGTTACTTGACAAATTCATGCATTTTGTTGATATAGATAACTTTTAAAATAAATGAATAGTTAAAATATTGTTATTACAAATCTTGTAATACTATATTGCTTCATGCAAGTCTCGTTCACCTGCCTTCAACGGTTTTCGTAAAAAATACTTATCCATCTTTCATACTAAAAAATTAAAAATAATAACGTTAGGGTAGACACAATCAGTTTATTCAGTGTTAAAAACTAAACTCATATCTTGAGGTTAAATTGCATGACCTTATGTATAAAAAAAATTATCTATGTATATATGTGAAAATATGCATTTATAAAATGAATGGGTCCCTAGAACAAAGTTGTACATGATAACTTTTCGGAAATATGGAAATATTAATTAGCTGATAAGTGGCGAGAACAGACTCGTCCACTAAAATAACGTTGCACCTAGCATAAAGTTAGCTGCTCCGGGCTTGTCTCTCTTACCCGGCTCTAAAAACAATTTAAATAATGGGGAGGGGAGAAGATCGGAGTTTGTCAATAGAATTAAAAGGATCATAAAAAGCAAAGGACGCAGGGAACCCATATCGAAGACTTGTCCCAGAAAGTTAGATCATGAAATGAGAAGTAGAACAACGTTATATCTGCGTATATGACACATGTAAAACGGTTTAACATTTTTAGTAATTGTACACCATATATACGTTTTTCAAACTAATAATAACAGATAACACAATAAATATAATTTGTATGAAATTAAAATAAAATAATATTTATAAGGTTATAATACTCGTACTATAAGGTTTTTCCTGGTAGCACATTTTTTCCGTGCACAAATCAAACGAATAAAACACAGACTCTTATCTGTGCAATATTAATATTATATAATATGTTTACTAATACATTTATTAAAACTTGCTCTATTGTCGTTTTTCTAATAACCTGTATTTATTTTATTTTAACTTGTTTGTAGAATAACAAAATCTAAGATTTTCAGCTTTAAAATAGCATCTAGTTCTACATTGAACTAAATATTAATACAACAATCTTTTTGGTTATGTTAAACAGTACATATTGAAATACTCCGACCAGACAGTTATACAAAGTAATAGGTGTTTTATTTGTGAGAAGTTTAAATTTTTTCAGTTACAACTTTATTATAGAGAATAATTCCAATAGCACTGATTATTACTCATCTTCAATAGGGAGTTTAGGTGGGTATTTTTGTAGTATATGTTAGGTTAGGCTATGCATGTACATATTACCACCATTCTAGAATATAACTTTCTAATTATCTAACCAAAAACAAACATTTCTTTCTTTCTATGGATATTTTTTTATAAAGCGAAGAAAAACTATATTTTGTTCTCTCGTGTATAGATAAAAATCACTTGTCATACAAACCACAAACAGTGAAATAACTTAAACAAAAATATGTACATAAAGAACGGTAGTTCCGTGTTAACATTTAGTTTACATGTTTATTTTTGCAGGTGAATTATAAACTTATAAACACAAAGCCAACTGCAACATCAAAGAGGAGTTTAATATTATTAACATGCTACGTACAAACACAAGACAGTTGTAGAGAATTGAGTGAGTGCTAGGCTATCTTATCGCTTGTGCATATGACATGAGTTATGCAACGTTTTAAAAGAGCTAATTTAGTATCTTGCTCTTTAATTGTTTTTTCTTGTTTTTAACTAAATAAAACAACGTAAATAAAACGAAAAATGTGAAATTATATAAATTTTTGGCAATTTTGAATACCGAACCCTCTTAAGAGAGTGATGCCTTATCAAAATAATTTTTGATAATAATTATTATTGTTAACTTCTGGTGGTGATTGTGGCACCTTAATATGAATGTGATTTTAGAGTAAAACAGAGAACTTTATTAATGATATATTGAGAGATCGTTTACATTCCTGACTAGTCTAGATTGTTGTTTCACAGGTATTTTAGTTGACTTGCGTAGTTTCCCAATGAAAGGATAAAAGGATTACGAGCGTTTCGTATTTCTAAAATATCACAAAAAAGAACATTACGTAAGGAGTGTTGAGATCTAACTTCTTCCTTGAATGTAATGCAATGAACAGCCATTTTCAGTGTTATAACCTTTTTTCAGATATGGATACAAGTATTAAAACGTGCAGCTTGTCACATGAGGCAAGTCCCAGTATAATTGTCGCTTAACAGGAAAGCAAAAAAGTATATGAGTGTTATACTAAAAATAATAAATGTGCGTTTATATTCGTTTGCACTTAAATAAAAAATACAATACCTATACCTACAATAACCTAATTGGAAACAGCGCGATTTATGAACTCTATTACAGTTGTGTTATTAAACAATAAAACTAGAACGACATAGATTTAAGATGTGTATCATTGACAGACTAGACTTATGTTAGTTATGCTCTAAACTTTATTAAATAATACAAAACTATATTTGGAATACACAGGAGAGAGCTTAAAGACCTACAAACGATTGATGGACTGCCAATCTCATGAAAGCTTTCTTCATATTCCCATAAAACAGCAATACATTTTCCTCCTCCCAACAAAAGGTTTGTCACAGGGTCTTCACAATATATGAGCACTTGAGATTAATCACAGTTAACAAAAAGTAGAGTAGTTTGGCTGAGTTAAAGGAGGATAAAACGAATCATTTTGGGCACCAACAAAAATGAGCAAGAACAATTCTTCAAAGCACCCTCATAAAAAAATACAAAAGGAGTTTGCAGCAAGATATGTTGTAAGTAAACGTGAACCATGGCGGGAGCGTGGGAAATAAATGCTTCACGTTTTCTTAAAGAAGCCAGTCTACGTTAATGACATATTTTAAACAAAGAACGACAAAAAATAGTGCTCGTTATATATACACACTTAACTTAAAACTTATGTAGATGCTTCTTAATCATATCTTTAAAAAGAGCCATTTCTCACGATTTTAACCCTAAAAAACAGCATAAATTTATTTGAAATCAGAGGTATTTTTATAGGGGTAAAATGGGAATAGTGTAAGTCTAGCCTGATCTTAAGCCGCACTTACCATTAAGGTGTGATTGGAATTCTCAAGTATTCAAGAACTTCATTTCTATTCATTTATATTAATATTTTAATGTTGACATGTGTTTAAGTTGCTGTAATTTTTTAATTCCAAACAGTACTAAAAATAAAAATATCTCAAGTGAACAATCATACAATTCACTTGAAAAAATTACAATTGTACGTTATTGACATAGATATTTTTCCTTTTGTCTTAAAATTTTACTTGAATCCAACATACTAATTGAATTGTGCTTGTGCTGTGAGAGATTCTTGGTGATCATATATGTTTTCTATATAAAACGATTCTCTACGACTCGCTCTAAAACAACTTTATTCCCTACACTGAAATAATATTCAGCCACAACATTTTACGATTAACTTCAGATAGCAGTTTTTCCTTTGTTATTTCACGTTAATTCATTTTGTGTTCCGGTACTTGCATGAAAAATAGTATTTGTTTCCTCATTCTTAATGCAGAACTTACATTCGGAAAACGGCTAGTCTTCATTTTAATGATTTACATGCTCGTTTCACCCAAGTACTTCTCCACCCCTCCCCCATATTATTTAATTTCTTAATTACCGTCATTAAATAGACCAGTTTAACAATTGAAATCAGCCATATACCGATCTCAATAATGTATGGTGGAGGACCAAAAAACAATATGTAACATATAAGAAATAAAGAAATGAATGAATAAATTATTTTGCATTAATTACTTTTAAACGTTCGGAAGACCAGTCGGGGTCTCCAACTCCCGAAAATTTAACGGAAACAACAAATAGCACAAATGAGGAACAACAGATTTTAAGGATGGGACATTTTATGAGATGCACCACATTCCAGGCCGGTACCGGTACCACAGTGACACGGATAATATATGCTGTATTCAATTGCTACTTAACACCTAAGCTGATGTATGGTCAGTTCTACTAGTGTACTAACACATTTAGTTTTTATTCTCTTCCATAAAAATTTACAAGTCAGATTTAAAATATAAGCAATTAATGTAATATTTAAGAAGACCTTATTTTGTATGATACTTGAAAGATTATGACTAAACATATAACTAATTTCAATAAAATTCAGTATGCAAGTGTAATCTATATATGTATATTCAAGGCAAAGCCATCATTCACTCACTACCAATTCTCCAAATTCTCAATATCCCAGAAAGTTGAAATTTCGCAAACGTATATACCTCAGGATTTACTGACAGAATCGTCAGATTTTTTGGCGCATTTGTCTTATTCTATACGAGTTTATATAGGCCTAATCCATTAAATGGTTTAAATGGCATTAAACATGTATTTTCAAGAAATTTTAATATTATTTAAATGAATAGCCAATTCACAAGAATGTTTGTAACAGGTAACTCAGCACTTATTCCAAGCATCGGGAGATAATGTGAAGCATATCAGTTCCACGATATGGACTTGACCAAAAGAAGTTGTCTTTCATAAGTACCACAAGAGGAGGAGTCCCAGGAGCAGGCGCGCGATATCAGAGGTAGATACAGAGAATTTCCGGGAGGGGGCTCCAGAGGTCCATACTGACGAATAGTCCACGCTCACGGGAGAGCATACAGTTTAGTACGCCCAACGGGGCACATAAAGGGTAAACAAGGGATAGCAAACATAGGGAAACAATAAGGAAAATTGTGAGGTTGAGAGTGTGAGACGAGGTAACAATAGAAATGAATGTGTGCAGAAGACGCACAGGAGTAATGAGAGAGAGTTAGGTCACAAAGACCATGCGGGGACAAGAAGAGCAACCCCACTGCGCGTCAACCGAGCGGCCAAAGCGGTGGTGGATTGATCGTGATTAATTTAGGACTCTATTAGCTTATTCTCTCTCTAGCTCGCTTATTAGTTTAAACTTAATTAAATAGAAATATTATATATGTAACTCAAAGTAGATAGAAGAAGATATAATTGTAAAATTAAATGTAAAAATTAAATTTAAAAATGTAAATATAAAAAAATAAAGTAAATAACAAGTACAATTAAATATACATATACATTAAATACATTTATTATCTATAGCATTAATCTTTATAAAGCTTCAATGGAAGAGTTGCACAAACTCGTATGAATCAGGAACCATTTTTTATTGCAGAGACTTTGTTATCTGGGGTATCGTTAAACGTTTAACTGATAATTAAGGAAACAACACATCTGCCAACACAATACCCGCTAGTGACAATGGAAACAATAGAACAATGGTGCTTTAACTAGTGAGAACCATCAATACATCATGGAGTTATCTCTAAGTGAAAGTGTGACGCTATTGCTATATTTTTAATGAGTTTTATTATTCCTTATGGGTTATTACAACTGATATATTGTGATAGTTAATTCCTACAGTACTAATAAGTAAGGAATTTATTGTGCCCTTAAAGTAATAAGTTCCCTCAATTTAGGGTCATTTAATTTATAGGTTAAAATTTAAACAATTGAAATTAGCCGTATACCGATCTCAATAATGTAGGTTATGAAAGCTCTATTCCAGTCCAATATCACTTTGTTAGTGGGTTTTCTAAATGGCATATTGATATTTCTTTCCAATATCAGGAATCTGCGCAAGAAAGATCCTTAGGACTTAGTACATGTATTCCTCTTGACCCAATGAAGAACCATATTCCGGCTGTTCATCACTCTGGGTGAGAATTATAGTTCTTTGATTGCGTTTTGTTGGGTCCTTCAATCCACTGTCACGTCGTATAGGATTTTACAACCCAGTACTGTACTGATTCTCCCTCAGTCTCTGTTTAGTGATTTTTCTGTTTTTCGATTGGTCTGGGAACCTATGAATGGGAACTTTTAGGCAAATACCAGTTTTTATATTTGTTTTTACATAAAATACAACAAATCTGCAAAATTTCACGTTGAAATAAAATATATCTATTGTTAATATTATAAAAAAACAAGATTAGATAAAATAATAAGATTGTAAAAAACATTTTTAAAATAACTTTTTTTATTTTTTTAACACATCCATATTTTATTTATAAACGACACGTTTATGAAACCACGTAGAAAAATTACTTTCCGATGTTTTCAAAGTGTGTATTATAAACTTATTGTGATGGTAGTATAAAATATTATTTATTCTTAACAGTAAAAACCTTCTAGTGTCAAAAGGTATATAGATAGCACACAGAGCTAATATCCATGACTCTTTTTGTATATTAAATACAACGTTTGTTTGCACACAACTCCAATGAGGTACACTACAAGTTCAAGGCACAAAATAGCACCTTTAAAATCTACACGGCTTTCGAGGCCGTGCCGCGCTGGTGCAGATACAATACCACTTCAGGCCTTTCTCTCAAGAATGTCCTGATTACAGAACCGAAGCTTTAAAATACGAGATTTACGATATTTTATCCAGATTCGCCTCTAAAAGTATTTTTTTGTGTGACATAGTAAACGTTTTCTGCATTATTAAGGTGCAACCTCATGAAGAGTCTTTCCGGCTCATATTATGGCGTATTGATCTCTCAAAAAATTTGTTTATTTACTAGCTATCCACTATAAAAATATCGTTATGAACAGCTTACTCTACTTTTCCATAAAAACTCTGAAGCAGTTTGCCCAAGATGAAAATGCATGCTGTCCTCGCTCAGCCGAAGTCCCCACTCATCAAGGTTATGTGGATGACATCATCACTGGAGTTAAAAATGTTGAAGAATCATCACTAGAGCTTAAATACCTACACACACACACACAAACACACACACACACACACTCACTCACTCACTCACTCACTCACTCACTCACTCACTCACTCACTCACTCACTGACTCACTCACACACACTCACTGACTCACACACACACACACACACACACACACACACACACACACACACACACACACACACACACACACACACTAAAGCTAGAAAGCTTTGAACTTAGAAAATGAGTTTATAACTGTAAAGAGGTTTCCAAAAACTCACTGTGAGAATCCTGTCTCCTTACACAATCAGATAATCCTCACTTCTCTATATTGAGTCTACAATGATCCTTTCAATGTGACTTCTTTGCTTATAACTATGATTTATCCCCTGTTCTGTTCCTGTGGCCAGAATTTGATTTATCCCCTAAGACACCAAATAACCGAAATTTCCTTAGTCTTATTACCAAGATTTATGATCACTTTGACTTCTATCGTAGTTATTCCAATCAACACACGGAACTTTTCCTGAAAAATTGAACTTTTCACGATGTACAAATGTGACTGGCATCTTAATTTATAGAGATTTGAGGTATACATTTTGAAACAAAAAATACAAAATTATTTGGTTATTATGTCACTAATATTGGTCTATTTTTATGTAACTTTGTGTGTTTTTACAACTACTATCACTATCACACTCATTATTAAGGTTCCGAAATATCCTTATATATAATGAAATACTAATGAAAAATTAGAAATACTTATATATATACATTAGTAACTATTTATTTAAAGAAGAACTGTATTGTGTATTATCTTTTTTGTTACGTTTTATCACGTCCTGCGATACTCCTTTGTATCGGGTAATTGGTTGGGATTTCGAAGTCCATTACCTCAATATGGAATATGTTCAAAATATCGTCGGATACTACAAATTTTAGCTAGTTGTTTTCTGAATATCATTCACCATTTGACATAATTGTTAAATATGTTCTTTCAGCTTCAAGGAAGGAAACATAACTTTTTAATAACCTCATACAAACATGTACTATATTACCCAGTATATAAAAGTATCCTTTTCTTGAAAATATTGATAGACTGATATGAGTATGATCAACAACGAGGAATATCACTTAACCTGAAAACCAGAACACGAAATAATACCTTTGTTTTCAAATAACTCTGAGATTTTAATTACAGCGTAACGATATAACGATACGACTATGCAAGTAGCTAACTACGACAAATAAACAAGACTTGTTAACGTTTAGAGGAGGTGGACCGGGCGTGTAAATATTTATCCTCCCTTTCCCTCTCTTTACCTCTCACTTTTCCCTTGCAGCTGACTGCTACACTAAAGCTAATTACCATAATATTAATCCTTACAAAATCTCGCTTAAATTGTTTCATAATTAGTTTAATCTACATACTGTTCTCAACCTCTAGTGCAGAAACCGTTTAACACATTATTCCAGACAAAGTTGTATGATTATTTATTAGAGTGTGATAGAGCAGTGTCTATATCGGGTAGAGAACCTGAGCCCATGGAGTAATAACCAGTCAGCTAACTCACTTGCTGTGTATAAAGAACGAAGGGCATAAATATATGTGATATTGAGCTTGGCTATGTAAAAAAGTTTTTGGAAAAACTATGAGATAAAATAAAAGCAAATCTGTCCCTTCCATTCGTTGGGAGTTTAGGGATTAAACTAAACTTTGGAAGCTGAATCTTTGTTAGGAAGGTAACATCGTGAAGAGATGAATCCGTGTACTCCTTTCCGTAGGTAAATAAGTCTTCCTTGACAATCTGGAACAAAGGTTCAATATCACATTGGAATAATCTGTCCTAAACTCAGTAAACGCTTGTATTCTTTGTGAAATCTCTCTAAAATTTTAAACACAATGTATCCCTTAATCTAGTTACTTATATTTGCAGGGGAACTACATCATTGCCTTCAACTAACCGAATGTTTGCGATGCAGAAGATCAGCGTTTGGCCGTTTGTGATTTAAGGGGAGGGAGATGTGCTGGGAGACTTTTGTCCGTGAAAAGCCATTAACTTTACCACTTCCCTTTATTTCTTTTGTATTAGTGTATAGTCTAAGAAATATATATATATATATAAATTCTTTTCAGCCAACATAACTTACCTACAAATCAAATCAAATATTTTACTTTCACAACAGAAATAATGAAAATTTGTAAATTCCTTAAATATTTAGAGTCGAAAATATTTGATAACCTTTTTGGAACAGTTAGTTTTTAATTAAAGAAATGTGTTAGAAATCTGTGAATATTTGAACTCAATCTAACGAGAATAATAATTTAGTTTAACTGAACGAAACTAGCTAGAAGTTTAATAATTAGAAGTTTTATTTGCAATAAGATAATAAAGTATAACGTGTCAATTCAATTGTTAAGTTGTCTATAAAACAATGAAGTTTAAATTTTTATTTTAACTGGTTTTCAAACTATTAATTAATTACTCTTCTAAGAAACAATGGAACTCTACTAGTATCACTTTAAGAATCCATCACTATATTCATTAGCTATTCATATTTGCGTAGGTACATGTTAAGTTATAGGTATCTCGATTTTGTAATCTTACTTTGTAAAGAGTTTCATAATAAATTTAACAATATAACTCAAAAGTAGAGAAACAACATTAGTTTTGAAACTAACACTGTTATACAATAGCCTTATTTTCATGTAAATACATCAAAGCCGATGCTGTAAGATAGGATAACAATATGTGTTTCATAGGGAGGCGCTGGTAACCACAATCCTACTGCTGCAGTATTCTCCCTCCCTGACACGTGGCTTAGACCTATGCAAGTGAATATACATAACGCCTACATCCTATAGATTAATAACGGTTTATATTACCATGTCAGTATGTTCTCTACATTATTTTTCTGGTTGTCATACATCGGTACCAATATTGTGTTAATAACTTTGACCAGATGCTTCTACGTACTGTTTAATATTTTATGAGAAATGTTATGGTCATTGGTTGTTTTATAATATTATATTGTTTCATATTATGGTCTATTACGGTGGTTGACATAACCTTGGGGGTGTACGAAAAATATGTTATGTAATATTTTCCAAAACTGATTTGTTAATTCGGTATACAAAATACATAGTAATACAATAATAGTAGGTCTATATAACAAACATGCCCTTTAAACTACTCCAATAGAATGTGTCTTAAATATATATTGTAAAATCGATTAGGTACTCAAAACATTTACATCGCGGTTGTAGGACTGGCATAGCAACAATAATGTATGCCTGTAGACATATTCGATAACATTGCTACGATTTGTGGTTAGAACTTGCAGCTTAGGTAATGTTTTGTGTTAAAGAAAAACTTTTAAGAATTCGTGATGAGTAACAAATTTTTGCCAATGTCTACACGAATCCATATTAAATTGGAAGAAGGACAGGATAGTTGATTGACCATGTCCTTATAGTATACCTGAACAAAGACGAGAACAATTAGAGTGATGCAGAAAAACTGAGGAAAGATTATTAACTTACTCTTAATATTGTTAAAATCAGTGGAGAAGGACAAAATTTGAGAGAGGACTTCCTGCAGTATATTCGCCGCTTTGAGGCTAATGTAAGAATCACTGTTCTTTGAAACATATAAGTAGAGCCTAGCTGATATAGTCCAGAATTACAAATAGAGTTGGCCATTCTGTATATTTATATTATTGTCAGATGAAGAAAGGTGAAATATGAGAGAAGAGTTTCCACACTTCATAGTTTATTCACCGCCTTGAGGTTAACGTTTGACAGACACTCGGCATTAAGCTTCATCCCTCCCCCCCTTTACTCTCTGGGGGTTTTTAATACTCTTCTCTGAATTATACGTATTGTTGCCCTTAAACGGAAGTCTTGGGTTATGATTACGTTTAAGAATATTCTTAGTGTATTGAACTTGTAATGTAACAGTTGAATGAAAAATCATACACTTAATAAATAGATTTGGTAAATCTTGAATTAAATGTATGACTGAACGTACAAACTAAAATTATGTAGCTTATAATTTACGTTATGGTTATTGCATGTATTTCCTATAATGCATTTTTATACTATTGTTACTGTAATTTCTTGATTATCTTTCACAATGAAATCGAACGACGCCTGTGATAAAAGGAGTATACAGATCTTCTTTAAATCGATTCGTTCTCTGTCCATCCGTGCGATAGCTCTTGATTTAAAACTTCTACTGTTTTCAAATTTAACACGTAGGTTCTTATTGGTTCAAGGAAAAACTCCATCGATTTACAGTTAAATTTAAAGGCAAAAGTCTAACATATTTACTTTGGTTTTAAGGATAACCATAATGACAACGAGAAAATCGTAGAATAAACCAATATCTAAATAAACTAAGTATACGTTATTGGAATATTATTTAGAGTTATAGTTGATAGTCTGTTAGCATAATATATTATTCTACAGCAACTCTTTTGAATTAGTTAGTTTGGAAGGTTTTAACGTTATTTAAACAATTAAGATTAAATCTTTCTTAGACAAAAGGTATGTCTGCAACTACTGTGAATTTTTCAGTAAATACCCATATGTTAAAACTTGAGCATTCACTGATCATTACTCATAATACTGTGCCATTTGGATAGATTTTTGGCATTAGGATAAAAATGATTTAAATTAGTTTGTTATTCCAAGGCTATTAAAAGATCTTAATTCCAGCATTGGTTACAATGTTAGGTAAATTTAATATTATTGGTTTTGTTACTATGTCTAACATATTTCATGTATCTGTACCAGCTTTAAAGTAGGAACCTTTCGCTATGTTGAAACTGTAAATGCAAAGTTTGTTATTTTAAACTAATACGATACTTCAATATGTGTGCATATATAAACAATAATATTTGTCATTAAACACATGTAGAAAGACATACGGCGGAAAATATATTTTCATTTATATGTTGCATTAGATTTTTCCTTAACCTGATAATCTGAACCTAGTTACAAAATACTAGAAATAGAACACCCTATGTAGCAATTTCTGTTACTAAAAACGTTTACCTATTGGTACAAAACGTAATTTTCATAAATTTAAATTTTTTACATTATCCTTTAAGTAATTTTAAGTCTAATCAACACTCCAATGTAAAATTTAACGATCCACGTGATTATATGTCAAAAATTAGACTACAGGACACTTTTCATTAAGGTAGAAATATTTGCTCTAGTCGCTGACGAAATGGGTCATCAGACGTTTTTTGTAAGAATATATTTCTGAAGGAAACGGTTATCGATTCACTTATTTTGAAAAACAACAATAAACTGAACATAACACTGAACACATACTGTATAATACTTATTATTTGCTTTCTATTGGGCGACAAATTAAAGCAAGTTCTTTTTAAATTATAAATATCGAATTTCTATAGAGTTTTAAAGGGTACTCTATACATCTTAGATCAAACATATTTTTTCTTATTTTAAGCATTTGTAAAAATGTATTCAAATGAAGTAAAATGTATCAACATTAAATTTGAGCTACTGGTTTTAGGTATTTTAAGTGGAATTGTACTATGTCAAAAGATCCATTTGTTATACGTCGTATTTCTTAATTTAATAAATAATGAACCCACATCACCCTCATTACTAAAATATTTTTTTTTTTTATTCACTTAGTGTAAAAGTGCTTAGTACTTTAGTACTAGATTCGCGTTTAGGTTTCAGTTTTCTTTGATTTTTTACTGGTTCGTGGTCCGTACCAAGGATAAAGTTTTGTTCCAAGCTTGGTTGGAATATTAGGGTAGTAGGTTTATATGGATATGAAATAAATTGTAATGTATCCTCCCCTTCTCAAGTGTCTAAAAACCTCATGGCATAGAAAAAAATTTTAAAAATTATAGATATGCATGAATGAAGTGGCCTAAGTGATAAATAACAACAAAACAAATCATAACAACAAGTATGTAATGAAAGGTTGCGTATATCTCAAGACTGAAGCACAGTGATCAACATATCAGCTCACTACAGAAGGGGCAGACTTCTATATAAGCACTACCTGTGACAATGTGGCATATTATATAAGGTAGAAACCGAAAACAAATTCCTGTTCCTTGATACGTGTATAGTAAGGGATAGAGGCGTCACTCAGACAAAAGCTTATCGAAAGAAATGCAATCAAGTCTATGTCTATATTATGAATCAATGCATCAAAAATGTGTCAAAGAATTTGCAAACACATGTACCACATATCTTCACAAATTCACATAAACTTTAGCAACCAATCTATATTCATGAGAATATAAGTAAGAAACAGCAGAAACTCATACAATAGAGGTTTTATAACACTACTCTTAGTACACGAGTTTTCTAAACAATTAATCCCAATGGCAAAATGTGCAAATGAAATTTAATAGCAATTCATAGTAGAAGCATAAAAGAACGTTATTGGTCGTTAAAGGATTTATTCGTTAGAGGATTTAGTTATTATAACTTATAAAACATCGGTTGGAATGGAGCTTATAAGTAACATATGGATTAACTGAATGTACATATTAGCCTGTAAAGGATTACGTATAACTGATCACATTTTATTACTAGGTGCTACCATGTATGTACATTTTGTTAATATAAACTAGTGGGCGAGTATGATATAAGGCAATATATGAATTGTCTTTGAAACTACTTTTGGATTAAAGTAAAATAGTTTATTACTCGAGTATGAATTAACTAGGAATAGAGCTACAGTAACTGTTAGGTATTTTAAAATTTTATCCATATTTCTAGTTACTATACATCTTGATTCGAGAGTAACTCAGTAACAATGCTATCACACTCTTTTACTAGCATACGTTCACTGAAAGGCTAAAAGGTTTTTGGACCTTTGGCATCGTTATATGATACAAAAATAGAATACTACGGGACAATGAGTGAAATTATCATATACTCTTATTATAATTTCAAAGCCATTAAGGTATAAGATTAAGCATACATAACCAAGATTAAAAGCAAGTCAATGAATGGTAGTTAGTTCACAAAAGTAGTGAACAGTATAGGTTGTATGTCAAAAAACTAAAAGACATAGAGTACCTGATATTGCTTATATTAAGCTGCCTATGATTAGCTATGTTGGAATATACAAACACTAGTATGATTCTGCTTAATACAAGCGCAGTATTGAACGACACATACAACACAAACCATATCAATTGAGAGACGGACAGAAACATTATACAAACTATCTTACCGCACCCCAATTAGTAATATGAAGTACATTTGGTTTATATAAATTAACAGACGAGTATGGTAAGTCAATAAATGAACTGACTTTGCCACTAACACAACTTCAGTGAACTTCTGAATCATAACAAGCAACTTTAAACACTACTAACCACCAGATTACATCCAAGCCATACCAGCCTGATAATAGCTGCTTCATACATACTCTCATTTTTCAGGCGAAATCTAAAGTACCCTTTCAAATTTCACCTTTTCCTTTATTAATAGCTACTTGAACGCGTTAAAACCTTTCCTGAAACGTTTCTAATAATAAGCGTGTTAAATGTTTAACATCATCTATTTTCAGTTGCTGATTCCAAGGATTAGGGGGCCTTTTCCCTAGCCTTAAGGAATTAATAAATTCAGGCTCCTGTCGAAAACCCTCTTGGAGGTTACATTTATATATAAGAACGTGCTCACGAGTAAATCTTTCTCCCACTTATTAATAATCTATAGAACTCGAAGAGATAACTCACATAAAAATGATTCTCCTACTTCTCATTAACATACAAAAAGAAAATACATTTCTAAACGTAAATACTGTTTTTAGGATGGCTAAAAAGCGCTAACCAAGAATTTTAATATTTTGTGGATAACTAATAACTCATAAATTAATTTAATTAGTAAACTAACGAAACTTTACCGAAACATTCAATTGCCGAAAATTATATTTGTTTTGAGTTAAATGATAGAATATATACTATTATCTCTGTTCCAACCCTCCACACTGGTTTTTGTTAGTACTGCAATGATCTGTCTTCCGCGTAATTACTTTAACTCTCTTACATCAGAACTTACAATTACATTGTATTATGCTTGGATTGTGTACTGTTGTAAATATTATAATAACAGATCTAGTAGATGATTTTCGTCACTTAAATTGGATAGTTATAGCTTTCATCCTGTGTAGTAAACCTTAACTACACCATCAGTAAACATGCACAACTTTCTGGACACTAAAAAGTATTAAAAAGTTACCTTGTAAATCGTACGTTACAAACTTTTTTACGGAAGTTTCAAGAATCACGTCAGTATCTTATACATCAGACACGAAGCAAATAATTTACGGAGCTCAGCTCATATGTTTAAGATAAAAGGCAGCCATATCATTTAGTGATAAGCTTATTGAATGTACTACTCTGTACAAATACCTATCTAGTTGAAGAGAGTACTAGGATTGTATAAGATAACTGTGACTTTTAAAATTAATTATGTACAGGCAAGACTACAAGATTATTTCATTAACATTTCTAAGAATTACTTAAAGAGTTAAAAAGTTTAATACTTACTTGGTGTAACCATTATGTAGCACACGTGTGGTATTAGTCACCCTTTATATTATTGAATGAAAACGTGCTTACAAAGAATAGTACTGAACAAAGAAGAAAGAATCCACAATAACCTAGAGAGTATCTGAACAAAGAGTCTACCTCTCCATGGCTTTACTTTTAGAGATTACCTCAAGCTTGCATCCGACGCGATACTGTCTCTTGTATTCCACAATATTGGATTTTCTACGGTTTTGCAACAACAAGAGTCTTGCGATTTTTTAACGTTTTATTACTGGTATTATCTAATAGTAGTTTATCCTATCTCTGTAGAAGAATTTGATCACGTGATACAGTAACGTTTAAAAGTATGTATCTTAACTTATGATTAACAAAACATCATTCAGAAAATATTTTATTTGTATATGCTATGCCAACGGATAAACATTTTGTTAGTGGGTAATCAGTATAGAAAATAACGTAGCCAGCCAATAAATTCAGTAACATAACGTATAAAAAATAACTAAGTTCATCATAATGTAGAAGTACCTCAAAATAACAAATAACAAACAATAAGCTACACACACATTCTAACACACTCGCACAGTGGACAGTGCATATTGAGCACATTGTATTAATGGAAAAATGCAAAGTTAAGGTAAATGAGCTTCGAATAGACTGTACATAGTGAATTTAGGTATGCACCAGTGGTTGTAAACTTAATGTTTGAAAACTGCGATATAGTTATAGGGTATACAGAAGGTTCTTTCAGTATACATTTTGCTAATTTTCACTAACGCATAAATTAAAAACTCCAGATGCAATAATAGGGGAAAAAAATTGTACCAAAATAATTACAAATGAAAAATAAATTTAAATCTATCACTATTCGATTCTAAGTGTACTCTATTTTTTGCAATCATGTATCTTTACCAAAAGAGGTAAAATTAACAATCTAAAATGCAGTACAAAAATTTAAATTGAAGTATTAGTTTGTGCAGGTATTAGGTTTCTAGAAATATTAATTCCACAACGGATATTTATTTTCTTAACAAACGTATATTACATAGACTTTTAGATTGTGCCCTATATAGATTACTGCCATGTGTTCTATAAGAGTAATGCTATGAATAACTGTAGCGTTTTTAAAGCTACATTGATTTATTTTTTTTATTAAAACTTAAATTAAATAAAAATTTTGGGATCGCAATATTGGGATTTAATTTTAGATTAGATTGTGAAATGTCAGGGTAAAAAACGAACATTTAATCCTTTGGCAAGTTAGTACTGGTAGTTTTTAAATTGTTAGGAAGGCAGGTTGACTGCCTTGAATTGATTAGAACTTGTCTTGTTGCAAGTATTGTTCTCCTTGTTTAATACAGCTGGACCAATGAGAGAACACCGCGGATGTCCTGAAAAGTTGGTTGGAAAGGGAAGTATTTAATCGCCCGCTCATAATTTTCACCCTTCTTTTGGTTATTTTCGTGATTAAGTTGATTACAGTGCGCAGTGTTTCTTAAAATGTTTTTCCGCGAGGGATTTTGAGGTAAGCTCCAAATTTATTGTACGTTTTATTGAAATAGTCTTCTTGATCTGATATTAAATTAATTTTGTTGTCTTTTTTATAGGAAAAAATTAAATTCTTAGAAACTACAGAGCAATCTGAATAACTTATTCTCGAGGAACAATAGAGCATAATAGAATCATACAAGTTACATTTGGTTCATGCTTGCAAGAAAAGTGAATTTAAATTGAACTTTGTTAATAACTTTAATTGAGATTTGGAAAAGTAGTAATTTATTAATATTGAACTGGAACTGTTTTATTGTGAATTATTAATTGGAAATTAATTGAACATTAATAATTGTTTGAGAGAGTTGTAATCTGAATTGTAGAGACTTGAAAGTTAAGGTTCATTTAGTGTAAAGAGAAGATTAAATTTTTATTTTTTGAATTGTGAGTGAACTTAGAAGTGAACATTTTTATTTCAGTTATTTCCAAGTGGTATTTGATTTTTATTTTAAAACCTAATTATTTTATTTTAGAAGAAAGCTCTGATTTTTAGTTTGATATGTTTGATTAATATTTTTTATTTCTTGCCAAAGGAATTTTTAAATTTACTAAAAGGTTTGTCAATTCTTTGTTGAAAATAGAGTGATAAAAGTTCTGAAACGTTAAACTTATTAGTTTGCCAGTTTAAAATAAATCCATTATTTTTATTTAGAACTGTGATTTTATTTTAGACAAACCAGATAGTATTTAATAGTTAACGAATTTAGTAATAAATTGTACTGAATATTCACTAGGAGCTTACTAATAAAAAAATATTTTATATCGTCTTGGATGTCTCATTGATAATTTTAATATTAATACTCGGGAATATTAATATCAACAATCCAAGTCGTTATAATGACCCATTACATATGTTTATAAATTAATTAATTAATTAACATAATATTTTACAAAAATTGAATGGATTATCAGATGCGAGCCAACAAAACTATCCCAGGCGGTAATGGTAATCACCGCTCTTGCATTACACTCTTGCATCACACGTTATCATTATATATCAGTGAGATTCAAGAATTCTTTGAAACGCTGAAAGTATATTGTACTACATACATTTATTTAAAGTGATAACTGGCTGTAGGAATAAATCTCAACATTACTTTCTATGTGATGAAATACTAAGGCGTCGATTTTAAGGTTTCACCAACAAGTAATATGCAGGTTTTATACAATAAAAACTTATTACCTCTTAGGTGCAAATGTAAAATACGAGAACTTAATTTCTTTTGTCTTTATCTGAATGCTAATTAAAAACAGATAAGTAACTTTTGAACCATATTAGCAACTGTTTTATAAAATATTTCCCTTTGTTTCGATATAGCATTCTAAAATTCTTCTAATACTATTCAGGATTACGGTCAAGGTTTTCTTCTCGTTCATTGCTTTTAATATACTCAATATGTCCTCAGACAACAGTTTGTTACAATATACACACGTGTTTATTGTCAGTAACTACGTGCATCAATACAGTACTGTAGCAGAGCTAGAGGAAACAATAAGTTGGAGAAATAAGTGGAAACAGTTCATAGAACGCACAACAGCTGTTTTCAACCCCACAACTCTCGGTTATTACTCCGATATAATGCGTGTAACAAAACTACTGTAACACGGCCTGAGGAGAGAAGTAAGTAGGAGTAGAGAGTGAGAGTGAGAACAGATTATAGAAGGTTCGAACAACAGCTGTCAACTCCCACAACTGTGAGTGCAGTTCCATGTTCCTGACATCCAGGTTAGTAGTCCCTATAATGTGGAGTTAATCCACATGATACGGATTTAAATATTTTGATTGAATATTCTATATCATTAAACGTTTATTATTTGTATACAATCTAATGACGAAATAAACATGCTGAAGGCCAAATTTATATGTGTAACTGTGAGTGTCACATAATTAATTACCCAACATTTCAGAGGATTATATGGTTTGGTTTGTTTAGTTCCATGTTAGTTTTTCTGTTTCAATTGCTTCCTATAGGTTACGCTGGGTCAGATATTGATTGGTATTGGTAAAAATACTTCAAACATTCCTGTGTAAAAGCATGGTTAAATTCCATTGGCAAATGATTCAAAATTCATTAAGAATTATAAATGTTCTTCAAGTTTCAAGATAAGATTTAATAGCCACCTATTCTTTAATATATTAGTTTTCCCACTGTATGCCTATAGTTTTGATATGTTACTTTGCATATTACTTACATTACTGCTTAGTTTTTGGTTTTGTTTCACCTACTACTTTACCTAGTGCTTTATCTATTAGTTTAACTACTGATTAATCCACTAATTTACCTACTATGTAACGTATTACATACTATTGTAATATTCGTCTAAGATATCTTAATAGATGACAATTTAAAGTAATTTTTATCTATTATTTTTACTTATTTTATCATTATTATATAAATAGCGCATAATTATATCGCTACATTGTTGTAATAAAGAAACAGAGAACCTTATAATTATGTCTAAAACACATAGATTTCCAGTCGTATGTAAATAAGACAGGTGGACATTTAGGTTTAACATAAATCTCTTTCAGAAACGTTAAAAAAGAGGGATGACATCACCCTACTGGAACTTATTCCCTCAAGTAATTTACATACTGGATGTTATATGATATTGTTTATACGCAGAATATTGTTTTGTTTGCGGCAGTTTTCTAGGATATCAGTGGAATAAAACATTTCAGTTTTTATCGTGATATTAACCTAATAAACCATTCATTGTAATTTTATCTCTCCACATCCGTCGATTATATAGTTATTGTGAAACTGATTTATATATCATTAGATACAAATTCATAGTCATAAAATCCACAAAGTGCTTTTTAATGGGTCGTAAAAGATGAATAAAAATTGAGTTACATATCTTTATGTTTACTGCTGCTGAACTAAGTTTTCATTTTCGCTTTCAGCTTTATGTAAACTATGTTTTTTTATAGATATACGTATACTTTCAATAAATACAAAGTTTTCTTTTAGTTTATTATTAAACCCTTTCCATTAGGCCTCTAAATAATCAAATATAATGTTTTAAGACCATAAAGAATTAAAACTATATTACAATGAGAAAACCAAACCAGTGTTAACATTTTCGTGGACGCCTTAACTATTTTACTTTCCCGGCACACGTGAGGTCCTGGTTCATAGTTATTGAATTAAATTAGAAGGAATAACTATCCAATCAGTTGACCTTGTACAGCGAGAGACACAGAAGAAAAACATCTCTTTGTTTCCACATTATTACTGAATATGCTTGGAGATTTCAGCATTTGGGAGACGATAGTCTGTGTGCTATCCGTTCCAATTCGCCTTGTATTTTAGACTAGCATATTATTGCAATAGTACTGGAAGATGCAGTATTTTTTCAGACTTAAATTATATTCTGCAAAGGGTGATGTATTCACTGAATATATATTATATTTATTATGGTATACATATTGATTTTCATTTAATTAATCTACGATGCAATCATGAGGCTCCGCGCAAGCGGCCATGGCTTTTTCAGCTACCGCACAACATTTTAGAAAAATTTGGATTTAGGAATCAGTTCCAGACTTATTAAATATTTAGGCTAACCCAGATTTTGAATAACAATTAACAAGATTAACTAACAATTTACGAAAAGGGCAGCAATCTTGGGTTGAAGGGTACGATAGATTAAAGATTACTATATCTTGAAACCTTGACTCAAATAAAATTCGTGATACAAAAGTACTGCAAGGTAGGAGTATTGCCGTAGGACAGGTTTCGCTAAGATTTCATATACTAAATGTAAATGCACATGTATTTAGATGTATAGACTTAAGCTTATTTCATTCTCAAGATGTTCTGCGGATAGACAGACACGCATCATTCAGAAAAAATGCATCCCTTGGCTGACAGAAAGGGAAGGGAATCAGCTGAGAGTGATAGGCTTCAATTATACTCAGTAGTTTCTTGGCTAGACATCCCCCATCATAGAACCCATTTCTGTGTGTGCAACAGAATATGCAAGTTTTATACCAAATTTAAAGCCTACAAGTGAAGTATTCCTTGTGATCTTGGCACATTATATATTCATAATTTTATATTATTGAGTTAGGTATCGTAGCGTTGTTTATCAATAAAGTTTCCGACAAATTGAGGGTACCACAACGCAATAAAGCGCTAAAATCATATCTTGTCATCGAATTTTAACACCGACTTTTTCTTGATTTTATTTTTCTGTATGTATATGCTAAATGTAAGTAGATAATAGTAAGTCCGTCTTACATAACTTTGGAAGCCTCAAAAGATTTCAGTAATAACTATCAATGGTCAGGGAGAGGAATCCTAAAGTTGTAATGGTTTAATACATATTAATTAAATCCAAGGGCATTTACCATTTATGTAAAAATGAAAATATTTGTTAAAATCCCTCAAAAGGAAAGTGGAAGCGTGATATATGAACACAATGTATAGCGCATTAATAAATTTGTATGGCAGTATTAATACAATAGTGATATGATATACATTATCCTTACATATTTTAACGTAAAGCATGATATAACATCTACAATAAATACTAACAGCAGTAGATGGTGATCCACACTCAGATTGATAAAAAGTCTTTACTTTGACTTTTGGTCGAGCAATGTGTGTTTTGAATGTGTGTGATAAATATTATATTTATAAACACTGTAATTCTTATTCCATAATTATTTATTTGAAATCAGATACATTATCTTAAGAGAAACACCATCCACACAAACGTACACTGATTAGCTATACTTATTAATATTTATCACACGAGTCTTAGAACGTGCAATAACGATTTTTAGTCCTTAACAAAAACTAGCTATACTTTAACTAACCTTTTGAAAAAATTTTATTTATAAAGTTATAGAAAATAATAATAGGAAAAATAAAAAAGAACCCAAAAGTTTACACAATGTAGTTTTAAATCTGAACTCCTCATAAAGGTTTTTAATAAACTGTGTTTTACGAGATAGCAATCAAATTTAGGTCCATTACTGATGGCCCTTACAGACCAGTAATCTACGTATCAAAATGTTAAAACCTTACTAAATAAATTATATAAAGGTAACTCACATAAAAACTGATCAAGTCTGTTCGGACGATAGGTAACGGGATAGAAAACAAGTCTAAGTTTGTTCCGAGTACATTAGCGGATTACACCAAGTAAAACTTGGATCTCCTCGTGACCTAAGTTAGTATAAACTCTGGCCAGAACTAAGGAAGTTTAATATAGGTGGAGCTATAATTTATGTCCCTAGTGAGACTATATCTTGTGAGGACATATTTTTAAATTCATTGTTTGGTTATTATTTCCGACAAACTTTTTAATATATATTTATTAATAAAACTAAGAAGTTTCAAGAACATAGCTACAGTTTTATACTGTAATTTCAAAGAGAGATTTATTGATAAAGAGCTGTGAAATAACTTAAGCTTTTGATTCTGACAGCATGGTTTAATTTTATGTATTTATAATACCAATGTTTTAATCAGTCTTCGTCTAATAAAATGAATAATAATTTTTTCTTAGGCAATTCTATCAAATTATGGTTCTATTTTAAGTTACATAATATTCATACGATAAAATAAAACCTGAAATATTGGTTAGTATCTTTGAATATTACTACGAAAGGAAAACTCAAGTTTCTCTTTTGCAACATCTTTTAATGAGTAATTCTCTATAAATACCTGTTTTAGATGTAATTTGTGCCTAAATAATTTCAATTATATTCTATTTTGTCCACTATGATTTGTAGAATAAAATACTGAAATTAGGCTACTACAAATGTTGTAATCTATTTAAGTTATTTAAAAACCGAGTTCATAGCATTATTGTGTTTCCGTATTTACTAAGATAATTTTGCAGCTGATGTATTGTCAGTAATGTCAAATTCAAGCTTGTTTTAAGAAAATATTATTGTTTGCCATAGCTAATTGGCCAAACTTTTAAGTAATGGAAGTCTGAAATAAAGGAATCGCATTGTTAATAAGCCAAGAAAAACTTTTTATTTGTACATATGTAGTTAGATTTCTGTACTTTTAAACTAAACTATACTAATATTTAAGTTGGCACAAAGCATTAATATTCTAATTTATTACTAAAATATACGAGGGTAATCAAAGACAGTTCTCGATCTTGAGTGAGATAAAGTGATCATTAATCAATTTATTAGTTTAAATATTACAAATATTATTATTAAATAATAATATTTATCATACATTCAATCTACGACTATAATCTATTTCAATATTGAGAATAGTTTAGAATTCGTAGCGAGGTTTTAAACGAACATGTAAACATACAGGTATGTCATTTAAGCACGTTAAAGGAAGGCGTGCAAGTGTCACGTTTCATGTCACTCAGACACACAATATAGAATATTAATGGATACACCATAACCCACTAAAAAAGAATATCCATAACTCTCTTGGTAACTTGTTACTCTAGAATATGCAGTAAAGTCAATCTAATGCCATCCTTGACAGAGTCAGACTGGCAAGCAAGTGATACTGTTGATGCCAACAAAACACACAATGTAGAATATTAATGGATACAACAAAACCCTCTCAGGGAGAATACCCACAGCTCTCTTTGTGACGTGACGTGTTGCTGTAGACTTATTTCCTAAGCGCATTTATTTGAATATATAGAGTCATCTTCCTATATTTAAAATTTTTATATATTAGGACCCCGATTATTATATGTTTGCAATAAATACTGACAAATACAAAACTGTTTGTGGTGTTTTGTAGTAATGATGATTTCAGTTTCATGTAATATTTTAAAATAAATTAAAAATGTTAATTTAATACAAATTTGAAAGGCTGAATAAAGCACATTGGAATGTAACCGCTAATAATATTTGCGGAACTATCCTAGTTCCATAGTTCATATATTATATATATATATATATATATATATATATATATATATATGGACTATGAAACTAAGGTGGTTTTTGCCTCTGGATATTATATCAAGTGAAGCTATTTCCATAAGTAGTGCAGAGAGGAAAATGCAATAAGGCGATGACTATGAAATCTATGTAAAACCACGAAAATTTTCAATTTGCCGTTTTAAAACAACATTGATCTTTATTTTTTTTACTGCCAAGTATTTTAGTTCAAAGCGTATTAAAATAATACTGTTATAATTATTTTATAGCAAATATTTTCAACTACACTTCAAATTATGGCATAAGTAATCCAAGGAGTCAATGTTTAAAGGAGAGATTACGTATTACCCTCTTTTCTTTTAACAACACCTTCTGTACTGTGATTATTCCTAGTCTTTTACGCTTGTAACTCTTTATTCTATACTGTGCGTCTTAAAAAACCATTTATGGTAAAACATTAATTTATCAGAAAAATACCATTTATTTTTTCCTTATATTAAGTCTTTCTCTCCTTCATTTAATATCCTCAATGGAATATATATAAAACTCGTTGTTTGTTTTTAAGACTAAACTTAATCTTTTATTCTTAATTTTTACAATATCCAAGATGGGTACATTTTCATTTTAGGTGAACTAAATCATTTACCGAAGTATTAAAAAAATAATAATAATTGTTAACTAAAAATATAGGTAATTGAAACACAAGAATGAATTAAATTATACGAGTAATACATAAAAACAGCTGACCTCTGGCCAGTTACTAATGGTGATATGAAATTTCTGTACGCACGATAACGCTGAGAAGGAGATCACATAGAAAGTTTAGGTTTGATGTCAAACTGTACTTTTAGAAGTATGTACAAGAAGATGTAGAGCGGTATTAAAAATAGTAAACATCGGACATCGGGAGTCTATTTGTGTTTGCCAAAAAGTGTCTCATGTTATATTAGTCTTAGATTTATATTACGAAAAAAATATATTTTCTTGTAATTATTTAGTAAAATTTCTATTGTTTAATTATTCAAATTTCAAAATTTCAGTGCCCACCAATTTTAAAGTATTAATGATAATAATACAATATGTTTTGTAATAACTGGCCTTGTGACCAAGCCTGGCGTACTTTTGCATATGTATCGTTAGCTTCATACAAATACTGGAAATATTGTTTAGATTACAAATATATCTTCTAAACAAACGATATTTTCATAAATTCCCGTTAGTTATATTGCAAACATGTTTTGGTGACAAAATGTACCAACAAGTACCAAAATGATAATTTAATGGTTTTTACATATTTCGTTTAATTTCCTCAATTTAACAAAATATAACCGTACAAGAAAACAAGAAGTGACAGTTGTAACAGCAATATAAACCTAACTTTACTTGAAGCAGGGTCTTCTAAATTTTCAAACTTAATTATTACCTTCTAATTTTTACTTTCTATTTACCTAGTCAAATAATATTCAGGAGGGAAGCACATTTATCTAGTAAGGATTGAATTTTCCTGTAAGCCACTAGGAATATATACTATAAATAAACAATATTACCATATACTTTATTTAGTACACATGGTGGACTCTCTTCCTATGCCGATAACGTTGTATCTTC
Source organism: Homalodisca vitripennis (assembly GCF_021130785.1). Taxonomy (NCBI): domain Eukaryota; kingdom Metazoa; phylum Arthropoda; class Insecta; order Hemiptera; family Cicadellidae; genus Homalodisca; species Homalodisca vitripennis. Next base: position 104,788,468 of record NC_060208.1, on the reverse strand, counting down.
CCAATACAGTTTTTCCTTCCATTGCTTGTTCCTACTGTACAGTACAGTAAATTAGAATTGAACCAGATCGCATTAAAGCAAAGAGAACTTCGAATACATTTTGTATAATGGATAGTTGTAAGATTTATAAACATAAAATACATTTGCTTATCGTAAGCAATCTTAGTTTGTGCTAATCGAACTAGTTAAGTATTTCAGCAACTTGAGATATTTTCTGCTCTCCCTGACCTAAAATGTGGACGTCTGTTACTTCTAATGGGAATTAACTACACTATATAAAGCGTTTATGAGAAAAAAAATGTATTAAGTAATATACCATCGAAAAAACATTAACTATGCAAATCCTGAATAAAACGCACTATTTACTTAAAAGTAGTCAATATATTAGTGTTCACTAAAATCACACGTAGTTAGTAAAAATTATAAAATTCCTACTGTAAATGGAAATTAGAATTAATTTTGTAATCAAGCACGTTACTACGCTACAATTGTAGACAAATCGATCGCCTTGCAATAAATCGGTTCGTTAAACAAATAAACGATATTTGTAATGAATGGTTGCTGATTGTCTTCGATCAAAGACATCTCCAGTCAGCTCCGCCTGAGCCTTGATTAGTCCATTAAAATTCTTAATAATCGTGTCGTGAATGATACGTGTTGTTGTAACAGAACTTACGTTATATACTGTTACCTTATATAATGTAATCGTGTTTTAGTCCATACGTTATTGTTTTATAATAAACATACCTATACATAATATCATAGGGAATCCTTGTTTCGACACAGTAGTAAACAATATAATTCAGTACTTGTTTTATAAGACACTAAGCATATAATTAGTGCACAAAAATATAGAATGTAACGATAAATGATATTATATTGTTGTTCCACTTCAAAATGAATTTCTGTAAACGAAAAACATGGGCTACTTATCTTAATTACATTTACATATTAACATACATTTTATTTATAACAAACTAATAACGTATGTATACTTATTGGGCGGTATTAATTAAATTGTCTACATAAATAGCTTGTAATGTGCGTGATCAATAGAACCATAACCATGTATTGCGAGTATTGCCATTGCCAAACCCTGCAAGGGTATTCTGTAGTTTTAAACGACACGACAGGTTCCCCAGCTAAGCAGAGCCCTAAAAGCTAAGTGTTGGTGGGTCCAAAATCCACATTTGTTTAAAAAAAAAACTCATTTTATTTTAATATATAACTAATAACTTTTCATTTTTCCTAATAACATTTTTAATAGATTCAAACACCAAATCAATGTACCTCATTTAGTGAATACAAAAACTGTTTTCGAACTCGTATTTTGAAATCAAAATTTGTTACTATATAGATGTTTTGGGATTTTGATAAATACGTGGCAATAAAAAAGTCATTAGCTAAGTTAGAATGTGATTCTTATTCCAAACTTATTACATGCAGTGTAGTTAATTGTTACCTAAGTGCCCTTTGACATTGAGCCTGTCTTTTGAATCTGAATGTTCTTCTGCTGCTACTTGTGTAAGTGGTAGATAACTCCCAGTTGTTCACTATAGGAACGTTTCACAGTTGTCAGTATTCTTAATCTATAGCGAGTAGAAGTGTTTCATAAATACCTCTGCTAGATGTTATCACCTACAATAATCCTGTATCAATATTCATGTTCGAAATTCTGAAATTGTCTCTTTGTAAAACGTTTATATTTTTTTTAATTAGATCAAAATATTATACAACATACCAAGAGGATGGTTCGTAAAGCCAATTTTTAATTGTATAATATCTTTTGTGAAACTAACATTTCGAAGTTTCAACATTGGTTTAATCTGCTGGAAGGCGAGCTGCTTCTCATCATTGGATTAAATAGGACGTCCAATGATCCAGGTAGGGGATTATAATTATCCAGGAAAATGAAATTGCTTTTTTTAAGTTACTGACATACAGCTATGTTGGTATGCTGCAAGTTATAGGAGTAAAATTTAGGCTATTTTTAGATATGAAGAAAGAAATTAGAACGATTACATCCCTCAGTAGCTTTACCAGGGGGGGGGGTAAATATAGAATGCAGTATGATAACTTTAAAAGTCCTAATAAGCTAATAAATACTTTTCTTAGTTGTCCGCTTCCCTGTACATCGCTATGAGCAGCAACCCATATATAATAAACTCAACTCATATAATATATATATTATATATATATATGATATATATATATTAATAATTGTGTCCTGTTGGATGCCTGTCATGACAATGTCAAACGTGTACAAATTCTGCTCTTTGTACAAAAAGGTTCATTCATATTTTATAGCTTGGTGTTTTTGAGACGACTGTGTAAGAGATGACCGTTGAGTTATTAGTAGACAGGTTAAATAGTAACGTAACATTTGAAATTTTCCATATACCTTATAGTAGGTAAGAGACGTATGAATGCATGGTTGGGTTGTGGCGTGGTGTTGTCAGCTGTAAATGAAGAATAACTAGTGATTGGATAACTGATTCAAATGAACAATCAAGCGATCGTACTGCTCATCTTTACCCTTGATTATAGGAAACTATAATCAAGGTCTTTACCTCTCATTTATCTTCCTGAATCCTTTACTTTCACGATTTAACACTGACCTTGAACGTGAGCAGCAATAATAATATAAAAACATGTTGAATTATCAAACGCCATAGGACAAAACGGATGTAAACAACCGGAACGAAGCTAGACGGTACTGGGAATCAGCTGATGACAATGTGGCAACAACGCGCCGGATGTTGAGGAGGGAATGGAGTAAACTCTCTCATACGGTCAGGCTTGCAATATGTCTCTTACTTTGACAGACCCAAGTTGTCCCTTGCAGTCACAGTTTGAATAATAATCAGTGTCATATGCTCTTAATATAATAACTTTAGTAACAAACATACAATAAATCTTTCAATTTATATATTATACAAATATTAATATAGCAATTTAAAATTAAGTACAAAATCTTATAATGAAAGTTTTAAATACTAATCTCGTTCTTCTTTCTAGCTAAATCATATCGGTACTGAAATCCAATCAAATCAGAAAGTTATTGCCACTTTTTAGTCCACGTTTGTCTGAAGAGATCCAAAATAGGTCAGTGACGATTAAGCTCTAGATGAACTCTTTCAATCTTCCTAAGCCAAGGCATATCAAACCATCTAGAACAGGCCCTACATTCTAATTTTTTCAATCTTAAAACCAAAGTAAACACACACTCGCGCTCGCATATCCATCTACACAAACGTACGACCGCGCACGCTTACACACACACACACACACACACACGCACACACAAGCGCGCGCGCATACACATAGGAGATAGGAAACTGCATGCACTAATTAAAAATGTTTGCACTTGTCCCTCTCTTCAGGCAGCTATAGTCATGCAATCCATCTATGCAAACTAAAATACACACTTAATAAATAAAAAAATTATCATGATATTATATTCCAAATATAAAGAAGCGAAAGAAAGTTAGTGATGCTACAGGGTAATATTATCGGAGAACGGCGGAAATTCGTTTTCTCGTTTCATAAAAGCATTAAATTTATACTTGTCGCTTACAAGCTGTTCTCATTTACATCGTTCTAAATAGGGTTAAACTAATGATTTTAATAACCTTAATAATTGTACCGCTATTTTTAAATATTAGGCATTGCTTTTAAAAACCACTGTGTTTGTTTCCACATTATATTTTAACGGCGTTTACCTTATTATTTTTTAGCAATTAACAACTGTTAATTGTTTAACAATAAAATTATTTTAGCAATTAATAGTTTGTTGTATAATATTGCAGTTGTACAAATGGCAGCTGTAACTTACACCTTTTGTTTCTTTGTTGTACTAAACTAGGTAATTGCTTTAATCGTATTAGCTGCACAGGATATACGGTATGGTACGCAGCGCGGAAGAATATTTTAGTTATTTTTAAGGGCCGACGCTAAGGCTGCGCCGCGCAACTTTGATTGTCATCGTGCACATATGTACTACCTTAGCCTCTCACTCCTCAGAGGGTACTCTAGCACTTGCTTTATCCCTGCATCAGTTTATAACAATGGATGAGCTGTCACTTATGTAACTAATTCAATCATAGGTTGTCACTTACAAAGATTTTAGCAAGAAACAGTAATAATTGGTCAAGGAAAGTTCTATGTAACCTTAACGACAAAGAGATAAGACAAATAAAACCTTTCTCAAAGGTAATCCTGCAATATTTCTCTGAGGATCTTGCAACTGAATGTTTTATTGCTGCAGTAAGGTCACCTTGACAACTTAAAACATTTTATTAATTAATATCATTCCTATCATGTTTTACTTTCCTTTTCTGTCATATAATGCCATTTAAGCTGGAGAGATATAAAACACATTTCTTCTAATATTTTTCTGAATTGGTTTTGTGTAACTAACACGCGCTACAACCAGTTTATATAACAGTAGAATTTCTAGGTTTGTACTAATATATGCTTTATTGTGCATTATAGAACTAAAATACAAGATATCTAAACACTTTCTTTAAAGTAATTTGTCCGTTTTAAATTGCCCTCTATGTGCAGAGATAAACATGAATAAATCCAATGGGATTAGATAATAACTAGAAAATACATATCTGGTTCTCTAGATGCTTATTCTTTAACACTTGATTATAGGTTCATAATTCACTGTGTAAAATTCAGTCACTTAGGAACATCAAAGTAATTTTAATACAACGTATGCAGCAAGAGACTTATTATACACATAAAAATACAAAACTTCATAATATACAATACGCAAGGGCATGCACAGTACAATACAGCTTTACGCAATAAAACATTGTATTAATAGAGATTCGGTGTTTTGCTCATACGCTACTGTATGTGACACTTTGACTTAGTGTGCCACAATATGGCCTTTGTTATATTATACTGTATTTGTTTGAATTAGATGACTTCATTTATATCAATGTTAAATTTACATCTCAAATTTCTTTGGTTTAGTTAAACGCAGTCTCTCTAGGTGCTTTTATTTCCAATCAACAGCTCAATTTTTTAATATAATTTTTCAATTGTAAAAGAAATAGAATATAAGAATCAAATATTGTGTTTGACAGAATTGCTTATCGATAACTTATATATGTACAAATATTGTTGTTATTTATTTATAGATTTATATGGTTAAATTACGTTCAACATCAGAGCAAAAAATGCCATATTAAAAATTCAGAATATTTTGAATATTTAACAAGCTTGTGTCCTAAAACCTTTCCTCCACTTATTGAACTTCATATATGGAATTGGATTCTCGCGATCTTAAATACAGTAAGTTGATTTCTACAAATCTCGTACTTTAATTCAAAATTGAACTTGCTCAAGGCAATAGGAACTAACATAACCTGTTATTCGCCCTTATTAAAACAGATTAAAAATAACAAGTATATATACTTTAAAAACAACGTGATTTGGTGTCATACTTACCTAGGATATTTTATTCTTAAACATGATATATTAAAATTCAAAATTTACAGTTTCATCAAGAAATTGCAATGGCGTCGTATGATAATATAACCTAGTTACAATAGTTTGAATTTAAGAAGATAGCTGTTATATGAAATGTCGCAAAACTAATAGTATACGGTATTTTTTAAGTAGAACTGATAAAAATGTTATTTAGGATAGAAACATGTAAAATTGTTATTATGTAAAAAGTGTTAAATAAAAATATTATAAAATTCTTAAAGTTATTGATGTAGTTAAAATTGGAGCAATTCCTTTAAAAAGTAAGCTGGTCTGTCCATAAGCTTCTTATGTAGTTGTGTTTTTGTTTCCCTTCAGTGACATCAGTAATTAATTGTTGTAGGCCATTGTTGAGTTTGCGGCGGAACCATGATAGTTTTCTAGCGTACTGGGTAGTGTGGTGTGCTGGCAGAATGAAGTCGCTTCCCTGTCTAGTGTTGTAGGTGTGTGTACTTGTACCTTTTGTTAGATCTGTCTCGTTCACCAACAGGATTTCTGCTTTAATGTAGGGGTTTGCAAAAATCAAAATCCCAAGCAACACACTTGATGTTAACCTTTCCTTGTTGATGTTGACTGATAAGGTCTTATTTTGTATAAATTTTATTATTTAAGTTATAACAATTTTTTCTATGATTTTGGAAAAGATTGATATAAGTGATATAGGGCGGTAGTTTTAACATTGAGCGGTGCCCTTTTTGTGTTTTGGATATATTTTTGAGATCTTAACATAAGGATGGGAACTGACTGAAGTTAAAAGATTTGTTGCTGATAGTTGCTAATGGCCATACGAGGTGATTTCCACAATATTTTACAGACTTATGTGGGATTTCATCAATTGCATTATAACAGCTTGGGTTTGCTATGGCATCTTTGACATCTCTGATCGGAACAGGTTGAAACAGGAATTGACATGGCTAGGTGTCTATTCATAGTTAGGAATCCGATCGTAGATTCGTGGATAATGTTTACAGCTGAGAGAAGTAGAGATTAAAAGATGGTTTGCTATGGTTGTAGGATTTTCTTTCACCTTTTCCTCTATTTCTATAGTTTGTGGTTCCTATGGCTGTTTGATTCTACGTTGAGAGTTTACTACACTATCTACACATTATTAATACATTATCTAAAAAAGAGAGAGAGGGAATCTCTTTGTTTTACTCATATTGTGTCGTGCATGTTTAGTATAACCATAACAGTGCAAATACTCTTTACTTTTTGTATTGAATATTTTTCTTATATTGGAGTTTTTTATTTTAATCATAGTGAAATTATATAAATACTAAGCTGTTCAAAATAATGAAACAAGAAATTAATTCAATATTATAGAATCTTAAAGCCGACCTAAAATAACCAGATCACCGCTATACAATGTACAGTTTTAGAACCTCCCTTACCTAATAATATTAATTAAGTAGTACTATACTAATCTCATAAACACATACTGTATTAAAACTCTAATTTAAAATAGCTACTGATATAATCACCATTTGTAAAGAGATCTGTCTGATAGATGAACCTGAAAAACCGCTCATTGGCTCAGCGTTAACGAATCTTGGCTGGAAAAATTCGTTTCATTCTGGCTGTTCATTTATATGTCTTTCCGCACGAAATCTCAAGAAAGAACTAACTATAGACTTAAAGTTTTGTCGGTAAACAATGGCGCTTGTCATGAAACATTTTACATTGGTCTGATGGGTAACCGTGATGGCAACGAGCTAATCGCAGAATAGATAAATTTGTAAGCACATTGAGTACAGTATCGTTACCATTTGACATGTTTAATAGAACACACGTAGGCTAATGAAATGAAGTATATTTTTGAAATTTTGCATGAAACTTTAGCGAAGCCTGTGACGTATTAGAAGCACGTGATGTGGCGTACTCGTACCTCGCTGTTTAATGTCGTGCCATACGCAACTACAAGTAATCTTACCAGTCAGTACATTTGCAATAATTCAGTTATATGTGAAATAAAAGTCTCAGCAATATACTGTAACTTATAACGTAACACCGTCTATATAAAACTATACATCAATCAATTACACAAACAACATACCTTCAGAGAGATTGCGTCATTGGAATTTATTATTACTTCGCTATTATTATAGCTATAAAGTATTGTTAAGTGTTCACAAAAAGTATTTTTGGAGTCACTTTTACACAGCAAACACTCAAATAACCATGTTGTTAGTATTAAACTAATTACTAATTTATACGCCTGTAATTTAACAAAAATAACTGTGGTGGATGCAACTATCAACATAACAAATGAGAGTAGATACTCTATGGTTTGACTTTCACCGTGTTACTGTGAACAATGTTTTCTTATCAGAATGTATTCCTTTAAAATCTTTTTGTAAACAATTATCATAACGTATTTGAAATAAGTAAAAACTATACTATCTCTTACCGTAGTGGCGATAAATTGGTAATGAATATATTCTGAAATATGTTGCACATAACTTTAAATTCAGTTGAAACATAGTATAATATATCAATGTAGCAGATAAGTAATTTTAACAAGTAGAGAAAAAAAACCAAGTTTTCTTCACGTATTTTAAATAGCAATAGTATATTACATCCCATCCAAATGTTTCGAATGCTCTACAACTCCAGCTTTCGTTACTTAATTACTTTCTTTAGAGATAGATTTTAGTTAGGATTATTTATTCTGCGCAATTTAGTACTCATAAAGAAAATTTTTTGATAAAAAATTGTCTGAAATACATCAACTGGAATAACATTATTATTAAGGAACAAGAAATTCCTAATATAAAACTTGTAGGTTAAGAGCGATATTTCTCTCGCCGTTTGTAACTCGGAGAGAACAGTAAATCTTGATTGCTGATAACAGTTACAGTCTTGTGAGAGAGTTAGGGACCTCTTAGTTTCTCAACTTTTAGCTGAAATGTGTAGCTTACACAATTTCAAATCAAAGAAATAGCATAATAAGTTACATTTTATTGAAGACTAGATAGTATATACATTTACAGTTTCCACGTTCCCATAATTTCAGTTTTGACTTATTACTTGTTTATACTCATGGCAATTACATTTAATACTGAAGTGTGTGTGTGTGTGTAACGCATATGTGACAGGTACGGCCAAATACAAAAATAATTGAATCGGAAAAAAGTAAGCGAACGCATATGTGACAGGTATGGCCAAATACAACAATAATTGAATCGGAAAAAGTGAGCGAACGCATATGTGACAGGTACGGCCAAATACAAAAATAATTGAATCGGAAAAAGTAAGCGAACGCATATGTGACAGGTACGGCCAAATACAAAAATAATTGAATCGGAAAAAGTAAGCGAACGCATATGTGACAGGTACAGCCAAATACAAAAATAATTGAATCGGAAATAGTAAGCGATCGCGTATGTGACAGGTACGGCCAAATACAAAAATAATCGAATCGGAAAAAGTAAGCGAACGCATATGTGACAGGTATGGCCAAATACAAAAATAATTGAATCGGGAAAAGTGAGCGAACGCATATGTGACAGGTACGGCCAAATACAAAAATAATTGAATCGGAAAAAGTAAGCGAACGTATAGGTGACAGGTATGGCCAAATACAAAATTAATTGAATCGGAAAAAGTAAGCGAACGCATATGTGACAGGTACAGCCAAATACAAAAATAATTGAATCGGAAATAGCGAACGCATATGTGACAGGTACGGCCAAATACAAAAATAATTGAATCGGAAAAAGGAAGCGCTCTGTGGTATATATATATATATATATATATATATATATATATATAAATAATTTCAATGAACATGAATCACAAAAAGTAGTTGCTCCGTCGGGAATCGAACCCGGATCTCTCACTTGCCGGGTGAATGTGCTACCATTACACCTCAGAGCGCTTACTTTATATATAGTAAATATATATAAAGTATATACTTTATATATATATATATATATATATATATATATATAATTTTATATATATATATATTGAAGAACTCCCTGAAGGATATTTCTATTCATAAGGATAGTTTGCAGGCCGCTCTAGAACTTGAAAATTGAAAGAAAACTCAAATATATTTAACAAATAATTTATTATAAATTTGATAAGCCAAATGCCAATTATACTAACGTATACTTTATTTGCATTTCAATTATATCCATACCTAAATTCTTCGCTATCAAACACTATCCTACTGAAACCCACAATAAAATTCATTTAGCTAGAGTACTGCAGTGCACATCCATAGAGTTATAGTATTTTGAGAACTATTATTTGTCCTACATAAAAAGGCATAGAATAATGAACCGAGCTCACATAAGAACGAAGTTAAGGTGAAAGTTGGAGCTGTCACGGCTACCACACAAGTATAAATATTTTATAAAGGCAGGTAACGTTACTCAGAAAGAGAACGTGCACAACTAAAGCAGCTGATCTGTTATTTTTCACCAACTGATGAATTAATCCTGCTTCCACGAATCATGAAAGCCTTTTGACATTTTCCAATTCACAGAGGCTACACAGTTTCTCTTTTGTATTATATTTTTATATATTAAAATTTTTCTTTTTGCTGTCACATTTCTGTTTTCCGGTGCAAAACTAAACAATGTAAAAACTAATTAATTCTTAGTTAATTATAAAATAATACACTAATATAGTTGTTATTGTTTGATAAAGAACCATAAATGGTCACTTCGAAAAACATTAAAGTCTTTGTAGAATTAAGATTGATAGCAGAAACATCGTACATTTATGTACGAACGTTTTTTTAACTTTACATCGTGCTATCATTTTTATGACAGTAAATTCAAATGAAATCAGATAATTAAAGTAAGCTGGATATATCCAACTCTTTACAAGTATTCACATTCTAACCTTATTTGTTTTCGAAAAAAACCTTCTTTAAGCATCATAAATTTTATCCTTCTTTTTATAAAGTTTGTTTAATGCCTTCGAAATATTATACGATGATAACGTTCTATATCTGAAAAATTGATTCGTCTTAATCATGCTAAGAATAGAATAAAACATATCTATTTTTATGAAACTATTTCTACAGTATTGTTTACTTAGTTATTAAAATAATAATTAGATTTAATTTAAGACTGTATGTAGTTATTGTAATTCATGCCTCTTTATTAAATGTACTGCGTGATAAAGAGTTAGAATAGGATAAACTTATGATAAATAAGAAACGTATTTCTTTACCTTCTCAACTTATTATCTCATATTAGTAGTAAAGAATGGAAAATAAAATAGAAAACAAATAACAAACTATAAGGCTATTAAAAATTTATTTCGCTAAATACTAACGGGTCATACTTGATTACAGCATTCTCTGATCCGTTTATTAGTATTGTAATTGGCTATTAAGTGATATAGCATAATGTATTTATTCAATGCAATTTATTTAATTGAAAAACTCCTTGTTGCTGTAAAGACCAGATTACAGCAGCGATCTTTAAATGCTTCACAAAACTGATTATATGAGTTGATAATGATAGAGTTAACCAAACAATTACAATGCTTAACACAAACAAACGCTTTCTTTAATTTATAACATTTTTATAATATTTTCGATCGTTATGATATTATAACTTTGTTCATATTAGCAATGTTCTTTACATACAATTGGCATCGCTAGGTAATGCGGATTTATCAATGAGGTTAAATTTTAACGTTCAAATAAATGTTATAAATGCAATATTTTTATTACGTCATTATATCTGTACTATTATTTTAAAAAATCGAATGTGTCTGTTTGCGTGTTTTTGTGTGTACGTATATTAAATCAATTACTTAAAAACTATTGGACCTAACAATTAGCTAAAATGCCCATATATATATATATTATGGTTAATGGAGTGTTTGTAATACCTGTGGGGCGTAGTCCGGACGGTTTAGGAAATACATAAATAGACTTAGCTTAATCAGGAGATTAGTAAATGTGATTTATCTATCAAGAATAATAAGTGTATTAGTTTATTCCTATTTAAACAGATGATCAAAAATACTTGTTATTATTCGTCTGTCTATGTCCGCTACAATTTTGTTTACAAATTTTATGCTACACGCAGAAGTTTTTATTTGTCTTTGATTTATGTACTTATACAAATTTTAATTAACCACAGTATATACCATAATTTATTGTCATACGTGTGTTAACTGGGAAGGTATACTAAATAAGTTATCATGAAATATTAGAGCAAAATTTAACAAATTTGAGAGTTAATTACAAGAAAAGGTTTCACGCTCCACCTTCAAGATGCCATTTTTAAGCTTACATTTAAAATGGATCAAGAGATTTTTATCTTTCGTGACTATCATGTATCTCAAGAATGCTATTAAAAATATGTTCATAATGTCCCTGTTTACTTTTTCATTACATTTTTGCGATGCTGTTGGTAATTGATAGTTAAAAATATAAGTTGACAAATAGCATTGCTCTAAAATAAAGTTAAATTCTTATTCGGATACGTAGTTTGCTTGTGTTGAAGATAAACTTTGAAATGAAATCAGAAAGATAGGGTATCAAATATTTAGATTTATCTTTTTGCATAGCTTTGACGCTGTTGAGTAACAAATAATTTTATAACAAAGGTGAAATAAATGTAAAATTTTCAATTAAACTTATTACAATATCAAGCACAGCTTCACTTAGCTGACAAACAGCCAAACAGAAGCATTAAAAATTTGGTCACTTTGAATAAACTCTTTTTTAACTGCTTTTAGCTTATATACTTCTGATTTGTTCTATATTTCAATAACTTCTTTATTATTATATTTATAAAGTGGCCAAGCGCGTGCCCTTGTCTGCGTCATTTACTTATAATAACGATATACGCACTAGAGCAGTAGTTGAACATCTTTAGACCTGCAGCACCATGACCTTTGTTTAATACAATATATAAACTGTAAATACGGTTAAAACGTAAGCTATAGAGCATCTACAATCTTAGTAAGGTGTGTCTAACAATAAATATCTCTAGCCAGTTAGTTACTTCTTTCATCATAACCTCCATGGTCAAATTTTGTGATACCAAGCTTCAGCCTTAATATAATGAACAAAACTAAATTTCATAATAATTGGAGAAATTGTACAAACCGAATAGCAGATCTGGGTTTTGTAGTGTTTAAATAATGACACTATAATGAAAGAATTTCCTGCATGTCGATGCACTCTAGCTATATGGCCCTATTTAGGTATTTAGTTTTTTTTACTACGTACATTTGGAAAAGACCGAAGAATAAAAATTCCATCTTCACTAAAACCTGAGAGTGGACATGTCATTCAGCACTACCATGTCCACCGCCTGTCATTTTATAAGTATATCTGCGAATATGAGGTGATTTAACCTACAGTAGAGATCTTCAACAAAGTCCCAGTAAATTAAACCATCTGAGTCAATGAAGTACTTTAATGTTTTCCTAAAAACCCATCTTCTGCGCCAGGTGTATTATTCTGTTAAAGAATTTTTAGTCGATTATTAAGGTTGTTTAGTTGTTTAACTCGTTGTTTAGTTTTTTAGTTACATAATTATGAGTATCTGATTTGTCATTTCTTCCAAAACTGTTCTTTTCAACATTATTTATAAACTTTGAAATATTTATCTTGGTAATGTATCACGTAATTTATAGTTACTAGAATTGTAAACTTATAGATGGAAACAATTTAGAATTTAATGAAAAAAGAATAATGTTTAGTACTAGGTATCTCTAAATGTAGCTAACAAATACAAGAATCGAGCTAAGATTTACATATAAAGTATTGGAAGGTTTTGATAAGTTGAATATATGTATAGAAGTAATTTTAAGTGATTTACTTTCCATAGCAACGTCTCTTCATCTAACCTATTATTTAATTAATTTTGCCAGTTTCAGAGAGGAAGAAAACGTGTTGAACCCCAGTTTCATGTCAAGAAAATAAACTTATAAGTTTAACTTAACGTAATGTGTTTATATAAATAAGAAAGAACACAAAGACTACACAGGAGTGGGTGGTACGAATTCACTACCTTACAAACACTTGACGTTAGTATTAGAGGGCCTATTTTGAAGCTATGTATTGTAAATCATTAAACGGTAACAATATCAAATACACACAATTTTTGTTGCATTATTCCGTCACAGTCTAGTAATGCGGTAACGTGAATAATTCCCAACTTATTGATAACCGTATGCCGTGATCAATATTTTTCTATTTGTGACATACTGATCACAATTATTAAAAACACAGTGAAACGGTAAGGCAAAGTTAAAACACGTCAACACGACATGTAATGCCACAGCTTGGTGATGGATGTACCGCGCATGATTGACATTGAAGTTGGGCGAATGAGATATTGTTGGAGACTGAGATTGATAGTTGTCCCATGACATCAGCGTGATCATCCATCATTCGTTATAAGAATCTCATTATTCTCCATCTTCGTCGGGTGTTTGATAAGCTAACCATCTGTTATAAAAATTCAAATATTCTATGCATAGTTGATCTAACAGTACCAATGTAACAACATCTTAAACAACTGTTTTTTGATTAAGAAAGCCATGAAATATGGTATTATCCAATATGGTGTTACGTAAAGTAATGCCATGAAAATTATTTTATTTATCAATCATTACTCCCATTCCGCCCTCCAGTAAAACTATGCGGCTGATGATTGCCTTCTGTCATAAAGGATATTGCTCTGCAACTTCCTGTTACCGATGGCTACTGGACTATAACTTCTCCACATTTCTTCGGTATATCATATTTTTAGATATGTTTTAAGAAGCTAGACATAGAAATTTATTTTGTTTTAAACCTGTAAATAGAAAATTAATTGTTGCATACATTTTAGATTTTTTTATCGCTGACCTCACTACTTGTAAAAGAGGTCAGTGTATTTTTCCTATCATTTTAAGCTAATTCAATTTTGCAAGTTTATAGGAAATAATCATTTATTCATATCTGCCGTCCAATGATTGGAGGTAACTACCACTCATGAAATCTACCGTTCTTCCGTTTGCACAGGAAGGGATATTGTTATAAATAATGGAACGTGTTGTTAATGAAATGTGTGTAAAGTTGACTGAGTTGCTTACATTAGAAAAGGAAGTTAATTGACATTGAAAGATGAGGGACTACACAGTTAATCATTAGTTAGTAAAAAAGTAGTAGTTAAGGGGAGTTGTACAATTTCTGCGAATAATAATATTTAAAGTGGCGTACTTTTAACTCTGGAATGTGAATTGCTAAGCTTTTATAACTGAATAAAGTCATGTAAGATAGACAGTAATCGCATTTTATCATATTAGTGAATTTACTTCAGCAGCACTCAAATGATATACACAAGTTTTCATCAAATGAATGCTACTAAAGTGTTACTAAGTGAATGCATGAAATATGAGAAAGTGCTCCTCGAAGCTTATTCAGCCTTGGAGCCTTGTGTAGAGTTTGCTGCTTAGTTTAGTTGAGTAACATCTGTGCTACAACTTTGCCTTAAACTTGGGAACATTGGTGGAAAGCTTTTAGATACCGCGATAGTTATACAGCAACTTCACTGAAAATTGAGAATAATGAGCTCGATGTATCTTTATGAACTATTATAAACACTTGAATTTTGGGTAACAAAATAGTTTTTTATATAAAACTTAAAATTGACTATAGAATATTAAAACAAACCCTCACCATAAACATCATAATGAATAGATTAGTTAATAATTAGAGTAAATTCTTAAATATTAAATATCTGTTTAGGCAAGCACTTTTATAATTACTACTATTAATGTCAAGGAAGGAATGATTTGTAGACCATTACCAGTGCATACTTTAATAAGTCATTCTTTTCACTTAATTTATCTTATAATTTATTTACTTACGTTATCGCTCATCTTATATGAACTATTACTTATTATTTATACTAATAGGCTAAATACCACTTCCATGTTCATTGTTTCTGTAAATCCTTTTTATGTTCCATTGCGAATGTATTACTTTTAATATTTTTTTTTTATTTTTTTGCTTACTTTGTACTTATACTTACATTTATATTTGTAACATACACAGGCTAACAATAATACAATCAAATATTTACAATACGCATTGAAACGAGGTATCTGACCAAAGAGTATCTGACTGTAACATCCATTACTGATCAAAGGGGTGCTCAATGCTCAGGGATGCTGTGGCTCATTACGCTATCCAGACACGACGTTCGATAATGACCTTGGTGGAAACCTATAGGCTGTTCCTGGGTGTGAGATCATCACTCTTAGCGACATCACACTGTACAAGTTTTAATAATATGTTAACCCTCCAACTGGCAGTCATTTTTTCCTGTAGTGGCGGCATGTTTTCGAGCCTCGTGCAAGGGTTTTTTAAAAAATTTATTAAAAATATAAATTAAAAGTAATATATATAGAAGTATATATTTTTGTGTTCAGAATTAAACATATAATAATATTAGTATTTAAATTTGGCCTTAAAAAAATTTTTACTCAAATTTTTTTTCCATGAAATTCAAAATTTACATTTTTTTTTTTTTATTTGGGGGGGACCATACCTAGCAAACGAAGTTATAGTAAGAAAACTATAAAAGTGAGAGTACCATTGTGTGTCAAATTTATTCTAGTTTCAGAAACACATAAGCATTATACAAATTTATGAAACTATAATAACACTATATAACAAAAAGCAGCGATGCGTATAAATTGTGAAAATAGGGTGCATATGTAAGAGTTTGCTAATAAAAGTTTTACTAATACAGTTTTACTTCAATACATGTTATATTGCATATTTTATTACTCAGAATGAAGTAAACTATACAGCAGTAGTAAAATAAATTCCATAACTTTTTTTTTGAAGAGTCGAAAAAAGTTTCATTTTGTCATTACTCAAAACTTTTGCGAAAAATTTTCGAGAAATTTATTTATTCTAAAATAAATTTATTTGCACTACTGCAATATTTAACAATTCACCACACACTAAACACAACACTAAAACACAAATAAACCTACTAAAACTTACTAATAAACACGACTCGTCACATCAACAACTCAGACGGCATCGACAACATGGCGGTCACATCTTTTACGTTCCAAACTACGAACTTGGTACGTTGCAACTACAATACAAAGAGGAATAAAACTATAGTATTCCTTATGCTTTTTTTCCCCGAATCCAATGGTGCATGAATCGATTCGTTACGTTGCCGGAATATACTGTTATGAGTGATTATGCAAGGGAATGTTTGTTTATCAAAATTTTGACGAACAACAATCCGCTAAAGGTTATGTTTATCAAAATTTTGATAAACAACAGTTGGAGGGTTAAGAGAATAGAGTTGTATTAGAAATTAATTTATAGATGTATAATATTAGTAGCTCTGTTTTAGTATAAGTCAAATCCAAATCAGAGTATATCGGAGGTTCAAGCGTTACCGGGTGTTGTACCCGTGTACCGCCGATCCATCAATAACTCGTAACAATATTTATTAAAAATACCAAGCTAGTTCTAAACAAAATGATTTAGAAGTTCATATGTAAATTTTAACAATTACAAAACTGGTATGTCAACATTTAAACAACATGGCTGTTAATTTTCAATTATTCAGCAATGACGCACTTCATACTTTTACCTTGGCCATATTTATTTTGTTCTGGTAATGAAATGTTCTTATTGCTTTTATTAAATACATGCAAAACCTCGTGGAGGGAAAAAATAATTTTTCATAAAATCCGGTTATAATAGAAGTTATCTTAAAAGACTACCTTGTTAAATTTTATAGAAACAACCCAAAACTAAATTCACTATTTAAATTATAGAAATTAAAAATATAATAGGTGTCGTTTTATAGATTTTATTGAAATAACCAAGAGTCATCGATATAAAAAACTCAGTGAAATGTATTAAATTTGGATAAGGACATTTTTTATATCATAGTAAAATCGAAGTGTTCCGTTTCTTAAACAATGTGTAAGCGATTCGAAATCACAGCGATGAGTACACTTGTTGTAGTGAGAGAAGGGTTAGGATGGAAAATTTCCCTGGGCAGCAATAAGTTCTTAAAGAACTGTTAGGTGATACTTGCTGAGCTATTCCGTACCCATACAATACACGATCTGTCTTTGTCAGTGATTTCACTACGACTAATAATGTTTTTATGTATGACAGGCAAATCCCATTAACAAGTGATGAGAAAACTTTTTTATATTTAGAGAATAGTAAGGGTAGAAGATATTTCAGGGTAAAAAATACATTTTCGGAGAAGTATTAATTGATACTTGCTGAATTATTTTGTATACAGCTCAGTCCTTGCCTTTGTCAGAACACCTTGCTTTCAGTGGTCTCTTCTGTGATCTTCCGTGATGCGGGTTTACTTAATAAATTGTTTGATTTGGTGTAATATATTAGCCATGTTTGTCTTTAAGAGGCATAGATCTGGATACAACGGAGGCCTCTAGAACATGATTTGAATAAGCGAGCAGTAATAATATGTTGCCAAGATAGTCCTACTATTAACATATACATATATACACGAAGTACAAGTTTATGTTAGAGTTCCCTAAAATTCCAGTTGGGGATATTGTGCGACTCGACATTAAACACGAGGTAGGATAAAGTTCTGATGTCATTTTAAATATAATTACCAATATTTCATTGTAATACTCCGAGACATTTTCCCGTTCGTTTTCAGTGTCAGTCAATAGTAATCGCAATATTAGTTGTGAGGAGCAGTGTGTACTAAACAGATATGATTTTTTCTCCCACAGATTTAAGTGTAACACAAGACAATGACTCTATTGGACACTATCAAAAAACTGACATAGAGTATCGAGACAAAGTATGTAATATGACTAATATGTACATTTTCCAAATTAACTATTTCTATGACAATTTCCATTGTTCAATGGACAGTTGTCGACAATGCACTATTTGAAAACCGCAGAAACTCTAATGTGAAAGACAGAGTAGTTTGTTAAGATGGATTTTTATACAAATACCTATCATGACTAACATCAGTGGGCAAAGATCTATTTCAATTTGTTTGCATATTGGATGACATTGAAAAGCCAGTTGGGGTTCTTGTGAAATGTTTCTCTGGAGAAGCAAAATACTATATAAGGAGAATTCTGGTTTCTTCAGACGATTTTGATTTACTTTTTAATTTAAGCAGCATTTTCCAATTCACGTAAGATTTCGAGGGTTGAGCGTCTTTTAAAATCTATGAAACATGACATAGAGCTCGTGATGAAATAGGTGACAACATATGATGTTTTAATCCAATTATTCAGATGGCTTGCCAATGATGCAAGAAAACACTTTCGCACCATTCTTGTTATTGTCCCCCATTATCTCCCTGTGAGGCCATATTATAGCATTCCAATGCCCTATAATTTAGAAATCTGTAGTTTTAATAAAAGCAATAGCAAATAAAAGTTTACCTAATTCCATAAAAAAAATATAATTTGTATTAGAAAGATGTAATTTATAATATATTACACTAAAACAATACGTAATTATATATATATATCAAATTTTTCAAAAATACTAAATTTTGACTCTATTGGGTCGCGATGTATAATTTTATTGAATTTGGTAACTGACTAGAATTCGTACATGTGTCTTAAATAAATCTGTACAGTAAGAAATAGCAAGATAGTGATGAACTCAGTTTTTCGTTTTTGCCATAATTCGGGTATACAATAAAATATCACATTGGGTTATAAGAAAAAAAAATCATCACAGAAAAACATGAAAGATCAAACAATGTAGTAGATAACATTTCATCTGTAAGAAATTTTGCAAATTGCTTATCACGTTTTATTACAAATTAAATATTAACTTTATTTACAGTTTACACTTCAAGTATTGTAGAATACATTATTCACAATATTTGTCTTTGCTAAAAACTAAATATGAATACGTATATTTCAGTGATGCGTTAACCAAACGTCGGAGTGATAGCTCATAGAGCCATATATCTGTTCACATCGGCACATGTTTCTTCGTCGGTTTACAGCAGTTCCCTTTTGTTTTATTGTTCTATTGTCCACATTGTTCAACTCTTCGACAACACAACCCGTGTTTGCAATTGTCATGTTGAGGTAACCGTACATTGTCTCCTCCATTGTAGAGTTAGCGTATGACAGCTGTGAAATATATTTTAGCCCGGAACATTACTGTGTCACTACTCACCCATTCGCTTCTCTTGCGCAGTCAATTGTGTGATGATTACAAAATTCAATTTTTCTGAGACGTTAACCTGTACATTTTCTGCACAATTTAAATGCAATCATTAACCTCAATATATTGCAGTGATTGATTGGAAGTAAATGTATTTACCATAGCGTACTGGTCACTCAGTTTCGCCTGTAAGCGTATGGGTTTTGTTTTTACCAAAAATCCATTATTATAGTCCTTAATAAACTGGTATCTTACACAATATAGATCAAACTAAAATATTTGTTTAAACTTTGGCATTTTCAGGTAGTTTTTGCACACCAATAATATGTTATACCTCTTTAGCTTGTAACCCGTGGTTCAAAATACTAACTGACAAACTTAAAATAATAATTCCATCACACCTGAGATGAATGATAATACAGAATTTTGTTATTCTGAAGAAGATTGGGAAATATTAGCAAAAGCTATTAACAATAATCTATAAGGTTTTAAATTATGCATAATCATCTTAGAAAATATATGCATTTTATAGATCCCTAATTACGATTCAAAGAGCGCATTAGTAAAAAAAAGGATGCTTAATAAATAAATATTATATTTATGAAAAGGTTAACGATATTAAATATTTAAGAATTTGTGTTTATTCTGATGTCAGTTGAAAGAAAAACATCACTATTAGATATTTATATTTCTTGCAAAACATGATTAGTACAAACATGTTGACAATTCGGTACTTTGCCGTGATATAAAGCAGGAGGAATGAATTTGGAATAACTTTATGAGGTAGTACGTATGAAATCTCCTTATTATTAGCCCTCATTACCATTATTCTTTTCACAAAAATATTTCATTTTAAGTATCTCTTCGTGTACAAAATATGTCTTAAGTTCTTAATGGCGAAATCATCCCCGTAACGAAAACGTTTATAAGCTACGGCTTAAGAATATGAACCTCCACACAGTCCCTGAGCCAAAAAAATACCTTTTTACCTTACCAAGAACTTTTACCTAAAACCTTACCTTAATAAATTATCATAAAACATAAAACTTCACCTAGTAAGAAAATACTCCTTATAAAGTTAAAGAAATAGTAGCTATAAACTGATGTTGAATAAATAATACTCATACAGCAATCGTTCAAATGTTTCTTTATATTGTATAAATAAGTATTAAGGTTTATTTTAGATTATACATTTACTTCGAAGGTAAAATGTACTAAATCAGTAGTACAGGGAAAAAGTTGTATTTTATGTTTAAAACTACAAAAGATAAATGTTTTTTTATTTTATTAAGAAATGGCAGAGAATATTTTTTAGTTTTATACCACTTTATCAAAAAGTAGAAAAATTAGTTTTGTCTCATCGCACAGTTAATATTATATTACTAATGACGGAATCTCTAAATAGGCTTAACCTTGCCCTAAACTGTCTCAAACTATGTATTGTATATATTCATATTTAGTTGTAAAATTAGTGCTCAATAAAATATTTTATTTTATTTTTGTCCACAACTGTATTTTAATAATGTTTGATATGCAAGTACTCAATATTTTGTTAGTCTTGAGGTCAGATCTGTTGCCAATTGTCAATTTTTGAGGGAAAACATTATTATGATTATTAACTACAAAAGCTGGCTTTAAAGATATATATATATATATATATATATATATCAGATTCTACATTTTGTTACACGATACTGTCAAAACGCTCACAGAAGATACTGGATTAATATAGAGGATATTGAAATATCTGGCCTCAAGCTGTAAACTCTTATATGTGGCTTGGGTCTATAGTCTGGGGTTTATATTATCCATGAATATCAGAATTAGTTTGTAGAGTTAATACACGTGGGCTATACAATACACTATCGTTCTACAACAAACAAGAATAACGCTCCAACGAGCTACTGAGTATTATTCATGGATAATGTAATGCCTGATCTCTTTTAGCTTTTTATAATCGGAAATTTTCTGCTTTTGTTTTTTTGTATTATTGAATAGCTGTACGTATTAAGCATGAAAACTATATTCTCTAAAGAACAATTAACCACTTTGCGGTAATTGATAACACTAATACCGAGTAGGATGGACTGTGGTATCTGGGTGTTCTATGATCCTATCTCAATATCCCACTAGCTATATAGTATATACTAAACTATATTTCACAACAGATTAGTATTACAGTCCAATCAGCTATTGGATTAATATAGTGGATATTGAAATCAGGCTCTCAGCCCAATATATAGGACTGAGATAAGTTACGGTTTTCTATTATTCTCCTTCAGTATCATTATTTCATTACTGTAGTCTCTAGTTTATATACGGTTTAATTATCTAAACTTAATGTCACTATATACTGGACAGATGATATTTATGTATCTGTTCCATCTATCAGACAGTGTGTATCACACAAACTGGTTTATTACTACGATTTTTAAATTAAACATTTGTTTCAACTGTAACCTCAGATGTTGACCACAATGAATTTCACGGTGGTATTTAGAACACTGCTTCAAAATCAAGCTTTTGGGGATTTTTATTTTTTGTATAAAATAGGTTGTATTTTTTGAAGATTCTTCAAACAATGTCTCTTAATTGCTGTTAACCGTATTTATAATGGGTTTTACAAAAGTTGTTCTATACAGTGTTATATTTTAGCTCCTTCAATACATTGTAAAAGATAATCTTTTACACAATTTGTAAATAAGATTAAAAATTAAGCGTACTATTCTTTTCAGTTCCAAATTTGAAATATATTTAAAACATTATAAATATGAAAAAACTTATTAAGTCAAATGTTTTTGATGCAGCCTATGCCATACTGTACATAAAATTAAAAACTAATTTAAAAAAAGATTTTTCTATTTTAAAGTTTATCTACACGTATAGCTGTTTTAGGACATTGAAAGATAAATTTGATTTTAGTAGTTATTTTTGTGATCACTTAGCACTTATTATTGATACGTAAAATTAACGGTTAGCTTATATCGTTCGTTAAGGAGATAAGGAAAATGAAAGTCGATATTTTCACTAAATAATCGGCTTTTATGTGGTGGTTGGCTGACTGATGTAACTTTTTAGTTCTTACACTCCAAGGGATTAGAGAATCGGTGTTTTGTGAAATTCAACAAAGGAAAATATCCTAGAGAATAAGTTTAATGCCTTTTTTAAATAATTCAAAGGGATATAATTTGTTCCTATGTATTTTAATTTAAAGTGTAAACCATATATTATTCGTATTTTAAAGTAATTTCTCTTTCATTACGCAATATTTACTTCTATGCAACATTATTGGCATCAACTTATTAAAACTCAGTGCATATTTTTTTTAAACTTTCATTAGTGTTTTCGTACGTATCTACATGAGTGCACATAAGGATACCTAATGATCTGAATAAATATTATAAAGAAGCAATTACTCACTGCTTGTCTCTAAATATAAGTGAAATTAAATAACATCGTATAACGCAATATGTTATGTAATCAGGTAGCAATATTTCCTTTTATACTGTTGATTATTCGGCTCCCATGTGTATTACGAAATATAAGTGAAATTAAATAACAGCGTATAACGCAATATGTTATGTAATCAGGTAGCAATATTTCCTTTTATACTGTTGATTATTCGGCTCTCATGTGTATTACTAAATATAAGTGAAATTAAATAAACAGCGTATAACGCAGTTATGTTATGTAATCAGGTAGCAATATTTCCTTTTATACTGTTGATTATTCGGCTCTCATGTGTATTACTAAATACGTACTATTACAAATGTTGAGTTACTTTTCATATTAATTTAATTTAATTCCATACTGAAATAAATGTACGTTATAAAATTAAGTCTTTATTGATCTTGTTGAAATGTAAATAAAATATTCTAAACATATGTAAAAAGCTAAATGAAACATAAAAATAATACATGTATACTATTATCTGTAATACACTTAGTTTGTGTTTGCTTCTTAGTAAAAATATTACAGCTTTTAAAACAACTCTGTTGTATCATTTCCATATTACGATATTTTGTTATGGTGGATAGTTGAACTCTGCCTATCCACTTAGATCGAAAAAAGAGGCCATGTGATCCCATTAAAGCAAGTTGACAATAAATCTCCAATCCATCTCATTCTTCTCACCACATAAACACCAGTGTTAAGTTTCTTAAAGAGATCATTGATGTGGTTGTTCCATGTACTAGGTTTATTGTAATGCCTAGTAGCTTGAATTCTTGCACTGTTGTTACATTTTTTTTGATCTGCTATTGGTTCTGTTTCGCGGCTGAAGTTTATACGGACGGTTTTTGCCTGGTTAAGAGCCAAATAATTTTGATTGCAGTATTATTTTGTTCTGGTTAGTAAGATGAGAGAATATTTTTTTCAGTTGCTCTTCGATTTCACTGTGTAGAAGTGGAGTGGTTTCGTCTGCATACATGATTCAGTCAGATATGGTGTTTTTCTTGATCATGGTAGGAAAGTCCATTTGTGAATAAAACATACGAGACTGACCCTTGGGGTACTCCTTCACTTGACCAGCTGAGTCTCTGACTTGTATGTGTTCTTCATCCCATTGGTTATTTCCTGAGTGTCTAAAATTTGAGTTCGTCCTCGAAGGTAACTAGCAAACCATGCATTGTCCCTGCCTTTAACTCCAATGGAAGACAATCTTTGTAGAATAAGACTGTGACCAAGACAATCGAATGTCTTGCTGTATTCAAGTAACACTGTTGAGGCATGTTTGCGTTCTTCTAGTTGGTCAATGATAAACTCAACTATATTCGTTACAACTTACTGTACTTGATGTTAACCTTTCCTTAATGAATCCGTGTCGATGTTGACTGATAAGGTCTTATTTTGTAATAAATGTCATTAATTGAGTTATAACAAGTTTTTCGATGTTTTTGTAAAAGATTGATATAAGTGATATAGGGCGGTAGTTTTAACATTGAGCGGTGCCCTTTTTTGTGTTTTGGATATATTTTTGAGATCTTCACGTAAGGATGGGAACTGACTGAAGTTGAAAGATTTGTTGACGATAGTTGCTAATGGACATACGAGGTGATTTACACAATATCTTACAGACTTACGTGGGATTTCATCAATTGCATTATAACAGCTTGGGTTTGCTATGGCAGCTTTGACATCTCTGATCGGAACAGGTTGAAACAGGAATTGACATGGCTAGGTGTCTATTCATAGTTAGGAATCCGATCGTAGATTCGTGGATAATGTTTTTTCAGCTGAGAGAAGTAGAGATTAAAAGATGGTTTGCTATGGTTGTAGGATTTTCTTTCACCTTTTCCTCTATATCTATCTGAAGTTTGTGGTTCCTATGGCTGTTTGATTCTACGTTGAGAGATTACTACACTATCTACACATTATTAATACATTATCTAAAAAAGAGAGAGAGGGAATCTCTTTGTTTTAATCATATTGTGTCGTGCATGTTTAGTATAACCATAACAGTGCAAATACTCTTTACTTTTTGTATTGAATATTTTTCTTATATTGGAGTTTTTTATTTTAATCATAGTGAAATTATATAAATACTAAGCTGTTCAAAATAATGAAACAAGAAATTAATTCAATATTATAGAATCTTAAAGCAGACCTAAAATAACCATATCACCGCTATACAATGTACAGTTTTAGAACCTCCCTTACCTAATAATATTAATTTAAGTAGTACCATACTAATCTCATAAACACATACTGTATTAAAACGCTAATTTAAAATAGCTACTGATATAATCACCTTTTGTAAAGAGATCTGTCTGATAGATAAACCTGAAAAACCACTCATTGGCTCAGCGTTAACGAATCTTAACAATTGAATGGATGGAAAAATTCATTTCATTCTGGCTGTTTATCTATATGTCTTTCCGCACGAAATCTCAAGAAAGAACTAACTATAGACTTAAAGTTTTGTCGGTAAACAATGGCGCTTGTCATGAAACATTTTACATTGGTCTGATGGATAACCGTGATGGCAACGAGCTAATCGCAGAACAGATAAATTTGTAAGCACACTGATTTATCTGTGATGGTACAGTATCGTTACCATTTGACATGTTTAATAGAACACGTGTAGGCTAATGAAATCTTTGCATATTTTTGAAATTTTGCAAGCAACCTTAGCGAGGCCTGTGACGTACTAGAGGCACGTGATGGGTCGTACTCGTACCTTGCTGTTTAAGGTCTTGTCATACGCAACTACAAGTAATCTTAACAGTCAGTACATTTGCAATAATTCAGTTACATGTAATATAAAAGTCTCAGCAATATATGTATACTGTAACTTATAACGTAACACCATAATATTTATTTCTAATGGAGCTTGAAATCAGCGTTGGAAATAACAACTGAGTGCCTGCAGCGGACAAGCGTGCAATAAAACTAAACCGTCGTCATGTTGAGGCGTTTTGGCAACTATCCAACGTTTGTATATAAAAGCTACTGTTCACGGTTTTTATAACATCAGTATCTGACCGTCTATATAACACTTTACATCAAGCAATTACACAAGCAACATACCTTTAGATAGATTGCGTCATTGGAATTTATTATTACTTAGCTATTATTTATTATAGCTATACAGTATTGTTAAATGTTCACACGAAGTATTTTTTTGAATCAATATTACACCGCAAAAACTGAAATAACTATGTTGTTAGTATTAAACTAATTACTAATTTATACGCCTGTAATTTAACAAACATAACTGTGGTGGATGTAACTATCAACATAACAAATTAGAGTAGATACATTACGGTTTGACATTCATCGTGTTACTGTGAACAATGTTTTCTTATCAGAATGTATTCCATTAAAAACGTTTTGTAAACAATTATTACAACGTATTTGTAACAAGTAAAAACTATACTATCTATTACCGTAGTGGCGATAAATTGGTAAAGAATATATTCTAAAAATTGTTGCACATAACTTTAAATTCAATTGAAATATAGTATAATATATCAATATAGCAGATGGATACCTTTAACAAGAAGAGAAAAAAACCGAGTTTTCTTCACGTATTTTAAATAGCAATAGTATATTACATCCAATCCAAATGTTTGGAATGCTCTGCAAATCCAGCTTTTGTTAATTCATTACTTTCTTTAGAGATAGGTTTTAGTTAGGATAATTTATTCTGCGCTATTTAGTACTTATAAAGAAAAATGTTTGAGAATAAACAATATTCTGAAATACATCAATTGGAATAACATTATTATTAAGGAACAAGAAATTCCTAACAGAAAACTTGTAGGTTAAGAGCAATATTTCTCTCGCCGTTTGTAACTCGGAGAGAACAGTAAATCTTGATTGCTGATAACAGTTACAGTCTTGTGAGAGAGTTAGGGACCTCTTTGTTTCTCAACTTTTAGCTGAAATGTGTAGCTTACACAATTTCAAATCAAATGAATAACATAATAAATTACATTCTATTGAAGACTAGATAATATATACATTTATAGTTTCCACGTTCCCGTAATTTCAGTTTTGACTTATTACTTACTTATACTCATGGAAATAACATTTTACACTGAAGTGTGTATACATATAAATAAATTATTATTATTATTGCTTATAACGTAGCTATATAACAAAATTTTAATGACTTCAAGGCCCTCACCTTGATAGATGAAGCCCATTCATATGGACATAAACAGACAGAAACTTTAGAACTTTAGATAATTAGTCCATCCATAGTGAAGACATGTATGATTATTGAGTTTAGCTACAGTTCTCCTTCGTCTTAATGCAGCGTCTAGAGCCTAACCGTTTGTCTCAGATTCCAGACTATGCACTAAGAAGAAAATGAACTGGCGCTAAACTCAACATTCACAGTTCTATCAAAACTTCCCATCATAGCTACCTTATGCGAAGTATAAGTAGGTTTTTTGTACTATAATCCTTACAATAATACTGGTCCCTCACGTTTTCATGTGTTTTATAGGAATTCCGGTATATTTTAAATTTCATATTACTAGATAGAAAACGAAAAGGGGGTTTAAAATAACGATTATCCGGTTAAGCCGTAACTTATGATGTTTTTCAACAAAGACATTTTATAAGGTGGCTAATAATTATTGTTGGATGAGATAATTCAACCAATTATAATGCCGTGCTTTCTTTTTATAAAGAAAACAATAATTTCTCTTAAACATTGAAGAACTCCTTGAAGGATATTTCTATTCATAAGGATAGTTTGCAGGCCGCTCTAGAACTTGAAAATTGAAAGAAAACTCAAATATGTTTAACGAATAATTTATTATAAATTTGATAACCAAATGCCAACTATACTAACTTATACTTTATATGCATTTCAATTCTATCCATAGCTGAATTCTTCGCTATCAAACACTACTCTACTGAAACCCACAATACAGTTTATTTAGCTAGAGTACTGCAGTGCACATCCATAGAGTTATAGTATTTTGAGAACTATTTGTCCTACATAAAAAGGCATAGAATAATGAACCGAGCTCACATAAGAACGAAGTTAAGGTGAAAGTGTGGAGCTGTCACGGCTACCACACAAGTATAAATATTTTATACAGGCAGGTAAAGTTACTCAGAGAGAGGACGTGCACAACTAAAGCAGCTGATCTGTTATTTTTCACCAACTGATGAATTAATCCTGCTTCCACGAATCATGAAAGCCTTTTGACATTTTCCAATTCACAGAGGCTACACAGATTCTCTTTTGTATTATCTTTTATCTATTAAAGTTTTTTCTTTTTGCTTTTACATCTGTCTGTTTTCCGGTGCAAAACTAAACCATGTAAAAACTAATTAATTCTTAGTTAATTATAAAATAATACACTATTATAGTTGTTATTGTTGGATAAAGAACCATAAATGGTCACTTCGAAAAACATTAAAGTCTATGTAGAATTAAGAGGGGTAGCAGAAACTTCGTACATTTATGTACGAAAGTTTTTTTTTTACTTTACATCGTGCTATCATTTTTATGACAGTAAATTCAAATGAAATCAGATAATTAAAGTAAGCTGGATGTATCCAACTTTTTACAAGTATTCACATTCTAACCTCATTTGTTTTCGAATAAACCTTCTTTAAGTATCATAATTTTATCCTTTTTTATCAAGTTTGTTTAATGCCTTCGAAATATTACACGTTGATAACGTTCTATATCTGAAAAATTGATTCGTCTTAATCATGCTAAAAATTAGAAAAAACATATCTATTTTTATGAAACTATTTCTACAGTATTGTTTACTTAGTTACTAAAATAATAATTAGATTTAATTTAATACTGTATAAAGTTATTGTAATTTATGCTTCTGTATCAAATATACTGCGTGATAAACAGTTATAATAGAATAAACGTATGATAAATAAGAAACATATATCTCAACTTATTATCTCATATTAGATGTAAAGAATGGAAAATAAAATAAAATAGAAAACAAATAACACACTATAAGGCTATTAAAAATTTATGACGAACGGGTCATACTTGATTACAGCATTCTCTGATCCGTTTATTAGTATTGTAATTGGCTATTATGTGATTTAGCACAATGTATTTATTCAATGCAATGTATTGAATTGAAAAAACCTCCTTGTTGCTGTAAAGTCCAGATTACAGCAGCGATCTTTAAATGCTTCACAAAATTGATTATATGAGTTGATAATGTTAGAGGTAACCAAACAATAACAATTCTTAACACAAACAAACGCTTTATTTAATTCATAACATTTTATAATATTTTGGATCGTTATGATATTATAACTTTGTTCATATTAGCAATGCTCTTTACATACAATTGGCATCGCTAGGTAATGCGGATTTTATGAATGAGGTTAAATTTTAACGTTCAAATACATGTTATAAATGCAATATTTTTATTACGTCATTATATCTGTACTATTATTTAAACAAATCGAATGTGTCTGTTTACGTGTTTTTGTGTGTACGTATATTAAATCAATTACCTAAAAACTATTGGACCTAACAATTACCTAAAATGCCCTTGTATATATAAATATATATAATGGTTAATGGAGTGTTTTTAATACCTGTGGGGCGTAGTCCGGACGGTTTAGGAAATATATAAATAGACTTAGCTTAATCAGGAGATTAGTAAATGTGATTTATCTATCAAGAATAATAAGTATATTAGTTTATTCATATTTAAACAGATGATCAAAAATACTTGTTATTATTCGTCTGTCTATGTCCGCTACAATTTTGTTTACAAATTTTATCCTACACGCAGAAGTTTTTACTTGTCTTTGGTTTATGGAACTTATAAAAATTTTAATTAACCACAGTATATACCATAATTTATTGTCATAAGTGTGTTAATTGGGAAGGTATACTAAATAAGTTATCATGAAGTATTAGAGCAAAATTTGAGAAATTTGAGAGTTAATTATAAGAAAAGGTTTCACGCTCCACCTTCAAGATGCCATTTTTAAGCTTACATTTAAATGGATCAAGAGATTTTTATCTTTCATCACTATCATGTATCTCAGGAATGCTATTAAAAATATTTTCATGGTGTCCCTGATTATTTTTTCATTAAACTTTTGCGATGCCGTTGGTAATTGATAGTTAAAAATATAAGTTGACAAATAGCATTGCTCTAAAATAAAGTTAAATTCTTATTCGGATACATAGTTTGCTTGTATTGAAGATACACTTTGAAATGAAATCAGAAAGATAGCGTATCAAATATTTAGATTTATCTTTTTGCATAGCTTTGATTGAGTAAAAAATAATTGTATAACAAAGGTGAAATAAATGTAAAGTTTTCAATTAAACTTATTATAATATCAAGCACAGCTTCACTTAGCTGACAAACAGCCAAACAGAAGCGTTAAAAAAGTTGGTAGATTTTAATAAACTCTTTTTTAACTGCTTTTAGCTTATATACTTCTGACTTTTTCTATATTTAAATCACTTCTTTATTGTTATTTATAAAGTGGCAAAGCCCGTACCCTTGTCTACGTCATTTACTTTTATAATAACGATATACGCACTGGAGCAGTAGTTGAAAATCTTTAGACCTGCAGCACCATGACCTTTGTTTAATACAATATATAAACTATAAATACGGTTAATAGGTAAGCTATAGAGCATCTACAATGTTAGTAAGGTGTGTCTAACAATAAAGACCTCTAGCCAGTTAGTTACTTCTTTTATCGTAACCTCCAAATTTTAGTGATACCAAGCTTCAGCTTTAATATAATGAACGAAATTAAATTTCATAATAATTAGAGAAATTCTGCAAACCAAATAGCAGATCTGGCTTTTGTAGTGTTTACATATGGTGACACTATAATGAAAAATTAAAAAGAAATATTGAAATACTTTCCTGCGTGTCGATGCGCAATAGCTATATGGCCCTTTTTAGGTATTTAGTTTTTTTTTCACTGCATACATTTGGAAAACACTGAGGAATAAAAATTCCATCTTCACTAAAACCTGAGAGTGGACATGACATTCAGCACTACCACGTCCACTACCTGTCATTGTATAAGTATATCTGCGAATATGAGGTGATTTAACCTGCAGTAGAGATCTTCAACAAATTCCCAGTAAATTAAGACATCTTAGTCAATGAAGTAATTTAATGTTTTCCTAAAAACCCATCTTCTGCGCCAGGTGTATTATTCTGTTAAAGAATTTTTAGTCAATTATTAAGGTTGCTTAGTTGTTTAACTCGTTGTTTAGTTTTTTAGTTACATAATTATCAGTATCATATTATTTTGTAATTTCTTCCAAAACTGTTCTTTTTAACATTATTTATAAACTTTAAAATATTTATCTTGGTAATGTATTACGTAATTTATAATTTCTAGAATTGTAAACTTATAGATGGAAACAATTTAGAATGTAATGAAAAAAAATGTTTAGTATTAGGTATCTCTAAATGTAGCTAACAAATACAAGAATCAAGCTAAGATTTACATATACAGTATTGGAAGGTTTTGATAAGTTGAATATATGTATAGAAGTAATTTTAAGTGATTTACTTTCCATAGCAACGTCTCTTCATCTAACCTATTATTAAATTAATGTTGCCAGTTTCAGAGAGGAAGAAAACGTGTTGAACCCCCCAGTTTCATGTCAAGAAAATAAACTTATAAGTTTAACTCAACGTATTGTGTTTATATAAATAAGAAAGAACACAAAGACTACACAGGAGTGGGTGGTACAAATTCACTACCTTAAAAACACTTGACGTTAGTATTAGAGGGCCTATTTTGAAGCTATGTATTGTAAATCATTAAACGTTAACAATATCAAATACACACAATTTGTTGTTGCATTATTCTGTCACAGTCTAGTAATGCGGTAACGTGAATAATTCCCAACTCATTGATAACCGTATGCCGTGATCAATATTTTTCTATTTGTGACATATTGATCACAATTATTAAAAACACAGGGAAACGGTAAGGCAAAGTTAAAACACGTCAACAAGACATGTAATGCCACAGCTTGGTGATGGATGTACCGCGCATGATTGACATTGAAGCTGGGCGAAGGAGATATTGTTGGGGACTGAGATTGATAGTTGTCCCATGACATCAGCGTGATCATCCATCATTCGTTATAAGAATCCCATTATTCTCCATCTTCGTCGGGTGTTTGATAAGCTAACCATCTGTTATAAAAATTCAAATATTCTATGCATAGTTGATCTAACAGTACCAATGTGAACGTCTTATTATGTGAACGTAACAATATCTTAAACAACTGTTTTTCGATTAAGAAAACCATGAAATATGGTATTATACAATATGGTGTTACGTAAAGTAATTCCATGAAAATTATTTTATTTATCAATTATTACTCCCATTCCGCCCTCCAGTAAAACTATGCGGCTGATGATTGACTTCTGTCATAAAGGATATTGCTCTGCTAACTTCCTGTTACCGTTGGCTACTGGACTATAACTTCTCCACATTTCTTCGATATATCGTATTTTTAGATATTTTTTAAGAAGCTAGACATAGAAATTTATTTTGTTGTAAACCTGTAAATAGAAAATTAATTGTATATATTTTAGATTTTTTTTTCTCGCTGACCTCACAACTTGTAAAAGAGGTCAGTGTATTTTTCCTATCATTTTAAGCTAATTCAATTTTGTAAGTTTATAGGAAATAAATCGTTTATTCATATCTGCCGTCCAATGATTGGAGGTAACTACCACTCATGAAATCTACCGTTCTTCCGTTTGCACAGGAAGGGATATTGTTATAAATAATGGAACGTGTTGTTAATGAAATGTGTGTAAAGTTGACTGAGTTGCTTACATTAGAAAAGGAAGTTAATTGACATTGAAAGATGAGGGACTACACAGTTAATCATTAGTTAGTGAAAAAGTAGTAGTTAAGAGGAGTTGTACAATTTCTGCGAGTAATAATATTTAAAGTGGCGTACTTTTAACTCTGGAATGTGAATTGCTAAGCTTTTATAACTCACTAAAGTCATGTAAGATACACAGTAATCGCATTTTATCATATTAGTGAATTCACTTCAGCAGCACTCAAATGATATACACAAGTTTTCATCAAATGAATGCTACTAAAGTGTTACTAAGTGAATGCATGAAATATGAGAAAGTGCTCCTCGAAGCTTATTCAGCCTTGGAGCCTTGTGTAGAGTTTGCTGCTTAGTTTAGTTGAGTAACATCTGTGCTACAACTTTGCCTTAAACTTGTTGGGAACATTGGTGGAAAGCTTTAGATACCGCGATAGTTATACAGCAACTTCACTGAAAATTGAGAATAATGAGCTCGATGT
Organism: Homalodisca vitripennis; assembly: GCF_021130785.1. Taxonomy (NCBI): domain Eukaryota; kingdom Metazoa; phylum Arthropoda; class Insecta; order Hemiptera; family Cicadellidae; genus Homalodisca; species Homalodisca vitripennis. The sequence continues at coordinate 104,755,038 of NC_060208.1, read as the reverse complement.
ATCTTTATGAACTATTATAAACACTTGAATTTTGCGTAACAAAATAGTTTTTTTATATAAAACTTAAAATTGACTAAAGAATATTAAAACAAACCCTCACCATAATCATCATAACGAACAGATTAGTTAATAATTAGAGTAAATTCTTAAATATTAAATACCTGTTTAGGCAAGCACTTTTATAATTACTACTATTAATGTCAAGGAAGGAATGATTTGTAGACCATTACCAGTGCATACTTTAATAAGTCATTCTTTTCACTTAATTTATCTTATAATTTATTTACTTACGTTATCGCTCATCTTATATGAACTATTACTTATTATTTATACTAATAGGCTAAATACCACTTCCATGTTCATTATTTCTGTAAATACTTTTTATGTTCCATTGCGAATGTATTACTTTTAATATTTTTTTTAATTTTTTTGCTTACTTTGTACTTATACTTACATTTATATTTGTAACATACACAGGCTAACATTATACAATCAAATATTTACAATACGCATTGAAACGAGGAACCCAAAGAGTATCTGACTGTAACATCCATTACTGATCAAAGGGGTGCTCAATGCTCAGGGATGCTGTGGCTCATTACGCTATCCAGACACGACGTTCGATAATGACCTTGGTGGAAACCTATAGGCTGTTCCTGGGTGTGAGATCATCACTCTTAGCGACATCACACTGTACAAGTTTTAATAATATGTTAAGAGAATAGAGTTGTATTAGAAATTAATTTATAGATGTATAATATTAGTAGCTCTGTTTTAGTATAAGTCAAATCCAAATACATTTATTCTCCAATGGCAATTACGAGTTGTATGAGTGTTAATATTTTACAATCATCAGAGTACGAATCAGAGTATATCGGAGGTTCAAACGTTACCGGGTGTTGTACCCGTGTACCGCCGATCCATCAATAACTCGTAACTAACTAATCTTACAAACGTAACAGTTTCAAACATTTATTAAACAATATTTATTAAACATACCAAGCTAGTTCTAAACAAAATGATTTAGAAGTTCATATGTAAATTTTAACAATTACAAAACTGGTATGTCAACATTTAAACAACATGACTGTTAATTTTCAATTATTCAGCAATGACGCACTTCATACTTTTACCTTGGCCATATTTATTTTCTTCTGGTAACGAAATTCTCTTATTGCTTTTATTAAATACATGCAAAACCTCGTGGAGGGAACAAATCATTTTTTTATAATATATATAGTATAGGTTATAATAGAAGTTATCTTAAAAGACTACCATATTAAAGTTTATAAAAAACAACCCAAAACAAAATTCACTATTTAAATTATAGAAATTAAAAATATAATAGGTGTCGTTTTATAGATTTTATTGAAATAACCAAGAGTCATCGATATAAAAACTCAGTGAAATGTATTAAATTTGGATAAGGACATTTTTTATATCATAGTAAAATCGAAGTGTTCCGTTTCTTAAACAATGTGTAAGCGATTCGAAATCACAGCGATGAGTACACTTGTTGTAGTGAGAGAAGGGTTAGGATGGAAAATTTCCCTGGGCAGCAATAAGTTCTTAAAGAACTGTTAGGTGATACTTGCTGAGCTATTCTGTACCCATACAATACACGATCTGTCTTTGTCAGTGATTTCACTACGACTAATAATGTTTTTATGTATGACAGGCAAATCCCATTAACAAGTGATGAGAAAACTTTTTATATTTAGAGAATTGTAAGGGTAGAAGATCTTTCAGGGTAATAAATACATTTTCGGAGAAGTATTAATTGATACTTGCTGAATTATTTTGTATACAGCTCAGTCTTTGCCTTTGTCAGAACACCTTGCTTTCAGTGGTCTCTTCTGTGATCTTCCGTGATTCGGGTTTACTTAATAAATTGTTTGATTTGGTGTAATATATTAGCCATGTTTGTCTTTAAGAGGCATAGATCTGGATACAACGGAGGCCTCTAGAACATGATTTGAATAAGCGAGCAGTAATAATATGTTGCCAAGATAGTCCTACTATTAACATATACATATATACACGAAGTACAAGTTTATGTTAGAGTTCCCTAAAATTTCAGTTGGGGATATTTTGCGACTCGACATTAAGCACGAGGTAGGATAAAGTTATGATGTCATTTTAAATATAATTACCAATATTTCATTGTAATACTCCGAGACATTTTCCCGTTCGTTTTCAGTGTCAGTCAATAGTAATCGCATATTAGTTGTGAGGAGCAGTGTGTACTAAACAGATATGATTTTTTCTCCCAAAGATTTAAGTGTAACACAAGACAATGACTCTATTGGAAACTATCAAAAAACTGACCTAGAGTATCGAGACAAAGTATATAATATGACTAATATGTACATTTTCCAAATTAACTATTTCTATGACAATTTCCATTGTTCAATGGACAGTTGTCGATAATGCACTATTTGAAAACCGCAGAAACTCTAATGTGAAAGACAGAGTAGTTTGTTAAGATGGATTTTTATACAAATACCTATCATGACTAACATCAGTGGGCAAAGATCTATTTCAATTTGTTTGCATATTGGATGACATTGAAAAGCCAGTTGGGGTTCTTGTGAAATGTTTCTCTGGAGAAGCAAAATACTATATAAGGAGAATTCTGGTTTCTTCAAACGATTTTGATTTCCTTTTTAATTTAAGCAGCATTTTCCAATTCACGTAAGGTTTCGAGGGTTGAGCTTCTTTTAAAATCTATGAAACATGACATAGAGCTCGTGATGAAATAGGTGACAATATATGCTGTTTTAATCCAATTAATCAGATGGCTTGCCAATGATGCAAGAAACACTTTCGCACCATTCTTGTTATTGTCCCCCATTATGTCCCTGTGAGGCCATATTATAGCATTCAAATGCCCTATAATTTAGAAATCTGTAGTTTTAATAAAAGCAATAGCAAATAAACCTACCTAATTCCATAAAAAAAATATAATTTGTATTAGAAAGATGTAATTTATATTATATTACACTAAAACAATACGTAATTATGTATATCAAATTTTCCAAAAATACTAAATTTTGACTCTAGTGGGTCGCTATGTATAATTTTATTGAATTTGGTAACTGACTAGAAATCGTACATGTGTCTTAAATAAATCTGTACAGTAAGAAATAGCAAGATAGTGATGAACTCAGTTTTTCGTTTTTGCCATAATCCGGGTATACAATAAAATATCACATTGGGTTATAAGAAGAAAAAAAATCATCACAGAAAAACATGAAAGATCAAACAATGTAGTAGATAACATTTCATCTGTAAGAAATTTTGCAAATTGCTTATCACGTTTTATTACAAATTAAATATTAACTTTATTTACAGTTTACACTTCAAGTATTGTAGAATACATTATTCACAATATTTGTATTTGCAAAAAACTAAATATGAATATGTATATTTCAGTGATGCGTTAACCAAACGTCGGAGTGATAGCTCATAGAGCCATATATATGTTCACATCGGCACATGTTTCTTCGTCGGTTTACAGCAGTCCCCTTTGTTTTATTGTTCTATTGTCCACATTGTTCAACTCTTCGACAACACAACCCGTGTTTGCAATTGTCTCTTTCATGTTGAGGTAACCGTACATTGTCTCCTCCATTGTAGAGTTAGCGTATGACAGCTGTGAAATATATTTTAGCCCGGAACATTACTGTGTCACTACTCACCCATTCGCTTCTCTTGCGCAGTCAATTGTGTGATGATTACAAAATTCAATTTTTCTGACACATTTATATATCACAATTTAAATTCCTGTACATTTTCTGCACAATTTAAATGCAATCATTAACCTTAATATATTGCACTGATTGATTGGAAGTAAATGTATTTACCACAGCGTACTGGTCACTCAGTTCCGCCTGTATGCGTATGGGTTTTGTTTTTTACCAAAAATCCATTATTATAGTCCTTGATAAACTGGTATCTTACACAATATAGATCAAACTAAAATATTTGTTTAAACTTTGGCATTTTCAGGTAGTTTTTGCACACCAATAATATGTTATACCTCTTTAGCTTGTAACCCGTGGTTCAAAATACTAACTGACAAACTTAAAATAATAATTCCATCACACCTGAGATGAATGATAATACAGAATTTTGTTATTCTGAAGAAGATTGGGAAATATTAGCAAAAGCTATTAACAATAATCTATAAGGTTTTAAATTATGCATAATCATCTTAGAAAATATATGCATTTTATAGATCCCTAATTACGATTCAAAGAGCGCATTAGTAAAAAAAAGGATGCATAATAAATAAATATTATATTTTTGAAAAGGTTAACGATATTAAATATTTAAGAATTTGTGTTGATTCTGATGTCAATTGAAAGAAAAACATCACTATTAGATATTTATATTTCTTGCAAAACATGATTAGTACAAACATGTTGACACTTCGGTACTTTGCCGTGATATAAAGCAGGAGGAATGAATTTGGAATAACTTTATGAGGTAGTACGTATGAAATCTCCTTATTATTAGCCCTCATTAACATTATTCTTTTCACAAAATATTTCATTTTAAGTATCTCTTCGTGTACTCTGTCTTAAGTTCTTAATGGCGAAAGTGCAAATCATCCCCGTAACGAAAACGTTATAAGCTACGGCTTAAGAATATGAACCTCCATACAGTCCCTGAGCCAAAAAATACCTTTTTATCTTACCAAAAATAACTTTTACCTAAAACCTTACCTTAATAAATTATCATAAAACATAAAAACTTCACCTAGTAAGAAAATACTCCTTATAAAGTTAAAGAAATAGTAGCTAGAAACTGATGTTGAATAAATAATGCTCATACAGCAATCGTTACAAATGTTTCTTTATATTGTATAAATAAGTATTAAGATTTATTTTAGATTATACATTTACTTTGAAGGTAAAATGTACTAAATCAGTAGTACAGGGAAAAAGTTGTATTTTATGTTTAAAACTACAAAAGATAAATGTTTTTTTTTATATTTTATTAAGAAATGGCAGAGAATAATTTTTAGTTTTATACCACTTTATGAAAAAGTATAAAAATTAGTTTTGTCTCATCGCACAGTTAATATTATATTACTAATGACGGAATCTCTAAATAGGCTTAAACCTTGCCCTAAACTGTCTCAAACTATGTATTGTATATATTCATATTTAGTTGTAAAATTAGTGCTCAGTTAAATATTTTATTTTATTTTTGTCCACAACTGTATTTTAATAATGTTTGATATGCAAGTACTCAATATTTTGTTAGTCTTGAGGTCAGATCTGTTGCCAATTGTCAATTTTTGAGGGAAAACATTATTATGATTATTAACTACAAAAGCTGGCTTTAAAGATATATATATATATATATATATATATATATATATATATATATATATATATATATATATATATATCAGATTCTACATTTTGTTACACGATACTGTCAAAACGCTCACAGAAGATACTGGATTAATATAGAGGATATTGAAATATCTGGCCTCAAGCCGTAAACTCTTATATGTGGCTTGGGTCTATAGTCTGGGGTTTATATTATCCATGAATATCAGAATTAGTTTGTAGAGTTAATACACGTGGGCTATACAATACACTATCGTTCTACAACAAACAAGAATAACGCTCCAATGAGCTACTGACTATTATTCATGGATAATGTAATGCCTGATCTCTTTTAGCTATTTATAATCGGAAATGTTCTGCTTTTGTTTTTTGTATTATTGAATAGCTGTACGTATTAAGCATGAAAACTATATTCTCTAAAGAACAATTAACCACTTTGCGGTAATTGATAACACTAATACCGAGTAGGATGGACTGTGGTATCTGGGTGTTCTATGATCCTATCTCAATATCCCACTAGCTATATAGGATATACTAAACTATATTTCACATCAGATTAGCATTACAGTCCAATCAGCTATTGGATTAATACAGTGGATATTGAAATCAGGCTCTCAGCCATCAATATATAGGACTGAGATAAGTTACGTTTTTCTATTATTCTCCTTCAGTATCATTATTCATTACTGTAGTCTCTAGTTTATATACGGTTATTTATCTAAACTTAATGTCACTATATACTGGACAGATGATATTTATGTACCTGTTCCATCTATCAGACAGGGTGTATCACACAAACTGGATCATTACTACGATTTTAAATAGAAACATTTCTTTCAACTGTAACCACACATGTTGACCATAATGAATTCACGGTGGTATTTAGAACACTGCTTAAAAATCAAGCTTTGGGGGATTTTTATTTTTTGTAAAAATATGTTGTATTACACCTAATTTGAAAATTCTTCAAACAATTTCTTTTAAATGCTGTTAACCGTATAAAGGTTTACAAAAGTTGTTCTATACAGTGTTATATTTTAGCTCCTTCGATACATTGTAAAGATAATCTTTTACACAATTTGTAAATAAGATTAAAAATTAAGCGTACTATTCTTTTCAGTTCCCAAATTTGAAATATATTTAAACATTATAAATATGAAAAACTTATTAAGTCAAATGTTTTTGATGCAGCCTATGCCATACTGTACATAAAATTAAAACTAATTTAAAAAAAGATTTTCTATTTTAAAGTTTATCTACACGTATAGCTGTTTTAGGACATTGAAAGATAAATTGATTTTAGTAGTTATTTTTGTGATCACTTAGCACTTATTATTGATACGTAAATAACGGTTAGCTTATATCGTTCGTTAAGGAGATAAGGAAAATGAAAGTCGATATTTTCACTAAATAATCGGCTTTTATGTGGTGGTTGGCTGACTGATGTAACTTTTTAGTTCTTACACTCCAAAGGATTAGAGAATCGGTGTTATGTGAAATTCAACAAAGGCAAATATCCTAGAGAATAAGTTTAATGCCTTTTTGAAATAATTCAAAGGGATACAATTTGTTCCTATGTATTTTAATTTATGTAAAGTGTAAACCATATATTATTTGTATTTTAAAGTATTTTCTCTTTCATTACGCAATATTTACTTCTATGCAACATTATTGGCATCAACTTATTAAAACTCAGTGCATATTTTTTTTAAACTTTCATTAGTGTTTTGTACTCATCTACATGAGTGCACATAAGGATACCTAATGATCTGAATAAATATTATAAAGAAGCAATTACTCACTGCTTGTCTCTAAATATAAGTGAAATTAAATAACATCGTATAACGCAATATGTTATGTAATAAGGTAGCAATATTTCCTTTTATACTGTTGATTATTCGGCTCCCATGTGTATTACGAAATATAAGTGAAATTAAATAACAGCGTTTATGTTATGTAATCAGGTAGCAATATTTCCTTTTATACTGTTGATTATTCGGCTCCCATGTGTATTACGAAATATAAGTCATCGTATAACGCAATATGTTATGTAATCAGGTAGCAATATTTCCTTTTATACTGTGATTATTCGGCTCTCATGTGTATTACTAAATATAAGTGAAATTAAATAACATCGTATAACGCAATATGTTATGTAATCAGGTAGCAATATTTCCTTTTATACTGTTGATTATTCGGCTCCCATGTGTATTACGAAATATAATTGAAATTAAATAACATCGTATAACGCAATATGTTATGTAATCAGGTAGCAATATTTCCTTTTATACTGTTGATTATTCGGCTCTCATGTGTATTACTAAATATAAGTGAAATTAAATAACATCGTATAACGCAATATGTTATGTAATCAGGTAGCAATATTTCCTTTTATACTGTTGATTATTCGGCTCTCATGTGTATTACGAAATATAATTGAAATTAAATAACATCGTATAACGCAATATGTTATGTAATCAGGTAGCAATATTTCCTTTTATACTGTTGATTATTCGGCTCTCATGTGTATTACTAAATATAAGTGAAATTAAATAACATCGTATAACGCAATATGTTATGTAATCAGGTAGCAATATTTCCTTTTATACTGTTGATTATTCGGCTCTCATGTGTATTACTAAATATAATAAGTGAAATTAAATAACATCGTATAACGCAATATGTTATGTAATCAGGTAGCAATATTTCCTTTTATACTGTTGATTATTCGGCTCTCATGTGTATTACTAAATATAAGTGAAATTAAATAACATCGTATAACGCAATATGTTATGTAATCAGGTAGCAATATTTCCTTTTATACTGTTGATTATTCGGCTCTCATGTGTATTACTAAATATAAGTGAAATTAAATAACAGCGTATAACGCAATATGTTATGTAATCAGGTAGCAATATTTCCTTTTATACTGTGATTATTCGGCTCCCATGTGTATTACTAAATATAAGTGAAATTAAATAACAGCGTATAACGCAATATGTTATGTAATCAGGTAGCAATATTTCCTTTTATACTGTTGATTATTCGGCTCTCATGTGTATTACTAAATACGTACTATTACAAATGTTGAGTTACTTTTCATATTAATTTAATTTAATTTCATACTGAAATAAATGTACGTATAAAATTAAGTCTTTATTGATCTTGTTGAAATGTAAATAAAATATTCTAAAAATATCTAAAAAGCTAAATTAAACATAAAAATATACATGTATACTATTATCTGTAATACACTTGTTTTAGTTTGTTTGCTTCTTAGTAAAAATATTACTTTAACCCTCACTACTCTCATTTCTATTACCATAAATAAGCCATTATTTATTAATGTCAACTATTATTTCAAAGGTCACTTTGTTATTGATACCTCATCATCACTTGTATGATAAAATTACTACACGGCTTTTATTTTATTCATTTGACTATTTATTAGCTAAGGGATTAATTAGTTTATAATTTGTGACGGATTGACCTGCAGTGACTAGATTCCAATTTTCAAAGAATTATTTGTGACGGATTGACCTGCAGTGACTAGATTCCAATATTTTCAAAGAATTGTTTCGTGGCTTGTAATTAACTGATAATAAAGTCCATGATAGTTTAAAAACCTTCCCATTAATACAGAATCACGTCAATCACGTATGAAGAAAATCTTTTATCAACATATATAGTAGTCAATAATTAGTGCAAATAGAATAAGCCAAGAATTACTTCGTACAAAACGTTTTGTTGAGAGTGAATGCCTGAATATATTAAATAAAAGTCATATAAATTATGTAGGCCTACTGTAAGCTTGAAAATTAAATTAGAATTATATAAATAAAGTTTATAATTTAGTAAAAAAAATACAGAAAACAAAATTAAACTCTAAAACAATGAATAATTTTCAAGTGTCAAAGTTATTTATCGATTGAGGGTGAGAAGATCGAAATTTTTTCCGTGTTGGGTGCTGTTATCAATCTCTTGCGGGCAGAGTCGAGAAAAACAGTGATATGGATAAAGCGTAAGCTTCGTCGTATAGGAGTAATGATTACGGACTCGAGCTTACATACTTTAATAGGCTGTTCAAAATAAGAGAAAACGGAAAAAAAACGGCATATTTAAAAACTCATTTATTAAACATTTAGTACATGAATCATTAAGAAGTTAGGAATTTCCAAAGATATGGAAAAATATAGAAATTTTTGTCTACTTTCTATATTAGTCCATCAGTCACATTGACATTACCAGCCACATAAAATATTTTGGAAAAAGACTACAATGGACCAAATGGTTTTAAAAGATAACAAAATATTTCTTAAAAGACAATCTTCATTCAGAACACTTTACAGCAATTGTACGATACCAGTGGATATGTTTAGTGATGTAATTCATGCTGAAGGTTTGAGAAGATTTTCTCGATTCTAAATATCAAATTACAAGGATAAGAGATATGAATAATATACTTTAGTGATGTGGTATACATTTTTAATTCAATACTATTTTTGTTTAACTTAGATGATTAACTGTTGTATAGTCCCTTTATACAATTAATAATACAGCCTACATATTTGATTAAAGCTACATTTATAGTGTATTATTATTCGTACATCTATTCATTAAATGCAAAACTGTCTACTATGTCCGCGTGTCTGACTATTTTTGGACACGTTGTAATTGTCTGGCTTAGCGGATTTTGAACTCATTAAAATAGACATTATAAAGTAGAACGCAACTTTAAAACTTAAAAACTTTCTAATTTAATACATTTTATTAAAAACATGTGTGTAATATAACAGCTTAAGGTTTGTTACCTTAGCTTTATTAGAGATCTGTCGTTAGTATAAGCGGAATAATGAGATTCCATTACTCTCTTTCTCATGTCAAGAGAATGTATCAAAGTTTATATCACATTACAGTAAAGCCGTCTTTATTCTGCCTGTGGCAAACATCACAACCCAATATCTTTCTACATGCCTCATGTCTGTCGGCATCTTCTTTGAACGCTTTAAATATTTCTTTTATATTTTATATTCACATCTTCTAGGGCTGGATAGCCTTATAAAATGTTTACACGAGTATTTTAAGCTCAGTAAGATAACAGCACTAAGTGCATTGTGAAATTAGTAGGTCTTGGGACTGTGCAATAGACTTAAATAGCGGATAACGGTGTTATAGAATGAATCTATCAATACTCTTGCACCTTTTGGCTGTAATAGCACGTAATAGCTTTTAGTATAAAGAGTACTGCTATTGTGTATTGTACGTGAACAATATCTCAAAGTATGGAGTTTGATTTTATGACGCTTTTTACATCGATAGGTAGAAAGTTTCATAATAAATATGCTCCCATTTCTCTTTTAGTCCTTAAATTTAAACTGAACTTCGTAAAATGAATGATTGATGAGGTATATATGTAATCGCATATTTGGAGTATGTATAATCTTCGTTGCTGTTAACAATGTTTTTGTCATTACCTTAACTGTTTACAAATATAAAATATCGTTTTTGTGACTGTTTAGCTTAGCTCCAGTTTAACTTTCTCTTAGTGCTGTGTCTGCATCATTCACATTGAATCAATCCTTCCCACCATAGCCCCATCGTCTTTTCACCTATACTGTATCTATTCACAAGATTTATCAAAAAGATTTAGTTTTTTATTTTAAATTTCACTATAAGATTTATTTATACACAGTGATCTGGTGTACTCTTACTTTAGATATAACAATCTAATTCAATGCAAATGTTAAGTTTAGCTAAAATTTAATCTGAAAAGTGATATTGTTGCAAACTTCACTATTGAAATCAGGAGTCATGTTCGTCTCAACGGATCCAAAAACAGTCGGCGACGATGAACGAAGATGCTCAAAACGAACCCCCAGCATCGTTTCGACATCGAAAACACCCAGACTACAATAAGTAGTGCAATCTAGATGAAGAGGTATTTTCATTGTCTCATCAGGTGCACAATTGAGTGCACTATGATGTAGACTGAAACGATCCCAGAGCACGGAGGAGTAACGGAGTCTTCTACACGTAATGCAACTATAGTGGGAAGGTTGATGCAATGCCAATATTGAATTGAGCTCCAGTTCACCTTCATCTTAAGTGCAGCGTCTGAAATCTTATGCTCACAGACTGAGGCACGATAGCCTTACAAGTAGTTGCACGAATCCAACAGGACTCCTAGAGAGGATGTCCTATGTTGGTTTCTTCCACGAGCTGAAACATGGTGGCTCTCGTCTGGGTGGTTTAACATCCACCAGAGATTAAGCTTTCAGCAGTTTCCTTCTCTTAGATGCCAGCGCTACACAGTTAAAGATAATATGTTTAACAGTTCCCTGGCTTCTAAGATGATACAAAGTGTTTCTTTTAAGGTTTATATGTATAATTTTGTTAAAATGAATTTTTAACGAAAAGAATGTTTTTTTAAACTAACAATTATTGTCAGATCAAACAAATCACTTTTCAGTTTCAAGCGGCTATTTACTCACTATGACATCATGATATTAAAATTATATTTATGAAGTTGAAATTATATTAGACTATTACGTTCATGCTAATTAAATTATAATATGTAAAAATAACATATGCTCTTTATCTGGCTGCTGCGCTTTATAATATGTTTCATTTACATTTTAGCAAAGTAACAGAATTTATTGTTATTCACTTTATTTGTCTTACACAAACATTTGCAGAGTAACTTTAGTGTTTATTAAAAGTAGTTTTTGTATTTGTAGTAAATTATGTATAGTTTAAAATTGCTAAATAAAGTAAATATTCCCAAAAAATGTAAGACCTGCTACGTGTGAATAGTTTGTTTTGTAAAGTTTCCAAAAATGACTAAAAGAAAGCAACAGAATATTTGTTTAATTAAAAGTTTTCTGGTGAGGTAATATTTACCTCAGAGTAAAAAGTGTCATCATATTAATTACTATGATTAACAACAAATATAACTAGCTATATATATATATATATATATATATATATATATATATATATATAGTTTGTTAAAACAAATATAACTTTGTTAAAACGTTACGGGCTTACAAATATATATATATATATATATATATATATATATATATAAATATATATATATATATATATATATATATATATATATATATATATATATATATATAATATATATATATATATATATATATATTCGAAGTTAACTGTTCAATGTATTACGTTCATATTTTCTCTTAGTTCTGTCAGACTTTCTATACATACTTGATTTTATTTCAATAGATAGTTAACTTATCAAACATTCGACGAACATGAAGAATAATATGAAAGTTATCACGGGTGATGAATGATCATGCTGACGTCATGCGGCTATAATCAATCTCAGTCACTAACAATATTCTCTTCGCCCAGCTCCAATGTCAATCATGCGCGGTACATCCATCACCAAGCTGTGGCATTACATGTCGTGTTGACGTGTTTTAACTTTGCCTTACCGTTTACCTGTGTTTGTAATAATTGTGATCAATCTATAATTAATATAAATATCGATTATATATTGTAATGTATTATTTAAGTTACCGTATGAGTATTTTGCATGTGATCGAGGCAAAATGTGAAAATTTGATATTTTTATTGGGTTTACTATGAAATAATCTTCAATTAAATAGCTTATAACATAAAAAGTGTCCTGTGTTATAAATCTGTAACTCAAAGTGTTATGAAGTTGCCAATTCGTGACAAAAATAACTGTGTCAACTACCCATCACTACCCGCACGTATGTAGTCTTTGTGTTCTTGTTTAGTTATATAAACAAAACACGTCGAGTTTGGCCGCTACAGTTTATTTTGCTGACATCAAACTGGAGTCGGACACGTTTTCCTCCTCTCTGAAACTGAGTCAGCTTTATTTTAAAAGGTCAAGCGAGTAGACATTGCTTTTGACAGTGAATGACAGCAAACTGCTATTATACATTAATATTATATGTTTGAGAATCTTGTAGTCATTTCGATGTAAAACTTAATTTTGTTCTTTCATTGCTAGGCTGGATGTAGATATCACATTTCATTTTATCCAACTATTTCCACCTACCCACTATGGTGCATTTTATACACTTATATTTATCTTTTTGAATATATTTTGTCACTGTTTTGTTATATCACGTCTTCTTCAGATGTATCGACTCTAGCTGATTCGGGGGTTTGAGGACTTCTACTAGGAAGTCCACCTGTCTTTTGTGTTTGTTCAGGACAGCTAGGGCATCAGTTATTACATGTTTATTGACTGTGGAGGATTGTAGAGAAGTTGTGGAATACCCTGTATATTACACTACAGAATAACCGATACTTTATATTGTTATGAATAATTTTTAATCCATCTTGGTTGTTTGTACTTTTGTTATACTTGTGAAAAAGTAATACTTTCAGAACCAAGTTAATGTAGTAAGTATTATGCCAATTAGTTATTCTTTATTCCATAAGTTAGTTAAACATTTTGCCAGTCTAAATAGAGAATAATTGAATACTTTTCTGCTTAAATAATAAAATTTGATACTGTTGAACGTTATTTTTTCGTCTGATACTCGTATTCCGTTAATTATCTGAGCGTAAGTGAAGACTATGATTCCTGCAGGGAGAATATTTTATTTATGACAGTTTGTCCAGCTGTGTTTCCACACAATATCTCGAAAGGTAACTTTCCAATAGATTTAAAATGTTGCATGCAACTTCATTTCTACATAGTCCACAGTGAGGTCGACGATGGTGTACGACTCTCCATGGGATTTGGCTGAGCGTTAGTAAATACATACGGAAACAAATATCGCCAAAAATCTAGAGAATAAAATTAAGAGATTCCGAGAGATCTGTCACATGACACTTACGGGGTGGCATACTCATACCTTGTTTTATACGAGTCTGTAGTATCTCCCGTTAGGGAAACAGTACAAAAACGTCTCACTGATAATTTCTTTACCGACATAATTATTTTTCTAAAATTAAGAAAGTCTAATGCATGTTTGAATGTGTTCCAATACTCATAGACACGTTTTTCCTTACTTATACGTTATTTTTTATTTATTCATCACGGTAAGTGTTTAATAATGTAATTTTGTCATTACTATAACTGTTGTTCAGTTACAGTGTAAAACACTTATTTACGATATAATGTAGTATTACTAGTTATATTCGACTTACTGAGATTTTTTCCAAATTTCAAGTATTACTGGTTTTGCGATATAACATGTGTAAATTATCAGAGTGAGCTGTGTCTAGAGATAAAAAAGTGCACTCTACACTAAAAAACCTTTTTTCATCTGGAAGGCTGGTAAAGATTTTCCTTATTCATGATAGTAAATGAATTCTGAAAAATGTTTGTATTGGAGATTCAAAACAAAATCAAGCAACACTAATGAAGTCAAGTTTTGAAATACATGAGAAGATACGTTCCACTATGAAACTATAATTTTAGTTGATTATAGATAAACCCTGCCAAATATAAGTAACAAAGTATTCTTTCATACATAAAATGTCAAACGAAAATGATATGAAGATTATTTATAATATTATCATTTATGTTAATTCTTTAAAGATATACGATAGATTTTCTAACTGAACTTAATTTAAGGTTGTTAAGTAAGTAACACTTATAATTTACAATTATTGTGGTTGAGAACAAAATCAAGTTAAGTTGAGAATGACCTACAGAAAAAGTTAAAAAGTATAAAATGTAGTTTGCAAAGGGATTCTAATCAGACTCTGGCCAAAGCCTTCATTAAGACGGATTTGATGCTACAATTAACACACATAATTAGAATATTAGTTAATTTGCTTCCCAAAATAAAAAGTAATTTTCTGTTTCTTTAATCAGGTTGTACTTTCAGGCATTCTCTACCTACTCACAGTTTGTCTTAAACACAAATAAGAAAAGGATTCATTCCTCCGTCGAAAAAGAAAAGTAAATATCTAAAAGCTATAAAACTATTCCCTCACAAAGATAAACATCTGACTACAGCTATCTTGTATTTTGTTTCTACCCGTTTACAACTTAGGTGAAGGGATTTGTTACTATATTGTTACAGCAATGCCATTATTAATAGAGGACAGCTTTTTATACTTAGCTATTTTTATACTTATTTACATTAAAGTAATATGACTATTTTGGCCGCACATCCGTCTATTTGGACACATATGTTATTTATTGGATTTGAGAATTTAATTCAAATAGACAAATTAAAAATAACTACTTTTAGTAATACTCCTTATTTTCTTCTAATCTATTTTACATTATGTATGACACACAAACGTTCATGTATAAGAATATTCGCTGACTTCATAAAAAAGTATAATAAAGAATATCCAAGCAATACCTGTCATTCTCTCTATACACTTCAACATGCAATATTCCACTTACTTCTTCCTACGTGGTGTCTTGGCCTGCTCAGTTCAGTGAAAATGGGCTTTGGGACAATGGACAAGGTTACAAAACTTTCTTTTCTCTGCCAGTAGAGAGAAATCGCCGAGTGAAGATCACAGAAAGCGTGTAAGAATAGAATGAATGCAAATCGTACTTACCAAACAGTGATCGACATGGAATTAAATTGAAAGCAGTGTGACCCATTGTGTTAATTGTCATTAGCAGGACGAACAAGTCATCTTACTCACCGATAAGGAAAACATTACTCGAATTTGGCGCTTGGAAAGGGCAGATATTCCATCACATGTGAGGACTGAAACCCTTTGGTTTCGAATTTCCAAAATTGGTTTTTGAATTATGTTTGTTGGTATCATTGGAGAGCAGCTTATCTTCGGGTGTCTTAGAATTCATAATTCAAAAGTTTGGAAGCGTTTGGATTTTGTGCTCCTTGGCACTACGTAATGTGAATACCCATAAAAAATCTTTGATATTTTTATCCCAAATAATTTGAAAAAGTAATTGACAGACACCACAACGATTGCTGTAACAAAGGATTCACTAGTTCACAGCATCTTATGAAAGAGATATCCTCTGTGTTCCCAGCAGCACTGATGTAGTATAAAAGTTGCGTAAAAGGCTGATTTTGTCCCTTCCCCAATGCACTATTGAAAAGTGACAAAGGCACTGTATTTTTGAATGCATCGTTGTGCAAATTCTTTGAAAAAAGTCGCATGTCTTCGCTTTGAAATTTTTCTATCTTTATGAAAGTATATTTCGTAAATAATTATTATAGCAGTCTAATTGTATACAAAAATGTAATTTAGGCTTTAAGATAGTTTCAGTACAAATTATCGAATTATGCATAGATAAGAAAATACGAGTAAAATAAATAACTGAGACAAAAATATCATTGGGCTTAGAAAACTTTTTAAACAATAGTATCCATCAGAATATATATATATATATATATATATATATATATATATATATATGGTTACACTCAAACACCGAATTCGGACAATGTCCCGAAATTTTTACTCACTCCGCGATGTGGACAACGTGAATTACCCACGTCGCGGATTGAGCATTTTTTTCGGACATTGGCCGAAGCGAAATACCCAGAACGCGTTTGTGGGTAAGCGAAAGTACTCAAGAGACGAAATAAACACGTTTCATCGGAGATTGAGCAAAACCATAATACCCATAACCCGACGTGGGTAATCTAATTTGCCCACGTCGGGTTGTGGGTATTTGTAATTTGCGCAAACGCCGAAAATCCGTTTCCCACAGTCCAGACGTGCAGGTCGAGACATGCGCCCCCCCCCCACTATCGTCACTGTTAGCAACAAATAGGCCTACTGTCTATTTTCATTGACATTAGTGCACTGTCGTTATACACAAGCAGTTTTTTCTTTGTTCTGTGCGTAAGTGGCGTGTGTGTTGACTTATTTTAAAGTGCTGTTGTGTTTTTGTGATTTTGTTTGAAATGAAGGAATCATTTCACAGTAAATTGGAAGATCTGATGTCCAAGAAGAATGGTCTCACAAGTCGAAATTTTATTATCGAGGAGCCACGCTATGAAGAAATTATCAGCGAAGTAAAGGAGGCAAAACAGAAGAGGAAAAATGGTCAGTCCTTGATGTCTAAAGATTATCGCCGAATCAATCGGTTTGATGTCATAAACATTGGCGATAAAGAAATGTTGATTGAAAAAACAACTGAAGAAATGACAGATATAAAATATTTCTGTCGCATTGATCAAATGTATGACACAATTCATTCAGCTCACTTACGAGTTGGTCATAAAAAAAGAAAAAGCTATGGAAGCCGAGCTAAAAAAGAAATTTTGTAACATTACCAGGGAGGTAATTAAAATATATTTGGATCTTTGCGAACCTTGCGCACTTAAGAAAAAGTCAAAAAGTAAAGGGCTGGTTGTTAAACCCATCATTATGACAGCATTAAATTCACGCTGCCAGGTAAGATATCATAGCATTTCTCTAAATAAGACAGTTTCTCCTTTGCTGACAAATACCTAAGCGTATTACGCACTGGCAGTTGTTATAATGAGGTATATGGTATAGTTGACATAACATTTATGTTGAGTCGATTTATGTATTTTTATTGTATTTTAGGTGGATCTAAATTGATATGCAATCAGAGCCTGACGGCGAATACAAGTTTATCCTTAATTATCAAGATCATCTCACCAAGTTTTGTTGTTCTACGTCCCTTGAAAACTAAAACTGCTGATGAAGTATCCGACATCCTTTTGGATATATTTTGCTTATTTGGGGCTCCATACATACTTCACAGTGATAATGGACGGGAATTTTGTAACCGGGTAAGTGGTTAAAAAACAAATTACTGTAGTGAAAAGATTCCACCCTAGAATTTAGTATTTTTGTAATGGTAATGGTACGGTTTTTCAGGTTATCGAGAACCTAGCCAGTAAATGGAGTGCCATAAAACTAGTACATGGAAAACCAAGACACTCGCAGAGTCAAGGGTCTGTCGAACGGGCCAATCAAGACGTTCGAGATAGTCTTGTGGCTTGGATGACTGATAACAACACCTCAGGATGGGCAAATGGTCTCAGGATCATTCAGAATACTAAGAACAACAGTTACCACAGTGGGATCAAGAGAACCCCTTATGAGGCAATGTTTGGTTCACCCACAGAAAAATGGATTATTAGATTCCCCCTTTGACAGCCGACGTCGTAAAAAAAATAACTACTGAGGAAGAACTAGAAGGAGAGTTCTCTAAGCTTGAAAAAAGTTTTAATGAAGAAGACAACGAAGAAATAAATGCTGTGGATGAAGATGCTTCGGAGATTTTGACAAGGACTGTAGAAAACAATGAACACGTAGAAAAAAGAAACTATGTCCAGCGATAACTTAACACTCTGTAATATAGATTGTGACAAAGCAATAGATTGTGACAAAGCAATAGATTGTGACAAAGCAAAACAGCTGTTTTGAATGTGGTCAGCACATACATTATGAAGTTTTAAATAACGAAGACCTAGGCTTACCTTTGTGCACTCTTTGCTCAAGAAAATCTGCCATAGACACAATACGAGAAAACTGTGTAACTGCATTGAAAAGTCAGGCAGCCAAAATGTTTAAAGCATACTGAAGAAACATTAACTCCAGTCTCAGTCGGCGATAACGTTTTGGTAAACATTCCTGATGTCGACCGGGGCCGACTAGCTCCAAGAAATGTAATGGCTGTTGTAATAAATAAGAACGATGATTCCTATACCCTTGGTACACAAGCATGGAGTTCTTGACAAACAGTTTTCCAGAAACCAGTTCCAGGTAGCTCCTAATAAATTTATTAATAACATCGATGTACCTGATGAACAGCTCAATGTCCGTAAAGAAGCAATGAAGTCATCCGGGTCCAAACAAGGTTTCATCAGATGTGGATGCAAGAAGAAGTGTTCGGGCAGATCTTGCAAATGTGTAAAATCAAATTTAAAATGCAATTCTAAATGTCACGGTAGCACTTCTTGTGCTAACAAGTAAAGTGAATACTTTCTGAAAAGAACTTTAATAAACATGAAAGTGGTACATGTGTGAAAAATAACTTTTTTTTCTATTTTCAATAATAAGATACTTGTATTTTACTGTTTAGTTTTTGTTTTGATTGAAATAAATGGAATTTCAGAAAATTTGATTTTATTTTACTTTGTTATAATGGAATTAGTGTAGGTATGGTATGGTATGGTTGTGTTTGGAGGCTTTTCGGCGTTTGCGCAAATTACAAATACCCACAACCCGACGTGGGCAAATTAGATTACCCACGTCGGGTTATGGGTATTATGGTTTTGCTTCAATCTCCGATGAACGTGTTTATTTCGTCTCTTGAGTCACTTTCGCTTACCCACAACGCGTTCTGGGTATTTTCGCTTCGGCCAATGTCCGAAAAAAAATGCTCAATACGCGACGTGGGTAATTCACGTTGTCCACATCGCGGAGTGAGTAAAAATTTCGGACATTGTCCGAATTCGGTGTTTGAGTGTAACATATATATATATATACTTATTCCTGAGGTTAAATCTCTCTCTCTCTCTCTCTCTCTCTCTCTCTCTCTCTCTCTCTCTCTCTCCCTCTCTCCTGCTCAACAATCTAGGTACAGTATATGCAAAAGTGGTTAATTTCACAGGATACTATCACCAATTCAATACCTACCTCTGTCGTATACGTGCAATAATTCATATAATCACGAAAAAATACTTTCAATTTTTGGAATATTGCTGCATATAATTAATTAAGGTCAATACACAACCTAAGTACAGCATATACCTTTGTCCAAAAATATTGCATCACATTTATTAGTATTACACTGCTGCTTAGGTTAATACTTTACATTTTTAACATTAATTATAATTGTTCAATAATAATGTATGTCCAAATCAATTGATGAACGGATAAATGTAATTTCCAGTCCTTTTAAGCATGAGTACACATATAGATATATCTCTGGTTAAACTGTGTGTACGTTACCAATAGTGATCTGGACATTAAACAAAACCATTCAACGAGGCCTTGCTTCAATCTGAACATAAACTCTACCTTAGTATAACACATGTTAGGATTATTCAGATGTAGGTATTTTTAATTTGCGAATGAACAACACTTTTCTGATTTTCTGTGTTTGTTAGAACCCAAATAAAAAAATTGTAGTTAGGTCCTTTCTGAATTTGTTATTACGTAAACATTTAAAAATGCAATCATATAAAGCTTTATCTATTTCTAGTTTCACATTTTAAAAGATTACTGTTACTATTTTCATGTATTTGATTTCAAATGCAAAATAATAATACCCTTTTAAAATTATTGTATTTTTAAATCATAGCTTTGATGCCAATATGTTAAACGTGTATGCTTTTCAACTGTTTTAAGATAAAACGATATTATTTCGTAAAAAATATGTTTTACAATAATTTGTTAGGCAAATTTGTCTAAAATTACAAGAATATTTGTCAATTAGTATCCTTATGACAAACAAAATACCCCATGTCATTTGTTTTTTTCTATTTCTCATAAAATATATAGCTTTATTTCTGGAAAGTTGGAAAGTTCGTCATCAGATAATCCCCATCGAAGTTGAGCTATTGGTCAATATGGATCATGTTTACTAACGCATCATTCAAACGTATATAAACACATTGGATATAGCTATATTATGTTTTTTATTTAGAGCTGATATATTAGTAAGCCTGTAAGGCCCCTTATCGTTATTAAAAGATTTAAAACTAAATTGGAATATAAGATTTAGCTACAAACCAGTTTTTCACTATAACATATTCTGTTCACGAGTATCGGAGGTTTTAACAAGACAGGAAATGTAGTTAACCTAATTTGTATGATATATTACACTCAACGATCTTATCAAGCTTCTATCTAAGATAACTAAATATTTTTTTAATGACTGTTTAGCTTCTTTCAATTGACAGAAACATTAAACCAGTTTTCTATAGTTAATCACTTTATTTTTCCACTTTTTCATGTATTTTTCCTCGTTTGTCTCTCTGCACGATATTTTGAGAAAGAATTGACCTATTTATACGGAATATCTAGTTTTATTATAATAAATACCATTCTACAAAATTTGTCTGAGCGTTTAGATGGCAAAAGAAAATTGAACAAAAATTTTAAAGAGCTTTTTAAAAATTACTGAATACAAAATGTGATGTACATGGAAATATCATTTTATTTTTATAGGCATAAAGAAACATTATTATATGGCATCTTAATATTACATGACAAGAATGGATCCGCAACTTAATAAATACTGAACTCATATACGATATTAAAAATAGTATTTAAATTTACAAAACAATTCAATGTGTTTGATTTGGTGCATTGACTGATTTTATTCTCCGGCGTTAGGATTCATACACACTTTTCCCAAAATGCTAATACCCAATTATTTGAGACATAATCTGGAACACTAAAATTATATAGTTAAAAAACTATTTCGCTAACTACGCACTTGTTAAAACGAGATGAATTTTGCCTTTTAACAAGTACGTCATACATATTAAAGGGAATTTCGAACCAAACGGGGTAATAGGTTGTTTTTTAATATTTTTCTTTTCGATGGAAAAAAACTAAAATATTATTAGATACTTTTGCTGCTAAATGTTTTTATACCCGTAAAACAGCAGTAGAATTTGAACGTATTAGAGAAATTACACTACTAATGTAAAAAGTTTCATTCTAGTAGAAATAATGTCATTTAGTTTGCATGTTGTTTCTAAAACGTATTTTTTTAAGATATTTATTTTAAAATCGAATGAGAAAATGTATAATTAGTTAAAACATAATACCAGAATAAAATAAGGTAATTCCGTATCCAAACTTTATTGGTTAGAAGAAACTGGACTACTCTTTAAGGATTTGTTTATTGGTGAGTGCTTTATACAAAGTTAGAGACGAAACTGATATGTGTATTGCTGTCTACTGGTAACTCAATAAGATCTGCATTTATAACTCGCTGTTATAAGATATAACTGTATTAAAACTAGTAAAATAAAAGTTTTATTAGTTTTTTGTTTTTACAAAATTAAATAATGACTGAATACAATACTTACAATACTGATAAAAAACTGAATAAGTTATGAAATCAGATTCTGCCGCCTGGCTGGATATTTGACGTCAGCATATGTCAGCACGAGAAGCTTTGGCCAACAAACGATATTAAACATCAAAGGTCCGCTATAATGTGTTACTATTCGAGCGGAATATTACTGACCTGAGTTTTATCATGATTGCTGCATTTTTTAAAACAGATTCACCAGCAATCACGCTTATTAGGATAGCATGATTAATTAGCCAGCGTTTGTGTATGTTTAATTAAATTAATTATAACAACAGTACATAACTGTTTCTGGTTAGCTTTTTATCCAATTGTGACGCTGATATACGTAATTATACCACGTATTTTCAAGCAAATTAGAATGATGAGTGGAGCTGTCTCCCTCCTTACTACTTCTAGGTCATCCGTGTCCTCCTAAATGTCTTTCAATAATGGCCACAAAAATGACAACCAAGAACTTTCCCCTGGAACATGCCTACCAAATGGAACCTCTTTGTTGTCAAATGGATCAGACCTGAATCTATTCTCCTAAGCTACAAACTGGATGTTGAGACACAGAAATGGATCACCGTGTTCGTACACTGATTAATAACCTATATGGGTTGTCGACGTTAATGTTATGGAATTCAAACACACACAAAATTTACATTCTGATTAAGGACAACGTAAGACCAAGGCTTAGTATCGTGATTATTTATTAAAATTGAGTTTGTTCTGAGATTTTCTTTTACTTTACATGAAATTAATACCTGTTTATTTTTTTCGGTACAACCAGTAAAACTTTTAACAAAACAAAAAAAGAACTACATCTTAGAACTCTTGTTTATTAGTGATTACATTTATTTCGATAAAATATGTATTAATTTTTGAAATTTTGTTGGTAAAATTTTAGTCTAATTTATTATTCTAAGTACACAATTTAATAAAGGCAAATTCACATCCGTATTATTTATAATGTTATGGTTTAAATTGCATAGTGATCTACTGATGCATACGTACAATGCCATTAAATATTACTGTAATAAGACTATTGCATAAATATAAATCCTAGAGCTTTAATTGATATTTCACCATTTTGGTTATAAAATATTGTTAATTAGGCAGAATTAGACGTATTGGTGACTGCCAAGAGACGAAGGGAAGTACATACACCTTTTGACCATTACCATTTTAAAAATCCAATCCAGAAGAAGCATATTTTCCTGATCTTCGCCAGTTCCAATCCGAATTGAACGTTTATTTGTATTTTTTAGGTTTTACAGTACATTTTTCACTACACGTGTCAGGAACTATAACATACCAACAAGAGGACCACAATGAAAACTGCAAATGAAAGATAAAACAATATAAACAATTGTTTCTTTTACTAATCTAACAACATTAAAGGTATACAAGTAACCTTTCTCTTTTGATAATTGCCCCTTCTTTTTAGATATTTTCTCTCCTATTGAATTATTATACAAGTGTATAATAAAATTCCATAATTATAACATTTAAGATAGACCTAAAGAACAACACAAACACAGTACCTATAGGAATCCCTTATGTACACTGCAGTGTATCCAATTGTCCAACTTTATCCCTTTAACGGTCAACAAGGCGCTGATGCTGGATGTTAGTTGTGCAGTTCTACTGACTAATGATGTTTGTAGTTGGTCTAGCTGATACAATGATAATATTAAGAATTTGGTTTTTCCTATGTTTTCATTTTTTAACTACTACCAACAATTATCTTGTTGCTAATAATTTTTAGATTAAACTACTTTTTATTCTAACTAGCAATAAGTTGTAAAGACTAATTTTTTATAATAAAAAAATATATAATGAAAACTATGGAACGTAATTTTTTTACTTAAATGAATCATGTAGTTGAGAATTGCGTTAGATATTTGCCTTTCTTGAAAGAAAATCACTACCGAGGAAAGTATAATAGTAATGTATGAAATGATAATTAAACTAGGCAAAGCGTTACATACACTTTACTTTTTAACTCACCATATAATACGAGTATAAACAGGTAAATAGGTACCGGTAAGAGTTACAACGTACGAGAATAAATATCAGTTTCACTGATACTTCAACATTCACATCATAACTGTTATAATTTAATCAGCGTTATCAGATTCCCCGAAGCTGTTACATCAAAGAGCGGAATGTTATTACAACATTACGCTACGTGATTAGAGTCTAGTAACAGTTAGATGAAATGTTATGAGCGAGAAGCTGGAACTATGTTAGTAGTGCTTTGTAAACGTTAGCTACAAACGTGTAAGCTTGCTTGCTTGGTATGTATTGAATATTTTGTGAACATAATTCTTGTGTTCGCTGATTTGACTCACTGTATAGAAGAATATAAATAGTGTAAAAAATTATTATTCTAATTTCAACAAGTTAATATAAATTATGAGCGCATTTTTTATGGGAAATATTGGACTAAAGTTTTATTTTGCTAAAACAGTTATAAAACTCAACGTTTTTAGTACAATCTATTAAGATTGTACAATATTCGAAACAAACGATAATTTAAAATTACGTGTATTTGTATTCTAAATGCGTTTCTTTAGGCATTTCAAAAGATGAGAAGAAATCATAAAATTTTGAGGTTCAGACTTTTAAGTAAACACTTAACACTTTAAATTAACTACACATAATTAGTAATTTAAATTCAAAATCATATGTCGACGTATAGTTATTTATTTATTACAGTTCAGTAAAATGTGGGTTTTTTGCGCCAATTGTAGGTTTATCTAGAAGGTATAAATCAGCCAGAAATAAATCCTCCTGGGGGGAAAATAAGTGAATTACATAAAAGAGAAAATATTTTAAATGGTTATGTAGGTACAGTTGTACCTACTATAGTAGGTACCAATGAGCCGAATAGCTGTAGAAACAATTTTGCTAATGAATTTTGAGTATATGAAAAGATCTTACACCAACGATAAACTGCTAGGAGTATAAAAGTTTATAATATTCAATTCACAGTCAACGGTTTTGTGAAAAAGCAAGCACGCCTTATATATGTTATTCGAAATATAACAATTGCATGATTGGGTTGTGGTACTTTGTTTGACCTTTTAAATGCATTTGATCCTTAAGAGGTAGAACGATTTTCGAATACTTTTAGGTAACTCTCTAATGTAACTCAGTTTAACATTAACTCATTTCAAGGATTCAAAGGCGTGAGTTATTTTGCTGATGTAAAAGCAGTGGATTATCCTAAAGATGCAATGAGACTCAATTTTTTGTATTTGATAGTTTTAAAGTAGCCTTGATCAATTAGTACTTTAGAAGTTCATTTACTAAATATACTACTCATTCCTGTATAATATATTGCGTTTCAAAAGCAGTAAAATATAGAAGCAATCCTAAATTTTACCATATTATTTAAAATAATTTGATATTATTAACTACGAATAAACAACACTGCTTAATTCAATCCGTAAAAATCTGTTCAATGGTCATAAGGTTAATAAAATTTGAGACGCGTTACAAATAACAAACATTGAAAACCATCATAATCACACAAATATTCAATTAAATTATCTTTTTCATTTAACTAATCATATATTTATTTATTTAATTTTAAATATAATGTTTAGTAAATATTTTCAAAATATAATATATTTATATGTGTGTATTTAATATATGTCTATATTTATAATATTCCTTGTGGCTTATTTAGGTGCTTTAATGTACTAAAAAGGTTTGCTTTATAAGTCATTGTATTTTTTTTATTTTATAAAACCTATCCCATACGGTAGTAATTTCTTTTAAATTCTGTGCCAATTTTTAATTAATAGAAAACGAGTATGATTTCATTCAATACCTGATGTTCACGAAAACTCCATTTGTATGGTTTACATTTACATTGCATCATATTATTTAGAACTATTACACAATTTTAAGTTAAAGATAAGTATTTATACACTTGAATTAATACATTTATTAGTTCTCCTGAAGATGTAAAAGATAATAATCTGGAACATTGCAGGATTAAAATGAAGAAATTATAGAATTATTTTACTGAACATTATTGATTTCTCTCATTTTAATGATCAACACTGTAACACCAAAATATATTGAGAACAATTTTGTCTGAAGCCTTTAATTTTTGCATAAAACTTAATTTATACTTGAAAAAGAACGTTTTTCATGATTGTGTAAGTCTATCCATAGACTTTGACCGTCATTGAAGTATATCACTCAGTAGGCTGGTATATATTGTCTACTGTCTGCCTGAGGGCAGTAAACATTGTACCTGTTTGTAAACTCTATGTATATATCTTTCTATCCACAGGACATCTCGAGAACGAAATGAGCGATACACGAGCGAGGCTTCTTACGCGACACCGTGTGAACTGTATTCCAACCTATTAACGTATTAAATGGGGGAAACGTGACAAAAAATGAGGTGGAAAGAATGAGGAGTTATGACCCGTTACAGGTCCATTCCAGATTCGCTTCTTTAGTACCAGTTGTATTTATTGAATAGAAAACTTTGACATAGTCCCGTTACCTAGTTACAATATCTAATGGTAAAGGTAGATGTTTAAGTAATAAACTGGTATATTTAATAATAATAATAAACTAGTAACCTTAAATAGCTAAATAAAGAAACGAAAATGTATTTAACATTACAAATTTCCTTCGGTAACATTTTCTCCGTTAAAGTTTGTTATCGCGAAAAAACGTTTCTGCTGAGAAAGACCTTGTGTTGTAAATTGTACTGTAACAGAATGAAGCTAATGTTTAACACAACTCTCAGAACATACATCACTAATACAGAACTAATATTTGACTGCTAACAGCTTCAGTTGCTGTTGTGTTTCCAGTCTTTATTCATTCACATTGTTAACACTTGCATTACTACCTCAATATACTGTAGGCCATCTTACAACGTACATAAGTTATCGTCTCAACTACACTTACCTCTCACAGTTCTTGTTCCATGCCGTCATAATAACTTGCCTAAAGTATAAGAGCATAATAAATGTTTAACACAACTCTCAGAGCGTACGTCACTATTAGAGAGCTAATATTTGACTGGAAATATTTTTAAATCGTTAGAGGAATCTCCCCTAAGGACAAAGATGTTTAACATCTGTATTAGTCTTCGTTCAGATCGTAATGAGAGTGTACTTAGAGGGTATCGAGAGAGTTTTCGGTAGGAAAATATGTTGTATGCTTATAATAATGCAAATGGCTCTTGTCTTGTGAACTGTAAAGAATTTCCCAAGACTTAGGCTCTGTCAACCAAGTGAACAAACCAACATTATTTAAAATTGGTATCCATACTCAGCTCACGCATTTTAATATAGCTCAACACGTACCTTCATCAGGCTATAACGGACCAACATGATATGTACATTTAGCTGGCATATTACAACGCACTGACAGTCAGAATGTATAATTTAATTAAACTGAATGTAAGAGCAACAAAACTCAGCAAATTCCTTGAATAATAATTTAAATAAAAGATTTATTAGTAGGAATAAGTAACAGTTAGTACCTTAATTATAATATTGTACATGTTTAATAGGATTGCATGATTTCTGCCCTACTTTAACTACATTTAGTAGTGGCAGAGTGACTGTATGGTGTATTCCAATATAACGGATAGAGTTTAGATCAGTGATATAAATATGTTGTAAGGTGCTGACACTATTGCGTAAATTTAATTTGTTAATTTCAAACAGAAATTTTTCTTATTATGAGTTTAGTTCTAGGATAAAGGCTGCTTTCAGAGTTCCTTTGAGTAAATTATCATTTACTTGTAATATGTCCATAAACCTAATTATATTTAGTTTAGTTTGCTTAATTATTAAACTAGTTAGGTTTTTCTCTCTTAATTTTATCCTTGAATAATCAACACATATTTTTACTATTGTATATAACCGATATTTATTTCGAAAACAACAAAGAATGTTTATTTTAGGATATTTTTTAATTACTACAATAAGACTTTGTTTTAAACCATTTTAATTCCTTATTTATAAACTGTCTTTATACAGTAATCAATTCGACATACTGTGATTTATATTATCAAACTTAATTATTAATTATTAATCTACTATATATATATATATATATATATATATATATATATATATATATATATATATATATATATATATATATATATTATTTATACTATATAAATATTATGATACTATGTAACTTATTATTTACGAAGATAATGTGCATAAGTATTGAATTATGTCGCAGCTAAAGTTAGTGTATATAGGAACTATAGAAATAACATACATGTATAAAAACAATAACAATAACAAGATCCGTGAAGGAACAGTTAAGTGTTATCGTATCAGCACAAAGGTTTTGTATTCAAACGACTTCACAGTCACAGCACGTATTTAACCCATGTATAATGTCCCGTTTGTGGCTGATACGTTTATCGTAGCTTTACCTGAATTTTAAGTTTTATTTTCTCCTCTTTCTTGTTGTAATAATGTTTTCTCTAAAACCCTAATTTTACTTTTCCAATGTAACATGTCAAATTTAATACAATAACAAAGTTCATTAAGTAAGTATCTAGAGAGACACAATTTCATATCATTGAGAGTTGCAACAGAAACACAACGACTTATAGAGAACTAATGCATGTAATCTGCTTCATCATATGTGTAAAAGATCTATCCTTTTGTTTTTAAACCTCCCGATGTTCCAAATTTTATAGACAAAAATCCTATGCACTGAACAGGAGCAAAGATTTGTCATGAAAAATCAATCACCTATACGAGCTGAAATAGGTTTGCAACCAATCGAAGAACTATATTTATATTTTCAACTTTTCTTTGTCCATAAATTGTGAAAGAAATTGTTGTTTAGTGAATAATAAAATAATTTATTTTGAAAAAAGTTACTTACTTAAAATATTTATACGTATTTATTAAAACACAATATACAATACCCAAACATTTAATTCTAAACTGAAAGTAAACAAAAAATCAAGCTTTGACAAACTCTAGTTTTGTAATATTTTGTATATGGCAATAAACTGCAATAATAAAAGACATCTCGTATTGTCTAAACGGCAAAATGTTTTCTTCTCACATTTCATTTGTTGATTTTATTAAACATGCTGTACATCAATTCTACAAAAGTATTCAAATTAATATATTATGAAATAGATCTTACTATGTACATAACAAATACAGATGTAAAAAAGACATAATATTTTAAGGTGAACACCACTATAAAACTGACTGTACCATAACATTTACATTGAATATAAAATACAAATCTTTTAAAAATAAATAATTTATTAATATATACTTATTTCAAGAAAGTGATGTACCAGCTCTTGATGATAAGTGAACAACAAGCGGTATTAAAATGGCAAACAGCACACTGAATATCTAATTTAGTATAACAGTTTTAACAACAAAAATTTGAAATGTAATATTATAATTATTAAATCACCAATAGATTTTCTTAAAGCCCTAGTTTTTTCCATCAGCGTTTCCAAATCAAACCTTACAATCTTTGCATCTCATTTTTGGCATGCAAATTTTTACTGTTGTTTATCAACCTCATGCAAAAAATAAAATGGATGTTTTATACATAGGTGAATAAAATTACTTCAGATTTCTAAATCTAGATTCCAAACTCAATTTACTATTAGTATTCCCTGACCGTTTTAGATTATTCACATCAAATTCAATTCAATATTGAGGAACGGGTTTAAAAGCTGGCAGTAAAACAAGATTACGGCGCGGATGAACGAGTTGTAATAAAACCCAATAAGTTATAAAAGTGGATTATTTTAGCAATCTGATTATTTATTGTGTAATCCATTGAGGATTTAATAAAATATTAATTTACTTTGACATCGAATATAAAGTTATTAGTCGAGTTAAGTCGCTTAAAACACAATTTGTTATAATTCAAATAATAACAACATAATATTTACTACTCATATTTACTAAGGTATTAAGTTAATTATTTAACATAAACTTAACTATATCTGTATTTAACCTGACATTCGTCATTCTATTGATGCCCTTATCGTTTGAAATTGCATTAATTATAATAATTATGATACACAAAAAATGTATTAAAATTCACACGTTTCTCCGTTAGGAAATTACATAAACTCAATGAAAAATGCATTTTTAAGTACAACAAGAATTTATAATATAATTCAGCATTAAAATTTTTTCATTTTATATATATATATATATATATATATATATATATATAAATTTAAAACTAGCAGTTATTCGTGCCTTCACACGCAATTTAGCAGGCTTTGCACTTCTTGTTTGTGTGGATTAGACATTCCAGACGCCAATGTTGAAGATTACTATTCCAAGGCTATGACTTATAGTTATACAAGTAATTGTAACTGCTTAGGTGAAATGTTATAAACAGTGACTGAACATTCTGTGTACATAAGGTTGTTGGTTGAATCTTGCTATATTCCCCATCAATGGTAGCAATGAAGTCTATCAATAACGTGATTCGATTGGCGATTAAACCGTACGCCAAACCACCCTTGCCAGACGCTACGTTATCCGCAGAGACTATCTCCAGACCTCGTAGACTCATATGCGATGTCATTCTCCACCAACTTAGTGTATTCTAAAATCAGCATTATGACGTGTGTTCAATAACTGCATATTTCTCCCCACCAGCCCACCTACATTCTGTATATCTAGCACTTCTTCAGCTTTTTAGAAATATTGTATATGTTCTATATTTGACTGCATACTGCATTATCCGTCCATGATATGTGTGCTTATTCACCTCTCACGGTCCATGCACAACTTGGCCAACGCCGAGGTTATGTCATTCTCCAAAAGTGAACGTATAAAGAATAACAAACCTTGCTTGAATTAGCAAATGGTACTTGTACTAATCTTGCACGGGTGGCAACAAGGTCACGATTTACACTCAGACATCCATATCGATCTGTCTGACTCAGTAGACCTGGCACTGATGACCTGCAACCCTCCTTCATTTTGCCGTATTACCCCCGTGAGATGACGACAAGCTAACAGTTAGTTATTGAACCGGTCAGAATCTACACTCAGATATCCATATCGATCTGTCTGACTCAGTAGACCTGGCACTGATGATCTGTAACCCTCCTTCATTTTGCCGCATTACCCCTATGAGATGGCGACAAGCTAAGAGTTAGTGATTGCATCGGTCAGAATCTACACTCAGACATCCATATCGATCTTTTTGACTCAGTGAACCTGGCACTGATGACGTGTAACCCTCCTTCATTTTGCCGCATTTCCCCAATGAGATGGCGACAAGCTAAGAGTTAGTGATTGCATCGGTCAGAATCTACACTCAGACATCGATATCGATCTATCTGACACATTGGACCTGGGACTGATGACCTGTAACCCTCCTTCATTTTGCCGTATTACCCCCATGAGATGGCGACAAGCTAAGAGTTAGTGATTGCATCGGTCAGAGTCTACACTCAGACATCGATATCGATCTGTCTGACACAGTGGACCTGGCACTGATGACCTGTAACCCTCCTTCATTTTGCCGCATTACCCCCATGAGATGGCGACAAGCTAAGAGTTAGTGATTGCATCGGTCAGAATCTACACTCAGACATCCATATCGATCTTTTTGACTCAGTGAACCTGGCACTGATGACGTGTAACCCTCCTTCATTTTGCCGCATTTCCCCAATGAGATGGCGACAAGCTAAGAGTTAGTGATTGCATCGGTCAGAATCTACACTCAGACATCGATATCGATCTATCTGACACATTGGACCTGGGACTGATGACCTGTAACCCTCCTTCATTTTGCCGTATTACCCTTATGAGATGGCGACAAGATAAGAGTTAGTGATTGCATCGGTCAGAGTCTACACTCAGACATCGATATCGATCTGTCTGACACAGTGGACCTGGCACTGATGACCTGTAACCCTCCTTCATTTTGCCGCATTACCCCCATGAGATGGCGACAAGCTAAGAGTTCGTGATTGCATCGGTCAGAGTCTACACTCAGACATCGATATCGATCTGTCTGCCACAGTGGACCTGGCACTGATGACCTGTAACCCTCCTTCATTTTGCCGTATTACCCCCGTGAGATTGCGACAAGCTAACAGTTTGTTAGTGATTGCATCGATCAGAATCTACGTTCAAAAGTTATTGTGGTTGAAGCTTGTATTTTAATGTGTTGAATTTTTGTTCTTGAAGTTATTGATGTAATTTATTCATAATTAGGCTCACCAATAAAGACATAATCGGATGTATTCTGGTTGGATTTATATAATCGTTTGATATTTAATGATTTGTCATGCAGAGCGAATTTTAATATGTTGCATCATATTTAATGTGATTACCTCTGGAATATAATCAAGATTAACCGCTTTAATTACATAATAATAGATTTAAAATGTCTAAGACGTATGTGTACAAAAACTGTTATCACTACAGTGACGTTATGCGATATGAACAAGGAGGTGCTCAGTCATATTTCCTGCTTTGTTCGTGTATAGCTCAACATGATCCATCTCTGAGAGTAGAAAAGACAGAAACTGCCCACTAACTGTACCGGTTTTGCTATCCTCTGGAGCTTTGATCGTGTAATACATCACTGTCTAACTTCCACACAGACTCTCTCCCTCTTACCAGCTTTCGTTATTCAGTGTAAACTCGGAAGCAAAAACACGAGAACTTTCTCTTATCTAGAAAACTTTTTAAATTGTCCATTGCTACGTAAACAGGACCTGTATACTTATATAAGTATATCAGTAGTTGTTTTGCAGAATTTTGGCAAATAGTTAAACACTTTAAAGTTAAGAAACCGAATCCTAAAAACGCATTTCCTAAAAGGCTTTTCGTCTTCCTGTATATTTGTGTTTTTTTATTAGAGTTTTTTCCTAAAGTAACGCTTTCGCTAGAAAATTGAAACATGGTATGAAATAAGCAAATTTTTAAAGGACCTATTATACAAAATTATGATTTTTTCCTGACAAATTCCAACTTTTCATATAATATATATATTTATTTATTTACTTACATATATATATATAAATTCCATGATATATATATTTATAAAACCGTTGCCCCCACCAAAACCTTACACTGTATAAACCATTTAGGGAACAATAAAACTGCCAACATTGTACGCTGAAACTAAATAATATTATTGTTAAAAGAAAGGCACAAAAGATTAAATTATTGACATATTTCTTCAACTCAGTTACATGTAAAGTTATCTATAATAAAACTTCAATAAAACTAACAATTTTAGATAGGTTTCTAATATAATGATTTTAGTGTGTAAATTTAAACCTTTTCTACCTGTATATTATCACGATTAGCAATGTTTACCCAATGCTGTACATAATTTGGCAGATTAACATAAGGTAAACTTAAATTACTTAAGTATCAATGAGTTCATATTTCTACACATCAAGTATTTAATATGTACTATAACAGCGTTATTTCACCGAACAAAAAAACACAATTTATTGTTCTTTGGTAGTTGTTTCTATTTAATGGCACATTATAAATTAATGACTAAGAATAAAATCATTTAACTAGGTGTAAATACACAATTTAATATATTTCAATTACGTTTATTTCCCTTATTTCACTTTTGTAGCACTCACTTTGTACACTCTAAACTGGCTGTTAACACATCAGAATAAAGATGTGTACCTTGATGCAAAAACTCACAACTAATATTCATGTCTACTTCCTCCATGAATTCGAACTAACGTAAATGATAAAAAAGACTTTCATTTAGATTATGGGTATATTTTGTACACAGAAAATAGTTTTCCTTTTTACTGTTTTCAACATTTTCAAACCATAATTACAATAGCCTACTTGCGATGTTACATTTATGTAGAAATAAGTGAATAAAATTGATGGATTTCCACTGAAATGTATGCAAAGTTATTGGAAGTTTTCCTTAAATCTCAAAGGTTCTCAATCACAAAGCGATATTCGGGAGACTGGAACCAGCCGTTATTTGTGGTAATGGTGCAATACCTCTTTTTGATCTGGAAACTGAGTCGTTTATTACAGTCGCTGGGCTATTCTCTTGACGTGAATTTGCTCTACATAAATTTTCCTTTTCTTATGTAATATCTCAATCTGACCTGTATAATATAACATAATTAATAGCATTGGAAAACAGTTTCTTAGTTTACATTATATCATTATTTTTTCCTGTTTAAGTAGTTGAGAGATTTGCTTTGATGATTTAAATTTAATGAAAAATAGTTTTTTCTCATCAACACTTCAACTTTTAAATATAGGTTTTAGCTTAAATTCGTCTTACATGTATACAAGGTATTGGCTCTTTTCATATATGTATTTACGTATAAATCTCTCATTTGATTACTATGTAAAGTAAAAATTGTAAAAAACTTTCTCCATTTATTTTAAGGGGAGTGCGAACGCCATAAGACCGTAATGCTAAGTTTAAGTCATGTAACACAAAACCTATTAGACATAGAGCTTTACAGTTTTTTATTTAAAAGAGAAGTTCATTATCTAGTTTCCTGCACAAGATTTTAATATTATAACAAACACAAAAATGTTCTGATTTTTTTAAATACTTTTTTTTACTTCAAAATGATTTGAATAAAAAATTGTTCTTGAGTTGCAATTAAAAACTCCTTAAACCCTCGTGCAGGGACCTACATTTTATTGTTGTGAGCATATCCTGAAAATTTGGTGATGTTACCTGTAATGGTTACTGAGATATATGACATTAAAAATCTAAAAACACCAACTTTCGGGAAATCAACAAACTACTAAAATATCATAAACAAACCATTGAAACTTACTATTTAATGGCCACCAGCTGAATATTATGGATTGTCTGGATCTTCTCCCTCAAAATACTGGTCTTCAAGCATCCTTTTTAGTAATTTTCTGATTTGTCTGATTTTTTATCGAATTCTTCAGCAGCTTTTTCGCTTTTCTGAATTCGCTCATAGTCCAACCGTTGCATTGTGGAAAGAAACTTATGCCCTATTTTCAACCCTAAACTATTTATGACTTTACACTTACTACAATTTAACAAATGTCCTTTTTGGAATACGGGACCAAATTAGATTATTGAGAGATTCGTTCGGATTTTGGGTCAAACCTGCTAGACATTTCCTCAACAATTAAGGATTTGAGAGGTCTCTAAAAATGGATTTTATTTCTGTCATTATAATTTCTGGTAAGTGGAAGTGTTTGGTATGATCGTAATCTTTATTTTCGATTATGGCGATGTTAAATTTGCACCAAGTTGTAGGTTCCTTGGGGCATAGTTCATGTCTAGGTTCATCATTGCTTGACATAACATTTAAATATGTGGTCCAGACTGCTTTGTGCATTTAATGTAAACTGTGGCAGTTTCTTCTGATTGCCAGACCATAAAATATCTGTAGCTCATGTACTGCTAAGTCAGTAAGCTAATTTTTCCTGATAGAAACTTCCCATCGGCTAATTTAGTGTTCTTGGATTTCATTTTCAACGTACGCAGACGAGAGACCATTCTTTTCTGAATGTGGCCTATACATTCAAGTTTATTTATTTATTTTTATATCACCATATGGCTTTGATTCACACACTGATAAATAAGCATTAGAATCTTCATCTCCGAGTTAATCGATATAACGCACGTTATACTTCTCCAGCGACCTTTGAAAAATAGTTACTGCTCCTTCCCATTTGTGACGTGTGCAGTTTATGGTGAGTTATGGTATAAATAATGTAGAACTGATCACTCTACATTATATAAATTTCAATTCATCAATGTCGTAGCGCGCCGACATTGTAACAATTATACCAATGCCCGTACGTTACTCTTGCCTGTTCTGCATAAAAGAATAGCCCATTAAGTAACCTTTTATCTCCGGTGGACTGTTCACCGCACGACCGGACGACACGCTGCGGCAGGTGAACTTATAACAAACAGCTGGTGGATTGATTAGTGAGGAAGCTTGCGAGTGACTGGATTGCGTCGGTGCTGTGTGTGTCTACGAGCCCTTCAGCTTCGCTGGATTTTCGGGAGCCGACTAATAAATTGGCCAAGGTGAACTACTACCATATATTTTCTTTAGTTCTCGTCACTCTTACGTGAATTCAATATACTAATTTTAAAGTTTAAAACACTACTCGAGATTATAGAATCACTCAACTGAGCCTTTGGAAAAACTGTTAGGGTTTGAATTGAACGTGTAAAGCTAAAACGTGGCATTTACTTTTAATAGTTAATAATCTTACCTAATAATTTGTTTAAAGTATTTGTTTCAAAACCAATTACGCTAACTATGTTGACAACATTTCTAAGAGAAAGAGGTAAACTTATAAATAGTACATATGTTGAGAATTAATGTCACAACTTGAACTGTTATAACTGCAATGTTTTAAATGTTTTAATCGAAGAAAATTTACCTCTTTTATAGTAAAGTAAGTATTTAATTATATAAATACATACAAGTCGCATAAAATACAACCATGATTGACATATATTTTGTAACAGACCGTGTACAGTCCTAATTTGATGTGTCACAGTTTCATGTTAGTACGATACAATAGTTTCAACGTTTCTTCTTAATGTATCAATGTTTATTTGTAATAAAGGTCAAGGCAAATTATTACCTCAAGCTATTAATAATTAGTCTTTGATATCACATTAAATTTATAAATTCAATTTTGTTATTATACTGCCTATTATGTTAAATCATACTGTGTACATGTAGGGTACTTTAACTGTTTATTATTTTCGACAGTGTTTATTAGCCTTTGATATGAACAGTCAAGCTTACAATTCTCATGATTTTATAGCCAGAAATTGCATAAATACAGGTGGATTCATTAACCTTAGAGTATTGTTGCTTAATCAGCTGGAGAGACATTCTAGAATAATATCTTGGCTTTGCTTCAAACGAACAAAAACCGAATGTGTTTATTTTTAAATGTTTTCATTGTTGTTTTTCATTTGTAGGAAAATGTCCATTTCAATTGCGACTGAGAACTGTTGTTATCTGATGTTCTCTGTTGGTTGAACATATTAATCAGGGCTTTTTGGGATTTGGTATGGGTACACTTCTGGACTGCGCCCGGAGCCTGGTGGACTTATTGCCGAGCCGCTAGTG
Source organism: Homalodisca vitripennis (assembly GCF_021130785.1). NCBI lineage: Eukaryota > Metazoa > Arthropoda > Insecta > Hemiptera > Cicadellidae > Homalodisca > Homalodisca vitripennis. Next base: position 104,717,561 of record NC_060208.1, on the reverse strand, counting down.
GGTACTCCAGCTTGCACTACCCTGACACTGGGATCTGCTCCTAGCCGTGCCGCCTTACACCTACCACTACCGCACCGCGGATCCGCTCTTCCGAGCCACGGTCTGGACCGGACGTAGTAGGCCTTTTGTGTTGTGACTCCCAGTTGGTGAGTACAGACTTGGATTATTTCACAGAGTGCTCTTATGGATTAGTGAGTCGGACGCGGACTGATGTCTAATTCTGGACCAGGAGCCTTTGTATTGTGGAAGGAGCCCTTAAAAATTTGGTTCAACGCTACCCTCCAGACGTTAACTGCACACCTTAGTGCATTATAGTGTATCTTTAGTATATTTACTTGTGTCGTCTATTATTTACATGTCTAGACCATTTATTGCATGTGTTTATTGTATTTATTTATGTATGTTGAATGTTGTTTTGAGGAAGTGGAGCGCTCCCTACCATAATAGAGTTCATTTAGCCATTTGTAATTCTCTCTAATAAGTGGTAACATTGTATCTTCGCTATGTTTGTTGTTGATTATTTTCTGTCTAAAGCATTTACTTACTGTAAGGCTGGATTACTTGTGATAATGTCATACAATTCCTGCACATAAATAATTAGTTAAATTGCAAACATTTGAGTGTTTTGTTTCTTTTGTTCAGTCCTAGTAACTGGATTTAGATAACCTCGCATAAGTATTAGGGGTCTATATTTAACCTTATATTCAGAATATTTCAATACAACTATCTGTGTAATCCAAAGGCCTGGTTGACAAAAAAAATAGCTTTAGTGTATGGTAGTAGGGAGCCTGATTGGTACTTTCCTTGGAGCAGGGGTACTCTTCCTTGTTGGAGCCCTGCCTGTTACCTGTCCTACAACAAGGTGGCGCCCTTTCCCTCACCGAGCAACCTTAAAGAAGAAGAAGTACTAATCGTAGGTTACCCTTTACCCTTACGGCGCGCTGTCAAGGACCACCCCCTTTCTCCACTGAGTGATACCGGACATTTGCACAATTCCCCTAGGGGAGAACGTTGCAAAATGGCACTGCCAACGTGGGGCCTGGATTATTTGGAGTAATCTGAAGTAATAGTTATAACTGTACATTTTTTTATTTGTCCTTCATACTTGTGTTTTTGGAAATATTAACTATTTCTATGAACTTGAACTGTTGCTGCTGATATGATCGGTTTGCATTAGTGTTGCTTGGAATAAGTAGTTATTCACATTTCCTTAACAAAACAAAGTACAAAAACCTAAATATCAAACAAACTTATTTCTCCTTTTCAGTTATGGAATAATTCTGACATTTGCTTTGAATTCTGTGTTTTGGTCATTGTTGTAGTTTATTTGGACAACATATCTCTATTTATTGTTGTTGTGACACTTATTGAGCGTACTCTTTCGAAATTTTAATTTTATACGCTCATGTTGGTTTTGTGACCTTTTAAGGGTGTTTATATTTTTGAGTTGGGAAACTTATGAGTATTTCTGTTCCACTTTTGAATTTTGTATCTTATCTAAATATGAGTGCCTATGACCTGCGTAAAACAGAAGTTATCTATGAGCTGAAGATTAGGAATCTTCCCTCTGGAGGTACAGCCGGAGATTTGAGAAAACGACTTTCTCAGAGTTTAGCGTCGAATACGCCAATGGAGGAGACTGTAGTTAATTCTTTGGATACGGATACAGAACTAGAGGAGTGTGAGGCAAAGTACCAGGATTTATCAGCACTTGTGAGTGACTATGAGGGGAATTATAACGATAATGAGTATCATTGTATTGTTGCACGCCTATGGCATTTATACCTTCGAGCTGATAGGATACCAGTGGGTGCGACGGCGGATGATGATCAGGAGCAGACCAAGCAGTGCTTAGTGGGTAAATGCAAGGGATTGTTGGACTCTTTCAAGGACTCTAAGTCTGCGGCTAAGGTGGATTCTCCTGACAACAAGACTCTATCAGCTGGCAATCCACAACCCCAGCCAGATTCAGATAAGCGGACGGATCCTCTCTTTGTCCCCACGAAAGTTCTAGCATTTTCTGGCTCAATCGTTTCACCAGAAGAGGAAAGAACACATGAAGAGGAAGGAAGACTTGGAAGAGAAAGAGAACGTCAAGACGGGATGCAGCTACAACATTTGAAAAGACAGCAAGATAACTGGATTCGCCAGGAAGAGATGAAGCTTCAAGAGGAACGAAGAAAACAGGAAGAGAAGTGGAAACAAAAAGAAAGAAGACTACAAGAAGAGAGACAACAGCAAGAGAGTAGATGGCAAAAAGAAGAGTGGAGGCTTCAAGAAGACCGGAAGAAGCAGGAAAATCATTCTTCGATGGGAAGAGTTGTTCAAGACTGGCCCCGCCAAGACGATCTGCGATATTTAGAAGACAAAAGAGAAGGCTCACGCCCCAGATATGTACCTGTGTATAAGTGGGGCCTGAAATTCGACAACTCGAAGTTCAACTAACGAAGGAACTGCGAGAAGTCTTTCAACCTGCTGATTACGATCTACGGCTTCATCAGGAGATATTCAATAGAGTACAAGGAGACAACGAACCCTTGGACCTCTACATCGCGGCTGTGGAAGGCCTGTATGGCAGACTTGCTGTCCCCGTTCCCGAGAGTACTCGTCTGGCCCAGATCTACTACAACCTCCATCCGCAGTTGCAGGACAGATTGGCTTTATTTAGCATCCAAACTCTAGATCAACTTCGATCCATGGGACGTCGAGCTGAAGCTGGACGGTTAAGCATGACGAGAAACAGATCTCAACGAAGTGAGGTAACGCTTGAACCGGACCTCGCCTATCAAGATCCAAGTCGTCGCAGAGTAATCACCCAAGGACGAGTAGCTGACATCAAGGCATCACCACGACCAGATCGCGGAGAGGTATCTTGTTGGAATTGTGGAGAGAAAGGCCATCGTTTCCGATTTTGTCGCAAGACCAAGAAGAAGTTCTGTTTTGGCTGTGGCAAGGACAACATTTTGAAACGAGAGTGCCCTAAATGTACTCCAAAAAAACGAGTAGGGATGGGAGTCAGGAGCTCAGTGGGTATGCCTGTCTCCCAGTCTAGCGAGAATTCCCCCACTATAGACTATCTTTTGCATACTTTTCAGTCAGACCCTAGACCGTATTTAAAAGTGAGAGTGTTTGGTCGAGAGATTACTGCACTTCTAGACTCCGGTGCTTCCCAAACGTTTCTTGGAGGAAAAGGATTGTGGATTTTGGAAAAGTTCCCTACGCGCCTTAAGACTGCTTCTGGACGTTTTGTAGAGACTGCTGACTCTAACAGACACGAGGTCAAGGGATTTGTGGATCTGCCCATCTCTCTAAGGGGTAGAACCGAGAACTTGAGTGTATGTGTTGTTCCATCATTGCAGCAATCTTTGATATTGGGCATCGATTTTTGGGAGCGCATGCACATAGTAGCTGATATGCGTAATCGAAGATGGGAGTTTGCTCCAAGGGAGACGCCGTTCCTATGTAGCGCTATTGAAGGGATTACGTCTGAAGACCACTTGACCCCGGAAGAACGAGGAAAACTTCAAGACCTACTAGAAGAGCACTTTAAAAATGAACCATCTACGTTAGGTAGGACTGATCGTGTCAAGCACGTCATAGACACGGGAGACGCGCAACCCATCAAGCAACGATATTATAACGTATCCCCAGCTCGCCAAAAAATGATAAATGAGGAGTTGGACCGTATGTTGCAGCTGGGAGTCGTTGAACCGTCCCAAAGCGCTTGGTCATCGCCAATAATGTTGTTGGACAAGCCTGATGGTAGCAAGAGATTCGTGGTAGATTTTAGGGCAGTCAACGCCGTAAGCCGCAAGGATGCTTATCCCCTACCACAAGTTACCACCATTCTGGACCGACTCAGAGATGCTCGATTCTTGTCAAGTCTCGATATCAAAAGTGCCTATTGGCAGATAGAGCTGGAAGAAGCTAGCAAGGAGAAGACGGCTTTTGCGATCCCAGGTCGTGGCCTCTATCAATTTGTGACGATGCCCTTTGGACTGTGTGGGGCTCCCGCAACGTGGCAGCGTTTTGTGGACACCGTTTTGGGACCCGACCTCGAGCCGAACGTTTTTGTCTACTTAGACGATATTGTAGTAGTAACATCTACATTTGAGGCGCACCTTGGGATATTGTCGGAAATTTTTAGGAGAATCCGAGCAGCCAAACTCACTCTTAATAGGGAGAAGTGCAAGTTCTGTCGAGAAGAACTTAAGTACTTGGGCTACCTCGTCGGTGGTGATGGACTGAGGGTTGATCCCGATAAGATCAATGCGGTTGTGGAAATTCCCACCCCACGGAATCAAAAGGAAGTGAGACAATTTACGGGCATGGCGTCTTGGTATCGCCGTTTTATACCCAATTTCGCTCCTCGAATGCATCCGCTAACGTCACTTCTCAGGAGAAATACCAAGTTTGAATGGACTGAAGAAGCAGAAAAGGCATTCCAGGACATAAAATCCTGCCTGATAACAGCCCCGATATTGTCTTGTCCAGATTTTGCTAAGTCCTTCACGATTTCCTGTGATGCCTCTGGCGTTGGGATAGGTGCGGTACTTAGCCAGGAGTACGAACATGGAGAAGGAGTCGTGGCCTACGCTAGCCGTACTTTGACCCGCCAAGAACAGAAGTATTCAGCCACGGAAAGAGAGTGTCTGGCGGTGATCTGGGCTGTTGAGAGGTTTCGGCCATATGTGGAAGGTACGAGGTTCACCGTGGTCACCGACCACTATAGCCTACTCTGGCTAAACAATCTGAAAGATCCGACTGGACGATTGGCACGCTGGGCTCTCAGACTCCAACCTTACGACTTCCGCCTAGTCCACAGGAAAGGCCAGGACAACGTAGTGCCGGATCTACTATCGAGGACAACTCCACCTGACCTCCCCACTGAAGAGACCGTGTGGTGTGATGCCATCCATTTTCCCTCCAAACTTAAGGATCATTGGTATACCACCATGCTGCAGAACGTGTTAGCTAACCCAGAACAGTATAGCCAGTGGCGAACTGAGGATGGAAAGCTTTGGAAGAGAGTGACCACTTTGGAGCCTTCGCTACAAGATGATAATTGGAGATTGGTTATCCAGAAAGATCTTCGTTCTCAAACTCTAGCCGAATGTCACGATAAACCAACCGCTGGCCACCAGGGCGTTCTGAAAACCTACAAACGGATGCAGCAGCGTTATTACTGGCCCAAGATGCGGAAGGATGTGGCTACATACGTTGCTCGATGTGATGTCTGTCAGCGCATAAAATACGACCAACAACTCCCTGCTGGTGTGATGGGAACACAACGTGGTGTGAACGCTCCCTGGCTAATGATTGCTGCAGACTTAATAGGACCATTACCTCGGTCATTGAAGGGATTTAAGTATCTGTTAGTCATCACCGATACTTTCACTAAGTATTCTGTTTTGCGTCCCTTGCGAGCTGCTACAGCGAAGTTGGTCTCCAAAGACTTAGAGGATGATATTTTCATGGTTTATGGCGTCCCGGCTTACATTATATGCGATAATGGCTCAGAATTCATCGGAAAGCCGATGACCAACCTTGCAAAACAGTATAACATCAAGATCCTTTTAAACGCCAGTCGCCATCCCCAAGCCAATCCGGCAGAGAGGGTGAATCGGGACATTGTTACTATGTTAAGGGCATACGTGAAAGACAACCACCGAGAATGGGACAAGTACATACCTAAGCTAGGATTTGCTCTTAGGACAGCGTACCACGAGACTACACAGTATTCGCCAGCGTTCCTGAACTTCGGGCGAGAACTCGCCACTGCTGGTGCAGGATTTGAGGTTCTTGAGGATGGCTCTGTGGTACCTTCTCCAGAAGATTCAAGGCATTATGGTGACAAGCTACAAGAGCTGAAGCACATTTATCAAGAGGTTGCTGATAGGTTAAAGAATGCCCATGGACGGAGAGCTCGTCGCTATAACCTTCGTAGAAGACGTGTACACTACCGAGTGGGTGATGTCGTCCTCAAAAGGAATTACCCACAGTCGGACGCAACAAAGTATTTCTCAGCGAAGCTAGCACCTAAATATGTAGGACCCTTTTTGGTGGCTGAGGAAGTATCTCCTTTGGTATACACCCTGGCTGATATGAAAAGTAAACGTATCGGGAAATGGCATGTGGCTGACCTCAAAAGGTTCATCCAGTGAAGAAAATTTGGGAAATTTTCTACAGGCAGGGGGGTATTTGTGACGTGTGCAGTTTATGGTGAGTTATGGTATAAATAATGTAGAACTGATCACTCTACATTATATAAATTTCAATTCATCAATGTCGTAGCGCGCCGACATTGTAACAATTATACCAATGCCCGTACGTCACTCTTGCCTGTTCTGCATAAAAGAATAGCCCATTAAGTAACCTTTTATCTCCGGTGGACTGTTCACCGCACGACCGGACGACACGCTGCGGCAGGTGAACTTATAACAAACAGCTGGTGGATTGATTAGTGAGGAAGCTTGCGAGTGACTGGATTGCGTCGGTGCTGTGTGTGTCTACGAGCCCTTCAGCTTCGCTGGATTTTCGGGAGCCGACTAATAAATTGGCCAAGGTGAACTACTACCATATATTTTCTTTAGTTCTCGTCACTCTTACGTGAATTCAATATACTAATTTTAAAGTTTAAAACACTACTCGAGATTATAGAATCACTCAACTGAGCCTTTGGAAAAACTGTTAGGGTTTGAATTGAACGTGTAAAGCTAAAACGTGGCATTTACTTTTAATAGTTAATAATCTTACCTAATAATTTGTTTAAAGTATTTGTTTCAAAACCAATTACGCTAACTATGTTGACAACATTTCTAAGAGAAAGAGGTAAACTTATAAATAGTACATATGTTGAGAATTAATGTCACAACTTGAACTGTTATAACTGCAATGTTTTAAATGTTTTAATCGAAGAAAAATTTACCTCTTTTATAGTAAAGTAAGTATTTAATTATATAAATACATACAAGTCGCATAAAATACAACCATGATTGACATATATTTTGTAACAGACCGTGTACAGTCCTAATTTGATGTGTCACAGTTTCATGTTAGTACGATACAATAGTTTCAACGTTTCTTCTTAATGTATCAATGTTTATTTGTAATAAAGGTCAAGGCAAATTATTACCTCAAGCTATTAATAATTAGTCTTTGATATCACATTAAATTTATAAATTCAATTTTGTTATTATACTGCCTATTATGTTAAATCATACTGTGTACATGTAGGGTACTTTAACTGTTTATTATTTTCGACAGTGTTTATTAGCCTTTGATATGAACAGTCAAGCTTACAATTCTCATGATTTTATAGCCAGAAATTGCATAAATACAGGTGGATTCATTAACCTTAGAGTATTGTTGCTTAATCAGCTGGAGAGACATTCTAGAATAATATCTTGGCTTTGCTTCAAACGAACAAAAACCGAATGTGTTTATTTTTAAATGTTTTCATTGTTGTTTTTCATTTGTAGGAAAATGTCCATTTCAATTGCGACTGAGAACTGTTGTTATCTGATGTTCTCTGTTGGTTGAACATATTAATCAGGGCTTTTTGGGATTTGGTATGGGTACACTTCTGGACTGCGCCCGGAGCCTGGTGGACTTATTGCCGAGCCGCTAGTGGGTACTCCAGCTTGCACTACCCTGACACTGGGATCTGCTCCTAGCCGTGCCGCCTTACACCTACCACTACCGCACCGCGGATCCGCTCTTCCGAGCCACGGTCTGGACCGGACGTAGTAGGCCTTTTGTGTTGTGACTCCCAGTTGGTGAGTACAGACTTGGATTATTTCACAGAGTGCTCTTATGGATTAGTGAGTCGGACGCGGACTGATGTCTAATTCTGGACCAGGAGCCTTTGTATTGTGGAAGGAGCCCTTAAAAATTTGGTTCAACGCTACCCTCCAGACGTTAACTGCACACCTTAGTGCATTATAGTGTATCTTTAGTATATTTACTTGTGTCGTCTATTATTTACATGTCTAGACCATTTATTGCATGTGTTTATTGTATTTATTTATGTATGTTGAATGTTGTTTTGAGGAAGTGGAGCGCTCCCTACCATAAATAGAGTTCATTTAGCCATTTGTAATTCTCTCTAATAAGTGGTAACATTGTATCTTCGCTATGTTTGTTGTTGATTATTTTCTGTCTAAAGCATTTACTTACTGTAAGGCTGGATTACTTGTGATAATGTCATACAATTCCTGCACATAAATAATTAGTTAAATTGCAAACATTTGAGTGTTTTGTTTCTTTTGTTCAGTCCTAGTAACTGGATTTAGATAACCTCGCATAAGTATTAGGTGTCTATATTTAACCTTATATTCAGAATATTTCAATACAACTATCTGTGTAATCCAAAGGCCTGGTTGACAAAAAAAAATAGCTTTAGTGTATGGTAGTAGGGAGCCTGATTGGTACTTTCCTTGGAGCAGGGGTACTCTTCCTTGTTGGAGCCCTGCCTGTTACCTGTCCTACAACAAGGTGGCGCCCTTTCCCTCACCGAGCAACCTTAAAGAAGAAGAAGTACTAATCGTAGGTTACCCTTTACCCTTACGGCGCGCTGTCAAGGACCACCCCCTTTCTCCACTGAGTGATACCGGACATTTGCACAATTCCCCTAGGGGAGAACGTTGCACATTCCATGCCCCTACTTGTGCCTGAGTAATTAGCAATACAGTTCTCTTCATGGTCATTTTGCAGCTTTCTTTGACAAAAACAATGTTTGCTCATGCAGTGAATATCAAGCACCTTACCAGAGTCTACAGAGGTAAGTTAAACTATACCATTCAATGATTGGTGGCCTCGCTTTTACCACGAGTCGTCCAAGGCCACGCAAAGATCTGTAGGCTCTCTATCTTCATTACAATTTAGAGCAATTGCCTCTGTAAAAGCTTGGCGCATGGATTCATTGCAGACAGACTAAGTAGCTTGGCCTAATACTCTTTCATATTTTGAGAAACCTGTTAGAGGAGCTGGGATGTTCAAAATGCCACAAAGGGTTCGCGCAGCGGTAAAACCCTTCCCTATTACTCGCATTCCATAAACAAGTCTAATGTTTAGGTCATACATAGTTGTAAGTGTATTACATTCAGTCTTTTGGCTAATTCTTACACTTGTGTGATCACAGTTATCAAAAGTTGACTGGCCTTCATTGCAATTTAGACATGTAATCGTAATTTTGGTTGCTAGGCCTACGAGTGACTTATTCGATAATTTCAGACTATTGCCACAAAATTACAAACTGCAATTCCTGTTAGGGCACTTTCTAACTTGCTAATGTCTAAAATTTCATATTCTAGAGTATCATTATGGGTCTTATAGTAGTCAAAATTAGAATCAATGTAAACTTTGATCTTGAAGGTTTCCTAATTTCACTTTTCTCAGGTTTTGTGTTATTACTTTTACGAGGACCTTGTTTTTACACATTTTATGCCTAGTACCTACTTTTTTACGATTACCCATTATAAAAGAGTAATCTACAAAATTATTCAACAAATAATAACTCTAAACTACACTAAAAAATCACAATGACAAAAAACCAATAACAAAAACACAATTACAAAAACAATCGTAACTTCTTGTGAAACAATCACAAACAGAACATAAACCAAGAGCAATGTTAAAAATAATATCAGAAATAATATCAGCTGCTTGCAGCTATAAAAAGAAATGATGCAGTTTAGTGTTGCCAACATGACAACAAATAATACACAGGGTTATTACGGATAGTAAGTACTATAACAAATCAAGTTTGGGTAAAAACAACGAAAAATCCATTCGTGCACGTCTATATATCTTATTTTTTTATACGTTTCACATTATGTATGTATAATGTTTTATATATACGTGTGTGTGTGTGTGTGTGTGTGTGTGTGTGTGTGTGTGTGTGTGTGTGTGTGTGTGTGTGTGTGTGTGTGTGTGTGTGTGTGTGTGTGTGTGTGTGTGTGTGTGTGTGTGTGTGTGTGTGTGTGTGTGTGTGTGTGTGTGTGTGTGTGTGTGTGTGTGTGTGTGTGTGTGTGTGTGTGTGTGTGTGTGTGTGTGTGTGTGTGTGTGTGTGTGTGTGTGTGTGTGTGTGCAAAGAGGAAGAATCAGAGAATATAATTCAATATAAACATAAATTTCCACAAAAAAAGTTTTTTCACGTTAGCACTCCCCTTAAATAAATTTTTTTATCGATATTTATGTTTAAATATTTGCCTGCCAATATTACATGTTTATATTACATATAATTTTATCCTTAATTATTTGTACTGAATAAATAAGTATATTTTCAAAATTACGCTGGAAAACAAACTGTTTAATTTAAACAATTGAAATTCTTGCCCATATAGGTAAGAAAAGAGCCTTCTTCTCCTTCTGCATAAAAGAAACAGTATTTTTCGTAAAGATTGAAATCAAATATGTAAGTATGCCTAGGAATATATATATATATATATATATATATATATATATATATTTATTTATTTATTTATATGTGTGTGTATATATATTCCTAGGCATATTATATACACCTATTTATGAATAATTTCACTATAAACTTATAATTTATTGGTTTTTCTCAATATAGTATTGCTGTGATAATCATTCAGGTAAAAAATACATATTATATTTAAAAATACATCAACTCTTGCTGAACTAATTGTTAACTGTATAGATGTATTCTATTGCAATATGTTATAAAAACAAAGAATTACTAACTTAAAACCTTAACCCTTATTTAACTTCTTAATAAAGAAAAATAAATAAATGCATTGACATTAAGAAAGAAGACATTAGTATTAAATACAATGTGAAGACACTGCAGAAAGTGTCTGTGAAAAGAATATTTTCACCTCAGTAAAAATATCCAAAGCTTTATTTATATCATTTGTAAGAGAGTTTCCAGTAAATCGATAATGTCCTAAAGGACTGATACGCAGGCAGAAAATCGCTTAGAAAATATAATTTTCATACTCCTCTCAGCATACAAAAGAAAATTGAGTCAGTCTACTAAGTGGTGGGTTTTAAAAGACAGTCAGCCAAATTCTGTAGTTAGGAATGCACCATCACAGAACTTATTCTCATGTATGTATAAATGTTTAGTTTATTCTATAAATTAAAAAGTTGTGATTAAAATTTAACAAATATAGGTGAAATCAATCTCGATATATCTTGTTACATGATACATTCATAAGTTTGTTCAATAAATTACATTTTGCAGCAATATTTAAATAATACAAATTTCGGTAAGCTGATAAGAGTACTGCAACTCACAAGTGCGCTGAAATCAAACCCTGTTTCCAATTTTAAACTCCAATTTACTATTTTGCCTTTTTATTATATGAATAAAAATTTCACATGTTAAAATTTTCTATAACTGCAATCATTTCATTTATAAATTATTCTGATATTTTCTGGTTACTATCATGGTTACCAATAAACCAATGAAAAGATATTCACCAATTCTTAGCCAAATCACACCGGAGTGACCGGAACCATTATGCAATTAAGTGTTGCTACCATCCAAACTTTCAAGTCTATATGTGAGTTCATTTTTGAAATATCACGCGGATAGACAGTTCAGCATACATTTTTCAGGTCTTCGAGTTATGGGCTTTGCTAACGCTCAGCAAATTACATTCAAGATGGTGTCTGTTTATGTAGTATATGGTGTTAACTCAATTAATGAAAGCTGGCCGTACTGTACAGCTTGATAAAGGAAGCTATAGAAGCAATGACGGCAAATAAGCAACAATTTCCTTTGCTTTTATCACTTAGACATATTGTAGAAAGGTACTAACAAACACGACACTAGTGACAGAAATATAAAGGAACCATTAAAAGCATTGTAATAGGGATGTATTCGTTCGTTTCCCAAGACAAGAGAGGGAGCAATTCCCACAGTTCATTGTTTATTCACAACCCTCGAAGAAAACAACCGACTGACAAACGGCACTCAGTTGTCTTCTGGGGTTTCACATTGTGTGTTTGTTTATAAGTGCTTTTAGCGCATTACGGAACGTTCGTTTGTTCTGGGTGAAAGCAAGAGTTCACGCTCAGTTTTAGTTTTTACTGGTTTTCGCAGTAGAAAATGTATTATATTGTTATGTAAAGATTAGTTATATGTCGACTAAACACCCCATTAATGTACAGAGCAGGTCACTTTTAGTTTTATTTTTACTAGTTTTCTTTGAATAACATATAAAATGTTAATTGCATTGTTATATAAAATAATAAGTTATATGTTGACGAAGTTACAGGGAAATATTTAAACAATCAATATAATTTTGTGTTCCTTAAGCTTTGTATCGATTTATATTTGTACTTTTTATACTAATTTATAAATAGTTCTATTAAGAAAAGAGTTTAGGTCTACACGGTAAGGTCGTTTCAAATCGAACGATGAAGATGTGAATTATGTTTACTTACAATGGTGCATTTGTCGTTCAGTTTCGATAACTTTTTTATGTTGTTTTTTATACAGTTTTTTAGTAAAATATCTTTTAAAATATCTTCACTGAAGTTATAATATTCGTTTTACTATTTTATGACGTGGAATTTTAAGTATTCAAATGTTTCTATGGATCACAAAACTGCCTGAAATCCTTATATCAAATGTCCACAACTCCTTATGAAATAATAAAAACACGTTATATGTTTAATGTCTTCATTTGTATATATTTAGTCGGTGGGAATACTGTCCGTTCAACATTGGTTGTCCAACACCTCTCCTCTGTACCAAAGACATCCTGCTCACAATTTTACTGAGGCGTCCGACTTATTACGACAAAAATGGTTCCTAAAACATGACCTAACGAGAAATTTCAGGCGGAGATATATTGTTACTCTTTGTCTTCCGTACGTAAATGTCTTAAGCATGTAAAAGATATATAGCAGTTTTGTCTTCGACATCTACACCACACTACTGATCAAACACTGCACATATAACATTTGCTAAAATGAACAGGTAAAATAATAATTCTACTAAAACTTCCAAATTTTATGACTTGGATAACCTCTGTGCTCAACAATTATTACAAGGTTAAAGTAAAAGGTTAAAATTAATAGTATTGTTACTATTAAGCTAACTTTATGCTTTCAAGACTTTAAATGTAAACAAATATAAAATAGTTTATTAATTACTTAAACAAAGTTGTGATGTCATTTACAGTGTTTACTTTTACACATTACACTTTTTAATATTTAACTGACTCTTTCATTGTCTTAATAATGTTTGCTGCAATGAATTTCTTATGGGACATGTTTTTAAATTTAGAAGCCAGTGCTCGAAGGGAAAATCTTTCCTTAGTGCGCCTTTTGGAGACAAATTAAATCGATGTATCAAATTTCATGACTCTATTTTTATAGCTTTTTCTATTATACATAGATGATATTTATTTGATAACGTACATAAGGTTAGTTGAACAGTATAACTATATGCTGGTACGGTTGTAGTAAATTCATTGGGCATAGTAATTTGTATTGCGTCCTTTGTAAAATCTGTACACGTTATCTGATTATTGGTAAAGTACAATATTCTAAGAGATTTCTTTGAAGCGTAACATTTGAATCGTAAAAATGGAAAACGAAATAAATAATGTTAAATTAAACTTTAAACATGTGAGGTAAACTTCATCGACATGCTTTGGTAGACAAAAAGCTCACATTTAGTCACAATTAGTTAGTCATCTTTTAGGAATTTCTTTTATTTATATGATAAAACTTATTCAGGCAATAATACACAGACTGAAAAAACGTATAAGCGTTACGAAATCAAAATTAAATGTTCTCACTTCTGGAGGATATTAAAATGAAATTCAGTGGAAGACCTTTGAACGCAATCGAGTAACTCAGAATTGTTCCAATGCTTCTCCAATGCGTTGGTTCTCTTTGACAATTTGCGTTGTTGCAACGTTGTAAGTTTGTGTGAAGCAGTCGAGTATATAATTGATTGTTTTATGCGATGTATTCTGACAATGGCAATATAATAAAGTAAAACATAGACACAATATCTGGTATCAGGAACAAGAGGGGATTAAATAGAGAGTTGTATGTTTAAAATTATTTCCTTATATGTATATAGGTATTAGGTCTACAATTAATAGTCATGCTATTAAATATAACGTAAGAGAACGCCACACCACATGTTGTTTTAGGCTTCGCTGAAGTTGCATTCAAAATGTCAATTCCATAGCTAAATCGTTTTCGATGTATCCTGGATACGTACTTTGCTAACCCCATGTCCTGTGAAGATAAATGTATATAACCGGATTCTATTGTTCGAATGTTTATATGAAATGAAGCAGTTCGCATAATTTCAAGTCTATAAATACATTATTTCCCTAATTAACGTGTGTACCTCTGGAGACAGAAGAAACATTTATCGAGGCTTTCGGTAACATTCCATTTCAGCCCATTACTTTAATTTTAACCTATAATATATGTGATGGTACATAAGTAACCTACTGTTAAAGACATGTCAGAAAACTTTGTGACGAATAAAACATCATTATGCACAGAGCTAGTTTTTCTCTTAGAAGCGTACTAAGAACAATTGTATCTTTGTTTCAGAAGTACAATCTAATGTCCTTTAAAACTACTTATTTAACGAATCGGAAATATTTCTATAAAATTTATATTCCTTTTTCAATTACTATTATCTTAACAGAACTTTTGCCATAGAACAAACTTTTTTATATTGAACAAATGAAGCCAAACTATTGTAATTAGTCATTGAAACTTGTTAACACACTATTGAATATGGCATCTAATATTATCTTATTGTATTATTAAATCACATAAAATTATCTATTCTGAGGGTGGCAGATAGGATTTAAGTCCTAACTTCACTACTATAAAACACCTTTTTATGTTATTTTATTCCATGTAAATACATTCATTGAATTATTTCTTATCATTTCATGGTCTTCAAAGGACTGTTTTTAAAGCAACGTTTAAAAAACTTTGTTTGATCTGGCATTAAAACATCTAGTAATAAAACATTTTCTTATATTTATTTTTAAATTCTGCATTTTATTTTAACTGGTCTATGTGAGTTTTAACAACGTAAATGGAACATTTGCTACTCCTACACAAAACTTATAATACGTTGGTTTGTTTCAATCAAATTAATGTTGGTACCATGATTTTACACTGTTTTAGTACCTACACAATTTAAATAGTTGAGGCAATTTCCAGTTTATACCTTACATTTTATTAAGATAAAAGTAACTCTGTATAATGTTTACATGTTTTTTATTATTATAAGACCTTACGATAATTGTTTAGAATAGTTTAATTTAAATTTTTGTTCTCTATCTGATATATATGAGTATAGTGATCAGGGTTGAGTTTTATTAAGCACCAAGACATAGAATCAATTGGTTGCTCCCCATTGGCCGGGACAATTTAATCATGCCCTGTTATCACATGATGCTCTGATCGGTCGGCACAGCGTCCCCTGTACGCTGCCCCGCCAGGCAGTCGTTCTGAGTGCAAAACCGGGAGCGGTCTCAGTCTCTCTCTCTCTCTTGCTCGTAAAATCTCCTAAAATGTATCTCGGTGTGTGGTGTTTCTCTCGCTCGTCTTGCATATTTTTTTATACAAGTTACAATATACAAGTTATACATGTTAAAGTCACAAAGTGAGGAATATCACCAAAACCCCCCGTAGGAAACCCGTTAGATTTTGTGGAGTTTCTTTTGGCAAGGGACATTTGTGTGGGTTCACTTGTAACCATGCAGTTAAGTGTTACTATATGCAGTTGAAGATACAGATAATTTTATACTCTCCTATAATGTATTATAAATGTTAATATTCTCCTTAACTAATAATGGTAATAAATCGAATGACAATGCAACGTTAAATTCAAAATTCATTCCCAATTTGCATGTTATATACTGTATATTCAAATAGCTTTCTAAAACAAATTGCATTTGTTAAATAGAATGTTCAGATGGCCAATATTGATCGAAATGTATAAAATTCATCCCTGAATGTCAGTAACACAAACAAGTAATGGCACAGAAATGTTTACAATTGAACGAGTAAACAAAGAAACGAACATATTAATCCACTTGTTTGAACAGTTCCCACTGGTACTGTTGAACTGTGCAAACAAACACATCATCCCACATGAATAGTAACTAGATATGGCGTATTAATGTTTACAGTTAAATGCGTAAACAAAGAAACGTACAGTTTATTCACTTGTTTGACCAGTTCCCACTGGTAATGTCAAATTGTGCAAACAAACAGATCCTCTAACACTATTAGTAACAAGTTAAAACGCAGAGTGTCTACAACTAAACAAGTATCCGAGAAACGTACAATATTAAACTGTGCAAACAAACACATCATTCCACATGAATAGTATGTAACTAGTTATGGCGTATTAATGTTTACAGTTAAATGCGTAAACAAAGAAACGTACAGTTTATTCACTTGTTTGACCAGTTCCCACTGGTAATGTCAAATTGTGCAAACAAACAGATCCTCTAACACTATTAGTAACAAGTTAAAACGCAGAGTGTCTACAACTAAACAAGTATCCACGAAACGTACAATATTAAACTGTGCAAACAAACACATCATCCCACATGAATAGTAACAAGTTATGGCGTATTAATGTTTACAGTTAAATGCGTAAACAAAGAAACGTACAGTTTATCCACTTGTTTGACCAGTTCCCACTGGTAATGTCAAATTGTACAAACAAACAGAT
The DNA here is from genome assembly GCF_021130785.1 of Homalodisca vitripennis. Classification (NCBI taxonomy): domain Eukaryota; kingdom Metazoa; phylum Arthropoda; class Insecta; order Hemiptera; family Cicadellidae; genus Homalodisca; species Homalodisca vitripennis. The sequence goes on along the minus strand of NC_060208.1, from coordinate 104,700,844 downwards.
CCTTTAACACTATTAGTAACATGTTAAGACGCAGAGTGTCTACAACTAAACAAGTATCCAAGAAACGTACAATATTAAACCGTGCAAACAAACACATCATTCCACATGAATAGTATGTAACTAGTTATGGCGTATTAATGTTTACAGTTAAATGCGTAAACAAAGAAATGTACAGTTTAATCCTCTAGTTTGAATATTTTCCACTGGTAATATTAAATTTTTCAAAAATACATAACGTACTCGCTAATACTAATAAGTTATGGATGTATAGTAAATACAACAAATCTATGGAATGCTGTACTTTTAGAACAATAGATCGATATTCAACTGGCGGTTAGGTTTTTGTTCATAATAATTTAAACATTATTTATATAGAACAATTCTTATAATTATTCCTTTTAAGCATATAATGCCTAAATATTATCAGCTAGTGTTTGTTTCAATAAGATAATGAAGTTTATCAAATTGTGTTATGTAACGTTGTATGTTTTCGTAAAAATTGTTCAAGTCTATTTATTTAATAGACGTTGAAACCAAAATAGAACAATTATTCAAAATATCAGTTGTAATTCTAAGCTTTTAGATCCATAATTGTTTTATTTTACTATAATATCACTCATCTCGGAAGTCCCAAATCGGAAGGTACGTATGTCCATAACTTTTTCACCGCTCTTCAGCTTTTTCACAGGTATTAGTCAGGATTACAAAGTGGAATATTCTGAAGTGTGGGAGGCACCTCGTACATCAATGGCAGATGGAGAAAGACGAAATATGAGAGAGAAGCTCCCACACTTCATAGTTTATTCACCGCCTTGAGACCAACGTTTGACAGACACTCTTGCCTATTTCCCTCTTGACTTTTTACATTCTTTTCTGTGCTATCCGTTTTCTTACTCAGTATTTTTGTTTCGTTTATAAAGATTTAAGGTATTTTAATTATGAATGATACTGATTAAGAAATTCACGTATAATTCATTGATCCTTTCAAGGTAAATAATATAGTTCGATATTAATTTAACAACAAACAAAAGTTATTAAATTAAAGTTTTGTAATACTGATGAATTAAAAAAATTATAATGTAATCCGTACGAGATATATATATGTGTGTGTGTGTGTGTGTGTGTGTGTGTGTGTGTGTGTGTGTGTGTGTGTGTGTGTGTGTGTGTGTGTGTGTGTGTGTGTGTGTGTGTGTGTGTGTGTGTGTGTGTGTGTGATACTTTTGTATTTTATGTAATATGACTGTAGACAAATATACTACATTAAATACCACTAGTTATTGTATATATGTGTATATATTATTTTTTTTAACGAAAAGAAGGTAGAAAAAGTAAAAAGCTAAATGGGAAAGACTCCATCATGATAACAGGCTAGAGAAACGTGTAACTTCACTGATGGCAGGGATGGTAACTGTGAGTAGGAATTAGGAAAATGTCAGGAATATATAGTTATCTTTGTGTAGAACCAACGAAGGAAGCAAAACTAGAGGAATAAATAAGCCTGGATATTCAGTTCTTATATGGTTAAAATCCGTCAAGATGGAAATATTTAGTGATCTGAAAAGAATAGCTTGAAAACGGAATGAGACTAAAGCTATGCAGAATTAAAGATATATCGAATACAATCATAGTGAAGTAAGAATCAAAGGAAGGTACAGGGGATCTGTTGCAGAATGCCATACTGTAGAGAGCAATGATGTGAATAACAAAAATCGGTGAACCGGTCATCATAATCATATGAGCTCAAGAATAAGAAAAAAAGCCGAAAGAATAAAATATGACAGGTGAAATCACCTCTTGGTAGATTATTGCTTAATTTGATCACGACGGCAGATAAATACAAGTAATCTCTGCACCAGACCTAATCTGCAATTATTATTAATATAATTAATATGTTATCAAAAAGTATAGGCATTAGTGATAAAATACCTATATTTCACTAAGCCACACTCAGTATCGCGACAGTGTCTAGATTATTTCATATACTGCCCAGACTGTAGAAAACATATATACTGGAGAAATCCAGTAATATTATTTTTCAGCTGGAATCAAACAACAAACTAATCTGTATATACTTTTTTCAGTATTGTGCATCTATAAATGAATATTAAACATATCTTCAATGAAGCAATGGAATGTAGCATAAAGTGTGGATTCTAGTACTTAATTTTAGATAGAAACAAATATAAGTTTTATAGTTAAAATAGGAAACTGTAGGGACTAGATCTTTTATATTCGGTCATCTAACTCTAACATACTTTCATATATTAGTCTACATTTTAATGACTACTAAGAATCAGTGTTTCGGTATTGTCAGTAAAACTACCAGCGTTAGACGTCTTGTTTCTATAAAGGTAAACGAGCTTAAAACTGGTCAGCAGGGTTTGGAAATACACCCCCTCCCCCGCCATATGTCAGCGCTTGCAACTCAGGAATGGTGAGTACGTGCTGTTCTGAGGCTTCAAAATTCATATGGGCATATAAATAATGTCTGACCATAACTGAAACAAATGCTATACAGTTTAAAATTATAGACGTTGTATCTCGCACCTGACAGAAACTACAAATAACAGATAATAGTCTTTAAAACAACGTGTATATCAGATCACAGTAGCAATGTTCTATACATTCCTGAAAGTCTCAACTCTACAAATGTTATGTTTTTTACGTGTTAACATAAACTTTTCACATTAGGGCTACAATTTATTTCGCAAAAGTTTAAATCATTCCGTGGTTTTACTATTTCTATATTAAAAGTGTGTGAATGCTCATTCAGTCTAAAAATACGAGTACTTACTATACAGGATTTAGTTTTATTTAGTAATAAACCATGGTTTACTTCGACTTGATTGTATACGCCTTTAATGGATTCTATGGCGTGTGTTAGCTTTTAGGGAAACATGATTATAAATCCGTATAACTGATTATAATTTATAATAAAAATCACTTAATATTTTTAATACTTTAATCCCGCTATTCTTATAAAACACTGAAAATATGTTGTATTCCCTATCCAATCATTACTGTATTTGTTTTTTATATCACATTACAGAGTTATTCATATTATGTCAACCTTAGTTTAATTAATATTTTGATTACATTATGACAAGAATGTAAAATAAATTTTTCACTATTGTAGTTCTATAAATCACCAAAAACCTGTATTAATAACAAGAGAGTAAAACTATATAATAAAGAAAGTGTAAATTAAGATTGATGAATTGTTTTATAAAATCCAATATATAGATAACTAGACAATCTCCATTTTATTTTTACGATAACTTTCATCTAGTGAACCTCAGTCTTTATTGTTTAAACGAACATTTCCAAGTTATCATTATCAGCTAATTGAAACTGAAACTCTCGTTATTAAAGTTTTCAGTACTTGGCTAAGTCTCAAGTAGTAGGTTAAGTCACAACTTTCTTGAACCTTATGCAAATTGAGTAGTTAAATGAACTCGAGAGTCGGAAAGGATCTAAATTTTAAAAATATCTTTGATATATAAACTGTTTTGCTAATAAAGTTTTGATACATAGGCTAATAACTTACTCACTATCTGTTTCATCGTAAAAAATACCCATCTTAAATAGATATTTGCTTTATAAAACTACAACAGCTATATATGTAATAGCAAAAATGCGTAAAGTAAAACAATTTGCTAAATTCCGTATGAATCGTATTGAAAGGAGATCAGATAGGTACGATTAAACAAAGATATAATTTAAAAAAAAACTTTATACTTCCTGTAGTAAACTTTGGGGAAGTGTGTTTGGTAATGATTTTTCAGTGTTGGTATCTGTACTGTCAAAGATTTAAAAGAGCATACTTATTATAAGGAACTATGATAAACGGGGCCATCAATAAATAGATTTTTTCATAATCACAGACGAAATTTTCGATAGGGCTCCAACATGAGCCAAGAAAACAATCACAGCACACTTCATCAGTTAAAAATTAAATTACTGAACCCCGTCTTTACCCAGAGATAAAAAAATTAGAAGTACTAGTCAGACTTTTTAATTATGCAATACATAATCTTAACATTCAACCAATGGGGTCGCATAATCTAGTTATGCCAACAATCCCTACATACATGGGGAGTGTTTTTGCCCCGTCTAAATTGATTACCAAATAATTGTATGTTTTATTCCATGTCATATTACTCATAGTTAAATACTAACACGCTATCACAAACATATATGTTGTATACTTCAATTACATTGTTAAGAATTAAATTCGTATTGTATCTTACTTTTGAAATTACTACTTTATGGATGTTTAATATAAACTTTATTTTCAAGTGTCAAATATGACATTAAAAGTAACCAGGAGGGATTACATGAAACAGGAACAGATGGCTCAGAGCTCTCTTCACGAACAAAAGTGTGCAGTAAAGTTTTGTGAACTTTTACATTGTGAACTTTTCTAAAAGCCTTTCACACTTCACCTTGTGAATCAAAGCAAAGGATGGTATAAAAGCCATACTCGTTTTGAAGCACAAAAGTAAATTAAACACAGAGTGTTTAATTGAATTATAGGCCTAACTTTATAATATTATATTCCAAAAAACTGACCTTTAATTTTAAACTTCTAATGGCGATTGATATACAGTAATACAACTAAAATGTTGAAGAATATAAAAAACTTAAACAAAGAATAATGTAAAATATTGTAATGAGTTTCGTATCAAATTAAAATATTCACGTACCCAATATAGCGATAAACTAACCGGTAGTTCTTAGCGCCTTTTAAACATATTAATCAGTGTACTCAGTATTATAAGTTGATCTTATAATTATGCCCTTTTTGATATATAAAACCTAAATAGAAATTTCTCATATAATTTTTTTCTTTTAAATGACAAATAAAGTTTTAATAACTTAGTTCACAGTCTATACATGGCTCATTTCGTGACAATTTTCTGTATTTTTGGTCATAGCTTCAAGCTATTATTAACACAATTACTATCTTGATATTATGCCTTCGTTTTTAATGAGGAGTTTTCACTTCAAATATGTAAACTATAAATTTCGGTTTGTTTTGCGATTGATTTTTCTATACATAAAGTAGTCATAAAAAAACATACCCAGTGTTGAAAGCATCCCAGTGCGGTTTATAAAATGGGTTTAGATTCCACTATTTAAATTAAGATATCTGTAAAAAAGTAATTTATACTCCGTTTCTGTGAAATTTTGAATTAAATGTAAAAAAAATGTGTTGTGTTTCTGTGTCAATTAAATGTTTTTTTTGATGTTTTGTTATGTGTGTTTGTGTTTTGTGCCTAGTTAGAATATAAACACATCATTTTTATAATTTTGTTATTATTTGTATTCATTTTTATCACTTATTAGTTTAACACCCAAATTTAACAGCTAAATTGAAACCAGTCTCTGTAATGAAGCCGAGAACAAGTCAAATGGAAGACGTTAATCCACAATTTAAGTCAGATATTCAAAAAGTTTCCCGATAAACCAAAAAGCCTGATTGAAGGCGAGAGTCAATGTTGATTTATCAGATTTCAACCAATTGTAAATCTCTATTTGAATTTAAAAAGCTAAATCAGCTTTACTCCGATGTAGCACAGTGGTGTTTGCTGCTCGTTGTGCTTTGATTAGCTCTTTTTTGTTATAAGGTGGCGAGCGGCGTTCACTTTACATTTATCATAGCCTTTGTAATACAATTAAACTCATTGTGTTTTAAAAAATTTTCAGCGAGGGTGCTGTCCATCATTCTAATATACAAAATAATATACTAAATCATGCGATTGTTTCATTAGGGTTGAGAACCTTTTAGAATTATCGTTAACAGATTACTGAGTTAATTATATCCTAAACATCTACAATTGTAGTATTGGCCATTTAAACCTCATACACCAGTCCAGTATATATTTGTTAGATTTAAAGAACATCCAGAAATTAAGTGCGCAAGTTAAAAGAATAGTGAATGTAATTATCACTAAAAGATACAAATGTACAAAGGATTACTGGAGAATGAGTTTAATTAATAATGAATGAGTAAATAAAAATAAGTTGAATGCTGTAAAAGAGAAATATTTACACGTTAAATCAAATTGTTCTTAAAAAAAAACTGAACATAATCATTCTTCCTTTTAGAATGCAATATCCTTAGAATGCGTAGCCTTTGCTTTGTACTTTCTCATCACTGTATCATTTTTCCAATTCATTGAGTGAAATACACTTTTAAATGGATTTTTGAATTTTGTAAGTCCTAATTTGGAAAATAATTTCCTTTTATGTCTTCAAAGAGTTACAGTTTACGATTATAACTCATTTACAACCGTACAAGTGGGAAGGGTGGTTTAAATTCAAAATTCTGTCACAGTGACATATTTCTGACTCTGCACTAAACAGAGTCTATTACCGCTATTACCATCAACGGTAAATCTTTGCAAAAGAATGTTGAGTGATGCAGCCGCTAAGCTAGTAGCTACTGTCCCATTCTCAAACAATACTATCCAAAGACAAATTACAGATATAGCTAGTAACATAGAGATATAGCTAGTCAGGCTCTTGCTTTTGATACCAAGTATACACATTTTCTCACAGACTTTTCTTGGCTTTACGTAACTGCCTACTTAGCTGATGTTTTTGAACATTTAAATGTTTTGAATCTAGGCTTACAATGTAACAATGTAGACACGTTAAAAGTTGAAGATAAAGTTAGTTCCATGGTTAAAAAGTGTCATTTATAGGCAACAAAAGTTGATAAATGCTGTTTTAAAAATTTCCTCACTTTCAAAACATTTTTGGAGTCTTCTGATGAGAATTTAATAAACCAAATAAACGAAAACATAACCGAGTACCTTCAAAGCTTAGCAAATACTTTTAGGGAATACTTTTCCCAGCCTGATCCTAACCAAGGTTGGATTAGAAAATATACTTCCGTTCTGCTACCCGGACATAGGAAAGGCACAAAGTCTCACAGAAGAGAAAGAAGATCGGCTTGTAGACCTGATTAGCAGTGGCGCAAGGCATTCTCAACTATGTGCTTCATGAAAAATAAATACAGGAATCGGATTCTTATCGGATTAAGCCAGGATTAGTTGAACATACGTTGCAACGAGATACTTAAAGCCTGTAGGTATGTTGTAGAAAGAATATGAATCCACATAATGTATAGCACGTAGACATTGAGCTATGAGTACATAGAGGCCATGACCTGATCTCCTGATGCATATATGTATACATTAATAAAATTTGTATAAATGGCAACAGCCGAATTAAATTTCAATAAACATTAAAGCACAAAAAGTAAGGGCTCTTTGGTGTAATAGTAGTACATTCAATCTGCAAGTGAGAGATCCGGGTTTGAGTCTCGGCAGAGCAAGTACTTTTTGTGATTAAATGTTTATTGAAAAAATTAAATTCTGCTATTGCCACTTATACAAATTTAATTAATGTAAATACAAGTCGCTTGAAAGGTATTGGGTCTTCCGGTCATATGTTAGTTTGGTGATATATAACGCGTATGTGACATATACGGCCAAATAAAAAATAATTGAATCGTTAAAAGTAAGGGCTCTGTGGTGTAATGGTAGTACATTCAATCGGCAAGTGAGAGATCCGGTTTTGAGTCTCAGCGGAGCAAGTACTTTTTATTATTCAACATTTATTGGAATATATATATATATATATATATATAATATATATTGATATATATATATATATATATAATATATATTGATATATATATATATATATATAATATATATTGATATATATATATATAATATATATTGATATATATATATATATATATATATATATATATATATATATAATCAAAAGTAATCAGATCAAAGAACCAGAACTAAACAAAACGTGTAGTAGTGTTCGGATAGAGACAGAGTGAGCAATACAAAACTCAAACACTCTATTCGATTAAATCCATTTATGGACCTACTGTCGCCTTTTTAATGCTATTCCACTGATCTTTCTATTAAACTAGTAAACCTAAATATGTCCAAACAAGTAATAACCTGACTAATTGACTCCCCACCTTAATAAATCCAATAAACCAAACCTCACCGGTAATCCAACTCTCTTGGTAAGCTTACCCTCATTCATATTAGCAGGTTAAATCATACCCCTGCTGAATATGCAACTTTATGTATATCCTTCATTATAACCAGGAACCCTGATTAACTTTATTGTCTCGTTAACTAAAAATAACTTATGACGAATAACTGGCGTATTCGAACCCCTATACTACTTTAAAGTCTTATACACAAATCCTGTTGGTTCACGTGACTTACTGGCCAAATAGTTAAATACTTGGTTTACTTTAGCCCCGAACTAGTGTCATCATCTAATTTGAATTACCTCTTACCTTAACCAATGAATTCTTGTAACACCTCCCAACCAAAAGCCTTTATTCTGCGAAACCCACAGCGAGCTGATATGTACTGCATTCAGCATTAAAGCTGTGAAAGTATCTACCTTATATTTCCATCACTTCATTGGTTAAAATATATATTCTTAAAATGTCGTGTAAATTATTACAATCCATTAGGCTTTGTAATATGTAATGTACAGCAGAGAAATAGTATTCCGTTTTAATGAAACAGAAAGAACGTATATGAACGATGAAGAATTATGTCACAGTTGAGAAATTTAATAACCACATTTTGAAAACAAACTTTTATGAAGGCGATTCCGGCGTTTCATCTTTATTAAATTCCAAGAAAGCCTTGTTGTCTCGTATTCAGAGTCATCCAACCGATGATGTTAACTGGATGTTACAACTGAGTTAACAAACACAGTTTTTGCTGGTCACGTGATATCCTCAGTCAAATTAAAGGCCCACAAAAATCTATTTCTTTAGCCTCCTTTTTTTATAAAGGTACTTGTACTTGATTACACGTGCTCCAATACTTTTTTCAGTCTAATGTTCTATTCATTTGCTTTTCTTCCGTTCCTTGTGTGTAGTTTACCCTTGTTCTGTATCGATGCTTTATATCTAAAGTAGAGGTTGATATGATTCTCAGGAAAAAGTTCCAGGTAAGGCTCCTTATAAATATTTAGCTACTTTATTCTACACGTCTTGATAACGCTATATATAAATACTCCACTAAGTGATTTATAAAAATCAATAAGTTGGTATCTTAAATGTACAACTGGACTCATGGGCCAACTAAAAACTAAAACAATCAAAGCATGTAAATAGATGAAGAGTAAAATTGCATACCTCACCATTATCTTATTTACATGTTTTAGTTAGTTAAATAGTTATTTAGCTTGTAACTGAATAGTGATATTAATTTATCCATCACTGTTTCTACTAGAGAACAATTTTATATGAGTTAGTACAAAACAAGACATCTTACTGTTTTTTTACATAACTTTTATGAAAATTTAATAGTCGTATATATTATAACAGAATTCAGTATGATCTATATAAGAAACATATATAAGGAGGAAAGTAATTGATTGCATCTATAATAAGTGGTTTCTCTCAAAGTATTTACAACTGTTGCGGTTTGCCTCACCATTTTCGAAACACAAGTTCCGTTTTCAATAGCTACGGTGCCTCGAATGTGGATTACTGAGTGTAACAATCTGGTCGGACCGTACTAATAATGCAGATATAATAATCCATTACAAATTTTAATAACATTTGCTATATAGATGGTCTGTTTCGAATGTTGACATAAGCTAGAAAATTATCAGTGTAACTTATTCGTACAGGGCGTATACGTCTAGAACCATTCTGCCCGGCTAGCTAGTACTCAGTGTCGTAATAGTGAGAAATTGGGCTTAATGGGGCTTACTCACGGTAGCACGGTAGGTAATAAGCACTCAGATATCTGTAGATCCAGAACCCTAAAATTCCTTCAGACCAGTGGTTTCCTAGTTTTCTGTTGGTCTCGAGAGAAATCTCCTTTCAATTTACTTTTTCAAAAGCCACAGGATTCAGGTGGCTGAAAACACAACAGTAACGTTGTCTATCCAAACAGTTCTTTTTAGAAGCTATAAGATCCTGAGAGCTTCTAGAGGCCGAAAGCTAAAGAAAAACTAACAGAAAAACTAACTCTTCTATTCCACAGGCTGGTATAACGAAATAGAATCTTCTATTAGCCGGGCTCTACTAGAGAAAAGTACCTTCCATAGGGCAAGAGATTCTTAAATCAGGGAGTTCATATAAATCTGAAACTCCTATTGGGGAGTACCAATTTTTAAATCTCCATATGTAGTTATCAGTAACCAGCTGTATATGGTTAATATTTCAAACATCGAAATATTTCAGGTTATAGACACTAGGAGTGTTCATCTTCAGAACTTCTAGAGTTCAACCAATAACCAATGAGTTGGAGATCCTACAAGACTTAAGTAGCTAAGCCCAAGTAGCTAAGTTATAATAAAACCGAAGCTTTTGAAATTAGATGTACCAAGAGCTGTATGGTTCTATAAATCACGTAAACCCAGGGGTTTTTTGATAATATCAACTTCAGTTTCAGATCCTCTTACAAATGAAGGAGTTCTTAAAGACATTTTCTTTCAATATACATACACTGTGACTTTGAGTTTTACAAATATCAGGATGTTCTTTTTTCAGAGACTAGAGCCAGACTATATCCAAATTGTTCAAGTAGATAGAACTTTTATAGTTAGATGAGCTCATAAATTGAAGATTTTGAAACAAATTTAAACCCTATAAATAAAAGGGTTAGCACTATTGAAACTGATTTATTTACATCTGACGATTTTTGTTTTCTAACTGCATACTTCGATAGTGTAAAATTACCGAATCGTACTCTTTACCTATAGCTCAAACAGAAAGTATCCAACAGACCTTCGTGTCATCATAGCCACTCACTTACATTACTAAGTGCTTGAGGACCAATTTTACCTGCCCTAATCGTACCTGCCCAATCCAGCCGTTTTCTTGTGCGCGATCCGAGTAAATTCCTGATCTCAAAATTAAACGACCGGAAACCGTGTCCAACGCGAAGCACTGTTTCAAAGAAATCTAACACTTGTGGTTTTACCTCCATCCTGTGGTGAGTATTTAATTAAATGTAAAGAATCATTGTTTGTGTTGAATGATTCAATGAAATTACAGTGGATTATAACCTAATGTCAGAAAAAAGACCACAATTCCAATCTCTACCTAGACTATATCCTCACTCCTCCACTCTCGTACCCTCCTCACCGAGACATGTAGCTGTCCGTACACGAGTGTACTTTCTTTCCGCGCTGATCTTTCTGCCGGCCCCTCAAAAACATCCTTGATCTCCGTATAAACTATTTTTATGAATAATATTGTGTGTTCTTTCACCTACTAACAAATAAAACATAAGGGTCCATAATAACAGCCATTTAATAGAATATCGTTATTTATGTTTAACTACATACATTCACGCCAAACTTTCCATACAATAAAAAACTTAAAAAAGAACAGAAGCTGTTTTTCTCATTTTCTTTTACAAGTATATTTATAAAATAACTCTTTCTTTCTTTACGTATTTGGATATAAGAAAATCTAATAGACTTCTTAGCTAACAGAATAAAAAGAACTGAAAGTATAAAGCAACGGCCTAAATAAAACACTCAACATAAACTGTTTTCTTGAAAAATAAAATTATTTTGGTTCCTTTCACTGTACGCTAGATCAATGGGGTTGTAACATTATTATTTCACATGTTCTACCCTTTATAATCATGTAATATGTCACAAATAAGATATTTTATATGTATATTTTCTCTTAAGGGACAGAAGAGTTACCACGATAATATTTTCTCAGAAACAGGAGGGTTATCATGATACTAGTATAGCCAAAACGGCAAAGCTTATTATACAAAAATCTTCACAATAGCTACCATATTTCACCGCTTATAACGCATGCCCCATATTACACATAGAGGTACCTATGTTAGATGTATATTATTTTCAAAGTGGGATATAGGAGTGGGATAATATCGTGATATTACAGCAACAACGGTAAATCCCCGTTACCCTAGATCAAAGAGGTGTAATATCTAATATATGTTTCCATTTAAATACATGTCACATATGAGAGACAGACATGTACTCGTTTGGATGTATTGCTTATTAAGGGAGCTATCTAGATATTAACCATATCTGAAAGCTCTTCGAGCGGTATCCAAATCAATAAGGTTTAAATAACTATACATTTTTTACCATTATATTTATGTTTTATGTAACAAAACATGGTTATATTGGATTTATATTTTATTTAAAAGGCTGTAGAAATAACTATGACATTATAGCAACAACGATAAGCTTCTGAAACTTGGTCTAGATCAAAAAGGCTTTAGCAAGATAACATGCTTAAGCATTTGTATTAATTTCTCAGGTTACGATCAAGAATGTATCCTTGTTTAATTTATTATGTCTCCTAAGGGAGGCAGGTGCGGATATATTGTGTCATTCAAACTCAAATTCAAATTCATTACAAAATTATTAATTATAATTCAAATAGAATGTGTATAATTTGGAAACGTTCGTTGGAATCCCAGAGAGCTTTAAAAATAAAAAGACACAAGTTATTGCAAGATATCACGATTATTGAATATTTTTTAAATTCTTCTCAAGTCAATGCTTCTTTATCTTTATATCTTGCTAACTTATGGTAAACAAGTTTCATTAACATAAATCCTTATCACAGGAACCAAGGATCTCAGCTTTTCTTCTCAGATATTCTGAATAGCCAAAATAAGGTTAAACGTGGAAATACCTTAAATTTATCATCAGGTGAGGCGCAATATTTCATACAACGGTCTAAAATATTGTCAATCTAAGGTCTGCGAGGGCTCATAATACAGACCACTCAACCAATAGACCACAATAATCAATCGCTCTAACAGCTATTCGTGTTGTTTAACCAACGTCGAAACACGGAGCTTGAATCTTACTTGTACTCCTGAAATGGAACAGACAAAATAATTAAACATTTATGTGCTGGAATAAACACGAATAAAATCAAATAGACTAAGTCTAGAATCGATGATATTGATATGATAACATGTATTCCGTAATACCTGATGTTGTATTTACTAAACATTTTGCAGCACATACATTTTGTAAAAATGGAGAATAAATGTGTTGTTTCTTGGAAACAAAAATGGCTGTAATCTGTCGAGTAATCAGTGTTATAGAATGTCTCTCAAGCAAGTTCTTGGCCCTCATCCATAAACAACTGATAAAATACCGCCTCACCCTCCATCAGAGGGAACACTGATAAACTGCTACTTTGAGATATTCCAGAAATGTTAAGATGAGATCTTGGAATGACTTCTTCATGCTAATAAAACAAAACAATATCTACAGAAAACAAACTATTAGATTTTAATTAAATATATGTAAATGTTTCTATCTTTTCGTGTATATTCGAATTGTATGATGTATTTACGTATACTTAAGTAAAATATATAAGACAGGAAATATTTACATGGTATATACGAGTAGTTAATTTGCTATGAACATGATCCATTCAACGTATAAGTTTTATTCTGAAAAACTGTTATGACACAAATTAAGAGATTCCTGATTTAAATACATCTTGAAAAAAATTCATTTGGATCAACTAAAAATGCTTTATTTGTCTCTCAATCGACATTTATAACATGGAAGTATATAACTAGGGAAAACACCAATGTTTAACTCACAATACTGTTACATTTACATACGTTTACAGCTATGTAAGACCGTTTTTTCTTTAAGTTTAAACATTTTATTTACATATTGAGTACGCAGTTATTTTTATCTATTATTTTAAATGGTTCAACTTAACGGTTTAATATGCTTTAAAGAATAATTAATTCCAGTTTAAAGTAACCAGAAAGTGCAATCAATTGTATTGAGAGGCGTACAGTAGACTTTATCCATGACCACCTAACATAAATATGCATCTCCAGATGTTTTGAAGTTTCTGTATTAAATTGTGTTTGTGTTTGGTAAAATGTAATTGCTGTGCATTTTACAAGAAAAAAATGAGTTACTTAAAAACGAATAAACCAGCCTTTCTTTTGTATTAGTTCATATTATTTAGTTATCTTTAGTAAAAAAGATTTGATATATTCGAATTGTGTATATTCGAATTGTATGATGTATTTACGTATACTTAAGTATAAATACATGAGGTAGGAAATATTTACATGGTATATACAAGTAGTTAATTTGTTGACATATTGTTTATCCACAAGTAAAAATAACCATATCTCTTTTAAATCAAGCAGACGGACTCTGCTAATGACAATGCAGAGATATTATTTGTTTCAATATGAAATGGAATGCAAAAACATATATGTACTTGTCACCCGACCTCTATTTGGGGACTCGAAATGACACCTGATGATTCATAATGAATTTATTTAAATGAATACTTCATAGTGTTGTTAATGAAAGATGTGTTGTTAACATACGTCTTGCAGTTGCCAAATTATGCATTCTTTCCTAGTTTAGAAATGTATATGAACTATAGCATTATGGTACATTTCAAGTGTCTCATCGAATATTTACCATTCATTTTGTATGCTTATTATATCCTTCTTTCTTAAGTCTAAAATTATATTATTTTATAAAATGATTACGTTTAAACTTAAAAACATAGTTTACTTTCTAAATATAAAATAAAATAATATAATCGTTTAAAAACATAACATTTATCATATAATGAGCAGTACAGCGAGTAATACTCTATGGAAGTTTTCAGAAATATTTTATAGATTATGAAACATTTAATAGTCGCCATTTGGTTAATCTAAAATCAAGGATAGAACGACAATGTAGCCTTCTGTTGACATGAAATCTAAAATTGAAACTATGGGTTGTGTTGTCTATTGAGAGGAACAATGTGAACAATAGAACAATACAACAGAGGTTTCCTGTCAACTATCACAGTAACATGCGACGTTGGCTCCGATAGGTACAGATATGAAAATCTGCAGCGTTAAACAGACGAATACTATCAAACGTGCCATTGTACATTATAAACAAATATATTACATTGGTGACCTTATCATAGTTGAAACGCGACTGTAATCATAATACTAGGACATACTCGTAAACCATATTATTACACGACATATGACGTACGTTCGTCTTCTTTTATCTCATAAATAATGGCAGACTTTAACACTGAATTCGATCAACAACACATGATTTCAAGTAAATTGCATCTCAGTTTTGATATAATCAAATCGAAATCTGCAAAATATATTTTAAATAAAAACAAAATTACGTTTCCCTAAAAAAAGACTTAAGACTCCTCAATGTAATCCCATACTTAATCTGTCCAAAACTAATTGTATGAACACGAATTTATTGTAATAATGGACACTGATTTAGTAGACCGACTAAGGCATAGCAATGACATATATATAAGTACAACTTCTCAATGCTATAAAACCCAGCAAAATAAAATAATATGATGTTCAGCAGTTTAATTTTTGGATTTAGGATTTTTTATTTTGTTTTTTAACAAAGTGATGTTCTAAATAAAGGTTGTAACCCGAATTATAATAATTTTATACTTTTAATTTAAACTGCACTGTTGAGTAAGTTCATTTTGTAAGAAACAGTTCAGTGAATTAACGCCCCTGTCTGGTTCATGTGTTGAACTTGCTCGAAGCAGCGGGACGGGACGGGAGACAGTGCAGAGATTAAGGTGGATTTCTTTTACTTAATAACTTACTTCAGGAATGCTTGGCAAACATTTCCTGTTTACCTGGTGTGTTTTGATCATTGAATAATTCTTTGTGGAATGAAAACATTCGTCACAATGTTTGACTTTTTAATATTGTGCAAATAAATACACAAATTATTAGGCTAAACACAAACTACAAATATATCAACTCTGAAGTTTTATTTCAGGCACTTAATTGCCTTATATATTCAAAATATTTTATAGAACGCTTACTTCCATCTTTAATCTTTACATAAACTACTAATTATAAAACGTGTCGTTGTTGCTATAATAGCATAATTATTTCTAAAGAACTTTCAAGAGAATATAAATCCAATATAACCATGTTTTTATTACACGAAACATGAATATAAAGGTAAAAAATGTTTAGTTAATTAAACCTTGTTGATTTGGATTACAAGTCGAAGAGCTTTCAAATGTGGCTGTAATATCTAGATAGCTTTCTCAGAGACAATACATCCAAACGAGTACAAGCCTGTCTCTTATATGTGACATGGATATAAACGGAAATAAATATTAGATATGACAATGCCTCTTTGATTAAGGGTACAGCTACAGGGAGTTACCGTTGTTGCTGTAATATCAAGATAACTCCTCCAATATCCCACTTTAAAGATAATATACGTCTAACTTAGGTACTCCTATATGTAATATAATATAAACTGCCATTTGTATAGGCAGTGGAATATAGCAATTGTGAATATTCTTGTATACGCTTAATAATAAGCGTACGGTTTTAGCTATATTATCGTGGTAACTCTTCTGTCCCTTAAGAGAAAATATACATATAAAATATCTTATTTATGACATATTACATGATTATAAAGGGTAGATCATTTTTATTATGTGACCACCCCATTGATCAAGCGTACAGTGAAAGGAACCAATATAATATTATTTTTCAAGAAAACAGTTTACGTAGAGTGTTTTGTTTAGGCCGTTGCTTAATACTTTCCGTTCTATTTATTCTGTCAGCTAAGAAGTTTATTAGATTTTCTTGTATCCAATTACATAAAGAATGAAAGAGTTAATTTATAAATATATTTGTAAAAGAAATTAGAAAAGCAACAAGTTTTTTATTGTATGTGAAATATGGCGTGAATGTAATGGTTAAAAATATAAAACGATATTTTATTGAATGAGCAAAAACCCGTGAGATAAGTACTGGGAATGCAAACTTGTGGACATAATTGCTTGGCAGTTTAAAAGATATTTATATTATAAATATGTGCTCTATAAGGGATGGTTTAAAATTATATTTGAAAATTGTGATATCTAGCAACACATGTGTCTTTTTATTTTTAAAACTCTTTTGAATTGCAAGGAACGTTCACAAAATTAACACATTATATTTGAATTATTATTAATAAATTTTTTATGAATATATCTGCATTTGCATCCCATACTAGATATAAATTAAATACGGATACATTCTTGATTGATATTCGAGATATGAATACAAATGTTTAAACATATATCTTGATGTAGCTTTTTTTATCTAGTTTCAAAAAGACGACCTAAGTCAGGTTTATGAATTTCACTCAGCGCACCTGCGTTACGCCTAGTATGCGTAATATTAACTATAAAATATAATATATTGTTATATTTTGGTAGGGGATGGAAATATATTATTATATTTTATTTTTATTCCTAACTAAATTATTATAGCTGCAGCAGCAACAGTATCAAGCAAATCGTGCACGGATATCCATTGTACTAAACTGTAGATAAGCGCACGGATAGTGGAAATACAGTTGCAGGCCCCATTGAGGAAAGTCGTAAGTTGCTATTTGCTAGAGAAAAGATACAAGCAATGCTGAACAGAATCAGAGCCATAAAGGAATATGAACCTTTAACAATTCAATGTTATTGTATTTTATAAATATTCTGTATGGTGTTTATTTTAAATCTCATAATAACTCAATACAACACGTAAACACACACACGTATTTAAAATAACATAATAATTCTACAAATCTATTCGTTTTGGTCTATGATTCATAACAAATAGGACACAAAGATTCTGTTTTAAGCCTAACTTAACCCTGTGAGTAGAGTCATGATGTGTGTTATGTGGTGTGTGAATGTGACAATTTAGATTGCTTGGTAATTAAAACAAGTGTCATAACTGAAAATTAAATTTTGCACAGATGTATAAGGCCGCTCGCTATCTTTGTCCTTATTTGTTGAGACGAGCTAACAAATTTATACAGAAAATGTGTAAGTATTAGCCAACTAATTATATTAATGGAACGCGCTCTGGGCCGGAGAAACCGAGCCGAAATCCTGGCCTGCGTTCCGCGTCTGCAGGTGCTGGAAATGGGCAAGAACTCCCTCCGCCCATGTGGCAGGCATTATAGTAATGATCTAAAATCACTTTAAAACGCCTTCTAGACTTAATAATATTTTTAGATACCACAATTTATTTATTATTACAATTTTTATACCGTGGATTTTTATTTTTAATAAAAGAAAAAGCAGATTTTTGTACAATAACAAAATAACAGATTTTGACTTGGTATTTTACATCTAAAGTCGGAAACGAAGATTACAGACATTAAAACATTTCCCAGGTGAAAAAAACAACTTTTTTATTAACAGTATTTTATTTCAAAGTTAACTACATAAAATTTACAATTATGCCATACTTAATCTACGTGTTAGAAAATAAAATTATTTTTGCCAATGTTTGCCTTATTCCTAAGTTAGATTTTTTTGTAATGTCAAAAGTTTTCTGTTTTGCGATGTGATGAAATATTATTTTTTTTAAATAGTTTAGTCACAGTTTTAATTAAAAATAACTCGTGGCTTCCAGTGAATTCGTCATTAGTTAAATGCCCCTTGAAAACACTACCAATAAACTGGTTACAAACTCTCAATGTCAATTCAGAAGTGGTCGCATTTGTTTGAGATAACTTGAGCAAATAACAATATTTTACAATTTTCAATCATCATCACTTGATTTAATTAATTTACCCTTAGATTCAAAATCAATAAAAAGTGAATGTGTTCTAAGCACAGAATCATTGGTATGGAGTACAGAACTGCAATCGTTACATTAAGTAAATTTTTCAATACTTCTTACAATGACGCCACAAATATCGTATAACATTTCATACTTAAAACTAGAAGTATCACAATTTTCCATGATATACATGGTAATCTCAATTTCATCATACAAAGACAAATCCAAATGGCACTTATCATGACCTAACTCAAGAAGGCCGAGGTGTGAATTAGGATCAAATTCAAGGCAGTTGGCATTCTCAGAAGCTCTGACACTATTTCGGAACATCAGTTGTCTTACTGCCCAAGTAAACTGTTTAGTATTTGGATTATTATTTTTTCCACCCCTACTTAGAACACAGGAGAAAAATAATTCTAAATGGTCTTGACTGAACTTATACGCTAGCAAATACTTAAAATCATCTAAAACTAACAATCTGTCTCGTATAATACAAAAACTCTTGATATTACTTAAACACCATAAAGCAAACATTTTCCTTGCATTGTCCAAAACCGATAGTTCTTCAATTTTAAGTTTGGACAAATAACTTTCTGCTCTTTTTAACATTTCGTCATCTTTTTCCTTGTTTTCTAATTTTAATGAATCCTTAATACTCCTTTCAAATGGATCTCTACTGTTCAAATAATCAAAATTATTCTTACGAATTCAACGGTTGGTAAACAGTTTATGAACTGTGGATGTTGTTTTACGCACAAAATTCTCAAGCGTCCGTTACGCTGGAGCTTAGAGTCTGTGCTGCAACCTTCACATTCATTTTTCGGTTTTTGTAGAAAATATGTTTGTCTGATAATTTGTTACATAGCCTATATTTAAACCCATTTTTTCTGTAAGTTTTTAAGTTCTTCTATATATTTAAAGCAAATCCTCCCTGACTTAGATTCTATAATTTTCATATCCGCTAGATCATTTCATGCAAGTTTTAACATGTGTGGAGGATCCAAAATAGTACAAATGTAATAATTAATGGCATCAAGTTTAAAAAATGGCGTGTTAATGAATTTACAACCTAAATGTTTTAAAGCACTGAGATTAGTGTTTGTACTGTCAAGGTCATACTTTGAACATTCACGCTCACTTCACTAATTTTTAGTATAGCCACTTTAATCAGCTGCGACGGTAAATTTATGAAGTTATATTTACAAAAAAGTACTTGTGAAAAAGTGGCTGCCATTAATACATCTGGACGTGCAGTTGTGCACAGCGCTACTCTTCACTATGTTACGAAACAACAAACATTAACAACAACAAAAACTAGTTGAGTTGCTCAGAGCAGACGTCTTGACGTACTGAACACGAAGAGTACCAACAAAGCAAAATCTCGCGTTAAAATAAAGAGTCGTGTTTCGGCATGAAAAGGCGTGATGCCATATCGTCCCGTTGATCGCCGCTCAACTCGATGAGTTCTTGCCCACTTTAAGCGCCTGCAAGTCCATGGATACACCCGCAACGCACAGCTGTGTGCGACCAGAAAACACAACATGTGGCTTTATGGGCAGTGCGCGTTCCAGTAGTATAGTACGTTGGTATTAGCCAACGAATTATATTAATGGAACGCACTCTGGGCCGTATTAGCATAGTACTACGATTGAATCGTCTAAAAATTAAACAATTTACGCTCGTTTTTTGGAAACTCTACGAGCTATCGAAGAACACGTAACAACATATATTATTGTAAATTCAAATTCTAAAACATATTTCTGTTGTGTCAACAATGCATAATAACTGATATATAACCATCTCCTTTCAAAATTATGACCAACCACTATCTTAAATCCTAACAACACGTACTATATACGATTAAACTTGTTTTAACTGTATACGGTTGTTTGAGAATTTTATGACACGAAATGAAACATTTTCGTTTCGGTAATGGATGAAAATATAAGTGGCTAAATATTACGAAAATAAAAACATTTCATTTTCATTGAAAGACAGTTAATCACATACACTGAGTGTATAAAGTAAGGAGGAAAATATTGGTTGAAGCATCATTGCTGTTAAATATTAGAGATATACATTTTACATTTTTTTCTTATTTTACTGTTGAATTCGAAGATCCATTAGATGGTGGCCAAGACAAGTTTAATTAAGTGCCACTCATCAAAGAAATAGTCTCACGGATGAAGTCACACAGCAAACAAAGGTGTGTGAGGCAAGACCTGATAAGTGGAAGACCCTCATCACTGTCAGTACAGGACGCATATCCCAGTCCTGACTGTACTATGTCCATATTGACTACTTGATCCCGCAGAATATTTGTAATAAGGTTAACTGTGGTTCATTGACTTCAATTTACATTGTACTTTGTTTAAATATAAGTTATGTTTGTTTGTCAGTCAAAATTTAGGTGGTTTAAAGTTCAAAAAGGACCAGAGAGCCTTTTTAAATTCATGTAATTGTGTCTGTCTTTCTACCAGTCTGTCCGTCCGTGCAATAAGTGTTTCTAAACAGGTCCTAGAGATTTGAAATTTAGTACATAAGCTCTCCTAGGTCCAATGATGTTATTGTCAAACGTCAAAAGTAAAAGTTTGCATTGCGCAGTTATAAATAACAATGATGGCAACGAGACCATATTTTGTATATCGCAGAATAAACACTCTAATGACACTTTATCATGTGACGAAATAACACATGTGAGCTCCCTTTGGTACGGGATATTGTAATATTCTAAGGTTTACGTTTTCAGTGATTTAAAGTGGTCTTATGTTATCACAGAGTTTACCCTTGTTTTAAAATTGAGTAAGATTTAATATTATGAATACAAAGACAGAAAGAAATAACTTTCTGTTTTATTGTGTTAGACAGAAAGTTCAGTGACTTTTACCCAAGCACGTCTATAAAGTAATATTTGTCTCATTGATACAGTTATCCCAACAACTGTTTATATACCGGTATATTGGGCTTTCTTTCTAATTGGTCAATCAATCAATCAATCAATCATTTTTTATTGCAATAGACATGTATAACATGTATAGCAAACGTCACTATAATAACTAAAATTTTGTCCACTCTCCCCACATCAAGATCACACTCATACATACAAATCCGCATTCACTCATCGCACTTCCATTCGCCAATTTCCCCACCTCCTCAGCCAAAGTCAATCTCCCTGTTGGGTGGTCTCCCAGTTAAATGCCAAAAACTCGGCCACATTGTAAAATGCTTGTGACACTAAAAAGCTTTTCAACCGAGTTTTGACCGCCTGGGGCGATGGTGCATTTTTGATCACATTGGGCAGCTTGTTGATGAAATGCACACCTGCTTGTGAGGGCAGGTGTTCATAAACCCCCGTTCTGTGTTGTCCAGTTCGGTAGTTTCCTGACTTGCTTGCTTGGTCACTACAAGCAAGCCCTTTCTCAAAAGTATAACTGTATATATTACCAATGAAAGGTTTGAAAATCACAAATTAGCAATTTAAAGATTGTTCAAGGGAGTAAAAGCAATGTACAAGAGATAAATTGTTTGGTGGTATTCAGTTGACGATAATTTTACAACGATTTGAGAACAAAATCATCACTGACTCTTGAATAATCGCATTAGTTCACCTACCTCGAACCCGCACTTGATTAGTCACTGTTTAAAATCCCATTATATCGTCACAGTTATTGTAAGATAGATATTTTTCAAATGTGTGTGTTCTTATTTGTAGTGTCCTACAGCTTCGAAGGTCCCTTGTAGATAATCTCAAAACTATAAAATGTAAAATAACTAATCAGAAAAGTCTATTAATTTGTTTATTATGGTATATTTGTTCCATCTGTAGGTGAAATAGAAGTATAAAATTGAACAATGTTATTTCTGTCATCTGATTCATGTTCTAATGCCTTCGATTAATCGAAACATTCAAAGGGGTACCTTCAAAGAAACTTTTCACTAACTTAGTCTTAGATACCGTAGGGAGAATAGGGAACACCCCGATTCTGTTGATTCATTAGCTGTAGTCGCCATTTTTTGCTGTTGCTAACTAGACAATTAATTTCTTATATATCATAATTTTAACGTATCAACACAAACTCTTTGAAACCCCCCTGAAGGGACAGTTTTAGAGAGACAGTTTAGAGTGTTTATTTAATTAAAAGCGATGAACGCAGATGGAAATGTATACAAATTTCCACGGAGACAACTATTTAAACCTGTACCGTGCAATATGTACCATTAAACCTTAGGTTTGTAAAAGTAAAACCTAATTGCACAGTATTGACTATCCAATACATACACTAAGAACCACACAAATCAATGTGGAAACAATTAAATAGACAAGGATGTTGCAGTAATAGATGGGTTCAGCTAATTGGATGTTCTGTTCAATCAATAATCAGTTACCATTGTACTGAATTTGGAATGTTCGTTAACACTTGTGCTGATTGGTTTAGCATCTGAAACCAAACCAATTGCTTACTTATTAAATTTAAAAACAGGAAGACTTTTTACCTTATCATTAATGACTGAAAAGTTTTTACACTGAAATTAATTAAAATTTATAATTGTTTTGTCAAACTATAGTTACTTAAAAGAATTTGAAATCCAATGTTAATGTTTGAACAAAAATTAATTTTGTTAGTAAATTAAATACATTATTACTGAAAAAATATCTGAGCAAATAAGTTAATTGATAAATTTAACAAAGCATTATAAAATAGTTTTAAATTAAATGGGTCTTGTACGATTGGTACAATTTAGGTAGTTTCTCAAACCCAAAATAAATATTTCTTCATTATAACACTCATATATAAAACTAAATAAAATAGTATTGAAATATAAAGATAGAAGTCACGTTATAAAATTCACGTCAATTAAGTCAAGATTCGGTATACGAAAGTTCAGTTGTGGTAAAGGCTCGACAAGTGCCGACTCACACAGTTTCTGTGTAATGATCTCATTACAGAGGCTGGTCGACATCAGCAGTTTCGCATCATTATCGGTGTCATTACAAAGGTTGTATTCTCAGCCACATCATTATACAACTGAGAGGCAGTTACCTGTTGGCAAGCTCAGCATCTTATCTTACATAATCTCGTTTACGAAGCTTGATATTTCCACGTAGTTATGCATATCTATCCACGTAATGATGTCTATCGTTTGAATATGATCAAACAGAGTTTAATTCGATCCCACTATGGGAACTGCTTTTATACATGTAACAATCAGAGTTTAGCCAATAACTATGAGATAATAGTTTTTTTTCAAGGTCAATGAATTTTAATTAAAATCTCCGAGAATTTCGAGATGATTCCAGTCTCTATTGAAACGAACTAATCAAATACATCGATTACTGGTCGGTCAATCGTAAACAGCGTTTGTAACGACAGAAACATGATTGTGGGAAACGGGGACGGCACTTTTCTAAGTGCAGTATAGTTAATATTAGACAATAAACTACTTGCATGTATCTTTATCTTGTAATTATTTGTCCTGTATAACTAACACTACTGTATAAATTATTTTCCGTTTATATCACTAAGAAACTAAAGTTTTAATTTTACTATTATTTTTGTTCAATTGTTTAATTTTTAACTAAAGTATGTTAGCTCAAAATTTATAACAGAGAAAACTTTAAGCTTTAGAATGAATTCCTTTGTAATTTGGACGAGTAAATGTTAGAACTAATTTTGTATATTCCAAAAACCACAAATATATGGTTGTCACTATATTGTAAAATCAGTCGAGGTTTGTCATCAATCAGCATTTCACATTTGTAAAATGAGAAAACCAACTCTAAAACTTGAGTTTTTACCATAGCGTTATTTTTGTAAGCTGTTTTCAACATCAGCGCTTTTTGATATAAAGAAAGAGAATTTCTCAAAATACACGGTGTTCACTTAAAATTGGCATTTAAAACATAGAAAGTGATAATAAAACGGTAAGCTCGGAAAAATCTGTACAATCAAATTGGTGAAGCCAGGTCGACGACATTTACAGCACTGAACTGTCACAGACATACGGTATAGATGGCTATTAGGAGGGTTACGCACTTCGCAAGCCCCGCCACAGAGTAGCGTAGTTCCGGGTATTTTTATACCGCTTAATAGTCTGAGATTGTGTAAATGGTCGAACTCTGGGACATAACAGGCGTCCATTGGAAGCTCTATCATATTTTACTAAGGTTTTTATTTTTACAATAAAACGAGTACTTTAGAATCGTTAATGTAGAAATGTAAGCACACGAGTAAGAGAAATTTAACATTTTATTTCAGAAAAACCATAGATATATTTCATCAATTTAGTCCCACAATATCAGAACAATTATTATTTATATATGTTCTAGCAATTTATCTATATATGGTTATTGTTTAGGATTATATTGACCATAAAAGTTAAAGTGATTTACTAATAACTGTAGTTTACTGTAATATTGCAGTTCAGTAAACAGTAATATACTGGTGTTTTTGGTCTGAGGTGGTTATATAAGATTAGATGATCAACTACCACTCAAGCTAATCTCTCTTTCAACGATTTCTTTTCATACCGTTGTTACCAGTACAGTTGAAGCAGATTGTATTGTTTTCCTAAAAATACAATACATATTTTTAAGTAATGTTTTTAAATATAAAATTAAAATTAAAACTCAATTGTCGTGTTTCTAGTTTTATTTTATGCTACATAAGGCCTAGTTAATAATAAACTTAAGTTAATTTATCAACATTATACAATGTCAGTTTACTTCAATAATTAAAAAAAACATATTAAAAGAGATGGTATTAATTCTTTTAGGAAATAATAGGGCCTCCAAAGCCCTGTTTGGGGGTTCAATCATTGTATCATGACAAAAGATATACAAGAATCCAGCTTCATGATAACTGAAAATAAATAAATTCAACTTCTCCCTCAAAAAACGTAAACAAAACATAATACGCATCTATTTCATATGCTAAAATTATGCCATATAATGTAAAATAAAATACTACTACTTTTAAAACACACACACACACACACAAACACAAATAATAATAATAAAATAAGATTAATACAGTCATTACGGGTATAAAATATGAGAAATTACATAATTAACTAACGGTGTCAATTAACTTGCTACATACAGGAGTATCCAGCAGTATTTCAATCCATTCTAAACTAAATTAAAGTTTTTGAGGTCTTACCACATAATAACACATGTCTGGTAATTTATTAAAAAAACCTAAGTGCAACAGAAATAAAGTATTTTGTAAAAAAAAGTTTACAAGGGACGGAAATTCGTTTTTATTCCTAAGTTGATATGTGTGTGCATTATTATCACAAGGCATGTCACCATTCGTATTATAGAATAATGTCATTACAGTGTAGACAAACATGTAATTTAATGAAATTATGTTTAAATGTTCAAAAGTGGGACGTGGAAATATTATATTTTTTCAGATCGTACAAGGACATTAATCTTACTAAATGTTTTTTTCAGATTGTATACTGGCTTAATAATTGTAAAACATGTCACGCCCCAAAAAAAACTAATCCGTATTAATCTACTTTGGATGAAAGCGAAATATAACATTCGTAATAAGGTCTCATTACATATTTTTCTTAAAAATAAAAATATTTCAAAATATAGTTTTTATTTTTTTATTTATTAATAACATTTTTTCCAATTGATCCTTTCATCAAGATGAATTCCTAAATAATTTATACATTCTGCTGTTTTTACACAGAATATTGATCGGTCCCACAAACTCCCTGGTAAATAAGACAACAAGCACACTTATAATCTAGATTAATATGAAAAACTTTTTTATTTATGTTTATGTACTTGTTTTTTTCTGCACTCAACCGAATACTATTACTGGTGAACTACCATTTAATTGCCTTAAGATCATTTTGCCCATAAGCAAAGAGCAAACACAAAATACATAGCAATTTAGAACACATAATTACAAGCATAGGAGATAAATTGTTGTTAACTGAACACCACTCACGTGTCAGGAGCAGACAAATGGTAGAGTTCAGCTGTAATACATGTGAAATGTTTGGTCGTCACGCCGAGCCACCACTGTTAATGTTGCCATAAATCCTGTACAAAACTGTTTGTGGGTACAGTATTGTGTACTCTGCTACTACACCATTAACATTTTTAACAAATAGTTTGAAAGGGAACAGTTCAAACCTATGTGAATGATATTTAGAAGTAATGGCAATGTCATTGTTTAAATCAAATTCAAAAAGGTGGATATGCTACATAGCATGTTTCTTGATTTATTTTAAATCACCAAATGTTTTTCCGAAACTAAATCTAAAGGACCTACTTTAAATATTTTTATAATTAAAGAGGGCCACTCACCGATGATCTCATACCAAAATTTTTAATGATTAGCCCAGACAATTATTTTGGAGGTCACACATATACGGCCGTCATGAAGAAGGGAAAGGCAAAGTAGATTCCAAATATACAAAGGCTTGGGAATTACTACAACTGTACATTAGAAAAGCTACATAAAGTTTTAATTTTTATGTTTGGCTTAGGTTATATTTTATGGCGTCTTTATTGGAACCAGTGAAATTCTGAACGATTGAGACAGGATGTAGTGCAGAGATTGGAAATGGCCAAATAACCACCAGTAACGTCACAGATACTCGAGCAATTAGATCGAATAAGTACCATATATGTCTTTTGCTTTCAATGGTCATGGCCATAATTTACCCAATAGGTGCTAATGAACATTTCGCCGTCTATGCTGAGACCCTGAATGACATCCCTGTTGGATGCAGTATGCAATCTATCTGGACCTACAAGACATAGAGTGCAGGATCGGGATATTATTTAAATTTACTTTTTTTACATTAGAGTTCCAGAGAGTTTTTTAGGCTCCTTGAATTCCTGCCCCTTAGAATTCCCTTGTGATATGTGACATGGAGCAACGAGCCGGAATAAGTAATCTCCTTCTAGATTTCTTGTAATAGTTATCACTTACCTAGTGAACATTTCACTGTTCCAAGTAATGTATCCGTTGGATTTCATGGGGAATACATCCTATATTACCACGGCTCATATTTATACAAAGGCAAAGTTTTATGAAACCTTCATGACAGAGTTTATCAGGTTACGATCTTTCAGGGATTCTCAGGAACGTGATGTGGAACTGGAAGTAATATTTTCAGAGATTTCATTGCTTTTCATAGGGGGAAATATATAGTGGAAAGGTTACTTTAAAATTTGAGTTTAAATTACATATCTCTGGGAAAATTTAACATTGAAAAGTTATTTCAAAATTATCTGTTATATACACATTTTTCTTTTAGTGCAGGCTGTACAGTATAACAATTAAATGCAGTAAGTATATGACATAGCATATTACATCTTAACTATATTAACTGTACTAAGAAATCATTAAATAAAACAAATATTTTATACGCCGTATATTCCTTTTTAAATTTAGTATATGTTGCACATGGGTTATACAACCGTATTTAATGGAGGTATTATATTACTTTGGTTGTCATGAACAATTAATACTGTGCTTAAAAGTAACACTTTCAGTTAGATTAAATCTCTTAGATACTTAAACATACCGATTCAATACTTAGCGGCTAAAACTGCAATAAGCGTTCATTATGGTAACATATGCGGTGAATGCTTATGTATGTGTAGTTATAACGTTCACTAGTGTTATGATGTAAAGAATTAAAACCCATAAATTTTTCGGTATATGATGTGTTTTATATTGTTTAGACTGTAATGAGTAAAAGTGTGTATACGAGGGATGACTTATGCATGACGATGATTTTTCTACAGTATATGTTTTAAATTTGTCACCGTCTTTGAACATTTTATCTTTGGATAACTAAATATTTCTCATATTATTAGTTGCGTTTTCTCTTTACTGTCTTGTTCTTGATACAATTTCATTCTTTTTTAACTCTAATTCTTATTTTAAAATGTTTTTGATACCATCTAAGGAGTTGTTTACATATTAAAACTACCAACAAAATGACGATCGACGTTGAAGAGAGACGCAGTATATACGGTACAGTCTGCCAAAGAAGCGGCAACCTACAGTAGGTACTTTTTTTAACGTAGGGGTAATGCATTTGCGCACGAAGTGTGGGACTCCCTTGCGGACTACCCACTAAACCCCTATGGGCCACGGAGGGCCCAGGCCGGAACCCTTTCGGATGACATCTTGCCTGGTCCGTGTGTCTTATGTCTACAGTAGTTATTATTTTGGGTGACATTGAAATTATTGCCTTGAGAGCTTTTACACACTTAGGATAACTAGTTATTTTATTGATAAGAAGTTAGATGTCTTGCACGATCAGTTTACGCGGTTATAATCATGTAGTTTCTTATTAATATTCCCAGTAACGCTAAGATCTTCATAAATTTGTATCTCACATTTAACTGGTCTCACAGTTAATAGTAAAATCACTACTAGGATTCTTCGTAGAGTCTTACGAATTGCTCTGGGTAGAAGAAAAACTGAAGAAGCCATGCAAAGTCAGTCCGTTCACTCATCCAGTAAATTGCATTAAGCATTAGTACTATGAGTACCTGCTCTGTCTCGTCTAATAAAGTTCTGTGTAAATGGAGACTTAGAGAGTAAAAATTTACCACCTCACGCATACTTGTATTCACTATACATCGATACCAGAATAAAATAAAAACAAGCTCATGCCTTATACCAGGTTAAAATCTAGATCCATTTTTAGTACAATTGGTTTTACACCCATAAAATGATGTCAACATTCAAAAACTTTACGATTTAATTTTTAGTTGTTGACTTATAGAATACTTCTCATTTATTACAATACATAGTAATTACTGAAACAAGAGTGTTTTTATTTGTTCAATTATTGGTTATTCAGGAAAGGTACAAATCTTTTTGTATTTCCTCATTTTAATATTCCTTAAGTATTTACTTTACTAGAAAAGCTAAAAGGCGCTTGGATGCTTAACTATTATATCTTCAATATATCCATAAGATATTCCATAATTTAAATCCAAAAATAAAGATGATAATATTGGGTTTAACTTTGTTGTTATGGGGGTTAACTAGGAGTGTTTTAAATAAGATGGTATTGATACTAATAACTAGTCTACTAATATGTTTGGCTTTTATATTTCTGGTTCATTGAATATATGGATTCCTTTGATAAGTTACCAGCAATAAAACAATTCAACACCTATTGCAGACATAAACGATAAGTGCTACATATGATACAAATGAAGTTATAAATCACCAACTGGAGCACATCAAGTCAAACTGTACTCTGCCAATGAAGTGGAAGGTAATGGTACAATTAATATAGTCAGCAGTAAGCGAGCTATATTGTAGTACTTTATATTGTACACTGAGAGAATACATGAGTTGAGTAACTGGCTTATTCTCAAGTGACGACCATATCAAACTGTCTATTTGTGTACATTGAACTGCATTGCATTAGTTTTTCGTACTGTAAAGGCTAATTAAATGCTTATTATTGAATGGGAAATATGTAAATCAATGGCGAGTCTGTGTTACACGGACTATGAAACCTGTCTTCACGCATACCATTGTATTCACGGTAACTCTAAATATGCGGCGAATATTAGTCCCAAAAATGAAAAATTATTACAACCACAAAAAATGTTGAAATTTTCACTGATTTTACACCATTCATAATAAAATATTTTAATTAAATGTTTAAACATATCTTTTATGATCGTTTCTACTTAATACTCTTTATACAAAGTAATATTAACAATTTTTTTAGAATATCCTATTTAAATCGGCTGTCACAAGCATACTAAAAGATATTGTAGAATGCAATACCGATATGAAATGGAAGTTATACCCTGAAGCAAGTGAACTCAATCTCTGAAATAACAGTTTGGGATCTGGGGCGGAAAGATCTTTTATAAATATAGACAGAATGCAATATTACTTTGTGTAACATTCTTAGTTTAAAAAATTATTTATAGGAAACTTGTATTTCATTCATGGACGCTATAAAAACAACAACCAACAATAACCAAAGTTATCCAAAAGTACGCTTAAAATGGGTTTATTTATTAAATTTGTAACATATTTATAATTTATTGTAACATTATAAACTACTAATCACTATTTGCTTCGTTGCCCGTACTTTCCGGGCTATAGATGATTAATGCGACTGAACAAAATCCTTATATAAATACCCTAAGAACAAAACAGTAAACATTATTTCTCCAGTATTCCTCTTATTAACAATAAGTAAGTTCCAGTAATTTCGTAACAATCATCTTACCAAGTCCTTGGTAAAATCATTTATTATTATATACGATGGAGTCCTACAGTATTTTATGTTGGTATAAGTACAATGATATATCAAACGGAAGTAGGCATATAACTGGTACACATTCTTCTGTTTAATTGATTTAATTGAAAAATACTTTATCGATAACAGACTAAGTCTATTACATTCTTTCAATTTCAGCCAATTGTAAATACATGCTTGGATGATGAACACGTAACTTGTTAACTTTTAGTTATATATTGATTTTTGTTAGTTCTCAAAACAGAGCAAGTGTTATATCCTGAAAAATATCTGTTTATTGACTAAAAGAGAGAATTTTGTAAAATGAATCATCCAACGTTGTGTAAAATATTTGTAAGTTTCAAGAAAGGAATGAAATAACAAAGATGAGTATTGATGGTTCTCGTATTAAGATTGTTTGGTTGCCTAAATTTACAATTAGCTGATTGACATTTAAAAATTTTAATTAAATATAGAATTTGTTAGATTATTCTTTTAAGATTGAAGCAATTTTTTGAAACGATTTTGTTTATATCTAATGTCGTGTATTACTTATTATTAATCTTAAAATATTTGTTAGTATAATTTTAGGAGCAAATTCACATGTGTGTATGTTTACATGTATGTACTGTGCAGTTTTTACATGGATAAGTAGGACAGAAGAAGCGTACTATTACAGTAAAAATTCGAAGGATCCACGCTTGTGTTTCACTTCAGGTATTAGGAAAAAATTAAAAATTCTCAATCCGGCTGTGTTTCTATTCAACAGACCTTCACCTCCGTCCATTAGGTTTTGTGTGATTGAGTAAGCTAAGTGTGCTTTTTTTAGCACAAAGACTTTGTGTGTGTAGGTTTACAGTTTGTTTTTACGTATTTAATTAAGTATGCGTATAACAATTAATTCTAAAACGCGCATATCGAGGCTTGCAAATTTAAAGTTAATGGACTGCTTTAAATAGCAAGTGCAAATATTGTAATTACAGTAGGAACAGATAAAAATAGTATATATTTTATTGTATAAATATGTATACATCTGTTTTATTTATATATTTTCTCAAATACATTATCCATTTTGAAGTAATTAAAGTGTAATACTGTCTATATAGTGTATGGAAGGATCCCTTAAACATTTATTCTGGTATATACGATATTGCAGACGAAACTACAACGATACAACGATATTTAGTTTTTTTAAATTATGAATAAGACTTCTGGAAACCTTCCACACAAACTGTAAACTGAAACGTTAATGGTTGGTTATTAACTGTAACCTGTTTATAAATTTTAGTCACACCAAATTACAATTTTTGAATTCTTTAACTTTAACAGAGTTTTGTGTAATAGCTTGTCATATGTGGTTTAGACTTTTGTTTTTGTGAACCATTATACTCGTACATATGACTATTGCAGGTTTAGCTCGTCAGCCAATAAGGAAAGCAAGTAACTACTCAATTATTACCTCAACAAATGTATTGCATAATTCCTATTCAGTAACAGCTTTTACTCCTACTATGGCCCATCCACAAACATGGAGGTTTTTCGCAATGTATTTTAATTAAATTGAATGTTTTATTAAATTGAAAGTATTGCTGTCACTAAGACAGATTTGGATAAACAAAGAAATTTCTATTTTAGTTCTAAATTTTCCAAACACATATTAACATCTTTTACTAAGGCCTTTAAAGGCAAATTGTTGCTACATTATAAGACAGCTTAGAAGATACTGTAGGGTGTCGAGAGTCCTGTACACTAGAAGGAGACAGATCAACCAGAGTAAAGTTTAAGTATAGACTTACTCAAAGTCTAAAAAGTTACAGCCGCCAACAGGGTCATTCATCGCTAATATACAAATATATATATATATATATATATATATATATATATATATATATATATATATATATATATGTATATAATATATAAATATGTTTATTGAAATTAAATAAGGCTATTGCCATTTATACAATTTAATGTAAATATATATATAATATATATATATATAATATATATATATATATATATATATATATATATATATATATATATATATAATTTCAATAAATATTGAATCGTAAAAAGTACTTGCTCCCGGCGGAGTATATATATTTATTTATCTATATACAAATTTATATAAACTCAAATTTCATTATTCGTTAAATATTTGGTAATTTAATTAGTAAATCAATTTATAATTTAATAATTTACTT
Organism: Homalodisca vitripennis; assembly: GCF_021130785.1. NCBI lineage: Eukaryota > Metazoa > Arthropoda > Insecta > Hemiptera > Cicadellidae > Homalodisca > Homalodisca vitripennis. The sequence continues at coordinate 104,667,726 of NC_060208.1, read as the reverse complement.
AAGTGGATAAAAAATTATACTCTGAAAAACTCGTTAAAACTAATATTTTTATAACTTTACGACATATTGTTCAAACTTATGAGGGCTTTACTTTTTGATTTCATCTTAAGCTGCCACATGAAAATATAATCAAAAAAATACAAATATAACTATAATGTTTCATATGCGTTGTGGCATGTACTGAGACAATACCAAATTAAATCTATCATTAAGCTTTTCATGAGTTTTAAAAAGCTTTAGTTATTACATTATTTTACTTACTAGTTTAGAAAAAAACATTAACGAAGGTTTGAAAACATATTTAACCTAAATAATGTATTAATGTAAAAATGGTACTTATTTTTTTGTAATCACCTAATAACCCTTTAACTTTTAACTTTGGTCTTCATATATATATATATATATATATATATATATATATATATATATATATATATATATATATATATATATATATATATATTTCGTGTTCTTTATTAAACATTTTGCTCTGCTATAAGAAATTGTATTCACATCCAGACTCAAGTGGTAGGGGCAATATTCCACAGTAATAAAAAAATCCAATATTGAAATGGGTTTATAAATTCATCAATATTTGCAGACTATGTTCTGTAGTTTAATATCGTAGAGAGAGAATGAAACCTCTATTCAATTGAGTGGTTTTATTTCCTCGGTACTATTTAACTTTACTTCTGGATTTTATCAGTATTTCAGCGCTATTGTTGCAATCATGCAAACACGACTAGTATTATTAGTCTAACTGCAGCATTTCCAAACTGCGATCGAATAACAGTAACACCATTATAGTATGGGTTTAGATCAATTTGTTGGTGTTCACTCATTCTCAACATTGAATATAAATCACACCCTTAACTCGCATTTTAAGGTCAAGGACACGTTTCACAGTCTTGAGCTCGCTTTTTATAATCGTAGTCAGTAGGCTTGCTTGCGTTTTCAATTATAAACGCGTTATACCGTTCGATCTCTTTCCAGAACAAGGTCACTGTATACACTGTGTACTTCGTTTTTCTAGGTCACGTTACATAACAGTATTCTAGGTTTTACATACAACCCCTAAACGGATAGCGTTTTATAAAATTCATGGTTCACAACAGTGCTAGAGAAATTTCACAAGCACTGACTGCTGTTCTTAGAAGCCTTGTACTTTAATCCTAACTAAAACCCTCAGACAAGCTTGATTTATTTAAGGTTACGGGTTATATTCATATCTTATCTTTTTAGCACAGCATCTATATCTCATGCACCATACTTTAATTATCAATCTTGTAGTTTTTTGAAATTATATTTCTTGAATAATAAATTATTGAAAAAATATTTGTTTACCTCAAGAGTTTTACGAGCTTTGTATACAATCACTAAACATGTCCATCAAGCTTGTATTCCGCTTCATTATCACAGTCACAAGTCAAGCATTTATTTTTGTTTCAACATTTAATTCCTAAAAGTTTAACACTCTTGCGTTTACTTCCTTTGATAATTTTTAAATTAAATTTCTCTTATATTATATTCGGATTAAATGTAAATTTTATGTTTGGCAGTTGTCTTGAAATATCTAATTCAAGATGCACTAACTGTTTTGAGGTTTCATTTGGTCTATGCCGGATACATAAACACATAAATAATTGTTAAGAGTATGGTATATACTATTACTATATTTTATCGTAAACATCCTGTATGAAGTTATAACCTGCATAACAATGTTTTATGAGTGTAAAGGTTCAAATATTACATTATATGAATTTAGTCTATATTTTTAAAATAACAAAGAAATGATGTCTTGCAAATCAATAGACCACTGTACCAACAGTTTTAATTAAATGAATAGCCTTCAGCGCATGTTAAAAACAATTACAGGTTTGGTTGCAATCAGTTTGAAATGAAGTTTGTAAACATAGTCACTATTATTGGTGCACTTTTATCGCACATTTCCCAAAATTTGCACGGCTACTATATTAAACTTTACGCAATATAAAAAAATATATTTAAAACAGTTTGAGGATTTCTAATCCCTTTTAATTTAGGTGAAGATCCTTCATCCACAAACGCACATATAAACTTTAGAAAAAATTGTATTTTAGGCTGTGCAGACAATTCCCTAATTCCATTATAATAACGATGTGTGTGAAAATATTTAAAAATATTTGCAAATTGTATGAAATTCATATACAGTAATATAAAATAAAGTCGTTTGACAGGTATTTGGCCTTCCAATCATATCTAGTTTGCTTATTTAAACACATGTGTGACAGAAAAGGACAACTACAAAATCATTCAACCTTAAAAAGTAAGCGATTTGTGGTGTACCGTACTGATAACATGCTCGCCCGTGAGAGATCCGGGTTCGAGTTCCGGCGGAGCAAGTTCTTTTTGCGATTCAATGTTTATTGAAAATTAAATCTATTGCGTCCTATACAAATTTAATCAACGTTGAAAGTCATTTGACAGGTATTTAGGCTTCCGCTCATGTGTTAGTTTGCTTATTTAAACATACATATGACGAAAATAGTCAAATACACAATAATTTAATAGTGAAAATTAAACGCTCTTTAGGTGTACTCTGCTCCCGGCGGAGCAAGTACTTTTTTTATTCAATATAATAATAAATACATACTGCTGAAAAACTGTGATGTTTAAGCAAATCCTATTTGAATGACATACCATACACTCCTGTGATAAGTGATGGTTATGTGAATTGCACAGAGCAAACATTTTGTCAATATATTATGTCTCGCAACATTAATGCACACTGCACATACCCTCCTGTTTCTGTTCTTTCAGCTAAGGTAAATTTGTCGTTACGCATTGTTAATGGAAACTATTTTCGGGTAATTAGAAGGATTGAATTCGTCACTGCAGCCAACTATGATTAAAATTATATAATACTACTGTCATAAATTAATTTGCAGTACACTATGACAGATACGTAGTGCGACGTGTTAATGCCAATGCAAAACTTCGGAATAGGTATTTTATATAAATTGCATCGCGGAATATAGATGTATCTATGATTTATTCTCATGTATAACCAATATACCTGTCAAAAATCCTCCAAATCATTGTTCTAGATTTTGTACGATTGGGTTTAAAAAAATCTAAACATCCAAACATAAAAAATATCGAAATATCCGAACATATTTTTCCTTTTTTTGAAATTATAATATAAATTGGAGTAGGATATATTTTCCATAGGGATGAAATTTAAGATATAAGATCTTAAGCAATACATATATAATCCATTTTCAAAAATTCCAATAATGAGGAAGATTGTAACAGGGATTATAAATTTTATTTCTATAACATTTACGTAAATCAAAGGGTTAGTGCGTGCTTTTGTTTATTTCAGGCCTATGTTCTTGTATTATAAATTGAGCACAATTATGAAAAAAATATAGAATTATAAAAATTGTACACGGGTGTGATTCTGTTAAAACCAGAGCGAGAGTGTGAATTTGTGTTAACAACGCCTTAAGGCAGGTGTGACATGTTTTTCTGTGTAAGCCCTACATCACTTTGGATCTGAGAAGACGTGTTTGATAGTAATTAATTGCACTACTCACCCTACTGTGCGTCTAACGAAACAAGTTTTCCAATACAGTTGAAGTTCTACCAACAACACCCTTGAGGCAAAATGATGTCACAAGGTTGTTAGTGTATCCCCAACACCACCTTGAATCTGAAAAGACGGTTTTGACAATTATTATTACCGATCCTACTATACGTCTCACCAAACAAGTTTTTCAATAGAGTCAAAATTCTACCAATAACGTCTTATGGCTGACTATATAGAACTAACACTGCCAGAGCCGATCTTCAGATATTCATACTAGCTGATACTTGATTTGTCACCAATAAACAATACTACCGACATCTAAACATCTAGATCGTAGAATCTGGTTATGGTATTCTTGAAGAACAAGTTTCCAAGTCCTGCGGTATGAGACAGAATTAGTCCTGGGAATTTCAAAGTTTTCACAGACAATATATGTTCAGTGCCATTCTATTTGGCTGTGACATACAAATCTCTCTGCAAATTACTGAATTAATGATGAATGAAATATATAAGTAGGCGTGCTTATAAACAACAATGGATTGTTTCCGTATGAACTTTTACCAATGTTTATAACAAAGGCGTATCGCAACAAAGAGTCCTATGGTTTTGTATCGAATACGATACAAATTAATTTTATCAGCCAAATCTGATGGATATTGTTGGGTATTTTACTAGTTCGGATTCCCCATGAAGGTATACCACACAACTCTCATTGAAAATTACTTCTCATGACAGATATCAAGGATAGGTTTGGATAAATTCACAGTAAGTATAAAGCTAGATCAGAACTATTGTTACATAGAGAGCATTACATAGGCTGAATTTGTCTCATACAGACTAGACCTTACGATGTGAGACGGCACATCAACGCCGTCCCGTGTCGCGGAGGTTCCAGAGATCGAAAAATGATCATAAGAAAGTGAGTTAAGATATGCTTTGTATTCATTGTCCTCCATGGTGGAATAATGATTGCTTACTTTATAACGTGACATTCGCGTAACTTCTTTTAGTAATAACTTGGATAAAATTGGTGGAGTGGCGTTCAACCTAGAAATTTAATCTTAATTATTATTTTAACATAACGTTTTTAAATATTTTTTATTAATTTTGACTTCGAAATACCTTCAATCTGAAACTTTGATATAAACATGTTCAAGTACACTTTTAACAGGGTTGTAAGACACGTCTTTTAATTTTTTTTCTGCCGTACTTTATCACCAATGAGACCGACAAGCAACATAAACATGTATTTCAAGTGACAGTTAGATACTCTAAATATATGTTTTAACATCAAATACACATTCTAAAATTGATATAAAATAAAATGTTTTTAATCATAAAAATTTCAAGCAGGTTCACACATTAAGACACTCATGCTTGTACCATGATTTATTCAAGGTCTGCAGAGAAGGTATAAAAATATTCTGAATCCTCCATAGCCTTACTACACTATTTTACAATGCCGGTGTTTTCCCTGCAGGAATCTGAGCCTGGAATATCTCTTCAGCTGATTGAATGTTATATTAAACACAACACCTCTTATATCATATTCTTTATTCGCTCTTAGTTTACGTTTATGAGCCATTTACGATGATAATTGTTATGTTTGTGATAAATATTAATAAGATTTTTTCCTTCATATTGCAAACCATTACTTTAAGTATTCTCCACTACAGTAGTTCTAACAATGCACATTTGAGGTTCATGGTCTTGCCATATACAAACAGATAGACGTTAGGTTTGAGCATATGATTTTAATTTTAAAGGAGGTTAAACAAATATTGCAAACTAATAATCCCTAAAAATTAATATCCATATTTAGTACTTATCCGAGCATAACTGACGTTTGTAAAAAATATATTTTTCAACTTAAGAATTGACACGGTTATCAGAATCGTGTTTTCAACAAAATAGTGATTTGGCTCGGTCAAAATATCAGGCGTCTCAGGTAACCTGAGTATTCTAAATAATTCTAGCTTTTAAGGACTAGAAAACAATTTAAATATATTTTAATAATATTAAAATCATTATATATTTTTATAAGAAATTAAATTCCTAAATGAACACTATGTCTTCCATTTACTAACATTTTAAAAGTATTTCTATCTAATATAACAACGAATAATGAAAATTTATAGTTAATGCAACATAAAAATAGGTTTCGACAGTAAAATATAGTCTATATTGAGGTAAGTTGTAGTTGCTTACGTTATGAGAAATATACCTTCAGCCAGGATGCAGAGTGATAGCCCACTAGTAGTTATGAACAATTATACACTAGAGGAGTGACACTCGTACATCGAAGTGGTAAAGTATTTGTCTGGACTGTCAAAAATCTACTTGGTAAAGTACCTATGAGTCTCTTATGTGACAGATTTCGTTGTTTCGATTTCACACCTAGACAAGGTGCACAGACAATATTCACAACTCGGACACTTATTTAGTGATTATTTACTACACTGCTACGAGATATCGGACATTTCTTAAAATACATTCATTCACATATCACAGACAAAAAAAGTCTACTACTTATTTTATTAGTTTATGTGAAATTATATTCCGAAAGTAAATCACATATCGAGAGGAGTTAACCACCAAAGCATTGGGCGAAGAGGGTTGATCTTGTACTGACTGTTGACATTTAATTAAAAATTGTTTAATACTAAGGTACACGCAAATTTAATTTTTCACAGTTAATTGAACCAAAAAGGTTGGTAATACATAAATTCTGTTTACACACACATAATCAATTTGTTTATCATTGCTATAACACGCCTTAAGTCTTCAGTCACGGAGGTAGCCTATTAAGGCCGTTGTAAATTCATTCGTTTTTTTAATTTTTTTTTTAGATTCATTTACATCTTTTGATAGCAAATAACATAAAAAAGTAGCGCATTCTACTGAAGTTCGTTATTATTGATAAGAAACCAAAAATAGTTTTATTCTTATCTTGAAAAAATGTAACATTGAGTACAAATAAAACTCACAAACCTTCGTTATAAGACGGCACTTATTAGCTTTGTATTTCAAAAAAATTGTTAAAGTTAATTCTAAATAGTTCACGCCCATTTGATTAAGTTTCAAGTTGACCTATTCAAAAGATGTATTACGATGTTTCTAATCTTGCATATAAAATCAAATGTAAAAAGAAATCTTGCTACTTTTAAATGTTGGTAAATGAAATTGTAGAGTGTATTGCTGAAAAATGTTTTATTACACTAAAAGCCCTGACAAAAAGACAATGGAAGCTTTTATCTGTTCTAGCCAACGAACATTTCAAGGCGATATTAAGTTGTCTTGGGGACAAAGAGACGGCGGAATCAAGATAAGGAACTTCCACACCAAAGGAAATTTACAGTTTGGGTCAAACCTTTTGTCGGTTTATCTGTAACGATTTTTAAGGGATTTTTATAATACACAATAGTCTGTAGGTATTTAAAATAAGATAAAATCATATTTTTAGGGCTCTAAATAAAACCCTAGGGTTTTTAAGGGTAGTATAGGGTGGTATGTTTAACTCCATTTAGGATAAAACAACTAATTATTTTGTATAACCTTAATGTACCACTGTTAAGGACCGTTACAATTAAATGAGCAACATTGTCGTCATTATATGTTTAAATTCATGTTTATTTCACAATTTCATATTGAAAAGACCGTGAATCATAATAAGTTACTTTTAATAACCAGTGTCAGGTATCCATGCGAGTTGTGAAATTCACCTGATATTGTTACTCGCGTGAAGCACATGTGCACCACCGGGTTACAGACACAAGCTGGTCAGAATTTAGATTGAGTCTAAAAGGATATCGAAAAAAGAGACTAAAAATTTGTAAAGAAAAACCCTGACGCAATTTAGAATTACAAGAACAGGAAGATATGGGAGGCACACAACGTGTTTGGATTAGTTGTTCAAAAAATATGAAGATGTAATAAATAGAATGTGATACTGTAAACCACCTGGAAAATAAATCTTCGACTTCTACCACGTGTGGAGTAGAGGGATGAAGGGCTTCTTCTCCCCACCACCTCTCCCTCACATCTTATTCACCCACTATACAGAATAGTATCTCTCTTTCTCTCTCTCCTTCACGAACTCTTCAATAATTAACAAAGGAAACAATTTACTGGCTAATAAACTAACTAACTAAATTAATAATAATATCCTTTATTTTATAAACAATCATAGAATGCCTATGCATGCGACAATAATACTATAATAAGAGACGTAGAATAATACATTAATTCCGTTATCAGAACTGGCATTTCACTTTCACTATCAATTATTATAATATTCAAGTACTTTCTTCCCAGCGGCCCATCATGAACTTCTCAATGGAGTAAAAAAATTTGACAACAGATGATGATATGGTGTTTTGATCGAGATTTTAATTTTTTGGTATTTTATAGTTATTTTATACTCTAAGAGTACTTATTGATTAGTCTCACGCCAATTTTAGACGATAAGTGATGAAACGCTTTTGTTCTGTGTTAGTCATTTCTGAAGTTGTCCCTGCCTCTCGTCTCGTATTGGTGGATGTCTTTGCCTTGAACCAATTTGCTTTCGAATCGACAGTAATGGGCGACCTCGAGAATGTAGAAACAAGGTAAAAGTAAAATTTTGGAGTTTCAATTTAAAACTATTCTGACATCTTTCTCTTGCATTTTCTTTCAAATGTATTTGAACAGCTGTCCCATAATTTCAAACCTTAAGATAAATATGCATGTATCAAACAATACTAGGCTGTTTTTAATTCATCTATGGAACAAAATTTTGCAAGTTTACGCAAGACATAAATGCCGGAAGCAGCCTTTGAGCAGACGCTTTCGAGGCGATAGTCCCATATCATCCTTCGATCAAGGTATAGACCAAGGGAGTTGATGGATTCAGCTACTACGGTAGATACTCTTGTTCCAATTGCCTAAGGCAAAATTTCATCAGGTTTGGTCTTATACTGTTTATTTTCAAATGTATTCTTCAAAAATTTTCAATACATGAATTCATCTCAATTATTCGCTACAAGATAGTATTTTTTATTTAATCTAATACAGAGAGTCGTTTTGTCAGCGTATTCAATCATCTTTTCATTCTGGATTGAAGAGTTTGACCTGTTAACACCAACCAGGAAAGTACTAGCCCTAGTATTGATCCCTAAGGGACACCACACAACATTTTCACTGCGCCTGACAGTGCATTGCTCCCTGTCTGTAGGATAAATGATGAGCCAATCATGAGGCAAACTCCAAATACCACATGTCCACAACTGGTGCAACAGTGTCGCATGATGCACTCATTCAAAAGATTTGGAAAGGTCGACGGATATGCTTAACACATATTCTCTCCTTCCAGGCCATCGATAACAATGTGAATGAGATCTGACATAGCGCCGATAGTTGATTTGTGTTTTCTGAACTTTAGCTGTTCAGGACATAGAATTTCGAAGCCATCGAGATATTTTTCAAATTGTGCGATGAAAGTTTTTTTTTATTTACTGAGAGTGATATAAGTTCAATTGAAAATACGTTTTCAAATTGTTGCAAGAACTAAAACATTTCTAAATCGTGAAATATTTACTGTATTTACAATAACCTAATTATGTTACCTAAAGTAAAAAAGAGTTTGTCATGCTGTACATTTTGTAGTGGAGTTTTAAAGAAGATTATCGACTTAATATATTTATAATATTTTCTATTTTATTAATTCTATTACCAATAATGATGATATAGGAGATTTCAATAATTGTATACTTTTATAGAATGCCTAATGATGAAATAAAATTTTTATATATAACTGAATTTGATACTTAGGATCTGTTACAACTGGACATAACTTACAGTAAAGTTTACAAATTTATGATACTTAATTGATACTTTATTATGTGGAAATATGTTATATAACTATATCATTTAATAACATTGAATTCAGACTTACGGTTACCACATAAAATCTTTTTATTAAAGGTTTTAAAATTTATATAAGATTAAATTTAAGGCAGAATGCTTTACTTTACTACATACTGGAAAGATGTATCTAAGATACACAATATAGTAAAACGTATATTTATTGTATGGTCTCGCATAACAGTAATATTCTCGAGACACATTTATACAGTTCTTCTATTAGATTACTTGTAAATCAGTGAGTTAATAAAATAAAGCAATATACATGAAGTTATAAAGAAGTGTCTAGACTTGTGGAATAACTATAAGGTATTTGTAATATACTTATTACAAAATAGCTCTGAGATACAAGAAACATAGAAATATATTAAAACGTCGTTTTAATTAATTGTTGACGAAGTTTTGGAATATTACGTATGTAACTTATTTGTATATTTACTAAATTACATACCCTATACCCAACAATAAAATCTTAATGAATCAACTTCAACCAGCGTCAAAAGTTGCAACAAGTCACTTTTAAAGAATAACTCTCTATCAAACTGCACTACTCCAAACAGTAAATCGTATTCAGCGACGTAAAAAGAAACAAATACTTGTAGGAATTTCTTTAAATTACTATTTTCTTTCATGAAATTCTTTTTATCTCTGGATGTGTTTGAATTCTAACCTGACAGTTATTGCGTCCAGACAAACCGGATATGAGACCCCACATCCGGTCAGACCGGAAGTTAAGTCACATGTCTGTCTCTCCGCTTCCCTTTCGGTTTTCTCTAAAAACGTGTTTAGGCGTGTATAGTCGTTATACAACCATAAAATTAAGAGTTAACCAAACTAATAGCTTTATAATCAGTTAAAGAAGTATAAAATTGTAGGTAGTTAATTACATTAAAGCAAAGACATTTTTAAAATTAAATTTTATATTTTACATTTTCTACTAGAAAGGAAATGTGTCTTACTAGAGAATGTTAATTCCAAATTTAAAATGTTCTAGAAATATATATTAAAAAATTATTTATATTAGTAGCGTAAATATAACCATATCCAAAACTGCACATAATATATGGACATGAAGCGTCAAGTTTGTTACCCGGCCTCAACAAACATAAAGTTTCGATGTTAGGGCCATTCGCATCTTTTATCGATGTTAAAAATATTTTCGTTGCTATTAAAAAATGAATTCTAAATAATAAATCCTCTTTCAAACTTGTAGTAAATGTTAACAACTTCTATATTCACATGAATTGTTAATATTTTAGGACAGTAAATCAACTTTTAGTTCAGTTAATTTATTTCTATTTTCAGAGTTGAACCCTTTTAGGATACTGTCCCTAAAAACAAAGAATATTTTGATCAATCCAAAAGGATAAATAGACCAAACAAATAACAATTAATCGCAATTTCTAATAAGAACATTAGCCATCCGAATAGTATATTACAAATTCCTTTCAAACTACCATGTTTTTTAAATTATTTGACAAAACGCACATAGAAAGTATACCATATATGGTATTTTTAAATCAGTAAAAACCCTATTTATTTTTATTATTAACAAATAGGTTGATGATTTTAAAAATATGACTTCAACCTTACACCACCTGCTTTCCGGTCTTGAACATTTATTTTATTATAATATATATAAACAAAAGAAATGTAAAGCAGATTTCATGTATAAATACATTTCATTACAGGTACTAATAAGAGAGCTGTAACAGTGTGAAGGTTTTAACAAAGGACAGTTTTTTGAGATCAGCGAGTAAACGACGGAACAAATAATTAACTGGACTACATTGATATATTGGTCATTACGCATACATTGGTCGATTTGATCTTTACTGTGTTTCTTATAGTGTCCAATATTACTTTAGTGTGCATTATATTTGGAACACCCTGCATATCAGTAAGCGATAGGTCGAAATCCTTAATATCGAAGACGTACTTACAATTGTTCACAATCTTTTTATAATGCTAATGTCACCCTTAAGACCTTTAAGAAAAATATTTACGGAATACGGAACGTCTTAATAGTCTCTGTTATTTTAAAATAAAAATATACCCATATAAAACAATCAATTAAGAAAGTGACTGAAATTATTTTTTCCAAAAGATGTAATAACTTACCAGTTTTGTCATATGTTGTTAATTTTTCAATACACTTCAATGATTAAAGTTTCAGAACAAAAATGAATAATCGATTATATTGATGTATTCAGACCATACCATTGTGTGCAATGGTATGGTTCAAGGTAAAGTTATATTTTTTTGCTGTAACTAGTTCAAAATCAGTTTAACAGAATTCTGATTTGTAAGATATATTTCCCTGATAGCATATTAATTTATATACTGGCTCATCAGACTCTACTGAGATAAAATTTGGCTTTTGTCACTTAAAGCTACTCGAGCGAAAAATTTAACGGAATTTCATTACAGCTAACTTCGATAAACAAGTTTTCTATAACCAGTGAGGTATTTTCAATAATAAACTTCCAAGCGGCCTCTGCTGTCACAGGCAGCTTTACTTGCAGGAATAAATACTTTATATGAACTGATGTTATTAATAAAACTTGGATTATTAATAGCGTCCGTCCATTGCTGTTGGTTGTTAAAGTGCAGCGACCTCTCGCCATCTTTCTTTGATGATAGAGTTCTCTCCTAACAGGGAGGCTCATATGTTCCTCCTCCCCATGCGCTTCTCTTTTAACTCTTCCTTCCCTCAACTTTCATCTTTATTAATATGATTCACCTTTCATTTAGTCGTAATACCTGTAATCGACAGAGCAGTATGCAACTTCATCTAGTCCCCTATATAATGTACAATGTTTGGAAAAACTGTTCTCGGTAGAGAATTTCAAGTAAGCAAAAATGCATTTATAACATTATTTTAACTATCGAAAAACTTAATTACAACTTAATATGTATGCAGTTCTTATCCTTATTAAAGAGTTTCGACTGATCTTATTTTGAATCACTCTGAAATTTAATTACATACCTATCATGATATATACTACTTTTGTTTTAAATAAAAAATAATATCCAAAGTTTTATCAAATAAGTATTTTGTGAATTTGAAAGTGTGTAGTACAATTTCGAGTCAGCGTGGTAGGCTCCACGTTCGCATCACTGCGGACATTCTGGCCCAGAGAGTGACTCCAACGTACCAATGTTTAACTAAAACCATTTCCAGAGACCGTTCTCAGCCTGACGTTATGAGGAAGGTGCTTACAAGGGGTACTCGCAATTCGAGTGTGTCTATCCACGGTATCGGTCATGGTCTCGATCACTACCTTTGTAATACTTTCTACTTTAAAACTTTTGTTTTAATGAAAGCAATATTCTAGAGTGTGAGGTATATGAAATGTTGGAATTCATGCAAAAACAATGAGAATTACACATTGTGCCCACCAAGAAATCTAATGAAGGCATTGACTTAATTCAAACCCCTTCTCTACCATTACAACAATCCCGATAAGTTTGTAAAAATTTTAAATAACTGTTATTTAATATTTAATATTATTTTAATTAAAATTTTAATGTAAATATGGGTTTGAAAACAGGGTTGTTCATTAAACGGTATGTGTAAAGTGAGAGACGACCTACAAAATTAAGACTGAAAACGGAATATCACGCACAGTAAAGTAGGAACGTGACAGTTGGATATTTAGATTAAACCATAAATCTCATCCCAAGGCGTTATAAATAGCGAGATGACGTCATACCGCTGGAGCTGGAAATGCGGAATCATTTACATACTGGGACTGATATCACTTTTTATTGACTCTACAGAATGTAGAAGACGTTTATTTTTTCGACTGGAATTATCTTTATAATTATATCTTGTATGATTATTTGTCGGATTTAAGAAAGTAGGTTTGTCGCACTTAAACACTGTACAAAAGTTTTTAAATTTATTTATAAATCATTCAATGGCATGCTAAAAACGTTCTTTTTATATTTTATTGAATTCCATTTTAGCATTGTTCAGAAAAACCTGTAACATAAAAACATTTTAATAAAAGTTTTAACCTGTTTCAAAATAAAAATGAACAATGAAAATAAGTATTTCTCTATTACAAATAAAGTAAGAAACATATTTAAGAAAATTGATGTTACCTGGCAACTCTCTGTTTTTGTGTTTGAGCCAAATCACTTTTGTGTCGAAGACACTTTGTTATCATTTAAGTGCTAAAGAATCGTTTTGAACAGACGCCAGTTCTGCTCGGGGAAGTGCCAATTACCGACTAAGAGCACGGTGTTGATATTAATTCCAGGGATAAAATCTCTTATTATTATTTTTCAATATTTGTTTAATCTCCTCAGAAATAAATCTAGGCGTATACTAACGTATCAGTCTGTCTATTTTCATACAACAGAAGATTTTTTGCTTAAATGCTGAAATGTGCATTGTTAGAACTACAGTAGTGGAGTACTCAAAGTAATGGTTTGTAATAAGAAGGAAAAAACTGTCAATGATATTTGTCACAAACATAACTTCTATCGTAGTAAATGGTTCTTAAACTCAAACTAAGAGTGAGTGAGTACAGAATAGAATATACGAGGTGTTGTGTTTGACATTACGTTCAGTCGACTGAACAGACAGATTTTTGCTGTAAGGACGGGGAAAATACTGACATTGTAAAACAGTGTAACGAGGCCCTGGAGGCTTCAGAGTATTTTTGATATCTTCTCTGCAGAGCTTGAATAAATAAAATATGACTATCGTAACGTGAGAAGCCGCTCTGAAACTTTCTTCATTGATAAAATCGAAGATCTTTCGGTTTTAGCATTTATATTTTATGTTAACACCTGTATGTACTCTCTCTCTTAATGTCTCTTTAAATATATGTTTATATTGCTAATCGGCGTTCAAGTACGGCAAGATATTATTTTTTTAGATAAAAGCGTGTTTTGGAATCCTTTTAAAAAGTATTCTAAACAACTATATTACAGTTTCAGGATCTTATCAGTTACACTGAAATCGTATTTTATAAATTAAATAATTGTAACAACTGTCAAACGAATTTTTCAGTAAAAGTCTATCATATTTCCTTAGCTTTAAATTTCAATAAAAATGCCACATGCCAAAAGTTGGTGGTATAAAAGTTATGCAAGATTCATTTTCGAGGTTTATGGCCACTCTAACAACTTAATACAGTTATCAATAAAATATGCGAATGGCAAGCAAGAAAATTTGTTTCTTTAGACTTTAGGATCAAGGTGATGTTTGGGATACATTGGCTACCCTTGTCTTATCTGCCTATGCTTTATTAGTACCCGGTTTATATCACAAAATCACACTCACACGCTTCTAGCTTATAAGCACACCCATGTAGAATTGTTATTTTTATATATTTGCTTTATAATTGTGTGATTACCTTCAGAATATTACTCTCGCTTTATGATATAAAACATAGACCGAGAGTATCAAATACCAACCACACACTAACCTTTTGTTTTACGTACATTTCATAGAATATATACATACATACATGACACTATATGAATATATATATTTATATATATATATATATATATATATATATACATGTGTGTGTGTATATTTTGTGTATAAACTTGTGTGATTTCAATGTTATTAATGCAAAAGTTTGTAGAGAATCTTGTTTTTCTTTTTTTTTCTTTGATACTCAAACATTCAAAATCTATAAAATAAAATAATTAACAAAATATTTATTCAAAAAGTATTGTATATATAATATTGGATTTGCATGACCAATATACCATCTGCCTTGGTGTGATACAAATATTTATTAAAGTAGTATTATATAATTTTAACTATAGATGGCAATAGTGACGAATTCAATCAATTCAGTTTATTTGGTTACTCGAAAATGGTTTTCTTTGACATTACGTTATGACTTATTTACCGTAGCTGAAGGAACAACAACGGCAGGCTCTGGCCACTGACATGACTCAACAAAATATTTCCTCTGTTTCTACAATTTAAAGAAATAAACGATCGCAATGAGTCCGCAAACGAGTGTGTGGCCAAACTGATGTTTGACTCCATCTGATGCTGCCGCATTAGTTACTCCGGCGCATCAGTCGAATTAATCAGATGCGGCGCATTAACTTGTAGTCTTACTTACAACTGCGTATGGCAGCTGTTTAACTGTTTGCTCGTTACAATTGGTGCTAACGTATGTTTGAATGCTAACCTAATGTGTAAGATCGATAGATCAATACCAAGAACACTCCCGCACGACAGCTTCGCAGGGTGTTTTTTTAGGAACCCCACTCTAGAAGAAGTCTGTGCCTCGCTGTTCCCTTGTATACACCTTGATTGAGGGTTGACATGAAATACACACATCGATTCGGTTTGCGCAAAATTGTCTTCAGGTATTTATATTTGGAGGCCTCTAGCCAAATATTGCGCTAATCAAATACTGATGACTGCGTAATATAGTATGGTTTAGTGGTTTATCCACACTTTCCTACTGATTGATTTTGTGGGGGACGTGCGCAATCAATTGAAGAGCGTTCAAATTTCAAAAGAAAGCAATTCAAATAATCGCAAAAATAAATTTCAGAGAATCCTGAAAACAAGCTTAAAAAAATTGAAACTGTTGACTCTGCCGAGTCTCTACATTTTACAAACCATTCTGTTCTGTAAGTCAATATGTGCCCTGCTAAGGGGCCGAGACATACATGGGTATGAGACAAGAGGCAGAGACAGCTACCGAACTGAAAGACACAGTGAGCACTTGACGACACAGGCTGGTATTGGTTTAATCCACAGATTGTCAGATTCAATTAAAACTGCCCCAACGTTTAAAGTGTAAAAAATTCGCCTCAAACGCTTTTTAGTTTTAAAGGCATTTTATAATGTCGGCGAATTTATGGCACACAACTGGGAGACCGATCATTTACAAGACTCACCCCGACGTAGGAAGTGGGAAAAATTGGCGTAATAATGAGACTGAAAGAATGTAAAAACTGTATGCTTGAATGGATATTGTTGTATAAATGACGAAATTATTTTAATTTAAATGCCTGGACGTTTGCTATTCATGTTAACATATTTTCGCAACAAAAGAATTAACTTTTCCTCAATTGACTTGACTTATTGTTTTGGCGTGCTTTGTATACTACTTAAAATTGTTTGCCTATGATGTCCCTATTATTCAGCAGGAAATTGTGGGCGAAGCCGCGGGTAATGGGTAGTACATTTTAGTGTTACAGTGAATAATAAATATCCTACAAATTTAGAAAATTCTAGTTCTTTAATTAACTTTGGATGACTTTGGTTGTTGTTTGTTATTGTTTTTAACCGCATTCATGAATAAAGTATTATCCTGTAAAATATGTTCAACTAAAAATGTTTCGCAAAGTAATATTGTATTCTGTCTATATTTATAACAAATCCTTCCGCCCCAGATAACGCAAACTGTTATTTTAGAGATTGAGTTCAGCTGCTTCAGGGCATAATTTCCATTTCATATCAGCATTGTATTCTTCGTCTTTCTGTATACTTGTGAGCGCCGATTTAAATAGAATATTCTGAAAATGTCAGTTAATATTACTTTATGTAAACAATAGTAAATAGAAATTATTACAACAGCAAAGATTCAACAATGGGTTTTAATAGTTTAAAATAAATAGATCGTGTTAAGTCTTCTATGAACAAATATTGTAAAACTTTTTTGGTTATAATTTCTATTTTATTTTTGGGTCCAGTATTTACAGGTGCTTTTAAGCTACTAACATAAACTACAGTACAGTTAAACGGGCACAGATTGACAGTTTAATATGGACGTCAGCCAGTTACTTGAAAGTAAGCCAGGTACTCAACTCATGTATTCTCTCAGTGTACAATATAAAGTACTCCTATATAGCATGCGTTACTGCTGACTATATTAATTGCACCATTACCTTCCACTTCGCAGATAGTGTACAGTTTGACTTGATGTGCTCCAGTTGGTGCTTAATAACTTCATCTGTACAGTATGTAGCACTTATCGTTTATCTCTGCAACAGGTGTTGAATTTTTTACATTGCTTGTAACATATCAAAGAAATCCATCTATTCAAAGAACCAGAAATATATAATCTATACAACTTAGTAGACTAGTTTTAAGTGCATTACATCCTTAAAAGATACTCCTTAGTTAAAATACTCTCAGTTTAATCCCATAAAAACAAAGCCCACAAACCCATAAACTTCATTTTTTTAAATTTCTCACGATACAGCTAAGCGCATTAGATTTCCTTGTAAATTGCATGATTATTGAATATTTAACCTAGTAAATACCAGCATTTTTTTAATTTTCCTAAACAATTAAAATAGAACAAATTAAAAAGATTTTCCCTGATTCTTACCCGTGTCTTGTATGAATGAGAAATCTTCCATAATTGACGACTAAAACTTAGATTGTAAAAGTGATTGATATTGACATTATTTTATAGGTATGAAACCAATATCACCACAAACAAGGCTCTTAACTTGATATAAAGTTATTTTTACTGTATTATGGTACCGATAAAGCCTAGTGACGGTATGACGAGTAAGCGAGATGTGGTAAATTTATATGTAACTCCATTTAGACATAACCTGGCGAGACGAGACGGAGTGCCGAATAGAGGACAGGTACTCATAGTACTGGTAGTTTTATTCGCTTAATTCAATGTACTGGATGAGAGGACAGACTGACCTTGCATAGCTCCTTCTACAGTTCTGGTGGTCATTCCTTCTACCTAGAGCCATCCATAAGCATGTACGAAGAATCTTAGTAGTGATTCTTCCAAGCAACACAGATGTGAGACTCAATTTTATGAAGATCTCTGCTTTACTCAAAATAATAAGAAGAACTTACACGATTATATTGTGTAAACTGATATTGCACGTCATCTGACAGCTTATCTAGGTTGAACTGGTTATCCTGAGCATGTAAATACCTACTGCAGGTCGCCGCCTATTTGGCAGACTGTACCGAATATATTGCAACTCTCATCACCTTCGATAGTCATTTTTCAGGTCATAAAATATTTATATGTGTATTTAGCCTTAGTTATTATCACAAACAAATGTTATAAAAAAAGAAATGGAGTTCCAAAGTTTATCAAATTCTACCAAGAACGAGACCAAATAAAAAACGTTAATAATTTATAAATATAATTTATGAAGATGGTGAAAAAATTACAACTTATGTTCTGTAGAAAAGTAATGCCTTAATCATCCTTCAAACAACCACTTTCGCTTATTACAGTCCTGTAAATATAAAATACGTCAAAAACGAAATATGATTGAACATAATATATTCTCTGGACACTAATACAAAGTATAGATATTTATTTTTACCTTATTATTTCTTAGTATAGACTATTATTTCTTTATCGACTTAGACGTAATATTATAAGCCTAAATACTATTTAATTTAACTTTTATTAAACTTTACAGCCTGAAATAAAGAAAAAGTAAGTATATAACAGATAACTTTGAAATAACTTGTCTACGTTACATTTTTCTGAGATAAATAAAACTCAATCACTCAAAATTTTATGTCTCGTTTCACATCACGTTCCCGAAGATTCCTAGTAAATCTTCAACTGAAAAATCCTGACATAAAGTGACCCTTTTCCTTGACCGTATAAATATGATCCATGGTAGAATAAGATATATTCCACATTGCATCCAACGAGGACGTTACTTGTAACAGTGAAATGTTCACTAGGTAAGTAATAGCCATTGAAAGAAACCTAAAAAGAGACTACTTGTCCGTCTCGTTACTCCATTCACATTAGCAAAGGACTCCTAAGGAGCATCATCGGGTACTTTAATATAAAGAGAGAACATTTTTATAATATACCGATCCAAATACGTCTATTTTGCCTTGCTTTACCATAAAAAAAATTGGTGTTTCACCATTGGTGGTTCACTTTAGTTATAACAATTTTTAAAGTCGGTCCTGTGGTTGTAAACATTGGTGGTTTAAACATAAATCAAGGAACATTTGTGGAGTATCCACCTTTTTTGAAGTCGATTAAAACAACGACATTGGCCATCACTTATAAATATCATTAACATGTTGTTCCTTTCCAACAGTGTGTTACTAGTATAGGACCAGAACACATAATACCCACAAACAGTTTTGTACAGGATTTATGGCAACATTAACAGTGGTGGCTCGGCGTGACGACCAAACATTTCTCATGTATTACAGCTGAACTCTACCATTTGTCTGCTCCTGACACGTGAGCGGTCCTCAGTTAACAACAATTTATCTGCTATGCTTGTAATTATATGCTCTAACTGGCTCAGCGTGACGACCAAACATTTCTCATGTATTACAGCTGAAATCTTTCATTTGTCTGCTCCTGCCACGTGAGCGGTGCTCTTAACAACAATTTATCTGCTATGCTTGTAATTATGAGCTCTAACTGGCTCGGCGTGAAGACCAAACATTTCTCATGTATTACAGCTGAACTCTACCATTTGTCTGCTCCTGACACGTGAGCGGTCCTCAGTTAACAACAACTTATCTGCTATGCTTGTAATTATGTGTTCTAACTGACTATCCATCTTCCATAGCTCTTTGGTTATGTTGGTAACAACGGTGGGAAAGGATATTGTTGAAAGAGAGGTTATCTTGGGTGGTAGATGAGGGCATCATCTAATATTATATAACCGCCTCAGATCAAAACACAAGTTTATTACTATTTACTGAACTCTAATACTACAGAACATTATAGTGATTATAAAATATAGTGATTATAAAATAACTTAACTTGTATTGCGATTATAATCCTACACAATGAGCACATTTTAAGTGCTTGAATATACAAATAATAAATGTACTGATACTGTGGGACTAAACTGTTAAAATATATTTATGCTAAGTATATCAGAAAGAACTGTGCAATTGCTTTTAAGTGTGTATTTATATAACAACAATCCCTAATTTGGAGATTCATTTAAAAAATACTACTTTAATGTAGAGAAACATTATGGCATCTAAAATTCCAATGTGATTACATTATAATCTGTTAAAGTGTGTAAAATATCTTATACTGCCGTTGATGAGTGTTTATGAGGATACAACAGCTGTGGGTATATTCTCACATTTCCGACCTTAAAATCAAAATCTACCTTTTTAGATTCGGAATCCTCATTAATATATAATATAGCGTCAAATGGACGCTTAGTTCGTCCCAGAGTTCGACCATTTACGCAAGCTCGGACTATGAGGGGGTATTAAATCCGGATATACGCTACTCGGTGGGGCTTGCGTAGGACGCAATTATGCTACTAGTCATATAAACAGTATCTTGTGACAGTTCAGTGCCATCCCTATCGTCGACCTGATTGATCAATTTGTCTGTACTGATTGCTTAACGTATTCTATTTTATTATCTCTTCCATCGTTTGAATTGCCAAGTTTAAGTAAACATCGCGTGTTTGTGAAATTCGTTTTTCTGATATCTAAAAACGCTGATGTTGAAAACAGCTCACAAAATGATATTATGATAAAAACTCGAGTTTGTGATTGGCTTTTCTTGACTTTACAAATATGAAATGTCGATTAATGAAAAACCTCGTCTGATCGACCATATACTGCCTGCATTCTGGTTTGTTGTGTTCAATATCATAATTTTGAGATTATCTACATCATCGAACCTTCAAGACTGTCTTTCCCTGCATATTTATTTGTTGTAGGATCTTACAAATAAGGAAAAAGACGTTTTAACAATATCTGAGTTAAAATATCTGTGACCATATATTGTGATTTTATAACAGTGATCATTCACGTGCGAGTTCAAGGTAGGTGAATTATGATTTATTCAAGAGTGAGTGATGATTTTGTTTCCAAAGCATCTGCAAATTACCGTTGAATGAATATCTCCAGAGAATAGATCATTTGTACAATAGTTTTATCCCTTGCAAAACTTTAAATTGTTAATTTGTGATTTACACACATTTGATTGTTAAGATTAGTAATTTTAATTTTAAGAAAGGAATAACTAATGCACAAAATATAGAAACCATTGTTGATTATCTGTGTCAATGAGACAAATATTATTTTATAGACATGCTCGAGTAAGAGCCGCTGATCGATCTGTCTGACTTAAATATTGGATTCATACAATTGTGAAGCTAACTTCGTTGTTACTGTGTAATAACATAAGAGCACTAATTGCAGACAACGGGAACCTTAAAATGTATCAATGACCCGATATAATAGAGCATCGAAGGACCACCATTAGAGTGTTTATTCTACCATCTCGTTGCCATCATGGTTATACATACCACCAATGTAAAAATCTACTTTATTTTTTATTTTAATTTTGACCGTTTAACATTAAAATCCTTGGACCTAGAGAAGCCTATGTAGTAAGTTTTAAATCACTAGCATCTTTTCATAAATAGTTATTACACGAAGACAGAGAAGGACACTATTTTAAGAACGCATTATCAGGTCATCTTTATTAAACAAACTACACTGTTGACAGACAATGAAATATAACTTACATTTAAACAAAGTTTAATATACATGGAAGTCAATAAACTACAGTCAATCTTATTACAAATATTCTGCAGGATCTAGTAGTTAATATATAGACGTAGTACAGTCAAGACTGGGATATGTGTCCTGTACTGGCAGTGATTAGGGTCTCCTTCTTACCAGGTCTGGTCTCACACACTTTTGTTTGCTGTGTGACTTCATCCGTGAGACTATTTCATGGGTGAGTGACACTTAATTAAACTTCTCTTAGTTAGCTTCTAATGGATCTTAAAATTCAACTGTAAAATTACAAAATGTTAGCAAATTGTATATCTCAAATGCCAGACAGCAGTAGTGCTTGAACTGATATGTTTCTCCTTATTTTGTGAAAGTACTGTATTTTAATTAATTATCTTTCAATGACAATGAAATATTTTTTCGTAATAACTTTACGTTACTTTTATTTTCACTCAAACAAATGTTTTATATCTTGTGATTCAATTCTCATAGAAACCCATACAATCAAAACAAAGGAACCGTATTCATTAAGTTTTGTTAGGTATTAAGATAGCGACCAACTAGTATCATATTGTTGTGGTAGAATTGAAGGAATATTTGCGCAAAAAATGCACCGATGAGATATTTTAGTCTGTATTTACATAATGATAAATATCGTTATGTATAACTTTGTTTATAATGTACAATGGCACGTTTTATAGTATTCGTCTGTTAAACGCTGCAAATTTTCATATCTGTACTTATCGGAGACAACGTCGCATGTTACTGGGGTAGTTGGCAGGAAACCTCTTTGTTGTATTGTTCTATTGTCCACATTGTTCCACTCAATAGACAACACAACCCATGTTTTCAAATTTAGGTTTCATGTCGACAGAAAGGTACATTATCGTTCTGTCCTTGATTACATATCAACTAAATGAACTATTAAATGGTACATATCCTATACAATCTATCTGGCAATTCTCATCGATTTTTTCCGCTGTACTCCTCATTTTATGATAAAGTCTTGATTTACACGATTATATGACTACATATTAAAAAAGTAAACTATGTTATTTTCATTTAAAATTGATTTTATAAAAGATTATACTCAAATCAAAATATTGTTTTTATTAGCATAAAGAAGTCATTCCCAGACATCATCTCAACATTTATGGAATATCTCAGAGTAGCAGTTTATCAATGTTCCCTCTGATGGAGGGTGAGGCGGTATCTTATCAGTTGTTTATGGATGAGGGCCAAGAACTTGCTTGAGAGACATTTATAACACTGATTACTCGACAGATTACAGCCATTTTTGTTTCCAAGAAACAACACATTTATTCTCCATTTATACATAATTTATATTCTGCAAAATTTTACTAAAGAATATAACATCAGGTTTTATGAAAACAAATAATTATTTGTTATGACAAAGTAATGACTAATCACTGTAATCGATTCTAAGCTTAGTCCATATAGTTTTGTGGCTTTTCTTGAAGCACATAAATATTTAATTATTTTGCCCGTTGGCATCTCAGACCATAACAAGATAAAGATACTCGTGGTTCGACATTGTTTAAACCACACGAGTGTTTGATAGAGCGATTATTGTCACCTAATATTTGGTTATATTTGTATTTTGAACTCTCGTAGACCTTAGATTGACAATATTATAAACCGTGGACTGTGCAAATATAGCGCCACACCAGATGATATTCTAAGGTACTTCCACATTTGAGCTCCTTTTGGCATTGCAGAAGATCTTTGATGAAATAATGACTAAGATCCTTAGTTTCTATAATAAGGAGTTTAAGAAAATGGAACTTGTTTTAGCAAGCTGTAGTAAAGCATAGCCCTAAAGAATTTGATGTATAAAGTGAAGCGAACGACCATTTACTACTCCCTCATTATGTCTTAAAATTCAGTTAAAGGTTATAAAGATATAATTGGCTGAAAGTTAAATATTGCTTTTGAATATATTACAACTATTGCTGGCGTCGAAGTCACGTATGTGGCACTATTGTAATATTGTGACTTTAGAGGTTAAAAAGTTGGCGAGGCATCAGGTTGTGAATATTCAGGACCAAAAGTCAAAATACTAGCCTTTGGGCAATAACTGAAAAAGCGAGGTGATTATACAATAGTTTCCAATCGGAAAAATAAGGGATGAATATTAATGCCTTATGTTTCTTAGATGTCCGATTTCTACCAAGCGATGCTCTGAAATATTTAAGTTTAGATCTTCTGAAGTAAGAAATTAGTAGGTTCATCAATTAGTTTCTCCATTAAATAGGTCAGCATTATGTACAGAAATATTAGGCTGAAATTTATATTTCATACAAAGCGGTTTTTTCTAGAGAAGGTTCTTCATCTGGTAGTTGTTTCCTGAATTTCTTTGCAAGGTTTATAATTAATCTCGTCGGAAAAAACAGCTTCAAAATAACCAATATTATTGCAAATAAAATATATTCACCACATAATAAATCCTCTTGTCTTAAAGTTTCTACAAGTCCTTGTGAAATTACAAGAATCATAGTGGATGTATTTACTGTACTATGAATATTTTCAGGTTTAAACAATGCACCTAAATCACTAGTTTTATCCTGCCAGCCCGTATAGTTACTGCCAAAGAGATAGTTTTATAGTATTTTCAGAAAGCAACCATGTTGATAGAAATTCTGAGTTTTTCTTTACAAATGAGAATATTTCTCTATGAAACAAGTGCTCAAATGTTTAACTGGTGTACTCCGAATGGCCACCAAACTTTGTTAGGAAATATACTTCTATAAATATGTTGGTCTTAAAAGTTTACTTTGGTCAAAAAATGTTAGTAGAGTTTTTATTGTTGTATTGAACACAATATATCTAAAACTTTTCTTCGTTGAAATAAGCGTCTACTTCCGGCCAACGTTATCTACTTTCAAGGTCTATTGCATTTCCGGCTCCCGTAGTTTGTTAAGCTCATATACACATGTGCATCATCTGTCCACATAAAAACCCACAATCACAAAAACCAGTGTAGGGGGTACGCGTTGTGTAACCCCTATGCGTAGTTGATCTTCATGGAAAGTCTTTTATTTATCTGTTGAGAGCATAATACACGAGTATGTCATATTTCATCTTTTAAGACGCTTATAAGTTTAAAACACAGCATAGTTCTTCTAGGGGATTTTCAAAAGTTACAATACTTGTACTGTTCACAAGCTCTGTTTAACTTACATATGTCCATACATAGCTTGCATGATATAAATTTTCAATACTTGGTGGTTTTGGATTCTTCAATCTATAATCTGAGAAAATTCAAAACATTTCCTGGAAATTCCGTCATTAGGTAGATTACAATACACATATTTCTATAAAATCTACCTAAAACAAGGAAGCTTAACATATATTAAAGAAAATGATTATGCGGATCAGTATATCCCCGGAGATGTTTGGTCAATTTGTGTCTTAAATAGAAAATAAATATAATTTATAAACGTTAGCTGTGACATATTTCATTAAAATTTAATAGAATAATCTCGTGTTGCCTTTTTTGTAGTTTTTTCGTTTTTCATTTCTTAAATTACATTTATAGCGAAATTGGTCAACACATTACATATTGAAATTATCTGCAAGCCGTATAAGTAAAACAACAAGTAAACATAACGTACGAGTACTTTAAACAAACTCCGAGTAACAATACGGGTCGGTACATTCCAACCGGAACTCATCTACATGATGATATCAACTTAACTAATAATAAAATATTTAGTTATTCTGAACAAATCCAAATCTGTTCTGTCCTTAATAGAATTAAAAGCCCGAGACAACGCGATGTACGTACAACCGTGAACGTAATAGTGAACATCCTTCTCAAGAAGAGTCGTTCTACGTTTAACGACTGTCAATGCTGACAGCTAGTTACAAAATCAATGTTTCTCCGCCTGGCAGCGCTGGCCAAAGGGCGTGATGGGATGAACTATGTTTTTGTGTTGGCTATAGTATTAGTATGCCTTTACTAACTTTTTACATTCAGTAATTACATTCCAAGCACCGCAATTATTGAATACGGATCTAGTGTTTCGGATATAGCGAGGCAAACCTGAACAGTTGTAAGTACTTTGAGATCAACCCCTTAATATGGAAGCATTCAACTACTTTCTTGCGTTTGTATCTGTGTCTTATAATGATACTACTGAGATCTCCATAAACAAAGAAAATCCATACTACTATTAGATTCACATAAAATCTGTGCGGAAACAGTAGTTGATATGAAGACCCACCTTCCTAAATCGAATGCATAGATAAACGTATTTGGTCTTGACATTTATTCGTGAATCATCTTTGCTGGCTTTTTAAAGAGATTTTTACAAATTTTTAGTATTATAATGATGTGTCGTAGGTCTCTTTTTATAACATTTAAACTATTTGTAAAACAATACAAATATGTAACTCTCTAAACTTATATTATTAGAATACACACACTACTCTATTAATAACCGTAGTTTTAATACAGGTTGAATCATTATTTAGTATCGTATTTTCCAATAATTCGGATAACATGATTCCGTAATGGAAAGTTGGATGCATGAATTAATATAACTATTAAGAAACCTGCTGCTAAAGTAACTAAACCATGCAAATAAGTGAAATACATTCTTCACCCTTCATATATTTACATTTTTTAGTTATTTTAACGGCTATTTGGCGTATAACTGAATAGTTACATATCTTAGATATCAACTTATTGATTTTTAAAGATCACTTAGTAGATTATTCATGTGAAGGGCTGTCACGGCCTGTATAATAATGTAGCTAAATATGTATGGAGCCCGATCTAGGGTTTCATTTCCTGAAAATCCTTATCGTCCTTTGATTTATATTCCACGGATACACATGGAACACAGGTAAATTAGATCAGGAACGGCGGAAAAAACAAATAGACAGGACATTAGACTGAAAAACTATATAAGCCGGGTAATCAAGTACAGATACACTAATAGAGAAATTAAGGTAAAGAAATAGATGTGAGCGAATATATATGATTTGACTGAGGATATCACGTGACCAGCAAAAACTGTGTTTGTTAACTCACTTGTAACATCCAGTAAACATCATCGGTTGGATGGATCTGAATGCGAGACAACAAGCTTTCTCGGAATTTAATAAAGATCAAACGCCGGAATCGCCTTCACAACAGTTTGTTTCCAAAATGTGGTTATTAAATTTCCCAACTATGACGTAATTCCTCGTCGTCCTCATACGTACTTTCCGTTTAATAACAGCGGAATATTTTTTTAATTTGTCCTATGTAACAATTTGCTATGGTTAATGGATAGGGATAATTTACACGTCATTTTAAAATTACATATTCTAATCAATGAAGTGTTGCTAATATAAGATAAATACTCTCACGGTTTTGATGCTGTATATGGTACAATCCATCTTGCTGCGAGTTTCGCCCAATGAAAAATTTTGGTTGTTGGGTGTTATCAAAATTCTTTGGTTCCTTAACCAAAAAATTTGGATAATACCCATCAATGCAGAGGGTAATTCAATGTAATGCAGAGGTAATTCAAATTAGGTGATCACCCTAGGTCGGGGCTTACGTCAATCAGGTATTTCATTATTTGGACAAGAAGGTAAGTTAACCAAAAGGCTTTAAAATAGTAAAGGGGTTTAAATGCTACCGGTTCTTAATCTTTAGTTATTGATAGGTAACTAGGTATTAACAGTTTCGATTTAGAACGAGGAAATTCAATTAAAAGTTCAACAGGGGTATAATTTAACCTAGATAAAATACTTACCATGGAGTTGGATTACTGGGGAGGTTTGGTTTATTGCATATATTAAGCTGACGGGAAGTTACGAGGTTACTTGGCTAGAGACATTTATGTTTATAACGAAAATATTAGACCAGGGCGATAACATTCTATCGAATAAAGTGTTTGGATTCCTTATCGCTGTGTCTTTATCCGTAGAGTATCTCACGTTTTGTTTCACTCTGGTCCATCGATCTGGATTAATATTTTCCGACCTTTTTTCCGATGAAATTACTACCACGTGTCTTTCTGCTGAATCGGTAAATATTTCCAGACCACGTGTTATTCTTTTCTAAACCATATAATTAATTTATTTGAAGCTATTTATGAACTCCACCAGCACTGAAATCTTCTTATTAAATTACTATTATGCCACAGGAAATAAAAATTATGAATTTCAACGTATTCCAAAACCAAATGCGCATTCAGATCTCATTGTCCTGATGAAAAAACAGATATGCATGGGCCTCCTCAAAACTAGTGGAACAATATTGAGGATTTTTTTTTTTTTTTGCTTTGGGATATTGGGGTGGATTCATAGATCCTCACACGTCAACCTGAGCTTATTGTGTGCCCCTTTGATGTTAGAGGGGTAAGCCTATCTTTGTGCCCTTAATTAGGCTAAGTCGCCTGGTTGTTTATCACCGAAAAGAGCCCTTCTCCTTGCTCCCAGTCTCTCACAGTCCAGTATTATGTGTTTTGCAGTCTCTTCAGACTTATTGCAGAGTCTACACTCCGAGTCCTCATTTCGTAAACCTAGAGTGTTTAGGTGTTTCCTGAAGTGGCCGTGTCCAGTGATCAAGGCAATCACTTGCTTAACCCGATCCCTGCCAAGCCCCATCAGCCATCTGGTGAAGCCGGAGCTAGAATCGGCAAGCAGTCTTTTGCCGAGTGCTTGTCCTTGGTGACTCTGCCACCGCAAGCGGTGTGTCTTCCTGGACCATTTGTTTATACTTTGGTAAGCGGCTGACTTGCTTATACCACAACTCGGTTCTGGACCGGTGTATGGCATGCTTGCTCCGCTTTTGGCAAGCCTGTCGACGCATTCGTTGCCACCTATGCCTGTGTGGCCCGGTACCCAACCAAGACGCACACAGTTGCGTGATCCAAGCTTGCAGAGAGTGTTAAAGCACTCCCACACAAGCCTGGATCCAATGCTGTTGGAGTCAAGAACTTTAAGAGCTGCCTGACTGTCTGACATTATACAGATGTTCATTCCCTGGTACCCTCTGGAGAGGCCTAGGTTGGCACAGGCTAGGATACCATAGATTTCGGCTTGA
This sequence comes from Homalodisca vitripennis, assembly GCF_021130785.1. Lineage (NCBI taxonomy): Eukaryota > Metazoa > Arthropoda > Insecta > Hemiptera > Cicadellidae > Homalodisca > Homalodisca vitripennis. The sequence continues at coordinate 104,638,716 of NC_060208.1, read as the reverse complement.
AATATGGAGCAGTTCCGACCCAAACTGCCGCAAAGGGCAGTTCTAGGGGATTGACTAAACACTCCATATCCAGTTCTACCCTTAATAAGCGAGCCATCCGTGTACCAGACATAGTTCTTTCTTATTGTTGGGATGTTATCTTGCGATTTCCACTCATCTCTGGAGTAGAAGTCAACAGAGAATGGCTTATTGAATACGAACTCCGTTCTCATCATGTCGGAGACCATTTCGAGAATAGCGCTTGGGTTTACAGCTTCAGTGATGGCGCCATGGCTCGTGTTAGACGCGCCATTCCTCCACAAGCCAGCAACCATCAGCCGATAAGCTGACTTACGCGCTTCAGCTTTTATATGGACATCAAGAGGTAGAAGTCCTAAAGCCACCTCGAGGGTCGCTGAGGGACTGCTCCTGAATGCTCCGGTTACAAAGATTGTGCCAAGCCTTTGTAAGCTTTCAAGCTTGGCTTTGGCAGTTACCTGATTCACCTTTGTCCACCAGACTAATGAACCATAAGTGATTTGAGGCCTTACAACTGCTTTGTAGAGCCATAGTGCTATATGGGGTTTTACGCCCCATGAGATTCCTGCAAGTCTCCTGGACGTCATGAGCGCCCACTTTGCTTTGTGCAGGATATTATTAAGGTGATCATTCCACGTAAGCTTATGGTCTAGAGTCAGTCCTAAATATTTGACTGTCTTTGACCACTCAAGCTGAGTGGATGCGAGTTTCAGCCTAGAAAGAGACTCTAGGTTCTTTTTCCTAGTGAATGGTACAACTACTGTCTTAGAGGGATTTACTTTCAGTCCCTCTCCCTGACACCAGTTGTGTACATGTTGAAGGTTGGTATTCATGATATCAACAACAACATTTGTATATTTTCCCTGTACCATAAGGACTATGTCGTCTGCATATCCTTGGACATAGATTCCATTGTTACTAAGGTCCTCAAGTAGACCATCTACTACTAGATTCCACAGTAGAGGTGACAGGATGCCTCCTTGAGGACATCCCCTTGTGGGTGCGATCACAAGCGATTCTTCATTGAGATCGGCCCTGATCCGTCTGGAGCACAGCATGGCCCTAAGCCACCGGCACAGGGCTGGCTCGAGGCCACGTCGCTGTGCTCCACTTACCATTGCAGTGAATTTGGCATTGTCAAAAGCTCCTTCAATGTCTATGAAGGTGCACAATGCCAATTCCTTGGCGGACAGGCTATCCTCAATCCTACTGACTAGTTGGTGCAGTGCTGATTCACAGGATTTGCCTTGCTGGTATGCATGTTGGTTGCGATGAAGGGGAGTGTTTGAGAGAACTCCCTTTCTCAGGTGCCTCTCCACCAGTCTTTCTAATGTTTTCAGTAGAAACGAAGATAAACTGAAGGGACGAAAAGATTTAGGGACAGAGTAGTCCGCTCTCCCTTTTTTAGGGATGAAGACCACCCTGTTGAGACGCCAGACTTGTGGTATGTACCCATAAGCTAGGCTCGCCCTGAATAGTTCACATAGAAGGGTAAGGAGATTCTCCGGCCCTTGTTGAAGCAGGGCCGGAAAGATTCCATCCCCTCCTGCAGATTTGAAAGGGGCAAATTTAGAAATTGCCCATTTGGCTTTAGAGAGAGTGACAATCCTTCTGGCAATGGCCCAGCTACCACGATAAGCTCTTGGCCGTGAGCCTGCCTCATGGTTACCAGACGTTCCAGTGTCGTCATTCTCAAAGATACAATCAGGGAAGTGAGCCTCAAGGAGAAGTTTGAGGCTATCACTAGACCCGGAAGTGTGTTGACCTCCCTGGGACCTTAAAGATCCCAAGTGACCGGTTGGACTTGAGGCTAGTAAACGTTGCAGTCTAGCTGCCGCGCTTAACTCATTTACCTTCTGTGTAAACTGCCTCCAGGAACTTTGTTTTGCTTTTTTAATTGCTAGGCTGTATTCTGTTAGAGCTCTATGATAGGACTCCCAGATACGGCTCCTTTTGCATTGATTGTACAGCTTCCTGACATTAGCCCTTTTGCGAGCGAGGTCCGCAGTCCACCACTTAGTATTGGTTCGACTCTTCCCCCGTCGCAATGGGCAATTGTCATGGAAGCTATTGATTATAGCATTCTGCAGGTCAGAAGCTATCTGATCTATGTCTGTGAAGCATCGCACCCTTCCGCCTACCGATCCCAACTGTGACTGAAGGTCAGACTTATATCCCAACCAGTCAGTCCTCCTGGGATTGCGATAGAGGACCTCTGCAGCCTCATCTTGCAAGTTTAAAGCGGATATACCTGTGATCCGATAATGAGGCCTCTTCGCTTACGTGCCACTTATCAACCATTCCAAGTATACCTTGTGTGCAGATTGTTATGTCAATAACTTCTTGTCTAATTCGTGTTGCGAACGTAGGGCGGTTACCTTTATTACATATAAATAGGTCCCTACTTAGAAGAAATTGTAAAAGTGCCTCACCTCTGGGGTTAGTGTTGGTGCTGCCCCATCCAGCAGAGTGATGGGCGTTGGCGTCACAACCTAGAAGAAGTTGTTGACGTCTGGCTTGTGCTTCTTCCACCAGGAGCTCTAGGTCTCTTGATGGAGGGAGTTCCCTGGCATCATATGGCAAGTATACGGAGCCTACAATAAATTGTGCTCTGCACTATGCCTCCATTCTTCCAGGTTATTGTGCCCACAGTGAGATCTCTGGAGCAGAATTCGTTGAGGGTTAGAAAATCCAAGCCTCTCTTCAACAGGATGCAGGTTCTGACATTCCTTAGAGAGGTACAGTAAATTAACTTACCTTTGGTTTCATTTAGGCCCGCCACTCTCCCTTGGTGAAGCCATGGTTCTTGAATCAATGCCAGATCAAATCCCTCCTGGAGAAAGAATGGGGTGGGGGGGGGGGGGGGTGGGGGGGGGGGGGGGTGGGGGGGGGGGGGGGTGGGGGGGGGGGGGGGTGGGGGGGGGGGGGGGTGGGGGGGGGGGGGGGGGATCACATATACAATATGCCCTTTTTGTAAGGGGAGGGGCTTCAAAAAGCAACCTAGACAGATTACTGATGTTGGAAAAAAGAGCCAAACCGGCACTTTCCAACCTTAAACTTTTATACAGTTGCAGGTAAGCTTTCAGATTGCTTGGGATTTTTATTGTTGCAAACCCCTACCTTAAAGCAGAAGTCCTGTCGGTGAACGAGATACGTAGATGTACCTAAAGGTACAAGTACCCACACCTATAACACTAGACAAGGAGCGACTTCATTCTGCCAGCACACCACACTACCCAGTACGCTGGAAAACTATCATGCATCGGCCGCAAACTCAACAATGGACTGCAACAAATAATTACTGATGTCATTGAGGGAAAACAAAAACATAACTACATAAGAAGCTGATGGACAGACCGGCTTACGTTTTGAAGGAATTCCTCGAATTTGAACTACATCAATAACTTTAAGAATTTTATAATATTTTTATTTAACACTTTTTACATAATAACAATTTCACATGTTTCTATCCTAAATAAGATTTTTACCAGTTCTACTTTAAAAATACTGTATACTATTAGTTTTGCGTCATTTCATATAACAGCTATCTTCTTAACTTCAAACAAACTATTGTAACTAGGTTATATTATCATACGGCACCATTGCAATTTCTTAATGAAACTGTAAATTTTGAATTTGAATATATCATGTTTAAGAAGAAAATATCCTAGGTAAATATGACACCAAATCACGTTGTTTTTAAAGTATTTATACTTGTTATTTCTAATCTGTTTAACAAGGGCGAATAGCATTTTATGTTAGTTCCTGTTGCCTTGAGCAAGTTCAATTTTGAATTAAAGTACGAGATTTATAGAAATCAACTTATTTAAGATCGCGAGAGTTCAATTCCATATATAAAATTTAATAAATAGAGGTAATTTTTACATAGTGAATGATGAATCTATAACTAAGTGTAAAAGAATAACCATCTAGAGAACCAGATATGTATTTTCTAGTTATTATCTAATCCCATTGGATTTATTCATATTTATCTGTGCACATAGAGGGCAATTTAAAACGGACAAACTAAGAAAGTGTTTAAATACCTTGTATTCTAGATCTATAATGCACAATAAAGTATGTATTAGTACAAACCTAGAAATTCTACTGTTATATAAATTGGTGTAGCCCGTGTTAGTTACACAAAACCAATTCAGAAAAATATTAGAAGAAATGTGTTTTATATCTCTCCAGGTTAAATGGCATTGTGCGACTAAAAAGGAAAGTAAAACATTATATGAATGATATTAATTAATACAAAAGTTTAATTTGGTAAGGTAGCCTTACTGCAGCAATAAAACATTCAGTTGCAAGATCCTGAGAGAAATATTGCAGGATTACCTTTGATAAAGGTTTATTTGTCTTATCTCTTTGTCGTTAAGGTTACATAGAACATTCTTTGACCAATTATTACTGTTTCTTGCTAAAATCATTGTAAGTGACAACCTATGATTGAATTAGTTACATAAGAGATAGCTCATCCAATGTTATAAACTGATGTAGGGATAAAGTAAGTGCTTAGAGTACCCTCTGAGGAGTGAGAGGCTAAGGTAGTAAATATGTGCACGATAACAATCAAAGTTGCGCGGCGCAGCCCTAGCGTCGGCCCTCAGACATAACTAAAAATTATCTTCCGCGCAGCGTACCATACCGTATCTCCTGTGCAGCTAATACGATTAAAGCAATTACCTATTTTAGTACAACAAAGAAACAAAAGGTGGGAGTTAAAGCTGCAATTTGTGCTACTGCAATATTATACAACAAACTATTAATTGCTAAAACAATTCTATTGTTAAACAATTAACAGTGTTGTTAATTGCTAAAACATACTAATAAGATAATCGTCATTAAATTATAATGTGGAAACAAATTGGTTTTTAAAAGCAATGCCTAATATTTAAAAATAGTGGTACAATTATTAAGGGCATTAAAATCGTTAGTTTAACTCTAATTTAGAAACAATGTAAGTGAGAACAGCCTGTAAGCGACAGGGATGGATTTAATGCTTTTATGAAAGATAGATAACTCCCAGTTGTTCACTAAAGGAATGTTTCACAGTTGTCAGTATTCTAAATCTATAGCGAATTGATGGGTTTCATAAGTACCTCTGCTAGATGTTATCACCTACAAAAATCCTGTATAATTCTTTATATTCGAAATTCTGAGGTTGTATCTTTATACAACGTTTATATTTTTAAAAAATTAGATCAAAATCTTATACATCATACAGAGAGGTGGGTTCGTAAAGCCAATTGTTAATTGTACAATATCTTTTATGAAACTAACATTTCGAAGTTTCAACATTGGTTTAATCTGCTGGAAGGCAAGCTACTTCTCATCATTGGATTAAATAGGACGTCCAATTATCCAGGTAAGGGATTATAATTATCCAGGAAAATGAAACTGCTTTTTTAAAGTTACTGAGATACAGCTATATTGGTGTGCAAGTTATAGGAGTAAAATTTGGGCTATTTCTAGATCTGAAACAAAGAAATTAGAACGATTACATCCCTCAGTAACTTGACCAGGAGAGTCTATAATAATGAATGCAGTATTATGTGTATTATTTTAAATTATGTGTCCTGTCAGATGCCTGTCGTGACAATGGAAAACGTTTACAGGTTCTACGCTTTATACAAAAACGTTCATTCATATTCTATAGCTTGGTGTTTTTTTAGATGACTATGTAAGAGATGCCCGTTGATTTATTAGTAGACAAGTTAAATAGTAACGAAAAATTAGAAATTCTTCATATACCGCATAGTAGGTAAGAGACGTATGAATGCAAGGTTGGGTTGTGGCGTGGTGTTGCCAGCTGTAATTGAAGTATAACTAGAGATTGGTAAATTGATTAAAATGAACAATCGAGAGATCGTACTGCTCATCTTTACCCTTGAGTATAGGGATCTATAATCAAGATCTTTACTTCTCATCTATCTTCCTGAATCCTTTACTTTCACGATTTAACACCATGACCTTGAACGTGAGCAATAATAATAATAATATAAAAACGTGCTGAATTATCAAACGCCTTGGGACAAAACGTATGTAAATAACCGGAACGAAGCGACACGGTACTGAGAATCAGCTGGTATGCCAATGTTGCAACACCGCGCCGGATGTTGAGGGGGGAATGGAGTACACTCTCCCATACGGTCAGGCTTGCAATATGTCTCTTACTTGAATGTATGACAGACCCAAGTTGTCCCTTGCAGTCACAGTTTGAATAATAATCAGTGTCATATGTTCTTAATATAATAACTTTAGTAACAAACATACAATAAATCTTTCTATTTATGTATTATACAAATATTAATATAGTAATTAAAAAAATAATTAGAAAATCTTATACTGAAAGTTTGACATACTAATCACGTTCTTCTTTCTAGCTAAATCATATCGGTACTGAAATCCAATCAAATCAGTAAGTTATTGCCAATTTTTAGTCCACGTTTGTCTGAAGAGATCCAAAATAGGTCAGTGACGATTAAGCTCTAGATAAACTCTTTCAGTCTTCCCAAGCCAAAGCATATCAAACAATCTAGAACAGGCCCTACGTTATAATTTTTTCAATCTTAAAACCAAAGTAAACACACACTCGCGCTCGCATATCCATCTACACAAACGTACGACCGCGCGCGCGCGCGCGCACACACACACACACACACACACACACACACACACACACACACACACACACACACACACACACACACACACACACACACACACACACACACACACACACACACACACACACACACACACACACACACACACACACAGTGTCAAAGGCCACTTAGGTAACAATTAACTACACTGCATGCAATAAGTTTGGAATAAGAATCACATTCTAACTTTGCTAATGATTTTCTTTATTGCCGCGTATTTATCAAAATCCCAAAATAACTATATTGTAACAAATTTTTTATTTCTAAATATGACTTCGAAAACAGTTTGTGTATTCACTAAATGAGGTACATTGATTTGGTGTTTGGATCTATTGAAAATGTTAACGTGTATATTTTTAGGTATATATTAAAATAAAATGAGCTTTTTTGTAAACAAATGTGGATTTTGGACCCACCGATACTTAGCTTTTGGGGCTCTGCAATCCCCAGTGAACCTATCGTGTCGTTTAATACTACAGAATACCCTTCCAAGGGTTTGGCAATGCCAATACTCGCAATACATGCTTATGGTTCTATTGATTACGCACATTACAAGCTATTTATGTAGACAATTTAATTAATACCGCCCAATAAGTATACATACGTTATTAGTTTGTTATAAATACAAATGTCTGTTAATGTATCAATGAAATTAAGATACGTAGCTCATGTTTTTAGTTTACAGAAATTCATTTTGAAGTGGAACAACAGTATAATATAATAAAAAATATAACATTCTATATTTTTGTGCACTAATTATATGCTTAGTGTCTAATATAACAAGTACTGAATCATATTGTTTACCAATGTCGAAACAAGGATTCCCTATGATATTATGTATAGGTATGTTTATTATAATACAATAACGTATGGACTAAAACCCGATCACATTATATAAGGTAACAGTATATAAGTAAGTTCTGTTACAACAACACGTATCATTAACGACACGATTATGAAGAATTGTAATGGACTAATCAAGGCTTAGATGGAGCTGACTGGAGATGTCTTTGATCGAAGACAATCAGCAGCCATTCATTACAAATCTTGTTTATTTGTTTAACGAACCGATTTATTGCAAGGCGATCGAGTTGTCTAAAATCGTAGCGTAGTAACGTGCTTGATTACAAAATTAATTCTCATTTCCATTTACAGTAGGAATTTTTTATTTTTACAAACTACGTGTTATTTTAGTGAAACACCACTATATTGATTACTTTTAAGTAAATAGTGCGTTTTATTCAAGATTTGCATAGTTAATGTTTTTTTGATGGTATATTACTTAATAATTTTTTTCTCGTAAACGCCTTATATAGTTTAGTTAATTTCCATTAGAAGTACCAGACGTCCACATTTTAGATCAGGGAGAGCAGTAAGTATCCCAAGTTGCTGAAATACACAACTAGTTCGATTAGCACAAACTAAGATTGCTTACGATAAGTAATTATATTTTATGTTTATAAATCTTACAACTATCTATTATACAAAATGTACAAAGTATACAAATTGTACAAAACGTTCTCTTTGCTATGATGTGATATGGTTCTGTTCTCATTTACTATACTGTACTAGTGACAACAAGCAATGGGGGGAAACTGCATTGGGAAGAAACAACGTTATCGGCATGGGAAGAGAGTCAGCCATGTGTACTAAATAAAGTATTTGGTAATATTTTTTATTTATAGTATACATTCCTGGTGGCTTACAAAAAATTCAATCCTTACTAGATAACTGTCCTTCCCTCCTGAAGATATATTTGACTAGGTGAATAGAAAGTAAAAATTAGAAGGTAATATATAAGTTTGAAATTTAGAAGACCCTGCTTCAAGTAAAGTTAGGTTTATTTTGCTGTTACAACTGTCACTTCTTGTTTTCTTGTACTGTTATATTTTGTTAAATTGAGAAAATAAACAAAATATGTAAAATCCATTAAATTATCATTTTGGTACTTGTTGGTACATTTTGTCACCAAAACATTTTTGCAATATAACTAACGGGAATTTATGAAGTTATCGTTTGTTTAGACTATAAATTTGTGAGGAGGATGGAAGGAGAAATACTATTAACGTGATTCAAAAAATTATTTAATTCAATGTCTCCATGAGAAAAAATAACAAAGGTATCATCCACATACCTCCACCAAATCTTCGGTTTGAACTGAGCTGTAGCCAAAGCTTTTCGCTCAAATTCCTCCATAAAGATATTGGCGAAAAATAGGAGACAGTGGAGCAACCATTGCCATCCCCTCATCTTGACGGTAAATTTTACCCTCTAACTCAAAATAATTGCATTGAGTCCATAGTTCTAACAGTTCCATAATTATTGGCACAGGAAGTTTAGTTCTATCCTTTAACGTTTGGTCTTCTTTGACACGTGATTTAATAATTCCGAGAGTTTCTGGAACTGGTACATTTGTAAATAGACTTTCGACATAAAAACTTACCAGTTTGTCAGTTTCAGTCAACTTTAGGGATTTTGACTTCTCTTACAAAAATCCCTGGAATTTTTGATGAAAGAGTCAGTTTTTCCTACCAATGGCGTTAAGATGTCCAAGAGTACTTTAGACAATTCCCTGTATTCCGTAGTTAAGTTTTAATTGATTAGTGTTTTGTATAGTTTTTTTTATTAAGTGCATGTTTATAGAGTTAGTGTAGTTGACAAACAACATGTAGGTTGTGATTCCTGACTTAGGCGTGCCACAACGCTTTGGTAAGATTTGTTTATTTTAACCTAGTTTGTAATTATGTATTAGGTTAGTTCTTTACCTGAAGAAGAGATCAGATTGCAGATCTCGAAACGTAGTTTTACTGATTTCGTGTTTCACTGAACGATGGCAAATGTCTGGAAAAATCCTGTTTCCTTCACAATCCTTCCATCGTCAAAAATAACCTTCAAACAAAGCATTCCAATATGCTTTATTCAGCCTTTGAAATTTGTTTTAAATTAACACTTAAATTTATTTTAAAACATTACATGAAACTGAAATCATCATTACCACAAAACACCACAAACAGTTTTGTATTTGTCAGTATTTATTGCAAACAAATAAATAACAATCGTAATCGGGGTGCTAATATACAAAAATTGTAAATATAGGAAGATGACTCTATATATTCAAATAAATGCACTTAGAAAATAACTCTACAGCAACACGTCACGTCACAAAGAGAGCTGTGGGTATTTTCCCTGAGAGGGTTTTGTTGTATCAATTAATATTCTACATTGTGTGTTTTGTTGGCATCAACAGTATCACTTGCTTGCCAGTCTGACTCTGTCAAGGATGGCATTAAATTGATTTCAATGCATATTCTAGAGTAACAAGTTACCAAGAGGGTTATGGATATTCTTTTGAGTGGGTTATGGTGCATCCATTAATATTTTATATTGTGTGTCTGAGTGACATGAACCGTGACACTTGGTCGCCTACCTTTTACGTGCTTAAACGAATTCACTATATGTTTTACATGTTCGTTTTAAACCCCACTACGGATTCTAAACTATTCTCAGTATTGCAATAGATTAGAGGCGCAGATTAAATGTATTATAAATATTGTTATTTAATAATAATATTTGTAATATTTAAACTAATAAATTGATTAATGATCACTTTATCTCACTCAACATCGAGAATTGTCTTTGAGTGCTCTCATATATTTCAGTAATAAATTAGAATAATAATGCTTTGTAACAACTTAAATATTAGTATAGTTTAGTGTAAAAGTACAGAAATCTAACTACATATGTACAAATAAAAAGTTTTTCTCGGCTTAAAACAATGCGATTCCTTTATTTAAGACTTCCATTTGGAACAGAATTACTTAAAAGTTTAGCCAATTAGCTATGACAAACAATAACATTTTCTTAAACATAGCTTGAATTTGATTAGAACTTATTTCACCGGTTGTCGGAGGTAGAAACATTCCTATTGGGTTGACATAAAATCGTTATATCAAGAACTGTTCTAGATATAAACAATTATTTGTAGCAAAATTTTTAATACATTTTATTCTAATTCCACATACTTTACTTATTCTATAAATAATGGAATAGGTCATTTGAAAAAAAAATTTGAAAGGCTGAATAAAACAAATGTTTTTGCATAAACAATACAAAAACCTGAACCTATCCTACTTTGGGTACTTAACTTTTTATATTATTCGTTCTTCCTTCCCTATTGGTATTATATCGTATTATAACAGATCACATTGGGACTTTCTAATAATGACATTACATCAGCTGCAAAATTATCTGAGTAAATACGGAAACACAATAATGCTAAGAACTCCGTTTTTAAATAACTTAAATAGATTACAACATTTGTAGTAGCCTAATTTCAGTCTTTTATTCTACAAATCGTAATGGACTAAATAGAATATTAATTAAATTATTGAGGCACAAATTACATCTAAAACAGGTATTTATAGAAAATTACTCATTAAAAGACGTTGCAAAAGAGAAACGAGTTTTCCTTTCGTAGTAATATTCAAAGATAATAACCAATATTTCAGGTTTTATTTTATCATATGAATATTATGTAACTTAAAATAGAACCATAATTTGAGAGAATTGCCTAAGAAAAAAATTATTATTCATTTTATTAGACGAAGACTGATCAAAACCTTAAATTATTTCACTGCTCTTTATCAATAAATCTCTCTTTGAAATTACAGTATAAAACTGTAGCTATGGTCTTGAAACTTCTTAGTTTTATTAATAGATATATATTAAAAAGATTGTTGGAAATAAAACCAAACAATGAATTTTAAAATATGTCCACACAAGATATAGTCTCACTAGGGACATAAATTATAGCTCCACCTATATTAAACTTTCTCAGTTCTGGCCAGAGTTTATACTAACTTAGGTCACGAGGAGATCCAAGTTTTCCTCGGTGTAATCCGCTAATGTACTCGGAACAAACTTAGACTTGTTTTCTATCCCGTTACCTTTCGTCCGATCAGACTTGATCAGTTTTAATGTGAGTTACCTTCATATAATTTATTTAGTAAGGTTTTAACATTTTGATACGTAGATTACTGTTCTGTAAGGGCCATTGGTAATGGACCTAAATTTGATTGCTATCTCGTAAAACTCATAGTATTAAACTCCTTTATGAGGAGTACAGTTCTAAAACTACATTGTGTATACATTTGAGTATTTTTAATTTTTCCTATTATTATTGTCTATAACTTTATAAATACAAAGTTTTTCTAAAAGTTAGTTAAAGAACAGGTAGTGTTTTTTAATTACTAAAAACCTTATTGCACGTTCTAAGACTCGTGTGATAAATATTAATAAGTATAGCTAATTAGTGTACGTTTGTGTGGATGGTGTTTCTCTTAAGATAATCTATCTTATTTCAAATAAATAATTATGGAATAAGAATTACAGTGTTTATAAAATATGCTATATATCACACACATTCAAAACACACATTCCTCGACCAAAAGTCAAAGTAAAGACTTTTTATCAATCTGAGTGTGGATCACCATCTACTGCTGTTAGTATTTATTGTGGATGTTATATCATGTCTTACATTTAAACATGTAAGGATAATTTATACCATATCACTATTGTATTAATACTACCATAACATTTATTAATGCGCTTTACATTGTGTTCATATGTCACGCTATGATTTTCCACTTTCCTTTTGAGAGATTTCAACAAATATTTTCATTTTTACATAAATGGTAAAGGCGCTTGGATTTAATTAATATGTATTAAGCCATTACGACTTTAGGATTCGTCTCTATGACCATTGATAGTTTTATTACTGAAATCTTTTGAGGCTTCCAAAGTTGTGTAAGACGGACTTTCTATTATCTACTTACATTTAGCATATACATACAGTAAAAATAAAATCAAGAAAAAGTCGGTGTTAAAATTCGATGACAAGATATGATTTTAGCGCTCTCTTGCGTTGTGGTACTCTCACTCTGTCGGAAAATTTATTGATAAACAACTTTACGATACCTAGATCAATAATAAAAAAATATGAATATATAATGTGCCAAGATCAAAAGGAATACTTCACTTGTAGGCTTTAAATTTAGTATGACACTTAATTTATGCGTACACAGAAATGGGTTCTAAGATGGGGGATGTCTGGCCATGAAACTCTTGAGTATAATTGAAGCCTATCACTCATTAAGCTGATTCCCTTGCCCTTTTGTCAGCCAAGGGATGCATTTTTTCTGAATGATGCGTGTCTGTCTATCCGCAGAACATCTTGAGAATGAAATAAGCTTAAGAGTATACATCTAAATACATGTGCATTTACATTTAGTATATGAAATCTTAGCGAAATCCGTTCTACGACAATACTCCTACCTTGCAGTACTTTTGTATCACGAATTTTATTTGAGTCAAGGATACTTTTCAAGATATAGTAATCACTAATTTATCGTACCCTTCAACCCAAGATCACTGCCTTATTAATAATTTGTTACTTAATCTTGTTAATGTTTATTAAATTTCTGGGTTAGCATAAATATTAACTAAGTCTGGAACTGATTCCTAAATCCACATTTTTCTAAAATGTTGTGCGGTAGCTGAAAAATACCATGCCCGATTGCGCGGAGCCTCATGATTGCATCGTAGATTAATTGAATGAAAATCATTGTGTATACCATAATAAATATAACATATATTCTGCGACTACATCACCCTCTACAGTATATAATTTTAATCTTCTAGTCCTATTGCAATAACATGCTAGTCTCAAATACAAGGTGAATTGGAACGGATAGCACAGAGTATCGTCTCCTCACTCGAGATGCACTCGTAGGGGACCATCTTTATTATAAACTCCAGTTCATAGGACAACCTTATATAATAAAACTTTCACTGTTTCCGCATATCGATTGTGGAACGCTCTCCCAGACAACATCAGAAATATTGACAAGCGCGGTCGCTTTGGGGCGGAGGTTAGGGCCTTTCTGCTGGGGACTCGGCGGGAGTGACGGTTGGTGGTTCTTGTGGTCACATTTGTGGTAACTGTATGTAAGTTGCGTGGATGGGGAATGAAAGCTGATTAGGATAGGATAGTTTTATTAGTTGCCTGTTGTATTAAAGAGATTTATGTTAGAGTTGAATCGAAATGGTTAATTTTAATTATAAGTGATATTATATACATTATTATGTTACATCCAATATGTAATTAGTTATTAAAGTGATTTAGTTTACGTGTCAGTTTCAATGTTGTAATAGGTATGATTATATTTTACTTTGTTTTTTTTTGTTTGGAGGTTAAGTGGTAGAGAGGACTTTTAAGTCCTAACTTCGCCTCTGTAAATAAAGACATTTTTCATTTCATTTCTCGTAAATGCTGAAATCTCCAAGCTTATTCAGTAATAATGTGGATACAGAGATGTTTTTCTTCTGTCTCTCGCTGGACAAGGTCAACTGGTTGGATAGTTTTTCCTTCTAATTTAATTAAATAACTGTAAACCAGGAGCTCACGTGTGCCGGGAAAGTAGAATAGTAAGGTTAAGGCATCCACGGAAAGGTTAACACTGGTTTGGTTTTCTCAGTGTAATATAGTTTTCATTCTTTATCGTCTTAAAATATTATATTTGATTACTTAGAGGCCTAATGGAAAGGATTTTATAATAAACTAAAAGAAAACTTTGTATTTATTGGAAGTATACGTATATCTATAAAAAAACATGGTTTACATAAAACTGAAAGCGAAAATGAAAACTTAATTGAGTAGCATCAAAAATAAATATATGTAACTTAATTTTTATTCGTCTTTTACGACCCATTAAAAAAGCACTTTGTGAATTTTATAGCTATGAATTTGTATCTAATGATATATAAATCAGTTTCACAATAACTATATATAATCGACGGATGTGGAGAGATAAAATTACAATAAATGGTCTATTAGGTTAATATCACCATAAAAACTTAATTATAATACATTAATACCAATGTTTTATTCCACTGATAATCTAGAAACTACCGCAAACAAAACACAATATTCTGCGTATAAACAATATCATATCATTTCCAGTATGTAAATTACTTGAGGGAATAAGTTCCAGTAGGGTGATGTCATCTTTTTGTAACGTTTCTGAAAGAGATTTATGTTTAATCTATATGTCCACCTGTCTTATTTACATGCGACTGGAAATTTATGTGTTTTAGACATAATTATAAGGTTCTCTGTTTCTGTATTACAAAAATGTAGCGATATAATTATGCGCTATTTATATAATAATGATAAAATAAGTAAAAATAATTTATAAAAATTACTTTAAATTGTCGTCTATTAAGATATCTTAGACGAATATTACAATAGTATGTAATACGTTACATAGTAGGTAAAATAGTGGATTAATCAGTAGTTAAACTAATAGATCAAGCACTAGGTAAAGTAGTAGGTGAAACAAAAGCAAAAACTAAGCAGTAATGTAAGTAATATGCAAAGTAACATATCAAAACTATAGGCATACAGTGGGAAAACTAATATATTAAAGAATAGGTGGCTATTAAATCTTATATTGAAACTTGAAAAACAATTATAATTCTTAATGAGTTTTGAATCATTTGCCAATGGAATTTAACCATGCTTTTACACAGGAATGTTTGAAGTATTTTGAACAATACCAATCAATATCTGACCCAGCGTAACCTATAGGAAGCAATTGAAACAGAAAAACTAACATGGAACTAAACAAACCAAACCATATAATCCTCTACAATGTTGGGTAATTAATTATCCAACACTCACAGTTTCACATATAAATTTGACCTTCAGCACGTTTATTTCGTCATTAGATTGTATACAAATAATAAACGTTTAATGATATAGAATATTCAATCAAAATATTTAAATCCGTATCATGTGGATTAACTCCACATTATAGGGACTACTAACCTGGATGTCAGGAACATGGAACTGCACTCACACTTGTGGGAGTTGACAGCTGCTGTTCGAACCTTCTATAATCTGTTCTCACTCTCACTCTCTACTCCTACTTACTTCTCTCCTCAGGCCGTGTTACAGTAGTTTTGTTACACGCATTATATCGGAGTAATAACCGAGAGTTGTGGGGTTGAAAACAGCTGTTGTGCGTTCTATGAACTGTTTCCACTTATTTCTCCAACTTATTGTTTCCTCTAGCTCTGCTACATTACTGTATTGATGCACGTAGTTACTGACAGTAAACACGTGTATATATTGTAACAAACTGTTGTCTGAGGACATATTGAGTATATTAAAAGCAATGAACGAGAAGAAAATCTTGACCGGAATACTGAATAGTGTTAGAAGAATTTTAGAATGCTATATCGAAACAAAGGGAAATATTTTATAAAACAGTTGCTAATATGGTTCAAAAGTTACTTATATGTTTTTAATTAGCATTCAGATAAAGACAAAATAAAGACAAAAGAAATTAAGTTCTCGTATTTTACGTTTGCACCTAAGAGGTAATAAGTTTTTATTGTATAAAACCTGCATATTACTTGCTGGTGAAACCTTAAAATCGACGCCTTAGTATTTCATCACATAGAAAGTAATGTTGAGATTTATTCCTACAGCCAGTTATCACTTTAAATAAATGTATGTAGTACAATATACTTTCAGCGTTTAAAAGAATTCTTGAATCTCACTGATATATAATGATAACGTGTGATGCAAGAGTGTAATGCAAGAGCGGTGATTACCATTACCGCCTGGAATAGTTTTGTTAGCTCGCATCTGATAATCCATTCAATTTTTGTAAAATATTATGTTAATTAATTTATTTATTTATAAAAATATGTAATGGGTCATTATAACGACTTGGATTGTTGATATTAATATTCCCGAGTATTAATATTAAAATTATCAATGAGACATCCAAGACGATATAAAATATTTTTTTATTAGTAAGCTCCTAGTGAATATTCAGTACAATTTATTACTAAATTCGTTAAATATTAAATACTATCTGGTTTGTCTAAAATAAAATCACAGTTCTAAATAAAAATAATGGATTTATTTTAAACTGGCAAACTAAATAAGTTCAACGTTTCAGAACTTTTATCACTCTATTTTCAACAAAGAATTGACAAACCTTTTAGTAAATTTAAAAATATTCCTTTGGCAAGAAATAAAAAATATTAATCAAATATATCAAACTAAAAATCAGAGCTTTCTTCTAAAATAAAATTATTAGGTTTTAAAATAAAAATCAAATACCACTTGGAAATAACTGAAATAAAAATGTTCACTTCTAAGTTCACTCACAATTCAAAAAATAAAAAATTTAATCTTCTCTTTACACTAGTTGAACCTTAACTTTCAAGTCTCTACAATTCAGATTACAACTCTCTCAAACAATTATTAATGTTCAATTAATTTCCAATTAATAATTCACAATAAAACAGTTCCAGTTAAATATTAATAAATTACTACTTTTCCAAATCTCAATTAAAGTTATTAACAAAGTTCAATTTAAATTCACTTTTCTTGCAAGCATGAACCAAATGTAACTTGTATGATTCTATTATGCTCTATTGTTCCTCGAGAATAAGTTATTCAGATTGCTCTGTAGTTTCTATGAATTTAATTTTTTCCTATAAAAAAGACAACAAAATTAATTTAATATCAGATCAAGAAGACTATTTCAATAAAACGTACAATAAATTTGGTGCTTACCTCAAAATCCCTCGCGGAAAAAAATTTTAAGAAACGCTGCGCACTGTAATCAACTTAATCACGAAAATAACCAAAAGAAGGGTCAAAATTATGAGCGGGCGATTAAATACTTCCCTTTCCAACCAACTTTTCAGGACATCCGCGGTGTTCTCTCATTGGTCCAGCTATATCAAACAAGGAGAACAATACTTGCAACAAGACAAGTTCTAATCAATTCAAGGCATTCAACCTGCCTTCCTAACAATTTAAAACTACCGGTACTAACTTGCCAAAGGATTAAATGTTCGTTTTACCCTGACATTTCACAATCTAATCTAAAATTAAATCCCAATATTGCGATTCCAAAATTTTTATTTAATTTAAGTTTTAATAAAACAAATAAATCAATGTAGCTTTAAAAACGCTACAGTTATTCATAGCATTAATCTTATAGAACACATGGCAGTAATCTATATAAGGCACAATCTAAAAGTCTTTGTAATATACGTTTGTTAAGAAAATAAATATCCGTTGTGGAATTAATATTTCTAGAAACCTAATACCTGCACAAACTAATACTTAAATTTAAATTTTTGTACTGCATTTTAGTTTGTTAATTTTACCTCTTTTGGTAAAGATACATGATTGCAAAAAATAGAGTACACTTAGAATCGAATAGTGATAGATTTAAATTTATTTTTCATTTGTAATTATTTTGGTACATTTTATTTTTTCCCCTATTATTGCATCTGGAGTTTTTAATTTATGCGTTAGTGAAAATGAGCAAAATGTATACTGAAAGAACCTTCTGTATACCCTATAACTATATCGCAGTTTTCAAACATTAAGTTTACAACCACTGGTGCATACCTAAATTCACTATGTACAGTCTATTCGAAGCTCATTTACCTTAACTTTGCATTTTTCCATTAATACAATGTGCTCAATATGCACTGTCCACTGTGCGAGCGTGTTAGAATGTGTGTGTAGCTTATTGTTTGTTATTTGTTATTTTGAGGTACTTCTACATTATGATGAACTTAGTTATTTTTTATACGTTATGTTACTGAATTTATTGGCTGGCTACGTTATTTTCTATACTGATTACCCACTAACAAAATGTTTATCCGTTGGCATAGCATATACAAATAAAATATTTTCTGAATGATGTTTTGTTAATCATAAGTTAAGATACATACTTTTTAACGTTACTGTATCACGTGAACAAATTCTTCTACACAGATAGGATAAACTACTATTAGATAATACCAGTAATAAAACGTTAAAAATCTGCAAGACTCTTGTTGTTGCAAACCGTAGAAATCCAATATTGTGGAATACAAGAGACAGCATCGCGTCGGATGCAAGCTTGAGGTAATCTCTAAAAGTAAAGCCATGGAGAGGTAGACTCTTTGTTCAGATACTCTCTAGGTTATTGTGGATTCTTTCTTCTTTGTTCAGTACTATTCTTTGTAAGCACGTTTCCATTCAATAATATAAAGGGTGACTAATACCACACGTGTGCTACATAATGGTTACACCAAGTAAGTATTAAACTTTTTAACTCTTTAAGTAATTCTTAGAAATGTTAATGAAATAATCTTGTAGTCTTGCCTGTACATAATTAATTTTAAAAGTCACAGTTATCTTATACAATCCCAGTACTCTCTTCAACTAGATAGGTATTTGTACAGAGTAGTACATTCAATAAGCTTATCACTAAATGATATGGCTGCCTTTTATCTTAAACATATGAGCTGAGCTCCGTAAATTATTTGCTTCGTGTCTGCTGTATAAGATACTGACGTGATTCTTGAAACTTCCGTAAAAAAGTTTGTAACGTACGATTTACAAGGTAACTTTTTAATACTTTTTAGTGTCCAGAAAGTTGTGCATGTTTACTGATGGTGTAGTTAAGGTTTACTACACAGGATGAAAGCTATAACTATCCAATTTAAGTGACGAAAATCATCTACTAGATCTGTTATTGTAATATTTACAACAGTACACAATCCAAGCATAATACAATGTAATTGTAAGTTCTGATGTTAGAGAGTTAAAGTAATTACGCGGAAAGACAGATCATTGCAGTACTGACAAAGACCACTGTGGAAGGTTGGAACAGAGATAATAGTATATATTCTATCATTTAACTCAAGACAAACATAATTTTCGGCAATTGGATGTTTCGGTAAAGTTTCGTTAGTTTACTAATTAAATTAATTTATGAGTTATTAGTTATCCACAAAATATTACAATTCTTGGTTAGCGCTTTTTAGCCATCCTAAAAACAGTATTTACGTTTAGAAATGTATTTTATTTTTGTATGTTAATGAGAAGTAGGAGAATCATTTCATGTGAGTTATCTCTTCGAGCTCTATAGATTATTAATAAGTGGGAGAAAGATTTACTCGTGAGCACGTTCTTATATACAATAAATGTAACCTCCAAGAGGGTTTTCGACAGGAGCCTGAATTTATTAATTCCTTAAGGCTAGGGAAAAGGCCTCCTAATCCTTGGAATCAGCAACTGAAAATAAAAGATGTTAAAATTTTAACACGCTTATTATTTGAAACGTTTCAGGCAAGGTTTTAAAGCGTTCAAGTAGCTATTAATAAAGGAAAAGGTGAAATGTGAAAGGGTACTTTATATTTCGCCTGAAAAATAAGAGTATGAATGAAGCAACCAGTATTATTAGGATGGTATGGCTGGATGTAATCTGGTGGTTAGTAGTGTTCAAAGTAGCTTGTTATGGTTCATAAGTTCACTGAAGTTGTGTTAGTGGCAAAGTCAGTTCAATTATTGACTTACCATACTCGTCTGTTAATTTATATAAACCAAATGTACTTCATTTTACTAATTGGGTTGCGGTAAGATAGTTTGTATAATGTTCTGCCAGTCTCTCAATTGATATGGTGTGTGTTGTATGTGTCGTTCAATACTGCACTTGTATTAAGCAGAATCATACTAGTGTTTGTATATTCCAACCTAGCTAATCATAGGCAGCTTAATATAAGCAATATCAGGTACTCTATGTCTTTTAGTTTTTTGACATACAACCTATACTGTTCACTACTTTTGTGAACTAACTACCATTCATTGACTTGCTTTTAATCTTGGTTATGCATGCTTAATCTTATACCTTAATGGCTTTGAAATTATAATAAGAGTATATGATAATTTCACTCATTGTCCCGTAGTATTCTATTTTTGTATCATATAACGATGCCAAAGGTCCAAAAACCTGTTAGCCTTTCAGTGAACGTATGCTAGTAAAAGAGTGTGATAGCATTGTTACTGAGTTACTCTCGAATCAAGATGTATAGTAACTAGAAATATGGATAAAATTTTAAAATACCTAACGGTTACTGTAGCTCTATTCCTAGTTAATTCATACTCGAGTAATAAACTATTTTACTTTAATCCAAAAGTAGTTTCAAAGACAATTCATATATTGCCTTATATCATACTCGCCCACTAGTTTATATTAACAAAATGTACATACATGGTAGCACCTAGTAATAAAATGTGATCAGTTATACGTAATCCTTTACAGGCTAATATGTACATTCAGTTAATCCATATGTTACTTATAAGCTCCATTCCAACCGATGTTTTATAAGTTATAATAACTAAATCCTCTAACGAATAAATCCTTTAACGACCAATAACGTTCTTTTTTGCTTCTACTATGAATTGCTATTAAATTTCATTTGCACATTTTGCCATTGGGATTAATTGTTTAGAAAACTCGTGTACTAAGAGTAGTGTTATAAAACCTCTATTGTATGAGTTTCTGCTGTTCCTTACTTATATTCTCATGAATATAGATTGGTTGCTAAAGTTTATGTGAATTTGTGAAGATATGTGGTACATGTGTTTGCAAATTCTTTGACACATTTTTGATGCATTGATTCATAATATAGACATAGACTTGATTGCATTTCTTTCGATAAGCTTTTTTGTCTGAATGACGCCTCTATCCCTTACTATACACGTATCAAGGAACAGGAATTTGTTTTCTTTTTCTACCTTATATAATATGCCACATTGTCACAGGTAGTGCTTATATAGAAGTCTGCCCCTTCTGTAGTGAGCTGATATGTTGATCACTGTGCTTCAGTCTTGAGATATACGCAACCTTTCATTACATACTTGTTGTTATGATTTGTTTTGTTGTTATTTATCACTCGGGCCACTTCATTCATGCATATCTATAGTTTTTTAATTTTTTTTTCTATGCCATGAGGTTTTAGACACTTGAGAAGGGGAGGATACATTACAATTTATTTCATATCCATATAAACCTACTACCCTAATATTCCAACTAAGCTTGGAACAAAACTTTATCCTTGGTACGGACCACGAACCAGTAAAAAATCAAAGAAACTGAAACCTAAACGCGAATCTAGTACTAAAGTACTAAGCACTTTTACACTAAGTGAATTAAAAAAAAATATATTTTAGTAATGTGGGTGATGTGGGTTCATTATTTATTAAATTAAGAAATACGACGTATAACAAATGGATCTTTTGACATAGTACAATTCCACTTAAAATACCTAAAACCAGTAGCTCAAATTTAATATTGATACATTTTACTTCATTTGAATACATTTTTACAAATGCTTAAAATAAGAAAAAAATATGTTTGATCTAAGATGTAAGATGTATCTAAGAGTACCCTTTAAAACTCTATAGAATTTCGATATTTATAATTTAAAAAGAACGTTCTTTAATTTGTCGCCCAATAGAAAGCAAATAACAAGTATTATATGTGTTCAGTGTTATGTTCAGTTTATTGTTGTTTTTCAAAATAAGTGAATCGATAACCGTTTCCTTCAGAAATATATTCTTACATAAACCGTCTGATGACCCATTTCGTCAGCGACTAGAGCAAATATTTCTACCTTAATGAAAAGTGTTCTGTAGACTAATTTTTGGCATATAATCACGTGGACCGTTAAATTTTACAGTGGAGTGTTGATTAGACTTACAATTACTTCAAGGATACTGTAAAAAACTTAAAATTTATGAAAATTACGTTTTGTACCAATAGGTAAACGTTTTAATAACAGAAATTGCTACATAGGGTGTTCTATTCCTAGTATTTTGTAACTAGGTTCAGATTATCAGGTTAAGGAAAAATCTAATGCAATATATAAATGAAAATATATTTTCCGCCGTATGTCTTTCTACATGTGTTTAATGACAAATATTATTGTTTATATATGCACACATATTGAAGTGTCGTATTAGTTTAAAATAACAAACTTTGCCATTTACAGTTTCAACATAGCGAAAGGTTCCTACTTTAAAGCTGGTACAGATACATGAAATATGTTAGACATAGTAACAAAACCAATGGTATTAAATTTACCTAACATTTTAACCAATCCTGGAATTAAGATCTTTTAATAGCCTTGGAATAACAAACTAATTTAAATCATTTTTATCCTAATGCCAAAAATCTATCCCAATGGCACAGTATTATGAGTAATGATCAGGGTATGCTCAAGTTTTAACGTATGGGTATTTACTGAAAAATTCACAGTAGTTGCAGACATACCTTTTGTCTAAGAAAGATTTAATCTTAATTGTTTAATAACATTCAAACCTTCCAAACTAACTAATTCAAAAGAGTTGCTGTTGAATAATATATTATGCTAACAGACTATCAACACTATAACTCTAAATAATATACCAATAACGTATACTTAGTTTATTTAGAAATTGGTTTATTCTACGATTTTCTCGTTGCCATCATGGTTACCCTTAAAACCAAAGTAAATATGTTAGACTTTTGCCTTTAAATTTAACTGTAAATCGATGGAGTTTTTCCTTGAACCAATAAGAACCTACGTACTAATTTTAAAACAGTAGAAGTTTTAAATCAAGAGCTATCGCACGGATGGACAGAGAACGAATCGATTTAAAGAAGACCTGTATACTCCTTTTATCACAGGCGTCGCTCGATTTCATTGTGAAAGATAATATAGAAATTACAGTAACAATGCATTATAGTAAATACATGCAATAACCATAACGTAAATTTTAAACTACATAATTTTAGTTTGTTCGTTCAGTCATATATTTAATTCAAGATTTACCAAATCTATTTATTAAGTGTATGATTTTTCATTCAACTGTTACATTACAAGTTCAATACACTAAGAATATTCTTAAACGTAATCATAACCCAAGACTTCCGTTTAAGGGCAACAATACGTATAATTCAGAGAAGAATATTAAAAACCCCAGAGAGTAAGGGGGGGGAGAGAGATGAAGCTTAATGCCGAGTGTCTGTCAAACGTTAACCTCAAGGCGGTGAATAAACTATGAAGTGTGGAAACTCCTCTCTCATATTTCACCTTTCTTCATCTGACAATAATATAAATATACAGAATGGCCAACTCTATTTGTAATTCTGGACTATATTAGCTAGGCTCTACTTATATGTTCCAAAGAACAGTAAGTCTAACATTAGCCTCAAAGCGGTGAATATACTGCAGGAAGTCCTCTCTCAAATTTTGTCCTTCTCCACTGATTTTAACAATATTAAGAGTAAGTTAATAATCTTTCCTCAGTTTTTCTGCATCACTCTAATTGTTCTCGTCTTTGTTCAGGTATACTATAAGGACATGGTCAATCAACTATCCTGTCCTTCTTCCAATATAATATGGATTCCTGTAGACATTTGCAAGAAATTTGTTTCTCATCACGAATTCTTAAAAGTTTTTCTTTAACACAAAACATTACCTAAGCTGCAAGTTCTAGCCACAAAACGTAGCAATGTTATCGAATATGTATACAGGCATACATTATTGTTGCTATGCCGTTCCTATAACCGCGATGTAAATGTTTTGAGTACCTAATCGATTTTACAATATATATTTAAGACACATTCTATTGGAGTAGTTTAAAGGGAATGTTTGTTATATAGACCTACTATTATTGTATTACTATGTATTTTGTATACCGAATTAACAAATCAGTTTTGGAAAATATTACATAACATATTTTTCGTACACCCCCAAGGTTATGTCAACCACCGTAATAGACCATAATATGAAACAATATAATATTATAAAACAAGCAATGACCATAATATTTCTCATAAAATATTAAACACTACGTAGAAGCTACTGGTCAAAGTTATTAACACAATATTGGTACCGATGTATGACAACCAGAAAAAAAATAATGTAGAGAACATACTGACATGGTAACATAAACCGTTATTAATCTATAGGATGTAGGCGTTATGTATATTCACTTCCATAGGTCTAAGCCACGTGTCAGGGAGGGAGAATACTGCAGCAGTAGGATTGTGGTTACCAGCGCCTCCCTATGTAACACACATTGTTACCCTATCTTACAGCATCGGCTTTGATGTATTTACATGAAAATAAGGCTATTGTATGACAGTGTTAGTTTCAAAACTAATGTTGTTTCTCTACTTTTGAGTTATATTGTTAAATTTATTATGAAACTCTTTACAAAGTAAGATTACAAAATCGAGATACCTATAACTTAACATGTACCTAAGCAAAGATGAATAGCTAATGAATATAGTGATGTATTCTTAAAGTGATAGTAGTAGAGTACCATTGTTTCTTAGAAGAGTAATTAATTAATAGTTTAAAAACCAGTTAAAATAAAAATTTAAACTTCATTGTTTTATAGACAACTTAACAATTGTATTGACACGTTATACTTTATTATCTTATTGCAAATAAAACTTCTAATTATTAAACTTCTAGCTAGTTTTGTTCAGTTAAATTAAATCATTATTCTCGTTAGATGGAGTTCAAATATTCACAGATTTCTAACACATATCTTTAATTAAAAACTAACTGTTCCAAAAAGGTTATCAAATATTTTCGACTCTAAATACTTAAGGAATTTACAAATTTTCTTTATTGCTGTTGTGAAAGTAAAATATTTGATTTGATTTATAGGTAGGTTATGTTGGCTGAAAAGAATATATATATATATATATATATATATATATATATATATATATATATATATATATATATATATATATATTTCTTAGAGTATACACTAATACAAAAGAAATAAAGGGAAGTGGTAAAGTTAATGGCTTTTCACGGACAAAAGTCTCCCAGCACATCTCCCTCCCCCTTAAATCACAAACAGCCAAACGCTGCTCTTCTGCATCGCAAACATTCGGTTAATTGAAGGCAATGATGTAGTTCCCCTGCAAATATTAGTAACTAGATTAAGGGATATATTGTGTTAAAAATTTTAGAGAGATTTCACAAAGAATACAAGCGTTTACTGAGTTTAGGACAGATTATTCCAATGTGATATTGAACCTTTGTTCCAGATTGTCAAGAAAGACTTATTTACCTACGGAAAGGAGTACACGGATTCATCTCTTCACGATGTTACCTTCCTAACAAAGATTCAGCTTCCAAAGTTTAGTTTAATCCCTAAACTCCCAACGAATGGAAGGGACAGATTTGCTTTTATTGTATCCCATATTTTTCCCAAAACCTTTTTTACATAGCCAAGCTCAATATCACATATGTTTATGCCCTTCGTTCTTTATATACAGCAAGTGAGTTAGCTGACTGGTTATTACTCCATGGGCTCAGGTTCTGTACCCGATATAGACACTGCTCTATCACACTCTAACAAATAATCATACAACTTTGTCTGGAATAATGTGTTAAACGGTTCTGTACTAGAGGTTGAGAACATTATGTTGATTAAACTAATTATAAACAATTTAAGCGAGATTTTGTAAGGAGTAATATTGTGGTAATTAGCTTTAGTGTAGCAGTCAGCTGCAAGGGAAAAGTGAGAGGTAAAGAGAGGGAAAGGGAGGATAAATATTTACACGCCCGGTCCACCTTCTCTAACGTTAAAACGACTTGTTTATTTGTCGTAGTTAGCTACTTGCATAGTTGTATCGCTGTATCGTTACGCTGTTAATGAAAATTTCAAATTGGTGTTAAAACAAAAGTATTATTTATTGTTCTAGTTTTCAGATAAAATGCTATTCCTCGTTGTTAGCGTACTCTTATCAGTCAAGCAATTAATTTCAATATAAAGATGCTTTTATATACTGGATAATATATTACATGTTTGTACGAGGTTATTCAAAAGTTATGTTTCTTTCCTTGAAACTGAAAGAACATATTTAACAATTATGTTAAATTGTGAATGATATTCAGAAAGCAGCTAGCTCAAATTTTTAATATCCGAAGATATTTTCTAGGTATTCCATATTTAGGTAATGTAATTCAAAATCCAAACCAATTATCCGATACAATGGAGTATCGAAAGACCTAACAAAATATATGACACACAATAGAGTTCTTCTTTGAATAAATAGTTACTCATGTATACATTTCAAACCTCTAGGATCGTCAAATCGAGATTTGTGGCACCGACAGATGGACGGAAAGTCAGACCAATGGACAATGACAAGACTTCATTAAAGATCTTTCGGAACCACAATAATGAGTGTGTAGTGAGAGTAGCTTAAAAACAAGTTCCATAAAAATAGATCAATAATAGTGACATAATAACACAGTATATGTATGTTTGAGAGTCATAACGTTATGTTTTTTGTTTTATACTCCAAATCTCTATAAATTAAGATGCAAGTCACACTTTAACATCGTGAAAAGTTCGATTTGCCAGGAAAATTTCATAGAGAAGCGTTTATAGGAATAACTACGATGGAAGTCACAGCGATCATAAATCTTGGTAATAAGACAGCTTATTTTCGTGTCTCAGGGGAGAAATCATAGATATAAGCAAACAAGTCCATTTAAGAGGATCATTGTAGACACACTATAGGGAAGCGATAGCCATCTGATTGCTGCAAGAAGACAAGAATCTCAGTGGTTTTTAGGGAAAGCTCTTGTTTCGAACTTCATCCAAATATTTATTCTAAAGTTACCGTGTTCGTTTAGTTTCTGAGTTTAACTGAAATTTATTATTTTAGGTAATCTTAATTTTTATAAATATACTGGATATTTTCAGTATGTAGAAATAATAACCCTGTCAGTATTTCAAATCACAATAAAGGTCTTTATTTCAGATCATCCGTTGTCAATAAGAAACTCTAAACAAGTGCAGGGAAGTAAAAATTATGAGAGGGATGAAAAAATGTAATTTATTCAGAGGTAATATATAGATTTGTCGTGTTTATAATCTGGTGCTTGAATACTTTAATTTATAATTATAACAGTAATATAGGCTACGAGGTAACTATTCAAATAAAACATACATGTTCTATTTGGTGTAGGACAACAATAGATAGCGCAAATAATTACATATCTCTTGTGAAATAAATCAGTTAACAGAAGCAATCATTGTTCTAAAACAGATAATTAAAAACAAACATTGGGAGCAAATACAGACAGTGAGCGATAGAAACGTAATCCAATTAACGTGTGTTTATGTAAATTCTCTTTATGTATTGGGATTTGTGTATTCTGTTTGTCTACTACACTTTGTCCATTGTTTCTATTATGTAATACGTCATGGAAATAAACATTAAAGTCATTCAGAAAACTGAATTTTACTCTAAAAAATAGCGTTTTCTTTCATGTAAATGTCAGGTTAACCCTCAAGGTAAATATTCGACTAGCTTAGCATTTCGTAAGAGTTATGTCAATATGATATCATGTAATCGCGAGAACCACATTTCTTATTTATTGCAGAAAAAATATGTGTCTTTTTGTATGAAATGTGTACTGCTCATATTGCATATAATATAAATTGTAAAACAATTTCGACTCATAAGTAAGACGTTACATATACCAAACCCATAATGGTGCAATCTTGACTATCATGGTTTCTAGTTTAATAGGGTTTTCTGCTTGAAAACAGTTTGGAGATTTAATTTACCTCTCCGAGTCTACAGCTTATGACGTGTAGGTTAGAGAGCTGCAGATAGTTTTGCGCTACATTTTGTTATGTACTTTTGGACTGTAAAACGTTAGCTTTATCCTGACATATAACTTTATATATGAGAAGGCAGGATTACAGTAGACAGCATGCCGCCGCGTTATAGGCATCACCGAAGTTGCAATGGAAATGTCAAGTCTAGCTTGTGTATTTCATTGTATTCTCTAGATGTATTGCGGACAGGCAGACAATCAGAAACATACATTTTTAGAGCACCGAGGTAGACGAAAGAGATAATCTACCATCCTACTGAGTGATATGCTTCAATGGCATACATTATAATGCCATAGATATACACCCACCTTCATCAAATTCACTCTTTTCTTAATATAAATTAGGTGCATAGTTTAAGGTCAATAGGCAAAACCGCTTTCTGTATATCCTGTGACTTTTAAAACTATTCCTAAAATTTTGATCTAAATCATATCCACGCAAAGACACCAGTTTGTTAGCAAAGTGTAACCCTCGTTCTTCTATATGATATTTAATCATTCAATATATTTAAAAACAACAATACCATACCATTTTATAGTAACTTTGTCAAAAAGTATATTAAGAGCCAGTTTAGCATCGGGTATAACACAGACTTTTAAATCTGTATTAGTTACAAAATTGTTATCTGGAAGTTTTAACTGCAATTATATTTGTAAGGTTACTACCAAAAGTCCATTAACGCATGATTTACACAATTTTAGATTTAAAAATTATGTTTCAATTATAAATTATATTTAATTTCAATAAAAATTGAATCTAAAAAAGTACTTGTTCCTTGGAAATGGAACCCGGATCTGTCACATGCCGTGTGAATGTGCTACCATTACACCATAGATCCCTTACTTTTTACGATTCAATTATTTTGTATTTGGCCGTATGTGTCACATATGCGTTAAAAAAACGAAAATAACATATGATTGGAAGACCAAATACGTATCAAACGACATTTTTTACAGAAATTAAATTAGTATAAATGGCAATAGCAGAATTTTAATTCCAATAAACATTGAATCACGAGAAAGGGCGCGCGCCCACTGGTAGGGGCTAAGAAAGGGAAACCTGACTGCATTTATGCGTCATTCTAGCATTAGTGTGAGCAATCATATTTTTTAAAACCAATATGAGTATTGATATGCTGTATATTGCTGTATGGTTTGCAAAGAGTTTTATGGTTAAAATGAAAAGCTGTCTGGTATTTTCCACTGACTTAATTTCCAATAATGTAAATTAAAGATATGAAAATAAAAAAAGTATTTTGGTTTACGATAAAAACAGTTATGTAATGAGTTACGTTAACTGGTTGGATTAGGACCAAACAATCAATATTCTTGAGATGAATGCTATGCATATATTCATGAGTGTCACCACATAAGGATAATTACTTGTGTACCTGAGTATTGTATTACTCGTGACAATCTAGGTGCTACACCTCATCAACAGATCCGTGTACGCAAGGTACTCGATTCGTTATTATGTTATTATGTTCTATAATGTTGAAACTTCTAGAGAAATATGAGCAATTAAATACACAATGTTCGACTTGTTCGTGTGTGTATTTGTTATCAGTAAAAGTTAACCGAATTAGGAAATAGGTAAGACAAGAAATTATTGTTCGAAACGTAATTATTGATATTTCTGTAAAGAGTCGGTTTTGGGTCTAAATATGGGCAATACTTACTAGAGTAGTCCGCACTTAAATAGTCTAATGACATTTGATGCGGTGTTGCCAGACAGCTGGAGACCACTAACCGTTCTCATAGCTACGTCTGTCCGTTTAACTGACAATGTTGTTTCCAAAATATTAATTAAAAGAAACGAACCTATATTAGTACGGTCGTTACGGTAATAGCTGGAGGTGTTCGATTATTGCTATAGATGATGAGACCGATCAGTAATTTATCTTCACGTAAGTTGACAACAATTTATCGCGCTGGATGTAGAGGGGGGGGGGGTATTCAGACAAGAAAGGCAACCGCTGGACAATTTAAGTGGTTACTCTAATGTAGGTAGGATATTATGTACTTTATGGTAGGAATGATTGTATTATTCATCTCAGGACTTATTACTTATACTATCCCACATTTATATTTGTTTTAAATAGCGCAGATTCCTGATATTGGAAAGAAATATCAATATGCCTTTTAGAAAATCCACTAACAAAGAGATATTGGACTGGTATAGAGCTTCTCATAACCTACATTATTGAGATCGGTATACGGCTAATTTCAATTGTTAAATTTTAACCTATAAATTAAATAACCCTAAACTGAGTGAACTTTTACTTTAAGGGCACAATACATTCTTTACTTATAATTACTGTAGGAATTCACTATTACAATATATCAGTTGTAATAACCCATAATTAATAATAAAACTAATTAAAAATATAGTAATAGCGTAACACTTTCACTTAAAGATAACTCCATGATGTATTGATGGTTCTCGCTAGTTAAAGCACCATTGTTCTATTGTTTCCATTGTCACTAGCGGGTATTGTGTTGCCAGGATGTGTTGTTTCCTGAATTATCAGTTAAACGTTTAACGATACCCCAGATAACAAAGTCCTGCAATAAAAAATGGTTTCTGATTCATACGATTTTATTGAACTGGTGCAACTGTTTATTGAAGCTTTATAAAGATTAATGCTAGAGATAATAAATGTATTTCATGTATATGTATCTATTTGGTTTTAATTACATTAACATAAATTAATTAAGTTTAATAAATAAGCGAGCAAGTTAGTGAATCAAGTCTAAATTTATCACGGTCAATTCACAACCGCTTGGTCGCCGGCTGGCGGGCAGTATGGTTGCTCTTCTCGTCCCCGCATGGTCGTTGTGAACTAACTCTCTCTCATTACTCCTGTGTTATTTGCACACTAACTTACGTTATTACCCCATCCCACCCTCTCAAGCTTACCATTCTCCTTATTGTATTTCCGATGTTGTTATTCTTTGTTTTCTCCTATATGTGCTCCGTTGTGCGTGCGGAAGTGTATGTTCTCCTACGAACGTTGACTATCCGTCAATGTAGACGGATGTGACTCTGGAGCCACCCTTGGAATCCTGTATATTTACCTTATGATATCGTGCGCCTGGTCCTGTGAATCCTCTTCTTGTGACACTTGTGAAAGACAACTTCTCTTAATTAGTGACTTATGTAGCACATCCCATAAAATTTCCCATCCTTGAAATGTATTGTTTTTTAGCCTTTTATTGTTTCCGTTAAATTGTCGGGAGCTGGAAATCCCATCTAGTCCTCCGAACGTCCAAAAGCAAATGTTATAAAATAATTTATTAATTCAATTTCTTTCTTTCTTAAACGTTACATATTTTGTTTTGGTCCTCCACCTTATTACTGGAACAGTATTTAACGTCGGTAATTAAGAGTAATCCAGTTATAAATGGATATGGTGAAGGGGTGGAGACCTAGAAAGAATATATTAGTAACAAATTCAAATTTAGGTGTGGAAAATATCTTATTTTTTAGAGTGGTTTCCCGTTCTTCCTTTACATATTCCCATGAAATCTTAGCTAACCAATAAATCTTTCTGATATTACTACATATGTCTTAAAAATATAAAATAAGTAAACTGATATATAAATACATATATATATATATATATATTTATAAATAATATAATAATTGTTAAATAATATCAAAAATAGAATGTATACAGGGAGAGATTGTCAGCTATATATCATGAGGCCAGGTGTGGCAACTGGCAACTGTCAACTGATTAATTATCGCACCAATCCCTAATGTTATTGTACAAGAGGCTTTACTGTGCACCATATTGCCAGTACAGAGGCACAACAGTAGTTATGTAGCTATCATGATATACCATGAGGGAATATGATATGATAATGATGTATTAATGATGACTTGAAATGAGTGTGCCAGACGAATTCACGAGAACGCACTACCGATTTCTGTTAAGTATGAGACTACTGTAAATATTTGACACAAATAATTGAAATACAGAAAAATAAATTAACTTCAATTTTGAACTGACTACTTCTGCTGTGGATGTATGTCTTGTACGGATAAAAAAACTTTCATTTCGTTTCATGGATTATTACCCAAGAATTACGTAAAATGAAATATTTAGAAAGGTATAAAATAGATAAAGTTAGTTTTTATTATGTGGCACATTCAAAAGAACTTTTAAAGAAGACATTCCATTAAATAATTAGGAACCGTACTTTTCTAAC
The DNA here is from genome assembly GCF_021130785.1 of Homalodisca vitripennis. Lineage (NCBI taxonomy): Eukaryota > Metazoa > Arthropoda > Insecta > Hemiptera > Cicadellidae > Homalodisca > Homalodisca vitripennis. The sequence goes on along the minus strand of NC_060208.1, from coordinate 104,606,233 downwards.
CGTTATAACAAGTCACTCCTGTCGGTCAGTCTCGTGACTGCCGATTTTTTATCCGCTATTTAGTTGTAGATTATAATTTATTTCGACATTGTATTAATATCATTCCAAATTTGAAGTAATGTTATTGAAAAATGTTTTTAGCATAAACTGAACACATTTTACGTATTATTCTAAAACAAATTAAAATTATATCCAACATGTAATTAATCAGCATATAAAATATTCATATGTAAAAACAAGGTAATGTACAATAGATAAATGAAATATTCCATTTGTTTCAAGAAGGAATACACGATTAAGGTGGAGCAATTTTTTTTGTTGGAATTATTTTAAAATGTTAGACAATTTAGGCCATTGTCCTTTTAGATAATATAACTTAGCCGGGATAAGTCGTGCAATGCACAATGTTAAGACATTTTAAAATCAAGTGAAATGAAAGATTTATGAAGATAAGGGTATGGAAATTTTACAGTATATATATAAAATATTACTAGAGGGAGTATTTTATCGGTGATTACGTTCTATTATTTTGAAATTTCCTAAACAACAATGTATGAAAAATTTGCCATTTTTTCAATTATAATTAGTAAAAAAAATAATGTTTGCGTTATAAAGGGAAAAACATGTCACTTCTTGAAGCTGTGAACATAAGCCTATATTCTCTAAAAGTAGACTTATTCATATTTTTTATTTTAATGTAGTTGAAAACTTTCCTACATTTTCGATTTAAAACTTCTGTAACTTCTCCCTTTAGTGATAAAAATATTTCCGAACGATTATGTACTAACGAAAGTCATATTACTTACTAGTCAATAAATTTTAGTAAACTCTTACTGATGACCTTGTTGCTGCACCCTGTTGAGTTTTCCTTGTTGCCCCGATGAAGGAAATGTGATACAAAGTGTATACTTATGGCCATTGTAATGTACTATGTATACTACCAGTTACTCGATAAAGAGATGTCCTGATAATTGACTAGCTGACTGATTCAAGAATACCTAAGAAAAATGAAAAATAGTCTTGAAGGTTGGTACATACATTCTTCTTGTGCCCCGGAATCGCAGTAAGGAATGAATGCCCTCCCCCCCCCCCAATAAAAGGGCTCCGGCATACTGGCATCTGATGTTGCGAACAATACCATAAGAAACAAATTTCAGCAAACGCAAGTTACTAATAGAAAGAGCCTGTTAAAATGTAATGAGCTGTTCTATTTAAACATCATAGAGTGACAGGAAATTATATTTTTAAATAATTAAGTACCATTTAAACGTTTTACTGTTATAGATTGAAATCATACAGTAAGCTTTAACACTTATTATTTACATTAACTCTTTAATCACTGTTGAGTACAGAGATTATAGGGATAATAAAATTGGAAGATTAGAAAAAAATTAACTTTTAACTGTAAATTTTAGCTGCTTGATCAATAGTGTGACGCAGACGTGAAAGAAAAAACTACTACCTTACCTTTGTTACAGATCTAACGACCGTTATAACCCCGTATTATTTGTATTTGTAGGTTTTTAGGACCACAATATGTGTTTTCTTCATCAACAAAACAAACCAATCACAACTATGGCACGAGAAATATCTTTAACTGGAGGAAATTACAATGGCCGCAAGTATTCGTTCTTTGATCGATGTAGGATTTTCCAGCTTATAGAATCTAACTGCTGGAAATGGATTGCTGGTGTGCTAGAATCTATATATTCTTGATTGGGGCAAGAAACCAAATTCAACCATAGTGTCGGTAATATGATTAATTTAAACCAGTTGTCCTCATACACTTGCAAATCTGAAATAAAAATCAGAAGCAATTTTGATTAGCATACAGCTTTTAACCATAACAACTTTATGCCTATTTCTATTTAAATATTTCATAAAACCTTAAAATTTATTACATTGTAAGACCGTTGGCTGAAAAACTAAAGGATATTTATTTTAGGATTCATTCACACTTGTAAGAGCTAAATAATAAATATTCGTTGAATGTTGAAGACAAATTAAAATTATTTCACAGGTACTTATTGAAAACTGTTTCGCTCTCAGACTTCAGAACCTCTATTCAAATTTTAATCTTAAATTCACCAGGATGTTAGGATATCGTTCATTGACATCACTTATGTTAAGAGAGTTAGGAATGTCACAAACAATTCCCACGATGCTCCTATTTTCAAGTATGAAATATGATGCGAAGCAGCAGTTACATCGTGGTTGTCTTTAACCCGTTATGAATAAACTTTTATTCCTCTGGCTCTTAAACAGTCAAACTACGAATATCCAGGCATACAGTCTTGCCGAAACTCTACAACAGTGTTTGTTAAAAAGTTTCGGTCAGATAACTTTCCAGTCCCAAGTATTGTCGACAGATATGACATACTTCAATCTGTCAACTCTTTTTATACAAGAATCAGAGACTTTTGAGATGTGTGACTTGACCTTTCCAATATGTGATAACAATGATCCTATGTATTTGTGAAGTATAAACTCTACTCGGGTACTTGCATTCTATAATAAAAACGTTTTACGGAATTCGTCTCTAACAAAGTCAAATCTGTGCCGCGCTCTTCTCATTAAATGAATATATATATATATATATATATATATATATATATATATATATATATATATATATGCGAATATACGGATATATTTTCGTACACAGTTTTAAAAAGGCAAAGTCACGCAGTTAAAATCAAAGTTAAATTTTACGACTCGCCCGATTTCCCCCATTACCTTATGCTATTCTTCACCATGTTTACCACTCGTATTTTTTATAGAAAACTTGCTAGAAAACGTAGGATAATCAGATGAAAAATTTAAAAAAATTCGTCAGAACGATTGAAAATTGTATATTTGATCTTATAGCGCGACCTCTTGTAGGTTGGAAATCTAATACCTACCATACTTTTATAAGTTTAATAGCTGTTATTCTTCGTATGCTTCCATATTTTAAGTAACATATCGAAGCTAAACCACAGTCTAAATATAACTTTGACCTGGTTTCACTGCTTTTTACCTGAAACCATTGAATTTATTTCTATTTTCTGTAAACATTAACACGTAAACTTTAACTATAACACGTAGCTTTAACTATAACTTGTAAATTGGTATTTGTAAAAGTCATAGTAATTACAAAAACTCTAATTTCGCGAAGTTCTTAATAATAATTTTTTACATTTTGTACGAAAATAGTAGTTTGTATTGATCTTCCCTTCCATCCGTACAGTTGTTCGATGATGTGCAGACTTTTATTAGTGATATGTAGTAATATTGTGTAGTAGGGTAATTTGTAGGCGTAAATTTGACGATTTAGCATTTTTATCTATCGTATGTCGATTGTATAATTATTATTTATGTGTCAAATGATTGTTTTAATTGTATGAAGCTGGGAGAATTATAGTATGAGAAAAACATTATAAATTCATGTTTTTAACCCTTCTAATACCATCCCATTTTGACCTCCACAAAAAGTACAGCGGTAGGTACATCTATTCTTCTTTTTCTAAGCAGATCGATCTCTTTCTCAGAATAATTGCTTTATTGCTTTCAATAAAATATACGCTGTGTGCTTCTACAGTGAAAATTGTCTCTCGGCAACTGTATTGTATAATACAAGAAACCATAATCGTGAACACCGCAACAAAATACATTAACAGTGTTCAAAATCTCATCCTGGAGAGAATATTTCATAAGGTCTTTACATTTCCTTTGCATGTACCCATGTAACCCATTATTAGTGTATCAAGATGTAGCTTAACCTTACGTTAAAGTAACTAGGTGGGAATAACAGTGTTCTGAAATAGAGGCTATGTAAATTAATATGGAAGTAAAACATTTTTTAATAGTAGAATATTGTGAATACATGAAAAAAATTAAGTTTTAATATTGTACCGTAAATTAGTTAATTAAATTTCATACAATGTAAATTTCGCAACCTAATCAGCCAGTATAATATAATATTATTTTACATCCAATGTTCCGGAACTAAATTATTGGGCGGAGTAACTACCTAATTGGCACGCGTATGAATTTTTTCTTCTAACCCTTTGTAGCAGCCCAACTACGTAACCGATCAGACCTCGCGCGCTTTGTCCGTAAGTAAAATTTATCTTTTCGTATTATTAAATTAGCCCTTTGATGCCAAACGTATAAAATGAATGTAACGTAAAGTAAAGATGTGAATAGTAAAATTAACTTACCCTTGAAGATCTTTTATTTGCTTGATTGAGATAGATAAAGGTTGTGGCGTCGTCCTTATGGCGACGAGCACGTTGTTATAAATAGTAATTTGTATCATTAAATGGCTAATACCGTCGCGAATTTGTTTTAGGCGAGTTTACGTAGCTGATGTATCTTACGTGTTGTTTGAATAGATGGCTACCACTTCCCAACTCTAGTCCTCTTCTAGAAATAACCGTTCTTAGACTACAGCTTCAATGTCTCGTGCCAAGACGCCGACACCCGGGTTGTGAGTCTACCTATTGCGAAGGGAAGTGAAATATTATTGTTTTGTAAAGTAAAACGTCGTACGCATAATTCAATAGAACATTGGATATTTTAGGCCCACCTAGAAGATATACTTTTTAGTTATTATATTCTAGTTGGCAGCAACGTGGCATTACGTAACTTTTCCTTTACCATCTAAAAGTGGTGCTTTTAAGTTTTCGTAATTAAACTGAACTTATAAGTAAACTTTGTATTTCTAGTATTTATTACTACGACCTCAGAAGTCACCACCCCCATGTGTTATCGTCATACGGTACAATATATACCCTTGTTACAATAAATTTAGACTATTACTTTGAGTTTACATATTTAACACTGGCAGTTACTGGCCGGTTCGTATGCAATTTTGTTATTGTAATTTACTCAGTCTTAGTGTTTTTGAGCCATAGTTAACGTTGCCTCATTTACATGATTAATTATATATATATATATATATATATATATATATATATATATATATATATATATATATATATATATACATATATGTACATAAATATGTCTGAGAAGCATATTCTGTTCAGAGACAACTAAAATAGGTTTTGTAAAAGTCTTCAAATTTCTGGTAAAAGTTAGATAGATAGTAATTTTGTCTATGATATATGCATTACAGTATTGACCAAGCGCTGCACAAATAATGTTTCCAAAAACTTACAGTTTAAAGTATATTTTTATTAAAACTTTAATTTTCTTGTCAGCATGTTTTCTTCTTGTGTGTGCTTCTAAGTGCTTGCAGAAGAGGTTGAAAGAAGTCTCATTACTAACAAGCTTACTATATGCTTTCTACTCTGTAAATTTAAAAAATTTGAAAATAGTAGTTAAATTAATTATAAATGTTGTTGTGGTGTAATTAAACAATGTTTACACAGAACAGTTTACACATTTAACAGCTTTTTTAAAGTAATAAAATTTGTTTGCTATAATGCATCTTTAGAGACAAAAATGTGTTTTTCACACCGCTGGAGACCAGTAGGACGTAGCTCTGACTGATTTTAGAAGTAGGAATAGGCCTATTTCTTAACTAAGTAGCCTAGGAATGTTCATGTGAATTTTAATACGATCGGCCCAGTAGTTTTTACGTGATAGAGAGCAAGCACACGCAAAAGAAACACACACACCCACAAATATAACGTTTATGTTCAATATAATAGTACATATTTATACATCTTAAGTATATTGGCTACTTTTTATATGTCATAAAACCTTAAACAATATTTATAATAACCAATTTATATTTATTTTCATTAAATTATGCGACTGTAGTCATTGTAGGTAAGTAAATTTCATTTTTATATATTAGGCCTACGCTGATGCAGGTATATCGGTCAGTAGCTGCCTGAAAGCTATCAGTTACAGTTCACAGGCACAATACCCACAGACTTATGAAAGACATACACGCGATAAATTTTACTTGCATTAATGCTAATGTCATATCTGTATCGCTGGGATCTGGCTCGATAGTGCAGCTTTAAATATAATTTACTTCAGAAATACTTCAGTAATTTTTTACACTTGTTTGGCATAAGGTATGCGGGAAGACATTGGTTTAAATGTTGTTTTATACTGTAAATTGTGTATTCAAAAGAAATCATTGTATATATACCATAAAACATGAAATGGACTGAATTTTATAGATTAGTTTCTATGTATATCATGACTTTTCCTTAACTAGATGCATTCCTAGGACAATTAATAATAATAATAGTTTTCCTAGCTATGAATTCGATATTGAAATGAATTAAAACTTTTAAAATTGGAAAACTTTAAATGACGGCTAGTCTTAACTGCATACAGAGATATTTATAACTTTGATTCCAATCACTTTATAATAAATTTTCCTTTTAATCGTTGTAATAACAATTTACATTCTCATATTCTGATCCTAATAATCCCAATTTATAATTTTTCTGAATAATCAGTTATCGACTTCATAAAAAAAGTCCTGTAAATACTATTCTATGAGATTTAAGCACAAACAGTCCACACATGGTTTTCATAAACCATTGTGGATCATATTATTTTTTAATTCTTTCGAATCGTGATATAATTCGAATAACTGAAACTCTTATCCCTCTCGTAGTTTTATAAACTATATCATGTGACAATAACATTGTAATCTTCTTAGACGAGATAGAACACGAACAATTTGAACTGAAAAGCTTAAATATTATTTTGGAAATAATTAATTTCCAATCTCTCTCTTTCTTCCAACAAACTATTAACAAACTCGATTAATTTAATATAAAATCTCCCGTATTAAACTTGAAGTAGTTGCACAAAATAAAAGTATAATCGTGACATTCTCAACAACCTTGTAACGCATATATTTTGATGATAGTGATATACCAATTCGGCACAACGTGGCTTTGTTTAGTAATAGGCTATGTATTTTACTAAACACGTTGAGCACGTTGAAATTTGAAAGTTGCATTTGTGTAATGCGCAAGCAGTGGTTTACATCTCAAGACGAATTTTTTTATTTTCTACAAAATAATTACTTAAACAAGTTAGATACACCAAACTAAAAGTGTTATAATAATACGATATGAGCGGTTTTAAAATAAGTGTCGTTGTATAAAAAAATATTTGTCTTTTGAATTGATTTATACTAAAATATTTAATATAAGTAAACTTATAAGGAAGTATTAGGATTGAGCCAGATTTCTGAGACCAAACTAATGAGTTCTTCAATGCAAGATAGCTATTGACATCACATCATGACACTAAAGAACAATTTAAGTCACATTTATATCTCAAATTATTTAAGTATTTAAGTTAAATATAGGGAACATGATCCAAATTCATGTTTGAGCATGCTTATATAGTAGCTTATAAGTAGGTTTTTATTAAATCTCTCATGTTCTAATGTAAGGTTTCATAGGAATGTCTAAAATCTATTAAACATCTCTAGTATCAAGTTATATATTAGAGCTCTTAAACTATAAAAGCTAAGAAAATTTTTATTCTGTACTTATAATATGAGTATATTGTACTACTCATTGTGATTGTCAGAAATGTCAATAATCCTGATAATTACATTTGCTAGACTAGACAATATTGGTACCACTGAACTGTGACTGCTGTACGCGGCATGTTAGCTAAACTGGGGTGTAATTGGATTGCAATCCTTTGACAAATTACTACCAGTTGCCATTGTTATAGATGGAGCGAATTGGATTGGAATTGTTCAGTTTGTGGAGATCCGTGTGACTTCGTGGAATCTAGTTAAACATAGTAAATTTACGTTTACTAGACTATTTTCGTTTAGTTATATTATCGAACATACATACTTCACGAGAGGTTGGCAAACCACAAGATATGGTACTAGATAAAAAATAAAGAAAATATGTACATATATTTTATTAATTTTAATTCACATATATGTTTTTATAAGAAAATCACATATAAGAAACTATCACAGAAAATAAATTAAATCTAAAAATTAATTAAATGCCAATTAACAGAAATAACTTACCTTCCCAAGTTGCAATGGCGGGATGAAAATTGTTCCGCATTAAATGTCTCTAAAACAGCGAACCACATAATATTTGATAGACTCAAGTTTTGCACGAAATTTATTTACAAAAATGATGGTACTCTATTCCTAAAAAGCGTGTTTGAAGAAACAAATTACGGCCATCTTAGTTGTAGTTTCTTATGTGTTCATACAAATTTAATATATAATAAAAAATTAACCTTGAAATCAACAATAGTTTGGTTTAATATGTTAAAATTAATACATAAAAGGTAAATTAGAATTCTATTTGAACAAATATATTTTATTATGGCAAATACCTTTTATTAAATGCAACATCTCTTTTTTTTAATACAAAATTCACTTAATATATTAATTTAAAATATATTTTATAACTTGCAACCCGTTCACTTAGTGGCTTCATGATGTCCACAAATTCTTCAATTTTAAATGGTTTCTGACCACACCGACTTGAAAAACCGCTACGACGAGTACCGCTATCGACTGCATGATCACTAAGATCCCTGACATCACAGTTTCTGTTTTGAAATAGCGGTCTCAGACTATATTTCATACGACGCGGTTCATTGGTATAAAACGGAGAAAAGAAAACTCGTAATAAAACCTTGTGATTCTGTTCGTTTTCAAAATTTTTGTCACCTGAATAAATGTTTGAAAAGCGACTGTTTGAAGATGTCAATTTTAATAATAGGGGAGCGCTAGCATGCAAGTGGAGTAGACGTGTGTGATCTCGGCTCCGTGAGTGTTTTTTATCTGTTATCAAGGTTTATGTAAGAGTTATTTGGAAAATTTGTGCCCGTTATGTTACTTTGGATGTCAACTCTTACCTATTAAGTTATTTGTCAGTGAATGTGCTTTTATAAACCTAATTGCTGTGATAACCACTACACCTCGTGCAAAGTGAGGTTAGTTGAGTTGGGAGCTTAGACGCCAGTTGGGGCACGCAAGTCAAGTCAGCTGTGGTGACGTATCTACTGTACTGTCGTCTGTCAACTGCAGTCTGTCGTCTGCTGTCATGAGTGAAAACAACAACAAGTCTATTGTGCGTTACCGTGGTCAGAGTGCCAGTGATATGCAAGCTATTGATGAAAAACTAGATCTTATTCTTTTAAAAATTTCTCATATTGAATCGGACAGTGCCTTATTTAAAATCTGATATAAAAACAATAAAAGAAGATAACAAGAAGTTTGCTGCAGACATCAACCAAACTCTAGACTTTTACTCCAAAAGGCTGACCGATATTGAAAACGATGTTGACCGTTCGAAGGGCGAAATAAAGACCCAGGGTGAAAATATCGAGTTGTTAAAAAGTGACAACGTTTCTCTGAGGCGAGAGGTGTCAAGTCTGAAGAAAAAACTTAACGCTAATGCGCAGTATTTGAAGAGCAACTGTTTGGAGATACAAGGTGTTCCTGAAAAGAAAACTGAGAATGTGACCGAGTTGGTGATAGCAGTAGCTGATGTCTTGGGATTCAAGATGACTCCTACAATGATTGACGCGGCGCATCGCCTGGCAGCTGTTCCTGGGAGAACTGAGTCCACGGCACATCATCGTGAAGTTTTGTCGCAGGTTCGACATGGAGATCAAGAAAAAAGGTTTCTCTGCTTCTAACTTGGGCTTCTCCAGTGATCTGTCCGTTTATGTGAACCTGGCGATGACTCGAGAAACAAGGATTCTGTGGGCGGACACTCGCAAATTGAAGGACGAGCTGGCTTTTCAAGTTTGCATGGATCACCGCTGCCGGAAAGATATTCCTGAGAAAAATCTGACGGAGATCGACCTGAGCTGATAGAGGACCACTCGGACCTGGAGCGCCTGAGACGAGCACCGCGGACTGGACCACGGATGGAGGAAGGGAACGACACCAATGGTTAAGCTGCCGGCTGTCATTGCATCGCCAACGTATGTTTTGTTATTATTTATTATCTATTTGTTCCTTTGTGTATATTTACTGCATGTGTTATTTATTTGTCTTATTGCATTGCCTAGGTGCATGTGTATATATATATATATATATATATATATATATATATATATATATATTATATATATTTTTTCTAATTTATTACTTTATAAATGTGTAGTAACTTAAATATTTATTATCAAAATGTTAGAGGTCTTAAGACCAAAACTTTATCTTTTAGATTGGGGGTATTAAATAATAGCTATAAAATTATTGCACTCACAGAAACTGGCTTAATGAATCTATAAATAACTCTGAACTGTTTGATGATAGCTATAATGTATACAGGAGAGATAGAGTTGGTTTGGGTGGGGGGTGTCTTGTTAGCTATAAAAAATAATTTAAAATCTAGTCGTATTCATACTTTAGAAACTAATGGGGAACATATATGGGTGCGAATTAATTTAACAAAATCTCTTTCAATTATTCTAGGCGTAGTATATTTCCCTCCTAATTCACAAATAGCATTGTACAAAGAGTTTTTTTTCGAAAAATTTGAAACAATTCAACCTTTCTAAATGCGATAAAATTTTAGTCATGGGTGATTTCAATTTACCCATAACTGGAATCAATTTTACTTTGACTGATGGGGGAGAGAAATTTGTAAGACAGTTAATGTTTTTTATGCAAATGTTTGAACTTAAATTAAAAAACAACGTGTTAAACTGTTCCGGGAGAACCTTGGATTTAGTCTTGACTGATATAGATTTAAATGTGTTTGAAGATGAGCCTTTGGTTAAGTTGGATCGTTATCACCCGCCATTGCAAATTGTTTTTGAGTGTATTGTTAAATAAGACTAAAGGTTCGCCTATAAGCAATGGCAGGTTTAATTTTAAAAAAGGAGATTACTTGGCTCTTTACAATTCAATCCACTGTTTAAACTGGGAAGGGGTTTTAGGTACTAGTGATGTAAATGACGGTGTTTCATATTTTTTATAATTTATTGTATTCCAAAATTAATGAACACATACCTGTAAACAAAGCAGAAAAAAATTAAATATCCAATCTGGTTTTCATACGGTACAATTCAAATAATTAAAAGGAAAGAACGATTACGCAAACAATATAAAAAATTAAAATTTGAATACTTGTTGAATGAATTTAAATTAATTAGAGCTGAATCAAAGCGCAAAATCACAAAACCAAAAAAGTTATGGCTTGCCTAACAAATTCTAACTTTTTTGAGAATAGCTCAAATTAGTTCACAATATATTTATTAAAATTAATATATTTTTCATAAATTATCTTACTGTCTATAAGGAATTCACTAGACTTGCTAAAGCCTATGATATCAATAGGGCATTGGATAAGTCTGAAAATTTACAAAAAAACTGCATGGAAACTAATTATGAGTTTACTAGATTATTAAATCCTAAAAAGCAATCCAGACCAATTTTAATCAAAACTGTTGACAAAACGTTTTAGAACAACATATTAGTAGCTAATGAATTCAACATTTTTATTCAGAAGCTTCATTGGATTTGTCATTCAAAGGACCAACATGACATTAGAGGTTTTGTTAAGATGTTTGTTAACCGGATTCATCCCCAGCACTGCCCCTAGTGGTTAAGGAGTTCCGAGCTCGAAAAACAGATCAGATCTACGGAATAAAAGTGAGGCTACTCAAACGCTGCTTTAGGCACATTATGTGACCTCTCACACTTTTTATAAACATTTATTTTAAACAGGAACGCTCCCACCTCTTTTTAAGATAGCCAGTCATTCATATTTCAAGAAGGTTGACTCTAACAAGAACTTATCGTCTTATCTAATTCTTGTCATGTTTATTAAAGTTTTTGAAAACGTTTTGTATGATAAAGTTGCCAATTTTTTGCAATTTGCAAACGTCTGAATCCTGAACAATTAGGATTGAGATCAACAAATCCACAATCGGTGAATTATCTTTTTAACAATATTGGTCAAGGATTTGGAAAGGAGAGAACATGTGCTATATCTATAGAATTTTTCAAAACTTTTGAATGTGTGCATCATGAGACACTGTTATACCAGTTAGAGAGAAATGCAAGTTTCGAGACATCCTTCATCTATAGCTCACTTTTCATCTTGAAAATCGAGAGCAAATTGCACACTACGTGAAGATTTCGAACATTGTGCTAGACCACATTAAATGGACCTTAGAGTCCCTCAGAGTTATAGACTTAGTCCTCTTTTTTTCGATCTAAGTGGACAGGCAGAGTTCAACTATCCACCATAATAAAATATCGTAATATGCAAATGATACAACAGTGTTGTTTTAAAAGCTGATCTATTAAGACCTTAACATTTTATCACTGACAGGAGCAAATTCATACATTTCATAATTTGATGAAAAGAATCTGAAAACTAATCGCTTAAAATCCAATGTCATTACATTGTGATATAACGCGGCCTGCAGTTTTTATGAATGAGGTTTTTTAGAGGGAAAATATTTCAAAGCTTTTATGAGATGATCTTTGATAAAGAACCGACCTAGGATGATTATATTGACGATATCTAAGCTACAGATAGTTCTGACATATATACTTGACGTGGATTTCGGGTTCTACACTACCAGTGCAAGGTTTAGAAATGTGCAGACAGCCGTTATTCCTTCACCCTTTTCAACTCTAGACCACTCCCTCACATGGACGTTGAAATTCTTTCTGTTTGGTTATATCTGTACAACTTATAGTGGAGGTACATTCAGATAATGTTCGGATATTACTGCATATTATACAAATATATAGAGTGAGTGGTCCAATTTACATATAAAACACGATATTGCACGAGGTTTGAATATTCGATGACATATTTTTTTAGCTAGAGTAAGGGTACCGATTGAGAGCAAATGCCGATATTCCACTAGGTTTAAATATATGAGGATAAACATCTCTTGAGTAAGCTTTTCGATTGAAAACTAAAACCGATATCTCAGCAGGTTTCAATGTGTAATAAGAAACTACTTTAAAGTATGCTAATCGATTGACAATTGAAACTAATATTTTACAAAGTTTTAATATAAAGATGACAAAATGCTGTATAATTGCAATAAAGCACCTATGTAAGCTGCATCACGACATTTTTCTTAATAATTTGTAAATTATCGCACTCGTATAATAATTATACAATTATAGTTTTATCGTACTTTGACACCTGACTTTTTAATTTTAAGTGACAAAAAAGAGACACATAGCCAACTACAATTAACGTGTTTAGAAAATTAAAAGAATTCAAATGAAGTTCTTCTAAACATGGAACGCTGTCTACACGACATCGAAATCCACTTAATCTTTGTAAGTACTTGACCCAAGAGACCATTTATTTGGCGGAAAGGTTCAAATTGGCTTGTAAGGAACATGCCATACAGAAGTGACTATAGGTTTTTGCAACATAGTTAGGAACATTAATATTAATTTCTTCACCCTGCTTTATTTTCACTGGTAATTTTATTTAAATTGTCTTTACTACTGAATAATTTATTATTTTAATTGGAGTTTATTCCGTTAAATATATTCTTTACAACCGAGTGTATTGCGATGGATTAATGAATTTTTATTCTTTACAAAAAACCTGAGTTCAATAAATGTAAATAAACAACTCATATTTTATTCTCTTTGTATTTTTTGGAGTTGGCATAAATTACTTTCATTTGAAAATATCCGTCCACGTCATATCAATATCTGAAATATTCCCGCAATGCAGTTCACTGAAAACACTGATGGTAAGCGGAGCCAAACAAATAACAAAACTGGGTTTATTCAAGTTACAAGCCAATCTCATCCGTTTTATTGCTCACAGCTATTAAAAGTAAGGGTAAATATCCATGTTTATTAAGCTGTGACGTCCATGAAACGAGAATGTCAGACAATTTGAACTACATGCTTAGTGTAAATGTTCAACCTTTACGTAATAACAATAAAATATATGGAAGTTACAAAGAAAAAGTGAAAATTCTAAGCCTTTTTACTAAAATTTGGACAAAGTCATCAATCTTCAACTATTCTACCACGCTTTGTAACATAGTCTTCCACTGATGTATTTAACAATACTTATATTTGAACAGAGTTTGTCTCATAAATTATGGATTTTTGTAGGAGGTTATAGTTTGAAAACATTAAACATTATCCTTTAAAAGACATTAAATTCGTCTTGTCCTTTGTGTTTACGAAACTACTTGTACCTCCAGTATGGTATAAAGTACTTTAAGTGATTATGTTAAAATTCTGTGCAGTACATATCACCACAACGACCTGGGTGAAAATCATTAAATCGTTAATATTACTTTTTAAAATTACAACTATTTAGTTTTGTAAATTAAAATAATTAAAATTTTCACACTCCATATTATTTATCGAGGAGAAGAAATATTAGAAATCTATATTGTTTCCTTTCCATTTTTATAACTTAAAAAACTCAAACAAAGGTCGCACGTAAAAAGTGTTCATTGCATACCAATTTAATCGAATGAGAGGGCTTTAGGCTATGTCATACGACCATTAATCAATAATTGTGGATTATTCTATGCTGATACTGATTTATATTGAGTATTTAAACTCTGACGCATTAAAACGGCTACAAAGTTGACCGGCATTATGCTGTCATCACATGACGTAGGATGAGAAGAGTTAGTTCAATGTCAGTATTGAATTTAGCTCCAGTTCACCTTCATCTTTACATAGATTACGTTATGAGTTGTCGAAACATGTAAAGAATTCATTTTGTGCATCTTATTCACCGAATTTATTCGGAATTCATCAGCCGAACATGGCTCCAGATCCCAATAGTCAAGTGTGTGATATCGTCAGATTCCAGGAAGCTGAATTAAGAGGAAGGTGAAATGGTGCTAAACCCAAAATTTAGATTACTCCCACCACCACTATTATCCTACACTGAACGAGACGGTAAGATGTATGACCGAGTATATGGTAATAAATCTTACCGGAAGTGGTTGTAAACATATTAATAAACAAAGTATTGAATCATTCAGTTTTTATATGAGAGCTAGAGTTTTTGTAAGAAGAAAACTGTTTGATGCGTAGTTATTGAAAAATTAAAGTAAACTACAGGGAGATATTTAAATAGTTTTTGAGTTCACACTAATATCCAGGAGTCTATTTTATAGAAACCAACTAGTTAGTAAAAACCTTTATTGAATGGTTGCTAGTCTCATTTCCAAAAGTTACAACTTTTAAATTGCAGGAGACTCACTGTATTACAAGTTGCTTGTTGAAGTTATACTCAAGTTGACGAACAAACCACTAGAGACAGACTGTCCCAAGTCTCCAGGGGACAATCCAGTCTATAACCGGTAGTTATCGACCTGAAGCTCATGTTTGTATTGAACCTAGATTCCATTATCCCATGTTGTCAGTTGGCTCTGCGTCCAGTTAGCGGTTAGGCTTACCAAACATATTTTACGAAGATGATATTTTAGTATTTATTTATTTTACTATAAAAACTTGGAACTATAACTTAGTTTTTATATTTAGAATTGTTTTTATTTGCTTAACAATTTAGCTGTTGCTACAATTACTTACAATTTTAAATTGGTAGTAGTAAATTCTTTGTTTGACTGTTTTAAACAGTTGAATACACTACGTTGCACTCTTTCAATTTAACAGGCCTCTAAATTTAACCTGTACTCAAGTTTAACGTAACTTTAAAATTACCTTACTATTGAAATTCTGTTATCTACCTTCCTAAATCAAATGTTTTGGGATGACTTGCAATATTGTGCCATTCCTCATTTTGAACGCATTGATAAAAGTAGACGAATGGTTCAAATGTAATTGCTTTACATTTTTATATCTAGCATAATTTGCAGTTCAAAACTAAATTTAACTTTGTTCATATGTACCCATTTTTTGATAAGTTAATTAAATATTTGTTTCATTGCTCTTGTACCGTCAAGTCCTTTATTTTAAGTACCATTTGATCACGTATTGTATTTAAAACTGGTAATTTGACCCCCTTCCGCCACTTAATGTCCTCGGAGAAGAGGTTGGTGGTTTTGAAATTCATAAACAACTTCAAATTAGGTTGCAATAGAAATTGCTACAAATCAAATCAAATACGCAAAGGACATTTTTAAAATTCCCATGTGTTTAAAAACTTGCGGTGAGTTTTAGAATTTAGTGACACCTGTTTGTGCATAGAAACAATACTACTTTTGATATATATTATTCCACTGTAGAGCTATTAATTCATTATATTGTTCAAAAATTTCATAATTATGTTACTCTATAATTAATGTCTATAACAAAGAATTAACCATTATAAACATTAACCCACTGTAAATAAGGTAAAATATATAAAAATGCAGGTTTTTAACATTTTAAAAAGATTAATTATAACACAATAGAACAGAATTTACAACCAATAAATTTTCAAAAATCCTTCAAAGTTAACTATGCATAGTTGGTAAAATAAACCTTATTGTGTTTGATGGTTTATATAAACGACTATAAAGCCCCACCCGTATTTGCTTTTTCCCGTATAAACTTTATAGCGTACGTTTATAGTTGTTGGGCTTTGATGCTCTACATTGCGGCACGAGTGTAAAGCTTGATGTAAAACTCTAAGTGTTTCCATACAAAACAAGCGAGTGTTTGTGAACAAAAAAGATTAAAAAACTAAAAGCAAAAAGAAATGATCAATTTTATAAATAAACACCAAAACATAAAACGTATAATATTTGGTTTATATTATATTAACCCCTCCTTTATATTTATCTTTAGTATTCATAATAATAAAACTTTGGTTTCGTGAAGATAATCAAACATTTATTTGCTCAAAGACTCTAATATTAGAACTCGTTCTAGTCAAAGAAACAAATACTCCTGACAAGATACCTCACACAGTTTTCCTTATTAAAGGGACGAAAAAGAGATGACAGACGTGTATCTGACACAAGGTGACCGATATACCACACACAAGATACTCTACAACATTTTACGTTAACGAATACACACGTGTTTTATATATAACGGCCTAAAAGCTCTTGCAGATGATACTTCGTATAGACATATAATACCAACAATATAAATGATATTGCGTGTTTTATTAGTTATAGTCTTATAAAAATGAACCAAATACTATATTATAACTGTTACAAAGTAATTAGACTACGCGTAAGTACTGGATTCCTCTTTTCCCATCTCTATAAATCCTCCAGTAATTCAAAATCTGAGGCACTTCACAAGGCCCGTCATTGCTGGAAACACACACCCGAGACCAGAGAGTAAACACTAGCGGATAAATTAATCACGAGCAAGAAATTGGCGACCATTACTATTATAGAGTTCAGAACTGCACGGACCACATATACTAGCAGCGACCCGATGACCACTTGTGGTTGAAATGATCGCCACACCGGGTGAGGTCCCTTCTAACAACATATTATATTTGAATAAAAGTAAAAAGTTGTTGTTGATAATCTGAAGCTATCGGTAAAAGCCATTACGTAGATATTCGATATTTTAAACTAAAGGATTAATTTACTTTGATGCTACAAACGTAATATATACCATATAAAACACCTACACTCACAATGACTGTCACGGTAAAATAAGTCTAAAGATAATTATATTTCATGTCTGAGGTTTGTTATTGAAGATGATTGCAACGATTTTAAAGAACAATAGCATTTTGTAAATTTTGTACTTTTGGAACATGATATCAGATCGGGTACAATTCAGAAATTTAAAAAAATTTTGTATTTCATAAACGACTTCCACTAATAATATATCAAAAATATAAAGTTTTAATGTTCATAATGTCTCGCTAACACCCAGACACCTACTTATAGCTTCAACGACGATACATGTACATGAATGGTAAAATAGCGAAGGTTCTGTAATGGTTTAATTATTAACATTCAACGGTTAAGACTCAGTTTTTATTAAACAATTAATTTACAAACTTAAGGAAGTTTAGTAACTCTACTGCAGAGTTTCCAAACAACAGTTGGTTATTCGTTTGTTGCAGCTTGGGGTTATACTTTATGGCAGAGACTAATGCAAGTTTAAAGTTACACATAAATTTTTCAGCCACACAACTTTTATACAAACTACAGCCACAGGATATCACGTTTTCTGATGAAAATTCACCGCACCGTATTTACTTACTACGATATTCCTGAAAAATCCAAGTTATTGCTTATGTAATAAAATGTATAAAATCAGTAAAATACGATATTTGCGTAGTAAATCTCTTTAATTTAATTTGTAAGAAGAGCAAGAATAAACTGGGAATCAATATTAAAAGAGTCAATAGCCTATCCCATAACAAACAGTACAAATGGATACTCAATAATAATTAGAGTATCCCCTACAGTAAGGGAGCTTGGGGAGTTCGGCATCAGCTGGCGCCAGGTGGTGGAAGTGGCTTTAATTTGGCCAACAGGCTTCCAGTGCCATAACTGTGATATAGCTTCCAGCTCTACCCCATCTTAGTGTTGCCATATATTACAAATGTAATATGTAATTCGCGTGTTCAACCTGTATTATACTTTCATAATGAGTTTTATTGTTGACCACCTAAGTATATTTGCCTTAAAGTGGTGTACCTAGTCGTATAAATTTGTTATGTACACTGCTATTACCTGTCTAAAACAGGTTTTTTGAAGCAACAAGAAATTTTAATTTTACCATAATATTTCTATTATTTTATATCCTGATATAACAAAATATGTATATTCAAATGCTTGTAGGTAATCCCAAGAAAAATATATTTGGTGGTCTGTCACTACGAGATGAGAAATCAATGTATCTCTTGCCTATTTGATTGTTGGATAGTATTTCTCTTACAAGGATCAAAGCTACAGCTATCTGATGACTAAATATTCTTATTTTTCATGTTCATCTGCACTTCAATGTATTTAGTACTAACGATGACTGATAATGTCTACATCAGTTACTATGTTCCCTTAAGTCTAAATGGTGTCCCGTGACATAAATACACTAAAATTGAGTTCATTATGAACCGATTTTACAGGAAAATAGTATCATTAATGCAACCTATAATATTACTAGCAGTGTATTAGTCAGAGTAATGCAATGGAAATACTCTGTGGTCGAGAAATATTTCGTCAGTAGAAACGTGATACTCAGGACATTTGCTGAAAACGTGAGAAGCCTCGCGACGTGTGATATGTCTGGGGAATAAAACATTTTCTACTTATTAACGTTTTATAAGAATATGTAATGCTTTATTTGGTTGTGAAATATTTATAACTGGACATAATATGTAAATGCCGCTCACTTGTAGGAGAAACAGTTTGTAGTGGAAACTAATCAAACATTATTACATAGTTTGATGAGCAAAGAGTGTTCGTTTATAGGTCAATGTGGTATTCAGAGATCTTGAATATATACAGGGTAAAAAGTCCCTCACGGGCTTTATAATTCCCGAACGATTACAGGAAAGCAATAACAGTTGGTACATCATTACTGCACCTATAAATATACCTTTTGAAGTGATTACAATTTTTTTATATGTCAGAGGTATGGCCCAAAAGGAGTCAGAAAGAAATAATAAACAAGGGCATAGATTGAGTAAGTCATAAAATTGTCTTTATTATAGAGTACAAAGCCGCAAATTCAACCTCAAAATGTTCACTCTTTCAAAAGTTAAATATTTTTAATTTTAAAAATTTATTTCTAGGTCCTGTTATAGATGGTTTAATATTCTTTGTTGGCTAAAATTTTTAAAAGGAATCTTTGTAAATTAATAGTGAACTTTAGAAATATTTTTTTAGCCTGTTAGCAAGTCTTTACATTCAATGAAAGATGGTCTACAAGGAGTTCGGCAAAAATATTTAACGCAAGCATTGCTCAATGTATATTTATAAAGGGTTAATTAGCAGAGGTGAATGATAAAGGGAAAAAACTTGGTATCGTTTATTCAGCACAATTAACTTAGTAGTTTACCCAATAATTTACGAGGGATATAATAACAAATTAACTCAGCACCCACTGAGTTGTACATATGTTTTTCAGTTTTTTGTAATTATTTTAGCTCCACAACGGCCAACCTACCTACGTAGCGTTACAAAATAATTAGATTTTTTACTTCTGGCGCTAAACATACCGTAGAATATGCTTGATATTCATTTAAACATGAACACTTTTGTGATATTCGAATGGAATGAATAATTTTTATACTCAAATGATTAGAATATGTATCTGGTTATGAAAATACTTACTGCAAGATGAATAAATCTAAATAAAATCCATAGCAGCAATAAGAGCTTTGGCTGTAATCTGTTAGTTAACGACAGCCATAAGAAAATGTTTAAACCAAATAGGTTATAGTATGTTTGGTCTATGACAAAAATGAATCCTTTTATGTAAAGTTTAATAAAGTAATCCTGAATAACTAAATATCTTAAGGTAAAAAGTTTGATATTGGATGGAAAACTTTTCCAGTTAAGACTATATTAGTAAAATATTAAAACATGTTAGACTAAATCATGAACTTTTTAAACGCTTTGTACTTTTATTATCTCGTTCCTCTTTCTCAAAACATCATATATATATATATATATATATATATATATATATATATATATAAACAATAAAAGAAAAGACCACATAAATCCTTTAATATTTTGACTAATATTGTCGTTTTCTTTGTTTATATACACTTACCGACAATATTAGTCGAAATATTAAAGGATTGATGTGAAGTCTTTTTCTTTTATTGTTTAAAGAAGCCTCTGCGCATTTATGTTCTATATATACTATCCAGCTTTGGCCGACCAGAAACTATTTTAATCTGTTAATGTTTACAGGAGTAAAAAGTGTAGATGCTTCCAAAGTTTGTCTATGGTTTTTGTCTAAGGGTTACCTATCACACTTATTAGCTTACACATTATCAGCAAGGGCGAATGTACAGTATTTTGGGTTTACGATTGTCATTATATAGCCTACGAACTCTCTGTGACATATACAGTCGGAGGTGTAATGTACGAGGTTCTACCTTGTGTTCTAGAGGCAACTGGCTCAGCAAAGTACAACAATAACTCTGAGTTACACAGACACGCGCGAAATATGGTGCTTTGTGCTACCGTCAGGTGTTACAGTGTTGCTACCATTGTAGAAGTACGTACACAATGCAGACTTAAGTTAGGAAGGAAGTGTATTACCTACTACCTGAGAGTGTAGTATAGAACAATATATATCCAGGAAAATATGTTAAAAACCTCTTCTATCAATGATGTGATTATAAGTGTTGTTCAACAGTTTTGTAATGGAAGACGGGCTTTTTGAAAGAGCAACCTCCCAAGCACTGTCCAGGTCACACAACTACTCTTTATACTTATGAAAACCAAGGACAACAATTAGAAATCGATAATATTTTTAATTTGAATATAATCAATACGTCATTCAGAATAAAATGTTGATGTTTTTCCCTATAAGGTAAAAGCTAGGCATAATTTGAACCTTATTAATAAAACATTTATAGTTCAGTACTACGCTTCAATGTTAGCAATGAGCTATGGATAACCTGAATTTCAGAGTAATACGTACATGGTTATTAGTTATCTTGCATCACGATCTAAGATATTGGGGTTTGGGGAAATACATGTTATGTCCGCATCAACATGAAAACTGTCTCTTATGGTTTATAAATTGCTTTATTCATTTCTTTCTTATTAATAGCTATTTTATTCTATTAAGATTTAACTGTAGGTTCTATCTTCCTTTCTTTATTTTCGCATTTAATTAGTCTAAAATGACCATTTACAAATTATGTGATTCATCACTGATATAAATAAAAATATACAACGGTTAACCTAAAACTTTTAACACATAAATAGTTAAAAAAATGGAAAACCCAGCCACAATGCCTTAGACAACATTGCTTTCCTTAAAGAAAGTTTATCATTTGCCTTATCTTAGAACAAACGTTCATTACCCTTCGTATTATCCTTTCACCAATGACCTCACACCACCATTCCTTTATTGGAATCTTGAAGGAGAAGATTTTCCATGAGGATCCAACGTATACCATCGTCCAATGACGTACAATATAACATGTGTATAATAAGCATGTAGCAACTCCTCTTCACCAAAATGATGCAAAACCTTCTAAAACGGTGCAAGTGTGAGTCCAAGTCACGTATCCGAGTCCAATCGATGTTGCTTGCATTTACTTGTTTAGGTTGGTAAATAGAATAGTAAAATTTCAGTAATGTTTTTGGAAAAAATATATAAAATGTGTTGCAATGAATTTGTATATATTTTATATTTTAATTTTATTATATACATATATATACAAAAACTATATAATGAATCATTTTTACATTTCATCTATAAAATGGACACATTTCAGGTCATTTAAATTATAAAATAGCAAAGTTTTCTTTATCACATTTCTCTCGAGAAGTGAATATTAAGTGAGAGAGAACATACTGGTACTAACGAACAATGAAAACAGAGGACTCCGTGGACTTAATTGGCTTGTCATACTACCGTCGTGTTGTTTATCAGATTTTGTTGTAAAGTATAACTGAGGCAGCTTCGTTACGACATATATGATTCGATTGTTTTGTTCATAAATATGGACAGGAACACGAAAATTTATACCTAGTTTGATATTTATACGTTTTTGATAAAAATAATGAAACAAAAGACAAATATAATCTTGTACTTCTAATATAGGTAACATCAACCTAAACGTATGTGAGGTTTTCATACTATAATTTTCATTTATATCAAACCAACAGTTCACAACGAAGTACACACACACCTGACACATAGCAGGCTTTTTTCTTTTTCCTAATACTCGTTACTTGTGATGTTTCAATAATGCGGCAAAAGAAATGTTTCTAAGAAATTGTTGGCAAATGAATAGTAAAAAGTATTTACAGCCTTTAAAATACTAATTAGAAAAAATAACCAAGATATTTTGTATATTTAACATTTTATGCTTATATTTAACGCATATAACTCATTTATATTTACAAATAAGTACATAAATAAGTTATACATTTAATTATTATATCCTCAGCTGTATTTCCCTCGGTCGAATTTTTTTATTTTTAAATAACAAACTCAAAATTAATATGAGCTTATTTAATTCAAGTCAAGATGTACTTATTAAGTTATTAGGACACTGCTTTTGTCTGTTACTAACGTATAAGTCTTATATGGTTTTCGTATTGAAACACATAAACGATACTTTTCATAAGAAAATACATGTTTATATAACAAAAATGTTATTTGTACAACACAAGTTGGATATGTAAATCGTTATGTATAATGAAAAGCTGTAATATTCAGTACTTTGAAGAAACACACCCAGGAAACGGACACGGGTTAAAGTGTGATATTATACTGTCAAGCTAGCAAATTTACTATCAGGTTTGGAACTTTTAACTGTACAGATAATTCTCGTTATGTATATTGTTTTATCAAATAATGTGTACGATGAAATATTAACCACTTCCGAGTACAATAGATATTTAATGTTACATATCACAGTATCTACCATGAAGACAATTTAGAGTCGTAATTGGCTAAGATGTCAGAAGGTTTTACTTGGTCATTGGACTTGTTTGTAATTTACACCTTAGCGAAATGCCTTATTAAGAAAACCATTATAGGTATGTAAGATATTAATCCTCTTTGGATGATTTGTTCTATTACCTGCCTACTGTCATTAGAAAAATTAATATGTCATTTTAACGTTATAGCACAGGTTCAATAAGATTTAAGATATTTTAACTAACAACCAAATAAGATCAAGAAATATAGCTGCTTTCATCGCTTAACACTCTCTTCTAATATATCCGTTTCTGATTTGAAAACGCCTGAAGGGCCTCTGGCGAGACGACATTCCATAAACCCAATCCATCTATCATTAGAATCCGAACAAATCTATCTTACAGTAAACCAAATACAAACTGTAGCTATTTAAACACTATCCCACTAACATTATACTGCCCTTTTTAAATTTGATTACAAGTTTAACAAGTATAACAAAAATTTTAGTGAAAGAGAGCTACGTTAACAAAACTACGTTTAACTTCCAACTAGTTATCCCACTGTAGATACATCATGGTAAATATACCTTGAAGAATCATATTAGGCAATATCTTGGTCTTGGTGCCATGACAAAAGATAATGCTTTCTATGTTATAACCTATCCCCTTCAAGCAGGTGGCAGGCAAGGGTAAGTTCTCCCTTAAGTTTATACCTATTAAACCATTAACACTACAAACCTTCATGCATTCCAACAATTATCCTTCGCACTAACTTAAGCCTATTGATCAAATTATTTCTTTACCCCAAAACATCTCGAAATTGGCATTTAGTGATGTACCGCTCCTGGCCAATATCTGGGTTGCTCATGTGTAACAGACAAGTTCTATTGGCAGGAATAATCCAATCAGAAATGAATTATTGACATCGTTTATAAAGGTCAATTATATTATATATATATATATATATATATATATATATATATATATATATATATGTGTGTGTGTGTGTGTGTGTGTGTGTGTGTGTGTGTGTGTGTGTGTGTGTGTGTGTGTGTGTGTGTGTGTGTGTGTAAATGGTAAATATACCTTGAGAATCATATTAGGCAATATCTTGGTCTTACATGTATACATATTATATATATTTATGTATGTATATGTGTATATTATATGTTATATGTCTGTGTGTGTGCAACATTTTATTTTTTATCATATTTATCCGTAAACATTCTATGTCGACTGTCGGAAACGATTATTGTATTTGATATTGTAATATATTCCAGACCAGTCAAAGAATATTTCACTAACAGAGTTGGACTGCGTGTATGATGTAATACTGTCTATTATGTGGCAGTTACATTAACATATTTTGATATGCGTATGTACGATACAGTAGGCTGTATTATCCTTGTAATAATTTTAATGCGATCATTAAATGCATTTTTGAAGTTATATGAAATTGAATTATTGTGAATATTAAATTTGGGGTGGTAATAATGTCTAATTATTTTACAACCTAGAACCCTAGAAATGGAAAAAAATAAATCTTACTTAAATTAGCTTAACAGTTCACTCTCAAAATCTGATGTAAAATTTGTTTCTTTGGTTGCGATTTCATAGCGTTAAGCTGATGCTTTATTATTACCAACAAAAAGTTAAAATTTATAATAAAACCTTTGTAATTCTGATTTTAAAAGGACGTGTTAAATATTTTTGATTAAAAATCTTTGCTCTAAAAGAACCTGTTAGAAAAAAGTCACAAACAAAATTTAAGTTTCTTATACATGATGTATTTGTAAAGTTCTCATGTTAAGTTGATAAATGCATAGGGAAGAGTAGTTTACTCTCAAAACAGTACTGCCCTCACTCCATCTTTGATTGTAGATGATAAAGAAAATTGTATAGAAGTGAATAATTATACGGTATTTTATTTTAGTTTTAGAATAATAATGTATTTGCTATGTTCAATAACGAAAAACTAGTTGGGGTGTATATAAATCATTGAAATAATAAGAAATATGGAGAAGACTTAAATTATTTTCAATATTATGGTGATTAAATGCGTGAATTTTGAATTCAGCACTATTTCACCTTACACTACGTGTAGCGTTTGAAATCTGACGCTGACGTATACTTAATTTCTGATATCTGAAGTCCTTGTACGTCTGAAGAGATAAAACAATTCGGTGATGAAGAAGTTCAAATCTACCTCTTTGCATAGTTTTGTCGCCCTAGACTACAAAATAAAGTGTAGATGCGTTCTCATTGTCTCACAAGGTGCACAATTGAGAGCAGTACAATGTTTTGTATACGATCTCAAAGCACGGTGGAGCAACCGATATGTCTACACATTACGTAGCTACAGTGGGAAAGATTGAGAGTGTTTAGTTAAGTTCCATTTCACCTTCAGATTATTGCAGTCTAAAATCTAATTGAAGAATTCCAAAAGCGTCGTGACGAAGAGCTCTAAACTAACGTTTTGCATAATTGTAAAATCAAACACACCTGGGGATTCAATGTGATTGTGTAGCTAAGTTATGTGTGGTTGCTCCACCGTACTTTGCCATCGTGTCTTAAATACCGTAGTACACTCAAGTGTGCACCTGATCAGGCAATGACAACGCCTCTTCATTCACACTACACTTGATTTTGTAGTATAAGTGTCTCTGGTGCCAAAACTGTGGAAAGAGTTTGTTTTGAGCTTCTTCATTTTCATCTTTATTGAATTTCCACAGACGGACATGAACTCCAAATTCTAGGAGATAGTTCTCTGGCAGCGTTATATATCAGGTTTATTCCTCCAACTGCGGCATCAAGATTTACCTAAATGAAAATTATCAGTCTTCATAGTACTAAGAAAAAGCTTAATTTAATTCGGTTATGTTATGTAAAATAAATTGTAATTTATAGTAAACAATACAAAGGTTTGTATTTCTAAGTTAATAGGATGTCACATTTGAGATACAACGCTAGTTTCAAATGTCAACCTGTTCCAAGTCATTATCAGCTTAATGTGTTAAAATATATAACACAGTTTTAAAATTAGACATTTATATTTATTACATATTTAGATATATCAATTTCAAAACCGTAACAAGCTACTTAACTTAGTATCTCCATTTTATATTTATAACTCTAAAATATTTAGAAAACTATTATCAAACTAACTATAACTAAAATACCACATTATTTCTCATGATGAATTATGACATTTACTTAAACGCGTTTTATTGTTGATAACTGTGGATATATTGCCATTTAACGGCTCGGGAGACCAGCTGGTATTCCCTACATTAGTGAAGTGATCATCACACTTTACTTCATCATAGGTAACAATATGATTTCAAATGAGTGTTATATACTTGGTATACAGAAACCTGAAATGTAGCTAACAGATTTTTTGTAACAATGGATTGGAACTTAAATGGATTTTGTGACCGTAGACATCTTCGAAATATAATCCTAAATATAAAATATGCATGGGTATATTTGTCTTGAGCAGTTAAAATCACGATATAGCTTTATAATGGTTCATAGTTTATAGCAATCAAACTTTCCCTTGTACGAATTATTGTAGGTTTTTGTAAATAATCTGTAAAACATTGGACAATTGCAGGAAGACATACGGGTGAAGTATTAGTTAAGTTGTTTTGTTTTATTATTCACTAGTCCCTTATTATTGATAAATAATCGCTTCTTAAAATTGTTGGCAATGTCTATAAAGGTTAGTTGGGCAGATTTTATTTACTAATTTTGTAAGATCAGGAAACGAGTTTGTAGCTTAATTGATATAAACTATGCGGGGCGTTTTCTTTGTATTTCCCTAATGTTCTTAAATTAATTAATCAAGTCAAAATAAGTTATCAGTTTCCTATTAACATGTGTCCTAATTTATTTATCTGTGGTGAATTCTGATTAAAAAATTATAAATGCTAAACGTTTTAAACAATAGCATTGTAACTTTGTATAATTTTTGGCCTTAATAAGACCTGACATAGAGCTAAGAATAAAAGAAGTACTCCAGTAAATGCTACTGATTTCATTTACATAGCAGGAGTTTCGGAGTGGCATGGGACAGCGGAAAAAACATAGAAAACTCCCTTCCTCACTTCCTTATTCCACTTATTTATTATAATCATTTTATCTTCTTTGGAAAACATTTATTGAAGAGAAAAGAGAGATTCTTCTGTATCCATTCTCCAAAGTGCTACAATAATAAGAGCTAGGAAGGTAATTGTTTTTCGTGATTTTAGTATGTACATTTTAATTTTTGCTAGATAAATCATGAAATAACTTGAAGTACAATTCAAGTACTGTTTAGCGTACCATAACATAACTGGGTTTTGTTCTAAGTTGATCTTAAATATCATTATTACTGTCTTAATATATGCAATATTAATATTGGAGAACTTTTTGTACTTAGGATGTATTCGAAGGACCAGTTTTAGATGAAACAATAAAAAACACTGATATTATAAAAGATAAACATAATGATGAGAACGTTAACTTCATGTTATCCAAGGAAACAAAGCAAGTGAGTTATAATTATTTTTTTTAATATCCACTATAAAACAAAAGAGCACTGTAAATTGCGATGGACTCTTCAACCGTTGAACTAACTTCCACTTTATTATAGAGGGTTATTTGATATTTATTTAAGAATTTGCACTGTTTATTGGAGTAATCTTATAAATTAAAATAATAAAAACTGTAATAACTCACATGAATGCTTCTTAAATTTTAAACCATTTGTTGTAACGTATGACGATGACAAATGTCCAAAATCCTATTCTACTTTCACTTGTACGGATATTTAAGGATGGTAAATGTGTGGTATTCAATTAAATAGGCATGGTATATTTTTGTAAAAATTAAGAACAGTGAAATAAAAGTAGAATAAATAGTGAAGAAAATGTATAAAAACAATGTACTATCAAAGGAAAATATATAAAAGTTAAAAACAGATAATTAAAGCATTAATAAGAAATAGGCAAACAATAAACACAGAATTTTTGAAGTAAGTGGGATGAAATTGAAAAATACTAGTCAACTTTATGAATTATTGTACCAAGCTCTGTGACAATTGTAATTCCTTTTCAATTTTACTCTTATTACGAAGTGATATTACATAAGTAATTTTTTAGTGTTTAGGTTTTATAAACCTACTTTCCTTAAATAAATATTTTAATACAATCCATCAAATTTTATCTGAACTGTACAATGTATAAAAAAATTTTATTACATTAAATAAAAAAATACATTTGGACTTTTTGTCCGGGAACTTTCCAACAGTTAATAAACCTGAATTACAAGCTCGAGACCATTTGACTCTATGTAGAACTAGATATGACAACAGCGAATTGTTAGTCAAAGGCTTGTAATCCAATAATTAGCGTCCAGTTTGGCCAACACGCACGGCAGTTACTGCAATGTGTTTCCAGTCCTGTCCCAACTGCCAATAATTGTATTGTCAGGATATTAGCTATTGGCAATAATCAGCTATGAACTGTTATGTTCTGTTGCTTTTATTAAGCTGTTAGTAACAATCCATGCCTTAAGACGTAATAACAGTTCATGCCTTATTAAGGACGATAGTACATGATCGAAATGTAAAAAAATGTTTATGTAAAATACACTACGTAAGCATTCAGAATTTTCTCAGGTATAACACACACACACACACACACACACACACACACACACACACACACACACACACACACACACACACACACACACACACACACACCCATATATATATATATATATATATATATATATATATATATATATATATATATATCATGAGTCAGATTTAGATATAACTTCGATGAAGGCAGCAAAGTTTTTTCTTTAAATTGTTGAAACTCAGTGTTGGAGTAAAGAAGGGTGACGCTTTCTAAACCTTGTGTTCGGTGCACAATATTTTATGGAATTAATGGAATAGTACAAAAATATACGAGTAATATCATTTTCTATATTTGAAATTGAGTTTAAAAAGTTGAAACTATTTTTAATCGTCCTGGTTAGATTTAATACCTTAATTTTGGTCACGTTTTACATAATAACCATATACACGATGCTAAAAACAAGGAAACATTTTGTTATGTTAACTGAAAATTAAATTTTTGTCATATTCTAAAAATATAATTATTTTAAATAATTGTATCTATAAATAAATATAATCATTACACATTATGCACACTACACATAAATTAAAACCAAAAAGTCCTCGCAGAGTAAAACTGCTATATATAGAATGTATAGGAAAATGTCTATAATATCTGTTCAGAAATATAGACACAATCATATCCCACAGAGAGGTTTGATTTAAAACCAACCAGGATTTGAAGTTTTTAGACAATGAAATATGTATTTAGATGTATACTATTTCTGTAAATCTAAATATATCATAGTTTTACGTTTAAATTTGTCTATCATGAAAAGTGGCAAATGAAGGTTTGCTGATATTTTATTGAAAAGTTAACAATAATAATAATAACCTCTTTATTGATGTTAACAAAAACATAAGCGTATTTCAATCGTCAGTTATAAATATGGTAGAATACTTATCCCTCAGGCCTACGCACTTTTTGAAACATATTTTAAATTTTTAAAGTTTTTCGTAATTTGGCATCAGACTCGATTTTTATCAATTATCAGTTATAAACATCCAAGTGAATATCCGTATTCTCTCCAACAAAGTAAAATAAACATAAACATCAATACAAGTTTTGGTTCTGATTGTAGTATATCGCTGTTTTAAAAAATATTGTAGACTGGCAATAATCTTGCCGGTAGTTAATTAGAATGATGGTGATAGTGCAAATACATTTATTACCTGAATGAAATTGAGTTCAAGTAAACAAAATATTTTGCTATAAAAACTAAACCTTTGTAGACACTGGTTAATCTCGATTATTATCTATCTCAATCTCGGATTGGAAGGTCTTTATGATATTTAAAAAATCATTTACTCTTTAGCATCTTACCGATGTACTCACTGGCCAATGAAGAACATTAGACTAGTAGAACTCTCAATCAGGTGTCGAATGCACTACTGAGGCATATTTATATACCACTCGAACAAAGTGAGAACTTATGTAAAACGATCTCAATGTGAGCAACAAATCACATGTTCTTTACACGCGGAGATCAAACTTAGAGTAAGTCATGAACGTAAGAGTAAAATTATTTAAAAGTACTTTGACGGTAGTGCACGTAATTACCAGAGTACATCTAGTTGCATACAATTATAATATATAAGTATGTGGATATGTGGTGACAATTCAAGGGACAAATGTTCAGGTGCAGTTGGCAGCACTGTCAAGTGACATATTGCAGCTGTCGGCTGTACAGATGGGCTCCGTAATAGCGGGTAATATATCATAGTTATCACTCTCTGTACAGTAACAAAGGCAATGTTTAGTTCACTGTAGA